>NC_136070.1:1051274552-1052474552 GCF_964261635.1 Lissotriton helveticus
TCCTCACCCACGCACACAAAGCCCTACACAACCAAGGACCAGGATACCTCAACAGCCGTCTCAACTTCTACGCTCCCAAACGCAAGCTTTGATCGACCAGCCACGCCCTCGCCGCCGTCCCCCGCATCCGAAGAGCCACCACAGGAGGAAGGTCCTTCTCCTACCTGGCCGCCAAGACTTGGAACTCCCTTCCGGCCCACCTCCGCCTCACCCAGGACCACCTCGCCTTCAGGAAGCAGCTCAAGACCTGGCTGTTCGAGCAGTAGCGGACCCCCTCCCCCCAGCGCCTTGAGACCCTCCGGGTGAGTAGTGCGCTATACAAATGCTCTGATTGATTGATTGATTGATTGAGTAAAATGGAGATTGATATCATTGTTATTGATTTGTTTAATGAATTGGAGGGCCCGTTCCTCAGGACCTCTCCAAATCAAGAACAAATCGTCAATGTAATGAAACCAGTAAGGCACATGTTGTTTCATGGTGTCTAAAAATTGGATCTTGAGGACCTGCTCTTCCCATAGACCCCTATGCAAACAAGCATAGCTAGGGGAAACAGCCCCCCATTGCAACACCCCTGATTTGCTGATAAACTTGATTTAAAAAAAAAGGTTTTGTTCCAAACATGTTGACACCTTACTGACAAGCATTCAATGTCTGTTTTACTGGTGTTTGTTGTTTTTTATCATTATCTGTGACTTTTGCAACCAATGACGCATTAACAAGATGTTTAACAGAGTTAACCTTGGAGGTTATGGATAACATCTTGTGAAATCACAAATTGTCTCAGAATATATTAGACTGTAAAGGTGTATTAGAATTAATTTTTTCTGTAAGATTTAACAGATTTTTGGTCATTCCCTTTTCTTTTCTGTGTTGCCGTGTATTCTGCCCCCTTCCAGGGCCACACAGGTTAGAATAGGGTCCTAACCAGGGGTTTTTGTCATGCTTTATAATGCTCATATGTTAAAGATCTATGAGTACCTGTGCGCTAGAAGACTTTGTCAAACATGTTTTAAAAATACATGATTAGGAAATGAGAAGGTATTATGCAAGAATAAGTTGTAACTATAGCATTGGGATTATGCTACACTGTACTGTGGCTTTAGTTGTCTTTCTCTTATTGGGTACCATGTTCTCCTTTGTGGTGAGAGTTATTATCTGTAACATGTTTTTTAACTTAGAGTAAATACTAAATGTATATGATGAACTGTGTTTAGGTATAGGATTTATGAAATACAAAACTCATGAAAGTTTTTTTTTTTATTTTTATTTTCAGCCCTGAACAAACTCCCTGGAAGGGAGTGAAACGCGTTGGCTGACTTGTTTGTAAAGTGCTTGATTGTTTTTAAAAGGATGGACAAAAATAAAGAACTTTTCTATATATACAAGCGACTATCTTTCTGGACTTCCTTCTTGGTGCGCCCCCATAGAAAATCAAACAAAGTACTCTTTGATCTGGAAAGCACAGCGACGTCAATTAGCAGCTGACGTCGGGGTTGGCGGCACAAAACTTTAAAGACTCTTGTCGGAACTGGGTTTTAGGTGCGGCATCGTATGGTCCGCTGCTACATCTTTTCTGTTTACTTACCTCCAATTATCCATACTCCGGTTTTTAGCATCCCCCACCCTGCGGCTCCGCCGCCCCGCCTTTCGCCCCACCGCAACTCCCTCCACGGGCCACGGCTGTCAGTGTGGAGGCAAAAAACAAAAGACAATTAAGACTGTCCCTGGGGCCCTAGAGAGTCTGCTCACCTTCAATTGCTTGTTGGTGGGTAACCAACAACAGGATAGTGTGAGCCCCACTCTCCGGCCTGGACTCTATGACACACTCTCTGCTCCCGGAGTGAGCTGACTCACAGCCAGACATCCCAGCTGGGCAAACTGACCTCAACCCTGATGCAGCAGCAATCACTTCTCCGCAGAGCTGACCCCCCTCCAGTCATCGAGAGTCTGTTCAGGAAAAGGGAAGAACCCTCAGTGAGGCAGTCTGCGGAGCAGGCCCCACACAAGGCATGTCACGTCACGTCTATAAGGCAGGCTACAGTGCTTCAGCATCTCTCCACCTCTCTGCCGGTATCGTGAGCCAGAAGCAGAAACAGCTTAGACACGGGGAAGGGCAATGCAATCACCAGTGGCTATGCACAGCGGGATATGCGGTTACCTGAGTTATCCAAAACCAGAGAAATTTAGCAGTTATAGTCAGCTGAGCTAACTATAACTTGTCCCCCACAATACACTGCTTATGACCTCACATATTACATCACTCATGACATCATCCAGTGGCTGTGAGTTTGAGTGTTAAATATATATTCCAAGGTGCATTGGTGAATCAGTGGGTGTATGAGTGCCTGATTGGATGAGTCAGTGGGTGTGTGACTAACTGTATAAGTGAGTGAATAGGTGTCTCAGTGAATGTATGGCTGAATAACTGGCTGTGTGAATGTCTGCATCTATAGGTTGGTGTCAACATGGCTGTATGTGTGTGAGTAGGTACATGAGTTTCTATATGGATGAGTGATTGGTAGTCTGAGTACCTCTATAGGTGTCTGAATGTCTGTGTGGGAGGGTGAGGGGTTATGTGACTGTGTGTGTGGATAAGTGAGTGGGTGAGACAGTGGCTGTAAGGGTTAGTGAGTGCATGTGTGAACAGATGTATGGGTGAGTGAGTGTGTGCATGGCTCTGTCAGTGAGTGCATGTGTCAGTGGTATATGGATGCTTAACTGGGTATGTCAAAGGCAGTCTAGGTAATGCGGTATGTGAGTAACTATATGGGTAAATGAGTAAATATGAGAGTGGCTGCTTGAGTGTGTGTGTGCTTGTGTCAGTTACTGTGTAGGTGATTGAGTACATGTTAGTATCTGTATGAGTAAGTGTGTGAGTGTTTGTATAACTGTATGGGTGAGTAAATGGCTGTGTGATTGACTTTATGGGTGAGTGGGTAGGTATGTGAGTAGCTCTATGGGTGACTGACTCTGTATGTGAGTGGCCATATGGGCGTATGAGTGGATATGTCAATGGTTGTACTAGTGAGTGAGTAGGCCCATGCCAAGGGCCATTTGCTGGACCCTGTGTTCAGCAACTGTGCAGATCTGGCATCAAGTCTCCCAATCCCCCTCCCATGGACTGACCATTTACTAGTCCCCTTTACCTGGACCACATTTAAGCCCCCAACCATTAGACCCACAGTTCGAATAGTCAGAGCCTGGTCCCGCCTTCCAGTCAATAAATGGACGACCAAACTCGCCAGCAGCCTTCCTCTCCAAAATAAGGATCCCTGTCTATCTAACCAGACATATGAAGACTGGATCACCCAATCCCTTGATAACTCCCTCCCCAAAAGAAAAACCACTCTGAAACGTTCCCACAAAACTGCACCCTGGTACTCAGAGGCCCTTAGGGCAAAGAAACGCCTATGCAGGAAAGCTGAAAGAAAATGGCGTTTGGACCTCTCACCAATGGAAAAAACTCAATATCGAATGATACTTAAAGAGTATAAAGAAAAAATTAAAGTCACTCAAGCTGCATATTTCTCCAATAAAATCATCTCAGCCAAATCAAAACCAAGGGAGATCTTCCAAATTGTAAAAAATCTCACTAAGCTACCACCTAGCCTGCCTGAGACCAAATCCTCCGAGCACTGCAATAAGGTGGCAGACTTTTTCCATCAAAAAGTCAACAACATTTATGCCTCCTTTCCCCCCCTGGCCACCTCCGTCCCAGCCTTGACCAACACAATCTTAGCACACCTTTCCCCACAGCCTCCTTCCACACTGGACCACTTCCCCCCCCCCCTTGATCTGGTGTCCCTGGAATCTGTGGCCCGGAAAGTTAAATCTGGCTCCCCTAATGACCCAGCTCCACCAGACATAATGTCGGCATCTCAGGTCACTCTGCCCATCATTATGGACCTCCTGAATGCTTCTATCTCCTCGGGCACGGTCCCACCTAGATGGAAACGGGCCATGGTTCAAGCCCTGCTGAAGAAACCCAGCCTGGACCCATCAGACTTCAGCAACTACCGGCCAATCTCCCTACTCCCCTGGCTGAGTAAAGTCTTGGAGAAATATATTAACGGCCAACTAGTCACTTTCTTAGAAACCAACCAACTGTTAGATCCCACCCAGACAGGCTTCCGTCCCAAGCACGGAACTGAGACCGCCCTCCTCATGGTCACCGAGGAATCCAGAAAAATCCTGGACCAAGGAGGATCAGTGGCAGTGATCCTCCTTGACCTCAGCGCGGCCTTTGACACGGTCAGCCATGACATCTTGCTGAAACGGCTGTCCAGTGTTGGTATCAAGCACAAGGCATGGCTATGGCTCGAGTCCTTCCTGAAAGACAGATCCTTCCAGGTATTCGACGGGGAATCGGTGTCCACCAGCAGACCATTAAAGTGTGGGGTCCCACAAGGCTCCTCTTTAAGCCCTGCGCTATTCAACATTTATATGAGGCCACTGGCTGAGGTTGTTCGTCCGTATGGAGTTAAGATCATTTCCTATGCGGACGACACCCAGCTGGTGGTTTCATTGGCGCAGGAGGCCAATATGCCAATGAGCGGAGGACTCAGTAAATGTCTTGAGGAGGTAAAGAGCTGGATGTCCTCCTCATCACTCAAACTAAACGGGGACAAGACGGAGCTGATGCTTCTGGGCCCTGCTGATCCAATCTCCTTCAACTCCCTGTGGCCACCCTGTCTGGGCACCCCCCCAGCACCTAAGGACAACATCAGGAGCCTCGGGGTGTGGCTGGACAGTTCTCTTTCATTTGATACACAAGCTACCAAACTATCGGCCACCTGCTTTGGCCTTCTTAGGATGCTTAAAAAAGTTCTTCATCTTTTACCCATGGAGGCTAAGCAGGTAGCCATCCAGGGTCTGATCCAGTCCCGCCTGGATTTCAACAACGTCCTGTACCTCGCTGCGCCAGATTACACACTGCGGAGACTTCAAACAGTGCAGAACTGTGCAGCCCGGACACTGCTCCAGCTCCCACGCCGGCAATCTGTCAGAGCCGGCCTGACCAGTCTTCATTGGCTGCCAGTTCGCCAAAGAATCCACTTCAAAGCCATGTGTATCGCCCACCAGGCTTTCTGGGACACAGGCCCTTTGATCACCCGCGACCTAGTCTCCCACTATCATCCAAGCAGAAACCTCTGGTCAAACCAGACCTTTATGGCTATCACACCCAGAATAAAAAGAGCCAGATCAGGCGGTAGGACCTTTACCCATAACGCTGCCAAGCTGTGGAACGCCCTTCCTCTTTATTTGAGAGCTAACCCCAATCTCCCCTCATTCCGGAAACAGCTCAAGACACTTCTTTTCAACTCCCCACAGTAATCCCTGCTAACCATCCCTGCCTCTGCCTAAAACATCTATTGGATCCTTAGTGCTTGGACACCCCCGGGCAACAACCGCGCTTTACAAATACAAATACAAGTAGCATGGGTGTGTGAATGGGTTTGGGAATGGTAGTGTGGAAGTTAGAGTGGGGTATGTAAGGTTATATGGGGGTGTGAGTGGGTGCATCAGATATTTTGTAGATGATGTCATAAGTAACATCATCAGTAATGTCATTTGAGATGTTCTCCGTGATGTCATCAGGTAAGTCACTGACCATGTCATGAGTGATGTACTATGTGAGGTCTTAAGCAGTGAATTGCTAGACCGCAAGTTATAGTTAGCTCAGCCAACTTTAACTGCTCAATTGCCCTGGTTTTTACCAAGTGAAATGTCAGCCTAACTATAACCTTTGTTTTTTTCTGTGAATTTCAAATTTTCTAAATTTCCATTTCCTTACTATAACTGTGACCTGTAACCTTTGAAAGTGGGTGTGTGAGTGGCTGTATAGGCCAGTGACTGGGTGTGTGAGTGGCTGTATGGGTCTGTGAGTGAGTGTGTAATGACCGGGTAATTACTTAAGTGCATGAGTGGTGCCTGGGTGATTGTATGATTACATAAATAGTACCCATGTTATACTATGAGTGCAACTGCCAAGGACACACTGTGAATACCGGGTGATTTTAACAAAGTATAAAACACATACATAGACATTTTTATATAAAGTTTCAGTGTAGCTATATTAGCAAGATACTAATGTATCTTTCCCTTTTGTATTCATTTGTTGAAATAACTACATCAAAAAAACATTTTACTTCTTCACAGCAACCACGGAGGTTGCAATGACGTCAGTAGTCACGAATACAATACAAATGACAAAGTGTAAAACAGATATATAGACATATTTTATAGAAAGTTTGAGTCTAGCTGCTCAGTAACATAATGGTTTAACTTTATTTTAACACATTTGTAAAAAGCGACAGCTTCAAAAAGTAACTTTAAACCTCAGTACTCACGAATAGAACATAACTACCAAACATAGAAATGTAATTGGTTTGCACAGTTTTACAGCTAAACTTGCACAATGCATATTATGTAACTAGACATTGTCAAGGGGCACAAATAAAAGATATTCTTGAGGGACTATGTTCATGCTTTATTATCTAAAAACATACCATGGCAATCGTCTAAAAGCAGCAAGAAGGCAATGCAAGGCTGAAGGACCCTCAACTTCAATAGCAGCTGCAAAACTGGGGAAGAGAGTCCTTTCTGAGGTCCATTCTCAACTTCAAGATTTGACTCCAGAGTTTTCCTGGATGGCATCATACTGCATGGATTGTGGAGTTGTAGCGAGTGCTTGAGAGCAGTACATAACAGCCCTTCACAGTGCTGCAAGGAATCGTAACATTTTTTTTTTTTGGACCTTTATATTTTTTCTACATTAGCAGGCATTTTATTATCTTCTAGTTTAGTGTAACAGTACTTACATATAACTTGCCATATAGACCAGTCAAAGCATTCATCTGCAAATAAAATACACAGCTAACTTTTGTCAGTTAACATTATTTTCTTTTTCGCTTTTTAAATACAACCCAACAGTCTGTGTTTGAATCTTGTAGTGAGTGTGTTGACAACATATAAAAACATACTCTAGTTTTTCAGACCATACTGTATTACATTGTTTAATCTCTTCTTCAAAACTATCATCTGTAATATTTGTCCTGTTCTGCAACTCTTCCTCTTAAAAACTCTTCATTTTCCCTCGAATCCTGCTTAAGGCCAAAGAAACAAAACTGTACAGCATCACAAACCTTTTCTAGGTCTGTCACAGTATCATGCAACATGTTCTATTCATTTCTCCTAAACATAAAACAGCAGTTTTCTCATAATACAGCCTCCTAACTAAAGTTCACATTGTTGAGTAATGTACAGATAGCATCCTGAAATGCTGAAAGATGCTTTTGCACAGTTTCTTTGATAAACAAGCTAGTGAGTGTCCCTGCAAATTTGTATGCTTTCAAATCTTGAAACATCCAATCCTTATAAAGTACTTATTTTGTGTTTTGAACTTTGCCTTGGAAAGATACATAGAAATGTCCTTAGTATATCAATGGATTGCAGTTGAATACAACAAACACTACCAAATTCCATTTGTATACAGGCGCCTGACTCTACCTTCCTTGTGCCTCTTCTCCAATAACTTGTTCTATATTTGTAGGTATCATCACCTCTCTCGCTATAGGAGTGCAATTCTTCATTTCATGACATTGTCCTCTGTAATCAATATCATGAACTATTGTATGACCCTGGAGAGAGCTTTCCTCATTAACAAAAGGCTCTGTACTAGAATTTGTCTGCCTTCTCCAATAAGAACAGTCCAAAGTTACATCTATTCAAGAATCTCTTTTTCTGGTTTTGTCTCCTCATGCACAACACCATTTTGTCAAGAGTCTTCATTCTATTTATAATCAAAAGGAAAATGTTCCTTTTCAAAGTAAAGGCCTTATCAACTACTCACTTAACTTGTTCTTTCTGTTCCAGTAGCTCTCTCCTTCTATACTTTTTCATAGCTCTCAGTAGATATAACTACTCTACTGCGAAATATCCTAGTTCTGATTTCCTTAAAATGCTTCTGTCTCTGGTTAAGGTGTGCCATTTTTGTAACATTCTTTCCTATTCTTGTTCTATAGATTTTCTCCGTTGTTATTCTTTCTCCTAGTTAGAATTTTATTTTCTTCTTAATTTTGCCCCGTTTGTGTCTCAGATCTGTATAGATACTGTAGTTGCTTCTGTTCCTTTTTCCTCCAAACTTTTGTAGGCATTCTGCCTGTAGTTATGCAGATATATATTCTTTTTTTTGCAGAGTTTTATATAGCGCGAACTTGACCCGAACTGAATCAGGTATCAGAGTGCTTTACACAGCACCAGTTACGTTACATGAGGATACACATTAATTTTTGTTAGGGACAGGGAGATTAAGGGATTTGCCCAGAATCGCAGTATATCGGGCTGCACAAATAGCAAGTAATACATATCGTGGTTCAGAAATATCAGCAGCAAGGATTTCGGAATCAGGAATATTGACTTAAGGTAATTAATATTTATTTTAAAAATATCGAAGTGTTTAATATTGTTTGAAAAATATAGTTGTTAAAAATAACGTTTTACAAATAAAGTTATGTATTTTAGTATATATTTTATATTTATCTGATGTATAATTTTTGTACAAGAATTGTTTGTATTTTTAATATATGTGTTACATTTTTAGTAGTTAAGTTTTTTTTATTTGAGTTTTTAGTTTCGTAGTGGGTTGTGTCTTAATAGGGGAATAGGGTGGGAAGTAATTTGATTATATTACATTATTTGATAATTTGTTATTGGTTAATATTTATTTAATTGAGATTTTATCGTTTTAAATGTAAATGTGGAATTTATTATTAATTAATTAATAATTGGTTATTAATTAATTTTAATTAATTAATTGGCAATTAATTAAGCTAATTATGTAATTAATTTTATGTGTGTTGTGGTGTAAAGGGTGGGAAGTAATTTATTTTTTATTACTGAATTAATAATTGGATGTTAACTAGCAATTAATTATGGTATTTGTGTAATTAATTTTAGGTGTGCATTATGGTGTTTATAGGGGTAAAGGGTGGGAAGTAGAAGTAATGTGTGTTTAATTAATTAATATAGAGTTGTTAATGAATGTTAATTATTTGATATTTATTTTGGATAATTCTTTGTTTTTGTGTTTGTTGTTTTTACTTTTAAAAGAGTAATGGGTGGGTATTACAAATGTTTTAATTACTTTATTATTAGTTGTTGATAGGAATAGTTTTTAGTCACTGGAGTTGGAATAGTACATTTTACCCCTCCGCTATCCAACACTTATGCTACTGTTGCTCTCAGTGGAGTAGGAATAGTACTTTTTAACCCGCCCCTATCCAGCAGCATCCCTACTGTTGCACTCTTTGGAGTGGGAATGGTAATTTTTGCCCCTCCACAATCTAACACTTTCCCTACTGTTGATCTCACTGGAGTGAGAATAGTAATTTTTATCCCTCTACTATCCAACACTTTAGTAAGTTTGATTTCTCCGCTATCCAACACTTACCTTACTGTTGGAGTCATTGGAGTGGGAATAGGTATTTTTACCCCTTTGCTATCCAACACTTTCCCTAGTGGTATACTAATTGTATTGTGAAATTTAAGTTTACATATTTTTTAATAGTTTAATGTTTTCATTTATTATAGATTTTAGTTTTTTTATATTTAAAATCATATATATTTTTATGTTTTTTATATTATTTTTAAATTTTAATATAAATTAAAAATAATAGTCTATTCATTGTTTTAAAGTAAATATATATGTATACATTATTATGTTTCTGTGTTTATTTTTTTATTATACATTTTTTATTAACCCCATTGCTGCTGCCGTCGGCTGCTGAACATTCGGAGCACTACCTGGCTGGTGCTGCGAACTTTCAACGGCCGATGCGGCCCCGCCCACTCTTTAGAACGCCCAGCACTGCGCCGAAATAAAGGCTGCAACTAAGGCGTTAAGTGTCTGGTATATATTATTAAAATGTATATTACATTTATTTAATGTTGTTAAAATAATTGTTTATATATTTAATTTATTGTTTAATTTTATATTTATATAAAATTGATATTTTTTACATCTATATGTTTTACATCAATATTTTTGTACTTACCTGTTTAAGAATAGGAATCAACAATGTTGTTGTCTATATTTTTTACTCGATGTTTTATTATCAATATTTTTTACATCGATGTTGTGTCAGTGAACCTTTGAATTTTTATTCTTGCCAATTTACCAACTACTTTACTACTGGCTTACACATAATACAAAAAATGTTTTTATGTTATATGCAGTTTTAAATCTACAGATGAACCTAGCTACATAACTACAAGCACTTACTTCAATGTACCAAACCTAAACCTAAACACAAAACTAAATGTATTAGTTACCTTTGAATATTATAGCACCCGCTCCTACAACACAGCTGTACCATATCTCAGCTCTCACATGTACAAGCTAAAAGACCACTTTATCCCTTTTGTTCTAAATTTTAAAATATTCATCTACCAAAGTGTTAAAGTACATAGAGGGCCCGATTCCGATCTCTTAAGGAAAGCATCCCAACCGAATCGGATCTGGAATGCTTTCCGTATGATTCAGTGCACTGAAGTCCGACCAAGCGAGTACGATGCATCCGCATGCTAACAGACTCGGTTCGCTTGGACTCCCATTGAACTCTATTGGAGCCTGTATATTGGACGCATGCACAAGCTCCCATAGCAAGAAAGGGGTGGTTGGGGAAAAGCGTACACCCTGTGGTGGACACCTCATGGTGCCCGCCACACTGCGCATGCTTGGATTAGGGGGATCCATGGGCACCCCCATGGGTCCGAATCAGAGGGCTCCAGGTGAAGGAGGGCCTGCTAAGGGTCCCCAAAGAATGATTCCAGCAGCCTTTTGAATCCGGACATAGCGTATCGTGAAGGCGGTCCAAATCGCTCATGGTATTTGCTCACTCGTAAACAGAGTCCATGGAGCTGTAGGAATGAGACGTACAGACTCCCAGGGCCAATAATGGCTCCAAGAGGGGGCCACCTTGCCCCCCTCCTCCTGTATTCATAGGCTGACCCCGGATGGTTGGTTGTTCCATAGGCCTGTGTGGCCCGGGAGGCCCCCCACCCATTTTCATTTTCATTGGCTCCAGGGAGGTGGCAGTCCCTGGGACTCAGGGGGTCCGCTCGGCCCCGCAAATACTTTAATTTCTTGCCCTGTGGAGGTGGTGGTACCCCGGGCTTCAAGGAAGCCTAGGAGGGGAGTCCACGTTTTACTGATAGCTTTATCAATGATAGAAATTTTGGAACTGGGTTAACAAGGCCAGCAAAACCACCAAACCGCCTACCGCAACTAACATCTCCCCCGCGGACTCGGAAATCTATGTTAAAAAGCTCTACACAGTGCCACACGACCAAACCATTAACAGCCCAGCCTTTCTTGACCATCCAGTCAATCATGACGAAACCACCATCCCCGTCAATACACTAACGGACGATATAACTGGAATAATAAAGAAAATGCGCTCGGGTGGCGCCCCTGGTCCCAACGGAATTCCGACCCAAGTATTTAAAACCTCTGCTGGAAAATGGGCCCGGATTCTGACACCCCTCTTCAAGGCTGGAAAACTGGGTGGCCCCATCCCGATGTCTTGGCAAGGATCGCTTCTTGTCCCCTTTCATAAGAAAGGACCACGTTCTAACCCCGATAACTATCGGATGATAGCTCTTCTAGACGTGGACGGAAAGGCATATGCCAGCACTCTCTTAACTGCACTCACTACGTGGGTGGAAACCAACAACCTGGTTCTTTTTACTCAAACCGGTTTCCAAAGAGGCTGCCACATTGAAGACAACCTGATATGTCTTGCTCATCTGATGGAATCCACCCTAGCCGTAAAAGGTAAAACCTTACATCTTGGTTTTATCGACTTTCGAAAAGCCTTTGACAGCGTAAGTCGGCCAAAACTATGGGCAAAACTAGCAAGATGGGGTATTCCACAATCGCTACTGAAAGCATTAATCGCTTTACATACTGACACCTGGGTCAAAGTGCGAGTTACATCGAGCTGGTCGACCTCCAATAAAATATATACCACCAGAGGTTTAAAGCAAGGGTGTACCCTTGCACCGATGCTTTTCAACCTGTACCTCGCGGACCTCCCTGAATGGCTGTCATGCACTTGTTCTTTCCCTCCACGAATAGAGTCAAGAAAGATCCAAACTCTTCAATATGCAGATGACACCATCCTGTTAGATCAAACTCAGGTTGGTCTCCAGAGACTGTTCGACTCCCTCGCTCAGTACTGCAATATGAACACGCTTGAGATAAACGTGACGAAAACTAAAGCAATGATAATATCATCTGGAAAATCCAAAAAGTCTACGTGGTTCATCGAAGGGAAAAGACTGGAATCTGTCACCGCCTATAAGTATCTGGGGGTGTGGATTGACCACAAAGGGAGACCCTCAGTGCATACTACCGAAATGCAGGCCGTTGCCCGTAGTCTGGAATGGGCCTTTATAAGAACAAAAAGTGCTCTTCACTCCCAAAATCTAGCACCATTAATAAAACTGATTGCCGCAAAACTACTCCCCACTATCTCGTTTGGTGCAATAATATTCAAGGACAAAATGAATAATTGATTGGACAGAGCACAATCTTCCTGTTACCGTAGGGTTTTCCGGTTGCCAAATTCTACTGCCCACGCCCAAATCCGGAAAGAATTTTCATTGTTTTCCCAGAGGTGGATAATGAGTGCACGCTACATTAACTATTGTTTAAAAACAAAGCACGCTAGCCCTCACTCTCTAAAGAGCTGTCTATGGTTAGTCTTTAGTAACCACAAAACATCCTGGAATAAATATCTGACGTCATGTCTAGAATCCCTCCAAGCAAAGGACATATGGTCATCCCCGTTGCCCATTGCAGCGAAAACAAAACTTCTAACCAAACAAGCAAAAAGTCTTTCAAGCGCCCTCGACGAGCAACGGGTCGCCCAGCTCTTTCATGGCCCCTGGGTCTCTAAATTATACACCCCGAAAATTCTCCCGTCGTATCTGGCAGCTTCTACGAAAGTGCATATAAAACTCCAATTGATGCGATTTCGTTTTGGTTTAATCCCGCTGATGGCATACAAGTTTGGCCAGGGGTACAGGAAAGGGGCATCATCTCAATGCCGCTTTTGCAAACAGGAAGAGGAAAACCTTATCCACATACTGTGCATTTGCCAAAAACTTCGAGCCCAAAGAAACTTCTGGTTGCGTCCCATTTGGCTTCTTCTCAACATCAGGACCTGCCAGGAAGCACTAGATGCCTGCATGAGAGGAGACTCTCCGCAGTTGGCGGCTCATTTTGTTAAGTTTATTTTAGAAATTAATTCCCCAAAACTTGCCTTAGACCCAGCATGAGTTCCTTTCCTGGTGACATTACTGCACGTTTTTCTTTTTTTTTCAATTTTCAATTTTTCTGTTTTAATTGTTTTGTGCACCCTTTTACTCTTAATGTGTAACATCTATTTCAGTGCATGTACATTGCAATGATTTTAATTAATTGTGCAATAAAAACTTTTACTTTACTTTATCAATGATGTTAGCAGCATAGCCCCTATCCAGGAACCTATCCCTACTTGCTAGCTGCGCAATGTTGCAGTCTTACTCAGTGCTACAGATGCATTTAGTACGCAACATTTCCCCGTATGGAATGCTTTGTATTAAATGTCTGAGGTGATGACTCTTTGCGTGGAGCACTGTGTTTCCTGCATAAGGATTCCTATACATCCTAGTCCCAAGTTTATCATGTTTTACAAATACCTCAACATTAAGAAAACACTGTTGCTCTGCTGATGTTTGCAGTAACATCTCTCGAGGCCGGGTCACCCCCTGCTCCCTCGCCTGCTGACCTGATAGCCAGCCAGCCTCCTTGCCAGCCAGCCTCCTTGCCTGCCTGCCTGCCGACACCGTCGCCCCCCCAGCACCCCCGAGCGGCCCAGCCTCAGCTGAGCCGCCCGCTCGCCGCTCGCCACTTTTTCCGCCGCTGGCCACCTGCGGCCCCGCCCACCACCGGCCCATTGGCCCAGCCGATCGCCCAGACCAGCAGACCCGCCCTCCCGTCCCCCTTCTTATGACGCCCCCGGAGCGACCGCGCAGCGGACGCGCGCAGCGGGAGCACCGATTGAGCGCCGAAGGTGCTCCAAAGGTAAGCCCGTCTGCGCCCATCCGCGCCTGGACCGCGCCCAGTGCCAGGACCCCTGCCCCCACCGCCGGAAGCCGACCCGACGGACCTACGACGCCACCGAACTCAACGCACTCAACACCGGCCGAACCCCGGGCTGCTGCCGAGCCACACCGAGACGCACCCACGGACCCTTCAGCTGCCACTCCTGCAACTTCACCTGCAACCGGACCCACGCCACACCAGCACCCACCAAGCCGAACTCCAGCCGCACCCACCTGAAGTGCATCCTGCTTAACCCCTTCGACGCTCATGACGAGCTGGGCTCGTCATGGCGTAGCCTCCTCGCACGCTCATGACGAGCCCAGCTCGTCACGTAAAGTGCGCTTTTTAAAAACCCAGCGTACGGGCGGAATTCCGCCCGCACGCATGCGGTTAACACCCGCTCCGTCCACAGACACGCCGTGGAACTCTGGAACCTCCTCGATGCTACATCACCGGACGTCGCCTTCCTCACGGAAACCTGGATGAACGCCTCCTCAGCGCCCGACATCGCCATCGCCATCCCGGACGGCTACAAGATCATCCGGAGGGACCGCGTCAACCAGACAGGAGGAGGCATCGCCATCATCCACAGGAACACCATCCGCATCACGACCAACACCGACGACAACCTCGCACCCGCCGAACACATGCACTTCCAGATCCACGTCAACCCCAAGACCACCCTCAGAGGCACCCTCATCTACAGACCCCCGGGACCACGCACACAATTCAGCGAGGACATCGCCGACTTCGTCAGCCCGCTCGCCCTCCCCTCCGCCGACTTCATCCTCCTCGGGGACCTCAACTTCCACCTGGAGAACAACAACGAGCGCAACACCACCACCCTGCTGGACAACCTCGCCAACCTCGGACTCAAGCAACTGGTGACCACCCCCACCCACTACGCCGGACACACACTCGACCCGATCTTCTCTTCCAGCAAGGACATCGCCTTCAGCCACGCCACGGGACTCCACTGGACGGACCACAGCTGCGTCCACTTCAGCTTCAGAAGAACCACGCTCCACCATCACCAGCAACAGGTTCCCCGCAGAAGCTGGAACAAGATCACTGCAGACCAGCTCACTACTTCCCTGAGCAAGAACCCTCCCACCAGCACAACGAACCCCAGCCAAGCTGCCACCAACCTCACGAAATGGATCAGCGACTGCGCAGACGACCTCTCCCCGCTGAAGACCCCGCCGAGCAGACCCGGCAGCAAGAAAGCCCCATGGTTTAACGACGAACTCAAGAGCTCCAAGAAGAACTGCAGAGCACTCGAGAAAACCTGGCGCAGAGACCCAACACCGGACAACATGACTGCCCTCAAGCTCGCCACCTGAAAACACCACCAACTGATCCACGCCACCAAGAAAACAGCATTCAAGGAACGACTGGACAACAACGCACACAACAGCAAGGAACTCTTCAACATCGTGAAAGAGCTCTCCAACCCCAACGCCGGAAACAACGACATCACCCCTTCGCAAGACCTCTGCAACTCCCTCGCCTCCTACTTCCACAACAAGATCGCAGACATACACAACAGCTTCAGCACTCAACCGACGCACGCCACGACCGAACCACTGCCCCCCTCCACCACCCTCCGCGCCTGGACCCCGATCAGCACCGAAGACACCATCCGCACGATGAACTCCATCCACTCCGGATCTCCGACAGACCCCTGCCCTCACCACGTCTTCAACAAGGCCGACGCTGTCATCGCACCCCACCTGCGGGACATCATCAACACCTCCTTCGACATCGCCACCTTCCCGGAGAGCTGGAAGCACGCCGAACTCAGCGCTCTACTCAAGAAACCATCAGCAGACCCTACCGACCTCAAGAACTACCGCCCCATCTCGCTGCTCCCGTTCCCGGCCAAAGTCATCGAGAAGACCGTCAACAAGCAACTGGCCGCCTTCCTCGAGACGAACGGCTCCCTCGACCTCTCGCAGTCTGGCTTCCGGGCCAACCACAGCACCGAGACCGCCATGATCGCAGCTACAGATGACATCCGAGTCCTGCTCGACAACGGAGAAACAGCGGCCCTCATCCTCCTGGACCTCTCCGCGGCCTTCGACACTGTCTGCCACCGTACCCTAGTACAGCGCCTCAGCAATGTCGGAATCCAGGAGAAGGCACTGGAGTGGATCACCTCCTTCCTCGCCGGAAGGACACAGAGAGTCCGCCTCCCCCCGTTCAGATCGGAGGCCACCGAAGTCATCTGCGGCGTTCCTCAAGGCTCCTCGCTCAGCCCAACACTCTTCAACGTCTACATGAGCCCCCTCGCAGCCATCGCACGCCAGCACAACCTGAACATCATCTCCTACGCCGACGACACCCAGTTGATCCTCTCCCTCACTAACGACCCCGCCACCGCCAGAGCCAACCTGCACGAAGGGATGACAGACGTTGCCAAATGGATGTCGAACAGCCGCCTGAAACTGAACTCGGACAAGACGGAAGTCCTCATCCTGGGATCCTCACCCTCCGCCTGGGATGACTCCTGGTGGCCCCCCGCCCTGGGCAGCGCACCCACACCAACTGACCACGCACGCAACCTGGGCTTCATCCTGGACTCCTCCCTCTCCATGACCAGACAAGTCAACGCCGTCTCCTCGTCGTGCTTCAACATCCTGCGCATGCTACGCAAGATCTTCCGCTGGATCCCCACCGAGACCAGGAAGATGGTCACCCAGGCCCTCGTCACCAGCCGTCTGGACTACGGCAACTCCCTCTACGCCGGAACCACCGCCAAACTCCAGAAGAGACTCCAGCGGATCCAGAACACCTCAGCACGACTCATCCTGGACATCCCCCGCCGCAGCCACATCTCCGGACACCTGAGAGACCTGCACTGGCTCCCGGTCAACAAGAGAATCACCTTCCGGCTCCTCACCCACGCACACAAAGCCCTACACAACCAAGGACCAGGATACCTCAACAGCCGTCTCAACTTCTACGCTCCCAAACGCAAGCTTTGATCGACCAGCCACGCCCTCGCCGCCGTCCCCCGCATCCGAAGAGCCACCACAGGAGGAAGGTCCTTCTCCTACCTGGCCGCCAAGACTTGGAACTCCCTTCCGGCCCACCTCCGCCTCACCCAGGACCACCTCGCCTTCAGGAAGCAGCTCAAGACCTGGCTGTTCGAGCAGTAGCGGACCCCCTCCCCCCAGCGCCTTGAGACCCTCCGGGTGAGTAGTGCGCTATACAAATGCTCTGATTGATTGATTGATTGATTGAGTAAAATGGAGATTGATATCATTGTTATTGATTTGTTTAATGAATTGGAGGGCCCGTTCCTCAGGACCTCTCCAAATCAAGAACAAATCGTCAATGTAATGAAACCAGTAAGGCACATGTTGTTTCATGGTGTCTAAAAATTGGATCTTGAGGACCTGCTCTTCCCATAGACCCCTATGCAAACAAGCATAGCTAGGGGAAAACAGCCCCCCATTGCAACACCCCTGATTTGCTGATAAACTTGATTTAAAAAAAAAAGGTTTTGTTCCAAACATGTTGACACCTTACTGACAAGCATTCTCTTGTGCATATATAAAAACATTATTCTTTTCTTTAAGTAGTGTTCAATAGCCTTGATGCCATCCTAATGACGATTGGAGGTATAAAGCGATATCACGTCCAAAGTTATTAATAATGAATCTGGGTCCCATGTGACCTCAGTAATCTTCCCCAGGAAGTCACTGGTATCCTGCAGATATGAAGGCAAGTTTTTTTACGTGTTATTGAAGAAAATAATCCACGTATCTTGACATATTTTCCATGAGGCTATTGCATGCAAAAATGATCAGCCTGCCAGGAGGTTTCATTGTGTTTTTATGTATCTTAGGTATGAAGTAAAAGGCATGGATGACTGGGTGCTCTTTTTTAAGAAAACAAATTTCTTCCTCATTCAGAAGCCCTCCACCTTTCCATGCAAGTAGTTTAGAGTAATGTTCATTCCATGCTGACTTGACACTATGCACGTTACTCCTCTTGTAGCACTCAATGTCAGTTGGTGTTGCACTTCTTTCATGTATAAGTTCCGAGGCCACAGCACCACATTGCCCCCTTTGTTCGATTGCCTCACAATAAAGTTATTATTGCTTTGAAGCTTTCTCATCAATTGAACATAGTAGTTGTTTTGCCGATTGCGCGTGTGTCAGGAACATGTGGTGGATCTGTAAAGTCGTTTGAGTTCTGCCGAGACTTGCTCATGATATACATCCAAATTATCATGTAGCATCACCAGTTGAAACATAGACTTTGGTTTGAACGGTGTCCTTATTGTTCCATATATACACACCCGAGGAGAAGTTGGCTTCATTTTTAGCGTATTACCCAAGGCGCGCACAAAGGACCATTTTGCAAGCGGTCACAGACACATGGGAACTGTGTTGTTTTTGCCGAGATGTCGGAGTATTCTGTGACCCGCCACTGTGGCCTCAGAGGTGCCTCACAGCAGCTAATTACAGCGGGAAATATTGGTGCGGAGGAATGCCGTCACTGGACTTGCACCTCTGTACTGGGACCTTTTGAGGCTGGTGGCAGAAAGAAGGAGACATTAGCTGTTATTTAACCATTTTTATGTAGTTCTCCACTACACTGGATAACCAGCGTGGTGCATGTTGGGACTGGTAGTCCCTGGTATTAGTACACGCAGGGTTAATCAAGTGCAGGTGAGCCCACTACCATTGGGGAAGGAGGAGCTAATTAAAGATCAGTATGTGGGTTCTACGCGAGTTGGACAGAGGCATTTGAAGAAGGCAATTCGCCGAAACCGGTCATGCATGTCTGCTATTAAACAACTTATGAAGCCCCGTGATGTCCTTTGTTTTCTGCTCACACCCGAGGAGAAGTTGGTTTCTTTTTTAGCGCGTTACCCAAGGCGCGCACAAAGGACCATTTTGCAAGCGGTCACAGACACATGGGAACTGTGTTGTTTTTGCCGAGATGTCGGAGTATTCTGTGTCCCGCCACCGTGGCCTCCGAGGTGCCTCCCAGCAGCTAACTACAGCGGGCGATATTGGTGCGGAGGAATGCCGTCACTGGACTTGCACCTCTGTACTGAGACCTTTTAAGGCTGGTGGCAGAAAGAAGGGGACATTAGCAGCTGTCATTTAACAATTTTTACGTAGTTCTCCACTACACTGTACCGGATAACCAGCGTGGTGCATGTTGGGACTGGTAGTCCCTGGTATTGGTACACGCAGGGTTAATCAAGTGCAGGTGAGCCCACTACCATTGGGGAAGGAGGAGCCAATTAAAGATCAGTATGTGGGTTCTACGCGAGTTGGGCAGAGGCATTTGAAGAAGGCAACCTGCTGAAACCGGTCATGCCTGTCTGCTATTAAACAACTTATGAAGCCCCGTGATGTCCTTTGTTTTCTGCTCACACCTGAGGAGAAGTTGGCTTCATATATATATATCTATATATATCTCTATATATCTCTATATATATATTTTGAGAAATTGATATGTAAGAGGTTCCAATAAGACCTATTTTGAGGCTAGTGTTGTATTGTAGCATAGCTGTATTTTGCACTTGCAATTGTTTTGTTCACATCATTTACATGTGTAACTTTATATGGATCGAAGATGGTCCATTTCGACAATTTACAGCAAACTATGTCTCAATGCTTCATCAAACAGCTTTTTTCAATTTGAATAGATTAATCTATGCCATTTTGTTTACACTAGTTTGTTTCGCCCCTGAATTCATAAGCACTATGCTTGAATTGTCTTTTTTGGTTGTCTCTTGCTATTTGGATCTGTTTACTAATTTTAGATTCTATGCTTGATTTACATCACTTTTTACCCATGCGCTCTGTTTCTTTAGGCGCATGGGCTTTTATTATCCATATAATGCTCTGCCTACTCCTGACGCGTCATGTGACCAAGCTCCGTCCGCGGAGCGAAACGCGTCAGGGAGGGCACTTGCTCTGACACTTTTGAAAATAAATTTTGCACTGCTGGCACTTTCCCCGGTGTTGTGGCGTCAATGATTTAACATTGATTTGATCTGATTGTGGAGAGGAGGTCTGCGCCCGTCAAGACCGCGGCGAGTAGCGGTCGGGATCTCTTTCATTTCAATTACCGGGATTTGGTTGCTGCCGGTTTCGTGGACCTTCCCATCTTCTGAGGCACAGCGTTCTCTGTAACCTACAACGCCTCGGCGTTCTCAACTTCTACTCGGTGGAGTATTGTTTGCTGTGCCCCCCGCAGTTCAAGAAATTGTTCAAACTCATTTTGCCTTGGGTGTCCTGACCCGGTGAGGAGCTTCGGAACTGGAGAGGTCGGCCGACCTTCTTGGATTCTTGAGGCGGATTCCGGTAAGGCACCTGGTGTGCAATTGACTTTTACTGAACATTAAGCGGGTTTGGGAAATCTCCATACAAGATATTCATCTCATCCAACTAAAAGCCAGACAGCAGTCTATCAGCGTAACTGAAGCCGTCTATTTGTGGTAAAATATGTTCTCCAGCGACGCGCTCAGGAGTAGGGAAACAGCGTCGGAAGCCCTTTATGAGAACATACCAACTAACACGACGACAACTTCACATGAAAGTCGTACTACAACCAACAGCAATGTGAGGGATCTACTAAAAACATTAGAAAAATTACTCCGAAGTGAGTTATCTAAGTGGTGGGAGAAGAAGTCCCTTGAAAAATATCTTGAAGCCAATCGCGTTCCAAGGGGCTTAAGAGTGCTAATTGTTCCGACCTATGAAAACCCTGACCCAAGGATGCTACAAGATTGGGCGGAAAACAATTTACAAGCTTCCAAAAATATGTTATTGATTCTTATCAAATATGCCCATTCAGACAGAGAAGTTTTACTGACTGAAATAGATCGGGGGAATGGATTATTGGAATCCACAGGTGAAACCGAATTGATCAACAACACCCGTAAAGAAATTGATCAGAGACTGATGAAGTTGGAGCAAACTATCCAGGAGAGAAAAATCAATAAATTCGCACATGATAAACAAGACTATGCGACAGGTCGCATCTTTACCTTTGCGCGTAAATACGACTCATATAAACGCAAAGCCATGTCTGTCCAACAGAAACCGGGTGCAACAACTGATCAAACGGCACACATAAGTTCCGCTCTCACAAATGAGGACAATTTATCAGTAGCATCTTTCAGTGGGCCTGAAGAGAGTTTAACAACTGCAGTTACAGGTCCCATTGATCTAACTAACTTTACAGTGGTGGACGAATTAAATTTTGTCAGCGAGGACCGGAGGTACTCTCTGCGCTCACGGAACAATCCTCAACCGGCAGGCAAAGCAGCAGTCAAAAGCGCCGCTGCAGGAGGCGCATTGCCAAAACGAGGTGGAGGGCGAGGCAACACTCGCAGGAATTGGCACAAGTAACCACCACCCATGATAACACAGTAATTAACCTGACCGACTTGGTACTTTCAAAGGCGGAGGAGCAACTTCTTTCCCTAGGCCTTTCTTACTGTCCTCCTTAATGATTTCTCATATGTTCAATCGCGTATCGATGTTTTTAAATTCATCAGGAAAATCAAATTGATGAAATATTTTGTGATACATCCTGAAACATCGAATAAAGACACTGTATTGCCCGTTGTTACATTGGATCATGAACCACTTCAGGTTAAAAATCTACAAGGGCTTCAGACTTTGATTTCATTGGCTCATGAAGACAGTTCCCAACAAACTCCTACGGTCAGTCAGGTTATTTCAGTGAATAAATCACCATCTACTCCTTTTCGGGGGAAGTCCACGTTCTTACCTTTAATGCCTAAAGACGCCCTGGATGTATTCAGCGATAGTCATCACTGAACTTAAGACTTTGAATAGAACTGTTTTAGGAAGGAAAAAACAAATGGACTTCAACAATGCACAATTTTCCATGCTTGTCAAAAAAATTCAGGCTCACAATAATGTGATAGTAAAGAATGCGGACAAGGGGGGCAATACAGTGTTATGGGCTTAAACTGATTATCTGCAAGAGGCAGCCCGCCAACTAGGGGATCCCCTTTGCTACACAAAAACTACTAAGTTTGTGATGTTAAGAACTTATGACAATACCAAAAAAAACATCAATCAGTGGTATAGACAGGGTCTTCTTACCAAAGAAGAAACTAAGTTCTTAAATGTAGCACATCCCATCACCACTCTTTTCTATCTCTTACCCAAAATTCACAAGTGTACCTTCCCATTCCCAGGTCGTCCTATTATTTCTGCACAAGGGAGCATTAATGAAAATATTTCTAAATACGTGGATTTTTTCTTACAACGCCATATGATTTCACTTCCCTCTTACCTCAAAGACACCACTGATTTTTTGGGTTAAAATTAGTCATGTCACTTGGTGTTCTGATTTTTGTTTCCTGGTTATGGATATTGAGGCACTTTACACCAGCATTAATCATCTGCAAGGTTTGGAAGCTGTTCAATATTTTCTTGACACACGAGAAGCAACCCTGAGAGAGCATAATTCCATGTTGTTGGACATGATACGTATTTGTCTACACAACAATTACTTCCAATTTGATAGGGATATCTATCATCAAGAGCGCGGAGTGGCTATGGGTTCGTGCTTCTCCCCCAGCTATTCATGTCTTTATGTTGGCTGGTGGGAGGAGCACGTTCTCCGTGGCACCCATGGGCACTGGCTTCCTCATCTTGCCCATTATTGGAGTTTTATCGATGATATTTTTATCATCTGAGATGGAACACACGAACAGGCAGAACTTTTTGTCAAAGACATTAACATGAATAACAGGAATCTCAAATTCACTGCAAACATTACATCAAGTTTTGCAGAATTTTTAGATGTCCAAGTGTACATTGACCAGGGTAAGATCCAAACTAAATTACACAGGAAAAGCACTGCGGGAAACTCCATCCTTCATGCCCGCAGTGCTCACCCCCCACACACAATCAACAGCATACCGTTGGGCGAATTCATTCGTATCAAAAGAATATGCAGCAGTCCTGATACAACTAATCAGTGTTTGGCCGACTCCATGGAAAGATTCCTAAGGCGCGGCTACAAACTCAATATTTTAGACCGCGCTCTTACAAAAGCTCTAGCACGCCCGAGGGAGGAACTTCTGACCCCGAAAGCCAATACCAACCTAGAGTCAGATACTAATGGGTCTGTTCGGTTTATTACCACCTACTGTTCCCAGGTACGCAAATTAAGAAAGATCATTAAGTCAGAGTGGCCGATTGTGTTAACGGATGTTATCCTAGGCCCAATCCTACCTAAGTTACCGGCCATTACTTTTAGGAGGGCTCCTTCCATGAAAGATCGTTTGGACAAAACACAACCTGAGCTCCAATCTAAAACTGCCTGGCTGAATAAACCAGGATTTTTAGGTGCACTTTGTGCCGGGCTTGCACGTTTGCTGTGAATGGTACTCAATATACATCAGCTTTTAGTGAGAAACCAATACCAATAAAGGAACATCTTACATGTCGCAGTGATTTTGTAGTATACCAACTTACCTGCACATGCTCACTTTCATATATTGGCAGCACAAAGCTGCAAGCAAACCAACGTATCTTGCAGCATATACGAGCAATAGTAAATTCTGACATGAACTATCCAGTGGCTCGCCACTTTAAGGCAGTGCACGACAAAAAACTCAAAGATCTAAAATACACCCTATTGTGTTCTGTCGCCAATCCTGGCAGAGATGGTGACCGTGAAAAACTTTTACGACAAAGGGAAGCTTATTTTATACTGCTGCTCGATACAAGATCTCCTAACAGTCTCAATGCTTTTGATGAATGGCATCATTTTTTATAAATGTGTTGATTCCTGTATTACTGGTTTTTTTAGGTTAACCATTGTCTGTTTGAAAATGAATTATAAAGTATATGCACATACATGACGACTTTTTATAGTATACAGTGAAAGCTATGCTATAGGTTCTCAAAGAGTTTCTACCGTCTATATTTGAAACATATCATTTATTGAAAGTTTGATTTTGTTATCACGTTTTTTAGCACTTGCACTTTACGTATTCAAGCATTTTGGAGAAATTGATATGTAAGAGGTTCCAATAAGACCTATTTTTGAGCCTAGGTTGTATTGTAGCATAGCTGTATGTTGCACTTGCAATTGTTTTGTTCACATCATTTACATGTGTAACTTTATATGGATCGAAGATGGTCCATTTCGACAATTTACAGCAAACTATGTCTCAATGCTTCATCAAACAGCTTTTTTCAATTTGAATAGATTCATCTATGCCATTTTGTTTACACTAGTTTGTTTCGCCCCTGAATTCATAAGCACTATGCTTGAATTGTCTTTTTTGGTTGTCTCTTGCTATTTGGATCTGTTTCCTAATTTTAGATTCTATGCTTGATTTACATCACTTTTTACCCATGCGTTCTGTTTCTTTAGGCGCATGGGCTTTTATTATCCATATAATGCTCTGCCTACTCCTGACGCGTCATGTGACCAAGCTCCGTCCGCGGAGCGAAACGCGTCAGGGAGGGCACTTGCTCTGACACTTTTGAAAATAAATTTTGCACTGCTGGCACTTTCACCGGTGTTGTGGCGTCAATGATTTAACATTGATTTGATCTGATTGTGGAGAGGAGGTCTGCGCCCGTCAAAACCGCGGCGAGAAGCGGTCGGGATCTCTTTTATATTTATATATATATATATATATATATATATATATATATATATTCCAAGGCAATCTTTCTTCAATAAGACAGATTTAGAGGCAGCACGTCGGGGCTTTTTTACAACACCATTTATTGAGAATTCGGGCAGACGCGTTTCGGAGTGATCCTTTTTCAATGCCCATTTAGTATTCATTTGTGCCTCTGTTGTTCTCAGACCCACAGTAGTCCTTTTATGCTTTCCAATTCACTAAAGTAGTGTTGGTGTCTGGCAAAACGTTGAACGGAGTCACATGTCTCCTCACGGGGACTGCATCTCCCAGCATGCCATGCACTCGTCATGCTGGTCGGTGACTCTGTTTCTCGGCAATGTTCATTTTCCATTCATGAATCCGATCTGTAACGCTTATATATATAAATCCCACAAGTGACGCCTTTCCCAGCCGCTTCGGTGAAGGCGGTCCGTTACGAGGCAGGCAGCCTCTTCAAATTACAGCAAAATCGCGCCCAATTGTGTCCATTACTGCCGTGTTTTGAGCAAGGTAAAAGCACGATTTTGGTGTAATATATATATATATATATATATATGAATCGAGGCCTCCAAGTAATAAAGAAAACAAGAAATGAAAGCAGAAATTGGAATGCTATATTGACAAAATAGGAAAGAACTTGTGAAGGGAAACAAATACTAGTAAGAAAGGAAGGAGGGAACGACAAAGAGATGGCAATAGAAAGAGCATATAAGAAATAAAAAGCAGACAGTGCATGCCAAGTAAATGGCAACAGAAGAACATACCTTTATAGAAACAAAAGTGGAGGAAGCCAATATCAAAGACGATACATCCTAGGACGACACAAGTCAGACGAAGAAAAACAATGCTCTATAGTAAGACAAGACAAATTAGTGGAACATATCCTGTATCCACAGAATGGTCATCATGACTGCAAAATTCTACAGGTAAAAAGCACATGTGTACTCAAAAAACATATTTTTTTCATCAATATAAACCGCTCCATTGCTTTTTTTGATGTATGCAGCAACCTCTCTGATCTCATGTATTCATCTAAAGGATGACTGTCATGTCGTTATGCCTGACCCTGATTCACAGACAGGGCAGGCAGGAAAAGGAAGGGCTAGAGAGGAAGTGGAAAAGGAGGGGCAGTGGAATGTAGAGGAGGGAAAATAAAAGAAGTCTAATGAAAGAGCTCCCGCGTCCAGTGTCCTTATTTAGCTCGAGGACATTAAACTGTCAACGAGGGTGGGATCAGCTGACCCACTGCACCTGTTCCCCGTGACCACTGAGGCATAGAAAGAGCGCGTGGCCGAGAACGCGCTGCAGAGCATTCCGGCAGCGAGAGAAGGGCGCGAGCACCAGGCCGACTCGCTGAAGTGGCCCAAGATCCAGAGAGCGCACCCCACTGATGCCCAAGTGAAGACCAGGGAAAGTCTGAATAAATAGCAACACTGGTGAAGCAAATGTTTTAACTACCCTAGTGAGAATGAGGCATCACCTCCTTCCGGCGGCCATCTTAAAATCAGGCACCTTGCATTGGCTAACCCCAGACCTCACCACGGCGGCCATCTTGGAGTCAGGTGACTCACCGAAAAAACTCCCAGAGCTTACAAATTGTGGTCCTGAAGCCCCCACAGTCTACCTGAGTCCCGTTTCTCACTCACCATGTCCTTGGCGGCTGATTCCATGCAGCCAGCAGCAACTGAGTCCACACAAAATGCCCTGCAACTAGAACCGGTGATCTTGGGGGTACCCTTCTTACGCCCTCCCGAGCCTCTAACCCTGACATCTGGGAACAGCATGGGGCCCAAATGGAAAAACTGGGCTGAAGACTTCATGACAGGGTCGCAAGTTCATGACCCCAATCAAAAACTCATAGCCCTACAAAACCTAGTGGGGAAAAACATCGGGCAAATCATCAAGGAACTACCTGCCGCCAATACCGCATCCTACGAAGATGTGAAAGAAGAACTAGATAGGAAGTTTCTTCACAAACAGAACCCAGACTATGAGCGCTACACGTTCAACCTTGCATCCCAAGATAAGGATGAATCCATGAGTGACTTCATTGCCTGCATCGCCTAGCCCGATACTGCGAATTTGACAAGTTCAGCACTGAAGACGCGCTTCGTCTATGCATCATCGAAGGGATGCCAATCGGAGTCACAGCGTCGTTGACTACTAAAAAAGCACTACACTCTTGAAGAGATAGAAGAACTCACTTGCATCAATGACCAAGCCGAAGAGCACGCAAAAAATATGGAGGCTAGCAAAACCGTGAAAAGAGAACAAGCTCTTCGAGTACAGTCTCACACCCACTCGAGGTGTCGCCCTGACCGCCACACCTCTGGAAGACTCGCAAGAACACATTGTGTGAATTCTCCTCACATCAGGACCCGAAATAGCCAACCCCGGAGAAAATCACAGCAGTGCTATCAGTGTGGCCAAGATTACCCCCACGCGGGCCAGTGCCCGGCAATGGGTCAACAATGTCACCGATGTGTAAGAGAAAATCACTTTGAAGCTCTTTGCAAAACACGCCTCTCGGAGGTGAAACAGACCAAACAGAACATAGGATCCCGTCACCATGTGAGAGCTGTACAGGGACGGAGAGACCACTCCACCAGCTCATCATGATCAAGCACTCAATCAGTCAGCTCATACAGATCCCAGCAGTCGACATCCAGAGAATCATCTTCTCTCACTCCCATATCACAAGACAGTGATGAATACGTGTGTATGGTGGCGGACCCAGATAGATTAAAGAAGTACCCGTGACTAAACATTCAAATAGGAAGTCACTCCGCCAAATTTGTACTAGACACTGGTGCATCGCTCAACTACATCTGTGCCACAGACTATCAGAGCATGAATCCCAAACCAAGACTGGAACCAGCGGCATTTTGAGTTTACACGTGGATGTCCAAGAACCACTGCCATGTCTAGGGCAGTTTCGCAGTACTCTAACGTACAAGGACCGGCAAATCCAAGCACACATTCATGTAATTGAAGGACCCGAAGCAGCATATTGCCTCCTCAGCCTGCCAATGGCAGAACGCCTGACGCTAGTTGAAATCCTATACAAGGTGGATGACTCGCCAGACATTGTCAACACATTCCTGAAACTGTTCAGTGGGCTAAGGAAATTAACTCACTTCAAAGTCAAGTTATATATCAACGAACAAATAACACCAATAGCGCAACATCATAGGAAAGTGCCATTCCACTTGCAACAGGCAGTAGATGATGAATTGCAAGACCTGCTGAGAGCGGACATCATAGAGCAATCAATGGGACCCACTCCATGGGTGTCGCCAGACGTGGTTGTGCCCAAGAGAGGTCAAGACAACAAGGTACGCCTGTGTGTGGACATGCGAGCCCCGAACATGGCTATCAAGAGAGAGCGGAACTCAGGACCCTACAGCAGCGAAATGATCACATGTCTAAATGGAGTGACAGTCTTCTCGAAACTAGATCTCAACAGGGATACCACCAACTAGAATTGCATGAAAAATCGAGATACATTACCACATTCACTACTCACCAAGGCCTCTTCAGATACAAACGTCTCAATTTCGGAATTACATCGGCGGCCGAGATTTTTCATCCGGAACGCATTTAACTACAGCGATGACATCCTGGTGTTCAGGGGGGGACTTGGAAAGAACACAACAAAGCACTTGACCTAGCATGTCACTCTTTGCTCAACGCAAACCTCACACTCCACCAAGACAAATGTGAGTTCCACAAGTCAACACTCAAATTCTACGGCCACATCTTTTCAAAGGACGGCATGAGACCTGACGCTGAGAAAGTATCTGCACTTTTTGACACGCCACAGCCATGTGATGTCAGTGACCTCTGTTCATTCCAAGGGATGGCCAGCTACTGCGCCCGTTACATCAAAGACTATGCCACCATCATTTACCCGTTAAGAGAACTGACACGTCAAGGGCAACATTTCCAATGGTCAGCCAAATGTGAACAAGCCTTCCGCAAGATCAAAGAGGCGGTGAGCACTGCCATCAACTTAGCCTACTTCAACACCAAATGGAAGACCAAAATTACCGTGGACCCCAGCCCAGTGGGGCTAGGGACATTTCTGGCACAATATGATGACGAAGCCGACCAACGCCACATCATTGCATATGCCAGTCGCAGCCTTACCGACACGGAAAAAGCCTGCTCACAACCGGAAAAAGAGTCTTGCGGGCGTGTGGGCCTGTGAGCACTTTCATCTCTTCATATACGGAAAACACGCTCATCACTGATCACCAGGCGCGAACAACCATCTTTGGTAACCTGTGGGCCAAGATGCCCCCAAGGATTGAACGGTGGGGAATTCACCTACAAGACTACACCTACACCATTATCCACAAACAAGGGAAGGTGGAAAACCCGGCAGACTATATGTCGCGACATCCACAAACCTGGACACAAGTGCGACACTATGTGGCGGAAGAATACCTCCACTTTGTCATTGACCAAACGTGCCCACCAGCGGTCCTGCTAGAAGCCATCCATGAAGCATCTGCCCAAGATGCTACGGTCCAAAACATCATGCACCGAATCCGCACCAACTCATTAAGACACTTAGAAAACACAAAGATGAGTGACGCTGTCAACACTCAAGAACCTGTGGCATTCAAACACGTCCAAGATGAACTTTCCATCAGTGCTGATGGGCTGTTACTAAGAGACCGAAGAATTGTGATCCCTCAGAAATTAAGAGAAGGAACTGTCAACCTGGCACACGAAGGACACAGAGGAGTGGTGGCCACGAAGAAAGCACTGCGAGAACGCGTTCCCATCCCTTGACTAGATGGTGGAAGCCTCGCTCCAAGACTACCCATCCTGTCAACTAGTGGAATGAGATGAACCACCTGCCCCACTGCAGATGTCGGACCTCCCGGACAGTGTATGGCAACAAGTAGCTGTCGATTTCTTCGGCCCGCTGAAGTCAGGGAAATACATCATTGTCATCATGGACGAGTAGTCAAGTTTTTCCATCGCTCATCAAATTTTCTCCACCAAAGTGACGGCTGTCATACCTGTCATTGATGAAGCGTTCGTGGCATGGGGAATCCCTACAGTGGTAAAGACAG
Organism: Lissotriton helveticus; assembly: GCF_964261635.1. Classification (NCBI taxonomy): domain Eukaryota; kingdom Metazoa; phylum Chordata; class Amphibia; order Caudata; family Salamandridae; genus Lissotriton; species Lissotriton helveticus. The sequence continues at coordinate 1,051,304,455 of NC_136070.1, forward strand.
ACAACGGACCGCCGTTCAACGGACAAGAGTTTGCAGACTTTGCAAAGCACCTGAACTTCAAACGTCGGAAAATCACCCACCTGTGGCCCCAGGCTAACGGGATGGTGGAACGCTTTATGGGAACAATCAAAAGGACCATACAACAAGCTGAACTGGCTCGTTGTGACATTCAACAGGCACTAAATGAAGTGCTGCGAGCCTATCGGACCACACCACACAGCACTACAAACCAATGTCCTGCCACTCTAATGCTCGGGCGAACCTCACCCACCCGGCTCTCGACTATGGATGCTGTCACACAATTCCGAGTCGTAACCACAGACCATGACACTTTAGTAGAACTTGATCACGCCAAGAAATCAAAAATGAAAGAGTATGCTGATCACGGCAGACACGCAAAGATGTCCGACATCCGTGAGGGAGATTGGGTGCTGGTGAAACAGGACAGGAGAACCAAAGCGGACAGCCGCTACCTTGCCCATCCCCTGCAGTTGACAAGAAGTAAAGGGACCATGGTTACAGCCGAATCTGGAGGCAAGCGGAAAACCAGAAACCTATCACACTTCAAAAGGTGCAACCCCTCCGCCTATACCTGAGTACGAGAGCCTGACTGGAACACGGACTCGTCAAGTCAAGAAGGAAACAGTGACCAGGAGTATAGACTATCGCTGGAAATTGGCAGCGCGAGAGAAAGAAGCTCGCCTTACCAGATACAAGCCAGCCGACCATGAAGAACAATTCGAAGACCTGTTTGACTCATTGAAGAACTCTGAAATACAGTAAACACTTAAAATACAAAGAGGGGAGGTGTCATGTCGTTATACCTGACCCTGATTCACAGACAGGGCAGGCAGGCAAAGGAAGGGCTACGGTGGAAGCAGAAAGGGAGGGGCAGTTGAATGTAGAGGAGGGAAAATAAAAGAAATCTAATGAAAGATCTCCCTCGTCCAGTGTCCTTTATTAGCCCAAAGATATTAAAATGACTACATCTGCTGCTGAATGGCACAATCCAGCCAACAGGCCCGAAGCTCGCGTGCTAGAACCCCATCTTTGACAGCTCTGTAGCCATGCCACCCAGTTGCAAACTATTCAGCAGTTTCCTACACCTGGGTCTCCTTGGGACCCTTTTCCTTTTGAGACTCTTGCTGGATGCGCCGGGAAGTAGGAGGGGGAGCAGGCAATGGTTCCTTGGAACACACTTGCTCTCTCCAAGTCTTCCTAAATGGGAATCTTTTTTGTAAAGCAGCAACTTTTCCTTTAAGGAACATAGACTGCCTTAATTAAAAACAAAATCTGTTTGGTAAAACTAACACGAGGATGGCGACCTGCTGTTCATCACAGGCCACAAATACCGACCTGCCAAATATGTTCGTTAGCAAGGACATTTTGTAAAACTCCGTGACCGGAGATTTTGCAGCACAAGCTATTATTACATAGGCGGTACAAAAGGGGGTGGTGATGGACGGAGCATCTGAATCAATCAAACACTCCCACCCAGTCAAAAGATCTGGGTTGAATCCATCACCGTTCTTTAGCCCACTCTGCCACCCCAGTTCAGACAAGGCTATATACAAATCAGTCTGACCCTGTGCCTCATGGGAACAGTCCAGCCCGAACTGCCAAGCCATGTCTTATCGGGACCGGAAACAAGCTTCCGAGGACCGGTTTCTGGCATTCCGGCCGTCTTCAGCCCGGCTTGCTTGAATCCAGTGGCAAAGTGAGCAAGGGACTCACGTCTGAGCATATCCTGCCACACTTATGGCGGCCAAAAGCGGTACAAAAGGGGGTTGTGATGGACGGAGCATCTGAATCAATCAAACACTCACACCCAGTCAAAAGATCTGGGTTGAATCCATCACCGTTCTTTAGCCCACTCTGCCACCCCAGTTCAGACATGGCTATATGCAAATCAGTCTGACCCTGTGCCTCATGGGAACAGTCCAGCCCGAACTGCCAAGCCATGTCTTCCCTGGACCGGAAACAAGCTTCCGAGGACCGGTTTCTGGCATTCCAGCCGTTTTCAGCCCGGCTTGCTTGAATCCAGTGGCAAAGTGAGCAAGGGACTCACGTCTGAGCAAACCCTGCCACACTTATGGCGGCCAAAAGCGGTACAAAAGGGGATGGTGATGGACGGAGCATCTGAATCAATCAAACACTCACACCCAGTCAAAAGATCTGGGTTGAATCCATCACCGTTCTTTAGCCCACTCTGCCACCCCAGTTCAGACATGGCTATATGCAAATCAGTCTGACCCTGTGCCTCATGGGAACAGTCCAGCCCGAACTGCCAAGCCATGTCTTCCCTGGACCGGAAACAAGCTTCCGAGGACCGGTTTCTGGCATTCCAGCCGTTTTCAGCCCGGCTTGCTTGAATCCAGTGGCAAAGTGAGCAAGGGACTCACGTCTGAGCATACCCTGCCACACTTATGGCGGCCAAAAGCGGTACAAAAGGGGATGGTGATGGACGGAGCATCTGAATCAATCAAACACTCACACCCAGTCAAAAGATCTGGGTTGAATCCATCACCGTTCTTTAGCCCACTCTGCCACCCCAGTTCAGACATGGCTATATGCAAATCAGTCTGACCCTGTGCCTCATTGGAAAAGTCCAGCCCGAACTGCCAAGCCATGTCTTCCCTGGACCGGAAACAAGCTTCCGAGGACCGGTTTCTGGCATTCCAGCCGTCTTCAGCCCGGCTTGCTTGAATCCAGTGGCAAAGTGAGCAAGGGACTCACGTCTGAGCATACCCTGCCACACTTATGGTGGCCAAAAGCGGTACAAAAGTGGGTGGTGATGGACGAAGCATCTGAATCAATCAAACACTCACACCCAGTCAAAAGATCTGGGTTGAATCCATCACCGTTCTTTAGCCCACTCTGCCACCCCAGTTCAGACAAGGCTATATACAAATCAGTCTGACCCTGTGCCTCATGGGAACAGTCCAGCCCGAACTGCCAAGCCATGTCTTCCCTGGACCGGAAACAAGCTTCCGAAGACCGGTTTCTGGCATTCCAGCCGTCTTCAGCCCGGCTTGCTTGAATCCAGTGGCAAAGTGAGCAAGGGACTCACGTCTGAGCATATCCTGACACACTTATGGCGGCCAAAAGCGGTACAAAAGGGGGTGGTGATGGAAGGAGCATCTGAATCAATCAAACACTCCCACCCAGTCAAAAGATCTGGGTTGAATCCATCACCGTTCTTTAGCCCACTCTGCCACCCCAGTTCAGACATGGCTATATGCAAATCAGTCTGACCCGGTGCCTCCTGGGAACAGTCCAGCCCGAACTGCCAAGCCATGTCTTCCCTGGACCGGAAACAAGCTTACGAGGACCGGTTTCTGGCATTCCAGCCGTCTTCAGCCCGGCTTGCTTGAATCCAGTGGCAAAGTGAGCAAGGGACTCACGTCTGAGCATACCCTGCCACACTTATGGCGGCCAAAAGCGGTACAAAAGGGGGTGGTGATGGACGGAGCATCTGAATCAATCAAACACTCACACCCAGTAAAAAGATCTGGGTTAAATCCATCACCGTTCTTTAGCCCACTCTGCCACCCCAGTTCAGACATGTCTATATGCAAATCAGTCTGACCCTGTGCCTCATGGGAACAGTCCAGCCCGAACTGCCAAGCCATGTCTTCCCTGGACCGGAAACAAGCTTCCGAGGACCGGTTTCTGGCATTCCAGCCGTCTTCAGCCTGGCTTGCTTGAATCCAGTGGCAAAGTGAGCAAGGGACTCACGTCTGAGCATACCCTGCCACACTTATGGCGGCCAAAAGCGGTACAAAAGGGGGTGGTGATGGACGGAGCATCTTAATCAATCAAACACTCACACCCAGTCAAAAGATCTGGGTTGAATCCATCACCGTTCTTTAGCCCACTCTGCCACCCCAGTTCAGATATGGCTATATGCAAATCAGTCTGACCCTGTGTCTCATGGGAACAGTCCAGCCCGAACTGCCAAGCCATGTCTTCCCTGGACCGGAAACAAGCTTCCGAGGACCGGTTTCTGGCATTCCAGCCGTCTTCAGCCGGCTTGCTTGAATCCAGTGGCAAAGTGAGCAAGGGACTCACGTCTGAGCATACCCTGCCACACTTATGGTGGCCAAAAGCGGTACAAAAGGGGGTGGTGATGGATGGAGCATCTGAATCAATCAAACACTCACACCCAGTCAAAAGATCTGGGTTAAATCCATCACCGTTCTTTAGCCCACTCTGCCACCCCAGTTCAGACATGGCTATATGCAAATCAGTCTGACCCTGTGCCTCATGGGACCAGTCCAGCCCGAACTGCCAAGCCATGTCTTCCCTGGACCGGAAACAAGCTTCCGAGGACCGGTTTCTGGCATTCCAGCCGTCTTCATCCCGGCTTGCTTGAATCCAGTGGCAAAGTGAGCAAGGGACTCACGTCTGAGCATACCCTGCCACACTTATGGCAGCCAAAAGCGGTACAAAAGGGGGTGGTGATGGACGGAGCATCTGAATCAATCAAACACTCACACCCAGTCAAAAGATCTGGGTTGAATCCATCACCGTTCTTTAGCCCACTCTGCCACCCCAGTTCAGACATGGCTATATGCAAATCAGTCTGACCCTGTGCCTCATGGGAACAGTCCAGCCCGAACTGCCAAGCCATGTCTTCCCTGGACCGGAAACAAGCTTCCGAGGACCGGTTTCTGGCATTCCAGCCGTCTTCAGCCCGGCTTGCTTGAATCCAGTGGCAAAGTGAGCAAGGGACTCACGTCTGAGCATACCCTGCCACACTTATGGCGGCCAAAAGCGGTACAAAAGGGGGTGGTGATGGACGGAGCATCTGAATCAATCAAACACTGACACCCAGTCCAAAGATCTGGGTTGAATCCATCACCGTTCTTTAGCCCACTCTGCCACCCCAGTTCAGACATGGCTATATGCAAATCAGTCGAACCCTGTGCCTCATGGGAACAGTCCAGCCCGAACTGCCAAGCCATTTCTTCCCTGGATCGGAAACAAGCTTCCGAGGACCGGTTTCTGGCATTCCAGCCGTCTTCAGCCCGGCTTGCTTGAATCCAGTGGCAAAGTGAGCAAGGGACTCACGTCTGAGCATACCCTGCCACACTTATGGCTGCCAAAAGCGGTACAAAAGGGGGTGGTGATGGACGGAGCATCTGAATCAATCAAACACTCACACCCAGTCAAAAGATCTGGGTTGAATCCATCACCGTTCTTTAGCCCACTCTGCCACCCCAGTTCAGACATGGCTATATGCAAATCAGTCTGACCCTGTGCCTCATGGGAACAGTCCAGCCCGAACTGCCAAGCCATTTCTTCCCTGGACCGGAAACAAGCTTCCGAAGACCGGTTTCTGGCATTACTGCCGTCTTCAGCCCGGCTTGCTAGAATCCAGTGGCAAAGTGAGCAAGGGACTCACGTCTGAGCATACCCTGCCACACTTATGGCGGCCAAAAGCGGTACAAAAGGGGGTGGTGATGGACGGAGCATCTGAATCAATCAAACACTCACACCCAGTCAAAAGATCTGGGTTGAATCCATCACCGTTCTTTAGCCCACTCTGCCACCCCAGTTCAGACATGGCTATATGCAAATCAGTCTGACCCTGTGCCTCATGGGAACAGTCCAGCCCGAACTGCCAAGCCATGTCTTCCCTGGACCGGAAACAAGCTTCCGAGGACCGGTTTCTGGCATTCCAGTCGTCTTCAGCCCGGCTTGCTTGAATCCAGTGGCAAAGTGAGCAAGGGACTCACGTCTGAGCATGCCCTTCCACACTTATGGCGGCCAAAAGCGGTACAAAAGGGGGTGGTGATGGACGGAGCATCTTAATCAATCAAACACTCACACCCAGTCAAAAGATCTGGGTTGAATCCATCACCGTTCTTTAGCCCACTCTGCCACCCCAGTTCAGACATGGCTATATGCAAATCAGTCTGACCCTGTGCCTCATGGGAACAGTCCAGCCCGAACTGCCAAGCCATGTCTTCCCTGGACCGGAAACAAGCTTCCGAAGACCGGTTTCTGGCATTCCTGCCGTCTTCAGCCCGGCTTGCCTGAATCCAGTGGCAAAGTGAGCAAGGGACTCACGTCTGAGCATACCCTGCCACACTTATGGCAGCCAAAAGTGGTACAAAAGGGGGTGGTGATGGACGGAGCATCTGAATCAATCAAACACTCACACCCAGTCAAAAGATCTGGGTTGAATCCATCACCGTTCTTTAGCCCACTCTGCCACCCCAGTTCAGACATGGCTATATGCAAATCAGTTGACCCTGTGCCTCATGGGAACAGTCCAGCCCGAACTGCCAAGCCATTTCTTCCCTGGACCGGAAACGAGCTTCAGAGGACCGGTTTCTGGCATTCCAGCCGTCTTCAGCCCGGCTTGCTAGAATCCAGTGGCAAAGTGAGCAAGGGACTCACGTCTGAGCATACCCTGCCACACTTATGGCGGCCAAAAGCGGTACAAAAGGGGGTGGTGATGGACGGAGCATCTGAATCAATCAAACACTCACACCCAGTCAAAAGATCTGGGTTGAATCCATCACCGTTCTTTAGCCCACTCTGCCACCCCAGTTCAGAAATGGCTATATACAAATCAGTCTGACCCTGTGCCTCATGGGAACAGTCCAGCCCGAACTGCCAAGCCATGTCTTCCCTTGACCGGAAACAAGCTTCCGAGGACCGGTTTCTGGCATTCCAGCCGTCTTCAGCCCGGCTTGCTTGAATCCAGTGGCAAAGTGAGCAAGGGATTCATGTCTGAGCATACCCTACCACAATTATGGCTGCCAAAAGCGGTACAAAAGGGGGTGGTGATGGACGGAGCATCTGAATCAATCAAACACTCACACCCAGTCAAAAGATCTGGGTTGAATCCATCACCGTTCTTTAGCCCACTCTGCCACCCCAGTTCAGACATGGCTATATGCAAATCAGTCTGACCCTGTGCCTCATGGGAACAGTCCAGCCCGAACTGCCAAGCCATGTCTTCCCTGGACCGGAAACAAGCTTCCGAGGACCGGTTTCTGGCATTCCAGCCGTCTTCAGCCCGGCTTGCTTGAATCCAGTGGCAAAGTGAGCAAGGGACTCACGTCTGAGCATATCCTGCCACACTTATGGCGGCCAAAAGCGGTACAAAAGGGGGTGGTGATGGACGGAGCATCTGAATCAATCAAACACTCACACCCAGTCAAAAGATCTGGGTTGAATCCATCACCGTTCTTTAGCCCACTCTAACACCTAGTTCAGACATGGCTATATGCAAATCAGTCTGACCCTTTGCCTCATGGGACCAGTCCAGCCCGAACTGCCAAGCCATGTCTTCCCTGGACCGGAAACAAGCTTCCGAGGACCGGTTTCTGGCATTCCAGCCGTCTTCATCCCGGCTTGCTTGAATCCAGTGGCAAAGTGAGCAAGGGACTCACGTCTGAGCATACCCTGCCACACTTATGGCGGCCAAAAGCGGTACAAAAGGGGGTGGTGATGGACGGAGCATCTGAATCAATCAAACACTCACACCCAGTCAAAAGATCTGTGTTGAATCCATCACCGTTCTTTAGCCCACTCTGCCACCCCAGTTCAGACATTGCTATATGCAAATCAGTCTGACCCTGTGCCTCATGGGAACAGTCCAGCCCGAACTGCCAAGCCATGTCTTCCCTGGACCGGAAACAAGCTTCCGAGGACCGGTTTCTGGCATTCCAGCCGTCTTCAGCCCGGCTTGCTTGAATACAGTGGCAAAGTGAGCAAGGGACTCACGTCTGAGCATACCCTGCCACACTTATGGCAGCCAAAAGCGGTACAAAAGGGGGTGGTGATGGACGGAGCATCTGAATCAATCAAACACTGACACCCAGTCAAAAGATCTGGGTTGAATCCATCACCGTTCTTTAGCCCACTCTGCCACCCCAGTTCAGACATGGCTATATGCAAATCAGTCTGACCCTGTGCCTCATGGGAACAGTCCAGCCCGAACTGCCAAGCCATGTCTCCCCTGGACCGGAAACAAGCTTCCGAGGACCGGTTTCTGGCATTCCAGCCGTCTTCAGCCCGGCTTGCTTGAATCCAGTGGCAAAGTGAGCAAGGGATTCATGTCTGAGCATACCCTACCACAATTATGGCTGCCAAAAGCGGTACAAAAGGGGGTGGTGATGGACGGAGCATCTGAATCAATCAAACACTCACACCCAGTCAAAAGATCTGGGTTGAATCCATCACCGTTCTTTAGCCCACTCTGCCACCCCAGTTCAGACATGGCTATATGCAAATCAGTCTGACCCTGTGCCTCATGGGAACAGTCCAGCCCGAACTGCCAAGCCATGTCTTCCCTGGACCGGAAACAAGCTTCCGAGGACCGGTTTCTGGCATTCCAGCCGTCTTCAGCCCGGCTTGCTTGAATCCAGTGGCAAAGTGAGCAAGGGACTCACGTCTGAGCATATCCTGCCACACTTATGGCGGCCAAAAGCGGTACAAAAGGGGGTGGTGATGGACGGAGCATCTGAATCAATCAAACACTCACACCCAGTCAAAAGATCTGGGTTGAATCCATCACCGTTCTTTAGCCCACTCTAACACCTAGTTCAGACATGGCTATATGCAAATCAGTCTGACCCTTTGCCTCATGGGACCAGTCCAGCCCGAACTGCCAAGCCATGTCTTCCCTGGACCGGAAACAAGCTTCCGAGGACCGGTTTCTGGCATTCCAGCCGTCTTCATCCCGGCTTGCTTGAATCCAGTGGCAAAGTGAGCAAGGGACTCACGTCTGAGCATACCCTGCCACACTTATGGCGGCCAAAAGCGGTACAAAAGGGGGTGGTGATGGACGGAGCATCTGAATCAATCAAACACTCACACCCAGTCAAAAGATCTGTGTTGAATCCATCACCGTTCTTTAGCCCACTCTGCCACCCCAGTTCAGACATTGCTATATGCAAATCAGTCTGACCCTGTGCCTCATGGGAACAGTCCAGCCCGAACTGCCAAGCCATGTCTTCCCTGGACCGGAAACAAGCTTCCGAGGACCGGTTTCTGGCATTCCAGCCGTCTTCAGCCCGGCTTGCTTGAATCCAGTGGCAAAGTGAGCAAGGGACTCACGTCTGAGCATATCCTGCCACACTTATGGCGGCCAAAAGCGGTACAAAAGGAGGTGGTGATGGACGGAGCATCTGAATCAATCAAACACTCACACCCAGTCAAAAGATCTGGGTTGAATCCATCACCGTTCTTTAGCCCACTCTGCCACCCCAGTTCAGACATGGCTATATGCAAATCAGTCTGACCCTGTGCCTCATGGGAACAGTCCAGCCCGAACTGCCAAGCCATGTCTTCCCTGGACCGGAAACAAGCTTCCGAGGACCGGTTTCTGGCATTCCAGCCGTATTCAGCCCGGCTTGCTTGAATACAGTGGCAAAGTGAACAAGGGACTCACGTCTGAGCATACCCTGCCACACTTATGGCGGCCAAAAGCGGTGCAAAAGGGGGTGGTGATGGACGGAGCATCTGAATCAATCAAACACTGACACCCAGTCAAAAGATCTGGGTTGAATCCATCACCGTTCTTTAGCCCACTCTGCCACCCCAGTTCAGACATGGCTATATGCAAATCAGTCTGACCCTGTGCCTCATGGGAACAGTCCAGCCGAACTGCCAAGCCATGTCTTCCCTGGACCGGAAACAAGCTTCAGAGGACCGGTTTCTGGCATTCCTGCCGTCTTCAGCCCGGCTTGCTTGAATCCAGTGGCAAAGTGAGCAAGGGACTCACGTCTGAGCATACCCTGCCACACTTATGGCGGCCAAAAGAGGTACAAAAGGGGGTGGTGATGGACGGAGCATCTGAATCAATCAAACACTCACACCCAGTCAAAAGATCTGGGTTGAATCCATCACCGTTCTTTAGCCCACTCTGCCACCCCAGTTCAGACATGGCTATATGCAAATCAGTCTGACCCTGTGCCTCATGGGAACAGTCCAGCCCGAACTGCCAAGCCATTTCTTCCCTGGACCGGAAACAAGCTTCCGAGGACCGGTTTCTGGCATTCCAGCCGTCTTCAGCCCGGCTTGCTAGAATCCAGTGGCAAAGTGAGCAAGGGACTCACGTCTGAGCATACCCTGCCACACTTATGGCGGCCAAAAGCGGTACAAAAGGGGGTGGTGATGGACGGATCATCTGAATCAATCAAACACTCACACCCAGTCAAAAGATCTGGGTTGAATCCATCACCGTTCTTTAGCCCACTCTGCCACCCCAGTTCAGACATGGCTATATGCAAATCAGTCTGACCCTGTGCCTCATGGGAACAGTCCAGCCCGAACTGCCAAGCCATGTCTTCCCTTGACCGGAAACAAGCTTCCGAGGACCGGTTTCTGGCATTCCAGCCGTCTTCAGCCCGGCTTGCTTGAATCCAGTGGCAAAGTGAGAAAGGGACTCACGTCTGAGCATACCCTGCCACTCTTATGGCGGCCAAAAGCGGTACAAAAGGGGGTGGTGATGGACGGAGCATCTGAATCAATCAAACACTCACATCCAGTCAAAAGATCTGGGTTGAATCCATCACCGTTCTTTAGCCCACTCTGCCACCCCAGTTCAGACATGGCTATATGCAAATCAGTCTGACCCTGTGCCTCATGGGAACAGTCCAGCCCGTACTGCCAAGCCATGTCTTCCCTGGACCGGAAACAAGCTTCCGAGGACCGGTTTCTGGCATTCCAGCCGTCTTCAGCCCGGCTTGCTTGAATCCAGTGGCAAAGTGAGCAAGGGACTCATGTCTGAGCATACCCTACCACAATTATGGCTGCCAAAAGCGGTACAAAAGGGGGTGGTGATGGACGGAGCATCTGAATCAAACAAACACTCACACCCAGTCAAAAGATCTGGGTTGAATCCATCACCGTTCTTTAGCCCACTCTGCCACCCCAGTTCAGACATGGCTATATGCAAATCAGTCTGACCCTGTGCCTCATGGGAACAGTCCAGCCCGAACTGCCAAGCCATGTCTTCCCTGGACCGGAAACAAGCTTCCGAGGACCGGTTTCTGGCATTCCAGCCATATTCAGCCCGGCTTGCTTGAATCCAGTGGCAAAGTGAGCAAGGGACTCACGTCTGAGCATACCCTGCCACACTTATGGCGGCCAAAAGCGGTTCAAAAGGGGGTGGTGATGGACGGAGCATCTGAATCAATCAAACACTCACACCCAGTCAAAAGATCTGGGTTGAATCCATCACCGTTCTTTAGCCCACTCTGCCACCCCATTTCAGACATGGCTATATGCAAATCAGTCTGACCCTGTGCCTCATGGGAACAGTCCTGCCCGAACTGCCAAGCCATGTCTCCCCTGGACCGGAAACAAGCTTCCGAGGACCAGTTTCTGGCATTCCAGTCGTCTTCAGCCCGGCTTGCTTGAATCCAGTGGCAAAGTGAGCAAGGGACTCACGTCTGAGCATACCCTGCCACACTTATGGCGGCCAAAAGCGGTACAAAAGGGGGTGGTGATGGACGGAGCATCTTAATCAATCAAACACTCACACCCAGTCAAAAGATCTGGGTTGAATCCATCACCGTTCTTTAGCCCACTCTGCCACCCCAGTTCAGACATGGCTATATGCAAATCAGTCTGACCCTGTGCCTCATGGGAACAGTCCAGCCCGAACTGCCAAACTATGTCTTCCCTGGACCGGAAACAAGCTTCCGAGGACCGGTTTCTGGCATTCCAGCCGTCTTTAGCCCGGCTTGCTTGAATCCAGTGGCAAAGTGAGCAAGGGACTCACGTCTGAGCATATCCTGCCACACTTATGGCGGCCAAAAGCGGTACAAAAGGGGGTGGTGATGGACGGAGCATCTGAATCAATCAAACACTCACACCCAGTCAAAAGATCTGGGTTGAATCCATCACCGTTCTTTAGCCCACTCTAACACCCTAGTTCAGACATGGCTATATGCAAATCAGTCTGACCCTTTGCCTCATGGGACCTTTCCAGCCCGAACTGCCAAGCCATGTCTTCCCTGGACCGGAAACAAGCTTCCGAGGACCGGTTTCTGGCATTCCAGCCGTCTTCATCCCGGCTTGCTTGAATCCAGTGGCAAAGTGAGCAAGGGACTCACGTCTGAGCATACCCTGCCACACTTATGGCGGCCAAAAGCGGTACAAAAGGGGGTGGTGATGGACGGAGCATCTGAATCAATCAAACACTCACACCCAGTCAAAAGATCTGGGTTGAATCCATCACCGTTCTTTAGCCCACTCTGCCACCCCAGTTCAGACATGGCTATATGCAAATCAGTCTGACCCTGTGCCTCATGGGAACAGTCCAGCCCGAACTGCCAAGCCATGTCTTCCCTGGACCGGAAACAAGCTTCCGAGGACCGGTTTCTGGCATTCCAGCCGTCTTCAGCCCGGCTTGCTTGAATCCAGTGGCAGAGTGAGCAAGGGACTCACGTCTGAGCATACCCTGCCACACTTATGGCGGCCAAAAGCGGTACAAAAGGGGGTGGTGATGGACGGAGCATCTGAATCAATCAAACACTCACACCCAGTCAAAAGATCTGGGTTGAATCCATCACCGTTCTTTAGCCCACTCTGCCACCCTAGTTCAGACATGACTATATGCAAATCAGTCTGACCCTGTGCCTCATGGGAACAGTCCAGCCCAAACTGCCAAGCCATGTCTTCCCTGGACCGGAAACAAGCTTCCGAGGACCGGTTTCTGGCATTCCAGCCGTCTTCAGCCCGGCTTGCTTGAATCCAGTGGCAAAGTGAGCAAGGGACTCACGTCTGAGCATACCCTGCCACACTTATGGCGGCCAAAAGCGGTACAAAAGGGGGTGGTGATGGACGGAGCATCTTAATCAATCAAACACTCACACCCAGTCAAAAGATCTGGGTTGAATCCATCACCGTTCTTTAGCCCACTCTGCCACCCCAGTTCAGACATGGCTATATGCAAATCAGTCTGACCCTGTGCCTCATGGGAACAGTCCAGCCCGAACTGCCAAACTATGTCTTCCCTGGACCGGAAACAAGCTTCCGAGGACCGGTTTCTGGCATTCCAGCCGTCTTTAGCCCGGCTTGCTTGAATCCAGTGGCAAAGTGAGCAAGGGACTCACGTCTGAGCATATCCTGCCACACTTATGGCGGCCAAAAGCGGTACAAAAGGGGGTGGTGATGGACGGAGCATCTGAATCAATCAAACACTCACACCCAGTCAAAAGATCTGGGTTGAATCCATCACCGTTCTTTAGCCCACTCTAACACCCTAGTTCAGACATGGCTATATGCAAATCAGTCTGACCCTTTGCCTCATGGGACCTTTCCAGCCCGAACTGCCAAGCCATGTCTTCCCTGGACCGGAAACAAGCTTCCGAGGACCGGTTTCTGGCATTCCAGCCGTCTTCATCCCGGCTTGCTTGAATCCAGTGGCAAAGTGAGCAAGGGACTCACGTCTGAGCATACCCTGCCACACTTATGGCGGCCAAAAGCGGTACAAAAGGGGGTGGTGATGGACGGAGCATCTGAATCAATCAAACACTCACACCCAGTCAAAAGATCTGGGTTGAATCCATCACCGTTCTTTAGCCCACTCTGCCACCCCAGTTCAGACATGGCTATATGCAAATAAGTCTGACCCTGTGCCTCATGGGAACAGTCCAGCCCGAACTGCCAAGCCATGTCTTCCCTGGACCGGAAACAAGCTTCCGAGGACCGGTTTCTGGCATTCCAGCCGTCTTCAGCCCGGCTTGCTTGAATCCAGTGGCAGAGTGAGCAAGGGACTCACGTCTGAGCATACCCTGCCACACTTATGGCGGCCAAAAGCGGTACAAAAGGGGGTGGTGATGGACGGAGCATCTGAATCAATCAAACACTCACACCCAGTCAAAAGATCTGGGTTGAATCCATCACCGTTCTTTAGCCCACTCTGCCACCCTAGTTCAGACATGACTATATGCAAATCAGTCTGACCCTGTGCCTCATGGGAACAGTCCAGCCCGAACTGCCAAGCCATGTCTTCCCTGGACCGGAAACAAGCTTCCGAGGACCGGTTTCTGGCATTCCAGCCGTCTTCAGCCCGGCTTGCTTGAATCCAGTGGCAAAGTGAGCAAGGGACTCACGTCTGAGCATACCCTGCCACACTTATGGCGGCCAAAAGCGGTACAAAAGGGGGTGGTGATGGACGGAGCATCTGAATCAATCAAACACTGACACCCAGTCAAAAGATCTGGGTTGAATCCATCACTGTTCTTTAGCCCACTCTGCCACCCCAGTTCAGACATGGCTATATGCAAATCAGTCTGACCCTGTGCCTCATGGGAACAGTCCAGCCCGAACTGACAAGCCATTTCTTCCCTGGACCGGAAACAAGCTTCCGAGGACCGGTTTCTGGCATTCCAGCCGTCTTCAGCCCGGCTTGCTTGAATCCAGTGGCAAAGTGAGCAAGGGACTCACGTCTGAGCATACCCTGCCACACTTATGGCGGCCAAAAGCGGTACAAAAGGGGGTGGTGATGGACGGAGCATCTGAATCAATCAAATACTCACACCCAGTCAAAAGATCTGGGTTGAATCCATCACCGTTCTTTAGCCCACTCTGCCACCCCAGTTCAGACATGGCTATATGCAAATCAGTCTGACCCTGTGCCTCATGGGAACAGTCCAGCGCGAACTGCCAAGCCATTTCTTCCCTGGACCGGAAACAAGCTTCCGAGGACCGGTTTCTGGCATTCCAGCCGTCTTCAGCCTGGCTTGCTAGAATCCAGTGGCAAAGTGAGCAAGGGACTCACGTCTGAGCATACCCTGCCCCACTTATGGCGGCCAAAAGCGGTACAAAAGGGGGTGGTGATGGACGGAGCATCTGAATCAATCAAACACTCACACCCAGTCAAAAGATCTGGGTTGAATCCATCACCGTTCTTTAGCCCACTCTGCCACCCCAGTTCAGACATGGCTATATGCAAATCAGTCTGACCCTATGCCTCATGGGAACAGTCCAGCCCGAACTGCCAAGCCATGTCTTCCCTTGACCGGAAACAAGCTTCCGAGGACCGGTTTCTGGCATTCCAGCCGTATTCAGCCCGGCTTGCTTGAATACAGTGGCAAAGTGAGCAAGGGACTCACGTCTGAGCATACCCTGCCACACTTATGGCGGCCAATAGCGGTACAAAAGGGGGTGGTGATGGACGGAGCATCTGAATCAATCAAACACTGACACCCAGTCAAAAGATCTGGGTTGAATCCATCACCGTTCTTTAGCCCACTCTGCCACCCCAGTTCAGACATGGCTATATGCAAATCAGTCTGACCCTGTGCCTCATGGGAACAGTCCAGCCCGAACTGCCAAGCCATGTCTTCCCTGGACCGGAAACAAGCTTCCGAGGACCGGTTTCTGGCATTCCAGCCGTCTTCAGCCCGGCTTGCTAGAATCCAGTGGCAAAGTGAGCAAGGGACTCACGTCTGAGCATACCCTGCCACACTTATGGCGGCCAAAAGCGGTACAAAAGGGGGTGGTGATGGACGGAGCATCTGAATCAATCAAACACTCACACCCAGTCAAAAGATCTGGGTTGAATCCATCACCGTTCTTTAGCCCACTCTGCCACCCCAGTTCAGACATGGCTATATGCAAATCAGTCTGACCCTATGCCTCATGGGAACAGTCCAGCCCGAACTGCCAAGCCATGTCTTCCCTTGACCGGAAACAAGCTTCCGAGGACCGGTTTCTGGCATTCCAGCCGTCTTCAGCCCGGCTTGCTTGAATCCAGTGGCAAAGTGAGCAAGGGACTCACGTCTGAGCATACCCTGCCACACTTATGGCGGCCAAAAGCGGTACAAAAGGGGGTGGTGATGGACGGAGCATCTGAATCAATCAAACACTCACACCCAGTCAAAAGATCTGGGTTGAATCCATCACCGTTCTTTAGCCCACTCTGCCACCCCAGTTCAGACATGGCTATATGCAAATCAGTCTGACCCTGTGCCTCATGGGAACAGTCCAGCCCGAACTGCCAAGCCATGTCTTCCCTTGACCGGAAACAAGCTTCCGAGGACCGGTTTCTGGCATTCCAGCCGTCTTCAGCCCGGCTTGCTTGAATCCAGTGGCAAAGTGAGCAAAGGACTCACGTCTGAGCATACCCTGGCACACTTATGGCGGCCAAAAGCGGTACAAAAGGGGGTGGTGATGGACGGAGCATCTGAATCAATCAAACACTCACACCCAGACAAAAGATCTGGGTTGAATCCATCACCGATCTTTAGCCCACTCTGCCACCCCAGTTCAGACATGGCTATATGCAAATCAGTCTGACCCTGTGCCTCATGGGAACAGTCCAGCCCGTACTGCCAAGCCATGTCTTCCCTGGACCGGAAACAAGCTTCCGAGGACCGGTTTCTGGCATTCCAGCCGTCTTCGGCCCGGCTTGCTTGAATCCAGTGGCAAAGTGAGCAAGGGACTCATGTCTGAGCATACCCTACCACAATTATGGCTGCCAAAAGCGGTACAAAAGGGGGTGATGATGGACGGAGCATCTGAATCAATCAAACACTCACACCCAGTCAAAAGATCTGGGTTGAATCTATCACCGTTCTTTAGCCCACTCTGCTACCCCAGTTCAGACATGGCTATATGCAAATCAGTCTGACCCTGTGCCTCATGGGAACAGTCCAGCCCGAACTGCCAAGCCATGTCTTCCCTGGACCGGAAACAAGCTTCCGAGGACCGGTTTCTGGCATTCCTGCCGTCTTCAGCCCGGCTTGCTTGAATCCAGTGGCAAAGTGAGCAAGGGACTCACGTCTGAGCATACCCTGCCACACTTATGGCGGCCAAAAGCGGTACAAAAGTGGGTGGTGATGGACGGAGCATCTGAATCAATCAAACACTCACACCCAGTCAAAAGATCTGGGTTGAATCCATCACCGTTCTTTAGCCCACTCTGCCACCCCATTTCAGACATGGCTATATGCAAATCAGTCTGACCCTGTGCCTCATGGGACCAGTCCTGCCCGAACTGCCAAGCCATGTCTCCCCTGGACCGGAAACAAGCTTCCGAGGACCGGTTTCTGGCATTCCAGTCGTCTTCAGCCCGGCTTGCTTGAATCCAGTGGCAAAGTGAGCAAGGGACTCACGTCTGAGCATACCCTGCCACACTTATGGCGGCCAAAAGCGGTACAAAAGGGGGTGGTGATGGACGGAGCATCTTAATCAATCAAACACTCACACCCAGTCAAAAGATCTGGGTTGAATCCATCACCGTTCTTTAGCCCACTCTGCCACCCTAGTTCAGACATGGCTATATGCAAATCAGTCTGACCCTTTGCCTCATGGGACCAGTCCAGCCCGAACTGCCAAGCCATGTCTTCCCTGGACCGGAAACAAGCTTCCGAGGACCGGTTTCTGGCATTCCAGCCGTCTTCATCCCGGCTTGCTTGAATACAGTGGCAAAGTGAGCAAGGGACTCACGTCTGAGCATACCCTGCCACACTTATGGCGGCCAAAAGCGGTGCAAAAGGGGGTGGTGATGGACGGAGCATCTGAATCAATCAAACACTGACACCCAGTCAAAAGATCTGGGTTGAATCCATCACCGTTCTTTAGCCCACTCTGCCACCCCAGTTCAGACATGGCTATATGCAAATCAGTCTGACCCTGTGCCTCATGGGAACAGTCCAGCCCGAACTGCCAAGCCATGTCTTCCCTGGACCGGAAACAAGCTTCCGAGGACCGGTTTCTGGCATTCCTGCCGTCTTCAGCCCGGCTTGCTTGAATCCAGTGGCAAAGTGAGCAAGGGACTCACGTCTGAGCATACCCTGCCACACTTATGGCGGCCAAAAGCGGTACAAAAGGGGGTGGTGATGGACGGAGCATCTGAATCAATCAAACACTCACACCCAGTCAAAAGATCTGGGTTGAATCCATCACCGTTCTTTAGCCCACTCTAACACCCTAGTTCAGACATGGCTATATGCAAATCAGTCTGACCCTTTGCCTCATGGGACCAGTCCAGCCCGAACTGCCAAGCCATGTCTTCCCTGGACCGGAAACAAGCTTCCGAGGACCGGTTTCTGGCATTCCAGCCGTCTTCATCCCGGCTTGCTTGAATCCAGTGGCAAAGTGAGCAAGGGACTCACGTCTGAGCATACCCTGCCACACTTATGGCGGCCAAAAGCGGTACAAAAGGGGGTGGTGATGGACGGAGCATCTGAATCAATCAAACACTCACACCCAGTCAAAAGATCTGGGTTGTATCCATCACCGTTCTTTAGCCCACTCTGCCACCCCAGTTCAGACATGGCTATATGCAAATCAGTCTGACCCTGTGCCTCATGGGAACAGTCCTGCCCGAACTGCCAAGCCATGTCTTCCCTGGACCGGAAACAAGCTTCCGAGGACCGGTTTCTGGCATTCCAGCCGTATTCAGCCCGGCTTGCTTGAATACAGTGGCAAAGTGAGCAAGGGACTCACGTCTGAGCATACCCTGCCACACTTATGGCAGCCAAAAGCGGTACAAAAGGGGGTGGTGATGGACGGAGCATCTGAATCAATCAAACACTGACACCCAGTCAAAAGATCTGGGTTGAATCCATCACCGTTCTTTAGCCCACTCTGCCACCCCAGTTCAGACATGGCTATATGCAAATCAGTCTGACCCTGTGCCTCATGGGAACAGTCCAGCCCGAACTGCCAAGCCATGTCTCCCCTGGACCGGAAACAAGCTTCCAAGGACCGGTTTCTGGCATTCCAGTCGTCTTCAGCCCGGCTTGCTTGAATCCAGTGGCAAAGTGAGCAAGGGACTCACGTCTGAGCATACCCTGCCACACTTATGGCGGCCAAAAGCGGTACAAAAGGGGGTGGTGATGGACGGAGCATCTTAATCAATCAAACACTCACACCCAGTCAAAAGATCTGGGTTGAATCCATCACCGTTCTTTAGCCCACTCTGCCACCCCAGTTCAGACATGGCTATATGCAAATCAGTCTGACCCTGTGCCTCATGGGAACAGTCCAGCCCGAACTGCCAAGCCATGTCTTCCCTGGACCGGAAACAAGCTTCCGAGGACCGGTTTCTGGCATTCCAGCCGTCTTTAGCCCGGCTTGCTTGAATCCAGTGGCAAAGTGAGCAAGGGACTCACGTCTGAGCATATCCTGCCACACTTATGGCGGGCAAAAGCGGTACAAAAGGGGGTGGTGATGGATGGAGCATCTGAATCAATCAAACACTCACACCCAGTCAAAAGATCTGGGTTGAATCCATCACCGTTCTTTAGCCCACTCTAACACCCTAGTTCAGACATGGCTATATGCAAATCAGTCTGACCCTTTGCCTCATGGGACCAGTCCAGCCCGAACTGCCAAGCCATGTCTTCCCTGGACCGGAAACAAGCTTCCGAGGACCGGTTTCTGGCATTCCAGCCGTCTTCATCCCGGCTTGCTTGAATCCAGTGGCAAAGTGAGCAAGGGACTCACGTCTGAGCATACCCTGCCACACTTGTGGCGGCCAAAAGCGGTACAAAAGGGGGTGGTGATGGACGGAGCATCTGAATCAATCAAACACTCACACCCAGTCAAAAGATCTGGGTTGAATCCATCACCGTTCTTTAGCCCACTCTGCCACCCCAGTTCAGACATGGCTATATGCAAATCAGTCTGACCCTGTGCCTCATGGGAACAGTCCAGCCCGAACTGCAAAGCCATGTCTTCCCTGGACCGGAAACAAGCTTCCGAGGACCGGTTTCTGGCATTCCAGCCGTCTTCAGCCCGGCTTGCTTGAATCCAGTGGCAAAGTGAGCAAGGGACTCACGTCTGAGCATACCCTGCCACACTTATGGCGGCCAAAAGCGGTACAAAAGGGGGTGGTGATGGACGGAGCATCTGAATCAATCAAACACTCACACCCAGTCAAAAGATCTGGGTTGAATCCATCACCGTTCTTTAGCCCACTCTGCCACCCTAGTTCAGACATGGCTATATGCAAATCAGTCTGACCCTGTGCCTCATGGGAACAGTCCAGCCCGAACTGCCAAGCCATGTCTTCCCTGGACTGGAAACAAGCTTCCGAGGACCGGTTTCTGGCATTCCAGCCGTCTTCAGCCCGGCTTGCTTGAATCCAGTGGCAAAGTGAGCAAGGGACTCACGTCTGAGCATACCCTGCCACACTTATGGCGGCCAAAAGCGGTACAAAAGGGGGTGGTGATGGACGGAGCATCTTAATCAATCAAACACTCACACCCAGTCAAAAGATCTGGGTTGAATCCATCACCGTTCTTTAGCCCACTCTGCCACCCCAGTTCAGACATGGCTATATGCTAATCAGTCTGACCCTGTGCCTCATGGGAACAGTCCAGCCCGAACTGCCAAGCCATGTCTTCCCTGGACCGGAAACAAGCTTCCGAGGACCGGTTTCTGGCATTCCAGCCGTCTTTAGCCCGGCTTGCTTGAATCCAGTGGCAAAGTGAGCAAGGGACTCACGTCTGAGCATATCCTGCCACACTTATGGCGGCCAAAAGCGGTACAAAAGGGGGTGGTGATGGACGGAGCATCTGAATCAATCAAACACTCACACCCAGTCAAAAGATCTGGGTGGAATCCATCACCGTTCTTTAGCCCACTCTAACACCCTAGTTCAGACATGTGAGGTTCCGTGACAATTGTAAGTGATGTTTTCGACTCGCACGAATATGGTCGAGCCAGGTATCTAAGAACCGCAAATGACGAGTTTAGTAAGTATACGCAGTTTCGCTGTGCTAACTTAAACCGTTCGTTTGATATGTGGGTTTTTCATCTGTACCCACGGGTTCCATCTTAGATACGGCATCCATTTTGTCTCTTGCCCTCAAGTAGCCAGCGAACGGACACTGTCCGCTTCGTTACCTTGGGACTCTCAAGATATTTATGGAAGACACATGTTCTTTGTAAATATCTTTTACGATGAGGGGGATGATACTGTAAGGCAGATGGCCCCGTTTTTGCCGTGCCGGTTTATTGTCTCAGCCGTGCATCTCATTAGGCACGTCCCTTTGATGCCTGTATCTCGTGTTTCCCGATACCTCCCCTTTTACACCCTTTTCGATCTCCCCACTGTCTCCATCTTCCTCTGCACCTGTCTTTGTCCCTATTTCGATCTGTTTTACTGCCGATCGGAATTCACTAATGTTGGGAAGATTGGTTTTTACAGTTGGGAACCGCCAAATGTTTCCGCACTTATGTGCCGGACCTTATGTGTACCAAAGTGACCAAAGTCCCCTCTGGGGGATAATTATGGGAACCAGGTTGTAAACTTTTGTGTACTATGTTGTCCTATGAGTAAATTCTGTATAAAAGGAGCGCTCCACAGAACCAATTTGAAGCAGTCTCCCCAAGTTGCACGTGTTGTACTTGTTGTGACTTCTGTGTTCCCTGCAGTAAATAAACCTTGAATCTTTGACGCCGAAGGAAGTGTCCCGTGTCTCTGTAGTTTGTGCGCCGAAACAGGTATCCCATGAAGGTTATAGGTGTTGTTCCCTGGCACCGCTGGTACTGTTAAAAAGTCCAGTCCTTCAGTTGGCGCCCAACGTGGGGCGACTTCAGCGGTACCGGTCCAAAGCCTGATGATCGTGAGGAACTTCGTGTGAAATCTCCGAGGGAAGGTGCACCCCGCTTCATCGATCCTGTTATCGAAATAAGTGGCCCGAAGTTTTTCCCTGCGAAGATTCCCGCCTCCTGACGGCTGCGACGGACCGATGCCCTGACTGTCGACCTGTCTTCGACGCCCGGCGTAGACCTTATGTACAAGCGAGACGACAGACGGGCCTTCCTGGTGACGCCATTGAAGTTCTGAGTTAAGTATTTGTGGGTCGCTCCCAGTCCTTAGTGGTTGTTCTAGCTTTTGAAAGCTTTGTGGTTAGCCTTTAAGGCTTTGTGGTAATAGCTCACTGAGCTTTGTAATAGCCTCCTCAGGCTTTGTGGTTAGCTCTCCGAGCTTTGTAATAGCCTTAAGGCTTTGTTGTATTGCATGGTTCCATTGCATTTGTGGTTCTTAGTATTGGTTTTTAGTATTATTTGACAGTTGCAATTGCCAAAAACCGAGGGTTTTGACTTACACGAGGTTTTATTGCTTCGGTAATCCTTGAAGTTTGATACTAGGTTAGTGTGCACGATGCCTAGCCATAGTGATTTGTTTCGTATTTTCAAATGTTGCGCAATGGATTCCCGGTTGGAGGACTCATGTCCGATACCTCCAGTTGGAACTCCGATACATGATCTTTATAGTCGACATGGTGTGGGTCCTATAATCTATAATGATTACTGGATCCGCTATACAAAGAAAGACGGTGACCTTAGATGACCACCACATGGAACTTTTGAACTTTCGATTTTAGATAATCTTGAGGCTAAATTATTTTCAAAGAAAGCTAGGCCAGCTATGTTTGATTCTTTTCGGATATGGCGTAAAGAGGCCAAGCAGAAAGAAATCAAACAACTTAAAAAGGATCAAAAGCAAGAGTTCGTTCCTGTAATGCAAGCTATAAAAGAATGTAGACAAGACAAAGAAGAAAAAGACATGGAAATCGCTACTAGATTACATCACATGAAAATAGATAAATGTTACCCAGTTTTACCGAATAAATCAGAAAAGAAAGAAGAAGATTTGAAGGAGGATTCCTTGCTGTCATACTTGATGAAATCACCACCTCCTTATGTACAGGGTGCTACTGCTCCTGTAGTTGCTCCTGTAGTACCTCCTGTTGTACCTCTTGTTGCTCCAGCGGCTGCGGGTCAGCCCGCTGTTAACCCTACGTTTGTTTCACCACCTGTCCTCGTTCCTACTGCTCCTGTACCTGTACCTTCGCAGACTGTTGTTTCTGCCACTCCAACTATCTTGTCCGTTCCTACTATGCCTTCTTTCACCTCCAGTGTTGTTGCCCCTGTTTTTCTTTCTCCTTCTGTTCGTAAGCGTGTTCCTAACTCTATTGCTACCCTTTATTCACCTCTTTCTGGTCCGTTATTTTCGTCTAATTTATCTGAAACTCCTCAGAGACGGAGTCAGATCCCTAGTGGTAGGGAGAAAGAGACGTTAGTAACAATGGCACATAGGTGGATAAGACATCCTGCTAATTACACTCCACGTGTAGTCTTTGATACGTTTTCTCAGTTTAATGAGCCTACGCAGAGATTCGTATTTGAGGAGATGTGTAACTTTTTGAGAGAAGAATGGTATAATGATGATGTAGATAATGTACCGTCCGACATAATTGAACTTCAGAGTCACTTTTCAAACGGTATGATTATAGGAGACGATGTACGACGTGCCGTGGAACGCTTATTAGCATTCAGACCCACAGCACATTCTCGGGTGTCATTAGATGATACCACTGAGAACTGGAAAGCGGTTCCTGGTCAGTATCCTATGAGAGAAGTCCCGCCACTGTGGGTGCCTGGAGATCCGCAGGGTAACCCTGTGGTGCTACCGCATTTTAGAAGAGTGTGGATACATCTTCCATGGAAACGATCGGAAGTTTTGCAAGTGAAGCAATCCTTACCCGATCCGCGTAAAAATCCGGCTGGTTATTATAAGGAGTTATCACAACTGATAGAAGCTTCTATTATGAACCTTGCCGACATCGACATGTTGTTTGGCAACGTTGTACCGCAACCAGTTTGGGCTAAAATTCGTCAAGCCAATCACGCAGCTGAATTAGGGGGTGATTGGGCTGCACTGCTAGCAGCTGATGCATTACAAGTCGGTGGGGCCAAGCCTGAACAGTTGATCTTGGATTTGCCTCAGAAAATCATTACGCTCATGAAAACTCTCATGCCAGCGATGAAGGTGAACTGGGATAAGTTATCAGCTTGTAAGCAAAAGAAAGACGAGAGTGTCTCGGATTTCTTTACAAGGTTTGAGGAAGCGTTTGTCGACCACAGCGGCCAGGACATGGGCGCTGAGGGAGGCCAGCGGTTATTCGTTGACAAATTCGTGTCGAATTTGTTGCCTGAACTAAGCAACAAACTAAAGAATTCAGAAAGTGCGTGGGCAGTTTCAACCCCTGCGCAAATACTAGCAACGGCTCAGTATTATGAGAATAGGGAAAAGGAAGAAAGTGATCGTGTAGAAAAGAAAACTAAGGAGCTCAAAACGAAGGTTTTGTTGCAGCAAGCATACCCTCCACGATCAAACCAAAATGATGCACAACAGCAATATCGACCACGAGCACAGCTCGATAGAACACAGCCGCGTTCTGACAACTTTGATTCCAGATCTTCACTTGGGTATAATCAGTGCGCATATTGTAGGAAAGAGGGACACCTAAAATATGATTGTCTTGCCTTACGGGACCGTCTGAATGGTGTGTTGACACGTGGAAACCGTGGTGGGGGTCCTCAACAGGCACTTCGTGGTAGAGGTCGTGGTTCATCCCACAATCAGAGTGATCGTTATCAAAATCAATCAGACGCAAATAATTGTTTTGACCAGCGAAATGCGGGGTCAGTTCGATCTGCACAGTATAATGTGGATGATTATTATGCAGAGTATGAAACTGTTGTAAATGACCACTACTAGGACAGCCAACGACAAAGAGAGGGAGTAGTGTCAGTTCCGGTCGATCAGAGTGGGCCTTACGTTGCAGTGGCTACATCGGGTGTAGTTGAGCCTTTTCTGTTAGACACTGGTGCGACAAAAAGTTCCATCATGCATTCAAAACTCCCTGGCGCACCTTTGTCTGGCTTAACAAACGTTTCCGTTGGATTCTCTGGCGCCCCTGTTAGTAACCCAGTCTCTAATCCTTTGCCTCTTATGATTGGACCCCGTGAGCTAACCGCTCCACTGATTCTATCTACAGGTTGTGGTGAAAATCTTTTGGGTCTAGATTTGTTGAAACGATTATATGCAACATTGTATTGTTCCCCCGAAGGAGTGAAGCTTACATTGGGACGGAGAGTGATCTCTCCCATGTATTTGTCAGTCGATAAATTCCCACCGGAGTTGAGTTCCCTCCCTGCGTCCTTATGGGCCACAGGTCCCAATGACGTGGGCCTGTTAGACATTCCACCCTATGTGATTCAATTGAAACCAAATGCGCGATTACCGCGTTTACCTCAATATCGTATTTCTCTCGAGGGCGAACGAGCGCTGTTAGCAATTGTTTATGATCTCATTGGAAAGGGTGTTGTTGAAGAAACTCGTGGAAATGTATGTAATAGCCCTGTATTGCCAATTCTGAAACGAACTGACCCAACTAAACCTCCTGTGTACCGTTTCGTTATAGATTTGAGAGAGGTAAACAAAATAGTAATTCCACAATTCCCCGTGGTCCCTGACATTACGGCTTTATTAACAATGATCCCGGCATCTGCCTCCTGGTTCACAGTGATCGATTTAAAGAATGCTTTCTTTAGCATCCCAATTGCAGAGGAAAGCAGAGACCTATTCGGATTTTCATTAGGTGGTCGCAGTTTTAGGCTAAAACGCGCTCCACAGGGCTACTGTGAGAGTCCGTCAATCTACAGCCAAGCACTTAAAGGTCAACTTGATGACTTTGTATTACCAACGGGTGCAGCTTTGATTCAATACGTTGACGATCTTTTAGTGGCAGCCGATACAGAAACTATTTGCAAAACGGCTACAGTATCATTGTTACACTATCTACATGACTTGCACCATAAGGTATCGCCTTCAAAGCTACAGTATTGTTGTCAAGAAGTTACCTATCTAGGTCACTTATTGTCAAAAGAAGGGAGAAGGTTGACCCCAGAGAGAATTGCAGCGATTTCCCGAATGACTGTGCCAAAAACCCAGAGAGATGTTCGCGCCTTTTTAGGTATTACGTCCTACTGCAGACAATGGATTCCAAATTTTTCATTGTTGGCGAAACCATTGATAGCCCTTACGTGCAAAGATGTTTCATCCCCAGTACCTTGGTCTGAAGAATGTCAGAAAAGTTTTTCTGAATTGCGTGATGCGTTGTGTTCGGCTCCTGTGTTGAGCACTCCTGACTACAGTAAGCCGTTTACACTATACGTTCACGAGAGGGATGGTTGCGCGTTGAGTTTTTTGACACAACCTTTTGGTGGTAAGCAACGCCCATGTGCCTACTTTTCTTCGACTTTAGACCCAGTAGCAAGAGCTTTGCCAAGTTGCTTAAGGGCAACAGCGGCAGCTGCGGCGTCCATTCGACAGTCCGCAGGTCTAGTCATGGATAATATGCTCACGGTAATGGTTCCGCATGCAGTCGACACTCTATTGAACCGAACGAAAACTCAACATCTGACAAGTGCAAGATTGTCTGGATATGAGTTGACGTTGCTGGCCAGTCACATACGGATAAAACGATGTAATGTGTTGAATCCAGCAACATTGCTGCCGATCGACACAGAATCAAGTGGTGAAGCAGTACATGACTGCTATCTCAGAACTGAAGAGGAAACCAAGGGTCGCATTGACCTAAAAGATACTCCATTGACAGATCCCGATGGTACTTTGTATGTGGATGGTTCTTGTTTCAAGTTGCCGAACGGTGATGTGACAACTGCGTATGCTGTAGTTACATTGAGAACGATTGTGGAAAACGCAAGGTTAAGTCAGAATTCGGCTCAGGCTGCTGAGTTAATTGCTTTGACGAGAGCGTGTGTGTTGTCTAAAGATAAACGGGTGAATGTGTTTACAGATAGCCAATATGCGTTTGGTGTGGCACATAGTTTTGGACGACTGTGGAGAGAGAGAGGATTCCTTACGTCACATGGTACGAAGATTCAGCATGGCCAGCTTGTAAATGATCTTTTGGATGCACTTACGTTGCCTAAGCAAGTGGCGATTGTTAAATGTAGTGCGCATCGTAAGGTGACGGATGATGTTGGTCGTGGTAATGCGTTTGCGGATGAGACTGCTAAGGAGACTGCCCGGAACCTTAGCACTCGAATGTATGTGACGAGTTCGGTTAGGTGGCCTGCAGAATCAAGTATGTGTGAAAACACTATCGAGAGTGTGAAAGCAATTCAGAATGAGGCCACCGAGACTGAAAAGACGAAGTGGAAAGAAAGTAAGGGAAAGTTGGATGCGAATGGTTGTTGGATTGACTTATCGGAACAGAAAAGATGGATGTTGCCTGATGCATATGTGCTGGCTGTTGTGACTATGGCACATGGGTTAGCACATATTAGCGCGAAAGGTATCTGTAAATTGCTGTTTCCTGTGTGGAAGAATGATGGTATTACGAAATGTGCTGAACGCTTGGTTAAGAATTGTATGGTATGTATGTTGTACAATCCTGGTAAGGGAACCCCAACTCCTCCTGGTAGTTTTGCTCCCCCTTCATGTCCCTTTGAGGTGATCCAATTGGACTTCATCCATATGGAACGATGCAATAACTTGAAATACGTTTTAGTTGTTGTTTGCGCATTCTCCCGATGGATTGAGGCCTATCCTCTCAAAGACAATACTGCTTTGTCCACTGCGAAAATCCTACTGAAGGAATACTTTCCTCGGTATGGAATGCCTAGAATTGTGTGGTCAGACAACGGAAGTGAGTTTGTGGGGAGTGTGATGAAGAGTGTGTGCAAGGGCCTTGGAATTAATCAGAAATTCCATAGTGCCAATCATCCTCAGTCAGCTGGTTTGGTTGAAGGGTACAATGGCACCCTTAAACTAAAACTAGCAAAGATTCAGGCTACGACAGGTCTTTCATGGCCTGACGCTTTACCCTTAGCATTACTGTCAACAAGGGCAACTGTACACTCCCGAGTAGGGCTCAGTCCCTATGAAATAGTGTTCGGTCGTCCTGCCAATGTTTGGGGGGTCCCTAGACCGGGTGCCTTTTGTGATCTTGAGTATCCAATGTTGATCGATTATCTTCATGACTTGACTGCTAAACTGAGGTTAATTCACCAACAGGTTCACGAAGCATTGCCGACGCAGACGGAGGGTCCAGGCCACCAGCTTCAGCCCGGAGATTGGGTGGTAACGCGAAATTTTTCGCGCAAGAACAATTTGGATCCCAGGTTCACTGGACCCTATCAGGTCCTCCTTGCCACGAGAACTGCAGTTCGTCTTGAGGGGCGAAAGAATTGGGTGCATGCCACCCATACCAAGAAAGTCCCCATCCCGTTGCCAGCAGACTCGTGGGTGAGGAAAGGCATTGCATCAACTGAAACCGAAGGATTGTCAGCGTTTGTACCTTTCAGCGACGCACAACCTGTCGGAGAATCCTCAGTGCAGCAAAAAGGCATTGTTGAACACTTGTCATCAGAAGACTCAAGACCAGAACATTCAGCTGATCAACAGGGCGTTGTCCCTTCGACGGATCTTTTGTTTAACGAACAGACACGTCCTGGGAAAACCCGATATTTTTTGCGATCCAGCACTAAAGACTAATAAAAAACCCCGTTTTGTCCCTTGATAAGTGCATTATCCCGTTTTCCATGATCAGTTTGAACACTCATACTATTGTAATTATTTTGTACATATTCATTGAGCTTCGTTCCTTACACTTTTTGTTTCCACAGCTGAGAGACATTGTTTTCGCATATATATATATATTTGTGAAATGAAGGCCGTAGGGCCGCGCGCGTACTTCCTTCTGGTTAGTAGGTCTTGACGCTAGGTTAAAGACCGTCGGTTCCTGGGAACTCCTAGGAATTGACTATTGCTACACAGAACGAAGTGCGTCAAGAAACGTTGCGGACGGTCATAGGGAATGGCATTTTCAAAGCTGATGGACTTGGAAAGAGCTCAAGCACAAAGATTCAAGCTGCAGCAACTCAGTCGTACCAAATGTTTTGTGTTCCAAATATTCGTACTGTTTGTGACTGTTTCTGCGTTATTGGCGGGTGGAGTATATTACACGATGTCTTACTTCTTGCCTTCTATCATACCTACTCCTACCCCTGACCTTAAACTTATCTCCACTGATTCTCCTCATTCTTTTCACATCTTACCTGAACACGAGCAGGCTAGACGTGCAGAATTCCGCAACAATTCCTTTATTCAGCTCCTTCATCAGCATCAGTTAGTGGTTAACACTACTAATTGTTGGGTGTGTGGGTTGATGCCGCATACTACGGATAAGGGAATTCCATATCTGGTGTTACCGTATAGCTCCCAAGGGTCTGCTCGAGCATTTCAAACAATGTTTCAAAGCGCACTGGGTTTCCACCCCATTCGAGAACCACGTTCCCCCTACTCTGGTCCTACCTCGTACCAAAAACCTTTGTCTATAGCAATAGAGGATTTAGATAGCGATATCTATGATCCCTCGCTTATCCCTGAAGAAGAGGTACAAGCCTATAGGGTCCTAAGTAGAGGCGAATATAGTGTGTTCACTGGTGAAAAACAGCTTAGAAGCTCGCCTCCGATATGGGTCGTACCCCACATTGGTAATTTTTGTTTAATAGGTCGCGGCCGTAGATCGAAAGCCCGACTTGGAGAGAGTGCTTGCACTGAAAATTATATTTTACCAATGGTCTCGTCCCCTGTGTTTTTGGCTGCCAAGGGTACATACTTTATTTGTCATGATCGTGCGTATGCATGGTTGCCCTCTGACTTCATGGGCTCATGTTTTATCGCAAACTTGTTGCCTCCGACGTTTACTGTAGATGCAGATTATCACAAAACTAGAGTTGTGAGAGGCGTAATTAGCGAAGAGGATACTGCCGGTCAAGAGGCAGGAGACTTTTTCAAGGGTTTCCTCCCATTTTGGGGACCTATGGTTAATAGTAGGAACCTGAGACAGTTGACTCGAGTGGTAGAATCGACAGCTAATATTACTGCCAGTGCCCTTGGTAATATCACCACAGAACTTCAGGCGGATAGACTTATGACGTTACAAAACCGTATGGTTTTAGACGTGATCTTAGCAGATCGAGGTGGGGTATGTAAGGTGATCCATTCGAGCTGCTGTATTTTCATTCCTGATAACGCTCCGACTGTCTATCAAGCCATCTCGAAGTTGCATAAGATCTCCGAATCCATACACGTGGATGTAGGGGATTGGACGCTACTTGGATGGTTTTGGGGCCTGATGTCGACTTGGGGTTGGAAGATTCTGATGATCATTGGAGTCGTTGTAGCGTTCCTGTTCACGTGTTGCCTTTGCGTGCAGTGCGGTCCTGCCTTATGTGGCCTCTGTGCTACAACGTGTATGAGACAGCCACCTGTTACCAAAGGGTCTCGGTTGGACAGAGCTATGCTACAGCAACATCTCGAGGGTCTGATGAATATCGAATATGATTCCGACTAGTGCTTGCCTACATGAGGGCAAAAGGAGCGTCTGAGGTTCCGTGACAATTGTAAGTGATGTTTTCGACTCGCACGAATATGGTCGAGCCTGGTATCTAAGAACCGCAAATGACGAGTTTAGTAAGTATACGCAGTTTCGCTGTGCTAACTTAAACCGTTCGTTTGATATGTGGGTTTTTCATCTGTACCCACGGGTTCCATCTTAGATACGGCATCCATTTTGTCTCTTGCCCTCAAGTAGCCAGCGAACGGACACTGTCCGCTTCGTTACCTTGGGACTCTCAAGATATTTATGGAAGACACATGTTCTTTGTAAATATCTTTTACGATGAGGGGGATGATACTGTAAGGCAGATGGCCCCGTTTTTGCCGTGCCGGTTTATTGTCTCAGCCGTGCATCTCATTAGGCACGTCCCTTTGATGCCTGTATCTCGTGTTTCCCGATACCTCCCCTTTTACACCCTTTTCGATCTCCCCACTGTCTCCATCTTCCTCTGCACCTGTCTTTGTCCCTATTTCGATCTGTTTTACTGCCGATCGGAATTCACTAATGTTGGGAAGATGGGTTTTTACAGTTGGGAACCGCCAAATGTTTCCGCACTTATGTGCCGGACCTTATGTGTACCAAAGTGACCAAAGCGACCCCTCTGGGGGATAATTATGGGAACCAGGTTGTAAACTTTTGTGTACTATGTTGTCCTATGAGTAAATTCTGTATAAAAGGAGCGCTCCACAGAACCAATTTGAAGCAGTCTCCCCAAGTTGCACGTGTTGTACTTGTTGTGACTTCTGTGTTCCCTGCAGTAAATAAACCTTGAATCTTTGACGCCGAAGGAAGTGTCCCGTGTCTCTGTAGTTTGTGCGCCGAAACAGGTATCCCATGAAGGTTATAGGTGTTGTTCCCTGGCACCGCTGGTACTGTTAAAAAGTCCAGTCCTTCACATGGCTATATGCAAATCAGTCTGACCCTTTGCCTCATGGGACCAGTCCAGCCCGAACTGCCAAGCCATGTCTTCCCTGGACCGGAAACAAGCTTCCGAGGACCGGTTTCTGGCATTCCAGCCGTCTTCAGCCCGGCTTGCTTAAATCCAGTGGCAAAGTGAGCAAGGGACTCACGTCTGAGCATACCCTGCCACACTTATGGCGGCCAAAAGCGGTACAAAAGTGGGTGGTGATGGACGGAGCATCTGAATCAATCAAACACTCACACCCAGTCAAAAGATCTGGGTTGAATCCATCACCGTTCTTTAGCCCACTCTGCCACCCCATTTCAGACATGGCTATATGCAAATCAGTCTGACCCTGTGCCTCATGGGACCAGTCCTGCCCGAACTGCCAAGCCATGTCTCCCCTGGACTGGAAACAAGCTTCCGAGGACCGGTTTCTGGCATTCCAGTCGTCTTCAGCCCGGCTTGCTTGAATCCAGTGGCAAAGTGAGCAAGGGACTCACGTCTGAGCATACCCTGCCACACTTATGGCGGCCAAAAGCGGTACAAAAGGGGGTGGTGATGGACGGAGCATCTTAATCAATCAAACACTCACACCCAGTCAAAAGATCTGGGTTGAATCCATCACCGTTCTTTAGCCCACTCTGCCACCCTAGTTCAGACATGGCTATATGCAAATCAGTCTGACCCTTTGCCTCATGGGACCAGTCCAGCCCGAACTGCCAAGCCATGTCTTCCCTGGACCGGAAACAAGCTTCCGAGGACCGGTTTCTGGCATTCCAGCCGTCTTCATCCCGGCTTGCTTGAATCCAGTGGCAAAGTGAGCAAGGGACTCACGTCTGAGCATATCCTGCCACACTTATGGCGGCCAAAAGCGGTACAAAAGGGGGTGGTGATGGACGGAGCATCTGAATCAATCAAACACTCACACCCAGTCAAAAGATCTGGGTTGAATCCATCACTGTTCTTTAGCCCACCCTGCCACCCCAGTTCAGACATGGCTATATGCAAATCAGTCTGACCCTGTGCCTCATGGGAACAGTCCAGCCCGAACTGACAAGCCATTTCTTCCCTGGACCGGAAACAAGCTTCCGAGGACCGGTTTCTGGCATTCCAGCCGTCTTCAGCCCGGCTTGCTTAAATCCAGTGGCAAAGTGAGCAAGGGACTCACGTCTGAGCATACCCTGCCACACTTATGGCGGCCAAAAGCGGTACAAAAGTGGGTGGTGATGGACGGAGCATCTGAATCAATCAAACACTCACACCCAGTCAAAAGATCTGGGTTGAATCCATCACCGTTCTTTAGCCCACTCTGCCACCCCATTTCAGACATGGCTATATGCAAATCAGTCTGACCCTGTGCCTCATGGGACCAGTCCTGCCCGAACTGCCAAGCCATGTCTCCCCTGGACTGGAAACAAGCTTCCGAGGACCGGTTTCTGGCATTCCAGTCGTCTTCAGCCCGGCTTGCTTGAATCCAGTGGCAAAGTGAGCAAGGGACTCACGTCTGAGCATACCCTGCCACACTTATGGCGGCCAAAAGCGGTACAAAAGGGGGTGGTGATGGACGGAGCATCTTAATCAATCAAACACTCACACCCAGTCAAAAGATCTGGGTTGAATCCATCACCGTTCTTTAGCCCACTCTGCCACCCTAGTTCAGACATGGCTATATGCAAATCAGTCTGACCCTTTGCCTCATGGGACCAGTCCAGCCCGAACTGCCAAGCCATGTCTTCCCTGGACCGGAAACAAGCTTCCGAGGACCGGTTTCTGGCATTCCAGCCGTCTTCATCCCGGCTTGCTTGAATCCAGTGGCAAAGTGAGCAAGGGACTCACGTCTGAGCATATCCTGCCACACTTATGGCGGCCAAAAGCGGTACAAAAGGGGGTGGTGATGGACGGAGCATCTGAATCAATCAAACACTCACACCCAGTCAAAAGATCTGGGTTGAATCCATCACTGTTCTTTAGCCCACCCTGCCACCCCAGTTCAGACATGGCTATATGCAAATCAGTCTGACCCTGTGCCTCATGGGAACAGTCCAGCCCGAACTGACAAGCCATTTCTTCCCTGGACCGGAAACAAGCTTCCGAGGACCGGTTTCTGGCATTCCAGCCGTCTTCAGCCCGGCTTGCTTGAATCCAGTGGCAAAGTGAGCAAGGGACTCACGTCTGAGCATATCCTGCCACACTTATGGCGGCCAAAAGCGGTACAAAAGGGGGTGGTGATGGACGGAGCATCTGAATCAATCAAACACTCACACCCAGTCAAAAGATCTGGGTTGAATCCATCACCGTTCTTTAGCCCACTCTAACACCCTAGTTCAGACATGGCTATATGCAAATCAGTCTGACCCTTTGCCTCATGGGACCAGTCCAGCCCGAACTGCCAAGCCATGTCTTCCCTGGACCGGAAACAAGCTTCCGAGGACCGGTTTCTGGCATTCCAGCCGTCTTCATCCCGGCTTGCTTGAATCCAGTGGCAAAGTGAGCAAGGGACTCACGTCTGAGCATACCCTGCCACACTTATGGCGGCCAAAAGCGGTACAAAAGGGGGTGGTGATGGACGGAGCATCTGAATCAATCAAACACTCACACCCAGTCAAAAGATCTGGGTTGAATCCATCACCGTTCTTTAGCCCACTCTGCCACCCCAGTTCAGACATGGCTATATGCAAATCAGTCTGACCCTGTGCCTCATGGGAACAGTCCTGCCCGAACTGCCAAGCCATGTCTTCCCTGGACCGGAAACAAGCTTCCGAGGACTGGTTTCTGGCATTCCAGCCGTATTCAGCCCGGCTTGCTTGAATCCAGTGGCAAAGTGAGCAAGGGACTCACGTCTGAGCATACCCTGCCACACTTATGGCGGCCAAAAGCGGTACAAAAGGGGGTGGTGATGGACGGAGCATCTGAATCAATCAAACACTGACACCCAGTCAAAAGATCTGGGTTGAATCCATCACCGTTCTTTAGCCCACTCTGCCACCCCAGTTCAGACATGGCTATATGCAAATCAGTCTGACCCTGTGCCTCATGGGAACAGTCCAGCCCGAACTGCCAAGCCATGTCTCCCCTGGACCGGAAACAAGCTTCCAAGGACCGGTTTCTGGCATTCCAGTCGTCTTCAGCCCGGCTTGCTTGAATCCAGTGGCAAAGTGAGCAAGGGACTCACGTCTGAGCATACCCTGCCACACTTATGGCGGCCAAAAGCGGTACAAAAGGGGGTGGTGATGGACGGAGCATCTTAATCAATCAAACACTCACACCCAGTCAAAAGATCTGGGTTGAATCCATCACCGTTCTTTAGCCCACTCTGCCACCCCAGTTCAGACATGGCTATATGCAAATCAGTCTGACCCTGTGCCTCATGGGAACAGTCCAGCCCGAACTGCCAAGCCATGTCTTCCCTGGACCGGAAACAAGCTTCCGAGGACCGGTTTCTGGCATTCCAGCCGTCTTTAGCCCGGCTTGCTTGAATCCAGTGGCAAAGTGAGCAAGGGACTCACGTCTGAGCATATCCTGCCACACTTATGGCGGGCAAAAGCGGTACAAAAGGGGGTGGTGATGGATGGAGCATCTGAATCAATCAAACACTCACACCCAGTCAAAAGATCTGGGTTGAATCCATCACCGTTCTTTAGCCCACTCTAACACCCTAGTTCAGACATGGCTATATGCAAATCAGTCTGACCCTTTGCCTCATGGGACCAGTCCAGCCCGAACTGCCAAGCCATGTCTTCCCTGGACCGGAAACAAGCTTCCGAGGACCGGTTTCTGGCATTCCAGCCGTCTTCATCCCGGCTTGCTTGAATCCAGTGGCAAAGTGAGCAAGGGACTCACGTCTGAGCATACCCTGCCACACTTATGGCGGCCAAAAGCGGTACAAAAGGGGGTGGTGATGGACGGAGCATCTGAATCAATCAAACACTCACACCCAGTCAAAAGATCTGGGTTGAATCCATCACCGTTCTTTAGCCCACTCTGCCACCCCAGTTCAGACATGGCTATATGCAAATCAGTCTGACCCTGTGCCTCATGGGAACAGTCCAGCCCGAACTGCAAAGCCATGTCTTCCCTGGACCGGAAACAAGCTTCCGAGGACCGGTATCTGGCATTCCAGCCGTCTTCAGCCCGGCTTGCTTGAATCCAGTGGAAAAGTGAGCAAGGGACTCACGTCTGAGCATACCCTGCCACACTTATGGCGGCCAAAAGCGGTACAAAAGGGGGTGGTGATGGACGGAGCATCTGAATCAATCAAACACTCACACCCAGTCAAAAGATCTGGGTTGAATCCATCACCGTTCTTTAGCCCACTCTGCCACCCTAGTTCAGACATGGCTATATGCAAATCAGTCTGACCCTGTGCCTCATGGGAACAGTCCAGCCCGAACTGCCAAGCCATGTCTTCCCTGTACTGGAAACAAGCTTCCGAGGACCGGTTTCTGGCATTCCAGCCGTCTTCAGCCCAGCTTGCTTGAATCCAGTGGCAAAGTGAGCAAGGGACTCACGTCTGAGCATACCCTGCCACACTTATGGCGGCCAAAAGCGGTACAAAAGGGGGTGGTGATGGACGGAGCATCTTAATCAATCAAACACTCACACCCAGTCAAAAGATCTGGGTTGAATCCATCACCGTTCTTTAGCCCACTCTGCCACCCCAGTTCAGACATGGCTATATGCTAATCAGTCTGACCCTGTGCCTCATGGGAACAGTCCAGCCCGAACTGCCAAGCCATGTCTTCCCTGGACCGGAAACAAGCTTCCGAGGACCGGTTTCTGGCATTCCAGCCGTCTTTAGCCCGGCTTGCTTGAATCCAGTGGCAAAGTGAGCAAGGGACTCACGTCTGAGCATATCCTGCCACACTTATGGCGGCCAAAAGCGGTACAAAAGGGGGTGGTGATGGACGGAGCATCTGAATCAATCAAACACTTACACCCAATCAAAAGATCTGGGTGGAATCCATCACCGTTCTTTAGCCCACTCTAACACCCTAGTTCAGACATGGCTATATGCAAATCAGTCTGACCCTTTGCCTCATGGGACCAGTCCAGCCCGAACTGCCAAGCCATGTCTTCCCTGGACCGGAAACAAGCTTCCGAGGACCGGTTTCTGGCATTCCAGCCGTCTTCATCCCGGCTTGCTTAAATCCAGTGGCAAAGTGAGCAAGGGACTCACGTCTGAGCATACCCTGCCACACTTATGGCGGCCAAAAGTGGTACAAAAGGGGGTGGTGATGGACGGAGCATCTGAATCAATCAAACACTCACACCCAGTCAAAAGATCTCGGTTGAATCCATCACCGTTCTTTAGCCCACTCTGCCACCCTAGTTCAGACAAGGCTATATGCAAATCAGTCTGACCCTGTGCCTCATGGGAACAGTCCAGCCCGAACTGCCAAGCCATGTCTTCCCTGGACCGGAAACAAGCTTCCGAGGACCGGTTTCTGGCATTCCAGCCGTCTTCAGCCCGGCTTGCTTGAATCCAGTGGCAAAGTGAGCAAGGGACTCACGTCTGAGCATACCCTGCCACACTTATGGCGGCCAAAAGCGGTACAAAAGGGGGTGGTGATGGACGGAGCATCTGAATCAATCAAACACTGACACCCAGTCAAAAGATCTGGGTTAAATCCATCACCGTTCTTTAGCCCACTCTGCCACCCCAGTTCAGACATGGCTATATGCAAATCAGTCTGACCCTGTGCCTCATGGGAACAGTCCAGCCCGAACTGCCAAGCCATTTCTTCCCTGGACCGGAAACAAGCTTCCGAAGACCGGTTTCTGGCATTCCAGCCGTCTTCAGCCCGGCTTGCTAGAATCCAGTGGCAAAGTGAGCAAGGGACTCACGTCTGAGCATACCCTGCCACACTTATGGCGGCCAAAAGCGGTACAAAAGGGGGTGGTGATGGACGGAGCATCTGAATCAATCAAACACTCACACCCAGTCAAAAGATCTGGGTTGAATCCATCACCGTTCTTTAGCCCACTCTGCCACCCCAGTTCAGACATGGCTATATGCAAATCAGTCTGACCCTGTGCCTCATGGGAACAGTCCAGCCCGAACTGCCAAGCCATGTCTTCCCTTGACCGGAAACAAGCTTCCGAGGACCGGTTTCTGGCATTACAGCCGTCTTAAGCCCGGCTTGCTTGAATCCAGTGGCAAAGTGAGCAAGGGACTCACGTCTGAGCATACCCTGCCACACTTGTGGCGGCCAAAAGTGGTACAAAAGGGGGTGGTGATGGACGGAGCATCTGAATCAATCAAACACTCACACCCAGTCAAAAGATCTGGGTTGAATCCATCACCGTTCTTCAGCCCA
The DNA here is from genome assembly GCF_964261635.1 of Lissotriton helveticus. Taxonomy (NCBI): domain Eukaryota; kingdom Metazoa; phylum Chordata; class Amphibia; order Caudata; family Salamandridae; genus Lissotriton; species Lissotriton helveticus. The sequence continues at coordinate 1,051,341,894 of NC_136070.1, forward strand.
CTCTGCCACCCCAGTTCAGACATGGCTATATGCAAATCAGTCTGACCCTGTGCCTCATGGGTACAGTCCAGCTCGAACTGCCAAGCCATTTCTTCCCTGGCCCGGAAACAAGCTTCCGAGGACCGGTTTCTGGCATTCCAGCCGTCTTCAGCCCGGCTTGCTTGAATCCAGTGGCAAAGTGAGCAAGGGACTCACGTCTGAGCATACCCTGCCACACTTATGGCGGCCAAAAGCGGTACAAAAGGGGGTGGTGATGGACGGAGCATCTGAATCAATCAAACACTCACACCCAGTCAAAAGATCTGGGTTGAATCCATCACCGTTCTTTAGCCCACTCTGCCACCCCAGTTCAGACATGGCTATATGCAAATCAGTCTGACCCTGTGCCTCATGGGAACAGTCCAGCCCGAACTGCCAAGCCTTGTCTTCCCTGGACCGGAAACAAGCTTCCGAGGACAGGTTTCTGGCATTCCAGCCGTCTTCAGCCCGGCTTGCTTGAATCCAGTGGCAAAGTGAGCAAGGGACTCATGTCTGAGCATACCCTACCACAATTATGGCTGCCAAAAGCGGTACAAAAGGGGGTGGTGATGGACGGAGCATCTGAATCAATCAAACACTCACACCCAGTCAAAAGATCTGGGTTGAATCCATCACCGTTCTTTAGCCCACTCTGCCACCCCAGTTCAGACATGGCTATATGCAAATCAGTCTGACCCTGTGCCTCATGGGAACAGTCCAGCCCGAACTGCCAAGCCATGTCTTCCCTGGACCGGAAACAAGCTTCCGAGGACCGGTTTCTGGCATTCCAGCCGTCTTCAGCCCGGCTTGCTTGAATCCAGTGGCAAAGTGAGCAAGGGACTCACGTCTGAGCATACCCTGCCACACTTATGGCGGCCAAAAGCGGTACAAAAGGGGGTGGTGATGGACGGAGCATCTGAATCAATCAAACACTCACACCCAGTCAAAAGATCTGGGTTGAATCCATCACCGTTCTTCAGCCCACTCTGCCACCCCAGTTCAGACATGGCTATATGCAAATCAGTCTGACCCTGTGCCTCATGGGAACAGTCCTGCCCGAACTGCCAAACCATGTCTCCCCTGTACCGGAAACAAGCTTCCGAGGACCGGTTTCTGGCATTCCAGTCGTCTTCAGCCCGGCTTGCTTGAATCCAGTGGCAAAGTGAGCAAGGGACTCACGTCTGAGCATACCCTGCCACACTTATGGCGGCCAAAAGCGGTACAAAAGGGGGTGGTGATGGACGGAGCATCTGAATCAATCAAACACTCACACCCAGTCAAAAGATCTGGGTTGAATCCATCACCGTTCTTTAGCCCACTCTGCCACCCCAGTTCAGACATGGCTATATGCAAATCAGTCTGACCCTGTGCCTCATGGGAACAGTCCAGCCCGAACTGCCAAGCCATGTCTTCCCTGGACCGGAAACAAGCTTCCGAGGACCGGTTTCTGGCATTCCAGCCGTCTTCAGCCCGGCTTGCTTGAATCCAGTGGCAAAGTGAGCAAGGGACTCACGTCTGAGCATACCCTGCCACACTTATGGCGGCCAAAAGCGGTACAGAAGGGGGTGGTGATGGACGGAGCATCTGAATCAATCAAACACTCACACCCAGTCAAAAGATCTGGGTTGAATCCATCACCGTTCTTTAGCCCACTCTGCCACCCCAGTTCAGACATGGCTATATGCAAATCAGTCTGATCCTGTGCCTCATGGGAACAGTCCAGCCCGAACTGCCAAGCCATGTCTTCCCTGGACTGGAAACAAGCTTCCGAGGACCGGTTTCTGGCATTCCTGCCGTCTTCAGCCCGGCTTGCTTGAATCCAGTGGCAAAGTGAGCACACGTCTGAGCATACCCTGCCACACTTATGGCGGCCAAAAGCGGTACAAAAGGGGGTGGTGATGGACGGAGCATCTGAATCAATCAAACACTCACACCCAGACGTGAGTTCCAGGCTCTCCACACCACTGGAGTCAAGCTATCCAGGCTGATGAGGGCTGATAGCCAGAAACCGGTCCTTGGATGCTTGATTTCGGTCTGGGAAAGACATGGCTTGGTAGTTCGGACTGAACTGTTCCCATGGAGCACAGGGTCAGAGCTGATTTGCATATAGCCAGTGTCTAACCCAGGGTGGTGTGGAGTGCAAAAAAACGATGGATTTAGGCCCAGATCCTTGTACTGGGGTGAATGTATGACATTGTTCTACATTCTGTCCATCAACTGTGTTTTTTGCAATTTTTACCCCGAGTGGGCTGGGTATGCTCAGACGTGAGTCCCAGGCTCTCCACAACACTGGAGTCAAGCTATCCAGGCTGATGAAGGCTGATAGCCAGAAACCGGTCCTTGGATGCTTGATTCCGGTCTGGGAAAGACATGGCTTGGTAGTTCGGACTGGACTGTTCCCATGAGGCACAGGGTCAGAGTTGATTTGCATATAGCCACGCCAGTGTCTAACCCAGGGTGGTGTGGAGTGCAAAAAAACGATGGATGTAGGCCCAGATCCTTGTACTGGGGTGAATGTATGACATTGTTCTACATTCTGTCCATCAACTGTGTTTTTTGCAATTATTATTACATAGGGTCACATCACAAAATGAGAGACAGCTCTCTAAACGTTGGCGAGCAATTTGTAACCACTGTTTGCAACCTGTCTCTTCATCGGTTATTCCACAGGTCATGACAGAAACCCAGGCAAGGAATTGATGACATTTTCTGTGCCTAGTCTATTCTCTGAAAGAGTTGGTTTGCTGTATACACTGTAAATTGTGAATCTTTTAATGAGTTAAACATCACAAAAGTCTTTGGGCCCGATGTAGGTATCCAAATACCGTTCGGTAATGGCCGAAAATAACGATTTTGGCCGTTACCGACCGGTATTTGGATACTGAGATGTAGGGGCATAAGAAAATGCAGATTCGGTAATTTTACCGAATCAGTAATTTACCGAATCGGTAAATTTACAGATTCGGTAAAATTACCGATTCGGTAAAATTACAGAATCTGCATTTTGATATGCAGGTAGCACTGTAAACAGTGCTACAGTGCTTTCAGGATTTGTTATTTACCACCAATTATTAGTTGGTGGTAAACAACATATTCCTATGCAAATGCAAATATGTGCATTTACACCTGTGCCATGTGGCACACATACATGCCCTTAGGGCATGTATGTGTGCCACATGGCACACAAGCCCTAATCAGGGGTGCAACAGGGTGTCAAAGTGACACCCTGCCACCCTTGAATTTTTCGGTATTTACCGAATCGGTAATTACCAATTCGGTAATTGACATCCATTCCCATGGGCCTACCGAATACCGAATCCTACCGATTCGGTATTTTTAACCGAATTTTTACCTACATTGGATTTACCGATTCATAAATACCGAATCGGTAAAATTCGGTATTTATGAATTGGTAAATCCAAATTACCTACATCTAGCCCTTAGTTATGGGCTCCTATAAAAAAAAAATACAAACTAAAGACTCATAATTGCCTACAAATAGACACATTGGAAATTAAATTTTTGCTGCGTGGGATATTTAGCAGCGTATAAAAGACAAAGGAGAGGCAAACCACCATCCATCGATAATTTAGGGTGTAATATGCAATTAAATCTGCCCACAAACATTGATATAACAGGGTCATTTCATATCTCAGGACCAAGACTGGTTGCTAGGCGAGTCAGGAACTAAAGTATGTGGGGCCTAATTTTTACAGATGGTTGTAGGTGGTAGACACCAGTACTCCTTTTTGGCAACCAGAACTTTGAAGCAGAGCAAGAGGGGGAAAGGTAGAAATTGGAGAAAGAATAAGGAAGAGAATTATAAGAAAACAGTTGCAATTGGTGGACGCAGGAATGGCTTTAAAGGCAGGAAGTGTAAGGTAGTGGAAAGAAATCTGACAACCCTGGTAGCAGGCCTCTTAAGAAAAAGTTGGACCCTGCAATTATATTACTCTCTAATTAAGCATTGGAGCAAAGTAGGTGTTGGGACAGGTGGTGCTGCAGTGCACATTTGTATAAGTTGGTGAAAACAGACAACTCCTCTCTCAGCAGCGAGGAAGCTTTCAATGCTGCTGTCATGGATGTCAGTTAGCAGTTGTACGCTTGTCATGATCCTTGTACCCCTGGAACTGCCTTTGCTTTCTAAAGTGCCAGGGGTCATGTCGGAAGTGACAGGAACAAAATGTAATCACGACTATGGAAGCTCTATTCACTTTTTTTGTAATTTCTCCTCCTTGACTTTCTCCTAGTTTCCTCGTCCAACTGTTCAATTTTTTGTTGTTTCCCCTCCTTGACTTTCTCCTTGTTTCCTCGTCCGGAAACAGGATAATGGGGCATATTACCAACGATTAGCGATATTTATCGCTAACGAGGCTTGGCAACGAATTTTTTAACACTCGGCATCGCCGGAAATTATCGCAGAGATAACTTGCTATTAGCAAGGTTTATCTCAGAAGTGATAAAAATCCTTGCGCTAACTGCCAAATGAGAGATTATCGCTGGAAAAACAACGATAATCGCTCGAAGTTTGGCGTTAGCTTGATGATAGGGGCTCACAAACTTAGCCAAGATATCCACCTTCCATAGGATATCATGGCTAAGTCAGGAAAATACCAGGTGTAAAAAAAGCAGCACTAACCGGGGTTAGCGCTGCTTTTTTTTATCACTAACAGGGTTAGCGAAATCCTTGATAATAGGAGAAATGCCGCTTAACAACATTTCTCCTATTATTTTTCTCTGGAACGCCCCCTTTGCATCTCATTAGAGATGCAAGGGGAAGCGTAGAAAAAAGGGTGCTAACATGCGAATTTGTGTGTTAGCACCCTGTTGCTGATTGGGAGATAATTTTATCTCCGCTTTCTTGGCCTTTAAAGCCAAAAAAGCGGAGATACATCTCTTGATAATATGCCCCAATGTTCGAAAAGCAAGTACGAGAAAAGATAGATACCTTGGGGCAGATTTATGAAGGCCTTGCGCCGCCGGTGCGTCACTTTTTCCCATGTTAAAAATGACGCACCGGCGGCGCAAGGCCTTCATAAATCTGCCCCCTTGTGATGTAATCGGAGGCAAAGGAGATTGTAATGCTCCTTTTCTCTACTCCTGGCATTTGTTGAACGGACGTATGTGTCGCCCGTGTCGCAGCTGTAGCTGTTAATTGTGGGAGAAGCATACACGTTTTCCGTATCTGATTAAATGCCGCACTCTGCTTCCAGTGCTCTTTCTGTGTTATTCTAATCTTGACTTTCAAGTGTACTCTTATTTTATTGCCAACCAATGATTACGATTGTGATTCCGTTTTTCTTGGATTATGTGGTTCAGATTGTGTTGAATTAGCTGCAGAATTCACGGTGAATATGTAAACAGATTAAGATAAACTAAATACAAAATATGTTGCCACTTCTCAAACTGCAGCGTTTCATCAAGATAGGTTATAAAAAGACAAACTGCGAGATAGAACAGCGAATTAAAGGTGACTTGTTCGCCATAGGGTCTGCTCCAAGCGGAAGAAAAAATAGAGCAGGGTCAGTTCTAACCTTGGAATTAACCTTTCCTCCTTCTCCACAGAGCCCAGAGAATGCCTTCCAGTTATAAATGACAACTCACATTTGGATTTCTCTCTCAAATATGCCCTTTCACCACATTTCGGTATCAACATCTTTTTATTTAGCCTTGGCCAAGCAGCAGTGTTGCTGGCCTCAAAATAACTCGTATGTCATGCTTTTTCATTCTAAGCTTTGGAGTCCATGTTATGTAACAAGGTGAGATAAATATGTATGTGCTGGCTCAGTGCAATATTTATGGATTATTGCATAATACTCATTGCATGGTATTAAATTATTTGCAGAGGGAGCCATCATCAGTGTGTGGAAATGCTAATGGTACTTGGCTGGTCAAGGCAGTGCCTCAGGAATTCTTGGTTTGCCAACAGGGACAGCATCTTCTTTCTATTAGATGCCCTCAATTTCTGATGCAGTTGCTGCAGAAATGAGCTCCGCCGGAGATGAGGCCGAGCAGGGGAACTTTTGATCAACTTCCTAAATTCACTCTGCTCTCTACTTTTTTGAAACATCTTCGGTGCTGTTTAACAAATGTGTCTCATTGGATTTGCAGGCTTAAGGAATGCAGGGCAGATGTGTGAATCATTTTTGCAGCTGCAAACGGCATGAATAACATAATCGGGTCATTACTGATCACCAAAGTGACTTTTTTATGTACAGATTTTCAAATCACAAAGTGTAATTCAATAACAAGTTAACGAATTGCAACTTTGGTTTCTCTATTATACTGATTCTGTATTTGGAAATGGCGTTTTTACACAGCCCCTTCCAAATACTGAATTTCAGTGGTATGTATTAATGTTTTGTGAACAAATTCCAGTCACAAATCAGTAACATTTCACTACCTCATCAAAGAGGTGGGAAGCCATTTACAAATGTGGAGTGGTCCCTGAGGGACCACTTCAGCTTTGTGAATGTTGAAAAATATATTTTTGAAGCATAGGATACCCTTATTTTTTTTTTACTTTTCATATTTCTTTTAATGCATCCAATTTTTCTTTATGGAAAATAGGCTGCATTAAAAAAAAAAAAGATTGTTTTATTTACAAGCAATTACAGACACAGTGGTCTGCTTACCTCAGGAGACCATTATCCCTATAATGGTTGTGAATCCTAGTCGTTCGTAATTTCCAACCTACCTCAATATTCATGAGGTAGGTCAAATTGCAATGCACTAGGATTCTTTTTGTGTGACTTGACAATGAACATATAAGTGGACTTACAAAATACAACACTGGTCACAAAAATGTTAGTTGCAATTTGTGACCAGTATTTTGCAACCAGTGCTATGTACATCTGGCCTGCAGATACATATGCACTGCCTTTCCTCACTCAAGCATTTTGATCCAATGTCCTAAAAATAGACTCATTTTCAATCTTAATAAGACACTATTACTTTCTCGCAGCCAGGACTTAACGACTTTAACATGCACATTTCTAATGCCACACTTCTACACACTTGTGATTTGCTATTCATAATAAGAATTAAAAAACACACGCACATCCGCATTCTAATTGTTGCTGCATACCAACCCCCCCACAGCCACCAACCCCTCCCTCCCTGTCCTTGGATACAGGATTCCCCCACCATCCCCTCTAAGGTGGTCAACGCTCCACGGGTACCTTCTTGTTGAACCCCTTGCGTGACCCCCCCCTTACTACCCCCTCTTGAAAAGATCGATTTGATGAAACTTACGAAACCTAATTCCTATAACAAATTCAAATAATTTCAACACATTTTCATGATTGCTCCATTTTAGAAAAGAGAGCCTGAGCCTCCTCAACTGTCATGCACACATGAAATTTGCCATCGGTGATGACCTTCAGCTTAGATTGCTGAACAATATTTGCCTGTGCCCCTAAAAGTTTAAATTCCCAGACCAATCCTGGAGTTTATGTCCACGAGCAATCTGAGTACACGCAATCGCTTATAGTCCACCAACAAGAACATTTTGTTTTGGGATTGCTGTCAAAATCCACTCTTTTATCCTATAATCTGAAAGATTACCTAAGATTGGTTGTGGATATTTCATGTACCTAGGTTGATGGCAAGGAACCCTATGTGCCCTAATCATTGTCAAATCATCGAGAGAATCTGGTAGAATATGTTTCCTAATCAATGAGTCTATTAATTGGAAAACATTCTGGGCATCCCCCTGGGCCTCACTTACCTCTGGAATACCACTTTACCTAAAGTTTGGGACCTGACACGATTTTCATCAAGTTTATTTTCTGATTGCTGTACCTTCCTTTGCTCAGTCACAACGCCTTTACTTACAGACAGCAACTTATCCTCCAAATCCAAGATTCCTTGCTCTGCCTCTACAAACCTCTGCAGCATTTGTGACAGATTCTGCTCGATTTTGGAAAGTGTCTGCTCTAATATTTCAAACTCATGAAGCTGCTGTTTCTATTCTCGAATTTCTGACAAAATGGTTTCCAAACAATGTTTTTAGTATATTTGTCTGTAGTATAGAGTCCCAATCTTAACTTTCTTTGCTACCTGGGAGTAGAGGGAGATCTCCTCGGTCCTTGTTCCCAAGATAGCTGGCACTTCCACCATTATCACACTCTCCTCTTGCTAACCTGTGGTGTTTTTATTAAATTGACTTATGAAACACTGGGTATTCCTTTCTTTTGCTAATTAATGGTGGCCATACGACCTGGCCCCCAAACATTGTCCTGAGGACTCTAGGTTTCAGCCAACCACTAATTCAGGATTAAACCCTTGCGCGGTCGTGATGGAACCATTCCGTCACGAGCCACGGTGGGGCTGTGCTGGTGACGGAATGGTTCCGTCACGGCCCGGCCGCCGTGCCTGAGCGGCGTGTTCTATTGAGCGGGCGGGGCCGTGACGGAACCATTCCGGTACAAGTACAGCGCCACCGCGGCTCGTGACGGAGTGGTTCTGTCACGAGCATGGTGGCCCCGCGCGCCCCCCTCTCCCCCCTAGCGCCGCGGCGGAATTACCGCCGCGGCCAAGGGGTTAATTTGGATTGTTGGCACCGGGCTAACTACGGGGTGTCAAGGGAGACATTCGCCTTGGCCAAATCGATTTGATCTTGCAGTCCTTCTTGACTGGTGGATGGGCTACCCTCTGCCATTTCTACTCCAGTAATGTCCTTCTGCCCAGCATTTCTTAAGGTTGTTATGGCTAACCAACCCTGAGCTACCTGTGTTTAGATTTGTTGGGTGCTGGCATATTAAATGCTATGAATGCTTATTGAACATGGAGGTGCTACAAAGTAAAGGTAGCTAGCAATGAACTTGGAGCATGCCCCTGTATCCCGTTAATTCCCTTGGAAGGAGCCCCTTGCCACGACTCCTTGTGTCCAATGCTTACTCACCTCAGGAAGCCGGGGAAACCATGAGCAGCTGCTGGCAACCTTCTCCCAGTAGATCACGCTCCGTTCTCCTCTATCTCTCCGTCTGGATGTCTTCCAGAAATACTCTGTGACACTAATTTAGGGGAAACATCCTTAACAACGCGGGCATTACCCCGCGCTGCTATTACGACGCTGCCTTTACAACGCAAGTCGTTATGACGACTTGCGCTGGAGGGCGCTATTGGATAGGGAATAGTTAATTTTCTATTCCAACACCTTCCCTACTGTAACGTGGGCTGGAGTTGGAATAGAAAATTAAACTATTCCACTATCCAGCCCTTACAGCGCAAGTCGTTGTAACAACTTGCGTTGTAAAAACAGCGTTGTAACGGCACGCGGTGTAAATGCCCGCGTTGTAATGCCGTACATCCCTAATTTAGTCCTGCACCCGCCAGCAGCCTAATGAGTCCTGTTGGACTTGGCCCTTTTTGCAGGGTCATCCCTGAACTTTTTACCTCCCTCCTATATCTTTTCTGACCTGTTGTTGGCTATTTTATGACTCTGGGCACTTTACCACTGCTGATCAGTGCAAAAGTGCATATGCCCTCCCTATTGTACATTAATGTGTGAATTAGTGATTCCATGATTGGCTGGTTTGGTTTACTTGTCAGACCCTAGTACAGTGCACTGAGTGTGCCCAGGGCGTGTAAATCCAAATGCTGTTAGTGGGCTTGCAGCACTGGTTGTGCCACCCACAGAAGCAGCCTTGTAAAATGTGTCTAAGGTCTGCCATTGCAGAGCCTGTGTGCAGTCTTGTACTGTCATGCCGACTGGGCAAGTGCACCCACTTGCCAGTCCCTAAACCTTCCCTTTTCTTCATATCAGTCACCCCTATAGTAGGCCCAAGGGCAGGGTGCATTGTAAGTATAAGACCCCCAAATCTGACAATGCCCAGGAAAGCAATGGGTGAGAGGCCAAGAACCTTGGAATGCCAGGCGTTATGCCGCCATTCCACCGCGGTCTGTCTGCTCCACTGAGGCGAGGACACATGCAAGGGGACAGGACACACTAGTGAGAGTTTCACCTGCCGACTTAATGTCCTAAAAATAGTGCAATTCTGAAAGAAAAGAGCTTCAGAAGTTCTCTAACAACAGAATAAGCTGACTATTAAACGTCATTAATTAATAAATACATAAAAAAAGGAGACAGGATGTAATTTATTCAACTTCTCAATGAGTAAATAAATAAATAAATAAAGTGAATACATCAGTAAAAAAATAAAAGTAAAAATAAATAAATGAATATATAAATAAATCCCCTTCCAGCAAAGAGAAATTGTTCTAGCTAGTGTAAGGGTTTACAAGGCCACTGAACATCCCATACCTCCTGAGTAATCTCTAGAGCTTCACCGCCATCCACATCAAAGCCCCAGCTCCCTATGCCATCTAAATTTCCCATCATACACCCATGATTAGTATTTCTGGCCATATAATATCCTGCTCCTCATGCATGGGACATTTTGTGGGAGGAAAACAGTGGAATTGTGAAGTTTACAACTGATAATATTTTTAAAAAACACGAGGAACAAAATAAAAGGAGACAGAATCCTGCTTATATTCTGAAAACTGTCCTGTGAGAAGCCAAACATTTAAGAAGCTGCTGCTTATTTGCTTTAAAGCATACCAGTACAGAACATTCACTATGACTTTGAGTGGAACTACTGTAACAGCAAAAGAGCTTAATGGAGCCATGTGGCTGATGACACAAATCCCCATCTTTCTTTTACTGTTTGAACAGGTGCTTTAAAAACCGCTGCTAGCACGGACACACCCACAGGATGTCCTCTTCATAAGTATGGGTTCTCATTTGAAGTGAAATACAGGTATTACTGCACATATTACAGTTTTTAAAAGATTTGCCACATGGAAATGCTCTGATCTTGAACAACCTAATTCATTGGCCCAGCAGCAACGCACCTTCGTTGTACTGACTTGACACGTTGGTTTCAGTCTTCTGTCTGTTCCCCAGGCAAAAAATCCTTGGAAAAGTCCAAGCTCCTAGAGTTAGGCAGGAGGAGTACACTCAAACACTTATCCAAGGGCCCCAGGACTAACCCTGGGCATAGCAGGCATAGTGCCTCTACACGTATTTCCACAGAGTTTTGAAAAAACTCTGTGGAAATACAGTACGCTCCCTCCCTCCTACCATGTTCCTTAAAAATGTAAAAAGAAGCCACTTACCTGTGTGTCTGCTGCCTTCCCTGCCTGGTCGCTCTCTTTCCTGCTCATCGCGTCAGTCTGTATTAAAAAAAACCCACTACATTGTACATTTTGAATGCGCAAGACATACAACGTAGTGTTTTTTAACCCCTTGCGTGCTCCCGTCAGTCGTTGGCCGACAGGAGCACTACCTCGCTAGTGCTGCCGTCAGCTAATGGCCGATGGAGCCCCGCCCACCAAATAGAATGCCTGCACCGCAGCGGAAAAAACGCCACGGTTAAGGGGTTAATTACAGAAGGACACGAGAAGCAGGAAGGAGAGCAGCCAGGCAGGGGAGGCAGCAGACACCCAGGTAAGTGGCTTCTTTTTACATTTTTAAAGAATATGGCTAACTCCACTCCACCACGGAGGCAAAGTTTTGCCTACCTCTGCGTAAGCAAAGGAGTTACCCGCCCAGGGTTACCCAGGACCTCTGGGACACCACTTGGGGGTCAGGACTTACTCCAAGTGACGCTAGTCAGTAAGGTCCAGGACAGATACATTTAGATAGGCCAGCTCAACTGTAGGATGCTGGCTCTCTATATAGTTCACTTAAATGAAGTACATGGTGCAGAGAGAACAGTGGATACCCAATAGGTATGCAGAGGTAAAAGCTAATAATTCTAATTGTCTTTTTGTGGTAGTGTGGGCAAGCTGTTAGGCTTATCAGAGGGTAGAGCTAAGTATTTTTTGTCACACTCAGAGGCCATAAATGATCACACACTCTAGAATAAATCTGAGACCAATTAGGAATAATTGCATTGTATCTTTATATATTTTTTTGGAAGCCAAAAGCTTTGTTCACCTGTTAGTTAATGCTTGTATATCGATTTTTAAAAATATGCAGTTTGAGACACAAATGCACACAGGTTTTAAAAAACAGCGGTCAAAACCTTCAGGCAGAGACTGTTGTGGTCAAAGAATAAAAAGCATAGGGCTGGATAGCAGAAGAACGACAAAACATTTACTATCGCCATCAATGGAAGCAACACTCCACCACTGAGTTTTGGGGGACAACGGTTACCCAGAGGTCAGAAGAAGTTCTACTCCAAGGGAATCAGAGTTTTGGAAATACCAGGGCTTGGGTACAGCAGGCAGTTCAAGCTTTGTATCTTCCCGCCCGGGAAGACCATCCTGTCCAGGAGTAGGTGGGAAACACCCACGCCCAAAGCAGGTATTGTTTCTGTCTTCTGAGAGTGCTGGCTCTCACCCCATGAGGTCAGAAACATGTCTGGTGGTGGCAGGCTGGTGAAACCCCGCCAGAGACCCCACTAATGTTTGGTTAGGTTTTTAGAGAATCGCTATTTGAGAATCGCAAAACGGGTGGTGATAAAAAATTTGCTAATATTTTGCGCTTACTTGGCATTCCTTAATTGCATTAGCAAATTGTGATTTGCAATTAACGAATACCTTCCCATTCATTCCTATGGGCTAGGAGGCCCATAGGAATGAATGGGAAGACATTCTCAATTTGCAATTCGCAATTTGAGAATCGCAAATTGAGAATGCAATTTCAGGGGTGCCAGGGTGTCAAAAGGATACCCTGTTGCACCCCTGAAATAAGCATGTGTACACATGTGGCACAAATACATGCCTTAAAAGCATGTATGTGCGCCACATGGCACCTTGAAAAATGCAAAATGTGTATTCTTGCAAGAAATCGCAAATTACCACCAACTTGTAGTTGGTGGTAATTTGCGATTTCTTGAGGCTAAATCGCACTTTTTCTGTGCTTCATACATTGCATTTAAGGAATCACAATTTGCGATTCCTTAAATGCAATCCCAAATAGAGAATCACAAATTTTGCGATTCTCTAATTTGCGATGCCCTTTTGGGATGTTACATCCCAAAAGGCCTTTTCCCATTCGAAAACGGGCCTATTCTGAGAATCAGCCCGTTTACAAACGGGAAAAGGTCTTGATACATATGCCCCTCAATGAATAACAGGCAGGTATAAAATCAATGAAAAAAAGTTTGGGAATCTTAGGGCAAAAACTTGCTCATCAGAAATCTTTTCACTTCTTTTTTTGAAGGAGGCAATAGACAAATTCAGGCAGACATCCGGAGGCAGAGAGTTCCAAATCTACGGGGCAACACCCGAGAAGGCTCTGTAGCACGTTTTGTGTTTTATGGAAGATCGGTAGTTTTAGTAGCAGGGAGCTAGCAGGGAGCTAGCATTTCACAATTATATACATCCCCGATAGTTCTAGTTTTTGTACCAAATACCTGGGGTATTCTTGCCTTATATGGGAGCCAGTTCAGGGATTTTAGAAATAGGGATATGTGGTTATTTGTTTTTGTTCAGGTGACAAGTCTGGCAGCAGTGTTAAGGGAGGTCATTAGAGGGGCCAGCTTGTATCTACGTAGTTCGCACAGTGGGGCATTTCCTTAGTCCAGCCTTTGGCAACACAAGAGCTTGGACCACAAGTTTAAGGGCATCCAGTGGGAGGAAGGGTTTAAGTTTTCTTAAAATGCTCATCTGGTAATTTGCTCCTTTGGTGACACTACTGATGTGATCCTGCATATTCAGCTATTTGTCTACTAGAGTCTATAATGTGAGGAGGATAGTTGAGGGTAGTTAGATGGTCCTCCCAAAGGTTGATCTTGGGAATTTGGTTCGGAGGAGTGTTGAGGAGGAATTCAGTTGCGGCAGCGTTGAGCTTGAGATGGTTGTGAGTGAGCCAATGTGAGTGTTTTGTAAAGTAGAGTTGAGAGATATGATGTCTTCTGGGGAGATTTTCAGATACAATTGAGTGTCATCTGCATACATGTGATAATGAATGTTAGCAGATTTCAAGGAGTCTGAGAGGTTCCAAGATTAAATTGACCAGAATGATTGAGAGGGCAGATCCCCGTCGAACCCCAAGAGTGACCGTGGAGGGCTGAAAAATGGTTTTGAATAACCTTGACTCTTTGGGTTCTGTTGTGGAGAAATGAAGTAAACCATTGCAGTACAAACCCTGATAAGCCCATACTCCATTCAAATAGGTTCAGTAGACTGTTCCGTTTAACCTTGTTGAATGCAGAATATAAATCAAGTGGTATCAGAAGACATGATTAATTTATGTCCAGCATTTTTAATATGCCATCCACAATGTGTGTGAGTGCTGAATCAGTGCTGTGAACTTGATGGAAGACAGATTGGTGTGGGTCAAGGAGTTGAAAATTATCTATGTGGTTGTAAAGTTGGATCTGGACAAGTTTTTTCAGAAGCTTCGCCAGAGTGGGGATGTTGGAGATAGGTTAGTTGTTGAGATCTGAACAATCGTGTTTGTTTCAAAACGAGGGCTACTTGTCCTACTTTTATTCAATCAGGGATAGTGCCTTGATGTAGCAAGGTATTTACAATCTTAGACCATGACGGGAGAATAGAAGCTTTGATCTAATTGAGGGGTGTGAAAGTGTGCCAAGAGGCATTGTTTTGATTTGGGGGCCTGCCCAGGGTGACCAATCCGATCAGCGGTCTGGGAGGTGTGTGATAAGATGTGAGAGACAGCCGGAAATATTTCCTTTGCTTATTGTAGGTCATTTTCAAATATTTTAGTTTTTCCCAAGAAGAAGGAAGCCAAGTCTTCACAGTTTGGGAAAGTGATGAGGCTCATACCAAGCAGGTTTAGTACATTGAGCGATTGTTGCTAGACAATTTAAAAAAGTTTACTGGGTCAATTTATGGCTTGGTCTAGATGGGTTTCTAAAGAAATTGGCCTTAACATTTCCGAGTCATCTGTTGTATGTGTTCCTCACTCATTTTAGGTGCTCCATGGGGGGGGCGAGGAACTCCAGGCTCTTTCTGCCAATCTTGATTGGGTCTTCCAGATTTCAGCTTGTCATTGAACCAAGGTTTAGAGACTTTGGTGGATATTTTGTTTGTTGATAAAGGGGGGTGAATGAGTCAAGGACGTCCAAAATGGAGGTATTGTAGAAATCTGTGAGGTCATGGACATTTAGCATGTTCATCTGAAGAGTCAAGGCATTGCTACAGCAGGTAGATAAGTTGTTAGGGTTGATGTTCTGAAGACTCCCTTTCCATTGTTTTGTTTTCTTCAGTTGATTACCACTACATTGATGAGGAAGGTGATCTGTTAATGGTCTGTCCAATCACAGGAGATAATGTATTCCAATGTAATGTTTCCCATTTTAGCAATGTCGCACCCTTGTTATGAGAAGGGCTGACACAGATTTGGGTCAACTCGTGGTCTGATTGTAAGGATTTAAAGCTGTTGACTGCATGGTCATTCATGTCATTCTAGTGGAGGTTAAAGTCCCAGAGGAAGATCTGGGTCACTTGAGGGTCATACTGGTTGTGATGACTTCCATGATATGTTCAATGAAGAGCAGTTTGCCTCCAGGAGGGTGTATAATGCATGTAGTTTACAAATGAGACAGTCGTTGCTAGCGATATTGATACAAAGATATTCACAGGCAGGCAGGGCGGCATTTTCTGACTGAAACACAGAAGGTGTTGCAGTAGATGCAGGATATTTCCCCCACCATGTTTCTTAGATCTATCTAGTTGAATGATTCCATGACTAGGGGGGACTAGTAGTAAGTCTAAAGTAGGAGGCTATTAACTGTTTAGCCAAGTTTCCATGAGGATAACAATATCGAAATCATGTGTGTGGATGAAGTCATAAATATCAGGAGCATGTGTAACAGTCGATCTGCAATTGGGGAGTGTACATTTCAGTTGGTTATTGATGTGGACAGTAGCAGACCAAGAGATATTAATATGCTTGAGTTTGTTTTTGTTTACACCTCTGTGGTTATAAGTAGGTTCTCTGTAAGGATGAACCTGAATGGTTTGGATTTGACTCCAACAGGCCTTATTGGTATTTGTCATTTGGGAGTAAGAGAGGAGGAGGTCGCCGATGTCACTGTCAGACAGACCATCATCAATCTCATGGGTCAAGAGGAGATGTTGGGGAAGGGTATAGTTTTCAAGCTAAAATGACCAGTGTGATGGACATGGGAAGGTAGCATGCTTGTTTGGGAGCTGGCGTTTTTCATCGAAGCACTATTGAAACTGTGAGTGAGCAGTAAACTGTGGTGATGGAAGCAAGTCTCTGGAGTTCATCCTTGGGATGTAGCAGGCTACGTGAAATGTCCTCAAGGCACGACTCCCAAGAGACAGGGTGACAGGTAGTTATGGCTTGGGGGTGTTTGAAATGGGTTTTCTGGTTGGCTAGGGTAGGTACCTAAGCCAGGCAGAATCCGATGACTGGTGGTCTGACCCGCTACTCACCTAAATCACTTCATACGTGGACTCGAGGTACCTACTGGAGAGTGCCACAGCATAATGTGGGGAGTGGCTCCTCGACCTACTCTTTACCACTTTGCTGTGCCACCAGAGCTGCGGAAACTTACCTGACTTGTGACTTGGCACCAACTCTCTGCCTGTGGAGGACTACTGCCTGGGGCTTGGGCCGGCGTTGAGGGAAATCCAAATTGAAGCACCTGGGAACGACTGAGCCATCCCGCCCTCCCAATCTGACGGCACCCAGATCGGCACTGTCCGCTTGCTCCTCAATGGCAGGGCCGCAAGGCAACTGAGAACGGGGCCTCATCTGCCTCACATCTGACATAGCGGTT
This sequence comes from Lissotriton helveticus, assembly GCF_964261635.1. Lineage (NCBI taxonomy): Eukaryota > Metazoa > Chordata > Amphibia > Caudata > Salamandridae > Lissotriton > Lissotriton helveticus. The sequence goes on from NC_136070.1 coordinate 1,051,358,645, forward strand.
AATGTTTAATTAGTGCATGGTCTCTCGGAGCAGTACCCACCTGACCAGCCTAGAAGCAAGTCGGCATGGCCAACACAGAGCAAGGTAGCACTCCAGTTTCCAAACCCCAGCGGCATATTGCACATTGTTACATCCAGTCAAGACTAGTTATTGGCAGCGATATGCATTGCATGAAATAGCTCCCCTCCGATGTACTTGTCACGGAGCGGCTAGTCAGGAAGTCTGAAGCCGATACCACGCCTAGATCTCCCCGCACGGTTGCAGGTCCAAACTCAGCCCTCGACCGGAGCCTGTTCACTGCCGAGGTACTGACTGAGCTGCTCCACTCTTTGTGTGCCTTCGTGCCCTGGGGCCCATGATCCGGAAAAGATGGCCACATCGAAGAATAAAGAAGGACTGCTCGGTAAGTGAAATGCTGACTCAAGGCGCATGGAAGTTTAAGGGGCTGAAAGCTCAGTGACCCATGAGTTCCTGTAGGCACTTCTCGCATCCCTGTTTATGACCTACAGATGGTGAAAAATGATTTGATGCTGGAGCTAAGGGAAGGGCAGCAGGACATAGATTAGGTGAAAGAATGAATGAATTAATTGGCATTTGTATAGCGCATGGCTACCCGGGAGCATCCCAGCGCTGAAACCATAACTAGAGGACAAATACCCTAGGGCAAGAGCCAGGTCCTTAGCTGTTTTCGGAACTTCAAGTTATTTGGTTCCCTACGCAGATTCAATGGAAGGGCATTCGAGAGTCTGGGGGCATTGAATGAAAAAAGCTGTCTGCCACTTCTCGCTTTCTTGATCCTAGGGACCACAGCAATTTGAAGATCATCTGATCTAAGTTTTCTGTTTGCCCTGTAGGGGCAAATCATGGCTTTGTTAATGGGGGGCCCTCGTCCATCCAGCAACTTATGGGCTATGCAGAGAGCCTTAAAGTTGATTCTCTCTTGAACCGGGAGCCAGTGGAGAGAGCGAAGGACGGGCCTTGCTGGGCATAGATAGGGGTTCTCGGTAAGTAGCTTCGCTGCACAATTTTGAACGACCTGCAGTTTCGCAGTCACTGAGTTTGAAGCGCCCAGATAAAGGGCATTTCCGTAATCTATTCTTGACAAGATTAGAGCCTGAATCAATAGTTTTTTTATGTGGAAAGGTAGAAGAGAGGTGATTTTGCAGATCAGTTTCAGCAGGCCATAGCATGTGGGAACAGTCTTCCTGGCCTGCACAGTAAAGGTAAGGTCCTGATCTAGCCAAATTCCCAGACTTTTAATCTCTGTCTTGGGAACCGGCACAGGACCCGTAGAGGGAGGCCATATGGTGCTTGGAGGCAGACTTCAAGAATTACAGAGGATCATGAGCTTGGTCTTTTCCCCATTGAGTTTTAAGTGGGAAAGGCTCATTCACTTGATGACTTCCTCAAGGCAGGAATGGAGGTCATTGGTCTTCTCGCTGGGATGGCTACGACCAGCTGCGTGCCGTCGGCTTATGTCAGAAGATGTTATAACCTCCCAAAGCGTGGCTATAACATTTGCCAGCGGGGTCATGTACCTATTAAAAAGAGTAGGACTCAATGAAGAGCCCTTGGGGACTCTGCACTGTAGGGGGATGGGTTGTGATTTAGCACCACCTTCAAAGACCTGGAAAAATCTTCCTTCTAGGAAGGATTGTAGCCATAATAGGGCTGTTCCAGTTACTCCTATACTCCTGAGGCCTTGAGCCAGGACGCGTGGTTCACCATGTCGAAAGCCGCACTCAGGTCAAGGAGGATTATGGCTGCTGCCCCTCCTGCATCAAGAATTTTTCTGGTTTCTTCCAACACTGATAGAATGGTGGTTTCTGTCCCTTGACTGGGGCGGAAGCCCGTTTGGGAGGGGTGGAGAACATCATTGATTTCGAGAAACTCGGAGAGAGTATGGTTGACATGTTTCTCTGCTATCTTGCTAATTCCAGGAAAGAGCGAAATCGGGCGATAGTTGCCCAGATCGCCTGGATCCAGGTTAGGTTTTTTTAACAGCGCTTTTACCATTGCCCTTTTCCACTCAGGAGGGACCATGCCCATTGGGAATGAGGCATTGATCATGCAGGTGGCAGTGGGGGCGATGTTTGGTCCGACCACTTTCAGGATGTTGAAGGATGCAGGGTCTAGTGGTGACCCACTTTTTACTGATGATAGGGTGGCTAGGAATGATTCCTATGTCATCGTGGAAAAAGTCTCCAGTTCGTGATCCACTGGATGCCCACCACTATTCGTATGCTTGAGTAGGGTGTTGCTATCTTTTTAGTAGCTTTTTGGCAATTCGAAAGATTTGTCTGGGGGAGTTAGCGGCTGACACGATCTTTCCCTCATAGTAAGAGGCTTGAGCCATTTTTTATTTCTGCCTTGTATCGTCTGAAAGCTGCCCTATATTCCAATTTTTTCTCTTGAAAGAACACTTTCCTCCATGTTCTTTCTACTTTTTTGCTCTGCTGTTTTAATGTGCGTAATATGGGCAAAAACCAGGCAGCCTTATTGGATCCAGCTTTCATCTGGATTGAAATTTTAGGGAGCACCATGTTGAGTGACCCTCAATCCAGTTGCAAAACTTTTCATCAGCTGCCGATGGATCAGAAATGGAGTTTGGCATGGTCTTTTCTAGTTCTAGGGTCCACCTCTCTAGCACGAAATGGACCAAGGTCAGATTAGAGTTCGTATTGATGGGGTAAGTGGTGCTATGCTTAGGTGGGGGAGAGAGTGGAGCCCTTGAACAAGGCTCGTTGGCCAAGTATGCAGAAATAGAAGCCCTCCCGCAAGAAATCATCCACCTACAGGACCAAAATTTGACTTACAGGCCTACACAGAAGACCTAGAAAACAGGTCTAGAGAAATAATATCCGCATTCGGAGGGTCCAAAAAGGCATGGATGGCTTGGACCTAGAGGGCTATGTCCAGGTCCTTTTCAGAAGTATCTTGGGTGAAGCCACACCAAGCAGCATCAAGATAGATTGATGCCACAGGGTCGGTCTCCCCCGTGCACCACCTTGTCCACCTGCAAACACCCTGGTCTGCTTTCACAACTTCACAGTGGAGGAGGCAATTCTCAAGGCCACCAGAATGGATCAGAAGTTACATTTCCGGGGCCCTTCGGTTCAGCTCTTTCAGGACCTGGCAGCCACTACCTTGCAGAAGCAAAAGGTATCCACCCTGTAATCAACCACCTGTGCTCCCAGGGTATAGGGTACTCCTGTGGCTATCCATTTTGTCTTATCTTCCAAACGGGCAGGAAAACATACCAACTACACTCTCTAATGGAGGCTTGCAAGGTTCTCAACCTAGAGCTCAAGGAGCAAAATCCCCACCGATCCCCGGCAAATTACAACGCATGTGGTAAAGACTTCACTGGACAAGGCGAGGTCCGTGGCTTGGGCGCCACCGCCCGACTCGGCCACCTTGGCCAAAGCAGATCTAAGGTGTTGCGCTCCCTTTCCAGTGACAGCAATCTGGATGATGACCCCCCCTCTTGAGGTACTGTCAAAGGTGCTGAGAAGATGATTCTTTGAGGGCGGGTGCCAAACTCCACTTTTACTTGAAGACTCACTTCCCCTTGGCACCTCCCTCTTGTATGGCCCCTCTTGTTATGATGGACTCAAATGCTCTTATAAATGTTCTAGTTTTCTGTTTGGGTTTGGGGTTCGCCTCCTGACAGGCCTTACCAGAATAGGGTGGTATGCCATAGGGCCATTAGGATTTTTCCCCTACAACCTGGCTCCTGTGTTTCCTCCAATCTGTCCGTCGAGCCTTGTGAGAGTTACAGCCTAGCCCTTTACATTGCTCTAGACCATGGATATCAAGGTGCTTAGCCTCAATATGCACGGCCTAAACAATCCCATTAAAAGGTCGGCGGTTCTCTCCCCACTAGAACACTCACAGAGTGGCACTTGCCTACTCCAGGAAACACACCTGCTTTCTCAAGACACATAGAATGCACACCAAGAGATTCCCTCAACAATTCTTGTCTTCAGCGAAAGGGAAAAAAGGGGGTCTGGCTTTTCTTTTCTCCAAGCGCTTCTGCGGGGTGGTCATGAGAACATTCCTCGAGATGAGAGGCCGCATACTACGACCTTTGGTCCAGTTTGGTGCACTCCACTTCAGAGTTGATTCACTGTATGCCCCTAATGAGAGACAAGAGGACTTTATAACTGATTCCCTAGTAAAAGTACTTAATTCCCCAGACTCAGCAATTTGGGTGGGAGGATATTTTAATATAGTAATGGATGCAGAACAGGACCATTCAGGGGAGGGAACTGGGCAATCTGGGGCTCTTTCTCGCAAGGGATTGCCTTGGATCGCTGACTGCGGTTTGCATGACATTTGGCACTCCCAACAGCCCATTGAATGAGGTTACACTTTTTACTTTCCAGCGCATAAGACTTATGCCCACTTGGACCACTTTTTGCCTCCACCTCTGTATTGGACCAGGTAACTCCCTCTCTCATTGAACCCCGATCTCTATCTGACCAGGCTCCCATCACGCTTACACTGTGCACTTCCTCCCCCCCACCCAAACACCACCTTGGCGACTGGGTAAGATGCGGTTCCACTCCCCTGACACAGTCCTAGCAATCAGGAAGGCGATGTCTGACTACTTGACCCTAAAAGACACAGATGAAGTGTCTCTCTCTTCTGTGTGGGAAGCTTTCAAATTGGTTGCCCAGGGAGCACTCATCGCCAAGGCAGCCCACAACAATAAAATATAGAAGACTAAGCAGCAGGAACTGGAGAAATCAGTCTGGGAATTGGATTTCATACATAAGCGTACTGGTGCCCCCCGAGTTTGGCGTAGACTTGGAACAAGAAGGTTTACAACTCAAACGAATTGACTATGACAGGACCGAATATGCAATGCAGTCCCTCAAGTATAAATTTTATGTGGGGTCAACAAGGGGTGATGGATGCTTGCCCACCTCCTGCGCAGCAAGCAATATGCCTATGCGGTTAAGCCCATACAACTGCGCTCTGGTCCTGAGGTGACAGACGCCTCCAGCATAGCAGCGGAGTTCCAGGCATTTTATGCTGAGCTGTACGCGAGTGACCCCACAATGGTAGCAGACACCTTTACATACACCATGTTTGCGGTGGTCACACCCCTCCCACCTGCAGAAACGGAGGCACTCGTCCAACCTATTCGAATAGAAGAGGTAATATCAGGGATTGCTTGGCTAAAGCCAGTGAAAACGCCGGGCCTGGATGGGTTCAGTCTGACCTTCTATAAGACGTTCTGCTGGAAGCAGGCCCTGTTTCTGACTCGCCTATTTAATCCTTTTGCCAATACGGGCATATTAACGGAGTCGATGCTACAGTCCCCAATCTCAGTAATACCTAAACCAGTGAAAGACGCTAAGCAAAGCAAGTCATTTTGTCCCATTTCCCTTCTAAATGTGGACACAAAATTGTTCGCTGGAGTCCTAGCCCACGTCTTAACCCTTTGATGTCTGGTCTCATAGACCCGGATCAGGCGGGGTTTATCCCCTCCCACCAATGTGGGGACAATACCAAGCGCATTTGCCATCTTATTGACAAGATGTATCGCTCATGGGAAGAGGTTTTGCTGCTGGCTTTTGACACTGAAAAGGCATTTAACCAAGTGCACTGGCTTTATCTATTTTCAAGTCTTCAATGCTCTTTGGAGTAGGCAGACGGTTTGAGAAGTGGATTCAAAGCATTTATAGCATCCCAAACACCGTGGTGCGGGTCAAAGGGGTGTGTTCCTGCAGGTTTGCCATAGAGTGAGGCAGACAGCAGGGTTGCTCGCTCTCTCTGCTTCTCTTTGCCTTGTACATGGAGCCCTTTGCCCAGAGGTTGAGGGATAACCTGAAGGCAGCGGGCATTCAGTTTGGGGCAGATCAGTTTCTGATCAGTCTCTATGCTGATGATATAATCTTCTTTATCACCTACCCCTGTCCTTGCTCCCAGCCATTGTCTCGGAGCTGAACGAATTTGGTGCGACACCGGGCTTCAGGGTCAAATCACATAAATTGCAGATTTTAAATTTTACAGCTAACCCTGGCATGGAACAAATGTTACAATCTTGGTTTGACTTTTAGTGGGTTGATGCAGACCTTCCCTACCAAGGTCTTGTTCTTGTGAGGAGTCTAATAAAAACTGCCCAGGCTAACTTCACCATACTCTTGGCCCTAATTCAAAGGGACTTAGAGCAATTGCAACAATTGCCTCTGTTGTGGATGGGAAGAATAGAGGAGTTGAAGGTGAATGTCCTTCCCTGGGCCATCTTCTTCTTTCAGACACTCCCACTCTCTCCACCTCCCAGCATGATTTGCAATCTCCAAAGAGAGATTGACTGTTTTATATGGGGAAAACAAAGCCCAGATTGCTAAAGCAGATGCGGCAACAAGCAAAACAAGAAGGGGACCTTGCTGTACCTACTGTCCCACGTTACAATCAAGCTGCGCAGTTGAGATACCTGGTGGAGTGGAACCACCCTATGATGGAGAAGCACTGTCTTCATGGACCAAACAGTGGTGAGTGCACACATCTGGCACGAGGCTTGGCTCACCCGGGTCCATAGATCGTGGGGACTCTACTCCTCCCCGGTGACTAGTCCAATGCTGAAAGTATGGGACAGGGTCCTAGAAGCGGCTGGGCTCTTGTCCTTCCTCTCTCCTATGATGCCTTTGTTCCCCCCAGGTATGACTGCGGACAATGGAAAGCACTGGGTGGCGGGCGGTTGAAAGCGGATCGGTTGCCTTGTTGATCACAAAGGTCTTATTCGTTTTGATTAATTCAAGACCCACTACTCTTTACTAGAGAAGGACCGTTTTACTCATACACAGCTGACACATTGTTTGCTTAACTCTGAGACATGGTCTAAGGTCAGCAGACCCTTGACCCCCTTCAAGAAACGGCTATTTCTTTAGGCAGATGATAAGAAGCTCATTTCTGAAATCTATCTCCATTTGATGAAAGCACACCGCAACCACAGGTCCCCAGATTGGACCTGCTGGGAGTTGGAACTTGGTTGAGCTCTTACTGACAAAGAATGGGAAGACATATTTTTTAGGGTACAGCACACAATACAGTGCACACTGAACCAGTTAGAACTTTGGAACAATTGCCCTCATGTTCTGTCTCCATGTGTTTAGCTATGGCATTGCTCCGATCGTTATTCACTGTTGGTCGTACATGCTCTAGTATCCTCTTTTTTAATTCGCAAATAGTACTTCCAATGTACTTTAACGAACATGGGCATTCAATTACATAGACAACGTATTGACTCTTGCAGGTTCTTAGTTCTTTGATTTTCCACATTTGATTGTTTGGTAATTTAACTTCTGTCGAGTTCTTTGCTATTTGACAGACTTTACAATTGTGGCATTTGATAAAGCCTTTAGTTTTCAAAAAAAAAAAAAAGAACTTTGGTCTAAACTTAGACAAAATGTCTAGGTTTACCTTAGTGAATCGGGCCTCATGTGTGAAGTTGTAAGACTCTGCAATCCCTATACTTATGTGTGCGGCACTCTCCACCAATTGCAGAGTTTCCAGGTGCGGAGAACTACGCAGACATAAATATAGGTATTGCAGAGTTGTAAAACTCTGCACATTGTTTGTGAATACATAAACGTAGTAAGCTTATAGAAAAGTGTAAGATTAAATTTACCTTTGTGAATAGCGCCCTTGGTGTAACGCAGGAAGAAAAATCACTCACTAGGACAGTGAGAGCAAACATTTCTCGTCATTTCTCGTCATCATAGAATTCATATTAGAACATTAGAATTTTGGGAGCTTCATTGAAGACAATGGAGTGCTCCGGGCTTCTAATAACTGGTAGAAGCCCGGAGCTCCACTATTTCAATGCTGTCGTCCCCATCTGTCGGTGTGAACAAAGGCCTCACAAAACCCAAGGGGATTTCAATCCTCTTGGGCTCCGTGAAGCCTTTGTTTTATTTGTTAGAACTTTCGGCCCTCTAGTGGTAGAATGTTCTTATAGCCTTATGGCCCTCAGTAGCTGGGCTGTACCGGCATTAAAGTCCCACTCCCTTTTGTAAGGCCTGAGCTGAAATGTCCTAGTGGGTGGGAATGGAAACACACTTGTACAGTAGGTAAATCCAGGGCTCTCCAATCATCTCTACTCCAAAATCTAGGGTGATGTGTTTCTATCATTTGGCAACGTTTATAGCATTCATGAATTTGAATTGAATTTTAAAATATTTGTATAGCGCTCTTATACCGGGACGGTTTCATGGCGCTGGATAGCTGTGGATCAGTGGAGGCGGAGAGGAGGACTAGGCTGCTACAGACCTGGAGAACAGAAAGGTCTTCAGTTGCTTGCGGAATTCTAGATAGGAAGGTGACGTCCGAAGAGCAAATGGGAGTGAGTTCCAGAAGGATGGAGCCAGCACTGCAAATCTGCCCCCCCCGGACTTCTGTTTCCTGAAGCGTGGAACAGACAAGAGTGCCAGATGAGTGGAACGAAGTTCTCTGGAAGGGAGATAGGGGGAGATGGCTTCGCACAGGAAGACAGGGGCGGTCCCTGATCTAGCCTGATAGGTGATGCAGCCTAGTTTGAAAAGGGCCCTCTCCCTCACTGGAAGCCAGTGGAGAGACTGCAACAAGGGGGTCGTGTGGTTGAACCTAGGGAGGCCAAAAATCAGGCGGGCCGCCTGATTTTGAATCAGTTGGAGTCGGCGGATCAGGTAAGCCGGCGCACTGTTGTAGATAACATTCCCATAGTCGAGGCGCGAAAGCACCATGGCCATGAGAATGAGTTTGAGTGCAGCGGCGGAAAAGAAACGAGAAACCCTCCGGATGATCCGGAGGGAAAAAAAGCAGGCAGACACAACTGAACTGGTCTGCGTATGGAGGGTGAGGAGGGGGTTGATGAATATGCCCAGGGTTTTGACTTTAGGAACTGGAAGGGGGGAGGGCCAAGTGACGGAGGCCAGAAGGAAGGGGACCAGGGACTGCAACCACCCCCCGTCAGGACCAATTCGGTCTTGTCCGGGTTTAATTTGAGGTGGTTGCAGTTCATCCACCCTTGGATAAAAAGCATAACCTTCTGGAAATTGGAAGAGGAAGAAGGGGAAGAGGAAAGGTTGAAAATAAGTTGGAGGTCATCGGCGTAATTAAACACCGAGACCTCCATCTGCTGCAAAGATAAAATGAGGGGTGAGATGTATAAATTAAATAACAAGGGGGACAGGGAAGAGCCTTGTGGGACTCCGCAGGTCACCCTCCTAGGAGGGGCCGTGAAGTTAGCAAGATGACCAGCCTGCTCCCGGTTCGTCAAAAAGGAACGGAGCCAGGCAAAGGCCGTGCCCCCGATGCCCGCCGCTTGGACACGGGTCAACAAGATGTCATGGTCCACCGTGTCGAACGCAGCGGACAGATCTAACAGGACTAGGGCCTGTGGTCGGCCAGTATCAATGCCCTCCCTTAGTTGGTCCATCACCGACACAACTACCTTCTCGGTCGAATGCAGCGGGCGAAAACCCGCCTGGCGGGCGGAGAGGCAGCCCGTGGATTCTACAAATGAGCTCAGAGACCTGGTTATATGGGCCTCTGAGACCTTTGCGAGATATGGAAGGAGGGAGATAGGGCGGTAGTTGGAGGGCAAAGAAGGGTCAGCCCCCGCCTTTTTCAAAATAGGGATGATGACTGCCGACTTGTGGGCGAAGGGGACAATGCCAGTGCTGAGGGAGTGATTGATAAAGGTAAGGGGAGGAGAATAGCAGTTAGAGAAGAGCTCTTTTAGAACAAATGCAGGGCCAATGTCCTGAGGGGAGCCCGATTTGATCCGGGTCAGGAGGGGAAGCAGGGAGTCTCGGGTGAGGGGAGGAAACTGAGTGAATGAGGGAGTAGGGGGAGTAGGGGGAGCAGCAGGTGGTGCCAGAGATGAGGGGGGATGTTGGCCTTAATGAGGGCAATCTTCTCGAAGAAAATGGAATTTAGGGAGTTACAAAGGGTTTGGGATGGGGGGATTTTGGGGGTCGCCCTGTCGGAAGCAGCAAGCTCGTGGACAGTGGTAAAAATCTCCTTTGGTTGGTTTTCTGCTGTCAGGATTCTGCCAGAAAAGTACTCCATTTTGGCTTTTAATATATCGCGTTTGTAATCTTTCAAAGACAAACAGTAGTTGGCTTTGAGAAGGGGGCAATAGGTACGACGCCAGGCGCGTTCGGCTCTTCGAGTCGCAAGCTTTTTGTCCCTTAAAGCGGTAGTAAACCATCGGTTGGCCGCATGGGCGCGTTTAATGGTCACTCTCTTAAGGGGGACGATGGAATTGCACGCCTTTAGCAGCCAGTTGTTTATGGCAGAAAGCTGGGAGGGGAGGGGTAAGTCATTGAGCTCCGGGCTGGTTGCCGCAAGGGAGGAGCAGACCGCAGGGAGGACCGCCTTATCCCACTTTCTGGCCCAGATGTTTTTGGGCAAGGGGGGTTTGGGCGGCCGTCCGAGGTCGGCGGTAAAAGAAATGAGGGAGTGGTCTGACCAGGAACACGGAGAGATGATTGGGACGTCCATAGGGATGTTAAAGGACCAAATTTGGTCGAGTTGGTGGCCTTTGATGTGGGTGGCCATACCAAGCTGAGGAAGGAAGTTTAGGCTGGTAAGCAGAGCCGTAAACTCCTTAGATCTTATATCTTCAGCTTGGTCATTCGGCCAATAGTTCAGGTCTCCGAGTAGTAGGATAGCGGAGTTGTTCACCACAATGGTGGCCAGAAGGTCCTCGATAGCGGGTAAAAAGCCAGGAGTGGGCTGGGGCGGGCGGTAAAGGAGTACACAAGTTAATGGGACCCCAAAAGAAATAGAGCGGACTACTAAGCAGTCCACAGCAGGGATCGCAGGGGACGGTAGAGTTTGGAAGAGAAAGTCCGCACGAGTGATCAGGGCCACACCCCCCCAGTCTTCCCCCCGGAGCGATCCTTCCTAATGGCCGAGTAAGTGGGAGGCAGTATGGACAACAGGCTGGGTAGCGAGTCGTCCCTGAACCATGTTTCCGTGAGGAATAGCAGGTCAGGCTGGCGTGAGTCAAGCAGGTGGAATAGCTCGAGTTGGTGCCCAACAGCGGACCTGGTGTTAAGGAGGATTGCGGAGGTGCGGGACTTAGGGTTATCAGGGGTGCGGGAGGAAGTATTATCGGACCTAGATGGCGGCCTGATAAGGTTGGGGGGGATATGGTGAGGCTGTAGGAATGAGGTACAGGGGCGCGGGGGTACAGGGTAGGGATTACATAGGCCAAGTAAGGCAATGCGTTCCAGTACTGGGGTTGGCGGGGGACGGGGATGCCAAAGGGAGTGAATCGTCGCCGGAGGGTACCTAATAGGTGAAGGGACATAGCGACCGGGCCCGGGCCCCGGCCAGCCGCGGACGGGCGCAGACGGGCTTAACTCTGGCGCGACTCCGGCGCGCCTACGTCGCGCCCGCTGCGCTCGTCCGCTGCGCTGACGCATGGTGGCCATTTAAATAGTAATGGGATCAGGGGTGAGTGGCTAAGATGTTGCAGGCCGAGTACCCGACCCAAAATGGCGCCCGCAGTCGCCGGGGGTCGCCGTTATGCGGACAGCCCACGGTGGATTGCTGGCTTCAGGCAGGCTGTCGGGGTGAGTGTGGCGGCTAGTAGTCAGCAGGGCCACTGAGAGGAATTAAGAAAGCGTTTAACGCTGCTCGTAGTCAGCAGGGTGAGGGGGGGTGAAGAGGCAGGTAAAATGCTCGTTTTCAGCAAAATGAGTCCAAGGTTTTAAAATAAGTACTCGCGCTCCAGCAGATGCACGTAAACCCGCTGCCACCGGGCTACTAGCTATCGCTGGTGCGAAGGCAATGAGGATCCTAAATAGTAATGGGATCAGGGGGGAGTGGCTAAGATGTTACAGGCCGACTACCCGACCCAAAATGGCGCCCGCAGTCGCCGGGGGTCGCCGTTATGCGGACAGCCCACGGTGGATTGCTGGCTTCAGGCAGGCTGTCGGGGTGAGTGTGGCGGCTAGTAGTCAGCAGGGCCACTGAGAGGAATTAAGAAAGCGTTTAACGCTGCTCGTAGTCAGCAGGGTGGGGGGGGGGGTGAAGAGGCAGGTAAAATGCTCGTTTTCAGCAAAATGAGTCCAAGGTTTTAAAATAAGTACTCGCGCTCCAGCAGATGCGCGTAAACCCGCTGCCACCGGGCTACTAGCTATCGCTGGTGCGAAGGCAATGAGGATCCTAATTAGTAATGGGATCAGGGGGGAGTGGCTAAGATGTTGCAGGCCGACTACCCGACCCAAAATGGGGCCCGCAGTCGCCGGGGGTCGCCGTTATGCGGACAGCCCACGGTGGATTGCTGGCTTCAGGCAGGCTGTCGGGGTGAGTGTGGCGGCTAGTAGTCAGCAGGGCCACTGAGAGGAATTAAGAAAGCGTTTAACGCTGCTCGTAGTCAGCAGGGTGGGGGGGGGTGAAGAGGCAGGTAAAATGCTTGTTTTCAGCAAAATGAGTCCAAGGTTTTAAAATAAGTACTCGCGCTCCAGCAGATGCGCGTAAACCCGCTGCCACCGGGCTATGAGCTAGCATTCATGTAAAATGGTTCTAATAAAACGTGAAAAACAGGTGTGTTATTGCCCACTTAATATTTGGGATTGCCAGTAAATAATCTGAGCTGACAGCCCTCATAGCCTCTGTCGTAGCATTTTTGGATCCATGGAAATGTTCTTTCTTCTCCTGCCATATATGTTATACCACTCTCTTGGTCTTCTGATGGACCTTGTTTTGTGCTGAAAGGTTTCAGAAATAAAGGGTCCCAACAGCCACCCATTGAGGAACAGGAATTAGATAATCTGAGTTACAAACTAGAAATTAAACTCATGTAAATGACTCTCAAAACATATCTGTAAAGATAAAGGATTATCACAGCAAACCTAAATCTCCTGAAGAAATACAGGTGAGCCAGAATCATATTCACTAAGAGCTCAGTTAAAGCTATACCGAATGATAGCATTCGTATTAGATGCTCCCAGAGCTCTCTAATATGATCTCTACGGATCATTGATAAGCCCAAATCAAGTATGGACATTCACTTCAATGACCTGACCCCAGGACACCCCCACGCCGCACGGCCCTCCAGCTGTAGGCGCATTCTCTGCCCCAGCGCTACAGGTCAGTCCCTGACCTTGGTGCCCCCTCGCTGCTGCTCGCTCTACCTCCTCCGTTGCTCTCCGCATTTACGTCGCATTTCCGTCATTTTGTTTTAATTGTTTTAATTGTACTTTTCTCTCTGTAAATTCTCAGTTTTGTGCCTATTTCTTTAGGATTGTACCCACTGGTGTGCCCCCCCGCCCCCCGCTTCCCGCTTCCCGCCGCTGCTCCCTCGCAGCCCCGCCCCCTTTTTCCTTCTGTTACCCCATTGGCCGCCCCGCTCCTGCCTCCCAGCTGCTCCTCCCTCCCACTTGGCCTCATATGGAGCCCGCGCGGCGTGAGCGAGTGTGACCTGACCCCAGGACACCCCCACGCCGCACGGCCCTCCAGCTGTAGGCGCCTTCTCTGCCCCAGCGCCACAGGTCCGTCCCTGACCTCGGTGCCCCCTCACTGCCGCTCGCTCTACCTCCTCCGTTGTTCTCCGCATTTTCGTCGCATATCCGTCATTTTGTTTTAATTGTTTTAACTGTACTTTTCTCTCTGTAAATTCTCAGTTTTGTGCCTATTTCTTTAGGATTGTACCCACTGGTGTGCCCCCCCCCACTCCCCGCTTCCCTCTTCCCGCCGCTGCTCCCTCGCGGCCCGCCCCCTTTTTCCTTCTGTTACCCCATTGGACGCCCCGCTCCCACCTCCCAGCTGCTCCTCCCTCCCACTTGGCCTCATATGGAGCCCGCACCTACGCGCAGCGGGCGCGCTGATTGTGCACCGAAGGCAAGCCCGTCTACGCCCGTCCGCGCCTGGACCGCGTCCAGCGCCAGGACCCCTGGTCCTCGATGATGCCAGCGCACCCGACGAACTTACGACGCCGCCACCCTCCACGCACTCAATGCCGGCCGGAACCCCACCTGCTACCGAGCCACCCCAAGGCACACCCACGGACCCTTCACCTGCCAAGCCTGCAAATTCACATGCCGCAGGACCTGCACCGCACCCGCCAAGCCGAGCACCAGCAACAACCACCTCAAGTGCATCCTGCTCAACACCCGCTCCGTCCACAGGCACGCCGTTGAACTCTGGAACCTCGTCGACACAACATCACCAGATGTCGCCTTCCTCACGGAAACCTGGATTAACGCCTCCTCAGCCCCCGACATCGCCATAGCCATCCCGGAGGGCTACAAGATCACCCGGAGGGACCGCGTCAACCAAACCGGAGGAGGCATCACCATCGTCCACAGAAACACCATCCGCATCACGACCAACTCCGACGACACCCTCACCGCCGCCGAAAACCTTCACTTCCAGATCCACACGGCCCTCAAGACCACCCTCAGAGGCAACCTCATCTACAGACCCCCGGGACCACGCACACAATTCAGCGAAGCCATAGCAGACTTCATCAGTCCACAAGCCCTCACCTCCACAGACTACATCCTCTTGGGGGACCTCAACTTCCACCTGGAGAACAACAAGGACTACAACACTACCGCCCTGCTGGACAACCTCGCCAACCTCGGACTCAAGCAACTGGTGAACACCCCCACCCACTACGCCGGACACACCCTCGACCCCGTCTTCTGCTCCAGCAAGCACATCTCCTTCAGCCACTCCACCGGACTACACTGGACAGATCACAGCTGCATCCACTTCAACTTCAGGAGAACCACGACCCACCACCACCTGCAACAGGCTCCCCGCAGAAGCTGGAGCAAGATCACCGCTGACCAGCTCGCCACCACCCTCAGCCAGAACCCGCCTAAGCATGGGCGTAAAATCCGCTCCGATCGCGGATTTTTTGGATTTTCGGCAAATTCGCAATCTGCGAACTCTCGCGAATTTGTCGAAAATCCGTGAATCCGCTCGCGTCGGATTTTTTGCTTGGTTGCGGCGCGCGGCGTGGTGCACGGCGTTCACTTTCCGTCATTAAGCGTTTGCCGAGTTGTTTTTCTCGATCATATTTTGCGAGTGCCGCGCCATTTTGGATCTTGCTGCGTGATCCCGCGGGAGTTTGGCGCCCGCGAATACGTAATCGCTGCTTGCCACCTTGCACAGCACACCTCGCGAGAGTTCGCAATTGCGAACACGTAGTTGCGGCGGAAAGGAACAATCTCGCACTTGCGAAATAGAGATTTTGCAATTCTGCACAAGAAAATCACCAGCAAACAGGATAAACCTTCAGAAAATTATGATTTTTATCAGAATCACTCCTCAGGTTGACATTTGCATGGCCTTTTTTTTTGCAAGGAGTCCATTTTTGGGGGGGGGGAGGAAGGAAGTGCCCCACAGTCTCCAACTTCCTGTTCCTGTCCAGCAGGCTCCTCCCAGTGCTTTGTCCATCTCCTGGTCACTTTAATTTGGATCTGGAGCTGGAAGGATTACTTTTTGTGGGTGCTGCTGGATATTTGGATTTGAGGCCTTTTTGACTGTCTTTGGATCACTTTTGGATTAGAAATCAACTTTCACAAGTAAGTTTGTTTGGGGCATTACAGTTGCTGCAAGTACAATTTTGGAACTTTTTCAGAGCATTAAATAAATTATATTGTGGGTAGCCACAGTATCCAGTAGTACCAGGGTTGGTTAGGGGTGCATGATACAACTGTTTTGTTGAATTTAAACACCATTGAGGCCATGGATGGGCTGGGATTGTGCTGATTTTTGTCGTTTTTTTGGGCCTGCTGGTGTGGCCCTTTGCCCAGGGGTGGTGAGTGTTGCATGGGCCTAGTCTTTCTGTGGGGTGTCTTCTTGAATTTAAACATCATTGAGGCCATGGATGGGCTGGGATTGTGCTTATTTTATTGTTTTTTGTTGTTTTTTGGGGGCTGCTGGTGTGGCCTTTTGCCCAGGGGTGGTGGTGCATGGACTGAGTGTGCCTGTGGTGTGGTCTCAATCTCTTTAATGTAAACATCATGGATGGCATTGGATTGTGGTGATTTCTGGCTGGTTTTCTGTTTTTTGGGGGTGTACTGTTGATGTGGACTGGCCATGTGGGTGGTGGTGGTGGCCATCTTGAGTGCTGGCTGGTACAGGCAACATGTGCTTGGGGTGTAAGGGGCCATTTTGAAGAGAGGCAGTGTCTGAGGCCTGCACTTATTTTGCCTACCTTTCATCCATTAGCCTAGTGTTTCTGAGGGGTGTCTTCTTGAATTTCAACACCATTGAGGCCATGGATGGGCTGGGATTGTGCTGATTTTTGTCATTTTTGTCGTTTTTTGGGGCTGCTGGTGGGGCCCTTTGACCAGGGGTGGTGAGTGTTGCATGGGCCTAGTCTTTCTGTGGGGTGTCGTCTTGAATTTAAACACCATTGAGGCCATGGATGGGCTGGGATTGTGCTGTTTTTTGTGTTTTTTGTCGTTTTTTTGGGGCTGCTGGTGGGGCCCTTTGCCCAGGGGTGGTGACTTGCATGGGCCTAGTCTTTCTGTGGGGTGTCCTCTTGAATTTAAACACCATTGAGGCCATGGATGGGCTGGGATTGTGCTGTTTTTTGTTGTTTTTGTCGTTTTTTTGGGGCTGCTGGTGTGGCCTTTTGCCCAGGGGTAGTGGTGCATGGACTGAGTGTGCCTGTAGTGTGGTCTCACTCTCTTTAATGTAAACATCCTGGATGGCATTGGATTGTGGTGATTTTTGGCTGTTTTTCAGTTTTTTTGGGGTGTACTGTTGATGTGGACTGGCTTGGGGTGTAAGGGGCCATTTTGAAGAGAGGCAGTGTCTGAGGCCTGCACTTATTTTGCCTACTTTTCATCCATTATGCCCAGGGGTAGTGAGTGTTGCATGGGCCTAGTGTTTCTGAGGGGTGTCTTCTTGAATTTAAACACCATTGAGGCCATGGATGGGCTGGGATTGTGCTGATTTTATTGTTTTTTGTCGTTTTTTTGGGGCTGCTGGTGTGGCCTTTTGCCCAGGGGTAGTGGTGCATGGACTGAGTGTGCATGTAGTGTGGTCTCACTCTCTTTAATGTAAACATCCTGGATGGCATTGGATTGTGGTGATTTTTGGCTGTTTTTCTGTTTTTTTGGGGTGTACTGTTGATGTGGACTGGCTTGGGGTGTAAGGGGCCATTTTGAAGAGAGGCAGTGTCTGAGGCCTGCACTTATTTTGCCTACTTTTCATCCATTATGCCCAGGGGTAGTGAGTGTTGCATACTTGCATGGCCCTAGTCTTTCTGTGGGGTGTCTTCAATGTAAACATCATGGATGGCATGGGATTGTGCTGATTTTTCTGTGTTTTGTCGATTTTTTGGGGTGTATAACTGAACTGATGTTCCTCTGTCTTCCATTGCTTTTAGGTGCACAAGACTCAAGAGAACCACCAGTGCCAGGAAGAAGTCCTGCAGCGGTGTGTGTGTGCAGCATAACGTCACGCGACGTCACGTCTGGACACAGACAACTCTGCAACTCGTGCAACTGCTGCCTGCTGTTCTGACCTGCTCTGAAGAAGATGGCCCCAAAAAAAGTTACCCGTAGCTCCTCTAGCAAGAAAGGTGCCAGTAAGGAGCAGAAGAAGCAAGTTACCAAGGAGACTGGTGTGCCGCCCGCCCCTTTTTTTTGGAGTAAAAAAAAAAGTATGCCTGCAGCAGCAGCGGGATCTGCTGGGGACCAAGCTGGCAGCAGCACCCCCGCTCCATTGGGCTCAGTGCCACCACCACCACCACGCCAACTTAAGTCCAAGCCCTTGAGTGCTGCAGAGGCAGCCAATATAGTTCTTCAATCACCATCGACCAGTGATGTTGGCTCATCGCAAGAAAGCAGCAGCAATGTCCCTCAATCAACACAGGTTGTTGTAGCTCATCTGACGAGTGTTGAACAACCACAGCCGCAACAACAATCACATGTGCAAGTACAAGCCCAAGTACATGTGGAAGGAGAGGC
Source organism: Lissotriton helveticus (assembly GCF_964261635.1). Lineage (NCBI taxonomy): Eukaryota > Metazoa > Chordata > Amphibia > Caudata > Salamandridae > Lissotriton > Lissotriton helveticus. The sequence continues at coordinate 1,051,376,590 of NC_136070.1, forward strand.
AGCGCAAGGAGATGCGCAAGCAGAGGTGCATGGAGGGTCACAAGTGCCCACAATAGTTGTTCCTCCCGAAGTTGGGGCACATCAGGAAATCGACAATCAAGGCGAGGTATCATTTGAGGAAGCCACTCCTCCTGATGATCATTCATTGTCTTCCACACCCCTAGCAAGGAAGAGATCAAGGGTGGTGTCTACATCTTCTTCAAGCACACCTCCTTCTGATGATACGGATCAAAATTGGGAACCAGCACCACTGCCATCTGAGAGTGAGGCACACCATGATCTGACAAAGGTAGTTAAGCGTAAAAGGAAGCTCGTCCAAAGTCTTAGAGTTATGGAGTGTGATGAGGCTCAACAAGAAGTGGCGGATACTGCTGCTGATGAAGACTCTGACAACGACGACCCAGTCATCATAAAGGTCACTGCAGCCCCAGCGGGCATGCAGCAAACAGACATTTTGACCGTAGCCCGAAGAGCTGCTGAGCGTGATGATGATGATGTTGTTGATGAGGAGGCAGTGGAAACACCACAATCATTGGAGTTAAGTAGTACACCAACTCGTCCCGCTTCCATATTTCTTTCTGGCAAGAAGGGACCTCCATCCACCTCGACCTTAATTAGTGGCGGTGAAAGTGCACAACGTACAAAAGTTGGGCAATCCAGATCCTCCACTTCATCTGGCATTAGCTTCATGACCACCACCACCAGTATCGCCGCCTCCTCCAGGCCCCACAGACACTTCAAGTCCCCAGTTTGGGACTTCTTTACTGTTTGCCAAAAAAATCCAAAGTTTGCCATTTGTACCCTTTGTAAGCTTGCAGTTAGTCGTGGTAAGTCAGGTACCAACTATGGTACCGGAGGCCAGAGAGGTCATCTTGACAGAAAGCACACTGTCAAATGGTTTGCGCACCTAGATGCGATCAAGGAAACCCGAATTGGAAGTCAAGAAAACGTTGATGTTGCATCTGATGATGACGAGGAGGAAGAAGACGTGTCAAACACTTCCCTTACACCCAGTACCCCTGTCAGCAGCACAACCAATGTGAGGCACACTAAGAGTGTTGGAGCGAGTGAGACACCAACGCACAAAAGTTCACCAGCGAGCAAAATTGGGTCAACGAAGTCATTATCAGCCCGTAAATGCTTGGTCCAGGGCAACATTAGAACCATGTTTTCTTCAGACGTGCCATATGAACGCAACCACCCACTGACGCGTCTGTATAACACTAAGCTGGCTAAAATGCTAGCTGTGGACCTTCTCCCTTTTTCTTTTGTAGAAGCGGTAGGTTTTCTAGAATTAGTGGCAACGCTCTGCCCTAAATGGAAGGTTCCTAGCCGGTTCTATTTTGCCAGAGTTGCGGTTCCAGCACTACATGAAGATGTGCTGGAGGCGATTGGGGCAGCTTTGCAGAAGAGTGCTATTCACACAATACATCTGACAACAGACATGTGGACCAGTGGCGTAGGCGCTGATTACATGTGCATCACTGTACACTGGGTCTCTTTTTCAGGTGTTAAAGCAAAGCTAAACACAGGTGTTGACCCGGACCAAGTTTTCAAAGCTGCTCGGAAACATGCAACACTAGCCATGTTTGGCTTGGAGAAAAGTCACACATCCCAAAACATTTTGGACGAGTTTAACAAAAAGGTCTCGAAAATGCTATCCCCAAAAAAACGCCAGATTGGTTATGTTTCCACGGATAATGGCGCCAATGTAGTTAAGGCCATGTCGCTGGGTGGCTATTTCAGAGTGCCGTGTTTGGCGCACTGTATCAACCTGGTAGTTCAAAAATTCTTGAGTGATAGAGACAGTGCAGCGTTCGCGGTAATGGCCACCTGCCGCAAAATGTGCAACCATTTCAGCCATTCTTTTAAGGCCCGGAAGCATCTGAGGAGGCTGCTACTTCAAAGTCGAATACCAGTGAAAGCACTCATCCAGGAGGTGGCAACACGTTGGAACTCAACCTTCTACATGCTTGAGCATCTGTATGAGCAGTATACGGTACTCGATCACTATTTCTTAACAGAGGGTACATCTCAGAAGGAGGACCTGCGGATGGGTGCGGCGCAATGGGACATAGTTAAAAGCCTGACAGACATGCTTCGTCCTTTTGAGTGCTTCACGCGTGCAGTCAGCCAGGAGGACTGTAATTTGGGAAAAGCTATCCCATTGTTGTGCATGCTGGGGCACCAACTGATGGCGGTGTCTTCTGAGTTTGAAAAAGATGTAAAAAAAAAAAGACCCTTTTATTTTGTCTGAGAAATTATTAGAGCGCCTACGTGGTGATGAACGTCTTCAAAAGATCAAGTCAGAACAGCATTACATTTGTGCTAATATTCTGGATCCACGCTACAAAAAGGCGCTGGCAGGCGAAGCATTCTTTCCTTTTACTGATGAAGATGTTCAAAAGTACAAACATTGGCTAGCCTGGTCAGCCAAGAGGTTTGAAAAAGAACGGCAGGTTATTGAAGGAGAAGGCAGTACATCAGCATCAGCATCAGCAGGCCATCCCCAGTCACAAGAATCCACTTCTGCACCTGTGGCTGGGGCACAAGTGACCTCTCAGCCGTTAAAGACACCGGCAACTGGATCATCTGCACCACACACAACAGTAACAGTGGCTGCTGTAGAGGATTGGCTAAGTTTGCTTGGGTATGGTTCTCGAAAAAATGTCACAGGCACAGCAAAAAGTAAGCAAAGTGGAGGAACCGTTGATGACCTTGAGTCGATGGTGCAGGACTATCTGAATGACTCAACAGAGGTCTTTCTTAATGATGAGCCATTGCAGTATTGGCATGGCAAAAACAATTGTGGCCACAGCTCTACAACCTGGCTATAAACTATTTGTCTTGCCCACTCGCAAGTGTGTCTTCTGAACGTGTTTTCAGTGCTGCTGGTGGCATTGTAACTCCCAAACGGAGCCGCCTCTCGCCCAAAAATGTGGAGCGGCTGACAATGATCAAGATGAATCAGCACCTCATACCACCAGATTACAAAGTACGAGAAAGCACGCCGCATGAAGACGAGGAAGACGGCAACGTAGATGAGGGGATTTGTTCTCTGTTCGGTGGCACTGACCTCATCCTGCCTGAATTCGCAGAGTATGATGACGAAATCTTCTTCTTATTCCCTGACACCGAGCCCTGAAAATGAGACAATGAATCAATAACTTTCTTTTTCGTCCTTATTCACTTTTATTCCTGTGTGTCTGTCTTTCTTTGTTTTGCACAGTTAATTTAATTCAAACTTTAATCACCTAATCCCAAAAACAAGACCATCAGCAGAACTGTCTTCACTTGTTTGCTTATTGATTTGAAGGTGCCGCAGTCTACATTCCTCAGGTTCACAAGTTCTGAAGAACATGCTCCTCTATCCTCCTCCTCCAGACTCCGATTTCCCTCAAAGCAGAGTGCTGGATTACGCCCAATGAAGAAAGACTCAGCACTTGTGGGGGTGTTCTACTTCTTTGCGGGTGAGTTGACGGCTTTGGGCCCATTGCTGTCAAGCTCTAATAATGGATAAAAGTGTTTTGGACCAAATATGAGGTGGAAATTTCTTGCCGTTTTTGCTGACTTGCTTGCCTTTGAGGTGCTCTTTGGCGGGGTTCCGGGTGTTTGTGGGTGAGTTTTGGTGTCTGGGAGCACTTCTGCGACAGTCTCAACTTGATTGTATTTGCTTTTCAGGAAATCCGTGGTGGAAAACAGGAGTTATGATGATTGGTGACCTAGCTGCACAGCGCGTTTGGACCGAAGGCCGAGAGATATTGTAAGTATGAGATTTAGCTTTTTTGCTGTTTGGGGGTGTTGTCGCGTGCTTTTTTGCGGGTGGGTTGGCGGGTCTTGGCTGGGGCATTCCTGGGAAGGTCTAATACCGGATAGAAGTGTTTTGGACAAAATCCTTAAGGAAAAGCCTTTTTTTTGCTATTTCTTCTGACATCTTGCTCAATGTAGCGTTTTGGGGAGCTTCCTGCTGTTCGTGGGTGGGTTGCGGGGTCTCTGTCGAAGCACTGCTGCGACAGTCTCATCTTGATTGCATTTGCTTTTCAGGAAATCCGTGGTGGAAAACAGGAGTTATGATGATTGATGACCTAGCTGCACAGCGCGTTTGGACCGAAGGCCGAGAGATATTGTAAGTATGAGATTTAGCTTTTTTGCTGTTTGGGGGTGTTGTCGCGTGCTTTTTTGCGGGTGGGTTGGCGGGTCTTGGCTGGGGCATTCCTGGGAAGGTCTCATACCGGATAGAAGTGTTTTGGACAAAATCCTTAAGGAAAAGCCTTTTTTTTGCTATTTCTTCTGACATCTTGCTCAATGTAGCGTTTTGGGGGGCTTCCTGCTGTTCGTGGGTGGGTTGCGGCCGGGGTCTCTGTCGAAGCACTGCTGCGACAGTCTAATCTTGATTGCATTTGCTTTTCAGGAAATCCGTGGTGGAAAACAGGAGTTATGATGATGACCTAGCTGCACAGCGCGTTTGGACCGAAGGCCGAGAGATATAGTAAGTATGAGATTTAGCTTTTTCGCTGTTTGGGGGTGTTGTCGCGTGCTTTTTTGCGGGTGGGTTGGCGGGTCTTGGCTGGGGCATTCCTGGGAAGGTCTAATACCGGATAGAAGTGTTTTGGACAAAATCCATAAGGAAACACCTTTTGGCACTTTTTGTAAGTTAGGGTTCGTTAGGGTTAGCCCTAGCAGCAGGATTGCATGTGTTTCGGGGTGTTCTATTGCAACGCAGTTCTGGGGTTTTAGAGCACTGTTGGAGCGATGCTGGCTATGGATACTTTTGCTTGCTTGCAAGTGGTTTGAATACAATCCACGGTCGGTAAGGGTGTATTTGGGCCTACTGTTACTTTCAAAGTACGTTTTGTCACCATTTTTCTGCTAGGCATCGTTTTTGGAGATCTGATTGGGGGTCTTCTACATTTTTGCGACTGGCTTTAGTAAGGGTCTTGGTGGGAGCATTGCTGGGAAGGTCAAATTGTGTTCTAAAACACAGTTTACAGTACACCTACCTTGAGGGGAAAGATCCGCTATAATATTTTGGCCATACTTATTTATCCTTAAAAAGGTGACTCAGACAGAGCAAGCAATTTCAAAAATATTGTACTGTCTATTAGGGAAATCAAAGTGTGACTTTTTGCACCACACAGCGTACATACCTTTTATTTATTTATCAGTGGTATTGTAATAGCACTTCCTGTTTTCCGTTCAATAATTACAGGCCGGGTTTCAGTCAACATCCGCCAGGCAGGCAGTGGACAGGGTGTCTTCTGTCAGTGGTCACCAACATTGATGGACGAAGCGTCAGCTGGAATGGAGGAGTGCCGCTAATAAGAGGAATTGTTTGCTGCATGCAACTTACTTACCAAATTCAACAGGACAACTCCAACAACATACAGAATACAGATACAGTATCCATTGTTTTCTTCTATGAGTGTGACTGCATGTGCTTAGCTTTAGTTTGTACCCAAAGATTTCTTTATCTTCAATTATTGTTTGTCCAGGCTGTGCATTTTTTTTCTTCTCTCAACAAAACCTACCCAAAAAGAAACCCCCATTCCCATCCATTTTCCAAACCCTAACCCTCTTCCCCCGGGCTGTGTTGTTTTGCTTGATGTCTGACTAAAATGACATCAATAATTCCACACACTTGCTGGGGAGGATAAGGTCATAGCAACAGGCTGGTGAAGGAATACGAGGATATCTTCTAGACTTACTCAGCTTCAGTACTATTTCTTCTAGTAGTAGGAGCCAATGTCAAATAAATTCAACGCAAGTACTAGTTATACTTGCAAGCAAATACTTTACCATTTGTTAGGCTACATTATGGCACTGTTCTAGTGTACTGTCACCTGCTATATTCTCGATCGTACCGTAACCGTTGTAATGCTACAGTAAGGACAAACCAGGAAACGTTTTCTTTTTTTCCATAGGCATGCAACTGCCACTGTGTCACACCACTAGTACCACTGCAATGAGGAAATTTCACCCGCCCAGGATTGCCAACGTTAATCCCCATTTCACGTGGAGCCAGCCCTGGGCCTAGCCCTAATTTCTAACACAAATTACAGGTAAGATAAGCGTTTGGTGGGAGGTAGTATAATGGAGTATTAGGACTAGACGAGAGATTGACGGTAGTACTACTAAAGTCCTACGACTGTTCAGGAAAACCAACTTACTGTTACACCCCCGTCCCCCACCCACCAGACTGAAAAGCAGTAAAAAACAGGTATGGTCAGATAAAGTTTAAAAATGTATATTTATGTAGCCCTAACAAAATAATCTCCCTCAAGACCCTCCCTAACCCCAACGATTGTCTTTGAAAAGTCCCAAAAAGAACCCAACTCCCAAATCCCACCCCCCAAAAGTCTCTAAAAAAAGGGCAAGGGACACTCCACTACTGGAGGGTGCTGGTGCATTTTGCGGCATGGGCATCATACTCCTTGCGGAGGGTGGCAAGCACGAAGCGGAGGCCCTCCACCAAGTTCTTATAGTTATGGACCTCCTGCTCCAGGTAGGACATTCGGACTCCTAGGCGGCGTTGGCGTGCCTTGCAGCTCCTGTGGGGGGCAGCTGGTCTTTCTGCTGCTTGGCGGTGGCGGTTGGCTTTGTTAGCCCGGCTCCGTACCGCTGGAGCACTGCGCATGCTGGCGGCCCGTGGGGTCACGGAGGAGGATGCAGCTGTCCCAGTCGAGGATGTTGTGGTTGCACCGGTCGACTGCGTGTCCTCCTCCTCCTCCAGGGCCACCAGCCGCCGATATTCGGCGACAGTGGCATCCAGCCTCCGTTGCCGGGCCAGTCGAGCCTGCTCCCTCCGTGATGTCGATTTGGAAAGAGCAACTATATGAAGAAAGAAAGACATAGTCTGTAACCAATGCTCCTTAGCATTAATAACACAAAGTGATTGAGCCGAAAGTTGGGTCACAGTACAAGTAGCAAATTGAAAGCACAGTACATAACTATTGAGGACAGTATCTATGTAACCTCCCACTTCTGCATCCTTGCTCTAACATTAGTGGTAGTTTAATGAACAAATTCTACGACCACTATGGACTTCCATTACAGTCGACTATGACAGTACACCAGTCTTATTCTTCTTCTTCTCTCTTGTTTAGGAAAATTGGTACGTTATCTTATGCAAGCCGGCAGAATGGCAGCACAGTGAACTTGCACCCGAGAAAAACAGTTGCACACCATGATGAGTGAGACAGACTGGCGTTACTGTACCGGTCCTGTACATGCAGGTGGTGAAGCTATTACTTTTCTATTACGGGTGGCACTGAGAATACTCTGTTACAAGGGCTACTGCTTAATTAATTTACCTTTCACCCTACAGTGCAAATGAGTACTAGAAAAGGAAAATGAAGAAGCTAAATAATTTGATTATCTATCACTTCACATGGGACGTATTTGATGACATATGGGATGACTTTAGGTGCTTTGCTTAATATTGAGTGAACAGTGATACACCCACACATGAATGACGTACTACAACTAAACTAAAGTTATTAATAGAGGTACGGAATGTCCACCGTAATAACCGGATATATGCTGTGCTTGCAGTTGCAATACAAAGTACTGCTACTATTCATGGTAGTATTGGACACATTTACAATTTCTTTTCCTTGCCTTCCCTACACTGGAACGGACGTTCGGGTGCGGTGGTACATGCTCTTCAAGGTAACACTTAGTTCATCCAGCGACCATCTACTCTCTCTAGATACACATGTGCTATCTAAGAGTCAGAGAATACCATGCTCCAGGCATCCATTCATTCAAAGTATACGCACACATACAGTTTCTGTTTCACCCACCCAGGCTGCTGTCCTTCCACCCATCCTTGCTTCATCATTGACCCAGCCATGCACCATACCATATTCTTTCCTTCCCAGCCACCTCGGGGGCCAAGCAAACACATATCGTTCTTCTTTGCCAGCCATCATAAAATTTCGCGTCCCACTTACTTACACCCTTCTTTCGCTTTTCGTTCATCCCATCCATCACGTTCATCTAAGATCTTATTGGGATTCTTCTCACCAAAAACTTCACAGCTAAGTCGGAGTACATTTCGAGGAGGCTACTACCTGGTTGATTTGTAATACACCCGTGCAGAAAGCACACTATGCAGTCTTCAATCTCAATAAGTAAGGAATATATAGCTTACCTGTTCCCGCCACCACCGTGCGAACCCCCACAGGACCGTCCGCCGGCTCTTGCACCGCATCCTCCCCAGAGTCCTCCCAGTCCTCGCCCAACACCGCCACCTCCGCACTGGCCCCGCCACCAGATGTTCCACCTACAAAGTACATTTAAGAATGTTAGAATACACCACTCACTACTATATAATATTTGGTCTAGGAGTAATAAAGAAATGTTAAAAAAACAGAATACAATGTAATAATTTGTGACTGTCTACTTTAAAGTAAAAATGTCCCTTTTTCCAGGGAAGGCTGTTGTCTTGCTGCACTTTTATGCACAACTGATGAATGCTTGCTTTTTATTTTTAACACGCACCACTTTTTCTCCTAACAGACAGAAGCTTGACTTCTAAGAACACGACCAGGATCAAGTTCAAACCAGGTGAGAGCTCGGCTCGACCACAAGAAATGTGTCCAATTAATCGTCAGCACTAAGCACTTTTCCGTTTTCAGTTAAATAGTTTTATGACAAAGTTGATTTTAATAAATGTGTTTACTTTTAATAAAGCTTTTAAACTTAAATAGACTCTGTGGTTTTTGGTCCTCCAGACTAGAGTGGATGAGCTAAAGGTTTTGGAATTTTTGCAAGCATGAGTGCCTCTGACACTTCTTGACTGTGACTCCGTACTCTTGTCCTGCGTAGGATAATCTAAAGATCATTGGGGATCAATCATCGGTGACTTCGGGAGCTAAATGACTCTGCCACACTATCTAGTCAGTAAGGAGACAGTGCATAGAGCTATTGCTGAATAGAATGGGAGTCCAATGGAATTGCCAAATGTCCAATCTTAGTTAGCTACACAGACAGACTAATAAGAATAATCCAGTAATACCACAGGGAGTCATATTCGAGGCAGGATAAGAATTTATATCCAGTCTACAAAGAAGATCAAAGACGATTTAGAAAAAATCGAATGAGGAACGCTAGGAAAAAATAGGTACTCTTTATTAAAATTTAAACTTACTGGGGCCAGCAAAGGAGCCCTCGCCTGCCCGATCCTGGCCTGCATCCTCCTGAACAGCACCCTCCTCCTCCTCCTCCTGTGTCCGACTCCTCTTGCCCTTGGGGGGAGCTGATGTACAACATGAAAGAAAGAAAGACCAGAAAACATGGATGAGATTTGTCAACCAAATCAAACATTTCAAAAGAACAATAACAAAATATTTTGGAGAAATAGCAAATAGATAGACAACTATTCCACGGGATCTATCTCATGTGGTATACTACGTTATTCGTATTGCCTGATTTGCGGACCGTTGACTTAGAAAGTTCCTATGTAACTCAATAAACAGACTACTAAAGAGGTTTGCCTAGGCCTGGCAGGCAGCAGTCCGCAGCACGCGAAGTGACAGACAAAGTCCATCCTGCTTGCAGATCAGTGAATACTCAAACTATCAATCCACCGACCACCACCACTATTTCTTCTTATAGCCATGTGTCTAAAGGAAGGACTGGACTTCAGTCTGTTGGGGCTGATTTAGAAGTCCCTTGCGGCTCATTTTCCTCCATTATTGCGTGACTTTTGTGACGCAGCGGCAGAACAAAAGACTCGCCATGGTGTTGGTGCGGCGTATATATTAAAAAAAAACACATATGGGCGATGCATCACGTTGTAAAGCCCTGCGCCATCAGGGGGCGTTCCGGCGCAAGGGAGGGCGTACCTGCGCAGGAACGAATCCTAAAAGTGGCTGAGGGAAATCTACAAGATGTCAATCAGTCACTTTTAGGACAATGATGCATGACTCAAACCCTGCGCGCTTGAAGCCGACGTACGGCTTGATGCAGCATTGGGGAGATAGGGTACCCCAGAGCATTGCTGGAGCTGCGCCATCGTTGGCACGCAACTCCAGCAATGCGCCGCCTTTACGGCACAGATGCGTAAGGCTTCTGTGACGTTTTGGGCCAATGGGTGGTGGTGGCATGGCACACAATTACTGCCGCATCCCTGCTACTTTGCAGGGATGCGCCGGTAATTGAAAATATGACCCTTAGTGTCTAGCATTACGCAGTTCTTATCTTTACACTACACTCATACATAATTTCTCAGGCCAATGAAATGAACACAAAATACAAAACAAATAAGCATAGTAGCAAGCAAGGCTACTGAGAAGGAGAGCAGTGCACCTGAAATGCATAGAAGATTTTGAAATATAATTTACCTACAATGTAATCGGCAGCATTATTGCTCTTGGTAAAGAACAAAGATTTGCAAATAACAGAGCCGGATAAAACAGAGTAGTGATGAATAGCTACTACTACTCACCAAGCCCGGGGACCTCTACGCCGAGCGCGTCCAGCAAGTCCCGTTCCCGGTCCATGACATCTGTCCAGCGGTGGGTGGCCTGGTTATATGTGCGCCGGACCCCAGAGAGCTTAAACATGGCCCGGCACACCTTCTCCCACCGCTTCCGGCGCTCCCTGATGCCATAGCCGGTTGCGATCTTGCCGCCTCCCAGGATCGTCTTGGGGAGGCGGCGCTGGACGTGGAAGATGAGTGCGGCCACCTCCTCCGCGCTAAAGATCTCCCGTGGCACCACTTGCTCCCCCCTCTTACGCCCGCACGGGAGCCGGGCACGGGGTGCGGGACCCTTCCCCTTCTCAGGGTGCTTCCCGGCTCCCTTTACCATGGTCTGGGCAGAAATAAAGTTAAATGATAAAGAAGAAATAGAATAGTGAAGAAGAAAAGAAAAGAGTTTAAAAAAGTAGTTTAAAAGTAAGTAAAAGCAGCAGAAAACACAGAAATATAGAGCTAGAAAAATAGAGGGATAGATAATAAGTAAAATAGATCAAATAAACTTCAAACAAGCAAAGGATGGCAGAGATTCAGAAAGGATACAAAAAGCATGCCCAGAACCATAGCAATGAATGAGAAACAAGATGGCCGCGCCCGTTCACGACCGCGTGGGTAAGTTCGCGCGAGATTTTCCTCACGAGCACGCGCGAAATTGTACTAGCAAGCAGCACAGTTTGCGAGATTACACATAGCGGCCGGAAACGGAATTACGGCACGCAAACAAGATGGCCGCGCCCGTGTACGACCGCTAGGGTAACTTGGCAAACGTATAGCTACAAGCGCCTCGCGAACACGCACAAAATCACGCGAACATACACGTCGCAAAAATTTTTTTAGTGTATTAGCAAGCATTCGCGGCTTCCGAAATCGATCTCGCACGGATTCGCGCCCCAAAAAACGCGCGAAATTGCAGAAAAAAACAATTTTTGCTAAACTGAAAGCAATGAGTAGGTGCAAAAGTTCAAACTTAACATTAGTAACATTCACTCTAGTGCTTCCTAAGGGGCCCCTCCAGAGTTTGCAACTATTCTATGACCCTGCTATGACCCAAACAGCAGGCTCGTAGAATAGCTACAAGTAGACCATAAAGGTCCTGTGAAAAAAAATTGCACTGCAACAGAAAGCAAATTACAGATAAGGAAGGAAGCAGGTGCCAGCCAGACTGGAACTTTCAAAATAACTGACACATTAATCAACCCCAAATTAATTCATGGCAGTTGAAGTAGGGGAGGTGTGCTTGCTTTTTTCAACCCCCATAAACTACAGTGATAAACAAACCTAATGGGTGGCAGTGAGGATGTACCAGAGGGTGGCATGGGTGTCCCAGAGGGTGGCAGTGGTGAAACAGAGGGTACTGTGAACCTGTGATGATAAACCAGACGTAGAAACAACATAGTCGCGGCCGTTGCGAGCCGAAAAGTAAGTTCGCAATTGCGAAATTGTCCCAAAATCCGCGCGAACGCTCGCCAACACAAAAAACGGGAAAATCCGCAAATCCGCGAGAGTTCGCGTATTGTCGCGGATTGCGAATCCGTTAATCCGCAAATTCACGTACGCGAGATCCGCTAGATCCGCCCATGCTTAAACCCGCCCACCAACATGACAGACACGACAGACCCCGACGAAGCAGCCCGCAACCTCACACAGTGGCTCACCGACTGCGCCGACGAACTCGCACCACTGAAGAATCCTCCCAGCAAACTCGGCAGCAGGAAAGCCTCATGGTTTACCAACGATCTCAAAAACTCCAAGAAAACCTGCCGCACCCTCGAGAAAGCCTGGCGCCACGACCAGACAGCAGAGAACATGACAGCCCTCAAGAACGCCACCCACAAACACCACCAGCTGATCCGCACCACCAAGAAGACAACATTCAAAGAACGACTGGACAACAGCAAGGAACTCTCAGCATCGTCAAAGAGCTCTCCAACCCCAGCTCCTGCAACAACGACATGACACCCTCGCAAGACCTCTGCGACTCACTCGCCTCGTTCTTTCACAGCAAGATCGCCGACATGCACAACAGCTTCGGCGCACTGACCACGCACCCAACCACCGAACCAGCGCCCCCCACCACCACCCTGGGCACCTGGACCCCTGTCAGCACCGAAGACACCACCCGCATGATGAACACCACCCACTCCGGCTCCCCTTCCGACCCCTACCCACACCACATCTTCAACAAAGCCGACTCCATCATCGCACCCCATCTCCGTAACATTCATCAACAGCTCCTTCGCATCCGCCACCTTCCCGGAGAGCTGGAAACATGCCGAGCTGAGCGCCCTCCTGAAGAAACCCACCGCGGACCCCACTGACCTGAGGAACTTCCGCCCCATCTCGCTCCTCCCCTTTCCAGCCAAAGTCATCGAGAAGACCGTCAACAGACAACTCTCTGCCTTCCTCGAGACCAACGGATCCCTCAACCCCTCACAGACCGGCTTCCGAGCAAACCACAGCACCGAGACCGCCCTCATCGCAGCCACCGATGACATCAGGTCCCTGCTCGACAACGGGGAAACTGCTGCCCTCATCCTCCTAGACCTCTCAGCAGCCTTCGACACCGTATGCCACCACACCCTGATACAGTGCCTCAGCAACACCGGAATCCAAGGAGCGGCACTGGAGTGGATCATCTCGTTCCTCGCCAGAAGAACCCAGAGAGTCCGCCTCCCCCGTTCCGTGATAAAGATCAATTCAAAATGGTCAGGCGATTTAGTTGATGCTTCCTAAGTTAAATTTGCCCGGCGTTAAACGCCTCTAATACCATACAAAGTTATCCAATAAAGAGGCAGGCGCTGGAGTCAGGAAGACAGGAAACACGTTTTATTCCGACGGAGCAGAACACGTCAGATCGGACAACAAGGTATCGTCTCGAGGTGCTCTCTCAGCCTCTCTGAGACCTGGTCTTTTATACACTGGTTTAAGACATGTGAACGCTCTTTATTACAACAAAGACATTGTGAAGTATGAGGATGACATCCCCGGCACCCCCCCCAGTTCCGGCCCCTTCCAACACATGACAACAGTAGAGGCCCTTACCCCTCATACAATGGGAGGGGGCTATCACGCAGCTGAGTGTTCTGCCGATTCCTTTGGAATGTGTGCGCCTGATCGAATCTCAGGGGGTGGGGAGGTCATGATCAATAGTGGCTCCTTTCAAGAGAGGCGAGTGCATACAGTAGTGGGCAATAAACTGTATCCTCAGGCAAAGGGATGACCAGTGGTCCATGTAGAAAATCAGGCTCGGAGGAAGGGGTCATCAAAGGAGGGGTATTCATGAAAGGAAAGGAGGTGTTGGTCAGGCGCGGGGTGTGATTCTCAGAGACAGAGTCATGCGGGAGGGGAGGGCTCATGACTTGTGCATGTGAGAGCGGGGACAGCCAGGGTGCGTAGGGGAGGCTTGCAAGGTTCAGGGAAGTGCGCTGACGGGCGATCGTGAACAGGGAGACCATGGTACCTAAAAATGGCTGTCGTGTAGGTTCATACGTGAGTCTGCAAGATGGCTTAGATGATGTTCAGTACACAAACTAAAATTCCACAGTCCTCCCTTTTAACATGTCTCGCCAGCTTGTCAGTTCGGATCGATCCCCATGAGACCACGCACCTCTATCTCGTATAGGGGACTCATGTGCTCAGTTTTAAAGTCCAAAGTCTTAGGGCATATACAGTTGGAAATGAGTGCACACAAAGGTGGTAAACATTGAATACCTAAGCAACACCCACACAGTATCATGATTGGCATCAATATAAACGTAAACAATCTCCATCCCCAGGCCTTCAAAGTGTCCCAGAACCAGCCTCCAAGCGACCATCCTTCCTGCTCCTGATGAACCTCTGAGGACAGTCTGTGGAGGTGTTCGATGGCTTTGTAGACTGAAGGTGAGTTATCTGGCACATAGGTGCAACAGCTGGAGCCGATGATGCGGCATGCACCTCCACGGTCGGCCAGAACCACATCTAGAACAAGACGGTTTTGAAGAGCCACCAGGCGGACTGCCTGAAGCTCAGCCGTGTTGTTAGCAAGGATGCCAGCGGTGATGTTAATGGTTGTTTCCACTGCCTGAGTCAGGTGTCGGATAGCGCGGCTATTTGCCATTGGGCCCCACAGAGGAACAAGTCCCTTCGCCGCATCCAGGAACTGTGCTCCGGTGGAGTCGGCTTGTCCAATGTCTCCAGCACGCTTTTGCCGGTGATGGTAGGCTGGGGCCACATATGTGGGAGGAAGAATGAAGGCGATGTAGCACGTACCCCTCCAGCCTTTCGGGAGCCAAGTGTAAGCTTTGGTGCCACAAACAAAGTACATATTCGGGGAAGCAACAAAGGAGGGGGGGTCAGCTGAGACCAATGTTTTGGTGATGCGACAGGAACTGTGACCCACCAGCTGCGTTCCCTGGCCTTCGAGGCATACGAGTCCTGTGACATTGATGACAGACAGGGCCACGGTCAGGGTGGCAGCCGTTTGTTTCCGCAGGTGGGAGAAGGTGGGTCTGGCTGGATTGTGGAGCACTTGCATTTCGACTCTTTCTTTGGCAGGGATGTTCGTAAGGAAGGCTGAACCTGAAATCACAGGACAAAAGGGGGCAGAAGTCTTTCCTGTTTTGTTCAGCCAGAACCCATAGTAGAAGTGCGACACTGTTTGACCAGAAGCGGCGTTGTCCTTGTGGCTTTCCTGCAAGAGGATCAACCAGGCGAGGCAGGAGCCGTGAACTGAGAAAGGAGAAGGGATGAAGGGGATGGAGTGTCCGGTGGCATGCGGGAGCAACCCGCAGATCCAGCAGTTTGTGGCATTTGCAGCAAGGTTGTGCTGGTGCAACAGTTGCACGAAGGAATTGTTCCAGAACTCCTTACGCCTTTCTCGGAGCTGAGGTGAAAGGGTGATCAGGTAGTGCTCTTTCATGGTGGTTGGCTGTACAGTGGTCGGCAACATCTGGTGAGCGGGTGTGCTTTCTTCCAAGATCCAGAAGGAAGTCATGAGGAGGAGGCAAAAGAGGAAGACAATGAAGAAAGCGATTGTCTTTGATTTGTGCAAATTATCAGTCTTTGGGTTCCTGTGGTGGGTATTTCCTGTTGCTTCCGACGTCTTCTTATCTGGCGCTTCCATCATCTTCTTATCTGGCGCTTCCATCATCTTCATCTTCAAGGTGCTCGGTAGTGGGCAGAACCACAGACTTTGTTTAGCTTCTCTCCGGGTAACCCTTGGTTGCTTTGGGCCACCGTTCTGAGATTTTTAACTTAGTCAGTGGCCTACTTAGCCGAAGCTCCCTCCTTTTGACGCAGGAAATACCCTTCTCGGATGGCACAGTGGGATCAGAGTGTTTTGCAAGTTCAAGTGCCTCGGTATCAGGATAGCAGTTCAGTGATGGTCGGTCTTTGTCCAGGAGTTCTTCTTGGGTGCTGACGTTGTCTGTCGTGGCCAGGGTCGAGGAGACCTTCTTGCAGTGATGGCCGTGCAGCCTGTGCCTCTTTCCCTCCACTCGAAGAGCCGTCCGAGTGGTGATCAGTACTTGCCAGGGGCCGGTCCACCGGGGTTCCAGACTCTTAGCTCGTTGAAAGTTCTGGACTAGAACATAATCTCCCGGTTGGATATCGTGACCGGGACCCCTGGAAGCATCGGGGATAGCCTGCTGCACCTGTTAATGAATGACAGACAACGTTTTAGTTAACTTGTATAAATATTCTGACAGTAGGACATCGGGGACGTCGTGAATGGAGGTCGGTTTGGGAGCAGTCCAGAGGTTCATTGGTCGCCCAAACACAACCTCGTAGGGGGTCAAGTGGTGCTTAGTGGGAGTGGAGCGCATCGATAGTAGTGCCAGTGGGAGGGCATCTGGCCACTTAAGTCCTGTGGTGGCTACTATCTTTGACAGTTTCAGTTTCAGTGTAGCGTAGTGTCGCTCAACCAGGCCAGCGGATTGGGGGTGGAAGACTGCATGGAACCTCTGTTTTACCCCCAACCCCTTCAGGATTAGTTGGATAACTTCAGCTATGAAGTGGGGGCCATTGTCGCTCCATAAAATTCGACAAAGGCCGTAGCGAGGGAAAAACTCTTTCAGTAGTACTTTGGCAGTAGTCATGGCAGTGTTATCTCGGGTCGGATAGGCTTCCACCCATTTGCTGAAGGCACATACAATGACTAATACGTACTTCAAGCCTTGGCACCTCTCCAGCTGGATGTAATCCATCTGGAGGACCTCAAATGGGTGGTCGGGGATCCCAAACCCTCCCCGGGGTACCACAGTTCCTTTCCCGGGGTTGTGTTGTAGGCAGATAAGGCACTGCTGGACCAGGCGTTTGGCCGCATCGGGGATCTTGTTGTTGTGCCAGACTTTGGAAATGAGTTCAATCATGGGGGCAGAACCTATGTGTGCAGGGGAGTGTGCCATTGTCAGTATGGGGATCAAGTATGAGTCGGGCAGCAACCATTTGTTTGTGTCTTTTGTCCGCCAGCAGCCTTCATCGTCCCTTAGACCCACCCGTGCCCACTCAGTCAGTTCGTGGGGTGTGCTGGCCGATTGGATGTCCCTAATCGTTTCCCTAGCGTCGGTCCATTTTTCTGCTTGTGACCTGGTCACATACATACGTGTCGTTGTCCTATTCTCTGTAAAGAACAAAAACAATTGCTAATACTGAGGGTCAACAAATCGCTAGAACCAACTGCGCACTGGTGCACCTGAATGTATCACAGAGGCACCTGCTTTATGAATTGCAAACAATACTTTTTAATTCCTTTTTTCCTAATTCTCATAAATTTTTACAAGAACACAATTTTGGTACATGGGAATACAAACACATATATATACAATATTTACAAAAAAGGCAGAGCAAAACAACACAATTATCACACAATATTTACAAATGAAACACTCTTGGCCAACTCAATCGCGCAGCACATCTTTCACACAACAACAATACTCATGTGGGAAATTAAATAAAAGGGGAAAATAAACAAAAAGGGTGGTGGGTGGGTCTCGAAGTCAAAATATGGCTTTCGATGATGTGAAACAAAGCCAAGTGCAACTAAGTGAAAAAATGTCTTTAGAGCAACGTAAACTCGGGGTCAAACTAAGATCCCCTATGCTTTGAATGAATGTCCTTAGAGTTGTTTTCACTCCAATGACCCGAGACCACGTGGGTCGACGCGTTTCAAATCTCGTGAATGTCGAGATTCTCCTCAGGACCAGAACTGTAAACAAAATGAAATAAAACATGATTTTAAGAATTGGGACCTAAAATACGAGCCTCTCCCTATTTTACACCAAAAAGACGCAAGTACCTGAAGTTTCTCACGCTTGGAAGCCACTGGGGCAGTATTCCCTGCCGGTATTATTTTGCTGGAGCTGAAGAAAAATAGCGGAAGGTCTCAGTGAGTACGGATTCATACTTCAAACGCATACAAACACTCTCTCGAGCAACCACTCTTACCCGCTAAAATTAAATTGCGGTTCTTCTCTGTCCGTTTCAAGCGAGATGGCCGGCATGTGCCCGCTGAAAAAAACAGAGTAGCGCGTTCAAAAACTGGACGGATGCATCTAATGGAAGGGGTTTCTAGGGGCACAGACGGAGGCCAGCACCTACCTTGGCGGGTAGCTTACAAGTTCTTGCGCCTCGTCTCACTCGGGGTTTGCGTGTGACTGGGAAGTTGCTTCCTGGATGTCTCAGTTGAGGCCACTCCCTCAAAGGAATTCTGGGAGATGTAGTTTAGAACAGCCGTTCCTCCGTAGTTCCTTCACGACTGGTCCCCGAGCTCGTGGTGGCTTCGCCCTATAGTTACATGGCGTCTACCCACTAGGTTTATAGATCTCAGAGATCTCATTGAGTCCACTGAAGGCACTGTTGTATTTCATAATTAGCAGCGCTTCGCGCTGGCTTAGCTTAGCCTCCACATCTCCTCCTCGTGCATCTTTTTCAATTTTGGACAGGACAGTCCATCTGATGTCGGAATTCGTATGATTTTGAGTTTGCCAATGATTGACTAGTGGTGCATTCTCAATCTTGCGGTTGATCCTTGATTTATGCTGTGTTATCCGTTGCCTTATCTCCTGTGAAGTTTTTCCAATGTAAACCTTAGGGCAAGGGCAAACTATAGCATAGACTACATTGCGTGTTTTACAATTAGTGAAAACATCATGCCTCCAATGGATGTTGTTAAAGGAAAACACAGATTCCTCCATTGTTGTGTCACAGCAAGTACATGTCCCGCACTTGTGATGTCCTTTAATTGGTGGTAGACCAAGAAGGCTCCTCACTGTGGGTGCTTTGCTACTAGGGAGGGCCGCTCTCACTATGTGGTTGGCCACGCTTTTGTCTTTTTTATAGGCAAATAGCGGCGGAGTTTTGAAATCTTCATGGAGATCCTTCAGTAGATGCCAATTAGAAATGATCAGTTTCCTGTGTTGGTTGACTGCTGGACAAAAGGTGGTAACACAGACTATCCTTTTAACATCTTGTTTGGCTTTTTTCTGGAGAAGTGTTTCCCGCGGGGTCCACCACGCTCTTTTGATGGAATTTTTTAATAGTTTTTTCGGGTAGCCTCTCTGGATTAAGCGGTCTTTCAGTTGGTTGGCGTGCTCAAAATATTCCTCTTTCTTTGAACAGTTTCGACGTATCCTTAGAAACTGCCCAAAGGGTAGGTTCTGTCTTAAGCTGCGGGGATGGTTGCTGGTGAAGTGTAGCGCTTTATTCCTGTCTGACGGCTTTCTAAACAGGGTGGTACATAGACTGCCTTCCTTAGGTATTATTTTGACATCCAAGAATGTCATGGACTCGTTAGAGGCTGTGCACGTGAACTTGATGTCATTAGTTCTTATGTTCACCCAGTCGACAAATTTGTTGAGTTCTTCGCGTTTACCTGTCCAAATGAGGAACACATCATCAATGTAGCGCATATAACTAGATATGCAGTTGCTGAATGGATTATCATTATAGATGAATTTGTCCTCGAATAGTCCCATAAACATGACCGCTAATTCCGGAGCGAAGGGGCACCCCATCGCTACGCCCTTTATTTGATAAAAGAACTCGGAATCAAATGCAAAATAGTTTTTTTGAAGAGCGAAGCTTGCCAATTCAATGATGAATTCCGTCGGGACTCTCATTGGTCTTTCCCTAGTTTCGAGAAACACATATAGTGTCTCCAAGGCCTGGTCTTGCGGGATTTGGGTATAAAGTGATACCACGTCCAAGGTGACTAGTAATTGGTTATCACAGTCAAACTGAATTGTTTCGATCCTGTTGAGGAACGCAGTTGTATCCTTTAGATGTGCAGGAATGGTTTCAATAAAGGGTTTTAGGAAGAAGTCGATATATTTTGCCACTGGCTCTATGAGGGAATCGCAGCCTGAAACTATCGGGCGGCCTGGTGGATTGACTTCATCCTTGTGCATTTTGGGCAGCACGTAAAAAACTGGGACCCGAGGATTTTTATTTTGAAGGAATAACATTTCCTTTTTTCCTACAATTCCTTGATCATAGCCCTTTTGTATTATATCAAAGAGTTTATTCTTTAGTTCAAGCGTAGGGTCCTTGTTTATCCGTCTATAACACTGGTTGTCATTTAATTGCCGATGTACTTCAATCTTATACTTGTTGATGTCCCAGATGACAATCGCTCCTCCCTTGTCCGCTTGCTTCACCACGACTGTGGTGTCATTCTTGATAGACATTAATGCATCCTTTTCCGTTTTGGGGAGATTATATTTGGTATAGCTTTTCTTTTTTCCATTGCCGAGATACCTGATAGAATTGTACGTTCAAATGTGAGAACTTCCTTCGGGACTTTGGAGCCCATAGGGCAGAATGTAGACTTCCTTTTAAGGCCTGTTACTTCCATAGGTTGCTCTACTTGGGAGTCTTGAAAAAAGGTTTTTAACCTAATTTTGCGACAGAACTCGAGCGTTTCGAGTTTCATCTTAACAAAATCAGTAGGTCTTGTAGGTACAAAATTGAGGCCTTTAGTTAGGATGGCTGTCTCCGCTGTAGTCAAGCTTCTATCCGATAGATTGAATATGGGCGATTTACTTAGCTCCTGTAATATTGTCGGCGGGTTCTCATTTCCCATGGCTGTGGCTGTGCAAAACGGACCCGTCCCCTGCCTCTCTGCTGGCCTCGTCCTAAAAAAGGTTGTTGATTTTGTTGCTGTTGTTGTTGGTCTGGTTGATAGCCCTTTTTATTTGGTTGTCCCCTAGAGGTATTATCGGTGTCACTTCCCGAGGAAGAGGATGTGTCTGAAAACGTCAAGAAGTTACGGCGTGATCTGCCTTGATTGTCCTGTAGAAATCTCCTTGACTCAGACCTTTGGTAGAAGTCTCTATTTAGATATGGATACACGGATTCAAGGGAAAAGTTCTTTTTGTCCAAGTCAAATTTATTTGTTTTTTGTGTCACCGTATAGTCTTTAAAGTCTAAGATTTCTTTTTCAATTTTCTCCAGTAATGTTTTTGAGTCCGTGATCAATTGATTATTCTCAATCTCTCTTTGAAGGGTTGTGATCTCTTCCAATTCTTTAATTGATATCCTATGCGCTGTCTCTATTGTAAGGACCATTAGATCCCTGCTGCACTTGGTTTCGATTCCGCTAAAACCTTTCTTGTAGTCTGGGTCGTCTGTGAAAACCACAGGAATATTACGAATTTGGAGGCCTGATGGGATGGTCCCTGCTTTTAGATGTTGTAGTAAGAAATGGCCATGCAGGTCAGTTCTAATTTGTTTCTTGCGTAGGCGAAGTAATTTGTCTGACTCGTTTTGAGTGTTCGCAGTCAGGCTAAGCGCTGCTGATGCAAAAATGGGAGGGTCTCGTATCAAATTCTGGATGTGTTCCTCGCTAAATGCAAGGGTGTCTTTTTCAGCCATAACACAACGTGCATTCAACACTGAAAACAAACTCACAGTGAAAATAATAAAAAAGAAGAAGAAGTAAAGAAAAAAGGCTTAACACCATATACAGTTGTCCATCAATGGACCAGGCTACTACCACCGTGGGACAATGAACCCTGTGGCAGCCACTTTTCTGCCCACCAGGACCTCGCGAGTAGGGTACCCGCACCAAAGTCAAAGAACAAACGAGGGTCTTGACTCAAAACTCAGCAAAGCTGAGTCAATCTAAATTTGTAAAGAACAAAAACAATTGCTAATACTGAGGGTCAACAAATCGCTAGAACCAACTGCGCACTGGTGCACCTGAATGTATCACAGAGGCACCTGCTTTATGAATTGCAAACAATACTTTTTAATTCCTTTTTTCCTAATTCTCATAAATTTTTACAAGAACACAATTTTGGTACATGGGAATACAAACACATATATATACAATATTTACAAAAAAGGCAGAGCAAAACAACACAATTATCACACAATATTTACAAATGAAACACTCTTGGCCAACTCAATCGCGCAGCACATCTTTCACACAACAACAATACTCATGTGGGAAATTAAATAAAAGGGGAAAATAAACAAAAAGGGTGGTGGGTGGGTCTCGAAGTCAAAATATGGCTTTCGATGATGTGAAACAAAGCCAAGTGCAACTAAGTGAAAAAATGTCTTTAGAGCAACGTAAACTCGGGGTCAAACTAAGATCCCCTATGCTTTGAATGAATGTCCTTAGAGTTGTTTTCACTCCAATGACCCGAGACCACGTGGGTCGACGCGTTTCGAATCTCGTGAATGTCGAGATTCTCCTCAGGACCAGAACTGTAAACAAAATGAAATAAAACATGATTTTAAGAATTGGGACCTAAAATACGAGCCTCTCCCTATTTTACACCAAAAAGACGCAAGTACCTGAAGTTTCTCACACTTGGAAGCCACTGGGGCAGTATTCCATGCCGGTATTATTTTGCTGGAGCTGAAGAAAAATAGCGGAAGGTCTCAGTGAGTACGGATTCATACTTCAAACGCATACAAACACTCTCTCGAGCAACCACTCTTACCCGCTAAAATTAAATTGCGGTTCTTCTCTGTCCGTTTCAAGCGAGATGGCCGGCATGTGCCCGCTGAAAAAAACAGAGTAGCGCGTTCAAAAACTGGACGGATGCATCTAATGGAAGGGGTTTCTAGGGGCACAGACGAAGGCCAGCACCTACCTTGGCGGGTAGCTTACAAGTTCTTGCGCCTCGTCTCACTCGGGGTTTGCGTGTGACTGGGAAGTTGCTTCCTGGATGTCTCAGTTGAGGCCACTCCCTCAAAGGAATTCTGGGAGATGTAGTTTAGAACAGCCGTTCCTCCGTAGTTCCTTCACGACTGGTCCCCGAGCTCGTGGTGGCTTCGCCCTATAGTTACATGGCGTCTACCCACTAGGTTTATAGATCTCAGAGATCTCATTGAGTCCACTGAAGGCACTGTTGTATTTCATAATTAGCAGCGCTTCGCGCTGGCTTAGCTTAGCCTCCACATCTCCTCCTCGTGCATCTTTTTCAATTTTGGACAGGACAGTCCATCTGATGTCGGAATTCGTATGATTTTGAGTTTGCCAATGATTGACTAGTGGTGCATTCTCAATCTTGCGGTTGATCCTTGATTTATGCTGTGTTATCCGTTGCCTTATCTCCTGTGAAGTTTTTCCAATGTAAACCTTAGGGCAAGGGCAAACTATAGCATAGACTACATTGCGTGTTTTACAATTAGTGAAAACATCATGCCTCCAATGGATGTTGTTAAAGGAAAACACAGATTCCTCCATTGTTGTGTCACAGCAAGTACATGTCCCGCACTTGTGATGTCCTTTAATTGGTGGTAGACCAAGAAGGCTCCTCACTGTGGGTGCTTTGCTACTAGGGAGGGCCGCTCTCACTATGTGGTTGGCCACGCTTTTGTCTTTTTTATAGGCAAATAGCGGCGGAGTTTTGAAATCTTCATGGAGATCCTTCAGTAGATGCCAATTAGAAATGATCAGTTTCCTGTGTTGGTTGACTGCTGGACAAAAGGTGGTAACACAGACTATCCTTTTAACATCTTGTTTGGCTTTTTTCTGGAGAAGTGTTTCCCGCGGGGTCCACCACGCTCTTTTGATGGAATTTTTTAATAGTTTTTTCGGGTAGCCTCTCTGGATTAAGCGGTCTTTCAGTTGGTTGGCGTGCTCAAAATATTCCTCTTTCTTTGAACAGTTTCGACGTATCCTTAGAAACTGCCCAAAGGGTAGGTTCTGTCTTAAGCTGCGGGGATGGTTGCTGGTGAAGTGTAGCGCTTTATTCCTGTCTGACGGCTTTCTAAACAGGGTGGTACATAGACTGCCTTCCTTAGGTATTATTTTGACATCCAAGAATGTCATGGACTCGTTAGAGGCTGTGCACGTGAACTTGATGTCATTAGTTCTTATGTTCACCCAGTCGACAAATTTGTTGAGTTCTTCGCGTTTACCTGTCCAAATGAGGAACACATCATCAATGTAGCGCATATAACTAGATATGCAGTTGCTGAATGGATTATCATTATAGATGAATTTGTCCTCGAATAGTCCCATAAACATGACCGCTAATTCCGGAGCGAAGGGGCACCCCATCGCTACGCCCTTTATTTGATAAAAGAACTCGGAATCAAATGCAAAATAGTTTTTTTGAAGAGCGAAGCTTGCCAATTCAATGATGAATTCCGTCGGGACTCTCATTGGTCTTTCCCTAGTTTCGAGAAACACATATAGTGTCTCCAAGGCCTGGTCTTGCGGGATTTGGGTATAAAGTGATACCACGTCCAAGGTGACTAGTAATTGGTTATCACAGTCAAACTGAATTGTTTCGATCCTGTTGAGGAACGCAGTTGTATCCTTTAGATGTGCAGGAATGGTTTCAATAAAGGGTTTTAGGAAGAAGTCGATATATTTTGCCACTGGCTCTATGAGGGAATCGCAGCCTGAAACTATCGGGCGGCCTGGTGGATTGACTTCATCCTTGTGCATTTTGGGCAGCACGTAAAAAACTGGGACCCGAGGATTTTTATTTTGAAGGAATAACATTTCCTTTTTTCCTACAATTCCTTGATCATAGCCCTTTTGTATTATATCAAAGAGTTTATTCTTTAGTTCAAGCGTAGGGTCCTTGTTTATCCGTCTATAACACTGGTTGTCATTTAATTGCCGATGTACTTCAATCTTATACTTGTTGATGTCCCAGATGACAATCGCTCCTCCCTTGTCCGCTTGCTTCACCACGACTGTGGTGTCATTCTTGATAGACATTAATGCATCCTTTTCCGTTTTGGGGAGATTATATTTGGTATAGCTTTTCTTTTTTTCCATTGCCGAGATACCTGATAGAATTGTACGTTCAAATGTGAGAACTTCCTTCGGGACTTTGGAGCCCATAGGGCAGAATGTAGACTTCCTTTTAAGGCCTGTTACTTCCATAGGTTGCTCTACTTGGGAGTCTTGAAAAAAGGTTTTTAACCTAATTTTGCGACAGAACTCGAGCGTTTCGAGTTTCATCTTAACAAAATCAGTAGGTCTTGTAGGTACAAAATTGAGGCCTTTAGTTAGGATGGCTGTCTCCGCTGTAGTCAAGCTTCTATCCGATAGATTGAATATGGGCGATTTACTTAGCTCCTGTAATATTGTCGGCGGGTTCTCATTTCCCATGGCTGTGGCTGTGCAAAACGGACCCGTCCCCTGCCTCTCTGCTGGCCTCGTCCTAAAAAAGGTTGTTGATTTTGTTGCTGTTGTTGTTGGTCTGGTTGATAGCCCTTTTTATTTGGTTGTCCCCTAGAGGTATTATCGGTGTCACTTCCCGAGGAAGAGGATGTGTCTGAAAACGTCAAGAAGTTACGGCGTGATCTGCCTTGATTGTCCTGTAGAAATCTCCTTGACTCAGACCTTTGGTAGAAGTCTCTATTTAGATATGGATACACGGATTCAAGGGAAAAGTTCTTTTTGTCCAAGTCAAATTTATTTGTTTTTTGTGTCACCGTATAGTCTTTAAAGTCTAAGATTTCTTTTTCAATTTTCTCCAGTAATGTTTTTGAGTCCGTGATCAATTGATTATTCTCAATCTCTCTTTGAAGGGTTGTGATCTCTTCCAATTCTTTAATTGATATCCTATGCGCTGTCTCTATTGTAAGGACCATTAGATCCCTGCTGCACTTGGTTTCGATTCCGCTAAAACCTTTCTTGTAGTCTGGGTCGTCTGTGAAAACCACAGGAATATTACGAATTTGGAGGCCTGATGGGATGGTCCCTGCTTTTAGATGTTGTAGTAAGAAATGGCCATGCAGGTCAGTTCTAATTTGTTTCTTGCGTAGGCGAAGTAATTTGTCTGACTCGTTTTGAGTGTTCGCAGTCAGGCTAAGCGCTGCTGATGCAAAAATGGGAGGGTCTCGTATCAAATTCTGGATGTGTTCCTCGCTAAATGCAAGGGTGTCTTTTTCAGCCATAACACAACGTGCATTCAACACTGAAAACAAACTCACAGTGAAAATAATAAAAAAGAAGAAGAAGTAAAGAAAAAAGGAGATTTCTACAGGACAATCAAGGCAGATCACGCCGTAACTTCTTGACGTTTTCAGACACATCCTCTTCCTCGGGAAGTGACACCGATAATACCTCTAGGGGACAACCAAATAAAAAGGGCTATCAACCAGACCAACAACAACAGCAACAAAATCAACAACCTTTTTTAGGACGAGGCCAGCAGAGAGGCAGGACACGGGTCCGTTTTGCACAGCCACAGCCATGGGAAATGAGAACCCGCCGACAATATTACAGGAGCTAAGTAAATCGCCCATATTCAATCTATCGGATAGAAGCTTGACTACAGCGGAGACAGCCATCCTAACTAAAGGCCTCAATTTTGTACCTACAAGACCTACTGATTTTGTTAAGATGAAACTCGAAACGCTCGAGTTCTGTCGCAAAATTAGGTTAAAAACCTTTTTTCAAGACTCCCAAGTAGAGCAACCTATGGAAGTAACAGGCCTTAAAAGGAAGTCTACATTCTGCCCTATGGGCTCCAAAGTCCCGAAGGAAGTTCTCACATTTGAACGTACAATTCTATCAGGTATCTCGGCAATGGAAAAAAAGAAAAGCTATACCAAATATAATCTCCCCAAAACGGAAAAGGATGCATTAATGTCTATCAAGAATGACACCACAGTCGTGGTGAAGCAAGCGGACAAGGGAGGAGCGATTGTCATCTGGGACATCAACAAGTATAAGATTGAAGTACATCGGCAATTAAATGACAACCAGTGTTATAGACGGATAAACAAGGACCCTACGCTTGAACTAAAGAATAAACTCTTTGATATAATACAAAAGGGCTATGATCAAGGAATTGTAGGAAAAAAGGAAATGTTATTCCTTCAAAATAAAAATCCTCGGGTCCCAGTTTTTTACGTGCTGCCCAAAATGCACAAGGATGAAGTCAATCCACCAGGCCGCCCGATAGTTTCAGGCTGCGATTCCCTCATAGAGCCAGTGGCAAAATATATCGACTTCTTCCTAAAACCCTTTATTGAAACCATTCCTGCACATCTAAAGGATACAACTGCGTTCCTCAACAGGATCGAAACAATTCAGTTTGACTGTGATAACCAATTACTAGTCACCTTGGACGTGGTATCACTTTATACCCAAATCCCGCAAGACCAGGCCTTGGAGACACTATATGTGTTTCTCGAAACTAGGGAAAGACCAATGAGAGTCCCGACGGAATTCATCATTGAATTGGCAAGCTTCGCTCTTCAAAAAAACTATTTTGCATTTGATTCCGAGTTCTTTTATCAAATAAAGGGCGTAGCGATGGGGTGCCCCTTCGCTCCGGAATTAGCGGTCATGTTTATGGGACTATTCGAGGACAAATTCATCTATAATGATAATCCATTCAGCAACTGCATATCTAGTTATATGCGCTACATTGATGATGTGTTCCTCATTTGGACAGGTAAACGCGAAGAACTCAACAAATTTGTCGACTGGGTGAACATAAGAACTAATGACATCAAGTTCACGTGCACAGCCTCTAACGAGTCCATGACATTCTTGGATGTCAAAATAATACCTAAGGAAGGCAGTCTATGTACCACCCTGTTTAGAAAGCCGTCAGACAGGAATAAAGCGCTACACTTCACCAGCAACCATCCCCGCAGCTTAAGACAGAACCTACCCTTTGGGCAGTTTCTAAGGATACGTCGAAACTGTTCAAAGAAAGAGGAATATTTTGAGCACGCCAACCAACTGAAAGACCGCTTAATCCAGAGAGGCTACCCGAAAAAACTATTAAAAAATTCCATCAAAAGAGCGTGGTGGACCCCGCGGGAAACACTTCTCCAGAAAAAAGCCAAACAAGATGTTAAAAGGATAGTCTGTGTTACCACCTTTTGTCCAGCAGTCAACCAACACAGGAAACTGATCATTTCTAATTGGCATCTACTGAAGGATCTCCATGAAGATTTCAAAACTCCGCCGCTATTTGCCTATAAAAAAGACAAAAGCGTGGCCAACCACATAGTGAGAGCGGCCCTCCCTAGTAGCAAAGCACCCACAGTGAGGAGCCTTCTTGGTCTACCACCAATTAAAGGACATCACAAGTGCGGGACATGTACTTGCTGTGACACAACAATGGAGGAATCTGTGTTTTCCTTTAACAACATCCATTGGAGGCATGATGTTTTCACTAATTGTAAAACACGCAATGTAGTCTATGCTATAGTTTGCCCTTGCCCTAAGGTTTACATTGGAAAAACTTCACAGGAGATAAGGCAACGGATAACACAGCATAAATCAAGGATCAACCGCAAGATTGAGAATGCACCACTAGTCAATCATTGGCAAACTCAAAATCATACGAATTCCGACATCAGATGGACTGTCCTGTCCAAAATTGAAAAAGATGCACGAGGAGGAGATGTGGAGGCTAAGCTAAGCCAGCGCGAAGCGCTGCTAATTATGAAATACAACAGTGCCTTCAGTGGACTCAATGAGATCTCTGAGATCTATAAACCTAGTGGGTAGACGCCATGTAACTATAGGGCGAAGCCACCACGAGCTCGGGGACCAGTCGTGAAGGAACTACGGAGGAACGGCTGTTCTAAACTACATCTCCCAGAATTCCTTTGAGGGAGTGGCCTCAACTGAGACATCCAGGAAGCAACTTCCCAGTCACACGCAAACCCCGAGTGAGACGAGGCGCAAGAACTTGTAAGCTACCCGCCAAGGTAGGTGCTGGCCTCCGTCTGTGCCCCTAGAAACCC
Source organism: Lissotriton helveticus (assembly GCF_964261635.1). Taxonomy (NCBI): domain Eukaryota; kingdom Metazoa; phylum Chordata; class Amphibia; order Caudata; family Salamandridae; genus Lissotriton; species Lissotriton helveticus. The sequence continues at coordinate 1,051,405,244 of NC_136070.1, forward strand.
CTTCCATTAGATGCATCCGTCCAGTTTTTGAACGCGCTACTCTGTTTTTTTCAGCGGGCACATGCCGGCCATCTCGCTTGAAACGGACAGAGAAGAACCGCAATTTAATTTTAGCGGGTAAGAGTGGTTGCTCGAGAGAGTGTTTGTATGCGTTTGAAGTATGAATCCGTACTCACTGAGACCTTCCGCTATTTTTCTTCAGCTCCAGCAAAATAATACCGGCAGGGAATACTGCCCCAGTGGCTTCCAAGCGTGAGAAACTTCAGGTACTTGCGTCTTTTTGGTGTAAAATAGGGAGAGGCTCGTATTTTAGGTCCCAATTCTTAAAATCATGTTTTATTTCATTTTGTTTACAGTTCTGGTCCTGAGGAGAATCTCGACATTCACGAGATTCGAAACGCGTCGACCCACGTGGTCTCGGGTCATTGGAGTGAAAACAACTCTAAGGACATTCATTCAAAGCATAGGGGATCTTAGTTTGACCCCGAGTTTACGTTGCTCTAAAGACATTTTTTCACTTAGTTGCACTTGGCTTTGTTTCACATCATCGAAAGCCATATTTTGACTTCGAGACCCACCCACCACCCTTTTTGTTTATTTTCCCCTGTTATTTAATTTCCCACATGAGTATTGTTGTTGTGTGAAAGATGTGCTGCGCGATTGAGTTGGCCAAGAGTGTTTCATTTGTAAATATTGTGTGATAATTGTGTTGTTTTGCTCTGCCTTTTTTGTAAATATTGTATATATATGTGTTTGTATTCCCATGTACCAAAATTGTGTTCTTGTAAAAATTTATGAGAATTAGGAAAAAAGGAATTAAAAAGTATTGTTTGCAATTCATAAAGCAGGTGCCTCTGTGATACATTCAGGTGCACCAGTGCGCAGTTGGTTCTAGCGATTTGTTGACCCTCAGTATTAGCAATTGTTTTTGTTCTTTACAAATTTAGATTGACTCAGCTTTGCTGAGTTTTGAGTCAAGACCCTCGTTTGTTCGTTGTCCTATTCTCAGCGGTGGTTCGGGCAGTGATGTCAGCTAGTGCGTTTCCCTGTCCGACTAAATCTGTCACCTTCTTGTGTGCCTGGCATTTGATTACAGCTAATCGTTTGGGGAGGAGAACTGCTTCAATTAGGGCGGAGACTAGATCTCCGTGAAGGATGGGCGTGCCGTGGGACGTCAGGAATCCCCTTTCCCTCCACAGGAGCCCAAAATGATGAACCACCCCGAAGGCATACTGGCTGTCCGTGTAAATGTTCGCCGTGGTTCCTGCTGCTATGATACACGCTCGTGTGAGGGCAATTAGTTCTGCTGCCTGTGCGGATCGCTGTGTGATGCGAGCTGTTTCAACTACTGTTCGGGCTGTCATCACCGCATAGGCAGTTGAAGTGGTGCCATCTGGGAGTTTGATACATGAGCCATCTACCCATAGTTCTCCATCAGGGTCTGTAAAAGCAATGTCTCGGAGGTCAATTCTACTCCTAGTCTGTTCGTCCGTGAGGGTCACACAGTCGTGTGTGGGGGGCACATCGGGGTCATTTTCAGGTAAGGGCAACAGTGTAGCAGGATTCAATGTCGTGCATCTCTTCAACGTGATGTGGGGGGCAAGTAGAGTCAATTCGTACCCTGTCAGTCGTGCACTAGTCAGGTGTTGAGTCTTAGTCTGGTTCAAAAGGGTGTCAACTGCATGGGGTACTAATACCGTGAGGGAGTTCGAAAGTACAATTCCCTCACTCTGGCGGATAGAGACAGCAGCAGCGGCTACCGCTCGAAGGCAGGCAGGTAAAGCTCTGGCGACTGGATCAAGAGTGGCAGAGAAGTAGGCACAAGGGCATTGTTTGGCGCCGATGGGCTGAGTTAGAACAGATAATGCGCATCCCTCCCTTTCGTGAGTGAAGAGGGAGAAGGGCTTGGAGTAATCCGGCGTTCCTAGGACGGGTGCCGAGCAAAGGGCATCCCGCAGCTCCTTAAAGGACGCTTGGCATTCGGAGGTCCAAGGGAGTGGGAAAGGGACATCTTTGGCCAACAGGGAAAGTAGGGGTTTTATGATGAGACTGAAATTCGGTAACCATTGTCGGCAAAAAGAGGTAAGGCCCACCAATGAACGGACTTGTTTCTGTGTTTTTGGGATGGGGGTGTCTAGGATGGTTTGGATTCGGTCGGGCGTAAGTTTCCTCCCTTCTTTGGACAGGAGATGGCCTAGGTAAGTCACTTGAGGCTGGCAGAACTGTAGTTTCTTTTTGGAGACTTTGTGGCCATTCTCCGCAAGAAAGTGCAAGAGCTGGATAGTGGCCGTGATTGCAAGTGGAGTGGTGTCGGCCGCCAAAAGGATATCATCGACATATTGGATCAACACCACTCCGTCCGGTAGCTGGACAGCGTCCAACTGTCTTTTGAGGGCCTGGCTATAAATGCTGGGACTTTCAGTATAGCCCTGGGGAGCTCTACAAAATCGGTACGAACGGTTTTTTAAAGTGAAGCCGAAGAGATAACGGCTGTCTGGATGGATGGGGATAGAGAAAAATGCATTTTTAAGATCAATAACGGTGAAGGTGGTGGCAGTGGACGGGATGAGAGTCAGAATGGAGGCGATGTCTGAGACTACAGGGTACTGTGGTACCACCACTTTGTTGACTTCTCGCAGGTCGATGATGAAGCGGTACGCTTTCTCATCTCCCTCACCTTGCTTCTTAATAATGGGTAGGATAGGGCTATTGCAGACATTACTAACCACTTCCTCTACCACTCCTGCATCTACCAAGGACTGAATAATCGCTACCAATGCCTTCTCGCCTTCGGGCGATATCCGGTACTGTGGGAGTTTCGGGAGTATTGCATCTGGTCGAACAGTTATGTGTACAGGATCGATCATCATTCGTCCTACATCCGAGTCGTTTCTGGCCCATAGGTACAGGGGTAGGGTATCGAGCAAGGATAGGTCAGCATCTGTTATGGTGTACATATGTCGTGTGGGGTAGGGTCTGGACATGCTCGGGTTGTCGTACAGGATGACTCGGACTCCATCCGGGGAACACCTAATAGTAGCTCGGAAATGTTTCAGTAAATCAATACCCATAATGGCGTCAGGGGAGTTGGAGGAGAGCAAAAACGTTGTGTCAGTGGGATTGTTTCCTAGGTCAAAGGAGATAGGTACAGACAGGGGATTAGTGGAGGGCGTTCCATCGAAACCTATCAATGTAATGTGTGAGCCAGACAAGGGTGCCCTTGGAATCAGTCGCTTTGATAATACACTACGTGTCGCTCCAGTGTCTACCTAGAATGGAGACTTTGTACCCAGGACCTTAGCAGTGAAGTAAGGACCTTGCTGGTCAACACAGAGCTCGACTGGATCCCTCCCTTGCCCCTGGCCGTCCTATGCAGAGTCGTGAGTATTGTTGCAGTCGGACTGTTGGCACTGATTCTGTCGGGGGCGGTCAAATGTGTTTGGTCTGCCAGGTCGGTCATTGGTGGTGTCGTGGGTCTGCCCTCGCCCCTGCCCTCCAGTTTTGGGGCCATTTGTCATGTCCCTTGTCTCTTTATTTTTAATAATTTCCCGAAGGGTCAGGCATTGAGACTTCCAATGTCCAAATTCTTTACAAAATGCACCCTGGTTCTCATCGAGGTCGGTTCGTGGAGCGCCGGGTGTGGGGTTGCGGTCCCTAAGGGGCGGATTCCTAGGGGCATTCGACTGGTAGTTTCCCCTATACCGTTCCCTTCCTGTAGTCACTCCCTGCAATTGAGCAATCATCACCCGTTCTTTTAAGTCCTTCTTCTTTCTCTCAGTCGCCCTCTCGTTCTCGTTCTTTTGGTGTTCGTAATACTGAGCCATCTGAAGGATAGCTGCAGGTTTGGAGGCTCCCCAACTACTCTCGCTCGTCTGTAACTTTTGGGAGACCTCTTGCGATAGCCCCTTTACGTAGTTTTGCACGAATAGGTGTTGTCCGGTTGCGGTGGTCATATCTTGGCCACTGTAGTCGGAGAAAACCGTCTCGAATCGGGAGAAGTATTCTGATACGTCCTCCTGAGGTTTCTGGCGGCAAGCCGTGACTACCGACCAGTCTACCTTCTTCTCTGGGATCAATGTCTTTAGCTTCTGCACTATTTTGTCCGGGAGTTCCAGTATGTCTTTTACAGGTTTCTTTCCGGGCTCTCGCTGCCTATCTAGTTCATTGAGTTGTTTCCAGGTGTGTCCGAACAGATCTGTGTGGTCGGCTTTCCGTATTTGCTTCCACACATCGGCCGGCAGACACAACCCGAAAAACAAATCAATGTCCGATAGAGTCATTATGGTTGAGCCCAAGGCTGTGCCTAGTTCGGTATAAAATGCTGTAGGGTTCTTTCTTAAATCGGGCAGGGTTTGCCTAAAAGTTAAAATATCTTGCCGATCCCATGGTTGGTAAACCCAGTTGTACACAACCCTCCCTTTTGCATCTGCGTGGTTGATATCATCGATTGTTCCCTGACCTCTTGGGGGAACCCAGTAGGGGGCGGCTTCTCTGATAGGCATCATAGTGTTGGCTGCTTCTAATAGGGGCTCAACCCTCTCAGGGACTGTGATCTTGACCTCTGGTTTCTGTTCCGCGAGGTGGCGGAAGACTTCAAGTGTTTGCATGAAGAGGTCCGTCACATCGCTCTCAGTCCCATCTCCAACATCGACCCTTCTATATAGAGCCGTCAGTTTAGCAGGACCCTTATTCTGGTACCTATCCTCATATGCATTCAGGGTGTGGTAGCTGAACCGTAAAATGAAATGCCGTCTGTGACTACCGGCATGTGAGTTGTGCATATTCATCGTATATTCTTCGCTCTCCTTCCGTTCTACCAGCGTCTTTGCTATTTTGTCAATTCCATCCCGCTCGTCTTTGCTCAACCTATTTGGTCTGGCTGTTGGCTGTTTGCCAGTCTCGAGTTCATCTGATTTTGTTACTAATGCGGCCGGTGAGAAGGCCGTAAGAGTCGGGGCACTAGCGCTAGGGTCACCCTCGCCTGCACTTTGAACTGGTGAGTGTTGTGCTAGAGGCTGGCAGGGAGCATAAGGAGGGGGCATGTAGATAATTGGAGGACCGAGCAGTAACTCGTCATTTGCCCGCTGTTTGGAGGGCATCTCCGGGTAGAGCGTAGAGGGGGTCCTGACAGGGCATTGGCCTGCCAGTCCTGATTCTTGTGTTTGTTTAACTTCCTCTTTTCTTCTTATTTCTTCATCTAGTTCTTTTGCGGCCAGATGGGCTGCTTTTCGTAACTCTTTCACTATTTTTGCTTCTTCTCTTTTTCTTCGCTGTTCTGCTTCTTTGCGCCACATGCCAATACTATCGAGCATAGTGGGCGTTGCCTTATTTATTTTTACAGCTGCTTCCAACGTTTTTATTTTATTTTCATCAAAAGAACCTATCAGTGGCCACTGACTTTCGGGATCCTTTTTTGTATATTTATGCCATAACTTACTATAAGCTATAGCGACTAGTCCTTGCTTAGTAAACATGTCCTTATTAGGGGTGCCTTCCAATGGAGCTGGATGGTTCATCTCTAATAAGCGGTCCGGGTTGACCCAACTACTAACCAATGGGGAGAAGATAGGCATGACGGATTACAATGGGGGCAAAAGCCTGCACTACCTATCTTTTCACTATTTGCAAAGGTTGGACAGAATATTCCTATTCTACGCTGTTTGCAAACAGAGAATACCTCCAAAAAGAACCAATTCCAAACAGTCAATGTTTGGACAAACAATCAATCAATGAGGAATGAAATAGGCACGACGGGTTACAATGGGGGCAAAAGCCTGCGTTACCTACCCTTCACTCTCTACAAAGGGAGAGAGAATATTCCTATTCTTCCCCGTTTGTAAGCAGAGAAGATCCTTAAGAGAACCAACTTCGAACAATTCAATGCTCGATTCAATCAATCAATCAATGGGGAGAAAAATAGGCACGGCATATTACAATGGGGGACAAAAGTCCGCGTTACCTACCCTTCACTATCCGCAAAGGAAGATAGAATATTCCTATTCCTCCCCGTTTGCAGGCAGCGAATATCTCAGAGAGCGACAAAGCAAATACTAGTATTTCAATCAATAAAAACAATCAATCAATTTCGCAATTCGTCGTGTGTCACGACCTTACCCGGACCGCATGGACAGTTTCTCGTCTTCCGCTTCCAGCGCCCGATCGTCCTCTACTCTCTGTTGCTATCGCGGCACTCCTGGTGGTTCCCAGTCAGGACCGTAGATCGCTCGGGAGAGGTCTGCTCGGAATCAGTGAAGTTCAGATGATCGGTTGTCAGACGAGGGTCTATCGGACAGGAGCTCTCCCGATCGTTGCAGTCGTTCACTCTGTCGTCAGGACCTCTCCCACTGGATCCACGTGTCGCTGATGGGCCCCGCGTTTGGGACGCCAATTGATAAAGATCAATTCAAAATGGTCAGGCGATTTAGTTGATGCTTCCTAAGTTAAATTTGCCCGGCGTTAAACGCCTCTAATACCATACAAAGTTATCCAATAAAGAGGCAGGCGCTGGAGTCAGGAAGACAGGAAACACGTTTTATTCCGACGGAGCAGAACACGTCAGATCGGACAACAAGGTATCGTCTCGAGGTGCTCTCTCAGCCTCTCTGAGACCTGGCCTTTTATACACTGGTTTAAGACATGTGAACGCTCTTTATTACAACAAAGACATTGTGAAGTATGAGGATGACATCCCCGGCACCCCCCCAGTTCCGGCCCCTTCCAACACATGACAACAGTAGAGGCCCTTACCCCTCATACAATGGGAGGGGGCTATCACCCAGCTGAGTGTTCTGCCGATTCCTTTGGAATGTGTGCGCCTGATCGAATCTCAGGGGGTGGGGAGGTCATGATCAATAGTGGCTCCTTTCAAGAGAGGCGAGTGCATACAGTAGTGGGCAATAAACTGTATCCTCAGGCAAAGGGATGACCAGTGGTCCATGTAGAAAATCAGGCTCGGAGGAAGGGGTCATCAAAGGAGGGGTATTCATGAAAGGAAAGGAGGTGTTGGTCAGGCGCGGGGTGTGATTCTCAGAGACAGAGTCATGCGGGAGGGGAGGGCTCATGACTTGTGCATGTGAGAGCGGGGACAGCCAGGGTGCGTGGGGGAGGCTTGCAAGGTTCAGGGAAGTGCGCTGACGGGCGATCGTGAACAGGGAGACCATGGTACCTAAAAATGGCTGTTGTGTAGGTTCATACGTGAGTCTGCAAGGTGGCGTAGATGATGTTCAGTACACGAACTAAAATTCCACATCCGATCCGCGGCCACCGAATTCATCTGCGCCGTCCAGCAATGATCCGCACTCAGCCCCACCCTCTTCAACATCTACATGAGCCCCCTCGCAACCATCGCCCGCCAACACAACCTCAACATCATCTCCTACGCCGACGACACCCAACTGATCCTCTCCCTCACCAACGACCCCGCCACCGCCAGAGCTAACCTCCAGGAAGGAATGAAAGACGTCGCAGAATGGATGAAGATCAGCCATCTGAAACTGAACTCAGACAAGAAGGAAGTCCTCATCCTTGGACCATCTCCCTCCGCCTGGGACGACTCCTGGTGGCCCCCTGCCCTGGGCAGCGCACCCAAGCCAACGGACCACGCACACAACCTGGGCTTCATCCTGGACTCCTCCCTCACGATGACCAAGCAAGTCAACACCGTCTCATCATCCTGTTTCAACACCCTGCGCATGCTCCGAAAGATCTTCCGATGGATCCCCACCGAAACCAGGAAGACGGTCACCCAGGCCCTCGTCACCAGCCGTCTGGACTACGGGAACACCCTCTACGCTGGACCACAGCCAAACTACAGAAAAGACTCCAGTGCATCCAGAACGCCTCAGCACGACTCATCCTGGACATCCCTCGCCGCAGCCACATCTCTGCCCACCTGAAAGACCTTCACTGGCTCCCCGTCGACAAGAGGATCACGTTCAGACTCCTCACCCACGCACACAAGGCTCTCCACGACATAGGCCTGAAATACCTCAACAGCCGCCTCACATTCTACACACCCACCCGCCAGCTCCGATCCGCCAGCCTCGCCCTTGCCTCTGTCCCACGCTTTCGGAAATCCACGGTCGGAGGAAGATCCTTCTCCTACCTGGCAGCGAAGACATGGAACTCACTCCCCACTCACCTACGGCTGACCCGGGACCATCTCTCCTTCAGGAAACAACTCAAGACCTGGGTGTTCGAGCAGTAGCGACCCCCCCCCCACCCCCCTCAGCGCCTTGAGACCCTTACGGGTGAGTAGCGCGCTATACAAATTATGCTGATTTGATTTGATTTAGAAATATTTATGATAGGTGAGTCGATATGGAGATTTTAGTATAGTTTCTCAAAAGTTAAGGTAAAACAAGTGCATCAGTAAATTTGTTGTAAATTATAAAATGATTTTGTAAAGTTCTAATAAGATACCAAAGCTTAAGAGATCAGGAAGTGTCAAGAAACATGCCAGTTCAAGCAGTCTTCCAAGAAGGAAGAGACCACTATGTGCATATGGTGTATGCATCAGTTTGAAAGGTAAGCCAGATGAGTCCGCATTGGGCAAGTCAAGATTGCCAAGGAAGTTTCGCAAAGTCTCTGCCGCAGGATAACCAGCAACTGATCCTTCACCATCAGCGTGCTTGTGTACCAGTCAGTCAGTCTGCCAGCCAGCCAGCTAGCCATCCAACTCAGCAATCCAATTGTCATTTTAATTCGACAATATTATATTCTTACAGTTCCAGGGATGACCCCTCTTGGTGCCACCTCATCTGATCAAACCTCTCAGTTCATTGGTCAGTTCGTATAGGGTGAATGTTAGGTGACATAAAGAAGACACAACATGTAGAGAAATAGGTGGGACAAATATGCAGTCCTTAAGCAATCCAATATGTGACACAGCTAAACAATGCTCCTTTAGAAAAAGCACACAAGCGAGTACAAGAGGACAGTTTCCCACGCAGCTGATCAGGATTGTAATGAAAAAAAGTAGCTAAGTGTCTCGAACAGTACATGAGAACACAGTAAAGATAACACTGTTTCACGTTATTGTTATATTGAGGAATTCTCTCATGAACAATAGATTCAGCAAGTCAATAGATGTCAAATATGCAGTCAGGATTACATTAAAATGAGCTAATATAACATAATATATATATGATTATTAAACATACATTCATAGAGAACATAAAGACGTCGTGATTCTAGTATAACTCTGATGCAATTGAAAACCTGTAGGGGGATATTCACAAGGACTTATCTCTGATTTATCTCCACCTTAACGCAACAAAAGTGGAGATAGATTTAACAATCCCATTCACAAGCTGGTGCAAACCGCAGACAATTCCAGTATTCCGGCAATAACTGCGCGAACATTTATCTCCACGGTGGACACCACCAACTAACCCTAATGAGATGCAGAGTAGGCGTTTCTGTGCAAAAACACATGAAAAAACCACAACACCACTTTCACGACGCGCCACCATGGCATGGTCCACATCATGCGGGCACACCCCGTGGCCCAGCAGGTCCCACACATGACGCTGAATCCTTAGTCATCAATGGTGGAGACCATATCAGTGTACACGACATCAACGCAGGCTGCACACTCGCTCAGCTATTTTGGGACCACTCCCCCTGTGCAACTCCAGTCAACGCCACGTGGTGGTAGGCCTGTGACGGCCACAAGGCATTGGGTGCCACTAACCCTGTGCAACGCCAGTCAGCGCCATGTGGTGGTAGGCCTGTGACGGCTGCAAGGCTTCGGGTGCCACTAACCCTGTGCGCAACAGCTTATGGGGCCTTTATGATTGAGACCGTGAAGCATCCTTCATCCAGTCACCACCGGCAGAGGGGAATGTGATGTTGTTGACCCCTTATATTTGCAGAGCCACATGGCTTGTGACGCCTGTGCCGGATGGGTGTGGCGTGTGTGCAAACCTGCCCTCAGGGAGTGGGCATGACATGCTGATAACTAGACCAGGGACCTGCACACCACCAGCGAGTACGCCTGCAACAGGTAGCTATGTGGGTCCCCCTTTGGAGCATAAACGTAGTGGTCTGGCCTGGCGTACGCCAGACCAGTGCAGGGCATGCAACAATGACTCGGGCTCTGGGCGTGGTTCAGTCCATGTCTGGACCAGGACGTGACTAATGCGTGTGTCCCTGTTGTAGTGTCCACGGCACCCGGAACACAGTAGGCAATGTAAAACACTGTGACTGGCATCCCACCAGATGAGCATCATTGACTTAAGGGAAATCACTGTCCTTACATTCATCCACATATTCATGCATGAATCATGAAAGACATTACATAGTAGTGCGTTACAGGATGTTTATTGCACATCCAGTGGAGTTTTGCATCTGGAGTGGTACAGGGTCACGCCAAGCACACTACACAATATGGGCCCGTGGAAGGCCAGCCAGAGTCAAACCGGGGATGAAAAATACTGCGGAAGAGGAAGGGTACAGTTCGCTGTTTGGTTGCCATGTCATTGGTCATCAAACAGGATATGGCAGTCCAAGGTGAGTGCAGCGGAGTGTACCAGGGGTCAGTGGAAGGTCATGAGGTCATGTGCGGCACCAAGCAGAAGCAGGCCAGGTGGCGAATATCAATGCTAGTGCCTTCTTCTGAACGCAATCCCATCCATGTCCTTGTATGTGTGCTCTGCCCCACCTGTGGGTGTTGCAGTACCGGCTGCGGCACTGTGTTCCACTGACACATCAGGGGCCGGAGGAGGATTGTCGGCCACACTGTGTGGCAGTGACACTTCAGGTGCTGGAGTGGATACCCCTGCCACACAGTGAGGCACTGACACACCAGGGTGGGGATGTGGACAGTGGGGGGGCAGCAGCATTCATCAGTGCCACGCCTTGTAGCAGGAATGCCATGATGAGGATCTGCCGGACATGGTATATCCCAGCTACATTTCGCTGATGTGCAGTGGTGGCTCCCATCCTTTCTGCCTCCATCTGCACCATGTCCTCCATGAGCCTCCACATGTGTGTCAGCTCACAGCTGGAACCGCTGGAGCCAGTCTGAGTGGACAGGTGTTCTTCTATCCATGTCATGACTCCAGCGATGTCAGTCAGGGTTTGTTGGAGACCATGGAGCAGGACGTGGGTGTCCGTTTGGGACTGGAGATGGTCCTTGATAGGACCTAGACACCCATGAATGGCGTCCAGTTTGGTAGCCATGAGGTCAAACCCCACCTTCACCTGCTCAGCTGTCTCCCTCTGGTCCTCCAGCACACGATGTTGGAAGGCCATGGTTTGTTCCTGGGGTTCTTGGGAAACTGCCGGAGCTGTGGGTGCCTCCTGCTGGGTGGTTTGGGAGTGGGTGGGGTCTCCTCGATGCAGCTGGGCTCCCTGATGCTGGAGGTGAGTTGCGGATGATGTCATAGATGTGTTGAAGGGCTTGGTTGTCGATGCTGGGGGTGTCCTCCTCGTCATCAGTGAGGAGTGGCCGGGACTGCTGTGCAGGAGGTGTTGACGGTGCCTTTGCAATGTGAAGGGGAGATGGTGTATTACAATGTCTCCACATGTATGTAGCCGCATGATACATGTTGACATTCAGACAGCATGGCATTGTACATCGTGACAGTCTGTAGATTAGTGGGTGTGCCAATGTGGCCATCTCCACCCCTCCCTCCAGTACTTGGTGGTCACTCACCCTGTTGCGGTTGTGTTGTGTTCTGTCGAGCAGTGTCCTTCCCCTGACTCCGGCCACAGTCTCCACACTGATGACTGTCGACACCAGCTCCTTCATGTCATCCAGCACGAGCTGTGGTGCTGGTCTCCCACCTCCAGTCTGCATTGCTGCCTTCTGGTTGGCAGCGAGTTTCTCCTTTGTCTTGTGCGTGCTGTCAATCCATCTCCTCTTGGCCTCGTCCATTGACCTCTTGTGCTCTCTGACGGCATTCACCTTGTCCACGATGTCCCGCCATATCCCATTTTTGGTGCCCAATGACACGTTGGAGGTGATGAACAATTGTTGATGGCGTACCATCACCTCTGTTATCAGGAACCTGTTTTCCAGTGGACTGAACATCGTCTTCCTCTTCTTCTTGTCCTTGCCCTTCCCTGTCCCCGCGGTCCCAGGATGGTCGTCTGGGCTGCTTGGTGGGTTGCACTCGTCCACTGAACCTGCCCTGGCTGCCTCCATGGTGCTTGGTGTTGGTCAGTTTGTGTTTGAGTGTTTTTTCTACTTTTATAGTGTTTTTTCCCACCTGCCATGTGTGTATTGCAGGCCTGGCGCTGCTTATCGCTGATTTCCTCATCGCGCTTTGGCTCATCGCATGTTTTTTCGCTTTGAGGGTTGTGTTTTTATCTCCGTTGAGGTATTTGTATCGCTGATATTGGCCATGGTTTCGGCAGACTATTGCATGGTACCGCCTTGTTGTGATTTCCATGTTGACACAGGGTTATTTTCCTGCGATAGGATGTGATGTGTAAAGTTGCCGTAGCATTTTTTGGTCATGTTTAGCACACGTTCTTGTGAATATACCACTTAGTATGGTTACAAATAACGTGTCAGTGTGGTACACTTCTACCTTTCGAATGTACTAACATATAGATATATTTAAAATCATAATACTAGAAATTCACTTTAGGTGTATAACATTAGTGCACATGTGAGATACAGTATCTGGAAGTTTCATGGAGGGATTATTAATTAGGGCTGTGCAACACCTATTTTCTCTTGTCATTTCGGTGTAGATCTACACACACAAAGATACATTGGAATACAATTTGTCATCATGATCAAGTTAAATCTTAATGTTTGATTAATTCTTCATTAGTTATACATACTAATAAATTATAATAAAGAAGGGTTAGAAGAAAACTCCATAACGTAAGAGTTTAGCATTTAAATATTTCTAGCATATATTAATGAAATATAGTACTTTGTCACCTAGTAAATCACAGTCTATATTATGTGCGTGATTAATATAATCTAGGCTACATGTTTTCTGCAGGCTTTTAGGATGCGGTAACTAAAAATTCTCTTATCCTGTCATGTTTTTCTTGAACATGTAGTTGGTGCACATTTATCCATTTTTCTCTCAGAATGTGTCATAATCTTACCTCTCTGTTTCTGTCTGCTTGAGTGAATGATCAGCAGAATGTTTAGATGTTTGGTGAATTCTATGATATAATTTACTGTAAACCACTGTATCATTGTCCTTTGATATTAATGAGTGTTTTGGAGAGTAATGAACCCTTGGGACGTTTTGGTCACTCATTATCAGTGTTTGCTATGTGCTTGTTCTTGCAAACATGGTTTGTGATGAAGAGCTAAACATCAAAGCACACTGGACTTTGAAGATATGCAAAAGCAAAAAGAAATTAAGTTGTGAAAAAATTCTAATATTGTTCATTGACTCCAAAGCACAGATTTATTAATGCTTTGAGTCAGCAATAGTGTGACCCAAATCAGCACAAAGTACCAGCAGCGATGTATGTTCCAGTGCAAAGTGCTATTTTGTGTTGGAAAGCCACCCTTTTTAGGGTGCCAAATTCACAATGCACAGCTTCTCATCAAGGGGGTGTCACTGGGGAAGGATCAGCTGAAGCACCCGTGACAAAGAGCAAGAGCTACTGAGGTAGGCAGAAAGGACTCTGGACCCACAACTAGCTCCTAATGGAAGAAGGTGAAAACAAGGGGGAATACATTAAGTTCCCCAGAAACCATCTCACTGCATGTGTGCTGTAGCCCACAGCACATATTAATGCTTCGGACCCTTCAATGGTTGTCTATAGATAGGAATTTGTACTGAAGGATATGCTGCCAGCAAAAATATTTGTAGCCAAGTCACTGTGCTTTATTTTGTCCTTTGTGAAATGCAGTGCTGTTAATTTGAGTGCTGCGCTGCTTTGCGGGATAACTAAGGGCCATATGTATGAAGCTGTTTTCCGATCGCAAACACTGCGAATGGCACAAAAACAGTGTTTGCGATCACGAAACAGAGTGTTCCTATGAATGAAAGGGTTCCGGTGCGCAAAAACAGTAATTGCAAATTTAGCGATTACCAATTTTGTGTGGCATGGAATCTGCAAATACATTCATGAACTCGTAATCAGCGCCACGTCATTTGCGATATTCACTAATAACGTGCTCGCAAATTACGAATTCGCAAAATGAGATGCTGGAAAAATTCGCAAATTGCGATTTTGCGAAATTTGCAATTTTGCACATCGCGATTACCACCAACTCTGAGCAGGTGGTAACCAGGTGCAACCTATTTAAACAGGCCCACAATGCCACGGGGATTTTCCACAATGGCTGGGCTGTATGTGATAGCCAGGAGGCTCCGAATCAGAGCTGCTGCACAGAGAAGGAGACACCAAGAAAGGATCGTCAGAGTGCGCATCAACCGGTTCCAGCTAACTGTGGAGGAGATCCATGTGAACTACAGACTGGACGCAGACAGTGTCCTGACTTAATAGAGGAGCTGAAACCCATACTAGAACACCCCACATGCAGAATACACACCATTTCCACCCATGTACAGGTCTTGTGCTCACTGCACTTACTGGCATCCAGGAGTTTTCAGGGGGCAATAGCCACAGCAGGAGGGGTCTCTCAGAGTGCACTGTTGCACTTGATGCAATGATACAGAGGCTGCACCCCACATCCAATTCCCCAGCACATAACAGGCACTAGATCAGACCAAGCAGGAGGTCTACCAGTTAGCCCAATTTCCCCACTTAATTGGCTGCATAGATGGTATACTGGCGCTATATCCCCCCTCAAAGAATGATTATGTGTTCAGGAACCGCAAATCCTATCATTCCCTGCACATACAGGTAGTGCACAATGCCAAACATGTCATCACTGATATTGTTGCTAAATACCCGGGCAGCACACACAACTCATTCATTTTTGCCACAGTGGAATTAACCGACGACTCACAGATCGGGATTTCGGTGAGGGCTACCTGCTAGGTAAATGCATGGCCTTCAAAGAGATAATCAGTAAAGGTCAGAAGTGGCAGGACAGTGTTTAACCTGATTCCTGCCACCCTGCAGGTGACAGTACATATGCTGTATTTGACTACATCTTCCGTACCTGAATCCAGCCACTGCTGGGGAGCAGAGGTATAATAGTGCCCACAGAGCCACCCGCTGTGCCATTGAGAGAACATTTGGAATCCTTATGCGCCATTTCCACTGCCTACATAAGAGTGGAGGAGCGCTACAGTACAGCCCCGAGACATGCTGCAAAATTGTGGTCCCATGTGCCCTGCTTTACAACATCGCCACCAAGAAAGGCACCCCAGTGGAGCTCACAGATTCCGACCCATCAGATGAGGAGGGACCAGCTCCATGATGCAGACCAGCCGGTGGTGTTAGTGCAGCTGCTGGCCGCCTGAGACGAGGTGAGATCACATGGAACTATTTCTAGGTGAGTAATGATGACACAATACTACAGATTGGTGCAAAGCTGTGTTTTTTATTTCCTTGAGTTAAGGAACATATCCGTCACACAGCCTGAAGTGCACATAATGTCAGTCCCAATTGCTTGCACATGTTAAACACACAGTGCAAGTATGCCGCTCAAACATGAGTCAAGATGCAATGTGTTGCCTCACCCATTGCCATGTGCCACTCATGACACTCATGACACTTCATCTCCTGCGGGCACGGCCTGTCGCCCCTCGCTCAGGGTGCCCACTGCCCTCCCCTGAGTCATCGGCTGTTCTCCCCTGCCACGTACTCTGCCGAATGTCCTGGGGAATAGGTGGAGTGATGCTGCTCCTGCTGAACTGGTCCTCACTCTCCAGTGAGCTCAGGGGTCCAGTGCCACCTGTGGCTGCTGCCCGCAGCTGGTCCACTGCATGTGTGACCTGTACCAGGTCCTTGGCCACATCCTGGCAGCAGTGAGCCATTTCATGCTACATGCTATCACAGCGACAATCCAGCGGTGACGTGGCAGTGGACAGGCGGTTCACAGCTTTGGTGTATATGTCCAGCCGGCAGTGGAGACGTTGTCTCTCCCTGCGACTGGCTGCCCAGTCTCTCCTCGTCTCTGTACACAGTCCTTCTAGTGCACCTGTCATGCCCATGAAACAATCCCTCATCTGGGTCATGTTGTTGTTATGTGCGGCAAACTGGCTCTGTATTGACTGTACTGCCTTTGCTTGCAGGCGCTGCCCTTTTACCATGGTGCCTTCAAGCCATGCAAACACTGTGTCTTCGTCTATGGCAGCTGTGCTGCTGGACGGCCATACCCTGCGCCTGGAATAAATTCCTGAGCTAGGATGGACAGGGGACTGTGCTGTGTGCTGTGCTGCACGCTGGCCCTGGACTGGCTGATCTTCTCCACTTGTGTCCTGTGGACCTGCCTCCAGCAGTGGGAGTAGTGGCACTAGGAGGTGCCGTCTGCATGTCACACGCATTGCTGGTCTGCCTTTCTCCTGCTCCTCTTGCCCTAACTGGTCTTCAGTGTGGGATGCATCCTCCCCTTCTGCAATTGATTCTTGTTTTTCAGGTGGCACTGTGAATGTAAATGCACACATTAATTTGGTGTCCTGCCTCGCATAGGTTATGCAATACAGTTTTCAGATTTTGAGTTACATGAGTACTATCTCTGTTTTTTGCCTTTCCTGAATTACTCATCCTGATTCTACCTTGCTGTGTCTCACTGCTCCCACTGTTTGGTGCATGTGACTACATCTTCCATAATGCATTGCTGGGTGTGCTTGTTAACATGTACTGGAGTTGCATTCATGTTTCATGCCCAGGTTTTTCCTGAGTATGTGAGTGACATGGTGATCAGTGGAGTTATAGCATGCTTCTTACCTTGTCTGGTGTTTGGGGGTTTGTTGCTGTCCAGGTCAACCATGCCGCTGACACTCTCCGGCTGAAGGGTGCCCTCCACCAACTCCTCAAGAGGCGTAGAATCTGTTTGCAGTGGATGTTTCCCTACCAGTCTTCTTTGCCTCGGCCAACCTTTTTGCCAACTTTTCCTTTGATCATTGGCACATGTCGTACTACCTTTTGCGGAGGTCTTCCACGGTGCAATGGGTCACAGCGATGGCATTCACCTTGTCCTGTATTTCACTCCAGATTTTCCTTTTGCGTGCCTCTGGCACACGTAGGGATTGCTTCCCAAATAGGAGCTCATGGCTGACTGCCATCTCCTGTATGAGCACCTCCAGCACCGTCTCACTGAACTTTTGCTTCCTTTTTCTGACATTCTTCTCCTGCTGCTTCTCTTTCTCCTATCTATCTATTTCTCCTTCTCTCTGTTACAGTGCACAAGTCTCTCACTCTCCTCCCAGCCTCTCACTCAGCTTCTGGGAATCAGGTGCAGCATGGGCAGTCACACTTCCTGGTTGTGATGTCATCAAGCTGCACCTGAATTGCCGATTGTCAGATTTGCGATTTCGCAAATAAGGAATCGCAAAATTGGTATTTGCATTAATATTCTGTGAATTTTTGGGAATATCTAATATTTTGCCATCTTTTATTTAAATCGGGTTTTGCGATTCACTAAAAATCACCTTTTGAGAGTCGCAAATTCCTATTTTGATACATATGGCCCCAAGTCAACTATTAATTAAAGTAATATTAGATACTTGCCATAAGGTTTCCGTTTCTTGGCTTGGCGAGTTTCTTTCCCAGATTCCATTATGTGGGCCATTCTGTTTTCTTCTGCACACAAAATGATGTTTACAATTTTTTTTTTTTTTTAATTTGTTTTTATTGTTGCCATCACATAATAAACATTAGTGGATAGTCACGTTTCAATGCAGCGTCAACATTCAGCTGCATTCAATCAGTATAGCAACTTTTCAAATTTTTATTTTCTCCCAAACTCTGAACATACTACTAAAAGGGTCAAGAAAAACGAATCGTGTCATAAATCAAATATAGCATTAGCGTGAATAGAGGCATCGCAAGCATTAGTCATAGTCTCTGTTAGAAGCAAGCCTGCCTGCATGTTCAATTCCTAGGGCCCGTGCATTCCTTTGCCTTCAATGCCCTCCCCACTGTCCCCCCCATTACTCCGTATCCTCGTCTTCCCCAGAGCTGTCTCCATCGTCATCTTCGGGCAGAGGCTCACAAATATCCCCTCTATATGTGTTCCAAGGTGACCATAGTTTGTTCCATTTGCGTGGATTAAGCCTCTGTTGGTAAATCGCCCTCTCTGTTAACATAAGCATGTCCATGTTCCTGCACCACTGAGCCAGGGTCGGTGTATGCAGCGCCCCCCAGTTCTGCGCTATATCGCGTTTCGCCAGCATCATACCAATGATCACCCATCGTTTTCCATGCTGTGACAGGTCGGTCGGGCCCCACACATTCAGTAAGCAAACCCGAGGGTCAGGTGTGAACGAGGTCTGTAGGGTTTGGCTGACCGTTCGTGTTACACGCCTCCAGTAAGTTTGTATATTAGGGCAGTCCCACAAAGTATGGAACAGTGTACCCTCCTCCCCACAGTTCCTTAGGCAGTATGGGTGTTCCGCTCTGTGGATTTTGTGTAGTGTTGTTCGGGTGTAGTAAACCCTATGCAATATTTTAAATTGGACCAATCTGAATCGGGTGGATATACCTGCCTCCCTAGGCGACGCTAGTGCTGCGTTCCATTCCGTCTCATCCAAGTCTCCAATCTCATCTACCCACTTTTCTTTCAGTTTCCCCAGCGGGTCCGGTAGGTTGTTCAACAGTTTACAGTAGGTGAGGGAGGTAGCACCATCCTCCATATAGTCCGTAAGCAGTCGGTCTTCCAACGGAGCCGACTCCGGGACCGTCGCCCCCAGTTCTAACACAGACATGAGTGCGTGCCTAACTTGTATATCTCTGTATGTTTCATTCACTCCAAGATCATACTGCTCCCTCAGGGTTGCAAAGGAGAGCACACCACCCCTCGACCATAGATCGCCAACCGTGGAGATCCCGATGGTATCCCACTGATCAAACCCTTTACAGCTGCGCAGATTACTGAGGGCCTTGGAATCCCATAGTGGTGTGAGTTTGGTAAGCACTCCCTCCCAACCAAGCCGCCTCTGAGCTTTATGCCATATAGACACTGTGTGCTTGGTAGGCCCCTCCAGCTTCCCTATCATACCCTTGTTATAGAGCGGGGCCAGAAGGGTGTTCGTGCCCAGTTGGCGTCTATCCGCCAGGTAGGCCGGATCATCATGTGCACCATGGATCCACTGGTTGATCACCTTAAGGTGAGCTGCCCAATAGTACAATTCAAGGTTCGGGAGCGCTATCCCCCCGCTGTACCAGTCTCTAATCAATTTCAATTGCGCTACCCTAGCTGGCTTGCCACTCCACAGCAGGGTCGAGAGTTGTGCCGACACTTGGCGGAAGAACGATAATGGGACCACCGTCGACGCGTTCTCTAGAACATATAGGAAGCGAGGCAGCGCCAACATTTTGAAGAGTGCCGCCCTACCCAGCAGTGTCAAGGGGAGGGCCTTCCAGTGGCGCACGTCCGCCTTCAGTCTGTCCAGCAGGGGCACAAGGTTCAGCTCCAGGAAGGTCGCCGGGTCCCTTGTGATTTGAATCCCCAGGTATCTGAAGGAAAGGGGTTCCACGATCAACTGGCAACCAATAGGTAGGACCGGGGGGCTGCCCCGTATCGTATATAATATGGACTTGGACCAGTTAAGTTTATATCCTGATGCTGCATCATGTCTCTCACACAGGGCCAGCAGGACCGAAATACCATTCTGGAGGTCCATGAGGTAGATGAGCATGTCATCAGCATACAGGGAAACCCTATCCTCCCAGCCGTCACCCCACTGTATGCCCTTCAGCAGCTGGGTGGTTCTGAGAACCGTGGCCAGGGGTTCCAGTACTAAGGCGAATAGCAGCGGTGAAAGCGGGCACCCCTGTCTCGTGCCCCTCGCTAGCGGGAACTCCCTCGAGATACAACCATTGGCCGTCACCCTTGCCACGGGGTCGGTGTACAACAACCTGACCCACGAGATGAATTTCGAGCCAACACCCATGTGCTCCAGGACCGCAAAGAGATAGCGCCACTCCACCATGTCAAACGCCATTTTGGCATCCAATGACAGCACCGCTGCTGGTTCTGCCAATCTTGGGGCGCGTGCCAGCACCCCGTGCAGCCGTCGTAAATTCAACGCCGTACTCCGGTGTGGCATAAAGCCCGACTGGTCCGGATGAATTAGGTGCGTCAGATGGGGCAGTAGTCTAGTAGCCAGTAGTTTTGCCAAAATTTTGTTTTCGGCGTTAAGGAGTGAGATTGGGCGGTATGATCCGCATTCTTCAGGGGGTTTGCCGGGCTTCGGTATTGCTACTATTGTGGCCGTGCGCTGGTCAGGAGGCAAATTCCCCCGTTCCCGGCATTCCTTGTACATTTCAAGTAAGGGTGCAGAGAGCGTTTCGGACATGATCTTGTACCATTCAATCGGCACTCCATTGGGGCCCATTGCTTTCCCTGGGTGTAACGCTGCTATGGCTACCTGTATTTCTTCGGACGTCAGGTCTGAGTCAAGTTCGTCCCGAGCGTCCTGGGGGAGAGTACGGGTCGGTACCCCTAAGAGAGATCCTTCTACCCTCTCCCGTGTGACCTCAATTTCAGGGGAATAGACTGAATGGAAGTGGTCTGCTAGGAGTTCCACTATGCGGTCCGGACTGGTCTGTAACACTCCTTCCGAATCTTTTAGTTGCATTATGGCCCTCTGCCCTCCCCGTTTCTTCTCCAACCAGGCCAAGAGTTTACCTGCCTTATCGCCTACTTCATATATCCTATTCGTAGTCGCCGCCATATTGCCCACCACCTTGCGCCGGATATGGTCGGCGTGTCTCTGCTGACACAGCCTGAGCGCGTGTTGTGTATCCCCATTCGGGTTCCTCTCATGTTCCTGTGTTGCCCTGGCGAGCTGCTCCTCGAGGTCTAATAATTCCTGGCTCTGTGTGCGCTTATGCTGTGCGATACTTGAGATTGCCTGCCCGCGAAGAACCGTCTTGTAGGCTTCCCATAAGGTGACATGGGATGTTACCGATCCTTCATTGTCAGCGAGGTATGATCTCGTGCCCTTCTTTAAAGCCTTGGCTATAACAGGCTCTTTAAGGAATCCCGGGTAAATAGGGTAGATGCGTCTATGGGTGCATATCTGGCTGGAAAGAGTCAGTGTCAGCGGGGAATGGTCCGAGACCCCTCGCGGTCTGATGTGAGTATCAGTGATATTGAGAAGGCCCCCCCCCAGCGTGAGGAAGTAGTCAATCCTTGATAGGCTATCGTGAACTGCCGAATAATATGTGTATTGTCGGTCCTCTGGGTGAAACTGCCTCCATATGTCTACTAATCCCTGTGCTTCCATGAAGTCATGCAATCTGGAGGGCCCTGGTGTGTGTGCGCGCACAGGGTAGCGGTCTAGGGAGTTGTGTGCCACCGCATTAAAATCACCCCCCACAATAAGATCCCCTCTGGGAGGTTCAACAAAAATTTCCCCAGTTCTGGGAGAGCTATGGTGTGCAGCGCTGGCGGGATATATACTGAGACCACATTGAGCGGCCTCCCCTCCCACTGACCATGTATCGCCGCGAAGCGCCCCTGTGTGTCGACGCTAACGGAGTGGGTTATGAACCTGGACGAGCGGTGCATTAATATTCCCGTACCCCGGGACCCCTTAGTAAACTCAGAGTGAACAATCATGCTGTAGCCTTTCCTATCTAGGGCCTGTGTCGCTGTGCCAGTCAGATGAGTCTCCTGTAATAGGACCAAGGCGGGATTTACCTCTTTATGCTCTGTAAGACCAACCCACGCTTTATTTTGTCTCCCAGACCCCTCACATTCCAGGACATTAGGTTCAATGGTGATGCCCGCCCCATACTAGCGTCCCCCCCATCATGTCTGAATGAGCGGAAAGTCAGCCGACTTCCGCATCGCATCAAGCCGCTTGCGGAGTGAACACGTATTCTTCGCTGCAATACCATCGTTCCACGCCCTCGTATCCTACGGTACTGTTCCTGACCCTGTGTACTAACTAAAAACCTGAAACACATCCTACCCCCAACTCCCCCCCTCCCTGCCCCCCTGCTCAACGGACCAAAAACTGCCCGCCCCCCCAACTTAGCAGAGTGCCTGACCCCAACCCAAAACATAGTACTTGCTCGCTGGGGTGAAGGACTCTCCGGTATCAGCGGCCCCCATCCTCGGCTGCGGAGGCCCTCAGCCCAGTGTCCAAGGCGGCGTTGCCGGTCATCATTGCAGTCAGTTTAACCAGACAGTAGCAGTGAGTCATTGTTCCTCATCAGCACCCTCCTCCTGAAGGTCAGGCAAAGGGGAGAGTGCCTCCGCATCCTCCCCGGTGGATTGTGAGCCCTGTCGGGATCCTGCATTACGGTGTTTGGTCTGCCTGTTGGAGCGACGCGGGAGGCCCACCTGCCTCCACCCCTCCAGCCATTCTTGCGCCATCTCCAGGGAATCAAAAAACCAAGTTTTATTGTCTGCCACAATCCGAAGTTTGGCCGGAAAAAGCATGGAATATGGGATTTCCCTAGCTCTCAGTTCCTTCTTCACTTCGAAAAAGGTTCTTCTCCTCCGTGCGACCTCGGCAGTGTAGTCCGGAAAAAAGGCCAGTGTAGAGTTCTGGATCTTAATAGGGGGCGAATTTCTCGCCGCCTGCAGGATGGCGTCACGATCCCTGAAATTAAAGAGTCTTGCTATGATCGGCCTGGGGTTAGCGCCCGTTTTCCGGTGTCCACCAGGGACCCTGTGTGCCCTTTCCACTGTGAAGAAGGCGGAGAGTCCTTTAGGCTGTAGTTTCTGCTTGATTAAGTCCTCCACATACAGGTCCATTGCCCTCGTGTCTTCCGATTCCGGCACACCTATTATACGGATGTTGTTCCGCCTCGAGCGCCCTTCCTGGTCATCAAGCTTTTCACGCAATTCCTTATTTTCCTTCGAAACGCGTTCCATACCAATCTGCAGCTCCGCCACATCTTCCACCAAGGACTTGGTCACCACTTCCATATTATTCACTTTCTCCGACATCTTATGGAAGTCCGCTCTTATTAGCGTGATTTCGGCTGAGATTGACCCCACTGTGGCTTGTACTTGCGTGAGGGCTCGCATGACATCGTCCAGGGTCGCCTTCTTGCCCCCTGCCGCTTCCGCAGTCTTGCTTTGCTGTGATTTGGCGTCTGGGGGGGAGGAAACGGGCTTCTCATATGCAAATCGATCAAGGCGGGACTGTGTTGCTCCAGCCTTCGGTCCCTTGCCGGCCATCTTAGCAGCGGGGCTCGCCAAAAGTGTAGGTAGCCGGTGCCCCACTCCCCCGATCCGGCGCACCCGTACGCCTGTACTCACACCTGTCGCCGCTCGGACAGATTCACTCTCTGGGTGGCCACGGGGCGCAGTCCAACAGTCCACGTGGTTTCTGTGAAATCCTCCTAGCCCAAACAATACCCGGTGACACTACGTATCACAGGGCCCCCCACTGTGTCGCCGTTTCCGCAGTGTCCAGCGGGATCTGTGGGGCGAAGCTGCCAGACCCAATCGTGGGGCGGATGTTTTAATAATCTCCCCCGGAAATGCGTAAGGTCCTCCACTCCAGTGTCTTATGTGCCGCCTCCGCCCTGCGGCCGTCGAACCACCCGCCAGGCACTCCTGGTTATGTCGTAGGGCCCGTGGTAGTGGCAAAGAAGTCGGCCCGAGGCCGAGGAGCAAGGCCTGTATGGACGACCCCCAGCACCTCGAGTCAACTCTGGGAAGTGTCTCAGTGGAGTCCGACGTCCGCCCGGGCCTATGCCGGCGCAATGTGCCCCCAGTCGGCGGAGGAGCCCCGGCAGTGTAATATGCGCCGCCCGGCGGCGAGTAATCACTTCTGTCCCTACTCCGCGTCCCGACTGCGACGCCGGGTCTGCTGCGGCTGAGGCAGTGCGTTCTGTGCGGCCCCAAGATGGCGGCCCCTTGTACCGGCTTCGCCGCTATGTGCGCCTCTTCTCACCCCCGCAGGTTGTCAGGGCTGGTCTTTCCTCACCTCGGAGGGGCGCCTGGGCTCGTACTCTGGGCTGTTAAAGTCCGGCGGTGCTTTAAGGGCGCCGAGGGTTCTCCCCCGCCGCTGCCAGGCACAGGCGGGCGCTTCCGGAGTCCCTCCGCCCGGATCAATGAACTTCCTGTCCGCTCAGCGGTGCAGTACACTCCCCGGCTCGGATGCTGCACACAGGCCCACACGAGTATCGGCCGAGACTGTAGTTCCCGACCTCGGAGTGAAGTCCCGGTAGTCTAGAATACTGCCGCCCGGTCCTGGGCTTCGTCGCCTTCCCGCCTGGGAAGTTCCGCAAACGGATAAGTGATCGGATAGTTTAGGAGGCCGCTTCAATCACGGAGCTCTCCTCCTAAGCTGCCGCCATCTCCGGCTGCTGGCCACGCCCCCCGATGTTTACAACTTTGGCACTTCCTTTTTCCTAAGACTTACATCTTTCTACTTGCATTTCATTCCTGTCCTGTTTGTTTCCAGTTCTGAGTAGCACTCCACAACATCAGCTGGACATATTTAAAGCTTGAGATATTACCCCTAGTTCTGTCCATTATCTCCTCCCAGCTGCATAATCCATCCTTGTAAGTCAATTCCTGCCACTTAAGCATCTTTGCGCCATCAATGAATGAATAAATCAGCATTTCTAGAGAGTGTGGTTACCCGGAGGCATCCCAGCACTTATCCAATCACGAACTCCGTACTTTGTTTAGGGGAACAGAAAGGATTTTATGAGTTTTCGAAAGGCCAGATGGTTGGTCTCAAGATGAATACGGATGGGGAGACGGTTCCACAACTTGGCAACATTAGAAGAGAAGAGACGCCCTCCACTTCATGATCTTTTGATTTTAGGGACTGCCGCCAGATGTTTACTATTCAACCGCCAATCCCTATGAGGGTGGTAGGGCAAGATGATGGAACGAATAATAGGTGGTCCATTAGCTAACATTATCTTATGTGCAATGCACAAAGCCTTAAACTGGACTCTCTCCTGAATGGGGAGCCAGTGAAGGGTGGCGATGGAGGACTTTGCTGATTGATGACTGGGGATGTTCAGTAGCAGGCGTGCTGCACAGTTTTGCATAGTATGCATTTTTTGGGTGGTAAGATAAGGGGCTCCCAGGTAGAGGGCATTTGTATATTCAAGCTGGGAAAGAATCAATGCTTGAACCATCAGTCTTATGGCATGAAAAGGTAGCAGAGGGAGGATTGTCTGTATCATCCTGAGAATCCCATAACAGCTACCTGCAACCTTCTGCGCTTGCTCCCTAAAATCGAGATTGGGGTGAAGCCAAACACCCAGGCTCTTAATCTGTTCATTGGGGGTTGGATTGGACCAAAACAGCTGGGCTAGGGCAAGCTTACATTCTGAATGGGATATTTACCTAGGAGCATCAGCTCCATCTTGGCCCAGCTGAGTTTCAGGTATGAGCCTTCCATCCAGATTGACACCTTTTCTAGACACCCGGCTAGAGCAGGCCCAGTTTTGTCAAGCTGGTTGAAAGAGACAATCAGCTGCGTGTCATTGGCTTGGGTGGCAATCTGGATTCCGAGCGGCTTCACTATCTGCCAGGGGGCTCATGTACACATTAAATAGAGTGGGGCTCAGGGACAATCCCTGCGGGACCCTACATCTAAGTGGCATACATTCAGAGGTAATTTCATCTTCAAACACCTGGAATGATCTGTCCTCCAAAAAGGATTGCAGCCACTTAAGAGCTGTCCCAGCCACTCCTACCTTCCTAAGTCTTTCAATGAGCAACTGATGGTTGACCGTGTCGAAGGCTGCGCTGAGACCTAGAAGAACAATAGCAGCACAGCCTCCATCATCTAGAATTTTTCTGGCTTCTTCTACTAGTGCCAGAAGGGCGGTCTCCATGCCTTGTTGAGGTCTAAATCCAGTTTGTGAAGGATGGAGACAAATATTAGTTTCCAGAAATGCGAAGAGAACAGAATTAACATGTTTTTCAGCAATTTTACTGATTCCTGGCAGTAATGAGATGGGACGGTAATCCACCAACACCTCTGGATCCAGGTTTTTTTTTTAAAAGAACTTTAACCATTGCTCATTTCCACAAAGGGGGCGGGGGGAGTCCCATCAGAAATGTGGCATTGATCGAGTCCATGATAACTGGAGATACAGTATCAATGACTTGGTTGAAAATAGTAGGAGGTACCAAGTCTCTAGGTGAGCCAGATTTCAATTGGTTGAAAATGGCTCACAAAGAGGTCAGGTTCAGAGGAGGAATTTCCTCTAAGGAACAATCTTTAATTTGAGGCCCGTTATCCAGAGGTGGTGCATTTTGTGGTACTAAGACCTGGGGAAAAGAGGAATAAATATCTTGCATTTTATTCAAAAAGAATGTTGCCATTTTGTTGCAGCAGGGTGATGTATCATCAGAAACAATAGGAGGAGAGGGAGGTTTGAGGAGAGATTTCGCAATGCAAAATATTTCGTGCTGGGAATTAGAGGATGAAGTAATTCTTTCTCCATAATAAAGAGCCTGACCACATCTAATGTCTTCCTTATACACTTTTATAGCCTCCCTGTATTCAATTTCAATGACTTTGCAAATGGACCTTCATACACTCTGGCTGTCCTGGGGATAACCATATTGGTACAAACTGCTATAGCACTGTAGCCCCGAAATCCTCCTTATATCATACATCGCACCTGCTCTTAGTAATTTTAATCATGCCTTCCTAAAGAATTTTGGTTCACTAAATTTGTATAAAAACCTGTATAAAAACCTGTTAGACCTGTCAGTCTCAGGGTGATCTTCTCCCGAAAGTTTTGTTTCTTTCTCTCCATATATTTTATGCTGATATTCATTTTGTTGGCCTTAGGACTGTGTGCACTTAACACTGCTACAGAGTGGTGAAGTGCTAGTGATCACTCCCCTAGACATGGTATAATTGACTTTCACCATCTTTAATTCATGTATAAGACCCTTATAGAGTTATTTACCAAATACCCAGGGCCTTTAGATTGCTACTATTGGGCCTGCAGCACTTAGTACCTCATTTATGGCGTTTTGAAGTAGGGCAGTGCAGCAAGTAACGTAGCTGCACTGCTCTATATCAAAGTGAAAGGGCAGGAATCTAACATGTTGCATTCTTGTCCTTTTTCCCTGTGCTGACGCCTCTTCAGTAGTCTAGGGCCAATCAGGCACCCTTGCACCATGTTGCAAGAGTGACTGTGTGGTAGGCTGGATTGCTTATGTGCAGGAAGGGGCAGAGTTCCACACAAAAACAATCCTGGGAGGCGTTTTCCTCCTCCTATATGTGCTGCAGAATGCAGCAACCCTGGAAAGAGGGAAAAACAAGGAGAAATAACGTTTTTTCTCTTAGTTGGGTCTTCCCCTGGGAGGCATATTGTTTTGGTGCATCCCCAGGTTTACATGGTTTTGTAAGTCTGGGGAAGCATCAAAATCCATGGGAACACCCATAACAACACCCATGGAACTCCTCCCTAGCACAGAGTAAGGCAACGCAGTGATTTTCGCTGCCTAGCCTTACACCATATCTATGAGTCCATTCAAAGTGGCTTTGTGTGACCTCATAAATATGGTTTTGCAGACAGTGCTGCTTTAGAGTCACAAAAACTGATGCTTTGGCAGAAGAAGGGACTCATAAATATGCCTCTTAGTGTGCCACCCACTTAAGTAACCCCTTAACATGCCCCAGGCCTGCTATTGCAACCAGAATTCAGTTTTAAACTGCCAATTCTACTTGGCAATATAACCACCTTGCCAAGCCTTAAACTCCAGTTTTATTCCATATAGGTCACCTCTAAGGTATGCCCTAGATATCCTGCCTGATTGATATTTGGGATCCCCTTGTCTCCTACCTCCTGCGCCAGAACTCCCTGCACTCTGCAGCCTCTCCCGCGCTCCCCGTCGGCACTCTGCCTGCGGCGGCCGCCGGAGTTGGCCGGCATGGCAGTATCTCCCCACCCACACACTTCTCTGGTCCCCTGAGCCCTCTTCAATCTGCGTCAGGCTTTTCCCGGGCTCCCTCGCCCACTTCTCCACCTTTGCCTCAGAACCTCTCTTTCAGAGTATTGCAATGAGCTATTTGTTTAGGATGTTTCATTTGATATGTATGCAATGACTGTGGTTCTCCTCTCTGATTGCGGACCCTCCGCCTGCATATACTGTAACCTCGAAGTGCAATTTTTTTTCAATAAAGGTGTTTAAAAAATTAAAAATGGTCTGTGTTCTAGTCTTCCACTATTAAGGGAAATTCCGCTTTCTCCAGACCTCGATTTTGAGGTCGAGCCTGGGCAGCACACACGCTGCTCTGCGAGGCATGCTTTATTCAGGTAGGGACTTGAAGCTCTGCCCCCTCTCCCCCATATTTTTCATTGGCTTGTGTCATTGGCCACTGTAAACTGTAGCTGTTCATTGGTCAGTAGGCCTAGTAGTCTTTTCTTAGTAACGCTTTGTCTCATTTTGTAACCTCCCATGGCTACGCCTCCTGTTACATGTGTTGTTACTCAGAGGGCTTTAATTACAGCCTCTTGAGCACTATTTTCTCAAATAGCTTTGACCTGCCTGCGACTAATGCTTTAAAAAAAATTATAGCACGAATGCATTTGCAGTGCAATTGGTCTTGCATTTTCTGAGAGTTTAAGCTATTGCATTGTAAATGACAATGCCTTTTATTTATCTGATTTAAAAACAACACATAAATAAAAGGCATTGTCATTTACAATGCCAATAGCACAAACTCTCGTAAATGTGAGACCTATTGAGCTTGTTTCAAGCTGCTTGTAGTAGAATCTCCTCTAGAAATGTCATGTCTTTCTTAGGCAAGAAGGTAAAGCGCTGTCTCTTTACTTAAAAAAAATATTTCCTAACCCCTTACAGGCCTGTTGTTTCATTGTGTACAAAATACTTGTCACATACTCATTATTCATGTACGGGACGCTGTTACTTTTTCATGATCATCTGTCATACATTTGACCTTGTTTAAATAAATATTTTCACTCAAATCACACTGCAAAAAAATTCTCTTAACTCATTTGTGTTTGCGTTTGCAGATTCAGTTGGGGATGAAGCACACAGTGCGCGCTAAAATGTAATCTGTTTCTCAAACATATTAGCTTTGAAAGTGCTAAATGCATTTTTAATTAGAAGGTTTTCCCTACGGTATTACTTAACAAATTATGCTAATGATGTGCACTATCCCACAGGCATTTTTATATTTTGGTATGCATTCCGTTAGATAGGCTTGGTCTATAGACATATCACTATATGACTCAAAGGATATTGTATGTCCGAAGTAAAAAAAACACATATGTAAAAAATATATATAATACTATGGGGTCGACAGTGTACAATGCAACCACATTAATTATGTCCTCTGCACTCTCTGTTCATTTTGCCCTTCATTTCTCGTCGTTTATTAAATCTGTGATTAATACATTCTACTGCCAATCGTGTTTTTCCCTTTTGCTTGCTATTTTTCAGTGCTACTGAGGATTGCTATTATTAATTAAAGTATGTTATTCAATTTTTACACTGCATATGCAGCTTTATGCCAGATGTCTCTCTTAATAATATTGCATGTATTAGCAAAGTCTGGGATGTCACCTTCATGGAATTTGACCAACACGTGCATGTTTAAGAAATATATGAAGTAATGCAATAGTTACAGAAAAGCCAATCCGCTTTCAAAATAGCGAAAGTGCTATTGTAAATATGAGTCCCCCAGATGCTAAATAGCTATATTGATGATTTAATGTATGTGATGGTGTGCAGAGGCTCTCCATCCACACCTAGTAACTCTCTTTGATTTCATCATTAATTCTTAGGATTTATACATTTTTGTACCGTGGAGACAGCCACCTTTCTGCTTTTTGTGTCAAGACAGAAAGAGTAACAAACAGCAGTCTGGTGAGCTACTGACAACTGCAACTCTCATTATTAGTCTATTCAACAATTTCTTCAGTAGATGTCCTCAATTAGAAGCGGGCAGTAATGGTATATTGACAAAGAGGTGGTTATCCCATCT
This sequence comes from Lissotriton helveticus, assembly GCF_964261635.1. Classification (NCBI taxonomy): domain Eukaryota; kingdom Metazoa; phylum Chordata; class Amphibia; order Caudata; family Salamandridae; genus Lissotriton; species Lissotriton helveticus. Next base: position 1,051,435,219 of record NC_136070.1, read on the forward strand.
GTCCTCCTCTTCATCCCCTAACCTCAATTAGAGGATGGAGGAAGGTGCTGTTACAATAGTGGAGCTGCCAATGGCAGGAACATTTATTTGTCAGATGTAATGCCAAATTAAACAGTTTATGGTACCTGCTTTACTACATAAAGTGGTTTGTTTGTGACCCCTTTCACCCGTGTGTGTGTGTGTGTGTGTGTGTGTGTGTGTGTGTGTGTGTGAGAGAGAGAGAGAGAGAGAGGACAAAAACCTGAGAAAATGTCCCTGACATGCCTGAAACAAATTATAGTGACTTAGAGACATTTTGATTTTGTGTCCAGGAAATGTGGCACACATGTGCAGGCACATTTCCAGAACTCACCTGAGGCTGTGGATGGCAGCAAGAAGGCAACAAAGCCGAAAGAGTTTCGGCAAGATGGCGGCTTGTGATTAGACACGGCCAGTCTTCGGTCCGGTCCCCTCTGGGTTGCATTCGAAAGTAATTGATTATTAGGGCCCTTGCCTCCCTCACTGCATCTTCATTCACCTGACCTTCATTGACGGGAGTGGGGGAGCATGGACTGCTGCTGCTCAACCAGTGCTCTCAATGCTGAGTGCCCCAGTGTGACAGGTTGACCGCCCCACCCAACTTGGGGAGTACACAGTGCCAAGTAACAAGCAGGAAATGCAGTCGGCGTCGTCACATGGTTCTCGGCAGTGTAGCGAGGGCGTCATTTCTACCTGGTAGCTTAAGGATTCCTGGCGACAGAGGCGCAACTAGAGCCAAATTTCGGTAGGGCGACGAAAACATTTCGGGGGGGCTAATTCTTCCGGCCACAGGCAGAGTGGAGATGCAGGGGCTCTAAGAAGGGGTGAAAAACAACAAAGCCTCATTAACAAGCAGATGGTCTTTTAAAGACCTATGAAGTACTCTGGTGCGGATGTGTGTGTGGCCGGGAAGCTGTCTCAGTCCAGGCTGACACACACGACGGGGGGCTGAAGCCCTTTGAGCCAAATGGGGATTGTGTGCCTGCCTGCCGATGTATCTGGGAGGAGCTGAGCTGGTCTCTCCTGTTCTGATTTTCACATGGCATCTAGGGGGAGACCTCAAGTTACACTCGTCACATTATTTCCTCCGTAATCACTGGATTGGGTGTTAGGCGGATTGACACTCTGTTGCAGTTTCTTGAAGAGCTCTAATTTCAGATAGAGTTCAACAGAAGGAACATTTGTAAGTTCTATGACTTTTTGGCAGTCTCACTTGCATTGAACTGACCTACATTGGCTGGGATGCCGGTTAAGGGGACAGTATAGAAGGGGCGGCCAACTGCAGCTGGTATTCTCACTCCACATAGACTTTGAAAGAAGCAACCCCTCCCAAGTAAGTCGGTAGATAATAATCTTAACAATCCTGTCGGACTGGGGGGAGGGAGGCCATAAGCTCTCTGAAACTTCCTGCTGCCTCTTCTCACCTTTCAGACCAGGTTGGGAGGCCTGACTCTGCCTGGATTAGTCTGTAAATCTCCAGATGTTGAACCAGAAGCTGCTGTCCCCAGTAATTCCGGAATGACTCTACCTGCTGTGGACTCTGAGGGGCATGGCAAGGGTGGGTGTCCCTAGGCTCTCATAAAACATTACATTATTTAATCGACCTCCTCCCTCTCCCTGCCCCAGCTTTCTTGAAGAATAATGGGAATAAATAAGTACCCTTGAGGCAGCACGCAGATTATGGCCGTTCCCCCCATACTGGGACCCCCTCAATAAAGCTATCAAGGAGCACGCCCACTGCTCCTTCAACCCTCAATACCACGCCCGGGGGTCTCATGTTCTGGGTTCTGACGTTTCCCTTCATGTCTTGATTGATGTTATTGTGACCTAATGGGATGCGGTCGTCGTGGATGCTGTTGAGGCAAAGAAGGCCCACCAGCCTGAGCCAGAAAATGTGCAGGTCCGCACTGTACCGTCATCTCAGTTTGGGGTAGCAGCCACCTCAGGGGCACTGACCCTGCATTTCACTGCCCTGGTGATGGATAGCCAGAAGGTCTTTCTTTCTCTCTTTGACTCTGGTAGCTTGCCGATATTGAGGATCATTTAATATAAACAATGGTTCTGTCGGGTATGTAACCTGATTACTTCAATATATGAATTAAATCCTTACTTAGTTCAATTAGTCTTACGGTTACTTAAGACAGTGCTGCAAACTAGGAGCTTGCTCACAATGCAAATCCAACACCAAAAGAGTTCAGGGTAACCAACCGTTTTTAATCTATGATTTAATTTTTTCATTCATAAATACCCTGTTTGCACATAAAGATTTTTAGTTCAAGACTTATTCACAATTTACAAATACTTTTTTTCAAAGACGGCGCATTATAAAATTGAGTGAATATAATGTGACATAAAGTGAAATAGTGACATTCAAACGTGTTTATGTACAAGTGAGTGAAGGGGGGGGGGGTGGAGAAGGAGAAGCGAAAAGTCTTTTTTGGCCAGTTCCAGTATTTAGTTATAATTATCCCAGTGGACCACTTAGGTTGGCTATCGTAAAACTGGATATTCTGTACTGATCCAATGGCTTCAATATCGTCGACGTTTCGACCCTGTGGACGCCTTAGTTGAGGGTCTAGGGCGGGTCTTCTTCAGGACATCGGGCAGTGGTATAGCGCCTGTAGGTTAGATAGGCAAGTTATCAGAATGGATTTTCAAGAATAAAGTGAGACACAGGTTGATGAGTGACTTTCATTACTTGTGCACTCACCAATGGGCCTTCGTGAGTTAGACCCTGAATTACTGTTGCGGAAATTATTTCAGGCGTGGAAGACTTTCAAATCTGTTGAATTAAATGAGCGTATGATGAGCATTAATACATATCTATTGGAACTAATCCGCTCTGTCCCTAATCAAGGCGAACAAATTACACACACTAATGAGTATAAACTCACCCAGTAGTTGACACTAATGGTTCCCGCAATGATTTGCAAAAGGGGACCATAATGCTCCTTAGGACTAGAGTCGCCGTATTAATCGGACGATCTGTAAAGAAAAGGTGTGCGTAGTCAGCATAGTATATTACGCATTTGGTTGATAGCGAGCTGATGTTTAAAAACATCAAAGCAGTCTCACCTACTGAAGTCGATGCAGTCTCTTGATCTGCATCCAAGAACGAGATCTGTTTCCATCCGCTCGCTCCTGCAGCATTCAGTCGGTTAACCAATATGGACTGAGCCGGTTGATGCAAGTTAACTCGCCTCGAGGACGTTAGTGCACGCAAGCGTTGTTTGGTTGCTAGGCAACAGGTCGAGTTACGCGCTGTTGCACACAAGCGTTGTTTGGTTAATGGGCAACAGATTAGCTCCCCTCGAGGACGCTGTCGTACGCAAGTGTTGTGTTGCACGCAAGCGTTGTAAGGTTGCTAAGCAACAGATCAAGTTACACACTATTCACGTCAAGTCATCACAAGCTTTTACTAGCTAGTTAGTATGTCAAGCATGACGTTGATAGGGTCATATTAGTTGCGGCAGAATATTTGGACATATAACTTAGAAGGCGGGGTATTTGTGACAAAAGCAATGATATTTACACACGATAAAAACAAATGAATGGCAGTCATATGAAATAAGACAATATTCATGCAGATGAAGTATTTCACAATACCGTCGTCATAAAATACAAAGTTACAACACATTATACGATATTTCATTCTCATAGTGTGTAGACATTTGAAGCACACCAAGTCTACAACACAAGTTATGTGACAGGTTAGAACAATTCAAATACAGGGAACTAAGTTTATCAAACTATGTGATTAGAGTTGACCCATTTGCTTGGCTGTCTCCTCTCGTTCATTCAGCCCCTCCTGTACCGTATTGAGAGCGTATATCCACCTACACTCCTTGTAATTGAGTGATTTGGTAACGGATCCACCTCTCGCACTAGGTGTTATTTTCTCCAGGACCCTCCACCTGATGTCTTCTGGTGTATGGCTGTGTGTGTGGAAGTGTTCTTCCAATGGCGCACCCACCGTGTTGCACCTAATCCCACACATGTGCTGTAAAATTCTGTTTTTTACCTTCTGTCTTGTCTGTCCCACGTATGTCAGGGCACATGGGCATGTGATGGCATAAATGACCTGTGTGCTATTGCAATTTGTAAACGGTGTCAATTTAAATGACCTGTAGTTCTGGATAAAGCTCGAGCCCTCAAGGCAGTAGTCACAGGCTCTGCAGTTGCCACATTTGTAGTGACCAGCTAATGGTGGCAGGTTTAACAGATTGCTCAAATCAGGCTGTTTCTGGGGATCCAAAAAGGCTTTCACCACAGTGTCTTTTATGTTTCTGCCCCTCTTGAATGCAAATAGAGGTTGTTCCGCAGGGAAGACCTATAGTCTCGGGCGAACAAAGTGGTACAAAAGGGGGTGGTGATGGACGGAGCGGGCTGCACTGTTCCCATGAGGCACAGGGTGAGACTGATTTGCATATGGCCATGTCTGAACTGGGGTGGCAGAGTGGGCTAAAAAACGGTGATGGATTAAACCCAGATCTGTTGACTGGGTGTGAGTGTTTGATTGGTTCAGATGCTCCGTCCATCGCCACCCCCTTTTGAACCACTTTGTTCGCCAGAAGTTGGCAGGGTATGCTCAGACGTGAGTCCCTTGCTCACTTTGCCACTGGATTCAAGCAAGCCGGGCTGAAGACGGCTGAAATGCCAGAAACCGGTCCTCGGAAGCTTGTTTCCGGTCCAGGGAAGGCATGGCTTGGCAGTTCGGGCTGCACTGTTCCCATAAGGCACAGGGTCAGACTGATTTGCATATGGCCATGTCTGAACTGGGGTGGCAGAGTGGGTTAAAGAACGGTGATGGATTAAACCCAGATCTGTTTACTGGGTGTGAGTGTTTGATTGGTTCAGATGCTCCGTCCATCGCTACCCCCTTTTGTACCACTTTGTTCGCCTGAAGTTGGCAGGGTATGCTCAGACGTGAGTCCCTTGCACACTTTGACACTGGATTTAAGCAAGCCGGGCTGAAGACGGCTGAAATGCCAGAAACCGGTCCTCGGAAGATTGTTTCCGGTCCAGGGAAGGCATGGCTTGGCAGTTCGGGCTGCACTGTTCCCATGAGGCACAGGGTCAGACTGATTTGCATATGGCCATGTCTGAACTGGGGTGGCAGAGTGGGCTAAAGAATGGTGATGGATTAAACCCAGATCTGTTGACTGGGTGTGAGTGTTTGATTGGTTCAGATGCTCCGTCCATCACCACCCCCTTTTGTACCACTTTGTTCGCCAGAAGTTGGCAGGGCATGCTCAGACGTGAGTCCCTTGCTTACTTTGCCACTGGATTCAAGCAAGCCGGGCTGAAGACGGCTGAAATGCCAGAAACCGGTCCTCGGAAGCTTGTTTCCGGTCCAGGGTAGGCATGGCTTGGCAGTTCGGGCTGCACTGTTCCCATAAGGCACAGGGTCAGACTGATTTGCATATGGCCATGTCTGAACTGGGGTGGTAGAGTGGGCTATAGAACGGTCATGGATTAAACCCAGATCTGTTGACTGGGTGTGAGTGTTTGATTGGTTCAGATGCTCCGTCCATCGCCACCCCCTTTTGTACCACTTTGTTCACCAGAAGTTGGCAGGGTATGCTCAGACGTGAGTCCCTTGCTCACTTTGCCACTGGATTCAAGCAAGCCGGGCTGAAGACGGCTGAAATGCCAGAAACCGGTCTTTGGAAGCTTGTTTCCGGTCCAGGGAAGGCATGGCTTGGCAGTTCGGGCTGCACTGTTCCCATGAGGCACAGGGTCAGACTGATTTGCATATGGCCCTGTCTGAACTGGGGTGGCAGAGTGGGCTAAAGAACGGTGATGGATTAAACCCAGATCTGTTGACTGGGTGTGAGTGTTTGATTGATTCAGATGCTCCGTCCATCGCCACCCCCTTTTGTACCACTTTGTTGGCCAGAAGTTGGCAGGGTATGCTCAGAAGTGAGTCCCTTGCTCACTTTGCCACTGGATTCAAGCAAGCCGGGCTGAAGACGGCTGAAATGCCAGAAACCGATCCTCGTAAGGTTGTTTCCGGTCCAGGGAAGGCATGGCTTGGCAGTTCGTGCTGCACTGTTCCCATGAGGCACAGGGTCAGACTGATTTGCATATGGCCATGTCTGAACTGGGGTGGCAGAGTGGGCTAAAGAACGGTGATGGATTAAACCTAGATCTGTTGACTGGGTGTGAGTGTTTGATTGGTTCAGATGCTCCGTCCATCGCCACCCCCTTTTGTACCACTTTGTTCGCCAGAAGTTGGCAGGATATGCTCAGACGTGAGTCCTTTGCTCACTTTGCCACTGGATTCAAGCAAGCCGGGCTGAAGACGGCTGAAATGCCAGAAACCGGTCTTCGGAAGCTTGTTTCCGGTCCAGGGAAGGCATGGCTTTGAAGTTCGGGCTGCACTGTTCCCATGAGGCACAGGGTCAGAGTGATTTGCATATGGCCATGTCTGAACTGGGGTGGCAGAGTGGGCTAAAGAACGGTGATGGATTAAACCCAGATCTGTTGACTGGGTGTGAGTGTTTGATTGGTTCAGATGCTCCGTCCATCGCCACCCCCTTTTGTACCACTTTGTTCGCCAGAAGTTGGCAGGGTATGCTCAGACGTGAGTTCCTTGCTCACTTTGCACCTGGATTCAAGCAAGCCGGGCTGAAGACAGCTGAAATGCCAGAAACCGGTGCTTGGAAGCTTGTTTCCGGTCCAGGGAAGGCAGGCTTGGCAGTTCGGGCTGCACTGTTCCCATGAGGCACAGTGTCAGACTGATTTGCATATGGCCATGTCTGAACTGGAGTGGCAGAGTGGGCTAAAGAACGGTGATGGATTAAACCCAGATCTGTTGACTGGATGTGAGTGTTTGATTGGTTCAGATGCTCCGTCCATCGCCACCCTCTTTTGTACCACTCTGTACTATAAACATGGCAAGATTGACTTCTACGCAATTGGCATATTTAATTTACTTATAAGTTCCTAGTAAAGTGCACATTATGTGCCCAGGGTCTGTAAATTAACTGATTCTAGTTGGCCTGCAGCACTGATAGTGCCACCCACTCAGTAGCCCTTTGAACATGGCTCGGGACTGCCATTGCAGGGCCTGTGTACGCAGTTTTAAAATTCAGTGCACCTACTTGCCAGGCCAAACCTTTCTATTTTTTATGTGTAAGGCACCCCTAAGGTAGGCCCTAGGCATTGGCAGGGTGCAGTGTATGAAAAAGGTAGGACAGGCACTTTTAAGTTGTGCATGTCCTGGTAGTGAAATACTCTTAAATCCGTCTTTCACAACTGCAAGGCCTTTCTCTCTCCTAGGTTAACACTGGGCTTACCTTAAGAACCTTTTAGGTGCAATATCCAATTGGGAGCAGATAGAAATTTGGAGTTTGATGTTTCTGGACCTACAATTTAAAATCACAAGTTATGGTGAAGTTGGATTTTAAATTGTAAATCTGAAAACAACAGTTTTAGACAGCTGGCATTTTCTTACTTTAACCATTCTGTGCCTCCTCCTGTCTCTGAATACACCTCTGGGCTATGTGACAGTTGGGCTTTGTGTATACCCTCAACACACCCAGACAAAGGGAGCTGGGGTTTGACATTTGCATCCTGATGGCCCATCACCAGGCCTTCCTGAGGTAGATTGGAGGGACGAACTGACACATGCACCTGAATTCGCCTCTTTGCAAAGCAGCATCACCACTCATGACCACTAAGGCCTGTTAGAACTGAAACGTATTACCAACCTACACTATCCTCATATTTTACATGATTATGTTAGCATTTATTTAGCTATCATATAGTATATTGTCTGGATGCATATACAATTAACCGCTATGTAAGTTAGGTTAGCATCTGTGCAACCATTGTACCCCGCCAAGACAACATTTTGTAATATAATCGAAACTGTTATTTGATCATTAATGAGAAATGGTCCTTTGTAAGTTTTGCTTCTCACATGCTGAAATCTTGCTCATTAACGCATGCCTTTTCTGTTACATGAAGGCCTTCTCCCACCTGTCTAGAGGGGAGGATAAGCCAGACGACCTTGGGCAGTAGATAGCTTGTGCCAGGCTGTGGGATCAAAACTTATTTTCTGTACCCCCATTTTATTACTACAGCTACTTTTTATAGTTGGCAGGTCTTTGTGGACTCCACAACATATATAATGTAACTTTATGATTGTTAGAGTCAGTCCCTCGTCAGCCATCATAGGAGGCTTGTCTGATTGGACTCCACTGCAGTGTACTTTGTGAATAAACTAGTTTGCTTGTATTCTCTACTGCATCATCGACTCTTCGTTCTTGGAGGGCTATAGGAGTTCGAGAGTGACCTGGGTGGCCCTAGTTGGGTTACTTCCTTCAGGCCCAGCAAGTATGTCTGTGCCCCCTGGCGTCTCGTCACACCCAGTGGACCAGCGATGCTCACCATGCTTCCGGCAAACTCTTTCCCCTCAAACAGGACTCTTGGATCAACTTGAGAAGGTAAAACCTCTGCTGGACCTGTTTGGAGCTGTAACCCACCCGTACTCCATCTCAGTCGGGTTGACTTTTCAGGTTTGGCCTGGCTGAGCGTGACCTCAAGTAACCGTTTAGCCCTATTAACTTCTATTCACTGATTTTTTTATGTAATCTTTAAAAATTCATATATCATGTTCTGTTCATTGGATTTTTGTCATTTTATTTTGTTTTAATCAGATAAATATTATCTATTGTTCCAAACTTGTGTCTTTTGTGGTGTTTTGATTGAGGTACTGTAATTAAATTGTGCAGAAATACTTTACACATTCCCTCCTTAAGTTAATCCTAAATGCTATGTACCAAGCTACAAGCAGGTGAGGACTGGTTAATTTAGGTTGTGTATTTGACTTACCCTGACTAGAGTGGTGGTCCCTAATTGTACAGGTTGCATACCTATGTCAATTAGAGACCCCAACAGCCTGAAACCTAGGATCCACTGCTCTGGATTTCTTTCTGACATTTCTCATGGCACTAGACAGGGATGCCCTCTATCCATTCAGCTGTTTGTTTTATACATCGAGCCTTATGTTCAAGCTTTTAAAGTGGCATAGGTTATCTATCCTTTGTGTATACACCAATTTGAGGTGAAGGTCATACCATATGCGGACAATGTGACAGTAGTAACCCCCACCTAGGCCATCAGGGCAGTAGAGGCAGCCGCACAGGTATTTGGTAGTGTTTCAGGATACAAGCTCAACCTGGACAAGGAACAGGTTATGTCTAATGTTATCCTTCCTCTCCAGGACAAGTGATGGGTACATTTGACCACTTATCTGGGGGTAGAAATATTGATACGAATGGAGTACATCATCAAACATAATTACAGAAAACTCTATCAACGGACAGTGAGTGCCTTTAATAAGTGGAATCGCTAGCATATCGGCCCGATCAGCAGGTGTAATCTTAATAAAATGATTATCCTCCCCAAGGTATCAGTATCTTTTTCGAAGTATCCCTCTTTCTCTCTCTTTGGCTTTCTTTAGTAAGATGGAGTCTTGTTGGCAGAAGTTCATCTGGAGCTATAAGAAACCTGGCTGCAAGATACAGCTCTTGCAGTTGCCCAAGGATAAAGGTGGGGTCTCCTTCCCTGTATTGCCATTTTATTATCTCTTCTCGTTTTGGTCTGTACTCCGTCTGGTCATGGAGAGGGGGGTGTGGGAGCAGGGCCACATGCTTGTGGATTACCTGCCACTATGGGACTCGATTGACCCAGGCATTAGCATGATTGATACAGTCTACTTTAAATGGACTCTTTTTAAGACTCCAAAGGTGTTCCATTTTACGTGGAGCTCCCTCAAAAAGTATTTACAGACACAACCCTTTTTTAAAAGATATACATATTTTGGATATAACCCTAATTTACCTTTCTGTGTCCATCACAGCTTTAGGGAGAGCTAGGAGGCAGCTAGACCTTTTACCCTTGGACACTTGTTTGAGGGGGATGTTTTTCTTTCTTTTTAGACCATGCAGCAGCAGTTTTCTCTTCCTCATATTGGCTTTTTTAGGTTTCTGCAAATTTGACATATTATTTCCCGTCTTGATAAAGATGAGATCGGCTGCTACCATGAAGGGGGACATCAATCTGGCCTAAAAGCTAATCTTTTCAGCTGAACTGGATCAATGGGCTGCTAATTTCCATCTGAGGGAAGATAAATGGAGTAGGCTTCCGGACACAGTAGTAACAGTTGAGGATATAGGGCTCAGCAATCTTCTTGCACAGAGCGTCCTAAATGCATCATTAATGAAGGTTCATCACATCAAATGTATCAACAATTTTTATCATACTTAGCGCAGTCTTCAAGTCATGAAGCTCAGAGCAGATGACTGCTATTTTCATTGCGGGGCAGAGGATTCATGTTTTCGCTACTTGTCCTGTCCTAAATGAATACTGGGTCTCAAGGCACTCAAGTTGCTTGCATGCATTGAGACCCTCACAATTGATTTGCCATGCTTTATAAATCTTGATTGAAGTGCAGCCCCATGTCTCTGGAATTGGTGGCGTGAATTTCCGAGAACCTGTTTTCTGGAAATGTCGTTGTTAGAGAACTATGCTCACTGAAGGAGGTTGAGCAAGACCTGAGATCTGAATAGGCTCTGGATTGGTGATATATTGGCTGGCCCAGATGAGAGGATTTCCTTCGGATGTTATTTCCACTATGCTTCTCTCTTTTTGATTTTCATTATGGCTTTCTGATATATCTTTTTTTCTATTTAACCCCTGCTTTCTGTTTTTTTTTGTGTTACTGCCAATTTTAAGATCTTCTGTTCCCTTGTATGGATTAGGTTCTCCAATAAAAAAAATAGAGGGTGACCAAGCCAGGGGGATGCAAGGATGCAGGGGAATTGGTGGTAGAGTCAAGCGGCAGAGCCAGGGACCCAGGGGGTAGAAGGGTGCAGTTTCCATGATTTATTTAATTGTGCAGTTTCCACCCTAAATGACGGCTGTATCCACTGAGGTTCAAAAATACCTGTCCATGTGGTAAACAGATATATATATATGAGACCAACTGGTGCTGATGTGTGGGTGGGAGACGGTGCCATGATGGCTAGTTCACCAAAATGTATACTAGGCCATAGGCCCCTTAACTGTGTTCAGCAATCATGTGACATATTCAGGACATGCTCATTGTTAGAATTTGCCCCGTAATAATACGTCTTTTAACTGTAACAAATTGGCATCCATACAATCATTTTAATTTGTATCATTTGGCTGAAGGAAAGCAATAGATCAGACTTAATGCTGCAAACTTGCTGGTAAGAGAAAAGTAGTGCTGTTGGCTGTGGTCCTTAATACTACAGTTATTCATTTCCCATTTCTATGTTCACAATAACACAGGAAATGTGCATTTAAGTTACTTTTATTCTGGATAAACTATCCCCAGAGGGTTAACCATCTTAAGTTCCGTATCTTCTGACCCTAGATTTTCTCTGGAGCTCATCAAATTATTTTTGGCTGGAAACTATAAGTTCCTGTAATGTTTATTTGTTCAAGATGTGGCCAGCTGGAAGGTGGCACATGTAGTCAACGTAGTAATGTGGAGCAATATTGAAACCCGCCACTATACCACCTTACTGTACATAGCATTTCTGTTATATCTGAAATAGTTGTACTTAACTTGTAATATTTGCTAAATAGGTATCATTTTGGGTGTGATATCCAGTTTTTTAAGAGTAACCATTTACTGTTTTAAAGACTCGCCATGTAAAGGATTGAGTTGCAAAAACTGTTACCTTCAAGTTAAACAGAATATTTTAATCCAATTGCATTGTTATTATCACCCACAGCCTTAGAAATTCACAGTATATTTCAGATAAACTGTAAATTCCTTAACTTTTGGTTGGGGAAAAATAGTCAAAAATATTGCACGGGATTGAAAAAATGTATCCATTCCAGCAATTGTAAGACTACCAAGTATTTTTTTTAGGTCTTTCAGAATTTCAGTTTTATGTTCAGAACCGGAATGTTGAGAGATTTATCTAATAATAATGTTTCCATCCTTCAAGCAATCCACTAATTAGTTGGTTTTCAGTTAAAAAAAGCAGGAAAAAAGACACTTTTAAAAAGTCATGTTAAAATGTCATAAACTAAAATAGGAAATATTTTGGTAACATAAAAATCGAAAAAAGACGGAAGAAGAACAGCTTGTGTAAATAAAAGAGAGAAACCATTGTACAGTGTAGAAGTCTTTACATTTATTGTGAAGGCAACACAAGTCATTTTAAATGTAAACTGACAGCTTATGTCCATAAGGTGTCAGCAAATATGAGCCTATTTTGACTTCTCTAAAGTGTGGGTTTGGAAGTTGTTTAATGTGTAGCACTTGACAAAAGCAGAACAGCAAGCACCTTTAAAAAGTGAGTGTGCAAAGTAAAGGCATATGAAGTAAGTTGGAGAAGGCAGGAGGCACCTTCTGCAATGGACGAAAAGTGATGTTTAACTGGAGGGATGCAATAAGAGATCAAAAAAAGACAGGCGCATGACCAGAGGGAGGCAGAGGCACCCTCATCCAAAACAAATGGAAAGAAGAAATAGGGCTGGGACATCCACTTCATCACGAACTGCAAGTGTAGAAACAAAGAGATCATTACTTACCCGTACATTTAATCACCCTGATTAAGGCCCTCTACATCCAAGTCCTAACATGTTGAGGCTTTCCCACCCCCCAGACAGGCCCTCTACACTTTAGTCCTTTCTCACTTTTTTGTCCCCTCTTACAGGCTCCTCCTCCCATACACCTGTAAATATTAAGTCGAGATGGGTGTAAAACTAAAAGGGAGGGAGGAGTAATGAAGCTTACCCGTAAATAATTATCTCATTACCCCCTCAAAGGAGCTCCTCGTCCCAGTCCTAACAAGTTGAGGAAATCACATGCAAAGAAGACCATGTTTTATGCTGTCTCTTAAATACTCATGAACATTTATTATACACAATTGCTCCATTGCTGCCTTAACCACACCAGAACCAAAATTGTCCAAAGTAGAGTTCATCACAACCAGTCAATAGGGATTAACAAATGTGTGATGGTTTGTCGAAGTGGCTGCCAAACAAATTGATTGAATAGGAACACCCCATGCTTCTGCCCAAGAGGGAGAAACTGATCGTGTCAAACGACTCTGTACTCCAGAAGTGGGGACCTGACCCAAATATATGTAAGCCTGGCAAATAGCCTGAGACACCCATCTGCTGTGTGTAGCTGGAGTAACCTTTTTACCTTTATTTACACTTCCAAAAGATATAAAAATTGATTTGGACAAACTGAACTTCTTGTACGTTGAATGCCAATTAATAATGACTGTTTGACATCTAACAAGGAAGGAAGCTGATCATTCCCTTCTTGAAAAACAGGATTATTTTTTCTGGCTGTAAGTGATATTTTTAATTTCTTTTAGAAATACATTTTGGATCAGGCCTAAGCACCAATCTCTCTGGAATAATCTGAAAATAGGAAAAAGAAACAACCAGGGACCCCAGCTCACTCAGGCGACTGCCCGATGTTATTGCCAATAAAAAAGATCGGTTTGCTGACATCCTGACAAGTTCTGCCTCCTCCAAAGATTCAAACAGATGAAGCAACGATCCCATCAGGACAGTAGGCCAACCCCATGTGGGATGAACAGGCTAAGTGACAAGTCTGCACAACCGAAAACTCTTTAATAATCAAAGGGCTAAAGGTGTAATTTTCTATAGATCACCCTTAAAACCCCTAAAGACTTTAAGCCCACTGGGCTGCCAGCATTGCTGGGGATGAATTCTTAAGTAAACCTTATCTCAAGAACTCAAAAATGTAAAAAGGATCCATTGTCATCGAGTCAACATTTTTCAAAGAAACCATCTAGTAAAGAATCCCCTACTCTGTTTATATGAAGAAAGGGTAGATTTCTTTCTGGATAATTGGATATCTTCTGCCACCTGGGAAGAACACCCTATCCTGCCCAAAACTAACCTCTCAAGTTCCAGGCCGTTAGACTCATCCTTTGAAAAGTAACCAAAGGTAAAAAAGGGAACTGAAGAGGAGGGAGGGATATTGGAAGTCTGAGACAAGTGCTTTTGGACAGAGTCAACAGAAGTGTAAACCACTGATGTTGTGGCCAAAAAGGGGATATTAGTATCACTGAAACCTTCTCTCCCGAATCTTCTGAAGCACCCTCAGAAGGAGGGGAATTGGAGGGAAGGCATGTAACAGCCCCTGGGCCAAAGAACTCACGAGGCATCCACCGCCCAGGTGTGTTGACAATGTATCTCTATGCAATAGACTGGCAGCATTGCATATTGAGTAACCTGGGGCGGTATCTCCGCTTCGCTAGCGGAGTTTGCGGAGATTTGCCTACTCCGCGCTCTGCTGCAAACGCGGAGGTAGGCAAAACTCAGCCTTTGTGGTGGAACGTAGATAGCCACTCCCTCCCAAATGATTTAAAAATGAAAAAAGAAGGCACTTACCCGCTTGTCTGCTGCCTCCCCTCCCTGACCACTCTCCTCCCTGCTCCCCGCGCCCTTCTGAAATGAAAAACACTACACAACATTGTGTTTTTTTATTGAAGAAGGACGCGAGGAGCAGGGAGCAGAGCGGCCAGGCAGGGGAGGCAGCAGACAAGCAGGTAAGTGCCTTCTTTTTCATTTTTAAATCATTTGGGAGGAGGGAGGGAGAAGATCAGAGCTAAGCAGAGCTTCACTGAGTTTTTTTCAAATTCCGTGGAGCTCCGCATAGACGCACTATCCCAGCTCCGCCCATCCTTAATATTGAGGGGTAGCAAGCAAATCTATCCAGGGGGTCACAAACACTTGACAAATCAGAAGAAACAGAGGCTGAGATAGATTCCCCCAGTGATCCAACAGATAATTTACCAATTGCTTGAGATGGAGACGAGCACCTGGGACCACCACAGGTGTTGCCGACAACAAGCTTTGGACTCGCAAGCAGAATCTGGCAAAAGCTTCCTTTTGGACAACATAGATTGAAGGTTTGGCTGTAAGTAGTTGATTATGTCCTGTGGTTGGAAAACATACTCTTTCTGGGTGTCAAAGATTGCCCCAATGACCTGAATCCATTGGACAGGTCCAGGAGAGATTTTAGGAGATTCAACTTGCAACCCAACTGCTGGAGAAGACTAGTAGTCGATGTCACTACTTCCTAGACCTGTAGGAGAGAGGGAGTGAAAATTATCCACTCATCCAAATAGGGAAAGATAAAACAGCCTTCAGCTGCGATAACATCACCATAGGGGCCAATTACTTTGTGAAATTCCTTGAAGCTGTTGAAAATCCAAAAGGCAGGACTCAAAACAGGAAAGGTCGACACTCAACAGCAAATCTCAGGACTTGATGACATAGAGGGTGGACTTAAATATGGGAGTCCAGATTCAGTATTACCAAGAAGCTGTTGTTTTTGACCAGCAGGGTGATAGAATGAAGAGTGATAATGGAAAAAGATTCCAACTTGACATATTTGTTCAGAGATTTCAGGTTCAGAACCGGTCTAAAAGACCCGTCAGGTTTTCAGACCAAAGTACAACTGAATAAAAACCCTTCTTCGTTTGGTGACGCTTCACTGGGATGACTGTCCTTTTCAAGATTGACTATTCGAGTCCTGTTATCATAGCCTGTGCCTTCACCTTTACCAATAATAATGGTGCAGAAATTAACAGATTGTTTGGAGGGGGAGAAGGAAAATGAATGAGATAACCTTGATGAATAATTGACAAAGCACATTTGTCCTTTGTCAGTAGAGTCCACTCGGGTTTGTAGAACTGAAATCTTGCTCCTACTTCCATATATTAATTTCTGGGCTGTTTCCAGGGAAGATTGCCTCTGTGGCAATATCTGCTGGCTGGCAAATGAGACTCCCTGACGTTAAGCCAGGTCATGAAATTAACGATTAACATCCTGTTGTGGTTGGAAAGTCTGTTTTTGAAAAAAATATTTTTTCCCTTGAAAAATTTGAAGGGTTTCAATATTTAGTTTCTCATCCAGCAATATTTGTACCATCTTGTTTAACTCTTCCCCGAAGAGTTTTGTACCTGAAAATGGGAGTTTTTGAACTAGAGATTTTTGATGTGTCTCTAGTTCCATGGTTTCATCCACAATGTCCTGCATCCTGATACAGCTGAAACTGTAGGAGAAGCTCATGCCCATAAATGATCAAATGTTACATCAGAAAGAAATTGGGACGGTACTTTCACCTGAGCCAAGTTTTCATGGGATCCTCTTTTTCCTGAAGGCAGTCCAACGATTTTTCAAAGTCCTTCAATAAAGCAACATAAGTACTGGCCATAAACCAACATGAAATGATGGAAAGGAAGGCTTTAAAGTAGCTTCATCCTCTTTGTCTACTGTGTGGATTGCTCAGATGATAAAGAGGAAGAAGATGCCATGGAGGGCAAGATGAAGTTCACTTTTGGAATTTAAGGGGACTGTTCCTCAACCTGTACTATAAGGTATGTTTTATTCAGAAACATAGGAACATTCTGTCTGTCAATAGCCTTCTACTCTTTCTGAAGAATACCCTTTATAATATCATGTAAAAAAGGTCATCCACCAGAGATGAACTGTACTGTGAGTAAAAACCTTGATCATGAACATTTCTTGGTGTAAAACCCAGTGCTGGCCCAACATGTTCTGAAAATCGTTCCTGCATATATGCTCTCCTTTAAGGGAAACATCCTTGACATCTTCCAAGTCACATTTCAGGTTTTTAGATTGGGGATCATTGAGAGCCTGACCTCGGTCTGATCAGCAATTTTTTGCAGATCAGATTTAGATATCTGCAAAATATTATACTTCCACATTTTTCCTCTTCTATGTCTCCTTTCTTCCCCCTCCAGAAGAGGATACCTGCAATACCTCCATAGTTTAAACACAAGTACACAAAAAACAGGAAGTACACAGTCCTAACAGCACTACTTTATGATTTATCCTGTTTCCTAGCAACAAAGTCTCATTTCTCACTAGACCTCACTGCTAGGAAAAGCCAAATTGCTGATTGCCATCCACATGCCGGCATTTGAAGAAGTCAAGCACATCACAGAGCACTGCTTCTGAAAAAAGCGAGCTGGCAAATTTGCCTCCTGCTAACCTGCTTGCCGATTGCATAACAATGCTCCCCAACCCAGCCATGCCCAAGAAAACATGCAGCTACTTATCATTGTGCCCTTGTCCCAACCTCACACATGGACAGAAAGCACACTAAGTATAATCATCAAAATATGTGTAGAAAAGAACAAACACGAAGCTTACCTCTTGCCAGACAGGAAAACAAATGGGTCTATGGGCGCCAGGCAGTAGCCGTTAAGGGGGCACGAAAAAGTGAGAAAGGACTAAGGTATGGACAGCCTCAACATGTTAGGACTGGAATGATGAGGTCCTAACCCCACCTCAGTATAGTATAGATGAGGAATAAAAACCCAGCATTAAAAATACAGCTTTGTTGAAATTGTTATAGGTAATACAGAAAGATACACATTATTACCTCAACAATTTCAACATGACTTAAATGGATTTGATATTTTTAAAGTGGATTAGGGGCCTGATTTAGAAGCTGGTGTAATGGGATAATCCATCACAAAGTAGCAGGTATCCTGTCTTCCGTATTGCAAGTGCATATTTATACTGTGATGCTTGTAATATGGCAGATGAGATAATGTGTCAAATTTGTGATGGAGTAGTCCATCTGCCAAACTCTAAATCAGACCCTTAATTGCATACATCCCAATAGTTGTTGCATTTTCCAGTATTTTTTAAATTATTGTTTGGAAACGTAGAGCAAGATGTATTTCCAGTGCCATATAAATGCTGGAGTCCTGAAATTGACAGTATTTTTTGGGTTTGTAATCCTAATTGTTCTACATGACTAGCTCATCTCCTTTGAGTTGTCTTTACTTGATAAACTCTTTGGTAAAGGGAAAGTCACATATATTGAAGAAGTTATTTAGTGCTTGTCATAGCTATGGAGTACCACATGGGGATTCAATGCATCAGAGACTTGCCATAGTTGGCTGCAGACAGAAGGACCCATTGGAACAGCATCTGGTTACCTATAGCACATTGGTCACAGCTTTAATTTGGCCTGAATTTCAGGGCAGGATGTTCCCAGGCATGGCAAGTTGTTGTTGAAATCCCCTCTAAGCATGGATCTGTTGCTCAGATGTGTATTTACATTGAAAAAACTAAAGAAAAGAGGCATTTAGAAAAACAGAAACATTCACTCCATTTGGGGACAAGCTGAGTAGGCAAACTCGCCGCATTGCCAGTAGGTATCCATCAGCATGGAGGGTCCCCTTTGCATGTCCAGAATGTGCAGTATTATGTCACAGTTTTCATTTGTTCCCAGTGGAGTGGTTCTTTACTACTGAAAGACAAAGAATACAATGTAAGTGTCCATACAATAAGGGGTTGCCCCATTCCTTCTAACCATGTATATCATTCACCTCAGTTTCCCAGACTTCCTCACACGAAGTATCTATGCTGTGGTTCAACCCTACCCTACGAGACTCATTTCCCTTTGTATCATTGAGGTGGATGGTCCTACACTGGAACTCCATGTCTGCTGTTCATTTGTTATCAAAGAAGACAGCCTCAGATATGCTAAGGGCAACCCTGGGACTGCATATAAACTTGGAAGCGGACATATTGGTGTATTGGCATTGGTGTATTGGTTTTGCTACGTCCAAGAATATCTTTTCTGGAAAGTCTTGAGCAAAGCAGTATCCTCTCCTATGGTGCTCCTCCTGCACATCCCATCTAGCTCAGTCTGAATGTCACTAGGCTCAGTGAAAAGTTACAATGCTGTGGAATTGGTCTTAGATCGGGTCTGATGCACTATTACTCTATGGGGTTCCACTCTGTGGGGCTCTGTCTTGGCCTTAATCCTACGTAGGAATAGGTGGAGAAGGCATTTTGCTTTTTTGGGGGTACCTCTTGGGACCAGTGAAGCCTGTCTGCTCCTACTGCATATGATATCATGATATCAGCGAACAGATGTAACATGACCTGGCTGTTGAATGCGTGCACCCCTCTGGCCATGTGTGCTTTTTTAAGGCCAATCTTCCTGGACAATTGTGGTGTTGCTGCGCATATCTGAAGGATGTTCCTGAGTTTCCTATTTGCATGTGTTGCAAGGTGGAAGTATTATGTGACATGGCTGGGAGGCCTTATCATGTAATACTAACACAACACACAGAGATGGACCTCGGATTCACCCTTAGCAGCCTTAGCTCAGTGCAGGTAGTGTGGCATAGAGCAGTAAGGTATACTTAGAGTTACATGTGATAAGGGTTTCATAGACCCAGCAGTGACAATAAGTAAGTGACATGACTAGAAAGAAACTTTGATAAATGTAAGAAAACCGCTGCACTCCAAGGTACGCAAGTTTGCGCAGGATAAGTAAAGTACTTAGTTTGATAGGTGCACAGGAAGTCACCTTCTAGGTCCAAAAGGTGCGTATAAATCTAGAAGCAAAGCAAGCCTTACAGGGAGTAAGGACCAATCCTGGGCACTCTAGTGGGCACCGAAGTGCGTCATTCAAATTATAGATTTTCCAAAG
This sequence comes from Lissotriton helveticus, assembly GCF_964261635.1. Taxonomy (NCBI): domain Eukaryota; kingdom Metazoa; phylum Chordata; class Amphibia; order Caudata; family Salamandridae; genus Lissotriton; species Lissotriton helveticus. The sequence continues at coordinate 1,051,454,762 of NC_136070.1, forward strand.
ATAATAGTGTTGAAGATAATATTTGAATTTATTTCAAAAAGTCATTCTTCAAGTTCAACAATTCAAGTTTGTTTCAATCATATTGCGATCATATGATGTTGATGATTTGAGGTCAAATCAAGAAGTTATACATGTCAATGAACTTCAAAAGTTTAAGTGATCCCCGATGCATTTTGTGCAGGATTGCACTTCTTCAGGGGGAATCTATAAAGTAAAGGAAAAAGGAATGTGTAGGTGCTAATACAGGAGGCTTAGGTGCACAATACATGCTCGTGCAAATTTGTGAAGTTAATAGAGAAAATGCTGTACGTGGTGAAAAGTGACGAAAAGATTAGTAACTGTCAAAAGGCGGGTGATTGAAAAAAAACGCGAAGGTGGGCATGATACGAGAATGAGGTGTTACGAGATCAATAAACACATGTGGAGAGGGGAGACTAAATAGTGAAATAAACCAAAGGTGAGGGTCATAGAAAACCGCGGATAACGGGTGAAAAACTAAATTAACGATGAGCCCCAAAACCGAAAATCGGATAGCGTTTGCTGAGATAAGCTTGTACAACGCGCATGCAGATAAATAGCAACCCAGAAAGGTAATAGAAACTGGGTGAAGGGTGCTCGCTTACCGAATGACGACGGTGAAGGTACATGAAACGAGGTTCCTGGGGTAAACTCCGGATCAAGTGAGTAAAGACCCGGAAGACGCCGAGCATGCGCAGAAGGTGTGCAATAAGAAAGGGGAGCGAAAAGAGTCATAGAAAGGGGACTCCGCTAGGCAGTGGCGGAGAGCGAAGGGAAACAGGGTAAATGAGACCAAAATGGTGTATAGTGGTACAAAACGTAAACAATATTGGCATATATAAAAAAAAGAGAAAAAAGAAACTTATAAAGGGTGATAGCCCAAGGGTAGACGGGCAAGTGAAGCAAATGGAAAGAATTAAAAGGAAAAAAATCCCAATAATAAACAAAAGAAATGGTAGGAGAAACATTCGAAGATGGACAAAGATCTATAAACATGCGGATGCAACACGAGGACAAGAAATGAGTGAGATGGATAGATAAACAAGTGAATAAGTGAATGGATAGACAAAAATGAAAAAATATAAGAAAATAAAAAAATAAAATGGTCATAGTGTTGTGCAAAGGTAACAACCGTCATGTGCAAAAATGACGATAAGGGTTTACTGAGTGTAATAATGTAATGAAAGAAGAAAAAATGAAAGATGAAAGATATAACCCAAATCACAAGTCAAAATGAAAATCTCGGTAAGAGATAAGAAAAAGGTGAGTGAGCACAAAGAAATACTGAGGAGAGATCAAGCAAATTAGCAGCACATAGTACATATGAAGCAGATACAGTAATCATAAGTATTCTATAGGTAACAACTGTATTCAAGTCTGTCATTTAATCCCTTCGGATGCATGGCGAGAAGACGGTGTATCCAGTACAGTTCGCGACGAAGCAAATTTTTATTATTGTCAATATGTGGGTATTTGTCCACCACTTCCAGGATGAGGTAGCGAATTTGACTAGGAATATGACCATGTTGGATGAAGTGGGCCGCTACACAGGACTTGAGATTTTTTGTACGTATGTTACTACGATGTTCAGTCAATCTTGTTTTAATTTTGCGCTCAGTTTTTCCCACATACGGGAGGCCGCAAGGGCATTTCAGCATATATATAACATTCATAGAATCGCAGGTAGCATTAACTCGAAGAGGGATGGGCGTCCCTTGAGTTGGATGAGATAGACTGTTGCCTGGAATAATACTGCTGCAGTGGCCACAGTTGTGGCATGGTATGGTGCCTTTGTAGATGGTGGGTCCTGTTGTTAAGGATTGTTTCAACATGGATGCGATGTTTTTGGAACGCTGGTATGCAAAAATTGGTGGTTTATCAAATACTTTATTGAAGTCTGTTTCTAGTTGTAACATTTGCCAGTGCTTGCGAATGGACTGTTTGATTTTTGTGGATTGCGTTGAAAATTTGGATACAAAAACTGCACGGGTGTCCGAGTCTGTAGGCTTTTCTCTGGATTTCAGTAACTCTTGTCTAAGTTTACTTGACACTCTGTTTTCAGCAGCTTGTATTAGTTCCTCGGGGTAACCCCGTTGTTTGAATTTCGTGGTGATAGTAGCACTATTTTGTGCGTACTTATCTGGTGTGGATGCAATTCTTTTGGCCCGGAGGAGTTGTGAATATGGTAAATGACGTTTCAGGCTGGGTTGGTGGAAACTGCGGTAATGTAGGTAATTGTTACGATCTGTGTTTTTTGTATATATTGAGGTGACAAATTGATTGTTGGATAATGAAATCTGTACATCAAGGAAAGATATGGATTTGGTATCGAAGTTGTGTGTGCATTGGATACGATCGTCCACATGATTCAGATCGTGAATGGCATGTGTTAGCTGGGTTTCATTTCCTTTCCAAACGAGGAAAATGTCGTCAATGTATCGGAAATATGCCAGTAAGAATGGTTGCCAATTTTGATGATTCAAGATGTGTTGGTTCTCAAATAAGTACATGAATAAGTTCGCATATGCTGGAGCTGCACAGTTTCCCATGGCAACTCCAGATAGTTGTTGGTAAAATTGGTTAGTAGGAGATTTAGTGATGAAAATTTGTAAGTCTGTAGGTTTCTGGCTATGTACCAGGGCAAATTCCAACGCTTCCAATCCCAAATTGTGGGGTATAGCTTCAAAATATCAATATTCCACCTGATCAGTCTGTAATCTTATGTACCATCGATGTGAACTCACTATATACATCTATACCCCACAATTTGGGATTGGAAGCGTTGGAATTTGCCCTGGTACATAGCCAGAAACCTACAGACTTACAAATTTTCATCATGGAACTAATGCAATTTACGTTACACCACAGTTACTTTAAATCTCCCACTAACCAATTTTACCAACAACTATCTGGAGTTGCCATGGGAAACTGTGCAGCTCCAGCATATGCGAACTTATTCATGTACTTATTTGAGAACCAACACATCTTGAATCATCAAAATTGGCAACCATTCTTACTGGCATATTTCCGATACATTGACGACATTTTCCTCGTTTGGAAAGGAGATGAAACCCAGCTAACGCATGCAATTCACGATCTGAATCATGTGGACGATCGTATTCAATTCACACACAACTTCGATACCAAATCCATATCTTTCCTTGATGTACAGATTTCATTATCCAACAATCAATTTGTCACCTCAATATATACAAAAACCACCGATCGTAACAATTACCTACATTACCGCAGTTTCCACCAACCCAGCCTGAAACGTCATTTACCATATTCACAACTCCTCCGGGCCAAAAGAATTGCATCCACACCAGATAAGTACGCACAAAATAGTGCTACTATCACCACGAAATTCAAACAACGAGGTTACCCCGAGGAACTAATAGAAGCTGCTGAAAACAGAGTGTCAAGTAAACTTAGACAAGAGTTACTGAAATCCAGAGAAAAGCCTACAGACTCGGACACCCGTGCAGTTTTTGTATCCAAATTTTCGACGCAATCCACAAAAATCAAACAGTCCGCTCGCAAGCACTGGCAAATGTTACAACTAGAAACAGACTTCAATAAAGTATTTGATAAACCACCAATTTTTGCATACCAGCGTTTCAAAAACATCGCATCCATGTTGAAACAATCCTTAACAACAGGACCCACCATCTACAAAGGCACCATACCATGCCACAACTGTGGCCACTGCAGCAGTATTATTCCAGGCAACAGTCTATCTCATCCAACTCAAGGGACGCCCATCCCTCTTTGAGTTAATGCTACCTGATATTCTACGAATGTTATATATATGCTGAAATGCCCTTGCGGCCTCCCGTATGTGGGAAAAACTGAGCGCAAAATTAAAACAAGATTGACTGAACATCGTAGTAACATACATACAAAAAATCTCAAGTCCTGTGTAGCGGCCCACTTCATCCAACATGGTCATATTCCTAGTCAAATTCGCTACCTCATCCTGGAAGTGGTGGACAAATACCCACATATTGACAATAATAAAAATTAGCTTCGTCGCGAACTGTACTGGATACACCGTCTTCTCGCCATGCATCCGAAGGGATTAAATGACAGACTTGAATACAGTTGTTACCTATAGAATACTTATGATTACTGTATCTGCTTCATATGTACTATGTGCTGCTAATTTGCTTGATCTCTCCTCAGTATTTCTTTGTGCTCACTCACCTTTTTCTTATCTCTTACCGAGATTTTCATTTTGACTTGTGATTTGGGTTATATCTTTCATCTTTCATTTTTTCTTCTTTCATTACATTATTACACTCAGTAAACCCCTATCGTCATTTTTGCACATGACGGTTGTTACCTTTGCACAACACTATGACCATTTTATTTTTTTATTTTCTTATATTTTTTCATTTTTGTCTATCCATTCACTTATTCACTTGTTTATCTATCCATCTCACTCATTTCTTGTCCTCGTGTTGCATCCGCATGTTTTTAGATCTTTGTCCATCTTCGAATGTTTCTCCTACCATTTCTTTTGTTTATTATTGGGATTTTTTTCCTTTTAATTCTTTCCATTTGCTTCACTTGCCCGTCTACCCTTCGGCTATCACCCTTTATAAGTTTCTTTTTTCTCTTTTTTTTTTATATATGCCAATATTGTTTACGTTTTGTACCACTATACACCATTTTGGTCTCATTTACCCTGTTTCCCTTCGCTCTCCGCCACTGCCTAGCGGAGTCCCCTTTCTATGACTCTTTTCGCTCCCCTTTCTTATTGCACACCTTCTGCGCATGCTCGGCGTCTTCCGGGTCTTTACTCACTTGATCCGGAGTTTACCCCAGGAACCTCGTTTCATGTACCTTCACCATCGTCAATCGGTAAGCGAGCACCCTTCACCCAGTTTCTATTACCTTTCTGGGTTGCTATTTATCTGCATGCGCGTTGTACAAGCTTATCTCAGCACACGCTATCCGAATTTCGGTTTTGGGGCTCATCGTTAATTTAGTTTTTCACCCATTATCCGCGGTTTTCTATGACCCTCACCTTTGGTTTATTTCACTATTTAGTCTCCCCTCTCCACATGTGTTTATTGATCTCGTAACACCTCATTCTCGTATCACGCCCACCTTCGCGTTTTTTTTCAATCACCCGCCTTTTGACAGTTACTAATCTTTTCGTCACTTTTCACAACTTACAGCATTTTCTCTATTAACTTCACAAATTTTCACGAGCATGTATTGTGCACCTAAGCCTCCTGTATTAGCGTCCTACACATTCCTTTTCCTTTACTTTATATATTCCCCCTGAAGAAGTGCAATCCTGCACGAAATGCATCGGGGATCACTTAAACTTTTGAAGTTCATTGACATGTATAACTTCTTGATTTGACCTCAAATCATCAACATCATATGATCGCAATATGATTGAAACAAACTTGAATTGTTGAACTTGAAGAATGACTTTTTGAAATAAATTCAAATATTATCTTCAACACTATTATCTTTGGAAAATCTATAATTTGAATGACGCACTTCGGTGCCCACTAGAGTGCCCAGGATTGGTCCTTACTCCCTGTAAGGCTTGCTTTGCTTCTAGAAAGAAACTTTGACACCAATTTACAAAAATAGATTGTATTTTTATATAAATATTCACACAAAAATGAACTTGATACATTGTGTATAACCGGAGTTATACTTTTTCAAAGTATTAAACAATAAATGCAATGAAAGTTGTCAATTGATCATCAGTCAATGGGAAAAACACACAGGGCAAGTTCAAATGAACCCTCTAGTGTTTAAGGCTCTGCGGGTCCCTAGACCAAGACTCAACAGTAGTCACTATGTTATCTTGCCCAAGGAGTACAGATGCAGACATTACTTGGCTGTCCTTGATGCTAACGAGATCCGCAAGAGCTGTCAAAAATGCAGCACTTGACTGAACCACCATTGGCGATGGAGTTACGCTCCACCCTCAGAGAGTAGAGGTCTTTGGGGTTCCAGGACCTGGGTGCAACAGCTGGATTTCTTCTACCTTGCTCGGCAGCTTCAGGTGCAGAGGTAGCTGTCAGCTGTCAATCACCGGGGAAGGTCGACCAAAGATGCTTTGCCACACACTTGATGACACCAACTTCGGGATACAGGAACACAGCAGTGGGGTTGGTACTGACGTTATTCGCTGTCACTGTAAGTTGCTCTCAGGCTGGAGATGTCACTCAAGAGGTCGATCATCAGCGCTTGGCCAAGGTAAATGTAGTCCGGTACTCCGGTGGCTTGAGCTCGACAGGAGTGGACTAGCGGCTCAAAACTTGATCTGAGCTTAGCTACTAATCCTGGCTTGCTGGGCACCACTTCTCCTTAGGCTCAATCTTGACAGGCTCAGCGGGTCACAATTCCTGCGATGCAGCATGTCGATTCTTCTGAAGGTTACAGGTGACTGGTTCCACCAGTCAGGGAAGCCTGCTTTGGATTTCTGGCTTCCACTGGAGTCCCTCTTGCTGGGAGTAATGAGCCTTCACTATGGACACATGTCGACACATGGTTCCAGTATATAATCTCTCAGGGAATGTAAGTGTCTTCTCTTTGCACTTCGGCAGAGTCCAAAGTCCTGTTTTCGGTGATGGTGTCTTTTCTGTGCCTCTTCCTGGATTATTCCAAGTTAGAACTGAAGTTTTGGTGCCTGGAGAGCCCCTTAAACCCTAGTTTAGGGGGTGTTGAGGGCATGAGGGATAGTGGCCAATGGGATACTGGTCCATGCGTCTAACCCGCCCCTGTAGTGGCAATGTCCTGTGGCTGTGCATCACTGTGCTACCCAGAGTACTTTATTTCAGGGTCGGCAAAAATGGCTGACCCCTTCCATGGCTGTACAGACCTCCTAGGCCACTGTAAATGAGTGATTAGGCTTTGGGGAGTGTATGAGTCCTGAATAATTTTAAAGAATGCCTGTTCTGCAGGGCAGGAAGGGCTTTGTCCTCAAGTGGGGGAAAAGGTAATTACACATCAAGGGCAGTGAAAGCCTGTGAGGCCCACTGCCTTGAGGAATGTGAACTCTAGCCATCCTGGGATGGAGGTTGTGTAACCCCCTTATTTCCCAGGCCTTTGTCTCCATCCTGGGTAAGTGTTAGCATATCCCACCAGGAGGGCAGACTCTTGTCTTGGAAGCCAACGGCTCGGGGAAGCCCTCCTAAGCACTGGGGCTTTTTAGGTACCGAAGAAGGGTGGCATCCCTGTGCATTACAGCTCACCCTTGACACAAGAATCATGTTGGGGTGAAAAAAGCTTGGTGTTCGATACCAAACACAACACAGTTTGGTCGTTCCAAAATGGAGCTGGCTATCTCGAGTTTGCCCGGTAGCCAGCCCATGTTGCTCAATAGACCGCTGGTCACTTACAATAAAACCTTGCTTTATAGGTTTATGTTGTATTTTCTATACTTATGTTTTGCTGTACAATGTACTTAGAGTATTGGAAAGGAGTACAATTGTTACCCAGTGATATTAGTCCTTGTGGTTACCAAGGTGAGAGTATAGATGTTATTGGATTTATGGTTTGTGTAATATCATTTCAAGACCGCTCTGTCAAAGGAAAGGTGTATGTGGCCAGATCTGGTCCAGCAATTTTGGGATGGGGGCAACAGTATGACCTCGGTATTATCATTAATCCTAGAGCGGCACAACAAGTGATGGTGGTAGACAGTATTACCACAGATTCAATTGTTGAAGGAATGAATGGTTTGTTTGATGAACACATTGGAGAGTTGAGAGGCTATGTGCATAAGATTAGACTGCGTGATAATGCTGTGCCCATGCAACACAGGGTAAGGAAGGTTCCATTCATTGCACGTGAAGAAGTGAGGAAGATGTTGAAGGAAATGCTAGATCAGGGAGTAATAGAACAGATTGAAACATCACCCTGGATTTCTCCCGTAGTCATCACAACCAAATCTGACGGAAAATTTCGTTTTTGTGTGGACCTTCGCACCCTGAATCAGAACATTGTTGTAGATAACTTCCCGTTACCGAACATCAACGAACTAGTTCTGTCACTGAAAGGAGGGAAGTACTTTTCTAAACTGGACCTCCGCAGCGCATATCATCAGATAAAATTACATCAGGATTCCAAGGCATTAACAGCCTTCATAACAACTGAGGGCATTTATCAGTTCACTCGTATGCCCTTCGGACTTGCCTCTGCAGCTGGGGTGTTTCAAAGAATGATGGGGGCTGTGCTGAAGGGGGTGAACAACGTTGTGTATTTCCAAGATGACGTTTTGATATTCGGAGAGAATATTGAAGAGCACAATGTGATCTTAAAAACTGTCTTGGAGAGGATGGAACAAGCTGGACTGACTCTGAAAAAAGAGAAATGTAAATTTGCAGTGGAGGAAGTTGAGTACCTTGGGTACACCCTATCGGTTGATGGTGTGAAACCCAAGAGGGATTTATTAGACTCTATTAGGAATGCACCAGCTCCAGGCGACAAAGATCAATTGAGGTCATTTCTCGGCCTCATTGAATACTACGCCAAGTTTGTGAGGGATTTTGCGGAGAAGACTGAAAATATTAAGGTGTTGTTGAGGAAGGGATGCAAGTTTGTGTGGGGTACGGAACAAGAAGAGTGTTTTAAACGGATCAAGGTGGAGATTTGTGATGCGGGCATCCTTACACCATTTGATACCAACCGTAGGTCAGTCTTGACTGTTGATGCGAGTGCTGTGGGTGTTGGTGCGGTGTTGGCTCAAGTGCACGAGTCTGGGCTTAAGACTGTCGCTTTTGCCTCAAGGACACTCACAACGGCTGAGAGGAACTACTCCATAATCGAACGAGAAGCCTTAGCTGCAGCGTGGGGTTGTGAGTATTACAGAATGTATCTATGGGGGTTCAAATTCACACTCCTGACGGACCACAAACCCTTAGTTAAAATCCTGTCACCTGGTGGAGCTGGGAAGGGTTCTGCGAGGTTAGCTAGACTTGCTGCTAGGATCCAGGAGTACCTGTACACGGTTGAGTACATTCCGGGTTGGAGGAACTGCCAAGCAGATGGACTCTCTAGACTTCCACTACCTTGGGAGGTGGTAGACAAGTTGGGAGTAGAATCACTCAATTCTGAAGGGTCTGTAGCTGCTGTGGATGAGGTGGTGGATATTTGTTCTGGAGCAATTAGTAAGAGCCTGTGGAACACCTCTATGGATAAGGATGTGGTGCTAAGAGAGGTAAAAGACTTGATTGTGAAGGGTCCAAGGAGAGAGAGTTGCCTGTCCCCCGCTCTTCGACCTTATCTAAAAGTACTTGAACAGTTGTCTGTCTTGGATAGAGACGGTTTTTTGATTTTAATGGAAGACAAATTTATTCCTCCACAGGATGTGAGGTTTACTTTGTTCAAGTTAGCTCACGAGGGCCATCTGGGCCAGTCCCTCACCAAGAGGAGAATAAGGGAGAACTTTTGGTGGCCCGGGATGGACTCAGAAATCTCTCAGTGGGTAGAGAAATGTACCGACTGCTTGGAGAGTGAAAAGAGGCTCAAGGTCGGTAGTCACGTTGGCTGGGGCTCTATAGTTGACCCTGGGTGTCCATGGCACACTATATGTCTTGATTTTATTGGCCCGTTTCACCAGCTGAGCCAAGATATGAGGTTTGGGTTGGTGGCAGTTGATATTTCTTCAAAATGGTTAGTTGTTAAATTTATGAAGGAGATCACCACAATTAACACTATCACTGTGTTGAGTGACATTTTTAGAGAGGAAGGCTTCCCGACAAGGATTGTCACCGATAATGGAACGCAATTGACTTCCCTAGAAATGGCTAATTTTTTGAAGAAGTGTGGCATTGCACACTCAAGAACCTCACTTTACAACCCTCAAGGGAACGGAATAGTTGAGAGGGCTAACCGGATGGTAAAGGGCGCAATTCAGATGGCAATCTCTTCCAGATTAGACGTGAGAGGGTTGGTTAACGACCTGGTTTGGGCCTACAGAACTACTGAAAATGGTGTGACTGGATTGATTCCTTTTAACGTTATGAGGGGACGTTCTGCTGGAACCAAGCTGGTCGCTGCTTGGATGAAAGAGTTGTTAAATGTGGGTCCTGACAATCCTGCTGTTGCGAGTGATCCGGTTGGAAGTTGTAAGATTGCAGTAAATGATTGGGTGAAAGTCAAACCTGGTCGAGTCGGCGTTGGTTTGACAAAGTTCAGGGGACCATTTAAGGTCAGGTCTGTTCACAAAAGATTTATAACTTTATTCAACGGTGAGAGTTGGAACTTGAGGCGCGTGGCGTTGTACAAGAAGGCTGAATGTGACCGTGAGATTCATTCTAAGGGAACCAGTGCCCAAGCTGAACCTGGCCGTGAGGTTCTCCCTAAAGATATGGGCGGCCAGGGAGCTCACAGGGTGAGGAGACCTCCAGGCTACTTGAATGATTTTGTCTGCAAATAAGTTCTCTCCCTGTAATGAAGAGCATATGCTTGTATTTTGTTTTTTTTTCTTTTGCTTCTTCCTTATGAAGGGGAGAGGATATGTTGTATTTTCTATACTTATGTTTTGCTGTATCCCTTTAAGCCTGACATTCCATTTCCCTGATGTCATTCTCTATCCTGTTCTGCCTTGTCAGTTAGCTCCCTGCTTTCTGATGGGATCACCAGTTATTCTCTGTGGTGCATAATAAATGCCATATACTTGATTACCAGCCTTTTATCTTCATTTACATCAGTTTACTACAGGGATATATATTTAGGAACATATAAACCCACAACTTTAATATAATACACTCTATCTACTGGGCTTCGTAGGACAACCTTAAGAGGGACTAACTTACATTAAGGAAGTGGTGTGGCTCTGCAGCACATGGTGTGTGTAGAGTCACTCTTGAGCAGACAGGCTGCTCGTGCAGAGCTCCAATGGCAGATCTGCAGACATACTTTTTTTTGGGTCACACAGGGTGTCACAATATAGTACTGCAACCCTGGTGACCCCTCTCATCACTCTTGCCCTGGGTACCACTGGTACAATTTACTAGGGGCTTACAAGAGTGACAAGTGATTGCCAATTCGAGGTACTAATTTACAGTTACAGTTTAAGGAAAAAAGCACTGGCACCGGAGCCTATTTAGCAGGTTCCAGTGCAGTTCCAGCTCTTTAAAGACAACATCTAGAGCTAAGAGTGGGGGTTGACCATGACAAATAGGGCCCTTTCTAACAGCCCATTTCTCTGCTGGTTGTGTGCCACCCCACCTATGACCTGTCAATCAGTAACCTCAGACCTATGTCACAGAGCCTGCCTGGCCATGTATTTCTGAGTCTGGGTTGATGGACAGTTCATAATGGGCGAGTTAGTGAATAGTGATGAGATTTCACTTGAATATGTGAGTGCATCATTACATACATTGGCATTGATGTTATCAATATTAACGGATCTCTGTAGTGATTCAAGATCAACTACTTCCATCAATTAGTTGTGCACTCTGCTGTTCATGTCCTCAGAAGAAACAAACGGACGGGTGTAGGAAAACATTTTGCAGTCAAAACACCCAATTCACAAACTCACTTGGTTTATGGCCACACAATGGTGCTTGGCTAACTCTTTCTAAATTCAAAGTATGTGAAAAGGGCATCCACTCTTATTTGTGATATCCATTGAGATGTATCAATGGTGTTTTCCTGCAGTTGCGTTCAAAAGATATTGAAATTACAAGTGTAAAGAGGTGGTAAATGATTAACAAAGGGAGAGCGGTCCCAGAGGGATAGCTTTCCCTATGGGAGTTGAGTCAGATGGCATTTTTGAGAGCAGGCAGTGGGTTTACAAGACTGTTCGGAAATCAAACAAACAAGAGTAACAGTAGGAAATTGAGAACTAGCAAAGAGTAATACATAATTATGGCCAATTCACAAGCTATATTTTGCAATATGTAAAGTTGTGCTTCCGCAGTCCGACTTATTTACTGCAATTCAGGACTATAAATGTGGAGATCTTCACCTCGCCTACTTTTCTATAGGGAGTTCCCCACTCATATAAGATTACTACATTATAACAAATATATGAGGACTGAGGATGTTGAAGGAAAATATCTACAAGAAAATTATAGGGATTTAGAGGAAATTGAAGGAGAGGTTTAAGGAGACATAGACTAATACAAACGCCCCTCCATAAAGAGTAAGGACATTGCTATTCGCAAACTACAATTCTAAAGTGCATGCACCCCTAGAGGTGACAAAAGAGTAGTGAATGTACTCCAGCCCATCACCATACATGGCCACTCATTGGTACTGCAACATACTCCTATAGGAAATAATTGAGGCAGGTGCTCCCCATGGGAAATTATCTTAAATGTAATTTTTTTTTAAATATATTTATATTTTTTGTTTATTATTATAAATATATATATATATATATATAATGTTTAACTATATCTTGTTATATTACAGTGTTATAATAAATGTTGATTTGAAAACAAAATGTAATTAAACATAGCCATCTCTTTGGCTAAAAATAAAAAATAAATGTATTGAGCACATATCTTTGAACACAATGTAATACACATTAAATATAACTAAAAATGTTAGTTTAAGTTATTCTTTAAGAAATATTATTGGTAAATTAAAGAAATTGACTACTGAATGTGCATGCAATTTAATTATTTAATGTGTGTTAGAATTTTATTTTATTATGTATATGTTAATAATAAATATTTAAAATTATTTTACGTGGCTTTCATATAACATTTTTGTAATGTTTTTAAAGAATAATAAACTTTAATACTTTCCTTATCCTTTCCCATAGGGAGATCTCCATTGCATTGGTGAAGCTCTTTGCCCATGTGATAAAAGTTATTAGTATTAACTTTATGTAGAAAGTCAGTCCTAGATGTCTCGATTGACTGCTTAAATCTACACTCGGAAATAGTAAATTGAACTAAATGTAGATTTACACCTAAATGCAGAAGCAGATTTACATTTGTAAATGTACCTTTGTAAATAGGCCCGAAAGGTGTTAAATCAAAAGTAGATATCACATAGAAAAGCCTGTTTTGAGACAGGAACCCAGGTTAACAGAAAGAAGAGGAATATGTGAAACACAAGAAAACTTGGAATTCATTTCAAGAGTGTACACAATCAAAAGGGAAGGGTGAGTTGTGCCCATTCCGGCACCACCCCATAATATTCCTCTGCATTACCTACCAGCAATGCCTGCTGTCTGCCAATTACCGGCGTAAAGCTGGTTCATCGCACCTTAGCCAAATTTGATATTACCAAACTGGGAGATCTATACCCAGAGAGGCATATATTCTCGGTGTCTGAAAATGACCGTTTCCAAGACGTAACCTTTATGGACAGCTTCTTGCTGGGCCGAATCCGTTCAGCTCTCCGCGCCACACTACCTAACTTCCCCATTGAGCCTGAATTGTTCGCCCACTTAATGTTGATTATCGAAAGTGCTAATGGTGCTCATCTAATATCTAAACTATAAAAACATGTGCTAGGTTGAGACCAGTGAAAAACGACAGTATCCACAAAGAATGGGAATCCGACTTAGGTCACCCCATTACGGATGAGCAGTGGGCCAAGTGTTGCACAGTAACAAAAGAAGTCTCTCTCAACAGCAGGCATAAACTTCTTCATTTCAAGTTCTTACGTCGAATTTACTTCACTACTGCCAAGGCACACCAACTAGACCGGTCCAGACCGCATAATTGCCAGAAGTGCATGGCGCCACATTCAGATTTTTTACACCTCACATGGAATTGTCCCAAGATCCAGGTCTACTGGGAACAGATACACAGCGCACTAGGAGACATGACCAAAATTGTCCCTAATCCCTACACCGGAAGTGGCTCTACTGGGCTACACAGTCAACTTTCCCAGAAAGATTCGAAGATTTGCTTTCCTTGGTCTGCTGCTTGCCAAAAGAGAAATAACCTAACTCTCGGGTCGCAAGTCAGCTCCGACGCTGCAGAATTGGCTGCACAGCCTGGCCTACTGCAGCACTAACAGCGAGGTTTACGCCAGCATTATGCCTAGCTCTTCCCGTCCTAAAGACATATGGGGCCCTTACCAATCCTATGTGGAAACATTGCTGCAATCCTCCAACTCTTAACTGGAATGGGGCATTGTCCCAGAGGGGGTGGGGTGATAGATATCCTCCGTTTTATATTGTCATGGGACCCCCCATCAAGCCAGCATATTCTTGAATATTTATCCCTTTATGTCTGTTGCCTCCAAGATTTCCAGGGGCAGGCGAGTGTCAGAAGGAGGCCACAACAAGGGAATGGGTTGGGCCTTATGGACTGTGTTTTATAGAACTGGTGAGTATTATACACTGAAAGCCATAGACGTGTGCGTATTGCAATGCTCAAGTATGTTATTTATATTAATGATTCAACAATGCTGTAACCGACAGTGAACCACCATGTCTGTACATGTTTGATTGGAAAATAAAGTTTAAAAAAAGGGTGAGGGAGGAATGGAGGAAACAGAGACAGGAGATGAGAATAAGGAACATGGAGGAAGTAAGGTTGAGAGAAGCATAAAGAAAATCCTAAAATGAGAAAAATGACATAAACATAAAGAAGACAGGCAGCACTCCAAGAAATGAATTCGACTTCCTAGTAAAAATAGGATCACTAATTATTACTAGTTTAGAGGTGTTGGATGCAATCTTAACAAATCTAGAGTATTTCCTCGGTAGGATATGTCATATACCTGTCTCTACATTAATGTCCACTAATTCTCTGCAGAAATTATAATTGAAGTGAAAAAAAAATATGTGTACATTTTCTAGCTTATCTGGGTTCTGTTAGATTGTAAGCTGGGGATGAAATGCACGAGGAAATACAGAGCAAGCCTTTTGTAGCATAATGTCTTATGCTTCAAATAAAATGTATAAAATGTAATACCTACAAACCATGATTTGTTGATATTTTTACCCCATCAAAAACACACACACTTCATGAAATTTGAAATAAGTGTTCTCACATGAATTTCTTGAAGTTTGCAGAAGTGAACTCCAGCTAATTTTGGTCCTCTTGCTAATGTTTTAACAGACCTGTGCTTGCAGTAGTAGTGAGTAAACTATGTGTGTGTTTGCATTCATGCGTACACATGCATATCCGTGTGGCTCACCATTCCATTCATTTACATGACTTATTCAGTTTTCAACTGCAACAGCGTGCTAAAATATGAAACTCTTTGGGGCATATTACCAAGCTATAGCGATAATTATCTCTAAGCTTGGTTAGCGGGCATAAAAATATCGCCGCGATCCGTCGATTTTTATCGCTTAGGAGCCTTGATATAATCAAGGTTTATCTCCTAAGCGATAAAAATCGTCCGAAATGCATGAATATCGCTGAAAAGTGCGCGATATTCATGCATTACCGAGCAAATGCTCTTGGCCATGTTATCCACCTACCATTGGATAACATGGCTAAGAACTGCTCTGGGCAGGCGTTAGCTTTTGGAGATAATCGCGCTTAGAGCGAATATTTCCAAAAGTTGGTAATGGGGATAGCGATGTTAGCGACTGATTCCAGTCGCTAACATCTTGGCACGCCCACTTTGCATGTCATTAGCGATAATTATCGCTGACATGCAAAGTGGGCCCCTAAATGCCCGCTATCGCCTATTAGCTGTCGCTAACTGGTGTTAGCGACAGCTAGGTAATAGGGCAATTAAAATATCGCCGCTTTAGCGGGAAAAATTCCCGCTAAAGCGGCGATAAGGCCCTTGGTAATACGCCCCTATGTTCTACAACTGCTCATTACAGACCTGAGCCCAGATTTACTAAGATCACGTGTCAGTGTTGCGTCACTTTTTGGCCCAGCCCCAACAAAATCTGTATTGGCATTTATGAAGCTGGAAGTGCATTGGTTTTTAGTAATTTTTCAAAAAAATGAAATACAAGAGACAGCCCAAAGCGCTGTCTTGCATTAACTTGCATTGGCGGGGCATTACATGGGTACAGCATGGAAGTACCTTTGAATCTACCTATGTATTCTAAGACAAACCTACACTTACTAAAATCAGTAGACATGGGTGTACACCAGAATTTCTCCTTCTGCTTCCTCTTTTCATGTGTGCTTCAAGAATAGCTTTTGTGTCGGAAGGTATCCTTTCCTGCACCAAAACTATTTTTTTTCAAATACATTTTACTGAGCAATGAAACAAAATACATGAGAATACATTGCAAATGTGAGGATGTGACTTGTCAATTCAAACATTTTAAGTAATGTGGTGTTTGGATGTGACATTTAGAAAAATAAAAAAAGTTCCAAAAAAAGATTGCAATGTAAGATTAATCCATATGTTTGACTAGGGAAAAGAAAGCGGAGTAGAAGGACACAGCAGAAGAACTAGAAGCAAAAAGAAGGATAGGCTACAACTAGTTTAATCAAGTGAGAGCCTTGGATATGAACAAGTGAAGAGCAGGAGATACAGCATTTATAAGATAAAAATAAACATATTCATTAGTGAGGTTAAGCAAGTAATACAAAATATGATTAAGAGGGAGGGGAGAAGTCCATTTCCTATGCAGGGCGTGACAGATAATTTATGAGTGGAATCCATAGTTGATGACATTTGATGGAGAGTTTCATTGAGTTTGGTTTATAATCTAATCTGTGATGGTAGCAAACTGAATTCCACCACTTTAAAATATTAGCATTATCTGAAGATTTACAATTGGAAGTAATAACAGAGGTCACTATAGACAGCAAAAGATCTACCAGCTTACCAAGCATTTTGTGTGAACTCCATGCAAGGCACCCAAAAACAGTACATCATATGAAAGAGCTAGGGATATTTAGGTAATAGATTCAATGCGATTCCATACTGAAGCCCAAAAAATGGACAGAGCTGGGCAGCAAAAGAACATATGAAAATCAGTGCCCTGGTGGGTATGACAGCGCCAGCAAGTGTTGTGATTCAAGAGCTTGAGTTTGAAAAGATTAGCAGGAGTGTACACGTGTCTCTTATAAAAGAGATATAATGTCTGAGTGAGGCTGGCTGCGGTTGCAGTGGATTGGATTTTAGTCCAAAGTGTAATCCATAAAAAGGTGGGTCACTAAACACCAAGCTCCAGTGCTCACTGTGTCTCAGTAGGAGTTTTGACCCTAGTTGGAGAAGTTGCTCTTAAAAGTTTGTATATGCATCGGGTGAGGAGAGGAACTAGAGTGTGTGGAGTCAGGAGGAAAATGCTGTTTAAGAGTATCTTGTACCAAGGTGCAACGTTTGTGGTACTAGGATAGTATACAAGGTTAGAGGTTGTATGTCAATGATAGATCATAAAAAGGAATAAGGGAATCTGAATGATAAGGTTGAAAAATAAGAAGGATACCTTTGTTCATCCAGGACTTCCAACACATAGTCTTACCATCTTGCTTTAGTAGATTGTTATGCCAAATAGGATTGCTAAGGAATTGGGTAACGTGGATTAAGTCTGAAGTATGATATTGTTTCAACGTAGGACAAGCATGAAATACAGTTCTTGGTAGCCACAATATGGGGGGACTGCACATGAAAAGAATATGATTGTGAGAAAATGGTGAAAGAAGAGCTTGTTCCGGGGAAAACCACAACTTCTGAGAAGCATTAGTTGACATATAGGGCTGTAGTTGCTTGATGCCAAAGGCCTTGTGAAAATGAAGGAAGTCTGGAAAACTAACTTAACCAAGGAATTTGGAAAGTTTGATTTTGAGAGAGAGATTCAAGAAGGTTTACAGTGCCATAGAAATTTGTATAAGATCTTGTCTATTGAGCCAAATAATGACTTGGATATCCTCAAGCATCACGTGAAACAACAAACCAGTGCAACACATGGAGGGAGACAATTAGGATGATGTGGTGGGAACATAATAGGGAAGGTACAGGAGGACTCCAGAATAGGTGGTTTATCTAAGAGAAAAAGTAGGGATAGTAAGTCCATCAATATATGATATGTGAATAATTGTAAACTGTTAAACTTAGAGAGAGAGAATTGCAATTAAAGCCATAATAAACTGAGTTCTCAAGTGACTGGGGTGGCCCTCATGTCCATCTCTTATGCCAATTTCACCATGCTTGGGGATTATAATATTTACTGAGATATGGCAGAGAAGCCTTTAATGGTACACATAATGGAGATCTTGGCCTCCATTAATTTATTAAGGGCCTTTTCTGGGCCTACCCATGAAGCAGTCCATGTTATTGATGGCATATTTTTTATTCAGCAATAAAAGGAGAATCTCCTCAGCCAGGGCCATGGTTGGATCACTTCCTACTGCCTTTTCCATGGCAGCTTAACCATTTAAAAGAAACCTAACCTTCCCTGCTGCAGAATGAGAATAGATGCTGGAAGAAGGTGCCCATAGCTGACTTAAGAAGCACTCTGCTGGATTCCAAACCTGTTATTCCTGACTCTGCAATGGAAGGGGACAATATCATTAGTTCATGGCTCAGGAGGGTGGCTGATTTTGTAGCCCCTATTACAGCTTCAAGAAAAGCTAGTAGGTCCTACTCAGAACCATGGTTCTCACAGGAATTAGCTCAAGAAAGAGCAGCATGCAAGAAATTTAAAACAGTTTGGTGGTGGCTGTATCAGGAAGTGGACAAAGCCCGTAATAAATTGTCCTTGAAAACCTATCATTAAAACCTCAAGAATTCATGCAGCACTTTTATACACATTGCATTAATGAGGTTAAGAACAGCGGGAAGGAGATTTTTTAAATTGTGCCCAATTTGTGGGATCCGAAATGTATATCCCCCCCACAGGAACCCAGTTCATCTCTATGCTTAGGGTCTCATTACAATGTCGGGCGGACCGTAGCAGTCTGGAACCACCCAATGTTAGGTCGGCGGTTCCAACCTCAGAAATAGGATTCAACTGCCCCATGGGCGGTCAGAAAAATCCATTTTATAATGGCAGTGTGTGTGGCAAGTGGAAAAGGCCCACAGCCTCAGTTGCCATTGTAAAATGGATGTTTTTAAACATACCTACACCGTGTAGCAGGCACTTCACTGTGCACCATAGCGGAGGGACGGGTAGAAGGTAGCCCTGCTAGTGGCTCCAAAGACAATTTCCGACCACCTTTCTATGTCAGAAAGTCTGGCGTGAAAAGACTGTCAGAAGTGCCATCATAAAAAAATTAGCTTGAATTCCGAGGATTTTTCCTCGAAGAAATCATTATTTGCCCAATTGCGATGTCGAGTGGAAAGCCATGGAGCAGCTGTTGGAGGCTTTCCTCCCGACATCATAGGTTTCAGTCTGACTGTCATTTTAGGATGACAGTGGTCGGAGTGAAGCCTGCAAGGGTATTCCAACGAGCATCTGAACCCATCAGAGTGTCGGAAGCCACCATTATCCCCTAATGACTGAGGAGCCAGGTTCAGCCCACCGTTGAGATTATGATGCGGTACAAAAGGGGGTGGTGATGGACGGAACATCGGAACCAATCAAACACTCATACCCAGTCAACAGATCTGGGTTTAATCCATCACTGTTCTTTAGACCACTCTGCCACCCCAGTTCAGACATGGCCTATGCAAATCAGTCTGACCCTGTGCCTCATGGGAACAGTCCAGCCCGAACTGCCAAGCCATGCCTTCCCTGGACCGGAAACAAGCTTCAGAGGTCCGGTTTCTGGCATTTCAGCCGTCTTCAGCCCGGCTTGCTTGAATCCAGTGGCAAAGTGAGCAAGGGACTCACGTCTGAGCATACCCTGCCAACGTATGGCGAACAAAGTGGTACAAAAGGGGGTGGTGATGGACGGAGCATCTGAACCAATCAAACACTCACACCCAGTCAACAGATCTGGGTTTAATCCATCACCGTTCTTTAGCCCACTCTGCCACCCCAGTTCAGACATGGCCTATGCAAATCAGTCTGACCCTGTGCCTCATGGGAACAGTCCAGCCCGAACTGGCAAGCGATGCCTTCCCTGGACCGGAAACCTGCTTCCGAGGACCGCTTTCTGGCATTTCAGCCGTCTTCAGCCCGGCTTGCTTGAATCCAGTGGCAAAGTGAGCAAGAGACTCACGTCTGAGCATACCCTGCCAACTTATGGCGGACAAAGTGGTACAAAAGGGGTGGTGATGGACGGAGCATCTGAACCAATCAAACACTCACACCCAGTCAACAGATCTGGGTTTAATCCATCACCGTTCTTTAGCCCACTCTGCCACCCCAGTTCAGACATGGCCAATGCAAATCAGTCTGACCCTGTGCCTCATGGGAACAGTCCAGCCCGAACTGCCAAGCCATGCCTTCCCTGGACCGGAAACAAGTTTCCGAGGACCGGTTTCTGGCATTTCAGCCGTCTTCAGCCCGGCTTGCTTGAATCCAGTGGCAAAGTGAGCAAGGGACTCACGTCTGAGCATACCCTGCCAACTTATGGTGAACAAAGTGGTACAAAAAGGGGTGGTGATGGACGGAGCATCTGAACCAATCAAACACTCACACCCAGTCAACAGATCTGGGTTTAATCCATCACCGTTCTTTAGCCCACTCTGCCACCCCAGTTCAGACATGGCCAATGCAAATCAGTCTGACCCTGTGCCTCATGGGAACAGTCCAGCCAGAACTGCCAAGCCATGCCTTCCCTGGACCGGAAACAAGTTTCCGAGGACCGGTTTCTGGCATTTCAGCCGTCTTCAGCCTGGCTTGCTTGAATCCAGTGGCAAAGTGAGCAAGGGACTCACGTCTGAGCATACCCTGCCAACTTATGGCGAACAAAGTGGTACTAAAGGGGGTGGTGATGGACGGAGCATCTGAACCAATCAAACACTCACACCCAGTCAACAGATCTGGGTTTAATCCATCACCGTTCTTTAGCCCACTCTGCCACCCCAGTTCAGACATGGCCTATGCAAATCAGTCTGACCCTGTGCCTCATGGGAACAGTCCAGCCCGAACTGCGAAGCCATGCCTTCCCTGGACCGGAAACAAGTTTCCGAGGACCGGTTTCTGGCATTTCAGCCGTCTTCAGCCCGGCTTGCTTGAATCCAGTGGCAAAGTGAGCAAGGGACTCACGTCTGAGCATACCCTGCCAACTTATGGCGAACAAAGTGGTACAAAAGGGGGTGGTGATGGACGGAGCATCTGAACCAATCAAACACTCACACCCAGTCCACAGATCTGGGTTTAATCCATCACCGTTCTTTAGCCCACTCTGCCACCCCAGTTCAGACATGGCCTATGCAAATCAGTCTGATCCTGTGCCTCATGGGAACAGTCCAGCCCGAACTGCGAAGCCATGCCTTCCCTGGACCGGAAACAAGCTTCCGAGGACCAGTTTCTGGCATTTCAGCCGTCTTCAGCCCGGCTTGCTTGAATCCAGTGGCAAAGTGAGCAAGGGACTCACGTCTGAGCATACCCTGCCAACTTATGGTGAACAAAGTGGTACAAAAGGGGGTGGTGATGGACGGAGCATCTGAACCAATCAAACACTCACACCCAGTCAACAGACCTGGGTTTAATCCATCACCGTTCTTTAGCCCACTCTGCCACCCCAGTTCAGACATGGCCTATGCAAATCAGTCTGACCCTGTGCCTCATGGGAACAGTCCACCCCGAACTGCCAAGCCATGCCTTCCCTGAACCGGAAACAAGCTTCCGAGGACCGGTTTCTGCCATTCTGCCAGAAACCGGTCCTAGGAAGCTTGAATACGGTCCAGGGAGGGCATGGCTTGGCAGTTCGGGCTGGACTGTTCCCATGAGGAACAGGGTCAGACTGATTTGCATATGGCCATGTCTGAACTGGGGTGGCAGAGTGAGCTAAAGAACGGTGATGGATTAAACCCACATCTGTTGACTGGGTGTGAGTGTTTGATTGGTTCAGATGCTCCGTCCATCACCACCCCCTTTTGTACCGCATCATAATCTCAACGGTGGGCTGAACCTGGCTCCGCAGTCATTAGGGGATAATGGTGGCTTCCGACACTCTGATGGGTTCAGATGCTCGTTGGAATACCCTTGCAGGCTTCACTCCGACCACTGTCATCCTAAAATGACAGTCATACTGAAACCTAGGATGTCGGGAGGAAAGCCTCCAACAGCTGCTCCATGGCTTTCCACTTGACATCGCAATTGGGCAAATAATGATTTCTTTGAGGAAAAATCCTCAGAATTCAAGCTAATTTTTTTAAGTGAATAATGCTCTGGGGGGGGGGCAGAATCAGGAGCCTTAGCTTGGCCAATATCACATTTGATACTGTTGACTTTTATGATTCCATTCTTGGTGAACTAGACATCCTCTTTTGTGAATTGTAGGACTGGGTCCCCCTTGGCATCTATAACGCCTCACATCTTGAAGTCCATTTTAGATATTATTGCTCTGATATATCAGGAGACCTAACATTTGAAGTGGGGAGTGCTGCAAGGCACCTCTGGCATATTTGGTTGACTCCTTTAAGATCAAGATAATCTCATGCACAGATGTTAGCCAACTCCTGCTTACGTATTGGATACTGTGCAGGATGATTATGCCCTTGGTGGTAGTGACGCTCACTGGTAACGGTCTGTGTTTGACAGTACTACTTTTTAGGTTATGGTGCTGAGGGAGGGGGTAATCATCCAGTACCCCGCAATACAGATCCCTAAGAGATCCTTGACAAAATGCTAATAAGCCCTGGCACACATATACAGCCTCTTTTTGATATATTAATGGTGCAAAACAATTCATAGCAAACAATAAATATTAATGTGATGTTGTGGGTTTAATGTTTTTTCCAGTTGCACTAGCTAACACGTGTTTCGTCGCTACGGGGATATGACACATTAAGCCCTGGGAGGATCTTGCATTCTAGTTTGGCCGGACTCATAGTGGTACCCCCTTTCAGAGTCAACGTAGCAAAGTAGAAAGTTTATGAAATAAACTGCCTGAATACTTGAGATTAGCCTCGGACAATGCGATTTTTTTTTAAAAAGAGCTGAAAACACTCATATTTAGACTTTAGTGGTGATTGTGGGCTGCTGATTCTCTGCTCATTTCCCTTATGGGTGCCAAAAAAAGATTACTGAGAAACTCTTGCGAGTAGCTGCGTGTTATAGAAGTAACCATCATTCATTCATCCATGTGTTCCAAAGTATAGATACGTTGGTCGTGCACAGACCATTTCTCCCAAATATGTTGCAATGAAGCATTAGTATCCATCATAAAGGGTTTTAATGCTCTTAATTACTCCATGACATCTTCCAGCATCAGATGTGAAGGCAATTTTGACGATATTTTCGCAATTGTGCCAACAGCATGTGAGGAAGAGGAGCTGTCTTTCAAAAATTCCTAGGCTCTTTACAATATTATTGTTGGTGGCAAAGAAGATTTTGTTGAATGAGTGTGAAGAACATGAAGGAGAGTAGCAGAGGAAGGATATTAATGGCTACTATTCTGAGGCTTGCGAGTTCACCCCACAGAAGACAGAAGGCAAATTAAGAGAGAGAGCAGCAGCTGTGTTATAACTGGTAAATATAAGTTGAGGTAAAGTGCCAGGCACTTAGACACAATGTAAGATATGTAAAACAGTTGCTGTCTCACCTTAAAAGGTGCATATTTGGGAGAACACCGCAATCCAGGATTGACACATTAGGAGAAATTAACTGACCATGCAAGGTATTGTTTATGTTCCCATTTAAATTTCTCTTCACTTCTGAGAAACAAGCATGTGCCTTTAAGAGGTGACTGCTGAAGGCCTGAGAGCCTTATAGCGTGCAGGTGCTTGAAGCGCGGTAAAAACAAATTTACCTCAAGTGTGTTGTACTGTACGACATTAAAATGGAGGCCTCATTACAGTCTGAAGGTCTACACAACGTAATGGAGTCACTGCCTCCTCAAGAAACAAAATGTGGGCATATTCAGAATGCTGCTGTATTTTGCTGTGCAGAGCTCCTATCAGAGTCCAGGAAGTCAAGCCACCACCTTGCTGCTCGGTCGCGGAGCGCCGCAGCCACATGCATCTCTATGGAGCTGCAGTTATCTTGCGAAGCGTCTAGCCATGCCCCCACAAAAACTATTCTGAGCACAACGCAGGCACCCTTGCATTGGTGCTAGGCAGCAATACCGAAAGTCTTAAAATTAGGATTTTTCTCAATTTAGTAGTAGTAAAGCTAGAACTCCTAACTTTAGGACTCCTAAATATCTTCTGTGAATACTGAACGTCTTAAAATTAGGAATTTTCTCACTTTAGTAGTAGTAAAGTTAGGGCTCCTAATTTTAGGACTCCTAAATGCCTTCTGTGAATACCGAAAGTCATAAAATGAGGATTTTTCTCAGTTTACTAGTAGTAAAGTCGAGAAAAATCCTAATTTTAAGACTTTCAGTATTCACAGAAGGCATTTAGGAGTCCTCAAGTTAGGACTCCTTACTTTTGTGAATACCGAAATGAGTAAGTGCCGTCTGTGAATACCAAAATGAGCAAGTGCCTTTCTGTGAATACCAAAATGATAGTAAGTTTAGGATTTTGCCTTAAGTTAGTTCTGTGATTAGGGCCCACAATGTTTTTCTGAGTCTCTCAAATAGATCGAGAACTGTCCATGAGAAAGGCAAAATCAGTCTGTTTTTTCCCCATTAGAGGTAGCGATTTCATATTTTTTCTAAGTACATTTCATTCACATTGGCTGAGTGTTTAAAGAGAAAACAGCACTGGACTCATTCTCTTGCTTGTCCGTGAGTTTCTTGTTGTGTATATATAATTCATTCTGACTACAATAGTCACATTAAAGTACCTTGTCAATGCCTTAACCGCAAATTGGGTAAATGATTTCCGGGAACGTTGCAGACACAAAAGAGGAACTTTTGCACTTTCAGTTCTGTACAATATAGTTTAAGAATGCCTAGAGGCTAAACCGTGCTAATAAAGTGACACTTTATAATTGGAAATATGACCTAGCACAACCCAACATTACCGGTGATCAAATTAACCTATAAATTGTCATGTGTTTTGTTTTCATTATTTCCTAAAGTAAGGACAATTAACTTTTGAAGCGACTGAGGAATTTTGCCTGCAGGTGAATTAGAAACTGCCTATACCAGTCATAAAGAAACACGGTAATAGATGAGGATGAATAGGAAATACAAAGCGGAAAGTGAGAGGGTCCAAGTTTGATGAAGAGAAATTGCGTGCTGGAAGAGAAGCAGGGATCCCACACCACAATTTTTTTTTATTTTTTATGAAAGGATACATATGCATATAGGCGCATAGTATCCATTAAATAGCTCAATTGTACTTAAATAATTTCTCACGAGCTTCTGGCTTACAAGCCAGTTTAAAAAGAAAATGAAGAAATAATAATTTATTTGAATTCCTGCAAGAGGTGCACAAGGCAGCAAAGAGTCATTTGCAGAACCTTCCAGCAGGTCTATGTAAATCTTGTCAAACTTCAGGCATTTGCTACTATTTTCAACTTCGCTTCTGCTTGAATATCGAATTTGGCAAATTTGTTGTGTAAATATACTTATTTGAATTAGAAAATGTCTCAATGGAAAATAGGATTATCATAAAAGTGTGAAAAACATGTTCTGGTGCAGAACTCGCTATCTAAATTGCATGCATCAGACTCTGAGATTGTACATTGAGCCTTGGCTTGGGGGAAACCTCAGTCACTCTAGCTGATCAGGACCTTCATTATTAGATCAGGCCAAGACCTTTTACATCTGACCTTCTAAATATTACTTAAAGTATATGTATATTTACTGAAAAAAACATAGGTTTCAGGGGCGTTATAGTTAGTTGGACATGTCACTCATACAAAACCAGTGAAATTCCCCCGTTATAGTTAGTTCAGCTAACTATAACTCGCGCGCCCGCAATGCACTGCTGATGACGTCACATATTACATCACTCATGACATGGTCAGTGACATCACTCATGACATCGCGAGTTATATTTAGCTGAACTAACTATGACGGGGGAATTTCATTGGTGTTGTATGAGTGAAATGTCCAACTAACTATAAAGCCCCTGAAACCTATGATTTTTTCAGTGAATTTCTAAGGTTTTTTAAATGCTAATTTCTAACTATAACGTGCCTGAAACCTATGAATTTTTCAGTGAATTTCAAAGGTTTTTTTAAATGCTAATTTCTAACTATAACGTGCCTGAAACCTATGGTTTTTTTAAGTGAATTGTAATGTTTTTTTAAATGCTAGTTTCTAACTATGCCTACAGAGTAGGACATGTGAAGGAAGAAGAAAAAACACACAGAAAGAAACAAAAGAAATACAGAAAGAAGCAACAGAAGTCCACAAAGATGAAGAAAAGTGCAGGAAGAAGCAAGACGTGCAGAAAGAACCAACAGAGGAGCAGAAAGAGGCCTTGTTGCAAAATCATCCTGTGCCCACAACTTTTTCAGATGGGTATTGGTGGTAACTGACTCTGACTAACCAGGCCTAGAGCCAGTGCTATGCTAAAAGACACTTAGAATACAGTGAAAACACCTACATACATTAGGGAACATTATGCGTTGGGGTACCCCTGTGATTAGCATGACCTCCTCTGTAAGGCCCTAGTACATAATAGGGCAGAGGGATTTAAACTATCTCTAATCAGAGGTGCAGAAATATGCTACTTTAACTAGTAGTCGTGTTTGCAGAGTGGTGGTTAAAGGGTGATGGGCGTCCAATCAACGCTCAGGAATTCCTGCGTAGGACTTACAGGAGGTACCAGGATGGGTTCTTGGCTCCCAAACTCTCTCAGGACTAAATTGGACTTTCATCCCCATCCCGTAGTCTGCCACAAGGCACGTTTGCAGAGTGGTAGAGAAAGGGAGCCTTGCCCTCCGAAGACGTCTTAGCAATCCCACTGTGTGGGACTGGAGGTAACAAGAGGGGTAGTTGGCCCCCGAGGACATCCTTGGGGGCCAACTTCCCAAATTATTACCTCCAGTCAGTCCCATACAGCAGCATTGGTAAGTACTCGTACCAGGCCATGCCCACTTTGCCCACCACTCTACAAACACACTCGCTGGCACGCTCTTGGATAGGGATTGAAGTCCCCTTCACTGCTGGGGGTCCTTTAGGGGACAACTAGTCTACCTTTTACCTTCAGTAAGCCCCACGCAGTGGGATTGGTGAGAGGTAGACAAAGGAAATGCCCCCTTTCTCTACCACTCTGCAAATGTGCTCCCTGGCGCGTTGTAAGTTAGGGGATTCATTCTCCTTGAATCCTGAGGGTCCTTGGGGTCCAACTAGCCTACCAGGTACCTCCAGTAAGCGCCACAGAGCTGCGTTGCAGAGAGGTGTAAAAAGTAAGGGTGGGCGGCCAGCTACGCTCCGTGCACAGAGTGCGCGTAGTGCCGTCTCCTACGCATTTTGCGTAGCGGGCGTAGCCAGGCGGCACTACGCGGGCTCCGCAGACGGTGCGTAGCCGGCCGCCACCCACCTCCCTCCCGCCCTCCCTAAATATTTAAATAAAATGATAGAAAGCTTTTAAAAACACTTACCTTGTCCGCCGCGTCCCCGGGGTTCCCTCTCGCCGTCCCTGGATTCGCACCGCCATTTCGGATACTAATGCGCATGCGCGGGCGGCCGCGCATGCGCATTTCTCATGAGAAATGCGCATGCGCGGGCACCCGCGCATGCGCATTAGTATCTGAAATGGCGGCGGCGCGAATCCAGGGACGGCGAGAGGGAGCCCCGGGGACGCGGCGGACAAGGTAAGTGTTTTTAAAAGCTTTCTATCCTTTTATTTAAATATTTAGGGAGGGCGGGAGGGAGGCGGGCGGCGCGTAGTGGGGCTACGCGGAGTGCGCGGGTGGGCGTAGTTTTGCGCCCACTTCGCGTAACTCCGCGGAGCCCCACTCCGCACACTACGCCCAGGGTTAGTAAAAAGGGGTGTTGCCTGGACCACATCTCTGCAATGCAGGCCTCTAATGCCTACTGGAGGTACATAGTGGGCTAATTGGCCCCCAGGGGCCCTCAGGATTGAATAGGAATTAATTCCCCAATTTAAAACGCGCCACAGGGTGTGTTTGCACACATGTCACCTCAGGCCCTGCCCCCTCCCTTCACTAGTGTACAAACACGCCCCTTGAATCCTGAGGGTCCCTGGGGTCCAACTAGCCCACCAGGTACCTCCAGTAAGCGCCACTGAGCTGCATTGCAGAGGTGTAAAAAGGGGTATAGCCCGGACCACCTCTCTGCAACGCAGACCTGTGGCGCTTACTGGAGGCACCTGGTGGGCTAGTTGGTCCCAAGGGCTCTCAGGATTGAAGGGAAATTAATTCCCTAATTTAAAACGGGTCACAGGGCGTGTTTGCACTCATGTCATCTCAGACCCCGCCTCCTCCCTTCAACAATGTGCAAACACACCCCATGGCTCGTTTCAAGTTGGGGGATTAAGTCCCCTTGAATCCTGAGGGTCCCTGGGGTCCAACTCGCCCACCAGGGACCTCCAGTAAGCGCCACAGAACTGCAGTGCAGAGCGGTGTAAAAAGGGACGTGGCCTGGACCACCTCTCTTCAACGCATCCCAGCGGCACTTACTGGAGGTACCTGGTGGGCTAATTGGCCGCCAGGGACCCCCAGTATTGAAGGGGAATTAATTCCCCATTGTAAAACACGCCACAGGGCGCGTTTGCAGAGTGTTGCTGGGAGGGGGCGGGGCCTCCAGCACGGTCGAGGTGTTTTGTATTATTTTATTTTTTTAGAAGGGGGGCTTTGTGGCCCCCCTTCTTTTGACTTTTTTGGGCCCTGGGACCCCATCCCCCAGGGTCTTAACCCCATTTGAAAAAACATAAATACATTTGAACGGGAAGGGGGACGCGTAGTCCCCTCTCCTGTGGCCAATTCAAGCCCCGGGGACCCCATCCCCCGGGGCATGGCCACATAAATATTCTATTTTTATGGAGGGGGGCTGCGAGGCCTCCCTCCTGAGGCCGGGGCCGGCCTTTATTTATTTATTTATTTTTGAGACGCGGCCCCCCCTTCCAGGCCACTTCAAGCCCCATGGACCCCATCCCCCGGGGCTGGTCCTCTCCGTTGGGGACTGTGGAGGGAGCCCCAATACCCCACGGTCCCGCCGGCTCCCCGCGTCCTGCAGGAGCCGGCATTGCTTTTCTACATGGGGAGCTGCTGACATGCAGCTCCCCTTGTGGAAAAGCAATTCTGCTTTGCTTCATTGAAGCAAGAGCAGGTTTCCCTGCTCTCGCTACCATGAAGCAAAGCAGTTTGCAATGACAGGGCAATTCCAAACAGCAGTGTCCCGGGGGTGGGCCCCCCAGGACACTGCAGGAGCCGGCCCTGGGGGGTGGCGGTCCCCAGGGCCATCAAGGGCTCCTGGCGGGGGCTGCGTGGCCCCCCTCCCTACATTGGCAAAGCGGGCCCCGGGGGCCTGTGGGGGGGCTCGAACCCCCCACACCCCCCCACACAGGTGTATGTCTTTTTAAAAAAAAGCCCGGGGAGGCGGTCCCTGGGGCAGCGGTGGGGAATGTGTGTCATCTGCATGAAAAGTAATTAATAAAATCCCCCCCACAAAAAAACAAAGCTCCGGGGGGTGGCAGATCCGAGGGCTGCGGGGGACCGTGAGCCCCCACAAATATTTAATGAAAGCCCTAGGGGTGGCAGTCCCCGGGGCTGCTGGGGCCTGCCTGGGCCCCCACAATTTCAATTTTGCATGCCCCCGGGACTTGGCCCACCCGGGGGCTAAATAATAATGTAGCGCAGGAGGCCGCATTTCGTTTTTTTTTATTTTTAGCTGAAATTCGCGCTGGGTGTGCGAATCTCGGTGATTTAAAAAAAATCCTTTTTTGGGTCATAGGGGTCCTTGTGGGACCCCCTGAGAAGGCCTAGGGGGTCAGGGTGTTTCTACCCTGCCCCCTTTTCTTGTTTTCTGTGTTTGTTTTTCTGTTCTACCGAGTGACAAGATAGCTGCCAACACTTTCTGGTTTGGAGTGTTGACAGCCAATTAGCATAAAGCTCGTGGTCGGGGGGGTGCGCGGATCCTCCATGCCTCTATATATTGAAACTTTTATTTTTTGATTTTCTCAGCAACTTGTCAGTGGATTTACACCATTTAAGAAAAAGAGTTATTTCTGAAACAAGGGCTACCTTTATGCCGAATTTGGTGTAATTCCGTTCAGCATTTTGGGCTGTAGCCGTGTCTAAAGTTTCCTATGGAAAATAACATGGAAAAAACACGGTTTGGGAACCCGCTTTTTTCTCGGCCCCGCTTGCCAAATTACCCCGAAACTTTCAGGAGAGGAGCTGACCGGAACGGGCCACAAGTTTTGAAAATTTCACAAAGATTCATCAACCGGCGCCAAAGTTATTGTGAAAACAAAAAATGCTTTTCCTATGGAAAAAAGGTTCTAACCATAACTATCTACTGGCGACCGCCAGTAGGTAATATATATTTGACATTTGAGATGTCATCAGTGATGTCACTGACCAAGAGTGATGTACTATATGAAGTCAAAAGCAGTGCATTGTGGGGCGACAAGTTATAGTTAGCGCACCTTACTGTAACTGCTGAATTTTTCTGGTGAAGCCCAGGACATCATTTTCCACATATGAATTTGACTACCTTCACGTTTTGTCATTGATGGTTAATAAGATGTCATGACAAATTTTGAAGTGCTACTGATTTAGTATTAATTTTTATAACTTGGTTCATCTGTAGATTTTAACATTGGGTATGAACTCAATATTTCACAAAATCTCTTGCATGGCACTGTTTTTGGTGTTAACAGATTAGTTTTGATGTATACCATCACCTTCTAGGAATATATCTTTAAGAGGGCGGGAGTAACATATATGCCTGGGCCCCCACAATTTCAATTTTGCATGCCCCCGGGACTTGGTCCACCCGGGGGCAAAATAATATTGATTGTTTTTCGGCTGAAATTTGCGCTGGGTGCATTGATCTCGGCGATTTAAAAAACAATGCTTTTTTTGGCCCTGGGGGTCCTTGTGGGACCCCCTGAGCAGGCCTAGGGGGTCAAGGTGTTTCTACCCTGCCCCCTTTTCTTGTTTTTTTGTGTTTGTTTTTCTGTTTTCTTGTGACTCGGTTCTACCGAGTGACAAGATGGCAGTCATCACTTCTTGGTTTGGAGTGTTGATAGCCAATTAGCATAAAGCTCGTGGTCAGGAGGGTGCGCGGATCCTCATGCCTCTATATATCAAAACTTTTATTTTTTGATTTTCTCAGCAACTACTGAACGGATTTACACCATTTAAGAAACATATATGGCACGAGGATGTGGCTTACGTTAGGCGTTCATTTGTGCACGTAACCAGCCGATTGCCGAGTAGACAAGCAATTTTCTCAGCACGCTCTCGGTCCACGCTTTCCTGCGATACACGGTATCATACAGAATTGAGTAGTAAGTAAGTCCTAATTGTGTCACCGAAATATCGGGTGTACATTTTATTTGGCTTCCTTGAATGCATATGTAGATGCCACTTCTGACACACATGCATGCACCCAACAGCTAGCACGGTTTCAGGATTACAGTGTATTACGGCATACATCACATTTGGTTGTACAGTCTTTCCAAACTGCGGTGTGCATTAAGGTTTTTTTTCTCGATTGCTGTGACAATTTCTCACCGTGCATTAGTTGAAAGGAGTTCTGATGCATATAACCAGTTGATCAGAACAAATAATTTTCAGTGAATACCATTTCTCACAAATTGGGTGTTAGTCCCACCGTAGAACTACATGGCACTATTTTAGGTTATTGACTTACTAGAATTAGTAAGGGCTGTATGGAACTGACATCAGAATTAATTTTACGTTTCAGATTTTCAACTTGTATGCCCCTGAAGAAGGGTCTATGACCAAAATGCATTGGGCAAGGCGGGCAAGATTTCTGTACAGGAGAGTTTTCTTTTGGGATTTAGAAAATTGTAATATTTTCACAAACTGAAAGTTTCCAATGTGAAAATTATGGAGTAACATTGGTAAATGACAATCTTTGATAATAAAGATTGATTGTTGAACAAAAAACTACTGAATAAAAGGAGGATTTATTTTTCAAAAACACTGCATGAATAAGCCTGTTGGGTTTTAATAGCAAAGTGTGACCAGATTCAGGCGGCGGGGATCCACCTCGGACATATTTTTCAGTTGTGATACAGGGCAACAGAAGACATTGCACTTCGTACGGGGAGGCACACAAGATAAAAATCATACATAACCACAAAAACGATTAATTTAAACAAGGTAGCATGTTGGAGTTCAGTGTGGAAACATAGTATTCAATTTATTTTTGATGCAATCCTTACTTTGTGCAGCTTGTTTCTGCTGCTTGTTTTAGTGTTTTATACAGTGTTTATCATTTCTTTGAGAAAAAAACAGCAAAACAATTATAAAATCTAAATAAATTGTTATTTATAGAACCTCCTTTCATGGTTAAAAAAAGATAAGCTGAATTAATTTATAACTGCATGGGTATTGCCTGAGTGATTGGATGAGTGTATATGTAGTGCCTGGGTGATTGGATGAGTGCAAGCAAAATTCCTGGGAGATGGGATGATTGGAAATGCAGTGTCTGGGTGATTGTTTGAGTGCAAGTGCAGTGCCTAGCTGAAAGGATAATTGCAAGTGTAGAGTTTGGGTGAATGGATGAGTGAAAGTGAGGTGCCTGGGTGAATAGATGAGTGCAAGGGCAGTTCCTGGGTGATTGCATGACTGCCTGGGTAGTGCTTGAGTGAATGGATGACTGCATGGGTAGTGGCTGAGTGAATGGATGAGTGCAACGGCAGTGCATGGGCGATTGCCTGTGTGTAATGGATGTGTTTGATTGATTGCATGAGTGCATGGGCAGTGCCTGAGTGACTGAATGGGTGCTAGGATAGTGCCTGGGTGATCGCATGACTGCATGGGTAGTCCCTAGGTGATTAAATGAGTGTATGGGTAGTGCCTGGGTGAAATGATAGGTGCAAGTGTAGTGCCTGGGTAAATGCATTAGTGTAAGTGTGGTGCATGGGTTATAGCATGACTGCAAGGGAAATGCCTGAATGTTTGTATGAGTGCAAGTGCAGTGCCTGGATGATCAGTTAAGTGCAAGTGCAGTGCCAGGATGAAGGGATAAGTGCAGTGCCTGGGTGAATCAATGAGTGCAAATGTGGTGCCTGGGTGAATGTGTGAGCACAAGTAGTGTAGTGCACATGAATCACTTGATGAGTGCAAATACAGTGCCTGGGTGAATGGATGAGTGAACTTGTAGTGCATGGGGGAATGAATGAGTGCACAGGTAGTGCCTGGGCAATTGCGTGAGAGCATGAGTAGTGCCTGAGTGAATTGATGAGTGCAAGGTTAGTGCCTGGGTGATTGGATACATGAATGGGTAGTGCCTGGGCGATTGGGTGGGTGCATGGGTAGTGCCTTGGTGATTGGATGAGTGCATGGGTAGTATCTGAGAGAATGAATGGGTGTAGGGTAGTGCCTGGATGATTGGGTGAGTGGAAATACAATATCTGGGTGAATGGATGATTGCAGATATAGTACCTGAGTGATTGCATGAGTACAAGTGCTGTGCCTGGATGCATGGATAAGTGCACTGCCTGGGTAAATACATGAGTGTGTGTAGTGCCAGGGTGATTTTCTGAGTGTATGATAGTACCTGGTTGATTGGATGAGAGCAAAGGTAGTGGCTGGGTGATTGTATGACTGCATGTTTAGTGCCTTTGTAATTGTATGAATGTATGAGTAGTGCCAAGGTGATTGAATGATATCAAAGGTAGTGCCTGGGTGAATGCATGACTGCATGGCTAGTGCCTTATTGATTGTATGAATGCATGAGTAGTGCCTTGGTGACTGGATGGGTTTATGGGTAGTACCTGGGTGATTGTATGAGTGCAAGAGTGGTGCCTGGGTGATTGAAAGAGTGTAGGAGTACTGACTGGGTGATTACATTTCTGCATGGGTAAGGCCTGAGTGAATGGTTCAGTGCATGGATAGTGCCTGATTGAATGGATGAGTGCAAGGGTACTGCCTGGGTGATTGCATGTGTTCATGGGTAGTGCCTGGTAGATTGCATGAGTGCACAGTAGTGTCTGAGTGAATAGATGAGTGCATGGACAGTGCCTCTGTGATTGTTTAAGTATATGGATAGTGCCTAAGTGATTGTATGAGTGAATGGGTAGTGACTGGGTATTGCCTGCTTGATTGCATTAGTGCATGGATAGTGCCTGAGTGAATAGATGAGTGCAGGGGTAGAGACTGAGTGATTGCATGAATGCTTGGGTAGTGCCTAGATGATTGGATGAGTTCCTGAGTGATTGGATGAGCGCATAGGTAGTGACTGAGTGAATGGATGAGTGCAAGGGTAGTGCCTGGATGATTGGGTGAGTGCATGGATAGTACCTGAGTGATTTGATGAAAGTATGAGTAGTGCCTGAGAGAATGGATGAATGTAAGGGTAGAGCATGGGTGATTTAATGAGTGCATGGGTAGTGCTTGGGTTATTTGTTGAGTGCATGGTTAGTGCTTGGATGATTTGTTGAGTGCATGGGTAGTGTCTGGGTGATTGAATGACAGCATGGGTAGGGCCTGGGTGATTTGTTGAGTGCATGGTTAGTGCTTGGGTGATTTGGTGAGTGCATGGATAGTGTCTGAGTGATTGGATGAGAGCATGGGTAGTACCAGAGTAAATTAATGGGTGCAAGTGTAGTGCTTGGGTAATTTGATGTGTGTATGGGTAGTGCCTGGGTAAATGGGTAAGTGCAAGTGTAGTGCCTGGGTGAATAGATGAGTGCAAGTGTAGTGCCTGAGTGAATAGGTGAATGCAAGTGCAGTGCCTGAGTGAATGTATGGCTGCAAGTGCAATGCGTGGGTGATTGCATGACTACATGGGTACTGCATGAGTGAATGGATGCCTCCACAATTCATGCCTGGGTGATTGGATGACTACACGTGTAGTGCCTGGGTGAATAGGCGAGTGCAAGTGGAGTGTCTACATGAATGAAAGAGTGCAAGGGCAGTACCTAGGTGATTTAATACCTGCATTAGTAGTGACTAAGTGAAGGCATGGCTCCATTGATTGGATGACTGCCTGAGTAATGGCTGTGAGATTGGATGATTGCAAGTGCAATCCCTGAGCGATTAGATGACTGTCTAGGTAGTGGCTGGCTGATTGGATGAGTGGAACTGTAGTGCCTGGGAGATGGGATGACATATGAGTAGTGACTCGATGAATCCATAACTAGATTAATGATTTGACACACGTAATATATCCCGATCTCCAACCACTATGAAAAAATATAAACAGAGAAAAATGTATTAGAATTTTATTTTGAACATTAGACAACAAAACGAACACACAATATTTTT
Source organism: Lissotriton helveticus (assembly GCF_964261635.1). Classification (NCBI taxonomy): domain Eukaryota; kingdom Metazoa; phylum Chordata; class Amphibia; order Caudata; family Salamandridae; genus Lissotriton; species Lissotriton helveticus. The sequence continues at coordinate 1,051,489,992 of NC_136070.1, forward strand.
TCTCCAACACGTTTATTGAACATACACAAATGTTTTACTGTTTTTACTGTTTTCGGCTTTCATATTTCCTCACTTTCAACAATGTTCTGTATGAAGCAGCTTCATCAAACAGTGGAAAAAACAATCAATGGATTGTAAAAATAAATATGCACAGAACATCATTTCAAATATGTCATACTGTGCACTCACTCCACTCACTAAACATTTTTTAATAGTGGCTTGCTGATAGCTTACTACCTTGCTAAAAGCAATTATATGTTAAAATTGTTTCTGATATTTTTTAATCTGGTACAAAATGTCCCAAAATTAAGAAGGAGTCTTTGGAAATCCTTTTGTAAACATCATCCCTTTTAGGCCAAATAAAGTCTAATATGTTCCTAGTCCATGTACAATAAACCTAACACACAGTACTACTTAGAAGTTGCTGCAGCAGAAACAAAAGGGGCCATTTCTTAGTGGTGAAGAGACTTTTCAAATGCAACTTAAAGCTACTGCTGGTATTATAGTACCTCTATTTAGTTTTGGATATGTAGTAACAGAATGACCTCCTCAATTTATAAATTGATTTCCCGCAGTTAAAAAGAGCCTTACATTTCTAAGAGCTTGCTGTAGACAATACCCCTATTAGGCCGAATAATGTCTCAGAAACACATAATTCATATATAAATGTCAACACAATACCACATTTTCTTATCCTAAATTCTCCTTAGAACTTCGGTTCTAGAAATAGCAAATATGAGTTTGGTACCTTTTTAGGTAGTCTTGATTTGAATGTCACTTGAATGTCATTGCACTCTGTCCATCCTGTTTGACATCTTAAATATATTGGTTGGATATTGTCAAGAAAGCGTGACAAGTACCTCAAAATTAGCTTAACACAACTCTTCATATTGCAGTCCATCGTGGTGAAAATGACACTGTGTTAACTTAGTATTCACAACACTGAGGTACTATGCAATAGGCCCAACATAACGCGTCAAATGTCCGCATTAAAGTCAATGTAATGCCAAAAAAATGCGAAACACCAACACAAAAATAGTAGCGATGAGGCCAATCGCGATAAAAACATCAGCGATAACCAGCGACAGGCCTGCGATTTCCACGCATCATGCGTGGAAATACTCCATAAAAGCAGAGTAGAAAATGCAGTCAGATGACAGCATACAAGCACAACCCCACAAGTAGAACAAATGACCATTGTCCCGCATCAGATAGGCATCCCCTCACAAACAGGCACAATGCACATTGACATGCATTCTGTTTGTAACCTACGCCAATGCGGACACATTCATGGGAAACACTGTGAAACCGCATCTCCTCTTCACAATGCAGAGGAACAAACAACACCCTGTGCACACACACGTGCAATGTCCATGACCAAACAATAATGAAGGGATGGACTAATGTAGGGGCAATGACTCCACCTCACATACATGTTGCCCATGTTGTGGGACTTGAGTCAGAGGGTGCATCCCTGCATCATGGCGCACATATCAGAGCCCAAAGGAAACCCTGTTGTCACTTACAGGCCACAAATAACAGCCAAAATGGAATGAATTGGGACACATGTGAAACGCTGAAGAGTGGGATACCATTCCAACTGTGACACACAGAATGGGCAGTTCCAATACGTGACACCCTAAGCAGCCTCATTGCACAGAGGTGACCCACCCACCATCAATTACCAATTTCCAAAATTGCAAGCACTGCATGTCCCACCCACACTTGTCTGAGTGATGTGCCTGTACAGATGAGTGGCATGCACACTGGGAATGTTTTTTGGAATGCATTTATTTGCACATGCTATGCCTGTGGTCATTCATTGTACTGTCCCTTGATTGCCAAGGACCGTCACAATGTGACGTCAATATGAGAAGAAATTGTCAATGATGGTGTTCCTACGGGCAATTCCTGCTGTGGCTGCAGTGCAGTGTGGTCCACCTGCCTCATCGTCATCATCATCATCACCCGGTGCATCTGGCATTCGTATCCATGGGGCTTTGCTGTGTACCCATATGTAGTGCAACACACAACATGCAATGATCATCTGGCACACAATGTCTGGGTGGTACAGCCACACCTCTACGCTGTACTGCCATAGGCCTGTCCACGCTGCCTACGCTCACAGGGAGATTCAACACGGCTACATGTCCCAGGTCTACCCAACTGCCTGCGGTGACTAGGTTGCTCATGCTGTACATAGCACAATGTAATGTGGAATGGCCCGTGGCCCTCATGCATACATAATGACCACAACGAGACACTTAGTGAGTTTATGGAACTGACTACGGGCACGTGCCTCCGGCCCCTTTTATTGCCAGGGTCACCTGTCCAGTGACGCCTGTGGATGGTTGTTGGGTAGTGTAAGCCACCCCTCAGGTTGGTGCTGGCAACAACCACAACAATGATCAGGCAATCAGCAGTACAAGTTTCAAACGGCAAGGGTCCATGGCTTGAGCTGCACAGAGTCAGTGTCCCGGGATGCACTGCGGCCGCCACAGGCAAACCGCCACGGGACAGTGACTTGCGCTGCACTGAGGTGGGGCACGCGAGCTGTGCGTTTCCTCGTCAGTGTCCAAGGTGAATGTCGCGGAGGGTTGTGGTGGACAGTAGAAGGTATCCTCCTGGGCATGATACAGAGGGAAGAAGCAAGCAGAAACAGGCAAATGGTGAAGTGGAATGCTACAGACTCCTTTTTAACACCATGTCAGTATCAGCTACATGATGATGAAGACAACCCCCAGACCATGGACTCAGACGCCTCCAAAGTGCAACCAGAGTGTGCCCATGAATTTTAGGGCACATGCTTAGTGGCACCTGAGCTGGAAGGGTATGTGGTCTGCGATGATGCCTGAACAATGACATGAACACTGCCACGAAGAAATCAAGACTCAGTTCCGAATGTGTGACCTAGTTGACTGCAGTGTAGGCCAGAGGCAGAGGTCAGCGTGGGTTAACCGCTGTCCAGCCATCTTCTCCTGGATCTCTAACACACAACGTTGGAATGGCATGTGGATCAGATTTTTGGCTGACAGAGGTAGTGGTACCAGAATTCAGCGGGTATTTAGCCAGCGACAATACCATGTCCTGCCTGATACGGAATGCATTGGATTGGTGTGAGACCTGCAGGACTGCAGTGTAGGCTGAAGACCGAAGACAGCAAGGGCCCACAGACACTTGTGGTTGGAATGCTATGCATGGTGTTGGTGGCACCACATCGAGGGAATATAGTGATTTAAACACAGCCATAGTAAAATGTCCTCTGCCATTGTGTAATCAAGACTCAGTTCCAGATGTGTGACCTACATGTCCACTGTGTCAGCCAGTGGGGTACGTCAATGAGAAAGGAGTACTGCGGCCCTTGCTCGCAGAGGCCATGATAGTCTGAGGAGGCTGCCAGGGTCATGGGCCTAGGGCTAGAGCTTGCACAGGCATGTTGGGGCCCTCTTCTACACACGCTGGTGTCGGCAGGTGGGCATTGAGGCCCGGGTGCACTGGGGCGGAAAAGACTGGTTCGGGGACCAGCGACCAGAGGCAGCAGGTGCACAGGCAGGATCGCAGGTACCGCTTCTCAAGCGTCGGCCTCGTGGTGGGGTGAGCGGCGCCGCGAGATGTTGGGCATTCCGGAAGAGAACCACGCCCAGAGTTACAAGCTTTTTATTCACACCCCTAGGCTGGCCTGACGTATGCTGGGCCAGCCCACTCCTCCACACGCTTACAGAGGGGGATGTCACACACTACATTTTCATGTACTCCCACACTGGCTGGGGTGACATGGTTGCGACCACTGTCCACTACACTCCATACACCAGTGGTGTATGTTGACCTGGATATGTGTGAGGTCGGCATACTACTGCCGGTCCATCACATCCACACCACACTTGGCATTGTGTACATTCTCATTCATCGGTCGCTTGCCTCCTTTGCACATGCCTGGTCTCCACCTCTCCCCACAATATGCTATTGTGTGGCTGAGATGCCATGCCGTTGATGGCTTACGTACATGGCTAGCCCAGGTTTCCACAGTAAGTTGCGCTGTTGTGTCTGGTGGGTGATTCAGAAAAGGGGGTGGTGATGAACAGAGTGCCTGAATTAAGCAGACCACTCTTACCCAGTCCAAAGATCAGGGCTTGATCCATCACCGTTTTTTAGCTCACTGCACCTTCCCAGCTCAGAACTTGGCTATATGCAAATTAGTCTGTTCCTGTCCCAGTGCATGATGGGAACAGGGAAAACCAAACTACCAAGCCAATTCTTATACTGGGAAGGAAACAAGCTTCCGGGGACCGGTTTCTGCCATTTCAGGCGTCGTCGGCCCGGCTTGCTTGAATCCTGATGGTGCAATGAGCAAGGAACTCACATCTGAGTATACCCTTCCACGCTTATGGTGGACAAAATGATTCAGAAAAGGGGGTGGTGATGAACAGAGTGCCTGAATTAAGCAGACCACTCTTACCCAGTCCAAAGATCAGGGCTTGATCCATCACCGTTTTTTAGCTCACTGCACCTTCCCAGCTCAGAACTTAGCTGTATGCAAATTAGTCTGTTCCTGTCCCAGTGCATGATGGGAACAGGGCAAACCAAACTACCAAGCCAATTCTTAAACTGGGAAGGAAACAAGCTTCCGGGGACCGGTTTCTGCCATTTCAGGCGTCGTCGGCCCGGCTTGCTTGAATCCTGATGGTGCAATGAGCAAGGGACTCACTTCTGAGTATACCCTTCCACTTCCACTCTGTCCATCACCACCCCCTTTTTGAAATTATTTTGGCCACCATGAGTGTGGAAGGGTATGCTCAGACATGAGTCCCTTGCTCACTGCACCATCAGGATTCAAGCAAGCCGGGCCGAAGACGGCTGTAATGCCAGAAACCGGTCCCCGTAAGCTTGTTTCCTTTCCAGTGAAGAATTGGCTTGGTAGTTTGGTCTGCCCTGTTCCCATGATGCACTGGGCCAGGGACAGACTAATTTGCATATAGCCAGGTTCTGAACTGGGATGGTGCAGTGAGCTAAAAAACGGTGATGGATCAAGCCCTGATCTGTTGACTGGGTAGGAGTGTTCTGATTAACTCAGATACTCTGTCCATCACCACCCCCTTTTTGAAATTATTTTGGCCACCATGAGTGTGGAAGGGTATGCTCAGACATGAGTCCCTTGCTCACTGCACCATCAGGATTCAAGCAAGCCGGGCCGAAGACGGCTGTAATGCCAGAAACCGGTCCCCGGAAGCTTGTTTCCTTTCCAGTGAAGAATTGGCTTGGTAGTTTGGTCTGCCCTGTTCCCATGATGCACTGGGCCAGGGACAGACTAATTTGCATATAGCCAGGTTCTGAACTGGGATGGTGCAGTGAGCTAAAAAACGGTGATGGATCAAGCCCTGATCTGTTGACTGGGTAGGAGTGTTCTGATTAACTCAGATACTCTGTCCATCACCACCCTCTTTTTGAAATTATTTTGGCCACCATGAGTGTGGAAGGGTATGCTCAGACATGAGTACCTTGCTCACTGCACCATCAGGATTCAAGCAAGCCGGGCCGAAGACGGCTGTAATGCCAGAAACCGGTCCCCGGAAGCTTGTTTCCTTTCCAGTGAAGAATTGGCTTGGTAGTTTGGTCTGCCCTGTTCCCGTGATGCACTGGGCCAGGGACAGACTAATTTGCATATAGCCAGGTTCTGAACTGGGATGGTGCAGTGAGCTTAAAAACGGTGATGGATCAAGCCCTGATCTGTTGACTGGGTAGGAGTGTTCTGATTAACTCAGATACTCTGTCCATCACCACCCCCTTTTTGAAATTATTTTGGCCACCATGAGTGTGGAAGGGTATGCTCAGACATGAGTCCCTTGCTCACTGCACCATCAGGATTCAAGCAAGCCGGGCCGAAGACGGCTGTAATGCCAGAAACCGGTCCCCGGAAGCTTGTTTCCTTTCCAGTGAAGAATTGGCTTGGTAGTTTGGTCTGCCCTGTTCCCATGATGCACTGGGCCGGGGACAGACTAATTTGCATATAGCCAGGTTCTGAACTGGGATGGTGCAGTGAGCTAAAAAACGGTGATGGATCAAGCCCTGATCTGTTGACTGGGTAGGAGTGTTCTGATTAACTCAGATACTCTGTCCATCACCACCCCCTTTTTGAAATTATTTTGGCCACCATGAGTGTGGAAGGGTATGCTCAGACATGAGTCCCTTGCTCACTGCACCATCAGGATTCGAGCAAGCCGGGCCGAAGACGGCTGTAATGCCAGAAACCGGTCCCCGGAAGCTTGTTTCCTTTCCAGTGAAGAATTGGCTTGGTAGTTTGGTCTGCCCTGTTCCCATGATGCACTGGGCCGGGGACAGACTAATTTGCATATAGCCAGGTTCTGAACTGGGATGGTGCAGTGAGCTAAAAAACGGTGATGGATCAAGACCTGATCTGTTGACTGGGTAGGAGTGTTCTGATTAACTCAGATACTCTGTCCATCACCACCCCCTTTTTGAAATTATTTTGGCCACCATGAGTGTGGAAGGGTATGCTCAGACATGAGTCCCTTGCTCACTGCACCATCAGGATTCAAGCAAGCCGGGCCGAAGACGGCTGTAATGCCAGAAACCGGTCCCCGGAAGCTTGTTTCCTTTCCAGTGAAGAATTGGCTTGGTAGTTTGGTCTGCCCTGTTCCCATGATGCACTGGGCCAGGGACAGACTAATTTGCATATAGCCAGGTTCTGAACTGGGATGGTGCAGTGAGCTAAAAAACGGTGATGGATCAAGCCCTGATCTGTTGTCTGGGTAGGAGTGTTCTGATTAACTCAGATACTCTCTCCATCACCACCCCCTTTTTGAAATTATTTTGGCCACCATGAGTGTGGAAGGGTATGCTCAGACATGAGTCCCTTGCTCACTGCACCATCAGGATTCAAGCAAGCCGGGCCGAAGACGGCTGTAATGCCAGAAACCGGTCCCCGGAAGCTTGTTTCCTTTCCAGTGAAGAATTGGCTTGGTAGTTTGGTCTGCCCTGTCCCCATGATGCACTGGGCCAGGGACAGACTAATTTGCATATAGCCAGGTTCTGAACAGGGATGGTGCAGTGAGCTAAAAAACGGTGATGGATCAAGCCCTGATCTGTTGACTGGGTAGGAGTGTTCTGATTAACTCAGATACTCTGTCCATCACCACCCCCTTTTTGAAATTATTTTGGCCACCATGAGTGTGGAAGGGTATGCTCAGACATGAGTCGCTTGCTCACTGCACCATCAGGATTCAAGCAAGCCGGGCCGAAGACGGCTGTAATGCCAGAAACCGGTCCCCGGAAGCTTGTTTCCTTTCCAGTGAAGAATTGGCTTGGTAGTTTGGTCTGCCCTGTTCCCATGATGCACTGGGCCAGGGACAGACTAATTTGCATATAGCCAGGTTCTGAACTGGGATGGTGCAGTGAGCTAAAAAACGGAGATGGATCAAGCCCTGATCTGTTGACTGGGTAGGAGTGTTCTGATTAACTCAGATACTCTGTCCATCACCACCCCCTTTTTGAAATTATTTTGGCCACCATGAGTGTGGAAGGGTATGCTCAGGCATGAGTCCCTTGCTCACTGCACCATCAGGATTCAAGCAAGCCGGGCCGAAGACGGCTGTAATGCCAGAAACCGGTCCCCGGAAGCTTGTTTCCTTTCCAGTGAAGAATTGGCTTGGTAGTTTGGTCTGCCCTGTTCCCATGATGCACTGGGCCAGGGACAGACTAATTTGCATATAGCCAGGTTCTGAACTGGGATGGTGCAGTGAGCTAAAAAACGGTGATGGATCAAGCCCTGATCTGTTGACTGGGTAGGAGTGTTCTGATTAACTCAGATACTCTGTCCATCACCACCCCCTGTTTGAAATTATTTTGGCCACCATGAGTGTGGAAGGGTATGCTCAGACATTAGTCCCTTGCTCACTGCACCATCAGGATTCAAGCAAGCCGGGCCGAAGACGGCTGTAATGCCAGAAACCGGTCCCCGGAAGCTTGTTTCCTTTCCAGTGAAGAATTGGCTTGGTAGTTTGGTCTGCCCTGTTCCCATGATGCACTGGGCCAGGGACAGACTAATTTGCATATAGCCAGGTTCTGAACTGGGATGGTGCAGTGAGCTAAAAAACGGTGATGGATCAAGCCCTGATCTGTTGACTGGGTAGGAGTGTTCTGATTAACTCAGATACTCTGTCCATCACCACCCCCTTTTTGAAATTATTTTGGCCACCATGAGTGTGGAAGGGTATGCTCAGACATGAGTCCCTTGCTCACTGCACCATCAGGATTCAAGCAAGCCGGGCCGAAGACGGCTGTAATGCCAGAAACCGGTCCCCGGAAGCTTGTTTCATTTCCAGTGAAGAATTGGCTTGGTAGTTTGGTCTGCCCTGTTCCCATGATGCACTGGGCCAGGGACAGACTAATTTGCATATAGCCAGGTTCTGAACTGGGATGGTGCAGTGAGCTAAAAAACGGTGATGGTTCAAGCCCTGATCTGTTGACTGGGTAGGAGTGTTCTGAATAACTCAGATACTCTGTCCATCACCACCCCCTTTTTGAAATTATTTTGGCCACCATGAGTGTGGAAGGGTATGCTCAGACATGAGTCCCTTGCTCAGTGCACCATCAGGATTCAAGCAAGCCACGCCGAAGACGGCTGTAATGCCAGAAACCGGTCCCCGGAAGCTTGTTTCCTTTCCAGTGAAGAATTGGCTTGGTAGTTTGGTCTGCCCTGTTCCCATGATGCACTGGGCCAGGGACAGACTAATTTGCATATAGCCAGGTTCTGAACTGGGATGGTGCAGTGAGCTAAAAAACGGAGATGGATCAAGCCCTGATCTGTTGACTGGGTAGGAGTGTTCTGATTAACTCAGATACTCTGTCCATCACCACCCCCTTTTTGAAATTATTTTGGCCACCATGAGTGTGGAAGGGTATGCTCAGGCATGAGTCCCTTGCTCACTGCACCATCAGGATTCAAGCAAGCCGGGCCGAAGACGGCTGTAATGCCAGAAACCGGTCCCCGGAAGCTTGTTTCCTTTCCAGTGAAGAATTGGCTTGGTAGTTTGGTCTGCCCTGTTCCCATGATGCACTGGGCCAGGGACAGACTAATTTGCATATAGCCAGGTTCTGAACTGGGATGGTGCAGTGAGCTAAAAAACGGTGATGGATCAAGCCCTGATCTGTTGACTGGGTAGGAGTGTTCTGATTAACTCAGATACTCTGTCCATCACCACCCCCTGTTTGAAATTATTTTGGCCACCATGAGTGTGGAAGGGTATGCTCAGACATTAGTCCCTTGCTCACTGCACCATCAGGATTCAAGCAAGCCGGGCCGAAGACGGCTGTAATCCCAGAAACCGGTCCCCGGAAGCTTGTTTCCTTTCCAGTGAAGAATTGGCTTGGTAGTTTGGTCTGCCCTGTTCCCATGATGCACTGGGCCAGGGACAGACTAATTTGCATATAGCCAGGTTCTGAACTGGGATGGTGCAGTGAGCTAAAAAACGGTGATGGATCAAGCCCTGATCTGTTGACTGGGTAGGAGTGTTCTGATTAACTCAGATACTCTGTCCATCACCACCCCCTTTTTGAAATTATTTTGGCCACCATGAGTGTGGAAGGGTATGCTCAGACATGAGTCCCTTGCTCACTGCACCATCAGGATTCAAGCAAGCCGGGCCGAAGACGGCTGTAATGCCAGAAACCGGTCCCCGGAAGCTTGTTTCATTTCCAGTGAAGAATTGGCTTGGTAGTTTGGTCTGCCCTGTTCCCATGATGCACTGGGCCAGGGACAGACTAATTTGCATATAGCCAGGTTCTGAACTGGGATGGTGCAGTGAGCTAAAAAACGGTGATGGTTCAAGCCCTGATCTGTTGACTGGGTAGGAGTCTTCTGAATAACTCAGATACTCTGTCCATCACCACCCCCTTTTTGAAATTATTTTGGCCACCATGAGTGTGGAAGGGTATGCTCAGACATGAGTCCCTTGCTCACTGCACCATCAGGATTCAAGCAAGCCAGGCCGAAGACGGCTGTAATGCCAGAAACCGGTCCCCGGAAGCTTGTTTCCTTTCCAGTGAAGAATTGGCTTGGTAGTTTGGTCTGCCCTGTTCCCATGATGCACTGGGCCAGGGACAGACTAATTTGCATATAGCCAGGTTCTGAACTGGGATGGTGCAGTGAGTTAAAAAACGGTGATGGATCAAGCCCTGATCTGTTGACTGGGTAGGAGTGTTCTGATTAACTCAGATACTCTGTCCATCACCACCCCCTTTTTGAAATTATTTTGGCCACCATGAGTGTGGAAGGGTATGCTCAGACATGAGTCCCTTGCTCACTGCACCATCAGGATTCAAGCAAGCCGGGCCGAAGACGGCTGTAATGCCAGAAACCGGTCCCCGGAAGCTTGTTTCCTTTCCAGTGAAGAATTGGCTTGGTAGTTTGGTCTGCCCTGTTCCCATGATGCACTGGGCCAGGGACAGACTAATTTGCATATAGCCAGGTTCTGAACTGGGATGGTGCAGTGAGCTAAAAAACGGTGATGGATCAAGCCCTGATCTGTTGACTGGGTAGGAGTGTTCTGATTAACTCAGATACTCTGTCCATCACCACCCCCTTTTTGAAATTATTTTGGCCACCATGAGTGTGAAAGGGTATGCTCAGACATGAGTCCCTTGCTCACTGCACCATCAGGATTCAAGCAAGCCGGGCCGAAGATGGCTGTAATGCCAGAAACCGGTCCCCGGAAGCTTGTTTCCTTTCCAGTGAAGAATTGGCTTGGTAGTTTGGTCTGCCCTGTTCCCATGATGCACTGGGCCAGGGACAGACTAATTTGCATATAGCCAGGTTCTGAACTGGGATGGTGCAGTGAGCTAAAAAACGGTGATGGATCAAGCCCTGATCTGTTGACTGGGTAGGAGTGTTCTGATTAACTCAGATACTCTGTCCATCACCACCCCCTTTTTGAAATTATTTTGGCCACCATGAGTGTGGAAGGGTATGCTCAGACATGAGTCCCTTGCTCACTGCACAATCAGGATTCAAGCAAGCCGGGCCGAAGACGGCTGTAATGCCAGAAACCGGTCCCCGGAAGCTTGTTTCCTTTCCAGTGAAGAATTGGCTTGGTAGTTTTGTCTGCCCTGTTCCCATGATGCACTGGGCCAGGGACTGACTAATTTGCATATAGCCAGGTTCTGAACTGGGATGGTGCAGTGAGCTAAAAAACGGTGATGGATCAAGCCCTGATCTGTTGACTGGGTAGGAGTGTTCTGATTAACTCAGATACTCTGTCCATCACCACCCCCTTTTTGAAATTATTTTGGCCACCATGAGTGTGGAAGGGTATGCTCAGACATGAGTCCCTTGCTCACTGCACAATCAGGATTCAAGCAAGCAGGGCCGAAGACGGCTGTAATGCCAGAAACCGGTCCCCGGAAGCTTGTTTCCTTTCCAGTGAAGAATTGGCTTGGTAGTTTGGTCTGCCCTGTTCCCATGATGCACTGGGCCAGGGACAGACTAATTTGCATATAGCCAGGTTCTGAACTGGGATGGTGCAGTGAGCTAAAAAACGGTGATGGATCAAGCCCTGATCTGTTGTCTGGGTAGGAGTGTTCTGATTAACTCAGATACTCTCTCCATCACCACCCCCTTTTTGAAATTATTTTGGCCACCATGAGTGTGGAAGGGTATGCTCAGACATGAGTCCCTTGCTCACTGCACCATCAGGATTCAAGCAAGCCGGGCCGAAGACGGCTGTAATGCCAGAAACCGGTCCCCGGAAGCTTGTTTCCTTTCCAGTGAAGAATTGGCTTGGTAGTTTGGTCTGCCCTGTCCCCATGATGCACTGGGCCAGGGACAGACTAATTTGCATATAGCCAGGTTCTGAACAGGGATGGTGCAGTGAGCTAAAAAACGGTGATGGATCAAGCCCTGATCTGTTGACTGGGTAGGAGTGTTCTGATTAACTCAGATACTCTGTCCATCACCACCCCCTTTTTGAAATTATTTTGGCCACCATGAGTGTGGAAGGGTATGCTCAGACATGAGTCGCTTGCTCACTGCACCATCAGGATTCAAGCAAGCCGGGCCGAAGACGGCTGTAATGCCAGAAACCGGTCCCCGGAAGCTTGTTTCCTTTCCAGTGAAGAATTGGCTTGGTAGTTTGGTCTGCCCTGTTCCCATGATGCACTGGGCCAGGGACAGACTAATTTGCATATAGCCAGATTCTGAACTGGGATGGTGCAGTGAGCTAAAAAACGGAGATGGATCAAGCCCTGATCTGTTGACTGGGTAGGAGTGTTCTGATTAACTCAGATACTCTGTCCATCACCACCCCCTTTTTGAAATTATTTTGGCCACCATGAGTGTGGAAGGGTATGCTCAGGCATGAGTCCCTTGCTCACTGCACCATCAGGATTCAAGCAAGCCGGGCCGAAGACGGCTGTAATGCCAGAAACCGGTCCCCGGAAGCTTGTTTCCTTTCCAGTGAAGAATTGGCTTGGTAGTTTGGTCTGCCCTGTTCCCATGATGCACTGGGCCAGGGACAGACTAATTTGCATATAGCCAGGTTCTGAACTGGGATGGTGCAGTGAGCTAAAAAACGGTGATGGATCAAGCCCTGATCTGTTGACTGGGTAGGAGTGTTCTGATTAACTCAGATACTCTGTCCATCACCACCCCCTGTTTGAAATTATTTTGGCCACCATGAGTGTGGAAGGGTATGCTCAGACATTAGTCCCTTGCTCACTGCACCATCAGGATTCAAGCAAGCCGGGCCGAAGACGGCTGTAATGCCAGAAACCGGTCCCCGGAAGCTTGTTTCCTTTCCAGTGAAGAATTGGCTTGGTAGTTTGGTCTGCCCTGTTCCCATGATGCACTGGGCCAGGGACAGACTAATTTGCATATAGCCAGGTTCTGAACTGGGATGGTGCAGTGAGCTAAAAAACGGTGATGGATCAAGCCCTGATCTGTTGACTGGGTAGGAGTGTTCTGATTAACTCAGATACTCTGTCCATCACCACCCCCTTTTTGAAATTATTTTGGCCACCATGAGTGTGGAAGGGTATGCTCAGACATGAGTCCCTTGCTCACTGCACCATCAGGATTCAAGCAAGCCGGGCCGAAGACGGCTGTAATGCCAGAAACCGGTCCCCGGAAGCTTGTTTCATTTCCAGTGAAGAATTGGCTTGGTAGTTTGGTCTGCCCTGTTCCCATGATGCACTGGGCCAGGGACAGACTAATTTGCATATAGCCAGGTTCTGAACTGGGATGGTGCAGTGAGCTAAAAAACGGTGATGGTTCAAGCCCTGATCTGTTGACTGGGTAGGAGTGTTCTGAATAACTCAGATACTCTGTCCATCACCACCCCCTTTTTGAAATTATTTTGGCCACCATGAGTGTGGAAGGGTATGCTCAGACATGAGTCCCTTGCTCACTGCACCATCAGGATTCAAGCAAGCCAGGCCGAAGACGGCTGTAATGCCAGAAACCGGTCCCCGGAAGCTTGTTTCCTTTCCAGTGAAGAATTGGCTTGGTAGTTTGGTCTGCCCTGTTCCCATGATGCACTGGGCCAGGGACAGACTAATTTGCATATAGCCAGGTTCTGAACTGGGATGGTGCAGTGAGCTAAAAAACGGAGATGGATCAAGCCCTGATCTGTTGACTGGGTAGGAGTGTTCTGATTAACTCAGATACTCTGTCCATCACCACCCCCTTTTTGAAATTATTTTGGCCACCATGAGTGTGGAAGGGTATGCTCAGGCATGAGTCCCTTGCTCACTGCACCATCAGGATTCAAGCAAGCCGGGCCGAAGACGGCTGTAATGCCAGAAACCGGTCCCCGGAAGCTTGTTTCCTTTCCAGTGAAGAATTGGCTTGGTAGTTTGGTCTGCCCTGTTCCCATGATGCACTGGGCCAGGGACAGACTAATTTGCATATAGCCAGGTTCTGAACTGGGATGGTGCAGTGAGCTAAAAAACGGTAATGGATCAAGCCCTGATCTGTTGACTGGGTAGGAGTGTTCTGATTAACTCAGATACTCTGTCCATCACCACCCCCTGTTTGAAATTATTTTGGCCACCATGAGTGTGGAAGGGTATGCTCAGACATTAGTCCCTTGCTCACTGCACCATCAGGATTCAAGCAAGCCGGGACGAAGACGGCTGTAATCCCAGAAACCGGTCCCCGGAAGCTTGTTTCCTTTCCAGTGAAGAATTGGCTTGGTAGTTTGGTCTGCCCTGTTCCCATGATGCACTGGGCCAGGGACAGACTAATTTGCATATAGCCAGGTTCTGAACTGGGATGGTGCAGTGAGCTAAAAAACGGTGATGGATCAAGCCCTGATCTGTTGACTGGGTAGGAGTGTTCTGATTAACTCAGATACTCTGTCCATCACCACCCCCTTTTTGAAATTATTTTGGCCACCATGAGTGTGGAAGGGTATGCTCAGACATGAGTCCCTTGCTCACTGCACCATCAGGATTCAAGCAAGCCGGCCCGAAGACGGCTGTAATGCCAGAAACCGGTCCCCGGAAGCTTGTTTCATTTCCAGTGAAGAATTGGCTTGGTAGTTTGGTCTGCCCTGTTCCCATGATGCACTGGGCCAGGGACAGACTAATTTGCATATAGCCAGGTTCTGAACTGGGATGGTGCAGTGAGCTAAAAAACGGTGATGGATCAAGCCCTGATCTGTTGACTGGGTAAGAGTGTTCTGATTAACTCAGATACTCTGTCCATCACCACCCCCTGTTTGAAATTATTTTGGCCACCATGAGTGTGGAAGGGTATGCTCAGACATTAGTCCCTTGCTCACTGCACCATCAGGATTCAAGCAAGCCGGGCCGAAGACGGCTGTAATGCCAGAAACCGGTCCCCGGAAGCTTGTTTCCTTTCCAGTGAAGAATTGGCTTGGTAGTTTGGTCTGCCCTGTTCCCATGATGCACTGGGCCAGGGACAGACTAATTTGCATATAGCCAGGTTCTGAACTGGGATGGTGCAGTGAGCTAAAAAACGGTGATGGTTCAAGCCCTGATCTGTTGACTGGGTAGGAGTGTTCTGAATAACTCAGATACTCTGTCCATCACCACCCCCTTTTTGAAATTATTTTGGCCACCATGAGTGTGGAAGGGTATGCTCAGACATGAGTCCCTTGCTCACTGCACCATCAGGATTCAAGCAAGCCAGGCCGAAGACGGCTGTAATGCCAGAAACCGGTCCCCGGAAGCTTGTTTCCTTTCCAGTGAAGAATTGGCTTGGTAGTTTGGTCTGCCCTGTTCCCATGATGCACTGGGCCAGGGACAGACTAATTTGCATATAGCCAGGTTCTGAAATGGGATGGTGCAGTGAGTTAAAAAACGGTGATGGATCAAGCCCTGATCTGTTGACTGGGTAGGAGTGTTCTGATTAACTCAGATACTCTGTCCATCACCACCCCCTTTTTGAAATTATTTTGGCCACCATGAGTGTGGAAGGGTATGCTCAGACATGAGTCCCTTGCTCACTGCACCATCAGGATTCAAGCAAGCCGGGCCGAAGACGGCTGTAATGCCAGAAACCAGTCCCCGGAAGCTTGTTTCCTTTCCAGTGAAGAATTGGCTTGGTAGTTTGGTCTGCCCTGTTCCCATGATGCACTGGGCCAGGGACAGACTAATTTGCATATAGCCAGGTTCTGAACTGGGATGGTGCAGTGAGCTAAAAAACGGTGATGGATCAAGCCCTGATCTGTTGACTGGGTAGGAGTGTTCTGATTAACTCAGATACTCTGTCCATCACCACCCCCTTTTTGAAATTATTTTGGCCACCATGAGTGTGAAAGGGTATGCTCAGACATGAGTCCCTTGCTCACTGCACCATCAGGATTCAAGCAAGCCGGGCCGAAGATGGCTGTAATGCCAGAAACCGGTCCCCGGAAGCTTGTTTCCTTTCCAGTGAAGAATTGGCTTGGTAGTTTGGTCTGCCCTGTTCCCATGATGCACTGGGCCAGGGACAGACTAATTTGCATATAGCCAGGTTCTGAACTGGGATGGTGCAGTGAGCTAAAAAACGGTGATGGATCAAGCCCTGATCTGTTGACTGGGTAGGAGTGTTCTGATTAACTCAGATACTCTGTCCATCACCACCCCCTTTTTGAAATTATTTTGGCCACCATGAGTGTGGAAGGGTATGCTCAGACATGAGTCCCTTGCTCACTGCACAATCAGGATTCAAGCAAGCCGGGCCGAAGACGGCTGTAATGCCAGAAACCGGTCCCCGGAAGCTTGTTTCCTTTCCAGTGAAGAATTGGCTTGGTAGTTTTGTCTGCCCTGTTCCCATGATGCACTGGGCCAGGGACTGACTAATTTGCATATAGCCAGGTTCTGAACTGGGATGGTGCAGTGAGCTAAAAAACGGTGATGGATCAAGCCCTGATCTGTTGACTGGGTAGGAGTGTTCTGATTAACTCAGATACTCTGTCCATCACCACCCCCTTTTTGAAATTATTTTGGCCACCATGAGTGTGGAAGGGTATGCTCAGACATGAGTCCCTTGCTCACTGCACAATCAGGATTCAAGCAAGCAGGGCCGAAGACGGCTGTAATGCCAGAAACCGGTCCCCGGAAGCTTGTTTCCTTTCCAGTGAAGAATTGGCTTGGTAGTTTGGTCTGCCCTGTTCCCATGATGCACTGGGCCAGGGACAGACTAATTTGCATATAGCCAGGTTCTGAACTGGGATGGTGCAGTGAGCTAAAAAACGGTGATGGATCAAGCCCTGATCTGTTGACTGGGTAGGAGTGTTCTGATTAACTCAGATACTCTGTCCATCACCACCCCCTTTTTGAAATTATTTTGGCCACCATGAGTGTGGAAGGGTATGCTCAGACATGAGTCCCTTGCTCACTGCACCATCAGGATTCAAGCAAGCCGGGCCGAAGACGGCTGTAATGCCAGAAACCGGTCCCCGGAAGCTTGTTTCCTTTCCAGTGAAGAATTGGCTTGGTAGTTTGGTCTGCCCTGTTCCCATGATGCACTGGGCCAGGGACAGACTAATTTGCATATAGCCAGGTTCTGAACTGGGATGGTGCAGTGAGCTAAAAAACGGTGATGGATCAAGCCCTGATCTGTTGACTGGGTAGGAGTGTTCTGATTAACTAAGATACTCTGTCCATCACCACCCCCTTTTTGAAAATATTTTGGCCACCATGAGTGTGGAAGGGTATGCTCAGACATGAGTCCCTTGCTCACTGCACCATCAGGATTCAAGCAAGCCAGGCCGAAGACGTCTGTAATTCCAGAAACCGGTCCCCGGAAGCTTGTTTCCTTTCCAGTGAAGAATAGGCTTGGTAGTTTGGTCTGCCCTGTTCCCATGATGCACTGGGCCAGGGACAGACTAATTTGCATATAGCCAGGTTCTGAACTGGGATGGTGCAGTGAGCTAAAAAACGGTGATGGATCAAGCCCTGATCTGTTGACTGGGTAGGAGTGTTCTGATTAACTCAGATACTCTGTCCATCACCACCCCCTTTTTGAAATTATTTTGGCCACCATGAGTGTGAAAGGGTATGCTCAGACATGAGTCCCTTGCTCACTGCACCATCAGGATTCAAGCAAGCCGGGCCGAAGATGGCTGTAATGCCAGAAACCGGTCCCCGGAAGCTTGTTTCCTTTCCAGTGAAGAATTGGCTTGGTAGTTTGGTCTGCCCTGTTCCCATGATGCACTGGGCCAGGGACAGACTAATTTGCATATAGCCAGGTTCTGAACTGGGATGGTGCAGTGAGCTAAAAAACGGTGATGGATCAAGCCCTGATCTGTTGACTGGGTAGGAGTGTTCTGATTAACTCAGATACTCTGTCCATCACCACCCCCTTTTTGAAATTATTTTGGCCACCATGAGTGTGGAAGGGTATGCTCAGACATGAGTCCCTTGCTCACTGCACAATCAGGATTCAAGCAAGCCGGGCCGAAGACGGCTGTAATGCCAGAAACCGGTCCCCGGAAGCTTGTTTCCTTTCCAGTGAAGAATTGGCTTGGTAGTTTTGTCTGCCCGGTTCCCATGATGCACTGGGCCAGGGACTGACTAATTTGCATATAGCCAGGTTCTGAACTGGGATGGTGCAGTGAGCTAAAAAACGGTGATGGATCAAGCCCTGATCTGTTGACTGGGTAGGAGTGTTCTGATTAACTCAGATACTCTGTCCATCACCACCCCCTTTTTGAAATTATTTTGGCCACCATGAGTGTGGAAGGGTATGCTCAGACATGAGTCCCTTGCTCACTGCACAATCAGGATTCAAGCAAGCAGGGCCGAAGACGGCTGTAATGCCAGAAACCGGTCCCCGGAAGCTTGTTTCCTTTCCAGTGAAGAATTGGCTTGGTAGTTTGGTCTGCCCTGTTCCCATGATGCACTGGGCCAGGGACAGACTAATTTGCATATAGCCAGGTTCTGAACTGGGATGGTGCAGTGAGCTAAAAAACGGTGATGGATCAAGCCCTGATCTGTTGTCTGGGTAGGAGTGTTCTGATTAACTCAGATACTCTCTCCATCACCACCCCCTTTTTGAAATTATTTTGGCCACCATGAGTGTGGAAGGGTATGCTCAGACATGAGTCCCTTGCTCACTGCACCATCAGGATTCAAGCAAGCCGGGCCGAAGACGGCTGTAATGCCAGAAACCGGTCCCCGGAAGCTTGTTTCCTTTCCAGTGAAGAATTGGCTTGGTAGTTTGGTCTGCCCTGTCCCCATGATGCACTGGGCCAGGGACAGACTAATTTGCATATAGCCAGGTTCTGAACAGGGATGGTGCAGTGAGCTAAAAAACGGTGATGGATCAAGCCCTGATCTGTTGACTGGGTAGGAGTGTTCTGATTAACTCAGATACTCTGTCCATCACCACCCCCTTTTTGAAATTATTTTGGCCACCATGAGTGTGGAAGGGTATGCTCAGACATGAGTCGCTTGCTCACTGCACCATCAGGATTCAAGCAAGCCGGGCCGAAGACGGCTGTAATGCCAGAAACCGGTCCCCGGAAGCTTGTTTCCTTTCCAGTGAAGAATTGGCTTGGTAGTTTGGTCTGCCCTGTTCCCATGATGCACTGGGCCAGGGACAGACTAATTTGCATATAGCCAGGTTTTGAACTGGGATGGTGCAGTGAGCTAAAAAACGGAGATGGATCAAGCCCTGATCTGTTGACTGGGTAGGAGTGTTCTGATTAACTCAGATACTCTGTCCATCACCACCCCCTTTTTGAAATTATTTTGGCCACCATGAGTGTGGAAGGGTATGCTCAGGCATGAGTCCCTTGCTCACTGCACCATCAGGATTCAAGCAAGCCGGGCCGAAGACGGCTGTAATGCCAGAAACCGGTCCCCGGAAGCTTGTTTCCTTTCCAGTGAAGAATTGGCTTGGTAGTTTGGTCTGCCCTGTTCCCATGATGCACTGGGCCAGGGACAGACTAATTTGCATATAGCCAGGTTCTGAACTGGGATGGTGCAGTGAGCTAAAAAACGGTGATGGATCAAGCCCTGATCTGTTGACTGGGTAGGAGTGTTCTGATTAACTCAGATACTCTGTCCATCACCACCCCCTGTTTGAAATTATTTTGGCCACCATGAGTGTGGAAGGGTATGCTCAGACATTAGTCCCTTGCTCACTGCACCATCAGGATTCAAGCAAGCCGGGCCGAAGACGGCTGTAATGCCAGAAACCGGTCCCCGGAAGCTTGTTTCCTTTCCAGTGAAGAATTGGCTTGGTAGTTTGGTCTGCCCTGTTCCCATGATGCACTGGGCCAGGGACAGACTAATTTGCATATAGCCAGGTTCTGAACTGGGATGGTGCAGTGAGCTAAAAAACGGTGATGGATCAAGCCCTGATCTGTTGACTGGGTAGGAGTGTTCTGATTAACTCAGATACTCTGTCCATCACCACCCCCTTTTTGAAATTATTTTGGCCACCATGAGTGTGGAAGGGTATGCTCAGACATGAGTCCCTTGCTCACTGCACCATCAGGATTCAAGCAAACCGGGCCGAAGACGGCTGTAATGCCAGAAACCGGTCCCCGGAAGCTTGTTTCATTTCCAGTGAAGAATTGGCTTGGTAGTTTGGTCTGCCCTGTTCCCATGATGCACTGGGCCAGGGACAGACTAATTTGCATATAGCCAGGTTCTGAACTGGGATGGTGCAGTGAGCTAAAAAACGGTGATGGTTCAAGCCCTGATCTGTTGACTGGGTAGGAGTGTTCTGAATAACTCAGATACTCTGTCCATCACCACCCCCTTTTTGAAATTATTTTGGCCACCATGAGTGTGGAAGGGTATGCTCAGACATGAGTCCCTTGCTCACTGCACCATCAGGATTCAAGCAAGCCAGGCCGAAGACGGCTGTAATGCCAGAAACCGGTCCCCGGAAGCTTGTTTCCTTTCCAGTGAAGAATTGGCTTGGTAGTTTGGTCTGCCCTGTTCCCATGATGCACTGGGCCAGGGACAGACTAATTTGCATATAGCCAGGTTCTGAACTGGGATGGTGCAGTGAGCTAAAAAACGGAGATGGATCAAGCCCTGATCTGTTGACTGGGTAGGAGTGTTCTGATTAACTCAGATACTCTGTCCATCACCACCCCCTTTTTGAAATTATTTTGGCCACCATGAGTGTGGAAGGGTATGCTCAGGCATGAGTCCCTTGCTCACTGCACCATCAGGATTCAAGCAAGCCGGGCCGAAGACGGCTGTAATGCCAGAAACCGGTCCCCGGAAGCTTGTTTCCTTTCCAGTGAAGAATTGGCTTGGTAGTTTGGTCTGCCCTGTTCCCATGATGCACTGGGCCAGGGACAGACTAATTTGCATATAGCCAGGTTCTGAACTGGGATGGTGCAGTGAGCTAAAAAACGGTAATGGATCAAGCCCTGATCTGTTGACTGGGTAGGAGTGTTCTGATTAACTCAGATACTCTGTCCATCACCACCCCCTGTTTGAAATTATTTTGGCCACCATGAGTGTGGAAGGGTATGCTCAGACATTAGTCCCTTGCTCACTGCACCATCAGGATTCAAGCAAGCCGGGCCGAAGACGGCTGTAATCCCAGAAACCGGTCCCCGGAAGCTTGTTTCCTTTCCAGTGAAGAATTGGCTTGGTAGTTTGGTCTGCCCTGTTCCCATGATGCACTGGGCCAGGGACAGACTAATTTGCATATAGCCAGGTTCTGAACTGGGATGGTGCAGTGAGCTAAAAAACGGTGATGGATCAAGCCCTGATCTGTTGACTGGGTAGGAGTGTTCTGATTAACTCAGATACTCTGTCCATCACCACCCCCTTTTTGAAATTATTTTGGCCACCATGAGTGTGGAAGGGTATGCTCAGACATGAGTCCCTTGCTCACTGCACCATCAGGATTCAAGCAAGCCGGGCCGAAGACGGCTGTAATGCCAGAAACCGGTCCCCGGAAGCTTGTTTCATTTCCAGTGAAGAATTGGCTTGGTAGTTTGGTCTGCCCTGTTCCCATGATGCACTGGGCCAGGGACAGACTAATTTGCATATAGCCAGGTTCTGAACTGGGATGGTGCAGTGAGCTAAAAAACGGTGATGGATCAAGCCCTGATCTGTTGACTGGGTAAGAGTGTTCTGATTAACTCAGATACTCTGTCCATCACCACCCCCTGTTTGAAATTATTTTGGCCACCATGAGTGTGGAAGGGTATGCTCAGACATTAGTCCCTTGCTCACTGCACCATCAGGATTCAAGCAAGCCGGGCCGAAGACGGCTGTAATGCCAGAAACCGGTCCCCGGAAGCTTGTTTCCTTTCCAGTGAAGAATTGGCTTGGTAGTTTGGTCTGCCCTGTTCCCATGATGCACTGGGCCAGGGACAGACTAATTTGCATATAGCCAGGTTCTGAACTGGGATGGTGCAGTGAGCTAAAAAACGGTGATGGTTCAAGCCCTGATCTGTTGACTGGGTAGGAGTGTTCTGAATAACTCAGATACTCTGTCCATCACCACCCCCTTTTTGAAATTATT
Organism: Lissotriton helveticus; assembly: GCF_964261635.1. Taxonomy (NCBI): domain Eukaryota; kingdom Metazoa; phylum Chordata; class Amphibia; order Caudata; family Salamandridae; genus Lissotriton; species Lissotriton helveticus. The sequence continues at coordinate 1,051,511,956 of NC_136070.1, forward strand.
TTGGCCACCATGAGTGTGGAAGGGTATGCTCAGACATGAGTCCCTTGCTCACTGCACCATCAGGATTCAAGCAAGCCAGGCCGAAGACGGCTGTAATGCCAGAAACCGGTCCCCGGAAGCTTGTTTCCTTTCCAGTGAAGAATTGGCTTGGTAGTTTGGTCTGCCCTGTTCCCATGATGCACTGGGCCAGGGACAGACTAATTTGCATATAGCCAGGTTCTGAACTGGGATGGTGCAGTGAGTTAAAAAACGGTGATGGATCAAGCCCTGATCTGTTGACTGGGTAGGAGTGTTCTGATTAACTCAGATACTCTGTCCATCACCACCCCCTTTTTGAAATTATTTTGGCCACCATGAGTGTGGAAGGGTATGCTCAGACATGAGTCCCTTGCTCACTGCACCATCAGGATTCAAGCAAGCCGGGCCGAAGACGGCTGTAATGCCAGAAACCGGTCCCCGGAAGCTTGTTTCCTTTCCAGTGAAGAATTGGCTTGGTAGTTTGGTCTGCCCTGTTCCCATGATGCACTGGGCCAGGGACAGACTAATTTGCATATAGCCAGGTTCTGAACTGGGATGGTGCAGTGAGCTAAAAAACGGTGATGGATCAAGCCCTGATCTGTTGACTGGGTAGGAGTGTTCTGATTAACTCAGATACTCTGTCCATCACCACCCCCTTTTTGAAATTATTTTGGCCACCATGAGTGTGAAAGGGTATGCTCAGACATGAGTCCCTTGCTCACTGCACCATCAGGATTCAAGCAAGCCGGGCCGAAGATGGCTGTAATGCCAGAAACCGGTCCCCGGAAGCTTGTTTCCTTTCCAGTGAAGAATTGGCTTGGTAGTTTGGTCTGCCCTGTTCCCATGATGCACTGGGCCAGGGACAGACTAATTTGCATATAGCCAGGTTCTGAACTGGGATGGTGCAGTGAGCTAAAAAACGGTGATGGATCAAGCCCTGATCTGTTGACTGGGTAGGAGTGTTCTGATTAACTCAGATACTCTGTCCATCACCACCCCCTTTTTGAAATTATTTTGGCCACCATGAGTGTGGAAGGGTATGCTCAGACATGAGTCCCTTGCTCACTGCACAATCAGGATTCAAGCAAGCCGGGCCGAAGACGGCTGTAATGCCAGAAACCGGTCCCCGGAAGCTTGTTTCCTTTCCAGTGAAGAATTGGCTTGGTAGTTTTGTCTGCCCTGTTCCCATGATGCACTGGGCCAGGGACTGACTAATTTGCATATAGCCAGGTTCTGAACTGGGATGGTGCAGTGAGCTAAAAAACGGTGATGGATCAAGCCCTGATCTGTTGACTGGGTAGGAGTGTTCTGATTAACTCAGATACTCTGTCCATCACCACCCCCTTTTTGAAATTATTTTGGCCACCATGAGTGTGGAAGGGTATGCTCAGACATGAGTCCCTTGCTCACTGCACAATCAGGATTCAAGCAAGCAGGGCCGAAGACGGCTGTAATGCCAGAAACCGGTCCCCGGAAGCTTGTTTCCTTTCCAGTGAAGAATTGGCTTGGTAGTTTGGTCTGCCCTGTTCCCATGATGCACTGGGCCAGGGACAGACTAATTTGCATATAGCCAGGTTCTGAACTGGGATGGTGCAGTGAGCTAAAAAACGGTGATGGATCAAGCCCTGATCTGTTGACTGGGTAGGAGTGTTCTGATTAACTCAGATACTCTGTCCATCACCACCCCCTTTTTGAAATTATTTTGGCCACCATGAGTGTGGAAGGGTATGCTCAGACATGAGTCCCTTGCTCACTGCACCATCAGGATTCAAGCAAGCCGGGCCGAAGACGGCTGTAATGCCAGAAACCGGTCCCCGGAAGCTTGTTTCCTTTCCAGTGAAGAATTGGCTTGGTAGTTTGGTCTGCCCTGTTCCCATGATGCACTGGGCCAGGGACAGACTAATTTGCATATAGCCAGGTTCTGAACTGGGATGGTGCAGTGAGCTAAAAAACGGTGATGGATCAAGCCCTGATCTGTTGACTGGGTAGGAGTGTTCTGATTAACTCAGATACTCTGTCCATCACCACCCCCTTTTTGAAATTATTTTGGCCACCATGAGTGTGGAAGGGTATGCTCAGACATGAGTCCCTTGCTCACTGCACCATCAGGATTCAAGCAAGCCGGGCCGAAGACGGCTGTAATGCCAGAAACCGGTCCCCGGAAGCTTGTTTCCTTTCCAGTGAAGAATTGGCTTGGTAGTTTGGTCTGCCCTGTTCCCATGATGCACTGGGCCAGGGACAGACTAATTTGCATATAGCCAGGTTCTGAACTGGGATGGTGCAGTGAGCTAAAAAACGGTGATGGATCAAGCCCTGATCTGTTGACTGGGTAGGAGTGTTCTGATTAACTCAGATACTCTGTCCATCACCACCCCCTTTTTGAAATTATTTTGGCCACCATGAGTGTGGAAGGGTATGCTCAGACATGAGTCCCTTGCCCACTGCACCATCAGGATTCAAGCAAGCCGGGCCGAAGACGGCTGTAATGCCAGAAACCGGTCCCCGGAAGCTTGTTTCCTTTCCAGTGAAGAATTGGCTTGGTAGTTTGGTCTGCCCTGTTCCCATGATGCACTGGGCCAGGGACAGACTAATTTGCATATAGCCAGGTTCTGAACTGGGATGGTGCAGTGAGCTAAAAAAATGGTGATGGATCAAGCCCTGATCTGTTGACTGGGTAGGAGTGTTCTGATTAACTCAGATACTTTGTCCATCACCACCCCTTTTTTGAAATTATTTTGGCCACCATGAGTGTGGAAGGGTATGCTCAGACATGAGTCCCTTGCTCACTGCACCATCAGGATTCAAGCAAGCCGGGCCGAAGACGGCTGTAATGCCAGAAACCGGTCCCCGGAAGCTTGTTTCCTTTCCAGTGAAGAATTGGCTTGGTAGTTTGGTCTGCCCTGTTCCCATGATGCACTGGGCCAGGGACAGACTAATTTGCATATAGCCAGGTTCTGAACTGGGATGGTGCAGTGAGCTAAACAATGGTGATGGATCAAGCCCTGATCTGTTGACTGGGTAGTAGTGTTCTGATTAACTCAGATACTCTGTCCATCACCACCCCCTTTTTGAAATTATTTTGGCCACCATGAGTGTGGAAGGGTATGCTCAGACATGAGTCCCTTGCTCACTGCACCATCAGGATTCAAGCAAGCCGGGCCGAAGACGGCTGTAATGCCAGAAACCGGTCCCCGGAAGCTTGTTTCCTTTCCAGTGAAGAATTGGCTTGGTAGTTTGGTCTGCCCTGTTCCCATGATGCACTGGGCCAGAGACAGACTAATTTGCATATAGCCAGGTTCTGAACTGGGATGGTGCAGTGAGCTAAAAAACGGTGATGGATCAAGCCCTGATCTGTTGACTGGGTAGGAGTGTTCTGATTAACTCAGATACTCTGTCCATCACCACCCCCTTTTTGAAATTATTTTGGCCACCATGAGCGTGGAAGGGTATGCTCAGACATGAGTCCCTTGCTCACTGCACCATCAGGATTCAAGCAAGCCGGGCCGAAGACGGCTGTAATGCCAGAAACCGGTCCCCGGAAGCTTGTTTCCTTTCCAGTGAAGAATTGGCTTGGTAGTTTGGTCTGCCCTGTTCCCATGATGCACTGGGCCAGGGACAGACTAATTTGAATATAGCCAGGTTCTGAACTGGGATGGTGCAGTGAGCTAAAAATACGGTGATGGATCAAGCCCTGATCTGTTGACTGGGTAGGAGTGTTCTGAATAACTCAGATACTCTGTCCATCACCACCCCCTTTTTGAAATTATTTTGGCCACCATGAGTCCCTTGCTCACTGCACCATCAGGATTCAAGCAAGCCGGGCCGAAGACGGCTGTAATGCCAGAAACCGGTCCCCGGAAGCTTGCTTCCTTTCCAGTGAAGAATTGGCTTATTAGTTTGGTCTGCCCTGTTCCCATGATGCACTGGGCCAGGGACAGACTAATTTGCATATAGCCAGGTTCTGAACTGGGATGGTGCAGTGAGCTAAAAAACGGTGATGGATCAAGCCCTGATCTGTTGACTGGGTAGGAGTGTTCTGAATAACTCAGATACTCTGTCCATCACCACCCCCTTTTTGAAATTGTGTCTGGTGGGTGGGCATGTTGTTTGGCATGTTGTATGTCAGTTTATGACGTATGCATTCCCAGAGTTGTGTTGCATGATTGTGAATTGGAGGTGTGTGGTGTGTTCATTTGGTCCTCTCCAACGAGCAGTGCATTTCTGTAGGTAGCAGCCTGGAAGCGCTAGTTGATGATTGGCTGTCGGAAGATGTAGGAATCATGCCCACTGCCTGGGGAATTGGCAACGACATTGGTGAAGAGTCCCCGGTGGTCCACTATTGCCTGGACATTGATGGAATACTTGTGCTTTCTGTTGCGGTAATTGTGTGCAGTGTTGGATGGGGTCACTAGTACGACATGTGTGCAGTTGATTGCCCCCAACACGTACAGGAATCCAGCTTTGGCATAGAAGCCTTGCTTGGGCTCCAGCTGTTCCTGCGCAGTGTGGTGGAAGTATAGGTACTGGGGTACCAAGCTAATGATGACTTCCAGGACAGGTTTGAGGAACTTTGATAGGGCTGGCTGTGAGACTCCTCCGACTCTGCTGGTTGTTGGTTGGAAGGTACCAGAGGCCAACAGGTGTAGCACGGCCAGCAGCGTTGTCTGAGGTGGGATGTTGGTTGTCCGCTGTGTTGGTACCGTCAGCCTGTGGGCAATGATGAAAAGGATGCGGATGGTGGTTGTCCTTTTGAGCCTGTAGTGGGCAATGATATACTCTGATGTTATTTCTGTGAGGCTAGAGCGTTTTCTGAAGGTCCGCTGTCTGTGTCTGTGCGGCCTCTGTGGTGGTCCAGGGGGGCGGTGAGGGTCCGGGGGTGGCGGGCCTGGGGGTGGTGGTGGTGGGTGTTGTGACCCTGTGGGGGCTCTGAGCTGCCTGATGGAGCTCTGAGCTCCATGGCATCTGTTGGTCTTCTAGTGTGGCTGTGGGCTAGGCTCCCTTTCGTGGTACAGGCTGTCGTCCGACTTTACACCAGGTCAGTGACGGTGTTAAATCCCTGCTGCTAACGCACCTAATAGCCTGTTTTGTGATCTTATTACCGATCTGGTTGGTCGTTGAGAATGTTGCGGAGTGGTGTTGTTGCGTTTTTTTGCACAGAAATGCCTACTCTGCATCTCATTAGCGATAGTTGCAGGGGTCCTCTGTGGCGATGTTTTTGCGCCTGTTATCGCAGGAAAATTGGTGATATGGACTGTTAGCACCAGCTTGTGAATGGGGAGATACATTTATCGTGACTTTGTTGCGAAAAAGTGCCGATAACTCGGCGACAGCTCCTTGAGAATATGCCCCATTGTGAAGTGTCCAGAAGTTATATTAACTCCTTCATGAACTATGGTTGCTATAGTTGTGAAAGTTGTTTTTGAATTCGAAATTCGTCCAGCAACGAAGTTTGTAATTTCAGTTAGTAATTTAGTACAAACCACTCTGTATCATGGTAGCATGACTATGACATATTTCCATACCTTTGTAGAAACAACGTTGACCCAAGTTCTGATCTGCAGTTTGGACTGGTCATATCTTGATGGGCGTTTGTAATTACATTTTGAAAGGGCACAGCTTTACAATCTGGTAATGTCAAGTAGAGGAATAGTTCTGAATTGATTTTCGTGCATGACGTAAATTCACAATTTTCACAGTAATGGGTCCATTTATAAGTTAAACCAAATAATTCATTGATATTCACATTTCCTCCACTAATAGTCTTAGCATTACCATTAAAAGTTCTTGAGCATCCTGCTGAAGATTTTGAGAGAACACTACTGATCCACCACACCCATCTGTACTTTTTCTTATTCCAGAAGCAGAATGCAAATTAGTTCCGTCACTTCTTAATTCTTCAAAAAACCTACATAGTTGTGAAGACATTCTTTGATCTACCTTTTCCTTAACAGAATTTATAAAATGAGGCAAATGATCTATTTAACTCTACATTTGCATAACAGTTCACTCCAGATTTATTATCAAAGTGACAGCCTTCGATTTCCTCATTGTGCTGTAGTTTTCTTTTCTTTGCTCCTTGTTGTTTTTCTTTTTGCTCCTCTTTCTGTTCAACTGTGATACACTGCTTTGATAATTTCTGCTTTGGACAGATTATTGGTTTTTCAAACACAGGATACTGGAGTACATGAGGAGCATATTGAACTCGTAACCGATTATACTCCCTTACACAGCTCATATCAGCACTTACTGTCTTCTCATGAAAATCAATCAGAAATAAACCAGACAATGTTCTAATTTGCGACAAAGCAACATACAACATTCCTTCTTGGAATATACTACTACCAATATTAACAAGAACTGTATCTACACTTAAAACTTGCGATTTATGAATAGATACTACATACGCGAAATACACTGGGACCTTCTTTCTCTGGACATACAAGTCTTTCATGATTAGGAAACATACAATGCATCTGCCAATCTGCTTAATGTCCGCAGTATCATTACATTTTTTGGGTATGTATTCCACATAATTTCTGTTTGGATAATTAATACATTTTATAACTTTACCCGCTGCGCCATTCACTATCCCTTCTTCAACATTTAAATTATGACGTAAGATTAAATGACAACTTTTACAGATATGTAACTGTTTTTCCAATCCCACAGTTTTCAACACAGGCTTTTCTAAAGTATCCAATATTGAGTGAAATCTTTCTTGGCGAAAAGCTGACCCTGCATGCTGTTTTGCCCTTATTGCGCTACAGGACTACCCCCGCCTCCCGCTGCACGACTCCCGCTGGCTGAGGAGACTGCCGCCGAGCGGAGTGCGGGGGCCGTTAAACTACAATCCCCAAGAACCCCTGCGCCAGCAACACCTTGGAGGAGCGACAGGAGGCGCATAAGAGGCGCGTCCACCTTGCAGAGCGGGGGAAATCTTTCTTGGCGAAAAGCTGACCCTGCATGCTGTTTTGCCCTTATTGCGCTACAGGACTACCCCCGCCTCCCGCTGCACGACTCCCGCTGGCTGAGGAGACTGCCGCCGAGCGGAGTGCGGGGGCCGGTAAACTACAATCCCCAAGAACCCCTGCGCCAGCAACACCTTGGAGGAGCGACAGGAGGCGCATAAGAGGCGCGTCCACCTTGCAGAGCGGGGGAAATCTTTCTTGGCGAAAAGCTGACCCTGCATGCTGTTTTGCCCTTATTGCGCTACAGGACTACCCCCGCCTCCCGCTGCACGACTCCCGCTGGCTGAGGAGACAGCCGCCGAGCGGAGTGCGGGGGCCGGTAAACTACAATCCCCAAGAACCCCTGCGCCAGCAACACCTTGGAGGAGCGACAGGAGGCGCATAAGAGGCGCGTCCACCTTGCAGAGCGGGGGAAATCTTTCTTGGCGAAAAGCTGACCCTGCATGCTGTTTTGCCCTTATTGCGCTACAGGACTACCCCCGCCTCCCGCTGCACGACTCCCGCTGGCTGAGGAGACTGCCGCCGAGCGGAGTGCGGGGGCCGGTAAACTACAATCCCCAAGAACCCCTGCGCCAGCAACACCTTGGAGGAGCGACAGGAGGCGCATAAGAGGCGCGCCCACCCTCCCTCGCGGGATGCGAGCGGGACGCCGGGCGAAGCCCGGGCAAAGGGCGGGCCGTCTGTGGCAGTCCGGGGCAGGAAGAGGCAGGGCAGGGCCCCCCCTCTTACGTTGGACCTGAAAATTGTCTACAGGTATTTTTACACTACCCCGGTAATCGAGTACTGACTGTTTAGCCACACGGGCTGCACACTGGACTAACCTGGTGGATAGGGGTATTAGAAGACACTTTACATCAAAACACTCAAATAGGAGTGGTATAATGGCTGGCAATTTATTGAACTCATCGCTACCTGCTACTCTAGGAATGAGTATATTGGGCCCTCTTGATAAGTTTTTTGCACGGACAAAAAGGGATATAGATAGAGAGTTAGAGTTGGCTGAGCGGAGAGCAGAGCGACGCCTTTCTATCGAACTACTTAAACAGACACCCTTACAATCCGCCGTAACTGAGGTTACTTCAACGCCAAATAACTCTATAGTGGGTGAGACAGATTCAGACCTATTCAATACAAATGATATCCCTCTAATTTTTAAAGAAGGTCCACCTGAAATAACACAAAAGGAGCATGTTAGCCCAATTATTATCACCCAAAATTCACGGACTTCAGCCGAGGTTATTGTATCGCTTTCATTAATAGACCTGGATGCAGATGCGGCATGTCACACCTTGCCCGTAGCCACATCCCCTTTTGAAGATGGGAAACAAGGGAATAAACATACAGATAAACCTGCAGCTGGAATCATACAGAGTAAGAGAAGTCGCGAAGTATGTCATTCCCCGCCAAGGAAAAAGGCGCGAAAGGCTGGGAACAGAAAAAGGCCTGAATCCATAAAAGCGCCACTGCCCCCAAAGAACTCCAATAATAAAACTCCCAAGGCCACTGTGAAAGAAGTACCAAGTAAGACACAAACAGGGGAGAGTGCGCCTTTATTTAGCAAGACACACGGAGGGCTTATAGAGGACATTGAATATCTTCTTAGATCCTTTATGCTCCCTATCTTGGAGAGGGTAAAAATGCTGGGTAAAACCGTGGATCGTATATTGGAGATCCAAACAACTGAAGCCATGGGACAGAGCAAAGGGGGAGAAAATGGTCAAGCAGACACGCATTTAACACAGAACACAGTGACTCACACTAAGGCTCAGCTACAAACAACCTCAACTCATAATGATAAAAGGGTGACACCGACGGGAACTCTGGCACCCCAGGCGGGAAAAGCTATGACTATGACAAAAAAGGCCCCCGCAGTGGTAGAGACAAGGGAAACAACTAACCCACCTCAAACTCTATACAAAACAAAACATCTTAAAATTGTAGATCTACCCCCAGAGTCACTAAACTATGTCATTATATTGACTGGGGTCCCCAAGTTAACAGAGGGTAGTATAGAGCCTGACATATCCCTAAAAAACAAAGTAAACCACTGGCTGAGGGCTAACAGACCACTCCTACCACATTTAAACGGGGAGATTATATCTGTTAGACGCTGTGACTGGGTGGGCGTGAGACCAAAAGAAATTGAAGGTGATGTAATCATCATAAATTTCAGGGATCACAGGGTAGTTAATCATATCTCTGATTGGTTTTCGGGAAGGCAGGATGGCTCTGTAGCCACCCGAAATTTGAGTTATTTCTATCCTCAAGGTATGATGAAGCCCCGTACCCAACCTCCAAAATGGAGTCACCATAACTCCCGTGCACAAGCTAACTATAGACAACAACCCAGCTTAGATAGGCACAGGTACAATGAGCCGCCACCTGGCTTTTTGCCACATCACCCCAATAGACTTGGACACAGCCTAAGTAGGGACAGGTATTACGATCTGCCACCTACCCCCTTGCCGCAATATCCCAACACGTTTGAGTATGGCCCAGGTAATAACCATTACAGGTACCATGACCTCCCATCCACCTTCTTGCCTTTTCATTCCAATGAGTTTGAGTATGGTTTAGGTAATAAATATCACCATACAAACCCAAATTCTTATTGGAATATTCCTCTTCATAATCTCTTTGAACCACTTTCGGGCCTAGATTCAAATGATTGACTTACTAAATCCAAAATTAAAACAAAAGAAAATAAGGTGAGGGATAAGGAAACTACACATAAGAGTCCAACATCTGACAAAGGTTCAGGAAGAAAAAGAAACACGACCCTAGACACTGAAATAGGGATGATGAATAAAATTAAAAAGGCAAATTGTACAAAGGATAAGGGCAATGAAATCTCAACAGAGAGGGAAGCTAGGAAGAATGCTGGGGGAGAGGCAAACCTGATAACTAGAACAAAAGAACGGCTAATAAATGTAGTAACGTGGAATGTGAGTGGGATTGCCAACAAAGTGACAGAAACTCTTTGGGGTGAGTTTGTAACCAGTATTGACATACTCTGTGTCCAGGAAACCTGGGCTTTAAAGGAGGTGCATATAGAGGGTTTTAAAACTTTTTATGTTCCCGCAGTAATTTCCAACCATGGCAGGAATAAAGGGGGTCTATGTGTCTACGTGTCCAACCGTTTAAACACCAGTACTAGTATAGGTAGATCCACGTCACCCTACTTTCAATTTGTCACGATTGATTTAAATGGTAGGAGTGTGCTGATAGTTATTAATTTCTATAACAATATCGAAAATGCACACTTCAGGGAAGTACTAATGGAAGTGTACAAAGAAATGAGGGAGGTAAAACACTTGAAAGGGAAGGAATTAATCTGGATTTGGGTTGGTGACTTTAAAGTAAATATATGTACTAGCGACACATGTGGTTTTGCAGAATATGGGGTGGGGGAACAAGGGGAGAGTAGTCATTTCGCTCATCATTCTAAAGGGGAAATCCTAAATGATATTATGGCCAAGCTTGATCTAGGGTTTGCAAATAGGCTATGTTACCCAAAGGTTGACTTCATTTCAACCTTTATGGCAAGAGGACTACAGTCAACTATTGATTTCATAATTCTACCAAATAGGTTTGGTAGTAGTGTTATGAATTTTGAAACCCTTGCTATGGGTCTGAGCGATCACCTGCCGTTAAAGATGGTACTTAACATACAGGATGTTAAAATAAATACACTAACTGAGAGTTTAACATGGACCCAGAACTTAGAGGTAGCACGACGAAATGGTATTGCCTTAAAATGGAGCATGGCAGACCCGGAAAAAATTATGCAAAGAATAGTCCATGAGGCTCTCCCATCGCTACTTGTATGTTTAGAGGATAATCCCACAAGTGGAGAAATACTGGAGGCCTTTCTTAACATTACGGAAACTATAAAGGGTGCTCTGACCAGAAAGTGCCCAAAAAAGCAAAACACTCCAAAGGGGTGGTTTAACACTGAATGCACTAAGGCACATAATGCGCTAAAAAAGGCCCTAAAAGACCCAGTAAGGGATCCTGAGACTATCAGAGTATTAAGGAAAGCGTATAAGGTTACAAGAGATCAAAGGAAGAAAGCAATCAAGGAGAAGGCTTGGCAAGATTTATTGGAGGCAGCGGAAAGTAGAGACCCTAAGCAATTTTGGCAGGTAGTTAACTCACCATTTATTAATAACAAGGCGACAGCTAAAATAGATATAGCTATCGATGAAAATGCATGGGTAGAGTTTTTCTCTAATTTGTATTGTGACCCGCTAACCGAGCCACAATTACCAAGTAAATATCACCCAATCCCACTAGAGTTCGAATTAGAGGAGGTCAAGGTTGCGATTAAATCATCTCAAAACAATAAAGCCCCGGGCCCAGATGGAATCCCAAGTGATCTCTACAAAATGAACACAGATCTCTGGGCACCTGTATGTTTACGTGTAATGGGGGCATGTTGTGATATTGGTTTCATTAAAACCTGGGCAGAATCACTGATTATCCCTATATACAAAAAGGGGGATAGGGAAAGCCCATCAAATTATAGACCAATATCACTACTGGACTCAATAGTAAAAATTGCAGGAAGAGTAATCCTGACTAGGCTCCAGGACTGGGCTGAAGATCAAAATATCTTGACTCCAGTACAATATGGTTTCCGACTAGGGATGGGTACTGTGGAACAAGTATTAAACTTTGTTCTTTTGCAGGGGAAATATACCAGTGCAAAAGAGGGGTGTTTCTACGCAATCTTCGTCGACCTTTCGTCGGCGTTTGACTGTGTTATACATGATAAACTGTGGTTGACATTAGAAGAAATGAAAGTGGATTCTTCGATAGTCCTCTTCCTAAGACAATTATATTCGAATGCCTCTGCCAGAGTAAGGTATGGGTTGGGGGGGGAATGCACAGGGTCTTTTCGCATACGGAAGGGGGTGAGGCAAGGGTGTGTGCTGGCACCATTCCTTTTCTCTCTTTACACTAACAGCTTGGAGAGGGAACTGGGTGCCAGCAACATTGACTCTCCCAAGGCCGGGAATACGCAGATCAGCTCCCTTTTGTATGCGGATGACGCTGTGTTGATGGCAAGAACAAAGGTCGGCGCGCAAAAAGTATTGCATAGATATATAACATACATGGAAGAGAGGGGCCTCAACCTGAATGCAAAAAAGTCCTATGTGATGGCTTCTGGCAAAGGAGGAGCCAGATGTAAACAACTTAAGGCGGCAGGCACCCTACTACAAGCCACAAAAACATTTCCATATTTAGGGGTCATAATCGAGGCATCAGGGGGATGGGGCCCCGAGGTAAAAAACAGAGCGCTAGCATTTAAACGCTCAGTTGCGGCGATAAAGCATTTTGCCAGTAAATTGGGTAGAAAACAACCTGGTATAATGCTTAACATATATGTGGCTAAATGTAGAAGCATCGCCCTGTATGGGGCAGGGATATGGGGATATCATGACGTGACGATGCTGCAGATTATTGAAAATAATTTTTTCCGCTACCTTCTGTCCCTTCCGAAAAGTATGTCACATTATAATTGCCATGTAGAAATAGGCATGGACTATTTGACAGATCTGATTAAAATCCAGCCAATCCTACTCTGGAGGAGAATTTGGGCAACGCAAGAACTGGCTCTCAATCGAGAAATTATTCTGGATGTTAAGAAATTAACCAACGCAAAAAGAATCAAATGGCTTGGGTATGTGAGGAAAGCCCTGACGGACATTGACAAGCCAGAATGGTATGATAAACCTGAATTAATTGTGAAAATTCCTAAAAAAACCTTAAAAAACCTGTGCATGGAACATTTTAATACCTTAAGGCTTGGGAATGAAGTCAGTAAAAGAACTGTTCTCGAACATCAGCCGCTGTTGATTACCCTCAAAATGCAACCCTACCTAACTCTGACCACTTTGGGATTTGAGCGTTTTGTCCTAATCAGATTCAGGTTCAATATATTTCATCGCCTGGTCTCATATCCGGAGAAAAATGACTGGAATAGAACTCTAGCCCCATGCCCATGCGACAACATATCTATCCAGTCTACCTTCCATTTGGTACTTTTTTGCAAACTGTATAAAAAAGAACGGGCGAGATGGTTGAAATCTTATCTTAGAGATGGGGCTTGGAGGCAATATAGGCCAGCTTATTTACATCTCCAACAATTAGGAAACCCCCTATGTATTAGCACTATGTCGATGTTTTTAAAAAGCGTCGTAAAATCACGGAATCTATTATGAATTTATTAATTATCGATTTACCACCATACTTGGATTTAATGCTGTTTTTATAACTATTTATTGTGTGTATCTATAATGTATAATTTGTTTACTATGTACTGCTTTTATGATTTTTTACTTGGTGAAAATCGAATAAAGTATTTGTGATTGAGTGCAGTTTTTCTGTTAGTAGCACTGTAACTCCTTGATGTTCCATTTTATCATTTGCTGTAATTTTGATGCTCTTCTTTTTCCATTTGCAATAATAGTTCATTGAATTTACTACACTCTTAAAGAGTTGACATCAAACAAACAATAGACTTCTTTTCCTTAACCAAATTATACCTTACTTTTCCATCTGAAACATTACGTTAAAAGTCATTTTTGGTGTGATGGGTGTGTCATGCTCTCTTTCCTTCTTTTGTGAGAACTCCCACTCTAATGTCTTTTAGTTAATCTCCGTATTGCATATCTGATGCTTGCGCATATCACTGATTAACTCTTTGTATTCAAAGTTTTCCAAATGTTTACATTCCAATACTTCCTAGTGATTTCCTAGTTTCATTATGTAGTAGTTTCTTAAATACAGGTTGTCATTTTACAGAAGTTAGCTGTAGCAGCTCTCCAAAGACTATTTAATGTTTTCCTCCAAAAAGTACATCATAGTCAGTTTTTAATATGTGCTGCATTGTTAAATGTATAAAAGCTAACATTAGGTTAGACACCATGCTCAATAATTAGCAGCTTTAATTTCTTTAATATGCTTGCCTCTTCATGACAAGCATCACCAGATAATTCGCTGCATTGTAATTTGTTGTCATGTTCAATAGGCAGTATTAATAATCGATGAAGGGTAACTATTTTAACATTATGTGCAGTTAAGCCTGTTAGTACAGTGACTACACTTAACAAATTGAAATCTGTTGTCTTCTGTATGATAACTTGTCAGTACTTTAATCAAGAAGCTTTTTCCAGTTCCAGCTTGACCACTTATGTATAATAGAATTGGTTTATATGTACAACATGCACACTTTTTTTCTGATGCAGAAATCCATGTTCTGCTTTACCTTTTACCTCTTCAAAAGCATCTTTCTGATCTGCATTCATTTTCAATGATTGGCTGTCCAAGAGGATCTTGAATTCCAGGTGCTGAACTTTGATTGCTGTGAGAACGCTCTCTTCCTATCTCAGCAGCAATTTTTTCTTCTTGTTTAATCTCATCTCTCAACATTTTAATATACACTGGAAACAAAGTGTACCCAATGATGTCTTTCACAGCATTGAATGAATCTTCATAACAATCAAATTCTCTAAGTAGCTCACTTTCAGTTTGCCATGGCTTAAACAACTATAACAAGGCTAAATAGAAAAACTCTTTTTTGTCTGCATTTTGGCAAATTAGCTTTCAATGGTTGATAAACTTTTGCCAGTTATCATTATTCTCTTTTTTTACTTTTTGAATATAAGTCAACAGTCCTCGTTTGATTCTTGTTGTGTGTGCGTCGACAACATATACAAACATACTCAGGTTTTTCAGGACCTACTGTACAGCTAACTTCTTAACATTTTCAAAGAGGTGCTTTGGGACACTTTCTTGGATAAACAAGCTAGTGTATGTCCCTGCAAATTTGTATGCTTTCTCAGCTTGCAAGGATCCAAACATTATAAAATATTTATTTTGAGTTTTAAACTTCACCTTGGAATTTTTTTAATATATCAATGGATTTCTATTAAATACTACAAACACTACTACAATTCCATTTGTATACACGGCCCTTACTACGCCTTCCTCGTACCTCTTCTGCAATAACTTTGTCTATATTTGTCGGTACCATCATCTCTTTCGCTATAGGACTGCCATTCTTCATTTCATTACATCGTCCTCTTTCGTCAATAGCATGAACTAATCTGTTCTCCTGCAGATAGCTTTCTTCATTAGGGAAAGGCTAAGTACTACAAGTATGTATCCATTCTCCACTAAAAACTGTAGAAACGTTACTTCTATCCACTAATCTTTTCTTCTGGTTTTGTCTCCTCATGCACAACACCATTTTGTCAATAGTATTCATTCTATTTAGAATCAAAATGAAAAGCTTCCTCTTCAAAGCAAATGCCTTATCAACTACTCTCTCAATGGATTCTTTCAGTTTCAGTGCATCTCTCCTTCTTCTACACTTCTTCAAATTTCTCAGTAGATTTACAACTACTCTACTAAGAAACATCCTTGCTCTGATTTCCTTAAAATGCTTAAAATGCTTCGGTCTCCTAGTTGGTGTGTCCATCTTTGTTACAATCTTTTCTGTTCTTGAAATGAACACTTTGTCCACTCTTAATGTTTCTCATAGTCATAATTTTATTTTCTTCATTCTGTAACCTTTGTATATGTCCACATATATTTTTAAGAAATGACTGACCTCTTACCAGTAGCTCTTTTATCTTTCACAGATTTTTCTGCATTCTGCCCCTTTTGCAACTCATTTCTGCAGAGATACTGTAGTGGCTTCTGTTGCTTTTTCTCTGAGTTTTTGTAGACATTCTAACTGTGTGTAGTTATGTAGATATTATCGTGCGAAAAAACCAAGAATATTATCAGTTTTACCCTACCAATGTGCCAACAACTTTACTAATGACTTACACGTAATACAAAAACAGTTTTTATGTTAAGTTGCAGTTTTAAATCTACAGATGAACCTAGCTATATAACTACATGCATTTACTTCAATATACCAAACCCAAAGCAAAACACAAAACTTTATCTATTAGTTACCTTTGAACATTTTAGCACCCTGTTCTACAAAACAGCTGTATATCTCACTTCTCACTTATACATGGTGAAAGAACAGCCAAGGGGTCATATTTACAAGCCCCATGCACCACTGGTGCGTCAATGTTTTTGACACACAGGTGGTGTAGTGTGTTGCTCCATATTGCAAATGGATCAAGTCACAACTTCCAGATTTTCTCAGGGGAACCACCTCTAGGTTTTTGGGACTCAGCTGTGGGGTCCCTCAGGAATAATCCCTGAGCCCCACACTGTTCAATGTGTATATGCAGCCATTGGCGGATATCATCTTGCCATACGGGATAAAAAATGGTCACCTACGCAAATGAAACACAACTGGTAATCTCTCTTAATGGCCCACGTAATCATTCCTCGGACTTGGAAACCTGCCTAGAAGAAGTGGCCTCATGGATGAAACATTCCTGCCTCAAACTAAATGGTGTAAAAAGACTGAACTAATGCTTCTGGGCAACACCTCAGCCTGTACCTTAAACAGGTCTGGCCAAACTGCCTAGGACATGCCCCCCACCCCCCAAAGTCCAAGATAAAAAGCTTGAGTGTTTGGCTGGACAGTTCCTTTAAATTCGAAGTCCAAGCTGTAAGAATAACAGGAGCATGCTTTGGTGCTATGAGACTTCTGCGCAAGATTCTTCCCCTTCTGCCAAATAAGTGCCAGGCAGATCCAGATTTAGTCCCTGGTCCTATCACGCCTGGACTATGGAAATTCCTGTTGCAACATTAAGGAAACTCCAAGTGGCCCAGAACTGTGCGCCCAGGCTACTAATGGGAGTATCGAAAAATAACTCAGCCAAGCCAGCCCTGAGAACGCTACACTGCCTACCAGTCTCCAATAGGGTTACATTTAAGGCCCTGTGCATAGCACATAGGACATTCTGGGGCAATGGCCCATATATTAACATACCTCTGATTACCCCCTATCTCCCTCGAAAATGCCTTCGTTCTACCCATCTAAACTTACCAGTCACCCCGAAAATAAATAGGGCAAGAAGCGGAGGCAGGTCATTTTTCTACAATGTGGAAAGACTGTAGAACGTAAAGCCCCCTTCCTCTGAGCGGAATCCCATCTGCTTCCCTTCCGGGAACTTCTTAAGACCTGGCTCTTCCAACAACCAGTTGTATAGCCTGTTGTAAATTCCTGTCTAGTCACGAGCGCTGGGACGCCTCTAGGTAGCTACGTGCTTTAGCAAAGCTAAATAATAATAATAATAATTTGCACACAGGAATGCTGCTGTTTCCACTTCCATCTCCTTCACGAAGAGACCGGGACACAGGAGAGTCTGGACCGACAGCATGCATGGCTTAATCATTTGCTCTGCTAGACCGCCGTCTCCAATCCACCAACAATGTCCAGACCTTATCCAAACTTCTGAGGTCACAAGCCATATCAGACTGACTCGTGCAGATAATACTTTTAAGGCACTCAGCAAAGGATTGGGGACTTTCGGATTTCCAAAGCCTACATATCTCCTTCCTCACTATCAGAATCACATAGAAGATGAATTTAGTGATGACTGTACTTGTTGGTACACCACCTTCTTGATAAAGCCCAAGAAATACTAGACGGGGGCTTACCTTGATCCTTTCGGCAGTTACTAACCCAAGAAAATTAAACACCGATATCCAGTAGGGAACGATCTTCAGACACTGCATGAACAAATGCAGGTTACCTGATGTAACCATACACCTTGGACAGACGTATGTGTTCCCTTTAACTCTTGATAACTTAGCTGGAGACTAATATATTATGTGAGTAGTAAACAGATGATAACGCTTAAGCGAAGCTGGTTTCACCACTGCTTGTAGAGTGGAGAAGGAATCATACCCTGCTTGCTTCATATTTCCTTCCCCAAGCTCTTCTACCCATTAATTGGAAATATCAGAGACAATCTTATCATCCACCTCCACAAAGGCTCAATATCAAAAATAGACTTCCTTTTTCCATGGGTCAGTTCTCATCACCTGATCTAGCTCAAGTTATCTTCCGCTTCTGCCCATTCTTGTGTGGCCCACCAAGAACATAATTGGTAGTATTTAAATCTCGTCCGTTGGCCCTTAGTACAATTGCTTAACACTTCCCAACCCACTAAGCTTGATCCCATTTTTAGATCTGCCCAATAGCATAGCCACACAGATTTTAAGGGCTGACTAAGTTGGTCATCAAGCAATCGGGGTACGGGGGATTCCCAGTTCAGAGTCAGTGATGAGTAATATAGGACTCCCAACCTTTTCCGAAAATACGTCCATGTTCTTGAAGTGGACTTCAGAATCTTCAGCCTCACCTTTTTGAAGTATTTCGGGTTTCCATATTTAAAAAGGAAGTGACTCTGGCCTAGACACACATTAGCTAACATTGTCCTAAGGAGTATTCCCATAGGTGACCTATCCATCTTGTTAGCAAGCATGCGAACGTTCTTAAAGTAAAACTCGTGACTGAATGGGAGCAGTATGCAAGCAGATCCGGTAAGACCAAACCCCATGCCGCCAGACTTCTACTCAGCTTTTCCAAGCTATCCTAGGTCCCTTTGAAGCCCATATAAAGCTACCTAGATTCCTCTGGAGCTTGGCTATATCCTCCTTCCGAAAAGTTAGAGGAATGGAATTGAAAAGAAAAATAATTTTGGGGAGAGCAATCATCTTAATGAGATTCACACAACCATTTATATTTAGAGGTAAATTGGCCCATCAACAAACTCCCTGTCTCCCCGCTAACTTTTTTCCAATTTATTCTAGGAACATCCTCGAGTTTCTGTTTAATTAATACACCCAGATTACACATTTGAGATTTACCCCCTCAACTACTCTTGTCTTGGTTTCATTCCATGATTTAGGTTGTTTACACATTCGCCTTGTACCCTTAAATTGAACCAAAGCTCTCCGCCTTTACCATCAGATTGGGGATTGCTGCCTGGGGGTTAGTGGTATAGAGAATCAGATCATCCGCATACAGAACCAATTTCGCCACTAATTCGGAAGATTTAAAGGGGAAAATTGTGGGTTCTGCTCTGATCAAATTTGTAAAAGGCTCAATATACAGATTAAATAGGAGCGGAGACAGGGGACATCCCTGTCACCGGCCCGAATGATGTCAAATCAATCTGACAATTTTCCATTTACAAACACCCTAGCCCTAGGGAGATAGTATACATTTTGCACAGCCCTCACCATGTTCTGGGGAAAATCAAAGTTTCCTAGAGCTTCGCATAGGTACACCCAATTCACTTGGTCGAAGGCCCTTGCTGCATCTACAGCTACTACAGTCAAAGGCAAATCTCCACCATATCTAAAACTCCCATCATCAGGTACGTAAGCTCATTAAGTTGCCTCCCTGGATAAAACTTCTTTGATCTGAATGTATAAATCCCCTAATGATCTGTGCTACTCTTAAAGCTACTATCCCTCAAATGATCTTATAATCTGTGTTCAAGAACGATATTGGTCTATAAGAATCTACTCTCAATGGATCTTTGTTCGGTTTCATTATTAAAATTACAGTGGCCCCTAAACAAGATCGTGGAGCTGTTTCGCCTTCTATATATATTGCATTCAATATATCTTTCAAGACTGGAGCTACTTTATCTGTGATTTGAGTGTAGATCTCAACTGGGAGGCCATCTGGCCCAGCTGCCTTCTAGCCTGCTATTTTCCTGCATTGTATCCTAGTCCCTGCTCCGTGATCTCTACCTCCAAAACCCTCTTTTGCTCGTTTGTTAATTGCGGAAGCTTTATCCTCTTTAGCCAGGCCTCTATAGACTCTTTCCTAGGTTGTATGTCCTCTCTATATAGTCTATTCATAGATCTACGGGCTTCTTTACTTCTATCTGCATTGGTATTCAACATCACTTCTGATTCTGTGTTTATTAAATTCCGTATTGAATTTCTGGCCCTATCAGTTTTCGCCTTCCAAGCTAAAGGCGAACTACACCTTTCACCATATGACAAGTGCTGGAGCTTACTCACTTTCCATTAATCCAATATCCTTTTATCCAACTGTGCTTGAAATTCTGCCTGTAGCCCTTCCAATTCTCTACTAAGCACAGGAACTCTACCTGATCCCTACATTGAAGGCTTCTGAAGATCGCATTCTCTGGCCTTGATCTCTATAATTCTCTCATTGTCTTCCTGCCTCACCGCACACCTCTCACCAACCATTATAGAGCTTAATATTGCCCTAAAATAAGCTTTAAAAGCACCCCAGACTGTTTGCAATTTTGCAGAGCCCCCATTAGAAAGAAAAAAGTCAATTGTTGTATCCGCTAAGTTGAGTACCACCCTCTCATCTAATAAGATAGTCCTATCCAGCGTCCACCTTCTCTGTCCCATTTTTTGGTGACGTTTTAGGGACAGGACCACTGGAGAATGATCTGAAAGAACTGCGGGGACATGTTTTACTGCTTCTACCTCTGCATATACCTCCTGATCCACCCAAAAATAATTGATGCGCGAATGTTGCCCATACTTTTAACTACAGAAAGTAAAATCCCTAGCGCCCCCATCTTACTGCGCCAAATATCAATCAGATTAAATTCAGCCATCATATTTTTCAACCTAGCAAATGTCTTAGGGGGGCTAACATATTTACCTTTTGATGTTCTATTCACTTCTTTATTTAGAACTGGTTTAAAGTCCCCTCCAAGTATAATCAGGTCGTAGTCGCCAACAGGCAACATTCTAACTTCATTAGGGCTTCTGGATAGTTATTGTTCTGACCATAATACCTTGAATCAGTAAATTAGCCACTAACCATCTACCAGAGAGATCCAATTAATATTTTACAAGCCTTATTCCAGAGTTATTTCTCATGATTAAAGCCACTCCTCTAGTACAACCTCTCTGTCTGAACACGCTACCTCCTGGACCCAGCGTGACTTACTAAAACATAATCCACACTCTTTCCATTCGATATGGGTCTACTGAAGCAGTATTATTTGTGCCTCACTATTCTTCAGGTATTCTGTCACCCGGGCCACCTTCTTCCTAGATCTCATACCATTGACATTCCAAGATATAAATTGAACTATGTTTAACTTATTCATACTCGAAGCTCCACACTCTACCCCCATTTAGTTCCTTCAGCATAGACTCTTGATTAAACTTCCTAACATGATAGGACCCAGAAATGGCTATAAACATATTAGAGTATAACAAAAAGAGGACACATTTTTTTCTTTTTTTCCCCATGCTCCCAACACCCCATGCCCCCCTTCACCCACCCTCCCCAGGAAACCCCCTTTCCTATACCTGGGCAATAGAATCCTCCCTTTGCGACCCTCCCTCCTGAAGAGAGATAGTTAAATGTGCATTAAAGAAAAGAAAGCCTAACAACTCATAATACACATGTTTTGATGGCAACTACGCCATTTCACCTGATAGGGGACCCATACAATGTCTTTAAGGACTAAACGCACATCCCACTATCTGAGCTAAAAAAGTGTCCACCTCTTCTGGATTACTGATATTGTGTATCTTATTTCTCCACATGGTTTTCAACATTGCTGGAAACTTCACCCTGACCTAGGCTCCTTTACCCCACAGATCGTTCATCCTTGACCCCAATTCCGATTGCCTCTGTGCAGTTCTCTTGCCTATGTTCGATCTCACTTGGTAGCTAAAGTCCCGTACTTCAGAGATCCTTCCTTCAGGGCACATTCCAGCACCAACTCTTTAACTGCATAGGTAAGAAAAATAATCAGAATTTTCCTTGGGATCTTCCTAGCAGGGTTTAACTTAAAGGGATCCCTGTGTACTCTCTGAATCTCCTTCTCAAGATACAGGTCCGGCCTGTCATGTAGTATTCATTCTCTTAGTAATTTACAGATGAAACTTTTAATGTCACCTTTTTCAGTGCCTTCCGGAATACTAAGTACTTTCCGATTGTTATGCCTGGACTGAGTTTCATGCCTCTCCAATTCTTCCGGCAGGGATTTATTTTGGGATTTCAAGGTCTCTATATCCCTGGAATTCTCAGACATAGCTACAGACAGAACCTTCACCTTCCCTTCCAAAACTGCAGTGCGTTGTGCAATACCATCTGGTTTTTCCTCTAGTATCCCACATTTTTCTTGGATACCTTTTTGGTTACCCTCAGAGATCTCGAACTTCATGAGAATGTCCTGCCTCAGGTTCGATAACATTTTTTACAACTGATTTACAGTCCCTCTTTCAACCTGAGGACTAGCTTTCTGCCATCGATAGTTGACTGCTATCTTGAGGTAGTCTAAAGCTAGGACTTCGACCGCTTCCATCTTGTACGTCCCTAGCCAAGTTGGCCAACAAGGAAAAATGGTTTTCAAGAGGAAGTGGTACTATCTGCGTCAGCTTAGGATTATCACTACTCTCCACACCCTGATAAGACACAGCGACCTGCTCCATTATTCTAAAATAGGAGTTAGGTGACGGTGAGGGCTTTGAGGGCTTTAAGAGTAAACCTGCCTCTTTAGGCCCACAACGCTTGGCTTTACCCACAGATTTCACCACCTTTTTAACAGGGGAAACAACTACCACCACTCGCACTGTCTGCTCCCTTGATTTCCCACCTTTACCCTCCCTCTCAGGGACCCATCATAATTGGTACTGATTCCTTACTTGCGGTACTCTATCAACTGGGGTATTAACTGAGATATTTTCCTCTCTAGTACTCTCTGCACTAATGTTTACTCCGGAACTCACTGTGGCACTCTACGACTCCACCTTCAAATAATGCTTAGTAGACGAAGAAAGTACCTGTGGGGGTAGATCTTTTTCTATCTGCCACAACTGTATCTGCAATATTTTCAGAGGTTGCACTCCGTTCTTCCCTACATTCCTTTCAACTGTACAGGGACCCCCTGTCTGCTCAGTCAATTTCTTCGCCAGCTCCTCTCTGTAATCAGTGCACCATCTTTCCTCCGTAGGATGCCACCCCATGCTGCCTCTACCACAACAGACCTGGAAGTCGGCCAGTGCTGTTGCTGCACGGGACCTCTGCCAGAGAGCCGCCGCCCAGCACCAGATCACCTGATGACACCTCTCATCTGATGAAAAGGAGGGAGTGCAAGGACTGCTTGCACTGTTTCCGAAAGGCACTCCGATAGGAGAAAGGACTCCTGAATTATAATTTCATCACAAAAATTCATGCAATTCAAACAAGCGTAGTCGATGGTAATCTTTTTTGAAGGTTCATTTAATTGATGGGTCACATATTATATCCTCATAGTGACTTTTTCATGAAACAATGCTTCAAATGTATTTTATATTGACATCAATTGATCAATGCATCATCCCTATGCATTTCGGGCGGGGCCCTTCGTCAGGGGATAGCAAAAGATCTGTAAATAAATGAATTGGTATCAGGAAGGGAACTCGCGACCACGAGTTGAGTATTGCGATTAAACAAGTAAAGAGAAAATTACACGTGCATTATCCACACTACAGAAGGGTTAAAAAAGTGAAAAAATAGTGAAAAAAAGTGTAAGGTTGGCCCAGTGTGGGGTGAGGACAGTAACAGCCATGATAATGGTGGAAACGGTAAACCAAAAACGCCCATTACGTGCATACTGGACTTTAAAACGACCTCAAGTGAACAGGAAAAGCCAAACCCGATTAACGTTTCAAATGTGCTTTAACAATGTGCACGACAAAAAAGGTCTGGAAAGTGATGATCGTACAAATGGGGGCTTACCGAGTCTTCTCTGAAGCAACACGCAACGCGCAGGGTAGCCGACGGTTAGTGTGCAATGCGGTGAATGCGGAAGTAAATAAACAACCGTGACAGTGAAGGTAAACAAAGGACTATCACAAATGTTAGTAACGTGATAGGCATGCCCGTATTTCCGAAGCTAAACAAAACCAGTCATGATCTAATATTGGCCGCGGCCTAATTTCATACAACATAGAAGACGGTTACACACAGTGGTAAAATATTATAAGTATTGAAAAAATGTAAACACACACTCGGAATCGATGGTGGCGGCCATCATGGAATGGTCAATCGTAGTGTACAATCACTGTAAGAACTGTAACAAATGTGGAAATAAATTGATGATCGAAGTAATAAGGGTAAGATGATTGTACACTACGATTGACCATTCCATGATGGCCGCCACCATCGATTCCGAGTGTGTGTTTACATTTTTTCAATACTTATACGGTTGTTTATTTACTTCCGCATTCCGTCGGCTACCCTGCGCGTTGCGTGTTGCTTCAGAGAAGACTCGGTAAGCCCCCATTTGTACGATCATCACTTTCCAGACCTTTTTTGTCGTGCACATTGTTAAAGCACATTTGAAACGTCAATCGGGTTTGGCTTTTCCTGTTCACTTGAGGTCGTTTTAAAGTCCAGTATGCACGTAATGGGCGTTTTTGGTTTACCGTTTCCACCATTATCATGGCTGTTACTGTCCTCACCCCACACTGGGCCAACCTTACACTTTTTTTCACTATTTTTTCACTTTTTTAACCCTTCTGTAGTGTGGATAATGCACGTGCAATTTTATCTTTACTTGTTTAATCGCAATACTCAACTCGTGGTCGCGAGTTCCCTTCCTGATACCAATTCATTTATTTACAGATCTTTTGCTATCCCCTGACGAAGGGCCCCGCCCGAAATGCATAGGGATGATGCATTGATCAATTGATGTCAATATAAAATACATTTGAAGCATTGTTTCATGAAAAAGTCACTATGAGGATATAATATGTGACCCATCAATTAAATGAACCTTCAAAAAAGATTACCATCGACTACGCTTGTTTGAATTGCATGAATTTTTGTGATGAAATTATAATTCAGGAGTCCTTTCTCCTATCGGAGTGCCTTTCGGAAACAGTGCAAGCAGTCCTTGCACTCCCTCCTTTTCATCAGATGAGAGGTGTCATCAGGTGATCTGGTGCTGGGCGGCGGCTCTCTGGCAGAGGTCCCGTGCAGCAACAGCACTGGCCGACTTCCAGGTCTGTTGTGGTAGAGGCAGCATGGGGTGGCATCCTACGGAGGAAAGATGGTGCACTGATTACAGAGAGGAGCTGGCGAAGAAATTGACTGAGCAGACAGGGGGTCCCTGTACAGTTGAAAGGAATGTAGGGAAGAACGGAGTGCAACCTCTGAAAATATTGCAGATACAGTTGTGGCAGATAGAAAAAGATCTACCCCCACAGGTACTTTCTTCGTCTACTAAGGATTATTTGAAGGTGGAGTCGTAGAGTGCCACAGTGAGTTCCGGAGTAAACATTAGTGCAGAGAGTACTAGAGAGGAAAATATCTCAGTTAATACCCCAGTTGATAGAGTACCGCAAGTAAGGAATCAGTACCAATTATGATGGGTCCCTGAGAGGGAGGGTAAAGGTGGGAAATCAAGGGAGCAGACAGTGCGAGTGGTGGTAGTTGTTTCCCCTGTTAAAAAGGTGGTGAAATCTGTGGGTAAAGCCAAGCGTTGTGGGCCTAAAGAGGCAGGTTTACTCTTAAAGCCCTCAAAGCCCTCACCGTCACCTAACTCCTATTTTAGAATAATGGAGCAGGTCGCTGTGTCTTATCAGGGTGTGGAGAGTAGTGATAATCCTAAGCTGACGCAGATAGTACCACTTCCTCTTGAAAACCATTTTTCCTTGTTGGCCAACTTGGCTAGGGACGTACAAGATGGAAGCGGTCGAAGTCCTAGCTTTAGACTACCTCAAGATAGCAGTCAACTATCGATGGCAGATAACCTAAGCCAAGAGAAAGCTAGTCCTCAGGTTGAAAGAGGGACTGTAAATCAGTTGTAAAAAATGTTATCGAACCTGAGGCAGGACATTCTCATGAAGTTCGAGATCTCTGAGGGTAACCAAAAAGGTATCCAAGAAAAATGTGGGATACTAGAGGAAAAACCAGATGGTATTGCACAACGCACTGCAGTTTTGGAAGGGAAGGTGAAGGTTCTGTCTGTAGCTATGTCTGAGAATTCCAGGGATATAGAGACCTTGAAATCCCAAAATAAATCCCTGCCGGAAGAATTGGAGAGGCATGAAACTCAGTCCAGGCATAACAATCGGAAAGTACTTAGTATTCCGGAAGGCACTGAAAAAGGTGACATTAAAAGTTTCATCTGTAAATTACTAAGAGAATGAATACTACATGACAGGCCGGACCTGTATCTTGAGAAGGAGATTCAGAGAGTACACAGGGATCCCTTTAAGTTAAACCCTGCTAGGAAGATCCCAAGGAAAATTCTGATTATTTTTCTTACCTATGCAGTTAAAGAGTTGGTGCTGGAATGTGCCCTGAAGGAAGGATCTCTGAAGTACGGGACTTTAGCTACCAAGTGAGATCGAACATAGGCAAGAGAACTGCACAGAGGCAATCGGAATTGGGGTCAAGGATGAACGATCTGTGGGGTAAAGGAGCCTAGGTCAGGGTGAAGTTTCCAGCAATGTTGAAAACCATGTGGAGAAATAAGATACACAATATCAGTAATCCAGAAGAGGTGGACACTTTTTTAGCTCAGATAGTGGGATGTGCGTTTAGTCCTTAAAGACATTGTATGGGTCCCCTATCAGGTGAAATGGCGTAGTTGCCATCAAAACAAGTGTATTATGAGTTGTTAGGCTTTCTTTTCTTTAATGCACATTTAACTATCTCTCTTCAGGAGGGAGGGTCGCAAAGGGAGGATTCTATTGCCCAGGTATAGGAAAGGGGGTTTCCTGGGGAGGGTGGGTGAAGGGGGGCATGGGGTGTTGGGAGCATGGGGAAAAAAAGAAAAAAATGTGTCCTCTTTTTGTTATACTCTAATATGTTTATAGCCATTTCTGGGTCCTATCATGTTAGGAAGTTTAATCAAGAGTCTATGCTGAAGGAACTAAATGGGGGTAGAGTGTGGAGCTTCGAGTATGAATAAGTTAAACATAGTTCAATTTATATCTTGGAATGTCAATGGTATGAGATCTAGGAAGAAGGTGGCCCGGGTGACAGAATACCTGAAGAATAGTGAGGCACAAATAATACTGCTTCAGTAGACCCATATCGAATGGAAAGAGTGTGGATTATGTTTTAGTAAGTCACGCTGGGTCCAGGAGGTAGCGTGTTCAGACAGAGAGGTTGTACTAGAGGAGTGGCTTTAATCATGAGAAATAACTCTGGAATAAGGCTTGTAAAATATTAATTGGATCTCTCTGGTAGATGGTTAGTGGCTAATTTACTGATTCAAGGTATTATGGTCAGAACAATAACTATCCAGAAGCCCTAATGAAGTTAGAATGTTGCCTGTTGGCGACTACGACCTGATTATACTTGGAGGGGACTTTAAACTAGTTCTAAATAAAGAAGTGAATAGAACATCAAAAGGTAAATATGTTAGCCCCCCTAAGACATTTGCTAGGTTGAAAAATATGATGGCTGAATTTAATCTGATTGATATTTGGCGCAGTAAGATGGGGGCGCTAGGGATTTTACTTTCTGTAGTTAAAAGTATGGGCAACATTCGCGCATCAATTATTTTTGGGTGGATCAGGAGGTATATGCAGAGGTAGAAGCAGTAAAACATGTCCCCGCAGTTCTTTCAGATCATTCTCCAGTGGTCCTGTCCCTAAAACGTCACCAAAAAATGGGACAGAGAAGGTGGACGCTGGATAGGACTATCTTATTAGATGAGAGGGTGGTACTCAACTTAGCGGATACAACAATTGACTTTTTTCTTTCTAATGGGGGCTCTGCAAAATTGCAAACAGTCTGGGGTGCTTTTAAAGCTTATTTTAGGGCAATATTAAGCTCTATAATGGTTGGTGAGAGGTGTGCGGTGAGGCAGGAAGACAATGAGAGAATTATAGAGATCAAGGCCAGAGAATGCGATCTTCAGAAGCCTTCAATGTAGGGATCAGGTAGAGTTCCTGTGCTTAGTAGAGAATTGGAAGGGCTACAGGCAGAATTTCAAGCACAGTTGGATAAAAGGATATTGGATTAATGGAAAGTGAGTAAGCTCCAGCACTTGTCATATGGTGAAAGGTGTAGTTCGCCTTTAGCTTGGAAGGCGAAAACTGATAGGGCCAGAAATTCAATACGGAATTTAATAAACACAGAATCAGAAGTGATGTTGAATACCAATGCAGATAGAAGTAAAGAAGCCCGGAGATCTATGAATAGACTATATAGAGAGGACATACAACCTAGGAAAGAGTCTATAGAGGCCTGGCTAAAGAGGATAAAGCTTCCGCAATTAACAAACGAGCAAAAGAGGGTTTTGGAGGTAGAGATCACGGAGCAGGGACTAGGATACAATGCAGGAAAATAGCAGGCTAGAAGGCAGCTGGGCCAGATGGCCTCCCAGTTGAGATCTACACTCAAATCACAGATAAAGTAGCTCCAGTCTTGAAAGATATATTGAATGCAATATATATAGAAGGCGAAACAGCTCCACGATCTTGTTTAGGGGCCACTGTAATTTTAATAATGAAACCGAACAAAGATCCATTGAGAGTAGATTCTTATAGACCAATATCGTTCTTGAACACAGATTATAAGATCATTTGAGGGATAGTAGCTTTAAGAGTAGCACAGATCATTAGGGGATTTATACATTCAGATCAAAGAAGTTTTATCCAGGGAGGCAACTTAATGAGCTTACGTACCTGATGATGGGAGTTTTAGATATGGTGGAGATTTGCCTTTGACTGTAGTAGCTGTAGATGCAGCAAGGGCCTTCGACCAAGTGAATTGGGTGTACCTATGCGAAGCTCTAGGAAACTTTGATTTTCCCCAGAACATGGTGAGGGCTGTGCAAAATGTATACTATCTCCCTAGGGCTAGGGTGTTTGTAAATGGAAAATTGTCAGATTGATTTGACATCATTCGGGCCGGTGACAGGGATGTCCCCTGTCTCCGCTCCTA
Organism: Lissotriton helveticus; assembly: GCF_964261635.1. Taxonomy (NCBI): domain Eukaryota; kingdom Metazoa; phylum Chordata; class Amphibia; order Caudata; family Salamandridae; genus Lissotriton; species Lissotriton helveticus. The sequence continues at coordinate 1,051,540,777 of NC_136070.1, forward strand.
TTTAATCTGTATATTGAGCCTTTTACAAATTTGATCAGAGCAGAACCCACAATTTTCCCCTTTAAATCTTCCGAATTAGTGGCGAAATTGGTTCTGTATGCGGATGATCTGATTCTCTATACCACTAACCCCCAGGCAGCAATCCCCAATCTGATGGTAAAGGCGGAGAGCTTTGGTTCAATTTAAGGGTACAAGGCGAATGTGTAAACAACCTAAATCATGGAATGAAACCAAGACAAGAGTAGTTGAGGGGGTAAATCTCAAATGTGTAATCTGGGTGTATTAATTAAACAGAAACTCGAGGATGTTCCTAGAATAAATTGGAAAAAAGTTAGCGGGGAGACAGGGAGTTTGTTGATGGGCCAATTTACCTCTAAATATAAATGGTTGTGTGAATCTCATTAAGATGATTGCTCTCCCCAAAATTATTTTTCTTTTCAATTCCATTCCTCTAACTTTTCGGAAGGAGGATATAGCCAAGCTCCAGAGGAATATAGGTAGCTTTATATGGGCTTCAAAGGGACCTAGGATAGCTTGGAAAAGCTGAGTAGAAGTCTGGCGGCATGGGGTTTGGTCTTACCGGATCTGCTTGCATACTGCTCCCATTCAGTCACGAGTTTTACTTTAAGAACGTTCGCATGCTTGCTAACAAGATGGATAGGTCACCTATGGGAATACTCCTTAGGACAATGTTAGCTAATGTGTGTCTAGGCCAGAGTCACTTCCTTTTTAAATATGGAAACCCGAAATACTTCAAAAAGGTGAGGCTGAAGATTCTGAAGTCCACTTTAAGAACATGGACGTATTTTCGGAAAAGGTTGGGAGTCCTATATTACTCATCACTGACTCCGAACTGGGAATCCCCCGTACCCCGATTGCTTGATGACCAACTTAGTCAGCCCTTAAAATCTGTGTGGCTATGCTATTGGGCAGATCTAAAAATGGGATCAAGCTTAGTGGGTTGGGAAGTGTTAAGCAATTGTACTAAGGGCCAACGGACGAGATTTAAATACTACCAATTATGTTCTTGGTGGGCCACACAAGAATGGGCAGAAGCGGAAGATAACTTGAGCTAGATCAGGTGATGAGAACTGACCCATGGAAAAAGGAAGTCTATTTTTGATATTGAGCCTTTGTGGAGGTGGATGATAAGATTGTCTCTGATATTTCCAATTAATGGGTAGAAGAGCTTGGGGAAGGAAATATGAAGCAAGCAGGGTATGATTCCGCATTCCGTCGGCTACCCTGCGCGTTGCGTGTTGCTTCAGAGAAGACTCGGTAAGCCCCCATTTGTACGATCATCACTTTCCAGACCTTTTTTGTCGTGCACATTGTTAAAGCACATTTGAAACGTCAATCGGGTTTGGCTTTTCCTGTTCACTTGAGGTCGTTTTAAAGTCCAGTATGCACGTAATGGGCGTTTTTGGTTTACCGTTTCCACCATTATCATGGCTGTTACTGTCCTCACCCCACACTGGGCCAACCTTACACTTTTTTTCACTATTTTTTCACTTTTTTAACCCTTCTGTAGTGTGGATAATGCACGTGTAATTTTATCTTTACTTGTTTAATCGCAATACTCAACTCGTGGTCGCGAGTTCCCTTCCTGATACCAATTCATTTATTTACAGATCTTTTGCTATCCCCTGACGAAGGGCCCCGCCCGAAATGCATAGGGATGATGCATTGATCAATTGATGTCAATATAAAATACATTTGAAGCATTGTTTCATGAAAAAGTCACTATGAGGATATAATATGTGACCCATCAATTAAATGAACCTTCAAAAAAGATTACCATCGACTACGCTTGTTTGAATTGCATGAATTTTTGTGATGAAATTATAATTCAGGAGTCCTTTCTCCTATCGGAGTGCCTTTCGGAAACAGTGCAAGCAGTCCTTGCACTCCCTCCTTTTCTTCATAACCAACAGTCCTTACCGGCCGGAAGGGACTATTTCCTGGCACCCTAAAAGTCTAACCGTTCAGTTTATATTATTTACATTGATGAACAGTCCTTACCACGAGTGCCGCCAGTTCTATATAAATCTTGACCTCTCATCTGATCCCATACAGGTTTTTACGGGTTCACTCCCAAAGACAGGTAAGCCTCCACAATTGATATCCAGCGGCACATATATTAAGGGGGCCCATTATGATGGTGGGCGGAGGCACCACCGCAGTGATGGTGGTGGTGGAAAATGCCATTTTCCTCACGCGAGCAACGGTCCTCACTCCCGTCATATTAGTATGGACAAACATAGCCCATTTCCCGTCCGCAGCGGTGCGATGCAAACTGTCACCAAAATGCGCCTTCCACCGCGGCGGTGGGAGCAAATGGAGACCCACCGCCGTGTGGTATGACATCCTGACCGTTGTACTAATCAGGATGTCCCAAACAGCCAGTCACATCGCAGCGGAGAAACCGCCCAACCAGAGATGGCGGAAGCACGACTGCGGAACGCTAAACCAGATTCCCGGTTAGGACCACCCGGTCCGGAGCACAATGCATCTAGCTCTACACGTCTTCCCGGTGCCGTACCTGATACCCTACCAGCAAGTTATGCACTGTCGTGGACGCCGCCGAAGGTACACAATCACACAACTACGCACACAACCACAACACACAAACCCAGGGCTGATATACGGTTCCTGTCCACACCACACACCCTTGTGGGGGCAGGAACACATCCACAAGTGTACCCACACATGTCCTATCAGTCACTAAATCACCCCTCCGCATCCAGGTCTCCCATCAACCACGATATCAATGCAATGTCCCAGTCACGCCACTGCAGCGGTGAAGACGTGGGAAAACATGCACACAATGTAGAAGGCAAGGCCAGCGCCAGGCATGGGCAGTCCACAAAGATCACAGGGACACCCCCCACCCTCCCACACCAGGCCCCTCCCATTATGGGACATACTATGGGCCCCTCCTGTGCACCCCCAGGCACAATAACCAGCCAGGTGAACCCACACCCTTCACCACACACCAAACAACCAGGGAGACAGTCACAGCAGGTGGTGCTGCACAGGAAAACACAGCACATACGCTCAGGGCCACGGCAACCCCACACCACACCCACACTACACTCATGTCAAACAAACTGAGTCCAATCACAAAATTAATTTTCACAGTAAATAGGAACAATCACTCAACTAGACAAACACCACACTGGCACATACACAGACCAGATGTCAGCAGCAATGGAGGACAACAAATGGGAAAGCTAATGTGAGCTGGACACAAATGGAAGGCCAAGGAGCCAGCCACTAAGCATGCATACATCACATGCAAGAGGATGGAACATACAACAACACCCTTAGCCCATTAAATCACACATGACTGGCACAGTGAGTGAAATCAAACCACAGTCACCTCTGTGCAACAATTCAAGGAGACAACAAGACAACCCATGCCTAGGCACAGGGATGAAAGGAAGTCTCTGAAGGCAAACAGTGTTCAGCCACATATTTGTATCCAACTACTGGACAGGTGTATGTCAGCAGCACAACGCACAGGGCCCATTGCAACACTCCATGACTGTCAAACACAAGTTGGATCCTTCAGACATCTCCCCATACGCTCAGGGCCAGGGAACCCGACACCACACCCACACTACGCTCATGTCAAACAAACTGAGTCCAATCACAATATTAATACTCACAGTGAATAGGAACAATCACTCAACTAGACATACCCCACACTGACACATACACAGACCAGATGTCAACAGCAATGGAGGACAACAAATGGGAAAGCTAATATGAGCTGGACACAAATGTAAGGTCAAGGAGCTAGCCACTAAGCATGCATACATCACATGCAAGAGGATGGAACATATAACAACACCCTTAGCCTATTAAAGCACACATGGCTGGCACAGTGAGTGAAATGAAACCACAGTCATCTCTGTGCAACAATTCAAGGAGACAACAAGACAACCCATGCCTAGGCACAGGGATGAAAGGAAGTCTCTGAAGGCAAACAGTGTTCAGCCAAATATTTGTATCCAACTACTGAGTGAGTGAGTGAGTGATGGTATTTCTAAAGCGCACTAATGCCGAGGCGTCTTGGCGCTATGCACGGTAACTAAGATATGCAAGGCCAGAAGTCCTATCGAGTTAAAAGCCAAGTCTTAACTTCCTTCCTGAACCCCTGATGGTTGGAAATTTGTCTTACCTGCTGTGGTAGGGAGTTCCACAGCCTTGAGGCCAAATAGGAAAAGCCCTTCCCTCCCCAACGTTGTCTATTGATCTTTGAGACCATGACCAGCCCTTGCGAGGCAGACCTCAAAGGTCGGGTTGGCAGGTACCTCGTGAATAGATGTTGGAGATCGAAGGCCCCCACTCCCGCCACTGCTTTGTGGACCAGACAGAGCGCTTTGAAGTCAATCCGCCTCTGAACTGGGAGCCAATGTAGCTGCCTGATGGCCTGAGAGGTACAATGATATTTGGGCAGATGGAGGAGCAGCCTGGCTGCAGCATTCTGAATTGATTGCATCTTGGCCAGTTGGGCACACCCTGCTCCTAAATAGAGAATCTATTCTAGAAAAGATGGTGGCAATTAAAACCGTTTTCCTGAGATGATAGGGGATAAACGGCAAGATCTTTCTCAACCCCTTAAGCAGAAGGAAGCAGGGAGAAACAACCTGGTTAACCTGTGGCTTCCATGACAGGTCTTTGTCAAAAATGAACCCTAGGTTCCTTGCTTTTGCCACTGGAACCGGGCAGGCTCCTGCCAGCATAGGCCACCAGTTATGGTTCCAAATAGATGGTTTCTGACCGAACTCTAAGACTTCCGTCTTTTCTGTATTTAATTTCAAGAAATTCAAGTTCATCCACTGCATGACCTTTGACATACAGCCGGCGAAATCAGCAGCCTTGGAATCCACAGAATGAGAGACGGAAACAATCAGCTGAGTGTCATCAGCATATGACACCAGCTTAAAGCCCAAATCCTTGATTATCCTGGCCAGAGGGGAGACATAAATGTTAAACAGGGTAGGTGATAACGCCGAACCCTGGGGAACTCCTCCTGGAAGGGAGAATTTTTCTGACTGATGGCCGTTCCAGAAGATAACCTGTTCCCTGTCAGACAAAAAGGAGGAGAGAAGATCCAACGCTCGGCCCCAGACACCAACATCCCTAAGCTGTTGGATGAGTACCTCGCGGTTAACGGTGTCAAAGGCCGCCGTAAGATCCAGCAGGACCAATGTGACCCTGCCTCCCTCGTCCATCCCCTTCCGAATTTCCTCAGCTGCCATCAATAGGGCAGTTTCCGTAGAATGATTCACACGGAAGCCATGCTGGGTGTTATCGAGAATATGCCATGCCATGTCTCGAGATATGAAGACAACTCCCCATTCATGGTTTTCTCCACTGGCTTGGCTGGCAGTGGAAGGCAGGAGATGGGGCGGTAGCTCTTCTCATAAGTGGGATCTAACTTAGGCTTCTTTAGTAGAGGGCGAATGCAGGCCTGTTTCCATGGTAGTGGGAAGACTCCCGAGCCAAGGACCTGATTCAGAACCGGCAGTAGTAAAGTACTTACCTCTACCGGTGCCAGATGAAGCACAAAAGGCGGGCAGGGGTCCATTGGAGACCCAGACCTGGTTTTCAACAGCAGGTCAGCCAGCTTGTTTATTACTGGGACCGGCGTAACTGCCTTGCTCTATTTGAATACCATCTGCTACTCTGGCTGGATCATTGTACACAGATTGTACTTTGTTCTGAAAGTAGGATGCCATCTTATCCGTAAATGCCTTGTCGGGTTGAAAGCAGGAACCCCGTGGGCAACTCAGTAGGGTGTTGACAGTGGAAAATAATTCTCTACTCGAATGAGCGGCATCTTGGATCTTCCTAGAGTAATAGGAGGTCTTCGCCTGGATTATTAATTTCTTATAATCCTCTAGTGCCCCAGAATAAATTTTCTTATGGACAGGATCGTAGTTCAGTCTCCAGCCCCACTCTTTCTGTCTGCAATTGATTTTGGCATTTTTTAGATCGGGTGTGTACCAAGGGGCAGACACACGTTTTTGCCGCGCTTTGATTGCCTTCTCCGGGGCTACCAAGTTAGCGGTATTCAGGAGGCTAGCTTGAAGGGTCATAGCCGCCTGATTGACATCTGGACAGGCCACTACTGGACAGGTGTATGTCAGCAGCACAACACACAGGGCGCATTGCAACACTCCATGGGATGTATGACGTTACAACGCAGGCTATTACAACGCCTGCCTTTACAACGTGGTTTTGAAATCGCAATCCATTACATCGCATAGTGCTTTTGGGTGTTGGATAGTGAATAGTTTAATTTACGATTCCAACTCCAGTCCCGGTGGACACTAGGGAAGGTTTTTGGATAGTAAATTAACCTATTCCCTATCCTAGAGCGCCCCCCAGCGCAATGCGTTGTAATAGTTTGCGTTGTAATGACCGCGTTGTAATGGTAGTGCGTTGTAAAAGTTTCGTTGTAAAGGTTGTTTACCCACTCCATGACTGTCAAACACAAGTTGGATCCTTCACACATCCCCCAACAACCTCACACCTGCAGCACTCAACACCAGTGTCAAACACACAGAATGGTGTCAATAATGGCCAGTCAATACACTGACAAACAATCACACTCCCTTGGGGGCATCCAGAAACATCACACACACATTCATGGATGCCTGAACCAATGCTGGCACAAAAACAACAGCCAAACACAAAACTCACTAACAACATACACAGAAGTACAACAAGCACAGACCTGTGCAGTAAAACTGGGGAAAGGCAATGTGAGTCCAGACAGAACAGGAGTACACAACATCACACTCAGGAAGGGAAGTAGTAGCTCAGCAAACACGCATACAGCTCACCCATCACCCACAGATGCACAATTCCGGGACACCCAGGTGAAAACAACATGACCAGAGGACTGTGCAGCACAAGCCGTTGGCCTGCATATGAGCAACCATGACTGCAAACAGTACAAGAAAATCACATATAACCAATTGGGAAACTGTTCTGAGTGGCACATTGGTCCTGTGCACAGATCAGCACCACAAAGCAAAGTGCAACAAATAAAGTGGTGTGGAGGCACACACACTGGCAAACCAAGGGGACAGCTGGCATGAGAGTGAAGTGTTGTGTACATCAGTAGTGGACATGTCTGGGGTGCCCCTTTTACAAATAGATGGAGTGCACACTCACAATGAGTATGCATCAGAAGCACAGATAGGGGATGACTCCACAACCCACATTCCATACTGGAACCAAAAAAGCCACAAGTGCCAGCAATGCATGAGAAAACACACCCACAATGTCAGTGTGGCTGAGCAGGTCTGCACAGTGAGCAGAAACAGTATCAAGTCACATGGCTTATCAACAAAACACAACACTGGCCTGCCAGTCACACACTCTACATACTCACAATTGCCACCAACAACACGTTGGTGTCCCCCAGAAGTGCAAGAACACACCACCACACTGCACAGTGCACAACCTACAACTCCCACATGTGCAATTAATCACAAGCACAGAGCTGATGAATCAAACTAACAGGTACTCAACTCCTGGATGACACATGTGTGCAGTTGCCATTGCAGAGGCACACACACATCAACACTACTGACAAAGTCACCCCCTTCACACTGCACACTTCTTGACCACCCACGTGCACACATTGAAATTTACCCATGTGACTACGATGACTGGCCATCACAAGATGACCACATACCAACACTGCTGTGTACACATCAATAAAGATCACACGTACATGATGGCCATGGCCAGCCTGCCTGCAATCCTGTGGATAGAATTCAACTTTGTGCTGGCAGTGCATCCAAACATGACGTGTACAATTTAGCTGACCTGAAAAAAGAATGATTATGACAACAGTAGTTCATCACAAACCACCATCATTGCACTCCAAAGCCTCAGAGTCAAGAAGAATTGAGCCCTTTATTTAGCAAGGACACTGACAAAGCAGCCAACAGGAGTAACTGTCTTTATTCACATATTACACAGAGAGGCACCTAAAGTAGACAAGAGCAAGACCAGTGGCCAGTACAAAGTGCAGAGTAGGTACATGAGATCCTGCACAGGGAATGGGCAAACAGCAGTGAACATCCGGCAGTGGCCAGTACAAAGTGCAGAGTAGGTACATGAGATCCTGCACAGAGAGTGGGCAAATAGCAGTGAACATCAGGGCCAAAGGTCAGTCCAAGGTGCAAAGTAGGTACATGAGAGCCTGCACAGGTAATGGGCAAACATCAAGGCCAGTCACCAGTCCAAGGTGCAGAGTAGGTACATGAGATCCTGCACAGAGAATGGGCAAACAGCAGTGCACATCAAGGCCAGTGGACAGTCCAAGGTGCCGAGTAGGTGCATGAGATCCTGCACAGGGAACAGGCATACAGCAGCGAACATCAAGGCCAGTGGCCAGTCCAAGGTGCTGAGTAGGTACATGAGATCCTGCAAAGGGAATGGGCAAACAGCAGTGAACTTCAAGGCCAGTGGCCAGTACAAAGTGCAGAGTAGGTAGATCAGATCCTGCACAAGGAATGGGCAAACAGCAGTGAACATCAAGGACAGTGGCCATTCCAAGTAGCAGAGTAGGTACATAAGATCCTGCACAGGCAAAGGGCAAACACCAAGGCCAGTGGCCAGTCCAAGGTGCAGAGTAGATACACGAGATCCTGCAGAAGGAATGGGCAAACAGCAGAGAACATCAATGCCAGTAGCCAGTAAAACGTGCAGAGAGGTACATGAGATCCTGCACAGGGCATGGGCAAACCGAAATGAACATCAAGGCAAGTGGCCAGTCCAAGGTGCAGAGTAAGTTCAAGAGAAGCTGCACAGGCAATGGGTAAACATCAAGGCCAGTGGCCAGTCCAAGGTGCAGAGTAGGTACATGAGATCCTGCACAGGGAATGGGTAAGACTTTACCCTGCCATTGTCAGCAACACAGTTAGGGGGATAACAATGGGCAGTCCAGGCACTGCTGTGGGAGAGACAGGCGTGTGAGGGCAACTTTGACTCAGAATTGGCTGTCAGTCGGACTGGGAGGCGGCTGAGTGTTGGGCCAGATGGAGGACTGGACCAGGGCAAGAGAGGCCCAGCTGAGGTGGAGGTATCAGTGGCTTTGGAAGCCGGGGGGCTGTTGGACTCGGTGGTGTGGTGGCACGTGGAGGTGGAGTCATGCTGCCGTGAGATACAGTGTGGGTGGGAGAATGTGGAGGGTTGCCTTTCCACTTCTTGGGGAGTCAAAATGGCTTTCCTGTCTTGGTCGGAGTGGAAGATGGGGCAGACACAGCAGGCACACTCTCCACCAAAGCTGCATCAGGTGCAGCCGGTGGCCCTCCCTTTGGGGACATGCCGGATTCAGCGGTACGCTTGGCTTGCCCTTGCCTCTGCCCCTCCTCCCCTGTTTACCAGGTGTACCCCCTACAGTGCTCTCCTTTCCCTGCTTCACAGGGGTGTGGATGGTAGTTTAAGTTGTGGGTGAATCTGCCTTGGAGCTCTTTTTATGTGGACTCTAAGCAGGCACCAGCTTCTCAGAGGGCACAGCAACTGTCTGATTGTCTTTGCAAGATGCTTTCTTGGGATGCCTCTGAGGCATGTGAGCCTGAGGCCTGCTTCCTGGCTTTATGCCCCTGAGTGTCGCCTGAAGGGCTTTTACCTTTGTGCTCTGGGGTGGCTTTGGTTTTTTGAGGGTCTGCGCTCTGGACCGCTTGAGCTGCTGCTGTTGTGTGCTGTGTGTGCTGTATCCTGAGCCTGAGGTCTGTGGTGTGTGGTCCCTATCATCAGATGTAGCCACTGGCAGGGGTGTGGCTGAAGGGACTGGAGCTGGACTCTGAGATTGTGCCAGTTGAAAGGCTGCCGTCACTGCGGAGGACAAAGGCTGGACAGTCCGGCGTAGCCCACCCACGTCTGAATGAATGCCCTCCATGAAAGCAACAATCTGTGCCCATTTTTTCTCATGGTCTATGAAGGCTTTGATGAGAGTTGTCTGGCCCACACACAGCTGGCTCAAAAGGTCACAAACTCAACACTGATGGCAGCAGGGTAGACTGGGGCAGGGGCAGTGGGGCCTGGGGTGAAGGACACTCTTCCCTTCCTACTGATGCGAACATGAGCAGCACTAGTGGAAGTAGGCGGGAGGGTGGGCACTGGACGCTGAGTGGTGGAAGAAGAGGCAGAGTCCCTGCTCCCTGTGCCCAACAACATAGATGCATCACCGCTGGCGTCAGATGACGTTGAGGTTGATGTCTCTAGCTGTGATTCATCAATCAGATGCCTGTCCCCCCCCCCGAGGCGCTGGTCACATCAGTGTCACTGTGCTCATGCATAGCAGTTGTGCTTGATGCCTCAACACTGGTGTCCGTCCCCTGTCCTTCTGTGCCCATGGAAGATGCTGCATGAGACGGAGATGGAGGGTCAGTTCAGTGGCATTAACACAAACATCATATGCAAGCAAAGCACAAAACAGGATAATGATATCCCCATGTTGCACACTACCCTGTGCAGTAACATTGTGCAACCTTAATACAAAAGTTGAATTTTGCATGTTATCATGCAAATGTGACATATGTGACTAATGTGATGACCACACAGTCAAATAGCTTGCCGGTGGCTCCGTGTAACCAGACACACAGATCATTCTGAGCACACCTAGGGCCCTGAGGGGGGGAAAGATGTACCTCCCAACATATTGCCACTGTCACATCTAGAGGCAGCAGAAGTGGACAACACAGATACAGACTCCAAAATAACAGTCCACAATGGCCATGAGCTCATGCCATCCACCATGTCGTTCTTTGGGCCACAACTACAGTTGCACATTGGTGCCAGATGTGAAGTCCTCTCGAATCTGACAACAGACAATGCACACATTGATGAAAGCACTCAGGTGATGCACACTGCCGTTCCCTGACTATCACAATGCTGACGATGCAGAAGGCCACGACACAGAATGCAATGTCAAAGGCCATTACTCCAATGACATGAGAAAGTACAGGTAGGGAAAATGCATGACAGCTGCACCCAACACAGAGGCCACTTAGAAGTCATTGCATCACACTAGCAACATCACAGAGCCCAGCGTTGGCCCAGGCTGTGCACACATGCAGCCACTCACAACCAAAGTCACCCTTACCAGAATACTCAGCCCCTGCTTGCTGCTGATGCTCCTTCAAACGATCATGCAGCTCAGGCTGTGTCACAGCTAAGATGGGTACCATTAGTGGTATCATGCTCCTGCGCCAACCTGCCAGTCTATGCCACGTTTTTGCTCAGCTGGCAGATGTCATCCCATCTCTTGTGACAGTGTGTGCGCCGTCGGTAGGAGACACCCAGAGCCCGCACTTTGTGTGAAATGGCCCTCCACACAACCTTACACTGGTGGACTTTGAGCTGCAGGCATGGGAGACAAGAGGGGGTAAAATCAGTGACACTGGCTTATGTACCACTATTTGTCAGTACAGGAGCATGATACTAACCCAGCACTACTTCACAGATATGTCTAGCAAAGACAATACAGCATCTCACATAGTACATTAGCATGGGAGAATCATACAAAAATGTATGCAGGTATGAGAGGGGACACATTACCTGCCCATCTAATACAAATGTAGGATACCAGCACAGAAAGCAATGTGTAGGCTGCCCAAATCTACTATACAGTTTGTGGGTGAGCAAGACTTACATTACATTGGAATGTATGTTTTGGGGCAGACTCACTGTGCCCAACACTACGCAGCAATCAATGCCCTTGCCCTGTGAATAGCTCACTGTGTCATGGAGGTTATATTGAGGGACATGATCTCACAATCTCACACCCTCTCACAAGGCCTGTCGTGTGAAATCTACAGGGCTGAGATGGCTCTTTGATGGCTAGTCTAGCAAACAACACACATGTTTCACTGTGTAGATTCAGTGATGTGTCCTTGTCAGATTGGGCAGTGACTGTGCAGGCCAGGTGGGCTCACACTGAGGTCCAACATGGGGCATCAGAAATGTCACATTAAGGGACAAATTGAGAGCACAAACAGTGCCTACACATGTGAGTCAGTTCACATGCTGGGGGAAATGGAAGGGGATGTGCACAAAAGTAATACAAGCTGCTGTGTCATAGGTGATTTACCACCAAGAGTGTCACCCTCTGGTATTAAAGCCCTGAACACAGTGCTGACCTATACTTGATGCTAATTTTGAGTCAGACACAATTCCCATCAGTACCCTCTGGACATGAACCCTTGCTAAGGCCACAGATGAGCCTCTGAAGAACACCAGGGACCCACATATCCATTCACATAGGCAATTTCTGTCCTGACTCCTGGATTACCAACTTGCTGTGTCACTGTATGGCTGAAGAAACAATACATGTCCCTCCAATTTTGATGTGCAGGCAGGGAAACATGTTAAATAGGCTACACACCCCTTTCCACTGGAGACAGCATGCTAGGCAGTGCATGACACAACCCCACACTCCCAGGCACATACTGCAGCAGATCAACATCATGTGTGCACTCCCTGCACTGACTTGCACTCTGACTTCCTCTCTGAAACACGTACCACAACATTTGGAGCATCATATAAGCTCTGTTCCACACACATATAGCCCCCCTGGGGGAAGTTTCAGTGGTTCTATGCTGCTGCAATAGATGTTCCAGGTCAGCCTTTTTCGAATGCATCCAATGACCGGCTCCAGGGTGGCGGAGCACCCCACCGCGATTTTCAAAATTTCATTAGTCCAACGTGGTTGCAGTTCCCATTGGCTGTAAGGGCTTGGGCATTGGCAGTAACACACCGCTGGGGCCAGGTGGTAGCTACCGCAACATGGGTGCCATACATTTGAGCCAGTGACCGTGATTTGGGTGGCAGAGCATGCCAACCGTCATTTGGCAATACACATATCAGTATCACTACCGCCAGTGTGGCTTTGGCATTGGCAGTGACACACCGCTGGGGCCAGGCAGCAGCTACCCTTATATGGGTGCCATACATTTGAGCCAGTGACTGTGATTCGGGTGGCGGAGCATGCCAACCACCATTTGACCATGGGCAGATGCCTATCACTACCGCAAGTGTGGCTTTGGCATTGGCAGTGACACACCGCTGTGGCCAGGCGGCAGCTACCGCGATATGGGTGCCATACATTGCTAAGAATGACCATGATTTGGGTGGCGGAGCATGCCAACCGCACTTAGGCAATACACATATCACTATCACTACCGCAAGTGTGGCTTTGGCATTGGCAGTAACACACCGCTGGGGCGAGGCGGGAGCTACCGCGATATGGGTGCCATACGTTGCTATGAATGACCGCAATTTGACAGCACCTATGGACACATCATGCAGTGTCAATGGCCAATGGGCAGTTCTCAACAGTGCACTGTGGCCACATGATTAATGGCACATGATTGTGCACACAATGCCAATGTAACATTTACCCCACTGTTGACTACACATGCCATGTTTGTGTATATGATTTTAAACATTGGCATGTACACCCTCACATGTCACTTATGATATTGCTGGGCATGTACATAGAACAGTGTTGTGATGGACTCCCCAATGGGTACACATGTCAATGTGTGAAAGGGCAGAGCAATTCACAGTGATGAATGTCTGACTACCCAATGTGCATATTTGACTGTCTACTTTTCATGTCTCATGCACAGACTTGTTGTTTGCGCACAGACTGGGCTCCTTGTGTTGTTGATGTGTGCGCGGTTCGACTTACGCAAGAGGGTGTGTCAGGTACAGCAGCTAGGTATGAGACAGTAGTGTTGCTGTTTCACACCTATGCTGTCTGAACTACTCTCAGGGCTACACATGCAAGATGAGGACATTTCCCTTTGGGTATTCACATAGTCAGATATTGTTTGGGAGGTGCTAGCTGTGTGAAAAATGGACAGGTGTACAGATGGCGTAGCTGAAGGCATCCCTACATGTAATTTGGGCAGTGAGCTTAACTGCGGTGACAGTCATTGTTGGCGTTTTGTCAGTCAAAACGTAAGATGTCGGACACATCTTCTGGTGGGTTGCATTGACATGTGTCCCCTTTCATCTTACCTAGGAGGAGGCAGAATGTGCATTGTCCCTACACAATGCTGGCAGGCATGGAGGATGAGTAGGTCATACGGAAATTCCATCTTGATCGACCCACCCTACAAGACCTATGTGCCATACTGGAGCCCCACCTGCAGCCTCGCAGGACATATACGAGTGCTTTCACACCAACGTCTAAGGTGATGGCAGCCCTGCATTGTTTTGCTTCTGGATCATTCCAGTACACGGTGTCCAGCACAGGTGGGATATCGCAACCTACGTGCAGCATGGTGCTACATGATGTCCTGTCTGCTATGATGATCTACAAGGACAGATTTATCCATTTTACCAGGAGGCATGAATTGGCGGCTATGAAGGGAGATTTCAATGCACTTGGGAACATCCCCAATGTTGTTGGTGTCATTGACTGCACACATGTTGGCCTGGTTCCATCACAGGCACTTGAGCACATCTACAGGAACAGGAAGCATTACCATTCCATCAATGTGCAAGTGGTGTGCAAGGCGGATATGATCATCTCACACATCTGTGCCAAATTCCCTGGCTCTGCCCATGACTCATAAATCATGCGTAACTGCATTGTGCCATAGCTGATGGATAGTCTGCTGCCAGAGCATGCATGGATTGTGGGTGAGTACAAAGAGTCAGGTAGCATGCTGTGTGTGTGACTTGCTGACCTCTACCACAGTCATATTACAAAGTTGGTCTGTGTATCTCATACCTAGGTGATTCTGCATATCTCAACCGTCCTTGGTTGCTGAGCACACAGCGGAATCCCAGGACCCCAAGTGAAGTCCGCTACAATGATGCCCATGGGAGGACACGTTGTGTGCTGGAGCGTACTTTCAGTCTCCTGAAGTCACGTTTCTGCTGCCTGGACAAGACCGGAGGTGCACTGATGTACTCGCTCAAAAAGGTGTGTCAGATTGTAGCTGCATGCTCCACAACCTGACCTTGCGCAAGGAGATCCCCCTGCTCATGGATGCTGATGAGCAGCCGAGGCCCCCGCCTAATAACCAACCCATGTCCAGTGACGAGGATAGTGGAGAGGAGGAAGGTGTCGACCTGTGTCAACAGATAATCAACCACTACTTCCCTTAAAGGTGAGTGACAATGTACAACAGAGCCATTTTCTGCTGATGATGTTGTTGGTGGAAAGGTATATGTGAGCTTTGGGACTGCAGCCTGTTGTTTAAACAACGAAGGGTACGCTGTTCCCCAAGGTGAGAACGAGCACAAGGGGTGAACCAAGCAATGGGTGAAGGCCCCAACAATGGATGAAAGGGAGAGGAACTTTTGTTCCTGCCGTTGGTGCTGTGGGTGTGAGGGCCCTAGGGAGAGTGTAGACGTAGGGGGTTAGAGGATTAAAAAAGGTTAGATAATACACTAGATAAGTTTAATGTTGTGGTCATCTACCTTATTAAAATACGTGCAATGAGGATGTTCGCTGGTGCAATGATCCAGGAGAGCACGCTCTACTTAGTTGAATTGGTCAACATGTTTCATGCTATTTGTTCACAAGGATACAGTGCAATTCATCAGGACCTTAAGGGATTAGCTATCTACACACTGCGGTGGGTGGGGTTCCTACCTACCACATAGGAAACTGAGAGGCAAACAGAGTTACTTGGCACTTCTTAGTGGGACCCTACTAAGGAAAAGAGTAGGCATCAACGGTCTTCTCCCATGCTGAGCACCTCAAGTGTAGGTACTCTGTCCGCTTGACGGACGTCGCCGCGACACCTACCCGCACGTTAGCAGATTAGGAGAGAATCAATGCTTTTTGAGAGAAATGGTGGGATCTACATGCCTGTTCTATTGTCACATATGGGTGGAATTTGTGACACATCTCTCTGGGTGTGTGGTTGAGTGCTCCATCCTGCTCAGGGGTAGGACAAGGGGGATTGTTCAGAGTTATAGTGCAGGCCTCACACACACCCCTTCCTGGGAAGATGGCTACCTACCTGTTAGTTTGAAGTGAACAATGCAATGGCTGCCACATGCTTCTGGGTGGAATGCTCCATCCTGCTCAGAGATGGGACAAAGGGGACTGTTGGAAGTTGTAGTGCAGGTATCACACACACACACACTCCTCCCTGGGAAGATGGCTATCTACCAGTTAGTTTGAAGTGAACAATGCAATGGCTGCCACATGCTTCTGGGGGCAGAGCTCCATCCTGCTCAGGCGTGGAACAAGGGGACTGTTGGGAGTTGTAGTGCAGGCCTCACACACACCCCTTCCTGGGAAGATGGCTATCTACAAGTTAGTTTGAAGTGAACAATGCAATGGCTGCCACATTCTTCTGGGTGGGTGGGGAGTGCTACATCTTGCTCAGCTGGTGAACAAGGGGGCATGGTGGGAGTAGTATTGCAGGCATCTCACTCCCAGACAGCATAACCTGGAAAGATGGCTACCTACCTGTTAGGTGAAGGTGAACGATGCAATGGCTGCCACATGCTTCTGGGTGGGTGGGGAGTGCTCCATCCTGCTCAGGGGTGGGACAAGGGGGACTGTTGGGAGTTGTAGTGCAGGCCTCTCACACACACACACACACACATACACCCCTCCATGGGAAGATGGCTACCTACCTGTTAGTTTGATGAGGGCAATGTAATGGCTGCCTGGTGGGAGTTGTAGTGATGGCTGCCTATACACATACAACCCTGGAAATGTAGATGGCTACCTTTGTGGTGGATCAGATGGGGTGAATGTTACATCTGTGAGACCTGTGTTGGGTATGGTGATGCAGATGAATGGGATTGGGCCTAGGAGGAGTAGCTTTGGAGTTGTGTGAGACAGTACATGGCATTGTAATTGTAGATATGTGTTTGTCCTTGCCAGCCTGCACCGCCCGGCTATTCCTGTGAGGCACTCTGGATGCAGTATGGCAAGCACCTTCTCCTCCCATGCAGTGAATGTTATAGGTGGGATTGGGGGGCCATCGCCAGTCCTCTGAGTCAGCTCACGGTTCTTGTTCCTCTTTTCTTTCACAACCCTCTTCAGGTCATGCCACCACTTCATGATTTAATTTCTGGAGCGCGGGGTGTTCCCTACTGCATTGACCTTGTCGACTATTCTTGCCCACATTTGTGCTCTTGTGGCTAATGGTGTCTGTTGGACCAGGTGACCAGACACTTGTGGTTCTACTCTGATTATCTCATACAATGACTGACAACTCACTCTCTGTGAATTTGGGCATTTTCTGTGGTGCCATGGTGTGTGATGTGCTAATGTGTTGAGGTACAGTTGTAAGGGTTGTGGGGGTGGTGTAGGTGGGTGTGTGTGTATTGTTGGGCAGGTGAGATATGTGGTGTTTTGCCTATCCCATGTGCAGCAGGTTGCGGTTCCTTCAGTGCTGGAGTAGTGCAAAGGATTCTGGCCAGGGAAGTGGCTGGTGTTATACTCAGCTATGTGGGTGTGTCAAAACGGTGTATTGCTGCCAGGTGTGTTGTGTGGGTTTTTTAAGTTGGCATGGGGGTGTTTCATTGGGATGTGTTAAGTGTTTTTGGGGGCAGGGCTAGTTTGCTGTATGCACCTGCTGGCCTTGTTGTGTGTTATTTTGGATGACCGCCATATTTGTCACAGAGCGTTTATGGCAGTAACTTTGCAACATCCCTTCCGCCGGCTCTCCCATTCAACACAGTTTGCAACTGCGGCGGTCGGTAACAGCGGAACATCTCGCTGTCACAACGGGGGAATGCTAGTTTTCCATGCGATCTCTCCACTGGCCTGGCAGTGGTTTAGTGTGTTTCCGACACAAATCCAAAACGCATGGACGAATTTCCACCTGCTCTGCCAGCCACGGGCGGTCTTTGGTGGCCTCGTTCCTCCACGGTTGAATTTTTTTGGCGGTTGATCCTAATCGGACTGCCGGTTTTGCTGCGGGACCAGCGGGCGGTTGATTCCCGCTACCATGGTGATCGGGGTGATTTTCTGACTGCCATTCTAATAAACCCCTTAGTGCTTATTTTTTGCAAAACTCAGCAAATTCTGCTTTCTTCGGTTTGCGTTTCTCTCCTCAGTCCAGGAGCTCCTGCAACCGACATTAGTCTGCCGCCATGTTTCCTCTCCTTGTCAAGAAATTCTGCCCCATGTCAGATCTGATACTTAACAGTTGTGACTATATATCGGACTCATTGGTTCTGTCAGTATCAAACTACCTGTTTTACTGTATAAATACTTTTCCACTGTACTATGTGTGAGTGAAGTCTATCATACTTGATATATAATTGCATACATGGCTATCTAAGCGCATACATTGCTTTGTTACTGAGCATGCACATGCATCAGTAAGTTTCTAAAATGGAAAACATTTTTTTTAATTTTTTAAAGCACAACACCTTTTGTGAATGGCATACCTACATCATTTCTCAAATACTTCTTCTGCTTCTAAAACCTACATTCAGCATTTCTCAAACAAAAGCTACAGTCCAAATGAAGCTAGCACAAGAACTCTCAAGGCATTCTGCACTAATAATCCTCTTCAATTTTAAACAAACCATGCTTAAAGAAAAAATACCACCCTCACGATATACATGACATTTTCATCAGCCTTACTGAAAATAGATCACCATGTAAACTTATATGCGATTTCTTAATAGATGTACACCTTCAAGCCATCTTTCCAAAAACATATACCTCTCTGCATCTTTAAATAAACAAATAAATCTCCCGTATATATAGCTATGTGCTACCACAAAAACCATAAATCACCATCTAAGCATATGCAAAGCGGTCATGTAATTAAAAAAACACATTAACAAACACTTCCCAATACATACCTAACAAGTATTACTTCCTTCTAATTCTTATACAGGCGGACAACATGTTTCTATTTTTTATCTGTGACTACACTTCTCCTGTTCAATAATGTTACTAAAAGTACTAGACGCCAGAGATCGTGATGACGTATGTATCCGCGATCATCATGAATACGCTGCAAAATGCAGAGCAAAAAGAATTCAATAGCTGCCACCATATTAAACTACTATAAATATCTTACCAATTCTAACATCACACTAGATAAATCACTATTTAATGAACTCTATAAAAAACATTTATCAATATCTCTATAACACTCTGTATTAATGATTCACTCTGTAATGTGGGTGCATGCATAAGTCTCTGAGTGGGACTGTCACTGCATGTTTAAGTCTATGAGTGGATATCAGATGAGACTCATGATTCTTTCAGTAAGTATGTCACTGGCTGGAGAAGTCTCTGAGTACATCTCTCTATCAGTGAATGTATGATTGGAATTATAAGTCTCTCAGTGGCTCTGTGAGTCAATATGTGTTTGTCAGACTGGATCTGTGACTGAATCAATCAATGTCTAAGTGGGTGTGTGAGTGGAATTATAAGTCTCTCAGTGGGTCTGAGAGTCGATGCATGAATGTCTGATTGAGTCTCGGGCTGGGTGTGTGAGTGTCTGAGTGGGTCTCTGAGTGGGGGCTTGAGTATCTGAATAGGTCTGTGAGTGGGTGTATGAGTCTCTGACTGCTTTTGAGAATGGGTACATGAGCCTGTGGCTGCATGCCGAAATCAACGCCCTCCTCAAGAAGCCCTAGGTGGACCCCATGGACCTCAAGAACCTTCGGCCCATCTCCCTGCTCCCGTTGCCGGCGAACGTCATCGAGAAAATCGTCAACATGCAACTGGCCCGCCACCTGGTAGACAACAACATCTTGAACCCGTCCCTGTCCAGGTTCAGAAGAAACCACAGCACCGAGACAGCCCTCATCGGCGCCACAGACAACATCAGGCGCCAACTAGACAACGGCGAAACATCAGCCCTCATCCTCCTGGACCTATCTTCCGCCTTCGACACGGTCTGCCATCGCACTCTAAAGACACGCCTCCTAGAAGCCGGAATCCATGAGAAGGCCCTTGACTGGACCAAGTCCTTCCTCTCCGGCAGAACCCAGAGTGTCCGCCTCCCGCCCTTCCGATCTGAGGCCACCGACATCATCTGTGGCGTCCCCCAGGGATCATCTCCGTCGACAAGAAGATCACCTTCAAGCTCCTCACCCACGCACACAAAAGCACTCCACAACGCCAGACCAGCCTACCTGAACAGCAGACTCAACTTCTACACCCCCACCCACCAGCTACGCTACACAAGCCTCGCCCTCACCGCTGTTCCCCACATCCAACGAACAAACTCCGGTGGCAGCTCCTTCTCCTACCTCGCCGCCAAGACCTGGAACCCCCTCCCTACCCACCTACGGCAGACGCAAGACCTACTCACCTTCAGAAGACTCCTTAAGACCTGGCTATTCAAACAGTAGCGGCACCCCCTCCCCTCAGTGTCTTGAGACCCTCACCGGTAAGTAGCGCGCTTTACAAGTACTCTGATTGATTGATTGATTGAAGTCTCAAAATAGATCTGTAAATCGGTGTATGAGTGTCTGAGTGGGTCTCCAAGTGAGTGTGTGAATGCGTGCATGAGTACCTGAATGGGTATGACAGTGTGTACATCAGTATCTGAGTGGGTATGTGACCAGATATATAAATGTGTGAGTGGGTATGTGAATGTGTGTATATGTGTCTAAAGGAATATGTGAGTAGGTACATAAGGGTGAACAAATATATACATATATATATATATATATATATATAAATGTTTTTATATTTCCACCAATACTCGTGGCGACGTTGGTAGATGCGACATCCCAGCGATGGTACACAGGGGGCCGCGCTGGTAGTTGTGTTGTTGTTGCGAATATCATGCTCGATTAAAATAATCAATTTTTGACACATAACTTGTGTCCCTAACAACCTCATTTCTCAAACATGGGGTCAGAGTACCTCAACTCTGACCCCTTAGGTTAGCTTTTTATTACATTTTCAGTCCCGGAAACTGTTCATGATCAATATTTGGTGGCCACAACTTTCTGTTCGGGTTCCATCCAGCCAATGATGAGCATTTTTTCTATGTTGTCGAAACATTTGGTGGTATTTCTATGGGCAATCGATGTACAGGAAATTGCTTGACAAAGGCTTAACGCCGAAACGCGTCGCCCTTTGGTTTATGCACTATCCAATATTTTGTGCTTCTTCTGGTGTGCCACATCCCGTTTTTTCCTCAAATTGGCAAGAATATGGAAACCTTCACTTTTCATATGGCTGCTTCCGTCGTCTGCAGGCACCAACGCCGAAGGCGGGGAACCACGAAGCGCAGAATCTGGGAACTAATATATATATATATATATATATATATATATATATATATATACAATCTCAGAATCTCAAGAAGAGAGGAAGACCCAGAGTGCAGGTGAGCAGTGGTTTTTATTCAATGGTGTGGAAGGCCCACCTCGACATAATGTTTCGGCCTGCACAGAGGCCTTGATCACATGACGCAGGGGGGAGGGAAGGCAGAATTTAAAGTGCAAGTGCAAGTAACTTAAAGCCGTGATTGGTTACCAATATCACATGTTTTCATTATATAGTGATAGACATAGATGACATATCGTTAGGCTGAAAAGTGCATTACGGGATAATCCCCATCACAAGAAACCTCCGTATTAAAACCAACCTGTACATGTGCAAATAATGGTATCTCTACATTGTGTTTTCTATGTATGAATGTACAGACAGTCACTAGTAACAGTTTACACAGAATTGATTTTGTTCTGTGAATAAAGTGCATTCTGACAAGTACATCACAATAAATCCGCAATAAATATATACTTAATGAATTTCTCAAATATATACAAGCTAGATAAAATGGCCATACAAAAATTAAAATGCATAAATGCGATTGAACCAATGATAAGAGAAACACCTTGATATACCTGAATAAGAGTATAAATTGCACATGAGATTCTAATTTTGATTTTGGTCTTGGAGGAGATAATAGCTAGTCAAATACATTATCACAGCCTCCAAGATTAGATAAGGGATAATAAGTGAGTCACCTAACAAGCCTACACACCAAACATGTGATAGTGCAACCAAAAGTGACAGTGAGATAGTGATTAGTAACATGTCATTGTTTTTTATTTCTTTTCTTTTCCTCTTTTTGTCTTTACACACCATAGCCTAATCCTAGACTATGATATTTGACTGTATCATCAGCTTTGCTAATCAGATGTAGAACCATCGATATTTAACCATTTTGAAAGTTCTACCGGTACAATTCATATTGAGAGTAGAAACACTGGGAATACAGAACATGGGTAAGGAGCAAATAATACTTAGTACCCAGACAGTTAGGAGGGAGAGTAGATTTCAGAGGCATGTATAAAAATCCTCCGTGGAATTAAGACCTCCTGGGGCTTTACTATCCATTTCCAGGATATACCTGGTTTCCAACTTTCTTAATAACCCCTCTCTATCTCCTCCTAACATATATATCATCCAGCAAGTCGCTCCTTCCGACAACCCCTCGCCTTCAGCTGGGGTGGCTCGTTCCCGGCGGAGCCACCGGCACAATATCCCTTTCCAAACGGCGTTCCTTAGCGAGCACTCGGGCGTCGTTAAACAAAAACACAGTCCACGTACCAGTTCAAAGAAGTTAGATTTATTACTCCATAAATCAACGTGACGCGTTTCGCACTCCACGGAGCGCTTGATCACACAAGTTGTTGTCACCTTTACAAACTATTTAAATTTACTCGGTCTTCAACATAGAAAGCAGACTGAACATTTTTTTGGTACCGCCATGTTGAAACGGGCAAAAAATATATATATGTATACATAACTATACATTTTCTAAATAGTGTTGGTTACTATTCTCCTGTTCTTTGCGTATTATTATCAAGTCATTATTGTTATCATCAACACCAACTCAAATGTAAAATAATATTTTTATATACTTTTCGATCCACTTGGATATTAGTGAATGAAATTATACCGAATTCATGACCAGGTTATAGGGATATTAGCCATGCTGTTCGGCTATCCTGACAGATTAACTATAAGTTTGAAACTTCTATCATACCTCCGACACACCGCAATTCAGGGAGGCGTATATACATGGGCGGTTTCTATGGTAACCGCGATGCCTCGTATTCACTCCTGTTTCCGTGCAAGATTATAATGACTTGACAGGAGGGGAGAGAGATAACAATCGGAACGGAAAGAGAGACAATATTTATACCCAAGGAATATTCCTTAATATTTTGTGCTTCTTCTGGTGTGCCACATCCCGTTTTTTTTGTCAAATTGGCAAGAATATGGAAACCTTCACTCTTCATATGGCTGCTGCCGTCGTCTGCAGGCACCAACGCCGAAGGCGGGGAACCACGAAGCGCAGAATCTGGGAACTAATATCTATATCTATATATATATATATATATATATATATATATATATATATATATATATATATATATATATATATATATATATATATATATATATATATATATATATATATCAGGACACTCTCCAACTTCCTTTCGGCGAATAGAGAGACACGAACCACTGGAAGGTGTGGCTTGATGTTAGTTTCATTCCTCAAAATATGACCCGTTTTGGACTGCACTAGTCCTTGCTCACATACAGGGAAATGTAATTCGCCATGTTTTAAATCTGCTTTGCCCAGCACCATGTGATAAACAAACATAGCAAAAATACTTAAAGCTCATTCAGTAGTTCACATTTCATTAGGCGTGGACCGAATTTGCGTAATCGTGTTAAGCAGATCTCTGCGAAACGGTAAAAAATCTCAGTGAACACGCAAAAATTCCGCAAATACGCGGAATTGCTTGTTCGCAATGTTTTTCTCCTGTTGGCAATTGCTGTTTGCGTGCTCGGGGGGAAACATCTCACAAACACGCATTTTGAGAACGCGAACAAGCAAAAATTTCGCGTAGTCGCGGAATGCTGAATTTTGGGCAATTTCGCGTTCTCCGCAGAACGTGAAATTACCCAAATTCCGCAAATTTTGCGAGCGGAAAGGAATTTACCGCCCAGGCCTAATTTCATAGTCTGTTTTCCAAGCTGAACATTTCAATATTGTGCACAAAGATACTTCTGGCATGACAATGCTAAAACATTTACTTAATTCTTTATACAATGCATACATACATACATACATACATAGTTATATAAATATTATTGCACACATGAATACCAAGAAGAGAGCATAACCATGTGAAAGCCTTCCGCTAAAAACATAGTTAAAATAATGCCATCTAACACCTATAAAAAACTAATAGGATGCCTCCAAGAATAAAACACGAACGCTATCCTAAAACGCTTAATATCAATTATAGCCATTTCATGTGCAAATACTGCATTGAATTCTGTAAATCATCAATTTGTGCAAAGATTGACTCAGAATTTAGGACCATAGTCGAAGCATCGTTTTTCCATGGTTACTTGATGCCCCCCTTTATATCTCTATAATGAGCGTTTTTACACATTCAAATTCAGTTACGAGAGAGTATTTCAGCATAAAATGCATGACCTTAATTGCTCCTATTCACATAGCAGTGATTTCTGAAGGAGAAAATTGCTGTGTCTGAACATACAAGTATATAGAAATGTGCACATACTGCGAGCAATAAAGTACATGTGCTTGAAGATAAGTGCTTATATACCTAATACTAAACCTAATAAAGTGCCAGTGCTATTTTATCATTTAGATGTACTATATCCCCATGATGAAAGAACTGCATGATATAAAACCTGGGTTGGGAAGCGTAAGATAATTAAAATTCTATGCATAATGCAGCAAAAACGCCTAAGTAACAAGAGTGAGATAATCTATGGTAGGATATGTTGTTAAACAGAAATGAACATCTTTCAAATAGGGTGCATACGATCAATAATATACAAACCAACGGTATGCAACAGTAGTCCCAATTGGATTGCTCCGTAGAAAGTAATGTAAGTCCTCTGTGTTATTCATAACGTTGGGAGCCTTACTATCTAGTTCTACAATTGTTCTAGATTCCAATTGACGTAGCTTCCTTTCCCTGTTGCCCCCTCTTCTCAGTTTGGGTACAGCTTTAATGACATAATATTCTAAATACTTGAGATCATTATTGTGTTCACATTTAAAATGTCGTGCGACAGAGTACATCCGGTGGTTATTCACAATTGCACGTAAATGCTGCAAGATTCTGACATGCACCTGCAGCTTGGTGCTCCCAACATATCGCAAGCCACAGGTGCATGTCAGAATGTAGACCGCAAATTCGGTTCTTCAATTAGTTACCTTTGATTGCAATTGCAGTGGGACTAAATGGGGTTGAACAATGAGTAGTATTGACCCCAAATTTGCAGGCTCTGCAGGACGTGCATTTATAGAACCCTTGTCTGGAAGAGAGACACATATTAGAAGTAGTTAGTTCAGGGCTACTTTTCACAACTTGTGACCGCATAGAGGGATCCTTCCCGAAAGTAATGGCAGGTTGTTCGGGGAGTCTTGGAGTTAATACCCCATCCGTCAATATTATAGGCCAATTTTGTTTGATAATCAACCTAATTCTCCTCTCTTGCTTATTGTAAGTAATGATGAGCCCAGGTGCTTCATCTTCCAATATTGGCTCATTATCTTCTCTTGGATTGGGCATGAGAGATTCTCTTGATCTTATATTTACTTTTCTCACTGCCTCCTGCAGACATTTTTCATTGTACCCTCTCATTCAGAATCTATTCAGGGCTTCATGAGTACATGAATCCAAGTCCTCCTGATTGCTACAGATTCTCGTGAGTCTTAGAAGTTCCCCATACGGGATATTGTTTATAAGGTGTTTGGGATGTGCACTGCTGGCATGTAAGATGGAATTGCCAGCAGTGACTTTTCTATGTATAATGGTTGCAATTTTTCCTTCCTTTATAAACACCTTAACATCCAAGAACTCAATACTTTCTTTGTTAAACTGAGAGGTAAATTTCAAATTTGCTGTGTTTTGATTTATATTCACAATGAAATCAGTGGCACTTTTCACATCACCTCGCCATACAATAAAAATGTCATCAATGTATCTTAACCAGTGTAATACATGATTGTCATATTCAAGTGAGTGCGTGAGTCTGAGGACCTGCTCCTCCCACCAGCCTATGTGTAGACATGCATAGCTGGCAGAGAAACAGGCCCCCATCGCTACACCCCTTCTTTGAATGTATACATCGTTCTCAAATACAAAGAAATTGTTGTTAAGACACCATGGGCCAGATGTAGGAAGCCTAATTCCGGTCAGTAACGGGCGAAATTACCGAATTTCGGCCGTTACCGACCGGAATTAGGCTTTTCAGATGTAGGTGGCCAAATTGTAGGATTCGATAATTTAACAAATTGGTAACTTAAGGAATCGGTAAATTACCGAATTCTTAACATACCGATTCGGTAAATTACCGAATCCTTAATGTAGAGAGCACTCAAGTGAGTGCTTTTTACATTTAAGGATTCGTTATTTGCCACCAACTATTAGTTGGTGGTAAAAACGGAATACCTTTGAAAATGCAAATCTATGCATTTTCAACAGTGCCATGTGGCAGACATACATGCCCTTAGTTCATGTATGTGTGCCACATATGCACACAAGCACTTTTCAGGGGTGCAACAGGGTGTCAATGTGACACCCTGCCACCCTTGAATGTTTCCCTATTTTACGGAATCGGTATTTACTGATTTGGTAATTCACATTCATTCCTATGGGCCTCCAGGCCCATAGGAATGAATGGGAATTACCGAATCGGTAAATACCGATTCGTACCGATTCGGTAATGCTTACCAAATTTTTATCTACATTGCATTTACTGATTCTAAAATACCGAATCGGTAAAATTCGGTAGTTTAGAATCGGTAAATTTTCATTACCTACATCTAGCCCCATGTGATTAACTCCATAACAACTTAATGTGATGGTAACATTCTGCTGGTCTTGAATTAAGAAAATATTCAACCGCATTGAGACCGGCACAGTGTTTGATGCTTGTGTAAAGTGATTTGATGTCAAAAGTAATGAATATAAGATCTTCCGTCCATGTTATATTTTACAATTTCATCAGGAAATCTCTGGTATCTTTTACGTACGTGGGGAGTTTTTTTACAAAACCTTGCAAAAAGAAATCCACATATTCCGTTGCATGTTCTCCCATACTGCCTATAGCTGAGATAATAGGTCTACCTGGTATAGGTGTGCAGTTCTTGTGGATTTTGGGAATAAAATATAACCTAGGTATTATTGAAAAATCCACTTTTAAGAATTTATATTCTTCACTGGATGTCATTCCTTCCCTTTTCCATTTAGATAGGTGCTTGCTTAGTGTGTCTTTAGCAAGGTTATATTGTCGATAGCTGGTTTTCTCTTAACAATTCAAATCATCAAGGTGTCTATGTGCTTCTGTGACATAATCTTTTCGTGGCCAGATCACAATATTCCCACCTTTGTCTGACTTGGAGACCACTATTTCTTGGTTGTCACTTAATTTCTCCATGGGAGTAGCACATTGTTTTTCCTGGTAAGATCTTGAATGTTTTTTGTGTGCAACCTGGTGATGTAATTTTTTGATTTGTTCAGTGACACAATCGTGATAAATGTCAATGGCGTCTTTCGGCAATGTTGGCATAAAAGTAGATTTTGATTTAAACTGACTCATGCCCGCTCCTCGTTGTTTGATACTGGAATCAGTGAGCATATCTTATGTGGATTGGTAACTAGCTGACTCTTGGTTACTCGTATTCCCTTCATTTCCCAAGTCATATATCATGCGTAATGTGGGAATATCGCCAGTAGGTAGTTATAGTTAGGACCTATTATCCATAGGAAATCCGCAACGTTCTATTCCCAATAATTTTGGTGCCAATTGATGAATCTTTGCCAAATTTTCCAAACTTTTGGCCAGCTCTGCTCCGCTCCTATCCTGAAAGTTTCACGGTGATTCATCAAGTGGATGCCATGCAATTTCCCATAGGACCTTTAGCCAAAGCTACAGCTTAAACTGCTGAATGGAATTACGCCAAATTTGGCAAAGAGCTAGTCCGCAGTTCATACTTGTGCCTTTTGCTTAAATGTTGTCAATCTGTTCAGAAGTTACTGAGAAAATTACAGTTAAAATCATTTATATATCTATGGGCGTGGTGGATCCGCGGAGACTGCGCGCATCGTCATCGCACCATAAGCGCACCCTTCCGATCACGCGCTGAAGGCTAGTTGTCGACATTCGAAACTAGGAACTATTGGCTGTCATTTTGTGCCTTGGTAGAAGCAAGGCTGAGGAAGTCAGTGGAATATGTGTACAAAACGTAGAAAGGGGGCAGGGTAGAAATATGTTTATCCTCTAGACATGCTTAGGGGGTCCCAAAACAT
This sequence comes from Lissotriton helveticus, assembly GCF_964261635.1. NCBI lineage: Eukaryota > Metazoa > Chordata > Amphibia > Caudata > Salamandridae > Lissotriton > Lissotriton helveticus. Next base: position 1,051,569,106 of record NC_136070.1, read on the forward strand.
TTTTTTAAATGTTTTTTTTTAAAAGACCCGGCAGGTGCGTGTAGGGTGCGCGGACTCTGCCGTAAAAAAAATAAATAATATAAAACTGAGCTTTCTCCTATTTTTAGCTCCCGGGGGGGGCTAAATTCCAGGGGCAAAATTATTAAATTATATGTAGCCACGGGGATCGTCACCTCCCGGGCCTAGAAAAAAAAATGGTGGAGGAAGGGGTCCAAGGTCCCCAAAGTCTCAAGGACCACCACCCCCCCAGGGCTTTATGTATTGTGTGAGGGGACTGTGTGGCCTCCCTCCTAGAGCACTCAAGGGCAACATCACCCCCGGGGCTACAAAAAAAAATTGTTGAGGTGGGGCTGCAAGGCCTCCAAAGTTCAAGGGACCACCACTGCCCGGGAGGTCTGGCTCCTGCAGTGTTCCGGGGTGCAAATGTAAATCAGATTGCTTTTTTACATGGGGAGCTGCATGTTAGTAGCTCCCCATGTGGAAAAGCAATGCCGGCTCCCAAACACATAGAAGTTGTGCACCAAAGGCGCTGGAGTCGCGCACCCTACAGATTATGAGTTCTGCATCCAGCGCGTGCACAGCAAGGTGCCGCACTGAGCGGTGTGCTGGGTGCGCAACTTCTAGTATTTCCGTAAAAATCAATAGCCCCTATCAGTCATTTCTAATATGCCAGGGGATCCTATCCCACAGGTCTTATAAAAAATGTTGGGGACCGTGGGGGGAGCCACAATGCCCCCATGGTCCAGCCGGCTCCCCGCGACCTTCGGGAGCCGGCATTGCTTTTCCACATGGGGAAATGCTAGCTTGCATGTGGAATAGCAATCTGGTTTGGGTTTTGAAAGTGAAAACAGATTTCACTGATGAGTGTTTCAAAATCCAAACCAAGTTTGCTATGGGAGGGCGGGAGCCGCAAGACTCCTGCCTTTTCATAGCAAACAGCAGTGTCCTGGGGGTAGGCACCCCAGGACACTGCAGGAGTCAGCCGTGGGGCGTGGTGGTCCCCAGGGCCATGCAGCCTGCCTCCCACAATACACAATTCCCCAGGGGTTGGAGGTTCCCGGGGCTTGAAGCGGGTCATTGAGGCCCACACACTTCTAATTTTGCAGGGGGGCCTTGGAGTCCCCCCCAACCAATTATTGAATAGCCCCGGGGGATGGCTCTCACTCTGGTATAGGAGACAGCAATGTTGAGAATATCTTTCGGTAAGATGACAAAGGATTTTGAAGTCCATTTTTGGCATTTTTGTTGTAGTTTGCAGGTGTTAAAGCGAAGACAATTTTAACTGCGTCTTTGTAAATATGCCACTAATTTTTGTAACGTGGACAATCTCGTCTTCCATTTAAATATGCACAAAGTATTTATTGAAGTTCATTTTGAATCGTGAAGCAACACTGTCTAATTGTGATCGATAAATAATTGAATGAGTTGTGTACTTGGTTCGCTCGTAATGTGCATAGGGGTAGATTTACAAGTTAATTGCGCTACTATTGCATTACTTTTAAGATGGGAAAAGTGACGCGAAAGTGGTGCAAGGGTGTTGTAAATCTGGTTTGGATTTTGAAAGAGAGAGCAATGTGCCTCTGTAGGGTAAGTGCAGGTTAGTGTAGGGGTAACAATTACGATTCTAACTCCAGGGGGGTGCATCTGTAGGGTAAGTGCATGTTAGTGTAGGGATAACAATTACTATTCTAACTCCATGGGGGTGCATCTGTACAGTATGTGCTGGATAGTGTATCAGTAAAAAAAAATATTCCAACCCCAAGGCGGTGCATATGTAGGGTATGTGCAGGTTAGTGTATGAGTAACAATTACTATTGCAAATCCAGGGGGTTGCATATGTGGGGTATTTGCTGGATAGTGTATGAGTAACAATTACCATGAAAAAGAAAGAAGTTAAAGGAGAAGGAGACACCCACTTTCACGGTGAACCAGGAAGAAGAGAAAGTGACGAGAGATGATTTCCGACGTATTTAGGCTTGAGAGCCTGATTAATCTTTAAATGGGGTCTGGCAGATAAGTGCGTACTTATTCTGCAAGAAGCTTTGGGGTCTTGCGAAAGCAAGTCATCTTCAATAATTGCCTCCCACTGCGTGTACTTGCAAGGTCATCTGATTTGCTCGTATGTTAAAAACAGAAACTTTCTACACCTCTTTTTCATTGGTTGTGAAGCATTGTGAGAAGACGTATTACCGACTTGCGCAGATTTTCAAAAACATTTGATTGGCTGTTGTGTGGTTAACTCTACCTTCCTGATCCTAATGTTGATTAGCTTGTTTTTTCTATGTGACATTACGATACCCTCACCATGTACGTAGCCCATTTTGTGACGCACTTTATTTTACAATGCGTTTCAAAAACTAGTTGTGGTAGGGTGTTTTTAACTTAAACTGTGTACTCTGCTTACAAGTTTATTGACTGTAAAGGTATTTAAAAATATTATTCTATTTTCTATTCTATCATAATTGTGCTGACTTTTCTCCTTTAGCGGGGAGTACTTTGTCCTTTCATTAAATGTATAATTCTTCAAACCATCCTTGAAAGGAAAATGCTAAAGTTTTCAAAATATTTGTATTGAGTCTTTTATATTCATCACATGGGTGAAATGCAAAATCTTTTTTTCATTCATTGGTATCATGCGTTGGACCACATTCCTTATGTTTACATTATATAATGTTGCTCCATCATCTTTATTTAAATGTTTGGGCTTTTTTTACTTTCAGATAAAGTAGAATAGAAGTGCTACGACAAACACTCCCTCACTACTTCATCTTTCTTTTTATATGTACACTGCATGTTAGTATTACATTTTACAATCATATTTAAAAATGTAAAGCATTATTAATTAATATTTGAAGACACAATTATAATATTTTTTTCAAAAAAAGTGCTTACGATGATAATCCTCCTGTTCTTCGCGATTGAAAATTGGTAAAAGCACTACTCAATATAAATACTTTTAACCCATATTCACTCTAGAAGATAAAGAGTATTCTCCTTTATTTCAAAGTATTTCCTTTTTTTATCGATAGTTTATACTACATTTTTCAATCATTAAGAAATACTTGCATACTAAAAAAAATATTATTTATTATTCTTTGAAATCCTCTGTTGAAAGTCATCCAACTCCAACTGAAGGATCATAAAGCTGAATGTAAATTAAAATATACATTAACAATATAATCCTTCAGTGGAAATGAAATATAAACTCAATATGATGGCATCGCTCCTAATCATTACTTTGCACGTAGTAATTCCTTAATTAACTTATATTTCTTGTAATGGTTCTTTCGTCAACTCGTTATTATATTTCATTTCAACTTAATCATACCACATTCTATATTCATTTAAATATTTTTGTTTTCTTTTTTAAAACTATCAAACATATACTCATTCAGATAATTTACCTCTCTTCGATATTCTTTCCTTCCTCCGTTGAAATTCATCCAACTCCCCTGGAGGGGACATAATGTCATAATGATATTCTCAAGATGCTTCCACAGCCCGAATCATTACCTTGCTCGTAGTTTCTTCGTCCGTATTGATTCTCTGAAACAAAACTAATCATCCCACGGGTGTGGTTTATATACTTTTTGGTTACTTAACACTCTATGGGATCAATGTATTGCTCCTCCCACTTTTAACTCACGATTTTCTGTTGACAGATGTTCTCATTTCCACTGTTTTAGTGTGTCACGTGTTTATGTAAACGTGCCTCCTTCATACTTTTTAACTTTCATATAATTTCTAAAATGCTTTATTTAAACTTGTTATATTGTTTTAAATATATTTATATTCTTCTTTTTTTATTTATTTATTAAATTTTATGGGGAGTCGCGTACCCAAAGTGCACCTTTCTCGATCACTGCGCGGAACCTAGCTGCCATTTTAGGATTGTTGTGTAGGATCCGCCTAAAGGGGGTGTGATGGGTACGAATTTTCCTACGCCATTGCTATGCGACTGGTACATGACATGTGGCGCATACGCGACCTGTACGAATTACGCAACGCGACGGTCACGCGGTTGCGCGTGACGTCATATGCATGTTGGACACGGTGTGTGCGCGCCTCCCACAAAATTTTTTAATGTCCCAAAAAATATATATATATTTAATATAAATAATAAGGCAAGACATTATCTGAGCCAATCATAAAAATAATATTCTTTTACTTTAAATAAAGTTACATTACTTTTAAATGCAATTTCGCAAAGTCACGCTGCGTGCGTCCTGCGTGCACACACCCTACGCGGACCCCATGTGACCAGAAAAAAAGAGATTTGATTTGTTCATAACACTTCCTATTCTAACTATTGACGAAATCCCCCATTTCTATCACTCTTCATAGACCTTCCTTGGGAGAAGACCTGTCCTGAGAAGAACATCCCATTTTTTTCATTGGAGACCTCAATTTCGTTCTTGGAGACAAAAATGGCTACATCAGTGGTAGAATCTTCTGAGTCTGATCATTCTGGGGCTGAAGAATTTCTACCAGAACCTCCCCCTCCTGAAAGATATACATCCATTGTATGGAAAATGTTTACTTTCCCGGAGGGGCAAAAGAAAGTAAATGCCACCAAGGTGACGTGCAAGATTTGCAAGGCAGTGCTCTCCTGAGGAGATCCAAACAAGAAATACTCTAGTGGCATTGCTCGCATGTGGAAACACCCGCAATCGCTGCATCCTGTAAACTATGCACAGAGGAATGCAGAAGACTGCGCCGAAATGCTCCTCCACCACCGGCAATACCTAGTACCTCTGGGACATCACCATCAACATTGACACCAGAAAAATGTCCCCATTTTGGGAAAGTGAAAATGCATTGCGTGAAATGCAATTGTTTAATTTGTTATGGGGAGCAATCAGTGGACCTTGTTTGTCGTGCCATCGATAACCATCAATGCTAGTTTTTTTTCCCCTCAAAGTTTTTGGTTTTGTTCATCCTGTTGACTTTTTCTTCCTGTTAAAAAAAAAATCGTTCAAAAAATCAAAACAAAAAATATATAAAACTACAAAAAGAAAGAAAAAAGTTATTTTTAGAACTAACTACTCTGGTTAAAAAAAGAGCTAAATTTGTATGCTAGTGTGTGAAAGTTTACATGAATGTATGTCTAGTGGATAATTGACTGAAAGAATGCATTTGTGGTGTATGGTGAATGTATAAGTGCAGAACTATAAGGAAGTGCTGCAGCATGACACTGTAAAGTCTTAAGCTACAGCGTGCTGTGGTACTTCTGAAGCACAGGGATGTAACATATGTACATAACATGTTGCAAGTCTATGCTTCCCTCAGCACTGCTGCTTAAATTGCAGCCATGTGGTGACACATGCACCCTTGCACCATGGTGCAGGGATATCTGTGTCATGTGGAGTTTGTTTTTGTGCAAAAAGACACACCTTCCTGCACAAAAACAATTTGTGAAGGCACTTTTCTCCTTCAATGTATACTGTACATTTTAGAATACATTCAAAGAGAAAAAATGAGGAGAAATGAAAATAATTCTACTTGTTGTGCCGTGCTACATCAATTGGAGGATGCTGCAGCATTCACACACATGTCCAGATTTATGATTTCTGATGAATCAGGAGATGTGTCTTTTTCTATGAGTGTTCTGTGCAAACACGCACAGCAACACCCATAGAACGCCCTTTCAACGGAAAGTGGTATGTATAATAAGGTTGTATTTACATGGAGAAGAAAAGGTACACAGACTGCCTTTTCCTATCTTTGTAAATATGAAACAGTGTCTTGCACTATAAGTATGATGTACATGCATAGTATATAAAGAAATTAATTTGTACTATGGTTAATGGCTAGGCCAATTCCTATTACACGAGTAATAAGTAAAAAAATGTCAGTACTGCAAACAGAGAACAAGATACATTTATAAGTACTTACGTTTTGGCAGACTTATAGGACATGGTTATAGATTACTGAAGGGAAGGGGCCTGATGTGACACGTGCAAACACACTCAGTGATGTGTTTTAAGTTAAGAAATGTTGTCTCTTTTAATCCTGAAATTCCCTGGGCCCTACTAGTCCACCATATCTCTCTATTGAATACCATACCATGTGTGTTGCAAACAGGTGCTCTGAAGCTGTGTCCTATTTGAGTTTGAACCCTACCCCCAATCTGCTCACTGCCTGTTACCATAGAAACAGTTCATGGAACACTCAACTTAACTCATGGCTCACAAGTTCAGCACACACTATTGCTAATCGAAACAACAAGTGTGCTTGACTTTTCAAAATATCACTTATCATATGTACTGTTCCTTTCAAATACTTTTTCTTAACCAATAAGAAACATGCTTTTAAAAAACAAAAACATGCAACCTACTTTTCAGACTAGAATGATCTCAAACAGCCAATCATTTGTTTTCTTTTTTCAAAACTGCATCTTATCCACCATTTTAGAAAAATCTCGCTTCTAAAACTGCCATTTCACATACATAGACCATCTGAGTGCATCCAGACCTGCCTTCAAGATGCTTAGAGTGTGGATTGTAGGACACAGCTATATTTTCTGGAGCCAAAAGTATGCAGAAAACAGAGGCATGGACAAAGACCTAGCTTTGCCAAATGTAGACATTAAATGGTTTGGACAGAGGGTTAAAGTGGCACCAATTGATGCCATTGGTTAAATCCTTTTTGCATCTCCAACACCCTGACCTCATAAGTATGCACTGTGGTGGCAATGACCTAGGCACTTCTTGGTTTTTGAATGTTGACAACCACTTGACAGCCAATTAGCATTCAGCGCGCGATTGGGACGGTGCGCTTAGGGTGCGCTCAGGATGCGCGGATCATGCGCGGCCATAGATATATATGTACTTTTAAATGTCATTTTCTCAGGAACTACTGAACGGATGTACACCATTTAAGCAAAAGGCATGAGTCTGAACTAAGGACTACCTCTTTGCCAAATTTGGTGTAATTCCATTCAGCAGTTCGGGCTGTAGTCGCGATGAATGGTTCCTATGGAAAATTGCATGGGGAAAACATGTTTGGGGCCCACCTTTTTCTCGGCCCCGCTTGACGAATTACCCCCAAGACTTTCAGGATAGGAGCGGAACAGGGCTGGCCATTAGTTTTGAAAATTTCACGAAGATTTGTCAACCAGCGCCAAAGTTATTCCAAATAGAATGTAGTGGATTTCCTATGGAAAATAGGTCCTAACTATAACTACCTACTGGTGACCGCCAGTAGGTAATATATATACATATTTATTTATTTATTTATTTACTGACATTTATAGAGCGTGAACGATTACCCTTGGGTGTCTCGGCGCTAGACTGCAGTAATGTCTCTCCTTAGAGGTGAGTTACGAGGGTTGGTATACTGTATTATTGGTTGAATAACCACGTCTTCAGACTTTTTCTAAACTGTAGGAGTGAAGGGCAGGATTTGACGTTGTGTGGTAGGGCATTCCAGATTTTGGGGGCCGCAACTAGAAAGCGGCGGTCACCCCATGTGACTGTTCTGCTACGTGGGACCACTAATTGGTTAAGTGATGAGGATCGGAGCTTTCTGGGTGGATTGTAAGGTATTAGATGATCTTTAAGGAAACGAGGCCCCTGATCCTGCATTACCTTATAGACTGTACACATTGATTTAAACTTTATCCTGTTTTGGATAGATAGCCAGTGGTAGTTCCTCAGAGTATCCGAGATGGGTGCGAATTTAGGTTTTTTGGACAGCAGGCGTGCGGCCGCATTCTGTACCGTCTGCAGCCTTTTTGTGACTCTAGATTGTGCATTCAGAAGGAGTCCGTTACAGTAATCTAGTGAGGTTAAAACCAATGACGTGACCAGGGTCTTGGCGGCCGTGTCAGGTAAAAAAGGCAGGATTTTCTTTATCATTCTGAGTTTAAAATGGGCCGTGGACGCTACCTTATTGGCATGTGCCATAAAGTTAAGCTGGTCGTCAAAGGTAACTCCCAGATTTCTCACCTTGGGGGTAGGACAGGGTGGGGTGCCAAATGCTGATGGCCACCAAGTTGTCGGCCAGGATGGCAAGAGATTGCCAAAAATGACCACCTCCGTTTTCTCGGAATTAAGCTTCAGGCAGTTTCCTGCCATCCACTCACCGATAGCTGTCATGCCTCTTTGGAACCGTTCTGCCACCTCCTGTCCGTTACCCTTAATGGCTAACACCAACTGCGTGTCATCTGCGTATGAGGTTAGGCTCATGCCATGTGCTTTGATGACACTAGCAAGGTCCGACACATAGATGTTAAATAGTGTCGGACTAAGGGATGAGCCTTGAGGAACCCCACACGGTAACGACAAATTGGCAGATTGGAATGGTCCCAGAGTGACCGCCTGAGTTCTATTAGCCAAGAAGGAGGCAAGCAGGTTTTTCGCAGTGGACTGGATACCCATTTTTTCGACACGGTCGACCAAGGTCTTGTGGTCAACCGTGTCGAATGCTGCCGAGAGGTCTAAGAGTACCAGCAAAGCTGTCCCTCCTTGGTCCCGGATGAGTCTGATATCATCCGCTGCTTTGATGAGAGCAGTTTCCGTTCCATGGTATTTACGGAACCCAAACTGGGTATCATCAAGCAGGTTGTTTCTCTCTATGTGTTCCGACAGCTGCTGGTTCATGGCCTTCTCCGTCAGTTTGGCTAAAAAAGGGAGAGTTGCTATAGGCCGGTAATTTTTCAGATCTTGTCTGTCAAGATTTGGTTTTTTAAGCAGAGGTTTAATCAGCGTGTTTTTTAAAGAGTCTGGACAAGTCCCAGAACTCAATATTGTGTTGCAGACGTGAGTGATGGTAGGAATAATGGTGTCTGAAACCATGGCTAACACCGACGTGGGGCAAGGGTCCAAGGCAGAGCCTGATTTGATGGAACTCAGTATGGTCTTTGTTTGATCGGTCGTTAAAGGTTTAAAACTCGTCATGATATTACTCAGGACAGTCTGAGAGGGTGGGGCAGAGTTAATATTTGGTTCCGAGGTGAAAGCTTGATATATATTATTTACCTTCGCGAAGAAGAACTCATGCAAGGCATCGCATAGCGATTGTGATGGGGGGGGGTTTAAGTCTGCTGTATTACCCGATAGGGTTTTGGCTATGTTGTACAGCTGTTTGCTGGAATTTTTAGCTTGTTCTATATGCAGAGAGAAGAAGTGCTTCTTTGCTACCGTGATCATAATTTTGTAGGTGGCTAGAGCTTCTTTATATTTATTCTTACTTTCACTGTCATAAGTACGTCGCCAATGCCTTTCCCTGCTTCTCGTTAATTGTTTTTGTGTTTTTAGCTCTTCTGTGTACCACTGAGCAGTCGGCGTACTCCTGTTTCTTGAGTGGGACTTGGTGGGTGCCAGTTGTGACGTGGCATCACTCAGCCATTCATGAAATTGGTGAGTAGAAATACAGGGATCATTAGATAGATCAGGTCTAGTGTTATTTAAAAGTATATTAAGGTTGTTGTAATTTATGTCCTTCCACGCTTTGAAAGTGCCTGGCTTAGGGTGGGAGGTCTTCTTCCTGAATGAATCTTTAATGGTCAGACTACTGAAAATGGCCGAGTGATCGGTCCACGTCATGGGGAGAATTTCGGTCACATGTAGGTCTTCCACGTTAGTGAACATGCCATCTAGCGTGTGTCCTGCCTGATGGGTTGGGGCCATGACCAATTGCTTGAGACCTATTATTTCTAAGTCTGATGTGAGGGTGATAGTATCTTTATCATTATTTTGTTCAAGATAAAAATTAAAATCGCCCATAACAGTGATGGACTCATCTGTGGCTATTGATTCTATTATGGTGCTCAAGTTCGTTAGGAACGCTGCTCTGGACCCAGGAGGTCGATAGAGGAGCACTCCCTTGAAGCTAAAAGAAGGTGTAAATTTTATGTTAAAATGTATAGCTTCACATGACATGGCAGGAATAGGGGATATGCGGACCTCAAATTGGTCTCTTACTATGATAGCCAGGCCACCGCCTCTGTTTCTCGCTCTGTCCTGCCTGTAGGCGTTGTAGCCAGGTGGAACTACCGTGACCAAGTCGGGGGCGGACGCCTCGTCCGTCCACGTTTCAGTGATATACAGAGCATCTAATTTGTAATCAATGATGAGGTCCGCTATCTCTTGGCAGTGTTTGCCCAAGGATCGCGCGTTGATGAGGGCCATAGTGATGTGCTTCTCCTTAACCTGCTTAGAGACCTGAGTAGGGGTAACGCAGTTGTAAAAGGGAACGATGGTGTCACAATGAGAGCACTTTGCATTGGCACCCGTGGGAGTTAGTGTCAGGTCAAATTTAGTACAGCGGGAAGCATGGGTTGGGCGGAGCCTCAGCAAAGTACTCCGTTTGTACAGGAAGGGCCGAGCAGGGGTCGTGGCCCTGGGCCCGGTCCCGGCGCGGACGGGCGCAGACGCGCTTTCCTTTGGCGCGTCTTCGGTGCGCCGCCGGCGCGCCCGCTGCGCCCGCCAGCTGCGCGGACGGAAAACCATCTCCTTATATCCGGTGTGAGGAGGGCGTGAAGCGTCCTGCATCTACAGCGCTACCCCTCCCTCACCTAAGATGGTCGAACCCGTCTCTCCAGGCGCCCCGGATGGCAATGCGCTCTGGGAGTCGGTTCGAGGGGGCAGGGACCCGTGATAGTTAGTATTCAACTAATCTGCCAAATACAGTAATTTTAAAATATATTCTAGCATGTGCAGCAAGTCTCGTAAAATCAAATCACAACACAGTAAAATACAAATTCAGAAAGTGCGAGGTGCAATATGTAAAATACAGAGCACAGCGCCCCCGGCTTCCGCCTCAGGGGAAAGACATCAGTTGAGTCAGCGAGGCAGCGCTGCTTACCGATTTAAGTACCCTGGGAGGGCGGGAAGTGTCCTGCATCTACAGCGCTACCCCTCCCTCACCCAAGATGGCCGAACCCTTCTCTCCAGGCGCCCCGGATGGCAATGCGCTCTGGGAGTCGGTTCGAGGGGGCAGGGACCCGTGATAGTTAGTATTCAACTAATCTGCCAAATACAGTAATTTTAAAATATATTCTAGCATGTGCAGCAAGTCTCGTAAAATCAAATCACAACACAGTAAAATACAAATTCAGAAAGTGCGAGGTGCAATATTTAAAATACAGAGCACAGCGCCCCCGGCTTCCGCCTCAGGGGAAAGACATCAGTTGAGTCAGCGAGGCAGCGCTGCTTACCGATTTAAGTACCCTGGGAGGGCGGAAAGCGTCCTGCATCTACAGCGCTACCCCTCCCTCACCCAAGATGGCCGAACCCTTCTCTCCAGGCGCCCCGGATGGCAATGCGCTCTGGGAGTCGGTTCGAGGGGGCAGGGACCCGTGATAGTTAGTATTCAACTAATCTGCCAAATACAGTAATTTTAAAATATATTCTAGCATGTGCAGCAAGTCTCGTAAAATCAAATCACAACACAGTAAAATACAAATTCAGAAAGTGCGAGGTGCAATATTTAAAATACAGAGCACAGCGCCCCCGGCTTCCGCCTCAGGGGAAAAACATCAGTTGAGTCAGCGAGGCAGCGCTGCTTACCGATTTAAGTACCCTGGGAGGGCGGGAAGCGTCCTGCATCTACAGCGCTACCCCTCCCTCACCCAAGATGGCCGAACCCTTCTCTCCAGGCGCCCCGGATGGCAATGCGCTCTGGGAGTCGGTTCGAGGGGGCAGGGACCCGTGATAGTTAGTATTCAACTAATCTGCCAAATACAGTAATTTTTAAATATATTCTAGCATGTGCAGCAAGTCTCGTAAAATCAAATCACAACACAGTAAAATACAAATTCAGAAAGTGCGAGGTGCAATATTTAAAATACAGAGCACAGCGCCCCCGGCTTCCGCCTCAGGGGAAAGACATCAGTTGAGTCAGCGAGGCAGCGCTGCTTACCGATTTAAGTACCCTGGGAGGGCGGGAAGCGTCCTGCATCTACAGCGCTACCCCTCCCTCACCCAAGATGGCCGAACCCTTCTCTCCAGGCGCCCCGGATGGCAATGCGCTCTGGGAGTCGGTTCGAGGGGGCAGGGACCCGTGATAGTTAGTATTCAACTAATCTGCCAAATACAGTAATTTTAAAATATATTCTAGCATGTGCAGCAAGTCTCGTAAAATCAAATCACAACACAGTAAAATACAAATTCAGAAAGTGCGAGGTGCAATATTTAAAATACAGAGCACAGCGCCCCCGGCTTCCGCCTCAGGGGAAAGACATCAGTTGAGTCAGCGAGGCAGCGCTGCTTACCGATTTAAGTACCCTGGGAGGGCGGGAAGCGTCCTGCATCTACAGCGCTACCCCTCCCTCACCCAAGATGGCCGAACCCTTCTCTCCAGGCGCCCCGGATGGCAATGCGCTCTGGGAGTCGGTTCGAGGGGGCAGGGACCCGTGATAGTTAGTATTCAACTAATCTGCCAAATACAGTAATTTTAAAATATATTCTAGCATGTGCAGCAAGTCTCGTAAAATCAAATCACAACACAGTAAAATACAAATTCAGAAAGTGCGAGGTGCAATATTTAAAATACAGAGCACAGCGCCCCCGGCTTCCGCCTCAGGGGAAAGACATCAGTTGAGTCATATACATATACATATGTATGTCAACAGTTCGAGTAAAAATATCGGAGTCCAGAACTTTTGCCTCACCAGAGAGAAGCTAATTAGGCATCAAAGATGTCATTACTGGCTGGAAATCCACTAGAGGATTAAAAAATGCAAGTTGCAAGAGGAGCAAACTACAAGTCCCAGAAACCTGTCGACATGAACAAGCCCACTGGAGGGCGTGACTAACCTGCGGTTGTTCAAGTATGAAAAAGTGGAGGGACCTGGCTTCTCCTCGTTCCAGCCAGCTGACACTGCCCAGAGCCCATGAGCAAGGAGCAGGAGCTCCGAAACGCGTAGGGCTATTCAACAAAAAAGCGCTGTGATGTCCGGTATAGAAATAAAAGGAAGTTGTTTGAATGTGCAGCCTCCGCCTGTTGCTTCAAGTGCGTCTTCAGCTGGGGGACACCCTTTTTGTATATATATATATATATATATATATATATATATATATATATATATATATATATATATATATATATATATATATATATATATATATATTCACTGAAAAAACCATAGGTTATAGACCATATATAGTTAGGAATTAGCATTTAGAAAACCTTATTTTACTCACACAAAACCATTGAAATTCCATATATAGTTAGTTGCACTAACTATATATTGCGCACCCGCAATCCACTGCTGATGATGTCACATATTACATCATTCATGACATGGTCAGTGACATCACTGATGACATCACTGATGACATCTCAAATGACATCACTGATGACATCACTGATGACATCTCAAATGACATCACTGATGACATCATCTAGTGTCTGTGTGTTTTTGTAAAGTTTAAATACGTTTTACATATTGAAGAATGACTGGATGTATGGAAGACTGAGTGTGTGTGTGGCTGGCTGGGAGGTGTGTGACTCTGTGCATATCAATGTGTACTTGTATCAGTGATTGTATATGTGAATAAGAGAGTAAGTATGTGTTAGTATATGTGTGAAAAGTATGGTGTTCTGTGTTTAACTATAGATGAGGAAATCGAAGTGTGATTGATTCACACTGTGATTGATTCTTCACAGGACTGACAGTGAGTGCGTATGTAGTAACTGGTATTGGTGTGTCATGATGTCATCAGTGATGTCATTTGAGATGTCATTAGTGATGTCATCAGTGATGTCACTGAAGTATGGTGTTCTGTGTTTAACTGTGTAGATGAAGAAATGGAAGTTTGATTGATTCTTTACAGGACTGACTTGGTGTGTGAGTAACTCCATGGATGAGTGGCAGTGTGTGACTGTCTGCATAGGTGTATGAGTGCATATGATAGTGTTGTAATAATAAGTGACTGTATGTATGAGTCATTGTATGGGTGAATGAGTGAATGTGTGTGTAGACATAGGAATCAGTGAGTGCGTATGTAGTAACTGGTATTGGTGTGTCATGATGTCATCAGTGATGTCATTTGAGATGTCATCAGTGATGTCATCAGTGATGTCATTTGAGATGTCATCAGTGATGTCATCAGTGATGTCACTGACCATGTCATGAATGATGTAATATGTGACATCATCAGCAGTGGATTGCGGGTGCGCAATATATAGTTAGTGCAACTAACTATATATGGAATTTCAATGGTTTTGTGTGAGTAAAATAAGGTTTTCTAAATGCTAATTCCTAACTATATATGGTCTATAACCTATGGTTTTTTCAGTGAATTTTCAAGGTTTTGTAAATGCTAATTCCTAACTATATATGGTCTATAACCTATGGTTTTTTCAGTGAATTTCATTGGTTTTTTAACAGCTAATATCTGTAGCTGTAAAATGTATTCTTCTTTAAATCCCAAAATATATTTTATATGTTTATGACTAATTTTTTTTTTTAATATTTTTTTTTTTTCGTTCCCGCTTCGCGAATCGGGAAGCTTCCCGTTAGCTGACCTTGATGCCGCGAAATAGACCGCGAGCCGGTAAACGTTTCTTTACCGCAAGTGCCGCGTTAGAAAACAACATCGTGACGCCTCCCGTCCGCATGACGTTTCACGTTGTCGCGTGATACGTCATATGACGTGCTACGTTAGCGAACTGGTACGCGAAGCGAGTCGCAAAGCGCAGGTTTCTGGAAGCAAACCGGGAGGCCCTGCAAAGCGCTTAACGTAAACACAGCAAGTCATGTGACTTGGTAATAACACTTTTCATTGGTTCATTTCACTTTTGGTTTCCTAATGATGTAAGACTAGGTCATATAATCTAAAATGAACACTTTTCATTGGTTGAGAACTCTTGTTTTTCCCAAATGATGAAAATCCCTCCTTCTTTCCTCACTCTGACTTTCATCATTGTGAGAGAAAGACCCTTTGTGATCACTGAGCAATGGCTTCTTTAGTAGCTTCAGCTGGTGCTTCCCCAACACCTCCACCACATCCAAGGAAGAGTGGACCACCTGCTCAAGTTATAATTCAGCAAGAAGAGGAAGAAGAGGAAGACGAGGAAGAGCAAGAAGAGAGGCAGTTTTTGCCTGAGGAACCCAGGACGTCTCACCGGAAAGAAAACTTCATTTGGCAATTTTTTAAAATTCCCAAAGGTCAGAAAAAAGTAAATGCAAGATACGTAACTTGCCTTATATGTCAAGATAGACTGTCCAGAGGAACCGAGAAAAAATACAGTTTCGGAAACTACACAATGCATCGCCATATGACTAGGTGGCATCCTAACAACTACAGTGCTGCACAGTTTCGGAACGACCTAGATAATCTCCCTATTATGGCCAGAAGATCTGTTGTACCGGAAGTAACGGGACCAGAGGGCAGGGAGATGGTGCCAAATATACAAATGAGATTTGGTGAAGTAAAACACATCTGCGTATTTTGCGATGGATTCATTTGCTACGGAGAAAGAAGCATCACTCTGATCAACAGAGCTATTGACTATCATATGCAAGTTTGTACGAAACGCCCAAAATAATAAATACTTTTTTTTTGTTTTGTTGCTCCTGTTGAGCCCTTTACAATGAATCGTTTTCATTGCCCCCTCCAAGAAAAACCCCCAAAAATATAAAACTGTTCAGAAAAATTCAAAAAAAGTAAACAAATGTTCTGAAAAATAATAAAAAAAATATAAAACAACAAAAACAATAAAAAAAAAGTTCTTTTCAGAACTACCTCCCCGTTATTAAAAAATTGGTACAATATTTGGAACTGTGCCAACCTCTATTTCTCTTAGTTCGCTTCCTAGTTCGCTCGCCGGTACGCGAACCGGAAGCGAACCAAAAACAGTAAGTATAAGGGAAGGAAACAGACACTTATGTTAAAAGAAAGACAGCTATAGGGGAGTAAACTAGAGATACTATTACCCGTAATCCACTGCTGATGATGTCACATATTACATCATTCATGACATGCTCAGTGACATCATCAGCAGAGGATTGCGGGTTTTTTGGCAACGTGCCTTATCCACGGTTTAATAACGCTGCCTTTTGCTTTATATAAGTTTTCAAATTGTATGAAATATATACCAATAGGTCGTTATGAACCTTTAGGTAGTGCTTTTCTTCATGAGGTCTGGTCGCTTCCATACACATACAGATGTTTCAAAGATGATCAAGAAGTTTATCTGAATGGAGAGGAATGCACTGAGACGCCAGATCATTCACTAATGTGTAGGCACATACAGTTACACGGTTCATGCAACAAACACCGACCAAATATGGCTTGCGTGTTGCAAGGCACGCCAGTTCCTGCTATCATCCCCACGTTCAAGTTGTTGGAAAATGGTAGTTATTTGATGCTCAATAATGAAGATTGTTCTGAGTTAATTAAAAGTATTCCTTTTATCGTAACAGTAAGTGAACGGGTTATTTGCTGCAGAAATGTTCTATTTCCTCCCACACATGAACATAGGGAGTTTTCAATCTGGCCACAAATACCAACCTTGGGAGCACATTTCAACGGCATGGCAAGAATAAGAGCTCTTTTGTCTCAGAGAGAGGTGGCCTTGAGTTCGGCCCGTGAAACTTTCGTGCTTCACATAGCGAACACCCGTACAGAGGTGCAGACCCTTTTCAATTCAGATTTGCCTTTCAATTTCAGCAAGATGGTTCGGACTATCTTTAACGCATCCTCCACAAAGGCCCTGGCGCACTTTTTTAAAGTTGTTACCAGTGGTCTCGTGACTTCATTTGAGAAAATCTTTGGAGTCATTCCTCCTTTCTTTCATTCTATTTTCTCCACTCTGCTTCGTGGATTGGCATTTTTACTTGCATTACCAGCGGACGCTCTTGTGCTTTTTTACATTTTTAAATATGGATGTCCCTCCTATGCAACCTCCCACCCTGCAGCTGCTGACACTGTTCCGCAATCGCATGCTAGAATATTATGGCACAATGCCGTTGGCGATATTAAGCACGGCATATGGATTATCTTTTCGATTCTCCTACTTCACCTGTGTCCAGCCTGTATTTCACTGCCTGACCTGTGATTTCGATTGGGCCATTGATTTGTGTCTCTGCGGACCGGTTTCTCCTGACGTCGACTTTAATCAGCTGATGACTCCTATCATTACTCACGAGTTGGTTTGTCCTGGCGAAAGGATTATGGCTGTGGCATTGATGCATGGACTACTTGGTCCCTGGAATTTACTGGCGGCAGCACAGTCTTTCTTGGAACAGAGCTTTCTTGAAAACCCACCGAGCTGTCCTCTGATGGTGATAGAGGATCCGGTGCTGGGAGAGCACGTATGTTCTTTTCCGCTTTTAAATTGGATGGCTGAACTGTTTTCGGATGAAGACGGTGACTTCCTATTGGAGGCTGTTGCAGCTTATTTTGCATACACAGTTATGTCATAGACCTTTTTCATGTTTGATATGCTGAGTACTAGCATTTCATTGACAATTCATTGACTTATTTGTCAAGTTTTTATTATTTACCTTGCCTATTGGCTTAAGACTCGATAAAGTACTTGGCTGTTTTATTTTTCTTTAGCATTAAATTTTCCTAGTTTTTAATGCTTTACCTTGCGGACCGTCCACATATAAACTTGCAATCTGCTCTCATGAGATGGCACTTCTATTATCTTATTCAGTTCGTTTCCGGATCATGGGGAGGTGTCATCTAGGTCCTGGATATCTTTACACCGTGTTAAGTTAGCATGGGCTCATTACCGGTTTAAACGCCATTTTTCCTTTTTTGCAACTTCTGCACACGACACTTAGTTGTTGCTTTAGCTTTCCACCTAGTAGTTCATCGTGGTTTACATGAGAATAATATGTTATTGCTCTACTATCTGCTTTGCTTGTTAAACTATATCTGTACAGCGAGTGCTAAAGTTTCAAGAACAACACGATACAGAATTGTTATGAGGTCTGATCTCCACGACTTCATACTCATAACATAAGTGCAACTTCTGCCAATTCTGGGCATGAGGCGGGTTTTATATTGCTTTGCCGAACACACATACACAACAGTTGATGCGGTTCACATGAAGAGAGAGCTGGTGTATGCTGATGTGATTCCTTCAAATCTAAGACACTAAAGTATGGGCACGCCCTAAACCAACACAAAGAGACCTTCTTAGCAAATAATATAATATGTGTATTAGGGAGGGTGAGATATAAGCAGCCGCGGGCCGTGGAGGGAGTTACGGTGAGGCAGGGAGGCGGGAAGGGGGAGAAGCAGGGTGGAGCCCTCTCTACCCTGCCCCTCCCCCTCCCCGCCTCCCTGCCCCACCGTAACTCCCTCCACGGCCCGCGGCTGCTTATAAGTGTTGCTAACTCTTATTCATTTACAGCATGTTAACATACTGTCACCATTCGCTTTTTATGTACTAGTAACTATGCTGGTAATTTTGCTACTGATAATATGTGTACTTGTATTCTCCACCCTGCTTCTCCCCCTCCCCGCCTCCCTGCCTCACCGTAACTCCCTCCACGGCCCGCGGCTGCTTATAAGTGTTGCTAACTCTTATTCATTTACAGCATGTTAACATACTATCACCATTCGCTTTTTATGTACTAGTAACTATGCTGGTAATTTTGCTACTGATAATATGTGTACTTGTATTATCTAAGATACTAGTCCCTACAATTTTGCCAAGTTTCGTGCAAATCCATTCAGCCGTTCGGGCTAAAAGTGAGGCCAACCGCCCTATGGAAAACTCAATGTTAAAAACACGTTTTGGGACCCCCCTTTTTTCTCGGCCCCCCCTTGACGAACCCCCCCCAAATTTTTAAGGGCTGCTCAGAAACAAAATGTGCCATTTTCCTGAAAATTTCAGCCAATTCCGTCCACAAACGCCAAAGTTATTAGACATAGAATTTTCAAAAATCCCATAGAGAAAAAATCCTAACTATATATACCTACTGGCGACCGCCAATAGGTAATATATATATATATATATATATATATATATATATATATTTATTTATATATATATTCACTGAAAAAAAACATAGGTTTCACACCAGTTATAGTTAGGAATTAGCATTTAAAAAACCTATTAAATTCACTGAAAAAAACATAGGTTTCACACCAGTTATAGTTAGCTGGAAATTTTACTCGCATAAAACCATTGAAATTCCCACGTTATAGTTAGTTGGACTCACTATAACTTGCGCGTGCAATGCACTGCTGATGACGTCACATATTACATCACTCATGACATGGTCAGTGACATCACTCATGACATCACTGATGACACCATCCAGTGAATGTGTGTCTATCCGAGAAATAAATATGTGTTATATATGTATATGTAAAAGTTGATGGAAGAATAAATGAGTGTTTAGATGTTTTTTTATTTTTTTTTAATTGATTGGTTAACTGGCTTAATGAGTGTATCTTAGGCAATACATATATTAGTGAGTAATGTTTAAACATTTAAATATAAGGATTAGTGTTTCACTTTCTGTATAAGTGGCTGCATGGGTTGGTGAGTAGCTACATGTGTATGTATATGGGTTATTAGATGTTTGATTTAGTATCAGTATGAGTGTTTGTATGGTTTGGTGGGGGTATTACTTAGCACATAGATGCATGAATAACTGACTCTCTGTATGTGTTTTGAAGACAGCATATGTGCAGGACTGTATGGGTGGATGACTGTGTATATGTGTGTTACTGACTAAATGACTGTCTCACTAGTGTCTTTATCAGTAACTACATATGTTTTAATGTAGTATATGTGAATATTGATGTATATAAGTGAGTATATGTGAGAGTAAGGGATTGTAAGAGTTCCTGTTTAAATAAGTATGTGTTTCTATAAGTGATTGTTTAAGAGAGTAAGCATGTGTAAGGTTCCTTAGAAGTAAGGTGGTAGTGTGTGTATAGCTGTATATGCAAATAAATGGATGTTCAATAGTTTATTTGCATGTGTGAGTATGTGTGAGAGTATCTTTTGGATGACTGTTGGTGTGTAACAGGATGTATATGTGTATCATTATATTTGATGAGTGAGTATAGGTATGAGTGATTATATAGAACTGTTGGTGAATGAGTGGATGTGTATATAGATGGTGGAATTATTGAATTGGTTGTTGTAACTGGTATGGGTATCTCCATTTTTTTGAAAATTGCAGTTTCTATTTTTGAATATGTGTTTTAAGGGTTACATTACAGTGAAAGGAGGTCTGTCACTGTATCACAAGGATGGTGTCATCAGTGATGTCATGAGTGATGTCACTGACCATGTCATGAGTGATGTAATATGTGACGTCATCAGCAGTGCATTGCACGCGCAAGTTATAGTGAGTCCAACTAACTATAACGTGGGAATTTCAATGGTTTTATGCGAGTAAAATTTCCAGCTAACTATAACTGGTGAGAAACCTATGGTTTTTTCAGTGAATTTAATAGGTTTTTTAAATGCTAATTCCTAACTATAACTGGTGTGAAACCCATGGTTTTTTCGGTGAATTTCATAGGTTTTTTAATAGCAAATCTCTATAGGTATGAAATGTAATATTTTTTATAACGAATTTTATAATCTATAATTATGTAATATTTTTAATTTTTTGCCCCGGGGCGCGTACCGATGCGCTCACCGGTAAGCGTAGTGCAATGGCACGCCCCGGGGCGCGTACCTGTGAGCGTCCCGTTAGCGCTATTCCCGGGAACGAAAACAACATTGTGACGTATCGCGTAGCCGCGTGATGCGTCATATGACGCACAGCGTAAGAGCACGCGAACGCATACGATCGTGAAACGTCCTGACGCGCTTACGCAACGCGCCCCCGGGCGCGCCCAGGGGCGCGTAGCGTAAGCGCGTCGGGTCATGTGACCTGAAAATAACACTTTTTATTGGTTCACAACACTTTTGGTTTCCAAATGATGAAAGCCCTGGTCATGTGACTTGAAAATAATACTTTTCATTGGTTCACAACACTTTTGGTTTCCAAATGATGAAAGCCCTGGTCATGTGACTTGAAAATAATACTTTTCATTGGTTCACAACACTTTGGGTTTCCAAATGATGAAAGCCCTGGTCATGTGACTTGAAAATAACACTTTTCATTGGTTCACAACACTTTTGGTTTCCAAATGATGAAAGCCCTGGTCATGTGACTTGAAAATAACACTTTTCAGTGGTCCAGAACAGTTTTGTTTTCCAAATGATGAAAGCCCCCACCTTTTTTCCTTATTCTGACTTTGTCCTTTGACTGAGGAAGACCTGTTTGGAGATCTGTCTCTAATCTTTTCTACTTTAAAATGGCTGCAGTAGCAGCAGCAGCTGGAGCATCTGCCCCACCACCACCACCACCACCATCAAAAAGACCACCGGAGATTTACATTGGTGGTCAAGAAGAAGAGGAGGAGGATGATGAAGAGGAGGGACAGACAACCCATTTCCTGCCTGAAGATAATCAGCCCTACAAACCAAAAGAGCACTTCGTATGACAGTTCTACAAAATCCCAAGGGGTTTCAAAAAAGTCAACACTGTGAAGGTGACTTGTCTGATTTGTGATGCTGAGCTGTCCAGGGGGAACCCTAACAAAAAATATTCCTTCGGGAATCATACCATGATTCGGCACATGATCCATTGGCACCCAATCAACTATTCTGCTGCAGAGGTAAGGGACCTCTGCAGTAAGCTACCCCCATCAACATCTAGACCCTCAACATCGAAAAAACCAACTCCATCGGGTTCAGAGGCAACAGAGACAATGCCTATCATACAATCAAAATTTAACGATTTTAAAATCATGTGCAAATATTGTGGAAAGTTACTTTGCTATGGTGAGCAAAGTATAAAACCTATCATCTGTGCTGGGGATAACCATAAGTGCCCAAAAAAACCCTAATTTTTTCTGGTTTTTTTTTTTGCTCCAGTTGAGCCATTTACAATTCCCTGTTCTTTGTTTCTCCCCATAAAAAATACAAAAAAAATATAAAACTGTTCAGAAAACCCCAAAAAAGTAAAAAAATTTCAAAAAAACAATAAAATAAATATAAAACAACTAAAAGAAGAAAAAAAAACAGTTCTTTTTAGAACTACCTTTAATTTATAAATATAAACCTATATTTTTAAAGAATCTCTGTCAATCTTTTTTCTGCAGGGTACGCGTACCGGTACGTGCAGCGGGGCGCACACCGGGGCGTTCAACCAAAAAAAAAAAATCAAAACAAATAAAGAAAGAGTGAGCATGAGGGAAGAACACAGAGAGAGTAATGTTAATAGAAAAAGAGCTAGAGGGAGCAACACAGAGGGATTGTTTATTACATAGTAAAAAACAGAGAAGGTGTAATAGGGTGTAAGTGAGAAAAGGAAAATGAATAAGGGAGCGAAAGAAGGGAAGAGAGAAAAAGAAGACTAAAGTAGAGGTACTGGTAGAATGTGAGTGGGTGTTGAAAGTAAAAGGTAGGACAGTAAAGAATGGGGAATTAGGGGTAGTGACGGAACCGGAATAAATGAACAATGGTGAGGGAGGGTGAGAAAAGAGCAGTGAGTGTAAGTAAAGAGGGGTGAAAGAGGGTGGATAAAAGTTAATAAGGTTAAGACATGGGGAGTGACAGAGAGAAAAGAGAGAGAGAGTAAAGGAAGGAGTGACTGAAAGAGTCTGAGTGAAACAGGAAAGAAAGGTAAGTAAGGCAGTGTGGGTGACTTATAGGGAGTCAGTGGGTGTAGGTGGGGGTGTGGGTGTGTAAGGTGTGTGTGTGGGTGTGTGGGGGGTGTGGGTGTGTGAGATATGTATGGGGGGGTGTGGGTGTGGGGGTATGTGTGTGGAGTGTGTGTGTGTGTGTGGGATGTGTGGGTGTGTGTGTGTGAGGAGTGTGTGTGTGGCTGTGTGTGTGTAAGGTGTGTGTGTGGTGTGTGTGTGGGGTGTATGACAGAGGGGTGTGTGTGTGTTGGGGGGGAGGTGTGTGTGTAGGAGTAAAGTAAATGATTAAGGGAAAGAGAATGAGTGAGGGAGCAAAGGAAGAGAACAGAGGGTAAGGGAAGTGAAGAATAGGGACTGAAAGAAGTTGAATGCTGGAGGGGAAATAGGGAAAGGGGAGTAAACATGGAGAATATGAATAAGTGAGGAAAGCAGAGTAAAGAAACAGGAGTGAGGTAGGTTGAGAAAATAGTAGTGAGGTTAAAGCAAAGGGTGATGACAAACTACATTTTTTAGTCACACTTACCATATAATAAATGTAACTTTAATTACATTTTTTTACTACATTTTGTATCTGTGAAAGAGAGAAGAAAAAATAAGTTATTAAAATAATATGTATTTTAAAATAAATGATACAAATGAAGAGGTTAAAAATCATAATAGTGTATTTAGAAATAAAGTGAAGGACACAGAAAGGGAAATAAAGTAAGGTAGAAGGAAAAAAGAGGGAAAAAGAAATAGAAGGAGAGTAAATTACTAAGAGTAAGGCATATAGATTCACTGACAGAAAGGAAGAGAAGAAGAGAAAAATGAACTGAAGGTAAGAAAGATACTAAAAGAATGTGAGTTAGCAAAACTAAATCAGGAAACAGGAGTAAGTAAAAAGATAATGACTGAGAGGGAAAGGAGTCTAATTAAGGATGCATTTAGAAGAATGAGGAATGGAAGATAACTGAGAGTAAGTGAAGGAGAGTCATAGAGTGAAGGGATGAAGGGAGAGAGGATAATATAGAAGGATTGAGAGAAAAGGAGTGAGGAAGTTAGTAGACAGAGAGACTAAGGGAAGGACTGAGTGAAGTGGAGTACAATGAGTGAGGAAAGAAAAATGAGTAAGGGAGCAAAAGAAGGAAAGAGAGGAGAAGAGGACTAAAGCAGTGGTACTGAGAGAAAGTGATTTGGTGATGAAAGTAAAGAGAAGGACACTGAAAGATAGGAAATGAGGGGTAGTAATGGAACCGGACTAAAAGAAATGGGTTGAAGAACGATGAGAGAGGAGCAGTGAAGTTGTTGTAAGAGAAATGATAAAAGTTGGATAAACACAAGTGAACATAACACAAGGACAGTGAGGGACTGAGGACATAGAGGTACTGAACGGAAAATAGAGAGAAGAGGTCAAAAGAAAGGAGCAAACAAATATAAGCGAGGGAGAGTGGGTGATTTATAGTGATAGAGTGCGACAATACTGCTGAGTGAGTAAAGAGGAATTACTAAAAGAGCAAAGGAGGAAAAGACGGAAAAGGGAAGTAAAGCAGAGAGCCTGAAAGCTGAATAGTTATGCAAGGGAGAGAGGGGAAAACAACATTGTGACGTATCGCGTAGCTGCGTGATGCGTCATATGACGCACAGCGTAAGAGCACGCGAACGCATACGATCATAAAACGTCCTGACGCGCTTACGCAACGCGCCCCTGGGCGCGCCCAGGGGCGCGTAGCGTAAGCGTGTCGGGTCATGTGACCTGAAAATAACACTTTTTATTGGTTCACAACACTTTTGGTTTCCAAATGATGAAAGCCCTGGTCATGTGACTTGAAAATAATACTTTTCATTGGTTCACAACACTTTTGGTTTCCAAATGATGAAAGCCCTGGTCATGTGAATTGAAAATAATACTTTTCATTGGTTCACAACACTTTTGGTTTCCAAATGATGAAAGCCCTGGTCATGTGACTTGAAAATAACACTTTTCATTGGTTCACAACACTTTTGGTTTCCAAATGATGAAAGCCCTGGTCATGTGACTTGAAAATAACACTTTTCAGTGGTCCAGAACAGTTTTGTTTTCCAAATGATGAAAGCCCCCACCTTTTTTCCTTATTCTGACTTTGTCCTTTGACTGAGGAAGACCTGTTTGGAGATCTGTCTCTAATCTTTTCTACTTTAAAAATGGCTACAGTAGCAGCAGCAGCTGGAGCATCTGCCCCACCACCACCACCACCACCATCAAAAAGACCACCGGAGATTTACATTGGTGGTCAAGAAGAAGAGGAGGAGGATGATGAAGAGGAGGGACAGACAAGCCATTTCCTGCCTGAAGATAATCAGCCCTACAAACCAAAAGAGCACTTCGTATGACAGTTCTACAAAATCCCAAGGGGTTTCAAAAAAGTCAACACTGCGAAGGTGACTTGTCTGATTTGTGATGCTGAGCTGTCCAGGGGGAACCCTAACAAAAAATATTCCTTCGGGAATCATACCATGATTCGGCACATGATCCGTTGGCACCCAATCAACTATTCTGCTGCAGAGGTAAGGGACCTCTGCAGTAAGCTACCCCCATCAACATCTAGACCCTCAACATCGAAAAAACCAACTCCATCGGGTTCAGAGGCAACAGAGACAATGCCTATCATACAATCAAAATTTAACGATTTTAAAATCATGTGCAAATATTGTGGAAAGTTACTTTGCTATGGTGAGCAAAGTATAAAACCTATCATCTGTGCTGGGGATAACCATAAGTGCCCAAAAAACCCCTAATTTTTTCTGTTTTTTTTTTTGCTCCAGTTGAGCCATTTACAATTCCCTGTTCTTTGTTTCTCCCCATAAAAAATACAAAAAAATATAAAACTGTTCAGAAAACCCCAAAAAAGTAAAAAATGTTCAAGAAAACAATAAAATAAATATAAAACAACTAAAAGAAGAAAAAAACAGTTCTTTTTAGAACTACCTTTAATTTATAAATATAAACCTATATTTTTAAAGAATCTCTGTCAATCTTTTTTCTGCAGGGTACGCGTACCGGTACGTGCAGCGGGCGCACACCGGGGCGTTCAACCAAAAAAAAAAATCAAAACAAATAAAGAAAGAGTGAGCATGAGGGAAGAACACAGAGAGAGTAATGTTAATAGAAAAAGAGCTAGAGGGAACAACACAGAGGGATTGTTTATTACATAGTAAAAAACAGAGAAGGTGTAATAGGGTGTAAGTGAGAAAAGGAAAATGAATAAGGGAGCGAAAGAAGGGAAGAGAGAAAAAGAAGACTAAAGTAGAGGTACTGGTAGAATGTGAGTGGGTGTTGAAAGTAAAAGGTAGGACAGTAAAGAATGGGGAATGAGGGGTAGTGACGGAACCGGAATAAATGAACAATGGTGAGGGAGGGTGAGAAAAGAGCAGTGAGTGTAAGTAAAGAGGGGTGAAAGAGGGTGGATAAAAGTTAATAAGGTTAAGACATGGGGAGTGACAGAGAGAAAAGAGAGAGAGAGTAAAGGAAGGAGTGACTGAAAGAGTCTGAGTGAAACAGGAAAGAAAGGTAAGTAAGGCAGTGTGGGTGACTTATAGGGAGTCAGTGGGTGTAGGTGGGGGTGTGGGTGTGTAAGGTGTGTGTGTGGGTGTGTGGGGGGTGTGGGTGTGTGAGATATGTATGGGGGGGTGTGGGTGTGGGGGTATGTGTGTGGAGTATGAGTGTGTGTGTGGGATGTGTGGGTGTGTGGGTGTGAGGAGTGTGTGTGTGGCTGTGTGTGTGTGTGTGTAAGGTGTGTGTGTGGTGTGTGTGTGGGGTGTATGACTGAGGGGTGTGTGTGTGTTGGGGGGGAGGTGTGTGTGTAGGAGTGAAGTAAATGATTAAGGGAAAGAGAATGAGTGAGGGAGCAAAGGAAGAGAACAGAGGGTAAGGGAAGTAAAGAATAGGGACTGAAAGAAGTTGAATGTAGGAGGGGAAATAGGGAAAGGGGAGTAAACATAGAGAATATGAATAAGTGAGGAAAGCAGAGTAAAGAAACAGGAGTGAGGTAGGTTGAGAAAATAGTAGTGAGGTTAAAGCAAAGGGTGATGACAAACTACATTTTTTAGTCACACTTACCATATAATAAATGTAACTTTAATTACATTTTTTTACTACATTCTGTATCTGTGAAAGAGAGAAGAAAAAATAAGTTATTAAAATAATATGTATTTTAAAATAAAAGATACAAATGAAGAGGTTAAAAATCATAACAGTGTATTTAGAAATAAAGTGAAGGACACAGAAAGGGAAATAAAGTAAGGTAGAAGGACAAAAAGAGGGAAAAAGAAATAGAAGGAGAGTAAATTACTAAGAGTAAGGCATATAGATTCACTGACAGAAAGGAAGAGAAGAAGAGAAAAATGAACTGAAGGTAAGAAAGATACTAAAAGAATGTGAGTTAGCAAAACTAAATCAGGAAACAGGAGTAAGTAAAAAGATAATGACTGAGAGGGAAAATAGTCTAATTAAGGATGCATTTAGAAGAATGAGGAATGGAAGATAACTGAGAGTAAGTGAAGGAGAGTCATAGAGTGAAGGGATGAACGGAGAGAGGATAATATAGAAGGATTGAGAGAAAAGGAGTGAGGAAGTTAGTAGACAGAGAGACTAAGGGAAGGACTGAGTGAAGTGGAGTACAATGAGTGAGGAAAGAAAAATGAGTAAGGGAGCAAAAGAAGGAAAGAGAGGAGAAGAGGACTAAAGCAGTGGTACTGAGAGAAAGTAATTCGGTGATGAAAGTAAAGAGAAGGACACTGAAAGATAGGAAATGAGGGGTAGTAATGGAACCGGACTAAAAGAAATGGGTTGAAGAACGATGAGAGAGGAGCAGTGAAGTTGTTGTAAGAGAAATGATAAAAGTTGGATAAACACAAGTGAACATAACACAAGGACAGTGAGGGACTGAGGACATAGAGGTACTGAACGGAAAATAGAGAGAAGAGGTCAAAAGAAAGGAGCAAACAAATATAAGCGAGGGAGAGTGGGTGATTTATAGTGATAGAGTGCGACAATACTGCTGAGTGAGTAAAGAGGAATTACTAAAAGAGCAAAGGAGGAAAAGACGGAAAAGGGAAGTAAAGCAGAGAGACTGAAAGCTGAATAGTTATGCAAGGGAGAGAGGGGAAAACAACATTGTTACGTATCGCGTAGCCGCGTGATGCGTCATATGACGCACAGCGTAAGAGCACGCGAACGCATACGATCGTGAAACGTCCTGACGCGCTTACGCAACGCGCCCCTGGGCGCGCCCAGGGGCGCGTAGCGTAAGCGCGTCGGGTCATGTGACCTGAAAATAACACTTTTTATTGGTTCACAACACTTTTGGTTTCCAAATGATGAAAGCCCTGGTCATGTGGCTTGAAAATAATACTTTTCATTGGTTCACAACACTTTTGGTTTCCAAATGATGAAAGCCCTGGTCATGTGACTTGAAAATAATACTTTTCATTAGTTCACAACACTTTTGGTTTCCAAATGATGAAAGCCCTGGTCATGTGACTTGAAAATAACACTTTTCATTGGTTCACAACACTTTTGGTTTCCAAATGATGAAAGCCCTGGTCATGTGACTTGAAAATAACACTTTTCAGTGGTCCAGAACAGTTTTGTTTTCCAAATGATGAAAGCCCCCACCTTTTTTCCTTATTCTGACTTTGTCCTTTGACTGAGGAAGACCTGTTCGGAGATCTGTCTCTAATCTTTTCTACTTTAAAATGGCTACAGTAGCAGCAGCAGCTGGAGCATCTGCCCCACCACCACCACCACCACCATCAAAAAGACCACCGGAGATTTACATTGGTGGTCAAGAAGAAGAGGAGGAGGATGATGAAGAGGAGGGACAGACAAGCCATTTCCTGCCTGAAGATAATCAGCCCTACAAACCAAAAGAGCACTTCGTATGACAGTTCTACAAAATCCCAAGGGGTTTCAAAAAAGTCAACACTGCGAAGGTGACTTGTCTGATTTGTGATGCTGAGCTGTCCAGGGGGAACCCTAACAAAAAATATTCCTTCGGGAATCATACCATGATTCGGCACATGATCCGTTGGCACCCAATCAACTATTCTGCTGCAGAGGTAAGGGACCTCTGCAGTAAGCTACCCCCATCAACATCTAGACCCTCAACATCGAAAGAACCAACTCCATCGGGTTCAGAGGCAACAGAGACAATGCCTATCATACAATCAAAATTTAACGATTTTAAAATCATGTGCAAATATTGTGGAAAGTTACTTTGCTATGGTGAGCAAAGTATAAAACCTATCATCTGTGCTGGGGATAACCATAAGTGCCCAAAAAAACCCTAATTTTTTCTAGGGTTTTTTTTTGCTCCAGTTGAGCCATTTACAATTCCCTGTTCTTTGTTTCTCCCCATAAAAAATACAAAAAAAAAATAAAACTGTTCAGAAAACCCCAAAAAAGTAAGAAATGTTCAAAAAAACAATAAAATAAATATAAAACAACAAAAAGAATTAAAAAAACAGTTCTTTTTAGAACTACCTTTAATTTATAAAAATAAACCTATATTTTTAAAGAATCTCTGTCAATCTTTTTTCTGCAGGGTACGCGTACCGGTACGTGCAGCGGGGCGCACACCGGGGCGTTCAACTAAAAACAAAAAATCAAAACAAATAAAGAAAGAGTGAGCATGAGGGAAGAACACAGAGAGAGTAATGTTAATAGAAAAAGAGCTAGAGGGAGCAACACAGAGGGATTGTTTATTACATAGTAAAAAACAGAGAAGGTGTAATAGGGTGTAAGTGAGAAAAGGAAAATGAATAAGGGAGCGAAAGAAGGGAAGAGAGAAAAAGAAGACTAAAGTAGAGGTACTGGTAGAATGTGAGTGGGTGTTGAAAGTAAAAGGTAGGACAGTAAAGAATGGGGAATGAGGGGTAGTGACGGAACCGGAATAAATGAACAATGGTGAGGGAGGGTGAGAAAAGAGCAGTGAGTGTAAGTAAAGAGGGGTGAAAGAGGGTGGATAAAAGTTAATAAGGTTAAGACATGGGGAGTGACAGAGAGAAAAGAGAGAGAGAGTAAAGGAAGGAGTGACTGAAAGAGTCTGAGTGAAACAGGAAAGAAAGGTAAGTAAGGCAGTGTGGGTGACTTATAGGGAGTCAGTGGGTGTAGGTGGGGGTGGGGGTGTGGGTGCGTAAGGTGTGTGTGTGGGTGTGTGGGGGGTGTGGGTGTGTGAGATATGTATGGGGGTGTGTGGGCGTGGTGATATGTGTGTGGAGTGTGTGTGTGTGTGTGGGATGTGTGGGTGTGTGTGTGTGAGGAGTGTGTGTGTGGCTGTGTGTGTGTGTGTGTAAGGTGTGTGTGTGGTGTGTGTGTGGGGTGTATGTCAGAGGGGTGTGTGTGTGTTGGGGGGAGGTGTGTGTGTAGGAGTGAAGTAAATGATTAAGGGAAAGAGAATGAGTGAGGGAGCAAAGGAAGAGAACAGAGGGTAAGGGAAGTAAAGAATAGGGACTGAAAGAAGTTGAATGTAGGAGGGGAAATAGGGAAAGGGGAGTAAACATGGAGAATATGAATAAGTGAGGAAAGCAGAGTAAAGAAACAGGAGTGAGGTAGGTTGAGAAAATAGTAGTGAGGTTAAAGCAAAGGGTGATGACAAACTACATTTTCTAGTCACACTTACCATATAATAAATGTAACTTTAATTACATTTTTTACTACATTTTGTATCTGTGAAAGAGAGAAGAAAAAATAAGTTATTAAAATAATATGTATTTTAAAATAAAAGATACAAATGAAGAGGTTAAAAATCATAACAGTGTATTTAGAAATAAAGTGAAGGACACAGAAAGGGAAATAAAGTAAGGTAGAAGGACAAAAAGAGGGAAAAAGAAATAGAAGGAGAATACATTACTAAGAGTAAGGCATATAGATTCACTGACAGAAAGGAAGAGAAGAAGAGAAAAATGAACTGAAGGTAAGAAAGATACTAAAAGAATGTGAGTTAGCAAAACTAAATCAGGAAACAGGAGTAAGTAAAAAGATAATGACTGAGAGGGAAAGGAGTCTAATTAAGGATGCATTTAGAAGAATGAGGAATGGAAGATAACTGAGAGTAAGTGAAGGAGAGTCATAGAGTGAAGGGATGAAGGGAGAGAGGATAATATAGAAGGATTGAGAGAAAAGGAGTGAGGAAGTTAGTAGACAGAGAGACTAAGGGAAGGACTGAGTGAAGTGGAGTACAATGAGTGAGGAAAGAAAAATGAGTAAGGGAGCAAAAGAAGGAAAGAGAGGAGAAGAGGACTAAAGCAGTGGTACTGAGAGAAAGTGATTCGGTGATGAAAGTAAAGAGAAGGACACTGAAAGATAGGAAATGAGGGGTAGTAATGGAACCGGACTAAAAGAAATGGGTTGAAGAACGATGAGAGAGGAGCAGTGAAGTTGTTGTAAGAGAAATGATAAAAGTTAGATAAACACAAGTGAACATAACACAAGGACAGTGAGGGACTGAGGACATAGAGGTCCTGAACGGAAAATAGAGAGAAGAGGTCAAAAGAAAGGAGCAAACAAATATAAGCGAGGGAGAGTGGGTGATTTATAGTGATAGAGTGCGACAATACTGCTGAGTGAGTAAAGAGGAATTACTAAAAGAGCAAAGGAGGAAAAGACGGAAAAGGGAAGTAAAGCAGAGAGACTGAAAGCTGAATAGTTATGCAAGGGAGAGAGGGGATGCAGACAGTTGAAATGAGAATGAGGGGTTGTGAAAGAAGTGGAGTAAAGGAACAGGGGTGAAAGAGAGTGAGAAAACATTATAAGCGAGTAAAAAGAGCTGAAAGAGGGTGGAAAAAGGAAAGTGAGTGTGAGACAATGGGAATACAATTTAAATTACACAATAGAAACTATAGAATAACTTGTACAACATGTTACATAGTTTTTTTTTGTTGTTCTCAGAATATATTGAATTTCACTTAAAACAGTGAGTTCAAATTACTCATCATATGACAGCGGGTAAAAAAAACACAATCTAAAAGATTGTGTTTAAAAAAAACCTTACACACTTAAAAATAACAAATGTACACTAATCTTTCATTCACTTACTTTTCCTTTAGGCCAAATAGTATATCATAAAGGTCCTTTTCATTGGAAAGTACTCTGCTGTTCAATAAAAAATCCATTTCATCGACTTTCTAGAAGAAAAGCTCCAAGAACATCTGAAATATTTTCATTATTTTCATATACTCCTTTTTTTCAGTCATAACTCTTTTCTCATTCCTTCACTTTTCCTTAAGGCCAAATAGTGTCAGATGTATGAGTATATTTTCAAATTACTTAAAACAAACTCTGAAATTACCGTTTTCCCGACGTTCTGAAAGAAAGGCTCATACAACATTTTCACAATATTTAAATAATCATAATTCTATCTCTGACTCACTCATGTTCATCATTTTGTATGATACTGATATCACTTACTATGAGATCCACTTACAGTACCTATATGACAACTCCATTCTTTATATTATCTTGATCACTTTTATTCAGAATATAATTTTAAACAGCAAACTAACCTTTCTTAACTGCTCCCGTCTTCATAGGCCAATTACCTTTACTTAAATTTTGGTTCTAAAAACACTAGGTATGAATTTTTTAAGTCAAAAGGCAAACGTTGTTTGAAAGTCAAATGAGTGTCATTACAGTGGATCCAACCTTTACAACTTTTTAAATAGCATGTGTAATGCCCTGATGTTGTTGAAGGACCATCATTTGAATTTAAATTTTGAATTTAAAAACATTTATATAGCGCGCTTTTACCACGCGGTTTCATGGCGCTTTTCAGATTGCGAGGGGACAACAGGAGCGGGGAGAATTGATTAAACTGCGAAAGCTCGAGAGAAGAGTAAAGTTTTCAGGTTCTTTCGAAACACAGTGTACGAGGGTGTCATGCGGAGTTCTGTAGGCAGGGAGTTCCAAAACATGGGGGCGAGGACCGAAAATTTTGTTCCGCCCGCCCTTTTTTTTTAAATCGGGGAATAGTCAAAAGGGCCGTGTGGGCAGAGCGGAGTTCTCTGCCCGGGATGTAAGGCTTAATGGCAGAACAGATGAACTCCGGAGCGGTGCCCATTTTGGCCTGGAAAGTGAGGCATCCAAGCTTGAACAAGGCTCGCGCCTTCACCGGCAACCAGTGTAGTGCCTGCAGTAAGGGGGATGCACGATGAAATTTGGGCAGGCCATAGATCGGGCGGGCAGCCTGATTCTGCACTAGCTGCAGACGGTGGATGGCATAGGCCAGTGCGCCATTGTAGATGATATTACCATAGTCAAGGCGCGAAAGCACCATTGCCATCACTATGACCTTTAGGGCAGGGAGGGAAAAAAAGCGAGAGATCTTCCTGATCGTTCGAAGGGAAAAAAAGCAAGAGGAGATGACCGAACTGACCTGTGAGTGAACCGAGAGCAAAGGATTAAGGAAGATACCAAGGGGTTTGACTTTGGGAACAGGGAGTGGAGGAACACCCAGTGAGAGAGGCCAGTGGGACGGGGACCAGGGACTGCAACCACCTCCGGTCAAGACTAATTCCGTCATGTCCGGATTGAGTTTGAGGTGGTTGCAGTTCATCCAATCCTGGATGAACAACATAACAGATTGGACATTCTGAGAAGATGTGGGGGAGTGGGAAAGATTGAAAATTAGCTGGAGGTCATCGGCGTAATTAAACACCGTGACCTCGAGCTGCTGTAACATAAGAATGAGAGGGTAGATGTATAAATTAAACAAAGGGGGGAAAGTGAGGAACCTTGGGGAACCCCACACACAACCTTACAGGAGGTAGCAGTGAACCTAGCTAAGTGAACTGCCTGAGCCCTGTCCCTCAGGAAGGACTCAAGCCATGCGAAGGCTAGGCCCTCTATGCCCGCCGCTCTGACACGGGTAAGGAGGATGGAGTGGTCCACCGTGTCAAAAGCGGCGGACAGATCTAAGAGGATGAGGGCCTGCGAACGATTAGTATCAATGCCCTCGCGAAGGCTGTCCATCACTGAAATCACCACCTTCTCCGTAGAATGGCGGGGCCGAAAGCCCGCCTGCCGGGGGGAGAGGCAGTGATTGATTTCTGCATGGGTGCTCAGGATGCTGGTTACATGAGTTTCTAATACTTTGCCCAGGTAAGGTAGGAGGGAGATGGGGCGGTAGTTGGAAGGGGATGAAGGGTCAGCACCGGCCTTTTTTAGAATAGGAATAACAGCTGCAAATTTGTGAGGGGTGGGGACCAATCCATTGCTGAGTGAGTCATTCAGAAGTGTGAGAGGTGGAGTCGGACATGCTAGGAAGATTTCTCTCAGGATGTGAGCGGGGGCGAAGTCCAGGGGAGAACCAGACTTCACCCTTTGAATCAGAGGAAGGAAAGTGGCATTGGTCAAAAGGGGAATGGAAGTCAATTTAGAAATAACAACGGGAGGGGAGGGATTAATGAATGTGGAGGATGGAGGGGAAATATTAGACTTAATCTTTGCGACCTTTTCAACGAAAAAACCGTTGAGCAAGTCGCAGAGAGATTGAGAAGGGGGAATCGAGGCCATAGCTCTGTTAGATGAAGCAAGCTCATGCACCGTTGCAAAGATTTCTTTGGGTTGTGACTCCGCTGCCAGTATCCTGTTGGAATAGAATAAGGTCTTGGCAGCAAGGATGCCTTGCTTATATTCCTTGAGCACAGAAAGGTAGATTATTTTTTGGGCGGGGCAATATACTCTTCTCCATGCTCGCTCTGCTTTGCGCGCGGCCAGCTTCTTCTCCTTGAGGTCAGGGGTGAACCAGCGGTTAGCGGCATGGGCTCGCTTAACTGCGATCCGCCTCAAGGGGGCAAATTCGTCACCTGCTTGGGTCAGCCAGTTGTTAATGGCGGCCAGTTGTAAAGGGGCGGCAAGGCCGGAAAGGTCGGGACTAGAATTGACCAGGGATGAGCAGAGGGATGGCATGTCTGCTTTGCCCCATTTTCTGACCCAGGTATTCTTGGGGAGAGGAGGCTTAATAACTGGAGCTAAAGCAAGGGAAAAGGAAATTAAGAAGTGGTCAGACCAGGAGCAGGGTGAAATGTTGGGGGGTGTAATGGGAATGTTCAGGGTCCAGACCTGATCAAGGGAGTGGCCTTGCACGTGAGTGGGGCTATGAACGTGGGGGGTGAAGTTAAGACTGAGCATAAGATCAGTAAACTCTTTGGAAAGAGAACTTTCAGCTGGGTCATAGGGCCAGAAGTTTAGGTCGCCTAAGACTAACACTGACGAGTTGTTTACTACCAGTGTTGCGAGAATGTCTTGGAGGCTGGAAACAAAAGTAGGAGTAGGGTGGGGAGGACGGTAAATGATAACGGTAGATGATAGGTTAAGGGAGCCGAGTGGGAACCAGAGCGGATTATTAGGCAGTCAACTTCAGGAATAGGGGGGAAAGGGAGGATCTGGAAATGAAAATCAGTGCGGGCTATCAAAGCCACTCCGCCGCCTCTTCTGTCATCCGGGCGGTCCGCACGGATGATGGAGTAGGAGGGGGGTAGCGCAGCTAAGACATTAGGCAGAGAATCGGCCTTGAGCCAGGTCTCCGTTAAAAACAGGAGATCTGGTTCGTGAGTATCGATATAATCGAATAACTCATACTGGTGGCTAACAGCCGATCTAGTGTTTAAGAGCGCGGCCTTGGTTTTAAGGACTGGAGTGGGGGGGGGAAAAGACACAAAAGGGACGGAAGGGACAACGCAGGGCACGGGGACAGCTCCTAGTGTGATTACAGGGGGGGTGGAGGGTGGGCAGGAGTAAAGACCTAGGTGTGTGAGTAGTTTGGAAACAGATGGGAAGATGGAACCGGGGGTCCAATACGAGAGGAGAAGGGGGGGAGAGTATGTCAGTGAGAGGACATGGGGGGGTGCCCCTTGCCCCGGCCAGCCGCGGACGGGCGCAGACGGGCTGGACTCTGGCGTGACTCCGGCGCGCCTACGGCGCGCCCGCTGCGCTGACGCATGGGGGACGTTTAAATGGAGGAGCAGCGTGGGGGGAGTGGCGTGGGTGGGGTTGGGCGAACCAGCCCAAACCAAGATGGCGGCCACTGCCGCTGGGAGCCTACGATGTAATCAGCTGCCAGCCAGCCCCGCAGGGCCCCTAGGAAGCAAGGTAGAAGATTAAGATACCTGTTGATGTTCAGTGCAGGTTAGACACAATAAAATACATAGTCTTAAAAAGCGTGTCACCGCTCGCAATCAGCTTGACAGCGCGCTCAAGTTAAAAGTACAATAACGCAACCCTCAGCTCCTGCTAGCAAGCCCACTGCCACCGGGCTGCTCGCAATCGCTGAGAGAGCGTCGGAAATGCTCCTAAATGGAGGAGCAGCGTGGGGGGAGTGGCGTGGGTGGGGTTGGGCGAACCAGCCCAAACCAAGATGGCGGCCACTGCCGCTGGGAGCCTACGATGTAATCAGCTGCCAGCCAGCCCCGCAGAGCCCCTAGGAAGCAAGGTAGAAGATTAAGATACCTGTTGATGTTCAGTGCAGGTTAGACACAATAAAATACAGTCTTAAAAAGCGTGTCACCGCTCGCAATCAGCGTGACAGCGCGCTCGAGTTAAAAGTACAATAACGCAACCCTCAGCTCCTGCTAGCAAGCCCACTGCCACCGGGCTGCTCGCAATCGCTGAGAGAGCGTCGGAAATGCTCCTAAATGGAGGAGCAGCGTGGGGGGAGTGGCGTGGGTGGGGTTGGGCGAACCAGCCCAAACCAAGATGGCGGCCACTGCCGCTGGGAGCCTACGATGTAATCAGCTGCCAGCCAGCCCCGCAGAGCCCCTAGGAAGCAAGGTAGAAGATTAAGATACCTGTTGATGTTCAGTGCAGGTTAGACACAATAAAATACACAGTCTTAAAAAGCGTGTCACCTCTCGCAATCAGCGTGACAGCGCGCTCGAGTTAAAAGTACAATAACGCAACCCTCAGCTCCTGCTAGCAAGCCCACTGCCACCGGGCTGCTCGCAATCGCTGAGAGAGCGTCGGAAATGCTCCTAAATGGAGGAGCAGCGTGGGGGGAGTGGCGTGGGTGGGGTTGGGCGAACCAGCCCAAATCAAGATGGCGGCCACTGCCGCTGGGAGCCTACGATGTAATCAGCTGCCAGCCAGCCCCGCAGAGCCCCTAGGAAGCAAGGTAGAAGATTAAGATACCTGTTGATGTTCAGTGCAGGTTAGACACAATAAAATACACAGTCTTAAAAAGCGTGTCACCGCTCGCAATCAGCGTGACAGCGCGCTCGAGTTAAAAGTACAATAACGCAACCCTCAGCTCCTGCTAGCAAGCCCACTGCCACCGGGCTGCTCGCAATCATGATAAATAATAGTTACAGTTGCAAAGGTTCTTCCTGAAATTGATAACTTAGAAGCCACAACATTTTTAATAGAAGTTGACAATTTACTTCCATCAGGTCTACATCGTTGGAACATTAAAATCACATATTTACAATAAGTTTGTAAAAATAATGTGGACAGCATTGCAGACTTACATTGGGTACACACCATATTGTGATCAGCTGCTTTAACTAGATTATTAAAGGGCACTGATTTGCAGTCTGGTAAACTCAAATATATAAATCTTTCAGTGTCTATTCTAGTACTATTTGATAAACTACAGTTGTCGCAGTCATGCTGCCATTGATAAGAAAGGCTAAAACGTTTTTTTATATCTACACCTTCATCTTCCAAAACATCAAACATATACATTAAAAATTCCTGACAATCCTGCTGAATAATCTGTGAAAATTGATTTTGACCAGAACATATGTCTAGAAGATTTCTAATTTCTGAAACACTTTCTATTTTTGCTCTATCACTGCTACATTTCTCAAACACAGAATTCGATAAACAGCAGAGTGTTTGATCCCGATTTTCAACAATCCGTTCTTGTAAATTTTGAAGAAAAAAAACAACATTAACCACTACATTAGCATAGCAGTTGACACCAGAACTGTTTTCAAACTGAAATCCAACAACATCTTCAACAGAATCCTTTTTCTTTCTGCTTACAATTACAGTTTCATCTACGTTTTGTCTTTTTGCTACTACCTCACTGCAATTATTCTCATTTCTTCTTTTTCGACCTACCACATGTTTTTCAAACAGAGGATATTGAGGCAAATGTGGAGCATACTCTCTTCTTAACCTATTGTATTCTTTAACACAATCTAGATCAGCACAAATCTTTGTTTCATCACACTCAATCAAATACAATCCTGATAAAGTTCTGACTCGTGATAATGCCACATATGCCATACCCTCTTTAAACACAGAACTTCCAATGTTCACCAAAGCACTATCTACACTTAAACCTTGAGATTTATGAATTGTCACTGCATGTGCCAAACAAACAGGAAACTGTTTTCGGCGAACATATAAGTCTTTCACAAGCCAAAATCTAGCTGAACAACGACAAATTTGTTCTATTTCGTCAATGCCATCAAATTTAATTTTTAAAATTTCAATTCCATCTCTATTTTTGTAATTCACAAAACCAACAACATGACCCATTGCTCCATTTACCAGACCTCTTTCAACATTTAAATTCCTTCTCAAAATGATACGACAATTTAAACACACATTCAGAGTCATTTCAAAACCAGCAGTTTTAGATATAGTCTTCTCTAATGAATCCAATTTTGATTTCAAATTTTCAGACGAAATAATTGTTGCTCCCATATGCTCTATTTTATCTATAGCTTCCAGTTTCACTATCTCTTCATTTTCTAACTTTAACATTTTGTTGTTGAACATGGAACATTCTTTCAGAGTTGGCATCAAACATATGCCAGATTTCTTCTCGTTAATTTTCTTAAAAATATTCTCTGGAAGAATGTTTTCATTTGGGTACAAATTTGAAATTAATCGTCCATGTAAAGCTTCTTTTCCATGCTGACTTACTTTTCCGATTCTTACATCTTGTAGAATATTTTTATAATCTTCATCCTTTGCCTGCCGCATATTTTGGAGTAGTTCTGCATATTTGAAATTTAACCATATATTATCGTTTCCAATGCTTCCTAGGTACTTCCTGGTATCTTCATGCATGACCATTTTAAACACTGGTTGTCCTTTCACTGGAGTCAACTGCAGTAGATCTCCAAAAACAATAATGTGTTTCCCTCCAAATAACACATCATACTCTGTTCTAAGAATTTCTTGCATTCTCAAATGCACAAAAGCAAGCATTAGATTTGAGACCATGCTTACTTCATCAATGATAAGAAGTTTCATTTTCTTCAGGACTCTCGAAACTTCGGAACACACATCTCCAGATAGCTTGTGGTATTGCAATTTGTTATCATGCTTCACTGGCAGCATCAGTAAACGATGTAAAGTAATCCCTTTAATATTATGTGCTGCCAGCCCAGTTGGAGCGGTAACAACACAAGATAGCGGTGATTCAGTCCTTTTCTGCAGATAAGTTGCAATTGCTTTAATCAGAAAACATTTTCCTGTTCCCGCTTCTCCACTCACGTACAGTCAGACAGGCTTAAATGATGTACATGAGCACTCTTTTTTCTCATGACTGAATCCATGTTCAACCTGTTCTGTGACTTCACCATATATCTGCTTCTGCTCAAGGTTTAGTTGTTTCACCAAATCTTCTAAGTTAACTACATCATCTTGAGCTTGTTCCATAGCTCTTTCCACCTCATCCATGGCTGTGGCAGCTTCATTTTGGATAATTGGTCCTCCTAGTGGATCCTGACTCAATGAAGTAGAACTCTGACTGTCTTGAGAACTGTCTCTAGCAATCTCTACAGCAATAGTGGCTTCTTGCTCTATCTCTTCGTTCAACATTTGCAGCTAATTTGGAAAAACAGGACATTCTATGGTATCCTTGGTTTCATTAAAAGAATCTTCGTAACAGAGAAAATCTCAAAGTAGTTCCTCTTCTGTACGCATGCTGGTACTTATATCACCCACACAACACAACAACTCTATGCAGAGCTACCCTACCTCTAAGCAGTTTAAATTATTATTTTACTGTTTCACTGGGTTTGCCTTTTGGTACGCTCCCCGGTAAGCTCCCCGGTGCTCGTACCGGACGCTCCCCCCGTGAAAATCGAAAAAAAATTAAATTT
This sequence comes from Lissotriton helveticus, assembly GCF_964261635.1. Classification (NCBI taxonomy): domain Eukaryota; kingdom Metazoa; phylum Chordata; class Amphibia; order Caudata; family Salamandridae; genus Lissotriton; species Lissotriton helveticus. The sequence goes on from NC_136070.1 coordinate 1,051,608,807, forward strand.
TCTTTTTGTCCTGCGGGACCCTTTTATGGCCCCCACATCAAACCTAGGAGGTCAGGGGGGTCTACCCTGCCCCCTTTTGGTCATTTCCCCCTTTGTTTTTGCCACCTCTTGTGTCTCGATCCTACCGAGACACAAGATGGCGGCCGCTCCGGACTGTTTGGAATGTTTACAGACACCCGAGAGCCAATCAGCTTTCCGCGTGCGAACTCGCGTTGCGCCCTGGTACGCTCCCCGGTGTGCGTACCGGGGCGCGCTTACAGATATATATACATATTTTTTAACCTAAATTACTCAATATCCTCTGGAGCACATATCTTGAGACATAGCAAAGGCACATCGGGCTACCAGTCCCTACAATTTTGCCAAGTTTGGTGAAAATCCATTCAGCCGTTCGAGCTAAAAGTGAGTCCAACCGCCCTATGGAAATTAACATAGGGAAAACAGGTTTTGAGACCCCCCTTTTATCTCGGCCCCCGCTTGACGAATCCCCCCTAAACTTTCAGGAAAGGAGCGGAGCGCAGCGAGGCAAGTTTGAGGAAAATTACAGGCAGATCCCTCAATCTGCGCCAAAGTTAATCCCAATAGAATGTTGCGGATTTTCGATGGAAAACAATCCTAACTATAACTACCTACTGGCGACCGCCAGTAGGTAATATATATATATATACGCCTCTCGATTTGGAGCTCTGCGAAAGTCCAACAAATCTTTGGTATGGCGTAGTGTGTGCGCATCGCAGCGCCCCCCCCAGCGTGGGTCTCAACAAGCCCGGCAGGGGAGAGAGCGGCGGATCGTCTGCCGTACGACGAGTTTCAGGTGAGCCAAATCACCATCTCAGCGCTGCAGGAAGATGAGCACGCCCAGTTTGACTGACGATGTCAGGGCATAAGGTTATGCCTGTTACACAGTCACTGTACTGTGTTCACGAACTTGGACGAGCGCTCTTTGACCTGCTGAACTGTAAAAGGTATAATGATCTCTACTGACATTGTTTGGGGGCTTTAAAAGCTGTGAGCTGAAAGGGACTCATTGTACCAGCATGCAGCGAGGAGCACTGAGCCGAGTCTGCAGTCCACTTTCCATGGCCGCAAAGAACCATCCAATAGGAGTCAACCACTGACTGTTTTAAACCCCCTCCCCCCAACTAGCGTGTTCTGCCACCACAGACTGGCATTGAGAAAGGCATACCAGCCGAAACTCGTCTGCCAGGAACTACAGCGATGGCGTTATTTTGCAAGCAGTAGATTACCCTGATGGTGAAAATAAAGCTTACCTGGTCAACTTGTCAAGCATGTGTCAGCCCGTTTTTAACGAAGGCGGGATTGGAGGAGTATGTAGTCAAACAGTTGGAGCTTGACAACTGGCACGCCTCTCGATTTGGAGCTCTGCGAAAGTCCAACAAATCTTTGGTATGGCGTAGTGTGTGCGCATCGCAGCGCCCCCCCAGCGCGGGTCTCAACAAGCCCGGCAGGGGAGAGAGCGGCGGATCGTCTGCCATACGACGAGTTTCAGGTGAGCCAAATCACCATCTCAGCGCTGCAGGAAGATGAGCGCGACCAGTTTGACTGACGATGTCAGGGCAAAAGGTTATGCCTGTTATACAGTCACTGTACTGTGTTCACGAACTTGGACGAGCGCTCTTTGACCTGCTGAACTGTAAAAGGTATAATGATCTCTACTGACATTGTTTGGGGGCTTTAAAAGCTGCGAGCTGAAAGGGACTCATTGTACCAGCATGCAGCGAGGAGCACTGAGCCGAGTCTGCAGTCCACTTTCCATGGCCGCAAAGAACCATCCAATAGGAGTCAACCACTGACTGTTTTAAACCCCCTCCCCCCAACTAGCGTGTTCTGCCACCACAGACTGGCATTGAGAAAGGCATTCCAGCCGAAACTCGTCTGCCAGGAACTACAGCGATGGCGTTATTTTGCGAGCAGTAGATTACCCTGATGGTGAAAATAAAGCTTACCTGGTCAACTTGTCAAGCAGGTGTCAGCCCGTTTTTAACGAAGGCGGGATTGGAGGAGTATGTAGTCAAACAGTTGGAGCTTGACAACTGGCACGCCTCTCGATTTGGAGCTCTGCGAAAGTCCAACAAATCTTTGGTATGGCGTAGTGTGTGCGCATCGCAGCGCCCCCCCAGCGCGGGTCTCAACAAGACCGGCAGGGGAGAGAGCGGCGGATCGTCTGCCGTACGACGAGTTTCAGGTGAGCCAAATCACCATCTCAGCGCTGCAGGAAGATGAGCGCGACCAGTTTGACTGACGATGTCAGGGCAAAAGGTTATGCCTGTTATACAGTCACTGTACTGTGTTCACGAACTTGGACGAGCGCTCTTTGACCTGCTTAACTGTAAAAGGTATAATGATCTCTACTGACATTGTTTGGGGGCTTTAAAAGCTGCGAGCTGAAAGGGACTCATTGTACCAGCATGCAGCGAGGAGCACTGAGCCGAGTCTGCAGACCACTTTCCATGGCCGCAAAGAACCATCCAATAGGAGTCAACCACTGACTGTTTTAAACCCCCTCCCCCCAACTAGCGTGTTCTGCCACCACAGACTGGCATTGAGAAAGGCATACCAGCTGAAACGCGTCTGCCAGGAACTACAGCGATGGCGTTATTTTGCAAGCAGTAGATTACCCTGATGGTGAAAATAAAGCTTACCTGGTCAACTTGTCAAGCAGGTGTCAGCCCGTTTTTAACGAAGGCGGGATTGGAGGAGTATGTAGTCAAACAGTTGGAGCTTGACAACTGGCACGCCTCTCGATTTGGAGCTCTGCGAAAGTCCAACAAATCTTTGGTATGGCGTAGTGTGTGCGCATCGCAGCGCCCCCCCAGCGCGGGTCTCAACAAGCCCGGCAGGGGAGAGAGCGGCGGATCGTCTGCCGTACGACGAGTTTCAGGTGAGCCAAATCACCATCTCAGCGCTGCAGGAAGATGAGCGCGACCAGTTTGACTGACGATGTCAGGGCAAAAGGTTATGCCTGTTATACAGTCACTGTACTGTGTTCACGAACTTGGACGAGCGCTCTTTGACCTGCTGAACTGTAAAAGGTATAATGATCTCTACTGACATTGTTTGGGGGCTTTAAAAGCTGCGAGCTGAAAGGGACTCATTGTACCAGCATGCAGCGAGGAGCACTGAGCCGAGTCTGCAGTCCACTTTCCATGGCCGCAAAGAACCATCCAATAGGAGTCAACCACTGACTGTTTTAAACCCCCTCCCCCCAACTAGCGTGTTCTGCCACCACAGACCGGCATTGAGAAAGGCATTCCAGCCGAAACTCGTCTGCCAGGAACTACAGCGATGGCGTTATTTTGCGAGCAGTAGATTACCCTGATGGTGAAAATAAAGCTTACCTGGTCAACTTGTCAAGCAGGTGTCAGCCCGTTTTTAACGAAGGCGGGATTGGAGGAGTATGTAGTCAAACAGTTGGAGCTTGACAACTGGCACGCCTCTCGATTTGGAGCTCTGCGAAAGTCCAACAAATCTTTGGTATGACGTAGTGTGTGCGCATCGCAGCGCCCCCCCAGCGCGGGTCTCAACAAGACCGGCAGGGGAGAGAGCGGCGGATCGTCTGCCGTACGACGAGTTTCAGGTGAGCCAAATCACCATCTCAGCGCTGCAGGAAGATGAGCGCGACCAGTTTGACTGACGATGTCAGGGCAAAAGGTTATGCCTGTTATACAGTCACTGTACTGTGTTCACGAACTTGGACGAGCGCTCTTTGACCTGCTTAACTGTAAAAGGTATAATGATCTCTACTGACATTGTTTGGGGGCTTTAAAAGCTGCGAGCTGAAAGGGACTCATTGTACCAGCATGCAGCGAGGAGCACTGAGCCGAGTCTGCAGACCACTTTCCATGGCCGCAAAGAACCATCCAATAGGAGTCAACCACTGACTGTTTTAAACCCCCTCCCCCCAACTAGCGTGTTCTGCCACCACAGACTGGCATTGAGAAAGGCATACCAGCTGAAACGCGTCTGCCAGGAACTACAGCGATGGCGTTATTTTGCAAGCAGTAGATTACCCTGATGGTGAAAATAAAGCTTACCTGGTCAACTTGTCAAGCAGGTGTCAGCCCGTTTTTAACGAAGGCGGGATTGGAGGAGTATGTAGTCAAGCAGTTGGAGCTTGACAACTGGCACACCTCTCGATTTGGAGCTCTGCGAAAGTCCAACAAATCTTTGGTATGGCGTAGTGTGTGCGCATCGCAGCGCCCCCCCCAGCGCGGGTCTCAACAAGCCCGGCAGGGGAGAGAGCGGCGGATCATCTGCCGTACGACGAGTTTCAGGTGAGCCAAATCACCATCTCAGCGCTGCAGGAAGATGAGCACGACCAGTTTGACTGACGATGTCAGGGCAAAAGGTTATGCCTGTTATACAGTCACTGTACTGTGTTCACGAACTTGGACGAGCGCTCTTTGACCTGCTGAACTGTAAAAGGTATAATGATCTCTACTGACATTGTTTGGGGGCTTTAAAAGCTGCGAGCTGAAAGGGACTCATTGTACCAGCATGCAGCGAGGAGCACTGAGCCGAGTCTGCAGTCCACTTTCCATGGCCGCAAAGAACCATCCAATAGGAGTCAACTACTGACTGTTTTAAACCCCCTCCCCCCAACTAGCGTGTTCTGCCACCACAGACTGGCATTGAGAAAGGCATACCAGCCGAAACGCGTCTGCCAGGAACTACAGCGATGGTGTTATTTTGCAAGCAGTAGATTACCCTGATGGTGAAAATGAAGCTTACCTGGTCAACTTGTCAAGCATGTGTCAGCCCGTTTTTAACGAAGGCGGGATTGGAGGAATATATATATATATAACTCACCCGTGACCAAGGTGCGGCTGCACCGAAACGCGTCGGGCGTTTGAGACCATTTTGCTGAATTAAAATCTATCACGCTTATGGGGATTGTGGCTCGAGTTTCCTTCTTTTCTACCTACAAAGTTGGTTTGACGAATATATATATATATATATATATCCTGTACACCGTTGTCTCCAAACTCGCGCGTTCGTGCAACACAGCAAGCAGACTCCGGACACGGACCTCGAGGTGTATAAAAAAGTTTTATTTGGCAGAAAGAGTCACCGACGTTTCGGCTCAGCGGAGCCTTGATCACATGACCATATATATATATATTCACTGAAAAAACCATAGGTTATAGACCATATATAGTTAGGAATTAGCATTAACAAAACCTTGAAAATTCACTGAAAAAAACCATAGGTTATAGACCATATATAGTTAGGAATTAGCATTTATAAAACCTTATTTTACTCACACAAAACGATTGAAATTCGCATATATAGTTAGATGCACTAACTATATATTTCGCGCACCCGCAATCCACTCCTGATGACGTCACATATTACATCATTCATGACATGGTCAGTGACATCACTGATGACATCTCAAATGACATCACTGATGACATCACTGATGACATCTCATTTGACATGACTGATCACATCACTGATGACATCATTCATGTGATAATACGATGAACTTCTTCAGACTCTAATATAACCTTATATACACTCAGTGTAAACAGACACTCACAGACTGTCACTCATCCATGGAGTTACTCACACACCTAGTCAGTCATGCAAAGAATCAATCACACCTCCATTTCCTCAACTATACAGTTATACACACCTTACTTATTCAAACAGATACTAACACATATTTACTCTCTTATACAATCCCTGATACAATTTCATAATGATCCATACAGCCACTCACACATTCACTGGCTCTTATGCACAGTTATTTATATATGTCAACTCTCACATATACTGTGTTTTACATATGTCTTTACTTTGACATGTAGCACTGAGATATCCATTCACTCACCAATACACTCATGCACACAGTCAACCGCCCATACAGCTGTTTCCACATGCACTTTTGAACCCATACATCTAGTGAATCAACTGCTCACACATCTATGCACAGAGTCATACACCTCTCAACCACCCACACACACACTCAGTCTCCCATACAAATACTTGGGCAACTAATCAATAACCCATATAGTTACTCATATAGCTACTGATCAACACATGCAGCAGTTTACAGAACAACAGACATAATGATGCACAAATTAAGACAGTTTAGTCAGTAACCCATGCACTCAGTGAGACATATTTAATCACTCACTCATACAGTCAGTCATGCATCTACTAAATCCTTCATCCAGACACTTCTACATCCATTCATTCTTCAATATGTAAGACATATTTAAACTTTACAACTTAGGTCAATGCCCGACATGTGACATGCCTCATTTGTAAAGATGTTTTGTCTAGATGTACAGATAAAAAGTATAGTTATGGTAACTATACTATGCACCGCCATATGCAGAGGTGGCATCCACTCAATTACAGCGTTGCAGAGATGCGGCACCTCCGAGATAACCCACCAACTCCTGTGGCCAGTACATCGGCACAGGTATCTCTATCAGGTCCAGAGGCGAGGGAGACGGTCCCAAATATCCCACAGAATTTTGTGCACATGAAGATAGTGTGCCTTTATTGTGGTGACCTACTTTCATGTGCAAATATGAGTATCAATTTGATAAACAGAGCATTTGAAAACCACAAGTGCTCAAAACGCCCCAAGAAATACATATTTTTTTTGCTCCTGTTGAGCCCTTTCTAATGCCTGTTTTTCGTTGTCCCCCCCAAAAAAAACAAAAAAAACATAAAATTGTTCAAAAAATACAAAAAAAATAAAAATGTTCAGAAAAATTAAAAAGAATATAAAACAACAAAAACATTAAAAAAAGTTCTTTTCAGAACTACCTTCCATTTTTAAAAAATTACTAAAATTTTTAGCACTCTTCACTTCATTTTTCTCATGGGTGCGCTTCCCGGTACGCGCACCGGTGAGCGCCCCGTTAGCGCAACAAAAAAAAAGGAAAAAAAAAACAAGAGAAGGAGAGCATAAGAGAAAGAGAAAGAGAGAGTAATGTTAAGAGACAGACAGCAAGAGAGAGCAACACAGATGTACTGTGTAATACATAGTAAAACAGTGTAAAAGATATAACAAAGTGTAAGGGAGAAAATGTAAAAAATATAAGGCTGTGAAACAAAGAAAGAGAGAAGAAGAATACTAAAGAAGAGGCACATGAAGAATGTGAGTGGCTGTAAAGAGTAAAAGGAAAGAGAAAAAATGATGTACAAATAAAAGGTAATAACGGAACCAGATCTAAACAACACTGGTAAGGGAGAGAGAGAAAAAAGTAGTGTGCATAACTAAAGAGGGATGAAATAAGATGGATAACATCGAATAAAGTTAAAACATGTGGATTGACAGAGAAAAAAACTAAAAGAAGAAAAGAAGAAGTAACAGAAAGGGAATAATTGAAGCAGCAAAGAAATGTAAATAACGTAGTGTGCTTGAACTTCAGGAAGAAAGTATAATGAACAAGTAGTGAAAGAGTGAAGAGACAGAGACAATTACAGTAAGATAGACGGACTGAGTGAACGGGAATGAAGAACTGTGAGAACAGAGGTACTGAGAAAAGGAGTGGAAGGAGTGCAGTAAGTAAATCACCCACACAACACAACAGCTACCCTACCTCAAAGCACTCTAAAATATTATTTTACTGTTTCTCTTTGTTTTCCCTTTGTTACGCTTCCCGGTGCGCTACCCATAGTAAAAGTAAAGAGGGGTGATAGAGGGAGAATTATTGAATTAGGATAACACATGGTGAGTGACAAAGGGAGAGGACAAAGAGAGTAAAGGGAACAGTACCTGAATGGGCTTGAGTACAACAACAAAAAAAGATAAATAATGCAGTGTGTGTGACTTACAGGGAGTTAGTGGGTGTAGGTCAAAGTCTGGGTGTGTAAGGTGTGTCTGTGGGTGTGGAGTGTTTTGGTGTGGGTGGAGGTGAGGGTGTGTGAAATATGTGTGAGAAGTGTATGAGTGTGGAGTGTATATGTGTTCGATGTATGTGTGTGTATGGAATGTATGTGTGTTTTTGAGGAGTGTGTGTGGGAGTTTTTTTTGTGTGTATGATGTGTAGGTGTGGTGTGTGTGGGGGGTGTATGTTACAGGTGTGTGTATGTGTTGGGAGGGGGATGAGGTATATGTGTAGGAGAATGAGTGAATAAGCAAAGGAAGGGAACAGAGGGTAAGTGAAGTAAAGAATAGGGATCAAAAGAAGTTGAATATGAGAGGGTAAATAATGAAAGGGGAGTAAACATGGAGAATAAAAATAAGTGAGAGAAGCAGAGTAAAAACACAGGAGTGAGGTAGATTGAGAAAATGTTAGTGACCTTAAAGCAAAGGGTGATAACAAACTACATTTTTTTAGTCATACTTACCATATAATAAATGTAACTATAATTTTTTTTACTACAGTTGGTATCTGTGAAAGAGAGAAACAAAATATAAGTTATAATTAGTAAAATATGTATTTTAAATTAAAAGATACAAATGAAGAGGTTAAAAATCATAACACTCTATTTAGAAATAAAGTTAGAGTGAAGAACACAGAAAGGGAAATAAACTAAGGTAGAAGGACAAAAAGAGGGAAAAAGAAATAGAAGGAGAGCAAATTACAAAGAGTAAGGCATATAGATTCACTGAGAAAAAGAGAGAGAAGAACAGCGAAATTAACTGAAGGTAAGAAAGATACTAAAACAATGTGAGTTAGCAAAACTAAATCAGGAAACAGAAGTAAGTAAAAAGATAATGACTGAGACAGAAACCAGTCTAATTAAGGATGCATTTAGAAGAATGAGGAATAGAAGATAACTGAGAGTAAGTGAAGAACAGTCATAGAGTGAAAGGATGAAGGGAGACAGAATAATATACAACAATTTAAGGAAATGAACTGAGGAAGTTATAAGGTAGACACACTAAGAGAAAAACAGAGTGAGGTGGAGTACAATGAGTGAGAAAAGAAAAAAAGTAAGTGAGCAAAAAAAAGGAAAGAGAGGAGAACACGACTAAAACAGTGCTACTGAGAAAAAATAATTTGGTGATGAAAGTAAAGAGAAGGACATTGAAAGAAAGGAAATGATGGATAGTAACGGAACCAGAGTAAAAGAAATGGGATGAAGAACGACGAGAGAGGAGCAGTGAAGTTGTTGTAAAAGAAGTGATAGAAGGTAGATAAACACAAGTGAAAATAACACAAGTAGAGTGAGGCACTGAGCACAGAGAAGTAGTGAACGAAAAATAGAGAGAAGAGGTCAAAAGTAAGAAGCAAACAAAGATAAGCGAGGGAGAGTGGATGTCAGAGAATGGGAATACAATTTAATTTACACAATCCAAAGTATAGAATAATTTCTACAACATGTTACATAGTTTATTTTTGCTGTTCTCAGAATATATTGAATTTCACTTAAAGCAGTGAGTTCAAATTACTCATCATATGACAGCGGGAAAAAAAAAACACAATCTAAAAGATTGTGTTTTAAAAAAAAACTTACATACTGACAAACGACAAATGTACGCTAATCTTTGATTGACTTACTTTTCCTTGAGGCCAAATAGTATATCATGGAGGTCCTTTTCTCGTTGCAAAGTACTTTGCTGTTCAGTAAAAAATCCATTTCATCGACTTTCTAGAAGAAAAACTCCAAGAACATCTGAAATATTTTCAATATTTTCATATACTCCTTTTTTTCAGTCATGACTCTTTACTCATTCCTGCACCTTTCCATTTGGCCAAATAGTGTCAGATGTATGAGTATATATCAGTACTCCTCCCGTCTTCATAGGCCAATTACCTTTACCTAAATTTTGGCTGTAAAAACACTAGATATGAATTTATATAGCAAAAGGCAAACGTTGTTTGAAAGTCAAATGATTGTCGTTACATTAGGTCCAACCTTTACAACTTTTTAAATAGCATGTGTAATGCCCTGATGTTGTAGAAGGACCGTCATGAAAAATAATAGCTACAGTTGCAAAGGTTCTTCCTGATATCGATAACTGAGAAGCCACAAAATTTTTAATAGAAGTTGTCAATTTTGTTCCATCAGGTCTACATCGTTGGAACATTAAAATAACATAGTGACCATAATTTTGTAGAAATAATGTGGACAGCATTGCAGACTTACATTGGGTACACACCATATTGTGATCCGCTGCTTTAACTAGATTATTGAAATACACTGATTTGCAGTCTGGTAAAGTTAAATATATAAATCTTTCAGAGTCTATTCTAGTAGTACTTGATGAAGCACAGTTATCACAGTCATGTTGCCATTGATAAGAAAGGCCAAATAGATTTTTTTATATCTACTCCTTCATCTTGTAATACATCAAACATATACATTAAAAATACCTGACAATCCTGCTGAATATTCTCTGAAAATTGATTTTGACCTGAACATATATCTAGAAGATTTCTAATTTCTGAAACACTTTCTATTTTAGCTCTATCACTACTACATTTCTCTAACACAGAATTCAATAAACAGCACAATGTTTGTTCCCGATTTTCAACAATCTGTCTTTGTAAATTTTGAAGAAAAAAAACAACATTAACTACTACATTAGCATAGCAGTTAAATAAATAAATAAATTGTGTGTCTTGTAAAGCGCACTGCTACCCGCACCGCAGGCCTCGTAGCGCTATAGACCGCTGGGGAACCCATCCTGGCTTTCCCTGTGAGATAGTCCCTCCTGGGAGTCTCCAAGGTGAAACCAGGCATCCCCGGCGTTTGTGAGGGGCCGTTGTGGAGATGAGGCAAGCTTAATGCCCAGAGTTGCTGAGTGTGATCCCTGGTTAGAGTAGGCACCGAGGCGAGAATTATCAAGTCCGCTGATCCTGGTCCAAGACCCTGCCGCGTCGGGAATCGAACCCTGGTCCCGGGCTGTTCTCTGCTCTCGGGTCTGCCGCCTCTAACCAGTGAGCCACACCACTCCACACCAGACACCAGAACTGTTTTCAAACTGAAATCCAACATCTGCAACAGAATCCTTTTTGTTTCTCTTTACAATTACACTTTTATCTACTTTATGCCTTTTTGCTGATACCTCACTGCAATTACTCTCGTTTCTTCTTTTTCGGCCTACCACACGTTTTTCAATCAGAGGATATTGAGGCAAATGTGGAGCATACTCTCTTCTTAACCTATTGTATTCTTTTACACAATCTAAATCTGCACAAATCTTTGTTTCATCACACTCAATCAAGTACAATCCTGCTAAAGTTCTGACTCGTGATAATGCCACATATGCCATACCCTCTTTAAACACAGAACTTCCAATGTTCACCAAAGCGCTATCTACACTTAAAACTTGAGACTTATGAATTGTCACCGCATATGCCAAACAAATAGGAAACTGTTTTCGGCGAACATATAAGTCTTTCACGAGCAAAAATCTAGCTGAACAATGACAAATTTGTTATATTTCATCAATGTCATCAAATTTAATTTTTAAAATTTCAATTCCATCTCTATTTTTGTAATTCAGAAAACCAACAACATAACCCATTGCTCCATTTACTAGACCTCTTTCAACATTTAAATTCCTTCTTAAAATGACACGACAATTCAAACACACATTCAGAGTCTTTTCAAAACCAGCAGTTTTAGATATAGTCTTCACTAATGAATCCAATTTTGATTTTAAATTTTCAGACAAAATAATTGTTGCTCCCATATGCTCTATTTTATCAATAGCTTCCAGTTTCACTATCTCTTCATTTTCTAACTGTAACATTTTGTTGTTGAACATGGAACATTCTATCGGAGTTGGCAACAAACATATGCCAGATTTCTTCTCGTTAATTTTCTTAAATATGTTCTCTGGAAGAATATTTTCATTTGGGTACAAATTTGAAATTAATCGTGCATGTAAAGCTTCTTTCCCTTGCTGACTTACTTTTCCGATCCTTACATCTTGTAGAATATTTGTATAATCTTCATCATTTGCCTGCCGCATATTTTGAAGCAGTTCTGCATATTTAAAGTTTAACCATATATTAACGTTTCCAATGCTCCCTAAGCACTTCCTGGTATCTTCATGTGTGAGCATTTTGAACACAGTTTGTCCTTTCACTGGAGTCAACTGCAGAAGATCTCCAAAAACAATAATATGTTTTCCACCAAATAAGACATCATAGTCTGTTCTAAGAACTTCTTGCATTCTCAAATGCACAAAAGCAAGCATGATATTTGACACCATGCTTACTTCATCAATGATAAGAAGTTTCATTTTCTTCAGGACTCTCGAAACTTCGGAACACGCATCTCCTGATAGCTTGTGATAATCCAATTTGTTATCATGCTCCACTGGCAGCATCAGTAAACGATGTAAAGTAATCCCTTTAATGTTATGTGCTGCCAGCCCAGTTGGAGCAGTAACAACACAAGACAGCGGTGATTCAGTCCTTTTCTGCAGATAAGTTGCAATGGCTTTAATCAGAAAACTTTTTCCAGTTCCCGCTTCTCCACTCACGTACAGTTGGACAGGCTTAAATGATGTACATGAGCACTCTTTTTTCTCATGACTGAATCCATGTTCAATCTGTTCTGTGACTTCGTCATATATCTGTTTCTGCTCAAGGTTTAGTTGTTTCACCAAATCTTCTAAGTTAACTTCATCATCTTGACCTTGTTCCATAGCTCTTTCCACCTCATCCATGGCAGTAGCAGCTTCATTTTGGATAATTGGTCCTCCTAGTGGATCCTGACTCAATGAAGCAGAACTCTGACTGCCTTGAGAACTGTCTCTCGCAATCTCTGCAGCAATTGTGGCTTCTTGCTCTATTTCTTCATTCAACATTTGCAGATAATTTGGAAAAACAGGACATTCTATGGTATCCTTCGTTGCATTAAAGGAGTCTTCATAACAGAGAAAATCTCCAAGAAGTTCCTCTTCTTCACGCCATGGTTTAAACAGTTGCAAAAGAGCCAAATAATAACATTCTCTTTTATCTGGATTATCACAACTCAATTTGCGATGATTAATCAAATGACCTCTTTTCTGTTTCACTAGACATCCTTCACATCCAATGACTCCATATATTCCATTATTGATATCTTCTCTGATGTTCCTCTTATAAATATATCTCTGCAGAACTTCATAGAGACAAGCGTTCTCAAGGTGATGACTTCTATTTGGATAGTATGTATCCAACATGTTTGTCTTCGAAATATCTTTACTTTCTGGTTCTTTCTCCGCCAAATACTCTATCTCTTGTACAGATTTCAAAACTCGATTTTGTGTTGCAGCAAGACCTAGACTCACCCAAATGATGGTTCTAGATTTGGCATAGAGACTTGCTGACGACAATCGATCAGAACATTCATACGCTCCAATTTCTCGATGCGACAACATCTTCAGACTGTAACTGTATAATTTCTTGCTTAGACTCTTTTCATGTGAAATGTCCTCCCACATTTCCTTTAGTTCTGTCTTTTCTTTTTTTGTGATGTAAGACGTCACATATCGAGCCACAGCAATAGAGTTGTCAGCAACGAATTGAATATCCATGTTAGCATTCAACATGGACAAAATCACTGGGTTGTAGTCGTTGATGTACTTGGACTCTTCGTCTCTTTTTAAATTGTATGTATTTTTTGGTGATTTCCTCGTCACAGTATGTCGCAGAGAAGACATCAAATTATTTACTCTTCCTTTAGAAATCACTGGTCGTGGAAAGCTGAAACGACATTTTGTGTAGAACTTGTCCTTGTTTCTGAATTTTCGACGACAGTACTTTCCACAACGATGGGATTGAAAGCGTAAAACTTGTTGCCTTAAACTGTTTTCTTCCGTAGTTTTCGGAACAGCACATGTTGAATACTCTTCAATGAAACTCATCACTGTCTCATCCGAATCTGTTCCAAATTAGGGTGCATCTTTAATCCACAACAACATATGTATGTGAGGAGCACCTCTCGCTTGATACTCCTTTCTCCAAAAGAAATCCAAAACCTCTCCAAGGGGAGGATTTTTTTTGTTGGTAATAAAAGACATCATAGCTTCAAATCTATGATTAAAATATCTGCATACATTCACTGGATCCAAAGAGCACAGTTCTCCAGGTGTTTTGAATTCTATATTTTGTATATTAGCATTGGCCTCTCGTAGAAATTGAAGTAAGTCCTCCCATGCATACTTGGCACAGCTAAGAGTGAGGAACCATGTAGGAGTTCCTAAGTTTCTTAGCATACATTTCAATTCCCCATGGCGACGGTACCAATACTCATTTGTACCACGCTGACATGCCATGAGATTGATTAGATGAGATTCTAAAATATTATCTTGCAGATTCACTTTCTCCATAAAGTCCCTCGCCGAAACATTTTGTAGATGTGCTCCACTTTTCAGAATATGGTTTACTGCATAAGAAAGCCCAGACAAGTCACTTTCATACAGTAGATGAAACAAATAGGGAATGCATTGACGAAACCTTGCATCTTCAGCATATAATCTTACAGTTCGATATTCAGATGCAGGAATTTGAAGTGGTCGAGCGTCATATCGTCCACCTCGACCTGTTGGAAATAGCTGTGGAAAACAACGAGCTTCCAAATTTCTTCCCATACACTAATGGGACTTCCTTTTGCTGTTTTCATTTGAAACAAGTCAATTGCATTCCCCATTACTTCTTTGGAATGTAAAGGATGAACAGTATAATGTTCATATATTTCTTCACTTCTAGACACATCAACTTTTTCAATTTGGCCGCCTGAACAATCACTGACTTCATCTGTAGCTGTTTCCTCTGCTGCAACACATACATCTTTGTAGTACTCATTGTTTTTGACTAAATACAACGTTGCCTTTTTGACTTTCCTAACATCCACTAAATCTTGCCAGATTTTTTTTACTCTTTGTTGGAACCCCATTAACTAGAATAACTAAAGGTTCCTCTTCTACTTTTTCTATACCAATTGTATCAATATTTTTTTTCAAATCTAGGGGCAAATAAACAACTCTTCCCTTTAATCCTCTCTGCAAATCTGTAGGAGGCAATATCCCTATCTTAGGCTCCATGCGAACAATTGCCTGAAAAGGATGGACACATTGAATCAAAATAGACTCATATGTATTTAAATCTATCAATTCACGGGGAATGTCTATCAACTCCAGATTATTATGAACAGCTCTAGCAGGCATTCTGTTTTGATTTAATTTGTCATAACAATATTTACAAATACGCTGATCAGAACTCAAATCAAAAGAATTCTCCACCCACAAATAAGTTGCTAAATCTTTCCACTCATAATTATCCATCTTTTCACTTTTTGCATATAAATCAACTAACCTAGTCTGAATCTTATAATGAGTCATTTGAAAACACACACAAGTAAAATTCGGCCTTTCACTTGATTTCACCTTAAACCTGGTAATTTCCTTCTCAAACTTTTCTGTATTTAAAATCTGTACATTGTCTTCCACATTACCTTGAATTGCTGTATCAATTTCTACACTGTCCTCTTGCTCACGAAAATAACAAATATCAATTTCTTCACAAATCTTCTTCACATCTAATTCTGTTCCATGCAAAAGAGCACTGTTTAATTGTTTAAGCTTAAGTGCTGAACTTTTTGCATAATACAACATTCTCACTAATTTCCTCATTTTGGTATGATGCACTGCTAACATCCTAAAATGATGAAAAACACTCTGACAGACTTTTCTAGAAAGACAAGCCAGTGAATGGCCTTGCAAACCTGTGATTCCTCTCACTCTGCAAGGATCTAAGTCTTGCAACAACTTCATTTTCTGCTTTAGACTTTTCTTACTATGTGTACGTAAGAAATTACAAAACAAATCAATTGATTCCTGTCGCACACTACAAATACTACTACACTTCCAAGTGTACACTGGACCCTTAGTACGTCTCCCTAAAACTCCATCAGATAACACCTCTTCTGGTTCTCTAGGCACAAGTTTCTCTTTTTCAATCGGACAACCGTCTTTCACTTCATACGCTCGACCGCTGGTGTCAACTGCATGCACTAAATCATTCTCCTGGAAGTAACTCTCCTCATTAAAAAATGACTCACAACTTGAACTGTGCATCCATTCTCCAGAAAAAACTTTACAAAAATTAGTCCGATTAATTACACTTTTCCATCCACTGTTTGATTTGAAAACATCAATTGTCTTGTTAAGTGTCATAATTCTATTGATTATTAAAATAAATAATGTTTTCTTAACTTCAAAAGCCTGATCAACAATCTTCTCTACACTTTTGTTTTTCTTATAAAAAGCAGCTCTCTGTTTACCTTTCCTAATGTTTTTTAACAAATTTAAAACCACCCTATTGCGAAACATTCGTCTACGAATGTCTCTAAACTGATTCTGCCTTCTATTCCTATACATATTATTCTCTCCTGCTCCAGTTTTAGGATTCTTTGAAGTTCTCTCCTTCCTTTTCAATTTTACTCTCTCATTTTCTTTTTCTACATGGTGTCCATTATTTTTTCTGGATGTACATATGTTGCGTAAAAAAGACTTAGTTGTCTTACCAGGAGCTTTGTTCCTGTTTTTTGAAGTATCTGTTGTGGAAGAATGCTGTAATTCCGTTGCTGTTTTTGATTTTTCCCGGTTACGTTGTTTCTTTGTCCTTTCCTTTGTGGGCATCTTTGCTTTTTCTTCAAATAACGATTTCAATCTGTGTTAAAGAAAAACAGCAGCACATTATAGACCACTATTACCAAACAACAAAGCAAAGACAAAAAGCAAACGATCAATACAGGGTTTCAGATCAGGTGAGGATTCTCCAGTGGTGCACAAAAGGTGAGGACTGTATTGAAAAATATAGTGGAAGACAGCTCTGTCCACAACTACAAAGAAGATCAGACCTATGTCTAACTCCACTGCACTCTTATACACAGGCTTCACCACCTATGCTTCCCAAGAAAATATTGAGCTATATAGTTATATAAAATTGTATTTTATAAAATTGTGAAGCTCCATGAGAAAGCGTTTGCCTCTTATTCCTGTTGTGAGGCACGTGCAAGATTTTGCCTCAGCCTTACCCCCAAGAAAGCCCAAACATGTACCTTTTTGCACCATATTTAAAAAGAGACACATGTAATTAGATGCGTCACTTTTTAAACCTCTGTGCCACAATATACTCAAATATGTAAAAAACATTCATTTCCCCAAAATCGTTTTTAACATCACATTTAGGAAACACAGCACAGATCCTATGTACAACCATCTGCCTCACAGCAGGGATAAGGCAAAAGCTTTCACATGAAGCTTCACAATTTTACAAATTACAATTCCTCTATGCAAACAAACTCAATATGTTTCCTACACTGAGTTAACACAGGTAACATCATTGTAAAGAGTCAAATGTATTTCTATTAAACATGCACACATTTTTTATTCCTTTTAAAAAATGTAAAAACTATTTTTTCCCCCCAAAATAGTTTTTTACATCACATTTACAAAACACAGCACAAGTCCTACGTAGAAGCATTCCATGTCACGACTAAAAATTCACAATTTTACAAAATACAATTACTCTATGTAGTAAAGACTTTTTACCAAGCATTATCAAAAAGCATGACACAAAGCAACATGTAAAGACCACAATTTTCTTCCAAATCTTCTCCATAGAGTATACAAGTCTCTATGTATATTAAATGAATCATAACTCACCTTTACAAATGCTTTAGGAGATTCACAACAGTGTCAGATACACACACCAATATTTCTTTAGCAGAGCAAAAGGTATGTTCTCCAGGCACTGCAAACCATAAAGGCACAGAAAACCTCTAATTCCACACAGATATCCCTTTTTGTTAACCAATTAAAACTCTTCCCTCTCTATATTCAAACCAACACCCTTCCCCCCCTCAGCCCTTTCTACCTGTTACCATAGCAACTCCCTCCTCACTGAGCTCCCAGGGTTAAAAGTTTATTCTACAATGTTGCAAATCACCTCTGCAAGGATGTTTGACCTGCAAATACACCAGCTTATCTGGTGTAAGGTTTCTTTAAATGACTTTTTTTTAACCATTCAAATTACATCTTACACAGAACACAACCATGCACCCTAACTTTCAGTTTTCACCTATCTCATTCTACCAATCATTGCTTGTGATTCAAGAGCACTGAAACTCCACAGGTTTTTTTTTTGCAAACTCCTATTATTCCAACTGCCATTTCTTTTCCACACTTCATCTAACTGCACCAGAATCTCCTCTGACCATGTATTGTGTCTGGATTATTCGACATAGCTATATCCACTGGGCTCAAAGGTATGCTAGTACCAGAAATTTACACAACCTTGATTTATCAAACGTGAACATAAAATGGATTGGCCACAGAGGATTAAAATGTCACCAATTGATTCCATTGGTGAAAACCTTTTTGCATTTGCCACACCCTGGCCTGTTAATTGTGCACTGTGGAGGAAATGACTTGGGCACTTTGACTGGGGTAGGTCTGGAAATGCTTTTAAAGGACACCTTTGAGCAATTGATGGCACTTTTTCCACAAACTGCCTTGGTATATTCCAATATATGCCAAAGGCAGAAATGGAAGTGGTCCAACTAATTTTGTCCACAATTTGAAAAAGCACGGAAACATGTGAATAAATCTGTTTCTGCTTACATGAGAGACTATGGAATGGGTTCAATATACAACAACAACTTGCGTTACAACATGCAAGATATTTACAGAGAAGATGGTGTGCACTTCTCAGATGAAGGGAATAGAATATTCCTCCTGAATTTAAGACTGTGCATTGGTACCTACTTGTAGGTACCTAAATCAGCCACAGAACCCAAAAGCCCTTTTCAGGACTACCCTATCTCTGATCACTCCAAATGATTATCTTTTTCTAACTTTTTTCACTATTTTTCACTATAGTACGCTCCCCGGTACGCTTCCCGGTGCGCGTACCGGGCGCTCCCCCCGCGAAAAATAAAAACTTTTATTTCTTGTTTGCCTATTTCGGCCTCCTAAGACCCCCTCAGAAAACCTAGAGGGTCAAGCAGTGCCTACGATGCCCCCTTATACCCATTCCCAACGTTGTTTGTCCTCCATTTTCTGTCTGAAATCTACCGAAACACAAAATGGAGGACTCCCGTAGCGCTGCCGGTACGCGTACCGGGGCGCGCACCGGTGAGCGCTCCCAAATTTTTTTTAAAGTTAATTTACATAAAAACCTCTGTAGAAAAGTTCACCAAATATAGAATAGGCAATACTACATACCAGTCCCTACCATTTTCCCAAATTTGGTGGAATTCCATTCAGCCATTTGGCCTGTAGCCCTGTCTAAATATCCTGAGGTAAATTACATAACAAAAACACATCTGAAGTGTTAGAATTGACAACCAATTAAAATGTTACTTTCATTTTCTATTTTTTTTTCCTGACATTTGATTGGTTATGTACATGAATATAAATGAAAAATGAGAGGGAAACACGGCCATTTTGACTACAACTACCTGATGTACATCTTGAAAGGATTTTCGCATTTTTTCTTCTCCACCTCTCTCTAAAGTAAGTTGATAATTTGTAAGGGGCACTTTAAGTTAATTTGTAAAAACGTTTTCTGATAATTATTTACTGTCCCTCTGCTATAGTTGTAGATAGAGATAGGCTCCTCTGTTATATTTATTGATTGACTTAGGCTTCTCTGCTATAAATATGAATTTACTTACGCTTCTTCACAGGCACTTTTTTTATTTCTACTTCCTGCCTGTTACCATACACTACCCAAAGTTAACTTAACTGTTAAAAAAACAGAACTACCTGTCTGAACTTAAACACAACACTGCCCTAAATCTACTGATATAGTTATTTTTTATGCAATTTACAGCAAAAAAATGGAAGGGAAGCAAGAAAATATCAATATTTCCTTCGAGATTACATCTGAGGAGATTCTAAATGAAGATTTTTTGGATGAAGATTTTATGGATCAGTCTTTGGATGAACAATTTATTGAATGTTTACAAGACATAGAAACATGCATGTTTGAGGAGATTCCAGATGATGTAATGCAGGAAGTTTTATTGAACTATGAAAATTCTGACCAATACATTTTTATTTAATAATTAAAAATTGTTTGAGACATTATTCATTTTTATATCTAATTCATGAAGTACTACCAAAATAATTATGTTTATATTATAGTATAAAGTGAAACTTACAATATACTGTGCAATTTTAAAACATCATAAGGGAGCAGGGTAGACTACCCATGATCCCGTATGTCTTCTCAGGGAGTACTTAAAGGATCTGTTTCTGCTTTCCTGACAGACTATGGTATGGATTCCATATACCACAATAACTTCTGTAACAACATGCAAATTATCTACAGAGGAGACGGTGTACATTGACTTTAAGACTCAGCATTGGTACCTACATGTTGGTACTTAAAACACCCAAACAACAGAACAACTCTATTCAGAGATACCCTACCTCTAAGCACTTTAAATTATTATTTTAGTGTTTCATTTAGTTTTCCCCATGTGTAGACGTGGGGGAGGTGTGTGTGGGGGATGTGCAGGGGGTGTCTGTGAGGTGTGTATGTGTGTGTCTGTGTGTCTAGGGGGGATGAGATGTATAGGTGTGTGGGGTATATGGATGTGGGTGGGGATATTGGTATGTAAGGTGTGTGTGTGGGTGTGGGTGTGTGGGGTGTTTGAGTGTAGGTGGGAGTGTGGGTGTGTGAGGTGTGTGTGGGATGTGTGTGGGTGTGGGAGGTATGTGTTTAGGATGTGTATGTATGTATGAGATGTAGGGATGTGTCTGTGAGTTGTCTCTGTGTGTGTTGGGAGCGGAGATGTGTGTGTGGGATGTGTGGGGTGTGTCTGTGAGATATTTGTGTTTATGTGCATGTGTGTGTGTGTGTGTGGTGGAAGGGGGGTGAGGTGTGTGTTTGAGTGTGGGTGTGTGGGATGTGGGTGTGGCTGTGGATGTGTAAGGTGTCGATGTGGGGGTGTGGGGTGTTTGACTGTGGGTGGAAGTGTGCATGTGTGAAGTGTGTGTGGGGAGTGTGTGGGTGTGTGGGTGTGGGGTTGTGTGCATGTGGGTGTGTGTAGGACACACTTGTAGGTACCTAAAACAGCCACAGAACCCAAAAGCTCTTTTCAGAGCTACCCTACCTGTAATCACTCAAAATAATTATTTTACACTATTATTTTCACTATTTTTCACCTAAGTACGCTCCCCGGTGCGCGTACCGGGCGCTCCCCCGCGAAAATAAAAAAAAATAAAAAAAATGTTTGTCCCACAGGACCCTTTTATGGCCCCCACATCAAACCTAGGGGGTCAGGGGGGGTGTACCCTGCCCCCTTTTGCTCATTTCCCCCTTTGATTTTTGCCACCTCTTGTATCTCAATCCTACCGAGACACAAGATGGCGGCCGCTGCTGACTGTTTTGAATGTTTACAGACACCCGAGAACCAATCAGCTTGCCGTGCGCAAGTCGCGTGGTGCGCCCGGAGCGCTCCCCGGTACGCGTACCGGGGCGCGCTTACAGATATATACATTTTTTTAAACCTAAATTACTCAAAATCCACTGGAGCACATATCTTGAGACATAGCAAAGGCACATCGGGCTACCAGTCCATACAATTTTGCCAAGTTTGGTGAAAATCCATTCAGCCGTTCGAGCTAAAACTGCAACAGACCGCCCTATGGAAATTAACATGGGGAAAACACGATTTGGGACCCCCCTTTTATCTCAGCCCCCGCTTGATGAATCCCCCCCAAACTTTCAGGGAAGGAGCGGAGAGCGGCGAGGCAAAGTTGCTGAAATATTCAGCCTGATTGCTCAACCGGCGCCAAAGTTATTCCAAATAAAATGTTGCGATTTCCCTATGGAAATCGATCCTAACTATATATACCTACTGGCGACCGCCAGTAGGTAATATATACATAGATATATATATTACCTACTAGCAGTCGCCAGTATATATATTTACTAAAAAAAACAAAACAAAGGCTACAGGGATATTATAGTTAGGCGCAGGTTATACTCGTACAAAACCAGTGAAATTCAGCATTTATACTTAGCTGAGCTAACTAGAACTTGAGCCCCCGCAATGCACTGCTTATGACCTCACATATTACATCACTCATGACATGGTCAGTGACATCACTGATGATATCTCAAATTACATCACTGAAGACATAATTCTGAGACTGTGAATGAAAGTTAATGAGTCTTAAATATACATACCAAGCTGTATTGGTGAATCAGTGGGTGTATGAGTGCCTGTATGGATGATTCAGGGGTTGAGTGACTGTATAAGTGAGTGATTAGGTGTCTCAGTAAATTTATGGGTGAGTGACTTGGTTGTGTGAATGTCTGTATCGTCTGTCAGTTGTGTCTAAGTGGCTCTATGGGCGTGTGAGTTTTAGGCTCAACTTATTACCATATTTATTAGCGTCACCAGTAGGGTTTTTAACTACAACTGAGCAGAAGGGAACCTGCGGCTGCGACAATAGGTCTCCGCAGGATTCCCTTCATTTTGTATTGTTGTATCCTTTTTACTCAATGCCTAGGCGTAGATTCTTGGTAAACATTTTAAAACAAGCTAAAATGAAACATGCTCGTGAGGCCTTAATCTATTTACAACGAGCATCCGACCCGTTGACACTGTGCTGCATTATGAATTTTATTAAAGTGGCGGTCCGATTAAGGGTAACCAGAGGGGAGGTATGATTGTTAAGATTGTCATTGTATTCTTTGAGATTCCCTTCTCCCCATTTATATGTATTTAATAGTATTACAAGCAGGATTCTACAAAGATTTAATTGAATTTTAAATTGCTGTATGTATATAAGTGCTTTTATGGTGATTTTTAATCATCGAATAAAGAATTCTTGACTTGACTTGACTTGAGTGAGTACGTGAGTTTCTGTATGGGTGAGTGATTGGTTGTCTGAGTACCTATATTGGTATATGAGTGTCTGTGTGGGTGGGTGAGGAGGTGTGGGACTGCATCTATGGGTGAGTGAATCAGTGGCTGTGTTATTGATTGTATAGGTGAAATAGGTGTGTGACTAAGTATGGGTGACTGACTCAGTGTGTGAGTGGTTGTATGAGTGGCTATGTCAGTGGCTGTGTTAGTGAGTGAACGAGTGGGTATGTGAGTTGCTATATGGGTGAGTGAGTGGATGTATGTGCTTATCTAAGAATCAGTGACTAGCTGTTTAAGTACTAGTGTGGGTGTGTGAATGCGTTTGAGAATGGTAGTGTGGAAGCTGGAGTGGGTGTATGAAAGTTTATATCGGGGTGTGAGTGGGTGCATCAGAAGTTCTGTGGATGATGTCATTAGTGATGTAATTTGAGATGTCTTCAGTGATGTCACTGACCATGTCATGTGTGGCGTAATATGTGAGGTCATAAGCAGTGCATTGAGGGGCTTGCGTTATAGTTACCTCTGCTAGCTATTAATGCTGCATTTCACTGGTTTTGCATGAGTGAAACCTGAGCCTAACTATAAAGTCCCTGCAACCTTTGGTTTTTTTCAGTGAATTTCAAAGTTTTTTTTTAAATTCCATTTCCTAACTATAACTTCCTTGTAACCTTTAGTTTTTTTCAGTGAATTTCTAAGGTTTTTTAAATACTAATTCCTAACTATAATATCCTTGTAACCTTATGGTTTTTTTAAGTAGTAGTCGTGTTTGCAGAGTGGTACAGAAAGGGGACTGGGCCAGCTCTAAGGCTTCTTGACCCTCAAGGTCCCTCAGGAGGGAAGTAGACTTCATCCCCCAACCAGTAGTGCGCCATGAGCTGCGTTTGCAGAGTGGTGGTGAATGGGGTCATGGCCTCCAAAGATCTTTTAGCAATCCCACTGTGTGGGACTTACTGGGGGTAACAGGAGGAGCAGTTGGCTCCCAAGGATGCCCTTGGGGGTCAACAACCCCTCCTGTTGCCTCCAGTAAGTCCCATACAGCAGGATTGCTGCAACCTTGTAGAAGGCCATGCCCCTTTCTCCATCACTCTGCAAGTTTGCTTCCTGGCCCACTACTAGTAGGGGGATGATGTTCCCTTGGCTATTGAGGGTTCTTGGGGGCCAACTACCCCCCTGTTACCTCCAGCAAGTTCCACACAGGGGGTTTGCTGTGAGGTTTGCCATGCCCCCTTTCTCCGCCACTCTGCAAAATCCCCTCCTGACGCACTACTACTTGGGGGATGAAGTCCCATTGACTCTTGAGGATCCTTGGGGGTCAACTACCCCTCCTGTTACCTCCAGTAAGCCCCATACAGCTGAATTACTGAGAGGCTGTCAGAGACTCAACCCATCTGTAAACGCACCTCCTGGTACACTGCTGCTTGGGGGAAGAAGTCCACTTTAGTCCTGAGGTCCTCAGGAAGCAAGGAGACTTTGTATTTGAATGTATTGACCACTCTCTGGGTCACATGATCAAGACTCGTTAGGGTTGAAATGCTTAAAGAATTAATCACTGGAAATAAAACTTGCTGCATGAAACATTATCTGGAGTGGCTCTTTTTGCTATCTGAAAGTGAGGGCATGTTTTTGGGAATATATTAGCAGTGGTGCCTGTATGAGAGCCTCAAGCCTCTTGGAAGGGTATTTCTTTAGCTTCAAGAGTCATTTGTATCTATCTATCTATATATATATATATCTATATATATATATATATATATATATACATATATATATATATATATATATATAGATATATATATATATATATATATATATATATATATATATATATATATATATATATATATATATATCTCTGAGGAAGTTTTAGTGCAAAACAAAACGCATCATGCAAAACGCCTGAATAAAGGAATTTGGCAGCTTACCTGGTGTTCCGCGGTGCTCTGTTCCCTCTGCAGCGGTGGGGGACAGTGGAGAACATATATATGTTGCGCAACAGAGGACCCTTCCATTTTGGGTCGTGACTGCATGGGCAAATTGACTTTGTTTTCACGCCGAGGGATCGGATGTCCACGACCCGCCACCCGGAGGCTGAATTAAAATGCTGCTGTCACGAGGCGGTCCAAGACTTCTTGGAGAGGCACAGACACTGTTCTTATGTCTCCAGCAGTTGTTTCATTTGAATGGATAGGCTGGAAGTAGGGGACCGAAGGTTGTTTTTCCACGAGTTTTCCAAGCCTATCCCCCTGCATCACAACACCTATCAGTACGCTGCCCTCCGGGACTTGCAGTTTTGACATTGGACTGCAAACAACGCCCTGCAGGCAAACGAGATGCAGGTTTGTCCCTCGCCACTGTGGCTAGGAGGAGCCTATTTATAAACACTTTTTTTAGGAGTTTGGGTGTTGAACTGTGGCATTTGAAAAAGGCACACAGTCGAAACCGGTCATGCCGTTCACGGGGGATCCATGCAGCCCCCCAATTCAGTTTTGCTATGTGCCAGGGGTAGGTGGTGGTTCCCAGGGCATTTATAAGCTCCAGGACGGGGGCCATGCACCCCCTCCTTTAATGCTCCTTTGCCCTGGGATCTAGTCTACCTGGGGGCCTATTAAAAAAAGAAGCAACGCTTTTATTTTTTGGCAGGAGCCACGACCACATTGCTGCTTCAGCGGAAACATTTATTTCTTTTAGTTTTGTTTGAGCTGGCTGGGTCCCTCTGGGGCCCCCCCCAGGAAGCATAGGGGTTCATAGTATTCCTACCTTGCCTCCATCCCAATTTTCTCTACGTTTTTTATGGGACTTGGCTCAAGCTGAGTCCCAAGATGGCTGCCAACACTTCCTGGTTTGAACTGTTGTCAGACAATCAGATTTGAGCACATGGACTGTTAAATCCTTGGATGATCGATGTCTCTATATATGCAAATTTTGATTTTCCTGAATATTTACAAAACTAATGAATGGCTTTGCACCAAATTACTAAGAGAAAGCTTTCTGGCCCAACAACTACCTTTCTGGTGTAATTCCATTCAGCAGTTCGGGCTGTTGTCTTGTCTAAACCCTTTATGGGAATTAACATGGGTAGAACGCATTTGGGACCCCCTTTTTCTCAGCCCCCACTTGAAGGATCACCACAAAACTTTCAAGACAGCAGCTGATGTAAGCATCATACTAGTTTTGAATTCACAAGGATCTCTCAAATGACGCAAAGTTATTAACAAATGAAAAAACGCTTGTGCTATGGTAACTAGGTCCTAACTCTAAGTACCTAATAACGAATGCCAGTAGGTAATATATATATATATATATATATATATATATATTCACTGAAAAAACCATAGGTTTCACATTTGTTATAGTTAGGAATTAGCATTTAAAAAACCTTTGAAATTCACAGAAAAAAACAAAGGTTTCACACTAGTTATAGTTAGCTGAACATTTTACTCATACAAAACCATTGAAATTCCCACGTTATAGTTAGTTGGACTCGCTATAACTCACGTGCCCGCAATCCACTGCTGATGATGTCACATATTATATCATTCATGACATGGTCAGTGACATCACTGATGACATCACTGATGACATCTCAAATGACATCACTGATGACATCACTGATGACATCTCAAATGACATCACTGATAAAGTAAAGTAAAGTCCACATTTGTAAAGCGCACAATCACCCGTAAGGGTCTCTAGGCGCTGGGGGGCCGTCGGGGAGATTAAGCGAGCTATTGCCCAGAGTCACATGGTGCTGGGCTAACCTGCCGCCGGAGCCGGGGATCGAACCGTGGTCCCCAGATTCCAGCGTCAGTCGCCCTGGCCGCGGCGCCACACCTCTCCCACTGATGACATCACTGATGTCATCATCCAGTGTCTGATTGTTTCTGTAAAGTTTAAATATGTTTTACATATTGAAGAATGAGTGGATGTATAAGTGTCTGGATGAAGGATTTAGTTGGTGCGTAACTGACTGACTGTATGAGTGAGTGATTAAATGTGTCTTACTGTGTGAATGTGTGCATCAGTATGTCTGTTGTTGTATAAGCTGCTGCATCTGTTGATCAATAGCTATATGAGTGGCTATATGGGTTATTGATTGGTTGCCAAAGTATTTGAGTGTGTGTGTGGGTGGCTGGGAGGTGTGTGTCTCTCTGCATAGATGTGTGAGCAGTTGATTCACCAGGTGTATGGGTTCAAGAGTGCATGTGGAAACAGCTGTATGGGCGGTTGACTGTGTGCATGGTTGTATTGGTGAGTGAATGCATATCTCAGTGCTACATGCCCAAGTAAGTACATATGTAAAACACAGTGCATGTGAGAGTTGGCATATATAAATGACTATACATGAGAGCCACTGATTGTGTGAGTGGCTGTATGGATCAATGTGTACTTATATAAGTGGTTGTATAAGAAAGTAAGAATGTGTTAGTATATGTTTGTATAATTGAGGTGTTGTCTGTATAACTGTATAGATGAGGAAATGGGAAAGTGATTGATTCTTTGCATGACTGACTAGGTGTGTGAGTAACTCCATGGATGAGTGGCAGTGTGTGAGTGTCTGTATAGGTGTATGAGTGCATATGATAGTGTTGTAGTGATGAGTTTCTCTATATATGAGTGATTGTATGGGTGAATAAGTGGATGTGTGTGTAGACCTAGGAATCAGTGAGTGTGTATGTAGTTACGGGTATTGATGTGTCAATAATTTCAGGAATGGTAGTTTGTATTTAACACTGGGTGTATCAAAGGTTAGATTAGAGTGTGAGGAGGTGCATCGTATTATCACATGAATGATGTCATCAGTGATGTCATCAGTGATGTCATTTGAGA
Organism: Lissotriton helveticus; assembly: GCF_964261635.1. Taxonomy (NCBI): domain Eukaryota; kingdom Metazoa; phylum Chordata; class Amphibia; order Caudata; family Salamandridae; genus Lissotriton; species Lissotriton helveticus. Next base: position 1,051,636,461 of record NC_136070.1, read on the forward strand.
TGTCATCAGTGATGTCATCAGTGATGTTATTTGAGATGTCATCAGTGATGTCATCAGTGATGTCACTGACCATGTCATGAATGATGTAATATGTGACATCATCAGCAGTGGATTGCGGGCGCGCGAGTTATAGTGAGTCCAACTAACTATAACATGGGAATTTCAATGGTTTTCTATGAGTAAAATGTTCAGCTAACTATAACTGGTGTGAAACCTATGGTTTTTTCTGTGAATTTCAAAGGTTTTTTAAATGCTAATTCCTAACTATACCAAATGTGAAACCTCTGCTTTTTTCAGTGAATTTCAAAGGTTTTTTAAAAGCTAATTCCTTTGTATATAGAGTTTGTAACCTACGATTTTTAGTGGTTTTTTTTATTAGCTGTTTTTTATAACTATTAATTATTGTTAATTTTTAAAAAAAAAATATTTTTCAATGTATTTTTCTTTCTTTTTCTTAATAATTTTTTCCTGGGGCGCTCAGGGTGCGCGCACCGGTAAGCTTACCCGTATCATTTTGTCTTGGAGCGCTCAGGGTGCGCGCACCGGTAAGCTCACCCGAGAGCGCAGCAAGAGCGCCATTTCTGCATTCGTAAAAAAAAATATGTATGAAAACTAAATAATAATGCAAGACATTCAGTACCATACTTATAAAAGTAGTATTTTTGATTTTCAGAATGAAAATGATTTTGCATTTCCGTAAAGCTAGCAAAACGTCATTTAGGCGCGCCGCGTAAGCACCCACGGAAGCGCCTACGTTCGTGCTGCGTAAGCGCCCCCGGAAGAGCTCCGGTGTGCGCAGCGTAAGCGCGTCAAGTCATGTGACCTAAAAAAACTCTTTTCATTAGTTGTTAACAGTTTTTTTTACAAAGAATGAAAACCCCACCCATTTCCTTCACTTCTTCTTTCACTTTTGTGACAGCAAGACCTGTATTTTTCTGCTCTACCTTTTTGGCAATATACTGGCTGCTAGACCCACCAGTAGCAGTGAGGACTCGGATGAGTTCATACAGGAAGAGGCTCCTCAGCCCAGGGTAAAAGAGCACTTCATATGGAAGTTTTTTACTATACCAGCAGGTAAAAAAAAGGTGAATGCTCCAAAGGTGGAGTGCAGAATTTGCCAAACTGTCCTTTCACGGGGTGACCCTACAAGGAAATACAGTTTTGGCAATTCAACCATGATTCGGCACGTTCAGAGGAGGCACCCCCAGAACAATGCCCGGGAGAATGTCAGGGCTTTGGCACAAAATGCGCTTCAACTTCGACTGGAGGACCAACTGCATCATCAGTGAGAGGGAGACCTGAACAGCTGATTCCTAATATTCAGCCTGTTTTTGATGGCATCACTATAAAATGTAAAGACTGTGATGAACTACTTTGTTACGGTGAACAAAGTATTATGAACATTGTCCGAACAAGGGAAAACCACCGCTGCCGTCCCCAGCCCTAATTTTTATTCTTTTTTTTGCTCCTGTTGAGCAGTTTGACATTCCCTGTTTTTGTTTTTGTTCACTAAGAAAACCTAAAAAGAAGAAAAAAACTGTTATTTTTAGAAATACCTCCAATTCTCCAAAAAGAGCTGTATTCTTAACAAATACAAAAGGAGTGAGTGAAGTGGAGTGCAGTGAGAAAGGAAAGGAAAATGAGTGAGGGAGCAAAAAAAGGGACGAGAGGGGAAGGGAAGTGAAGTAGGGGGATTGAAAGAAGGTGAGTGTGGGAGTATGGCTGAGTTATAGGGTGTGAGCGTGACAGAAGAGGAGTGAGAGACTAAGAGGACGGAGAGAATGAGACTAACAGAGAGAGAATGAGGGAAGGGGAGTGTAGAACTAAGAGGACAGAGGGAGTAAGAGAAGGCATTAGTAAAGTAGAGTAAGGAGAGTAAGGGAATGAAAAAGAGTGAAGGAGTGAAGGAAGGGAAGAGAGAGGCAGAGACAGACATGGTACATTATATCTAACATTCTGGTCATGTGCCTAAGATTACACTGTGACTGAAGCTTGATTCACCCATCAGTGTGATCTTAGGCAGAGAAACACATACTGTTGACAGAGACAGACATGGTACATTATATGTAACATTCTGATCATGTGCCTAAGATCACACTGTGAGTGAAGCTTGATTCACCCATCGGTGTGATTTTAGGTTGAGACACACATACTGTTGGCAGAGACAGACATGGTACATTATATCTAACAATCTGATCATGTGCCTAAGATCACACTGTGAGTGAAGCTTGATTCACCCATCAATGTGATTTTAGGTTGAGACACACATACTGTTGGCAGAGACAGACATTGTACATTATGTCTAACATTCTGATCATGTGCCTAAGATCACACTGTGAGTGAAGCTTCATTCACCCATCAGTGTGATCTTAGGCAGAGACACACATACTGTTGGCAGAGACAGACATGGTACATTATATCTAACATTCTGATCATGTGCCTAAGATCACACTGATGGGTGAATCAAGCTTCACTCACAGTGTGATATTAGGCACATCACCAGGATGTTACATGTAATATACCATGTCTTTAAAAAACATGTACTTCCATATTTTTAAAGACATCAACTAAGCATACCTTTTTACCAGAAAACATTTTCTATAGTAAATTGTTTTTCACACAAAGCAGAGCCCTTTTAAATGACCGATTCATAAAGGGGGTGGTGATGGACAGAGTATCTGAATTAAGCAGAACACTCCTACCCAGTCAAAAGATCAGGGCTTGATCCATCACCGTTTTTTAGCTCACTGCACCATCCCAGCTCAGAACCTGGCTACATGCAAATTAGTCTGACCCTGGCCCAGTGCATCATGGGAACAGGGCAGACCAAACTACCAAGCCAATTCTTTACTGGAAAGGAAACAAGCTTCCGGGGACCGGTTTCTGGCATTACAGCCGTCTTCGGCCCGGCTTGCTTGAATCCTGATGGTGCAGTGAGCAAGGGACTCACATCTGAGCATACCCTTCCACACTTGTGGTGGCCAAAACGATTCATAAAGGGGGTGGTGATGGACAGAGTATCTGAATTAAGCAAAACACTCCTACCCAGTCAAAAGATCAGGGCTTGATCCATCACCGTTTTTTAGCTCACTGCACCATCCCAGCTCAGAACCTGGCTACATGCAAATTAGTCTGACCCTGGCCCAGTGCATCATGGGAACAGGGCAGACCAAACTACCAAGCCAATTCTTTACTGGAAAGGAAACAAGCTTCCGGGGACCGGTTTCTGGCATTACAGCCGTCTTCGGCCCGGCTTGCTTGAATCCTGATGGTGCAGTGAGCAGGGGACTCACATCTGAGCATACCCTTCCACACTTGTGGTGGCCAAAACGATTCATAAAGGGGGTGGTGATGGACAGAGTATCTGAATTAAGCAGAACACTCCTACCCAGTCAAAAGATCAGGGCTTGATCCATCACCGTTTTTTAGCTCACTGCACCATCCCAGCTCAGAACCTGGCTACATGCAAATTAGTCTGACCCTGGCCCAGTGCATCATGGGAACAGGGCAGACCAAACTACCAAGCCAATTCTTTACTGGAAAGGAAACAAGCTTCCGGGGACCGGTTTCTGGCATTACAGCCGTCTTCGGCCCGGCTTGCTTGAATCCTGATGGTGCAGTGAGCAAGGGACTCACATCTGAGCATACCCTTCCACATTTGTGGTGGCCAAAACGATTCATAAAGGGGGTGGTGATGGACAGAGTATCTGAATTAAGCAGAACACTCCTACCCAGTCAAAAGATCAGGGCTTGATCCATCACCGTTTTTTAGCTCACTGCACCATCCCAGCTCAGAACCTGGCTACATGCAAATTAGTCTGACCCTGGCCCAGTGCATCATGGGAACAGGGCAGACCAAACTACCAAGCCAATTCTTTACTGGAAAGGAAACAAGCTTCCGGGGACCGGTTTCTGGCATTACAGCCGTCTTCGGCCCGGCTTGCTTGAATCCTGATGGTGCAGTGAGCAAGGGACTCACATCTGAGCATACCCTTCCACACTTGTGGTGGCCAAAACGATTCATAAAGGGGGTGGTGATGGACAGAGTATCTGAATTAAGCAGAACACTCCTACCCAGTCAAAAGATCAGGGCTTGATCCATCACCGTTTTTTAGCTCACTGCACCATCCCAGCTCAGAACCTGGCTACATGCAAATTAGTCTGACCCTGGCCCAGTGCATCATGGGAACAGGGCAGACCAAACTACCAAGCCAATTCTTTACTGGAAAGGAAACAAGCTTCCGGGGACCGGTTTCTGGCATTACAGCCGTCTTCGGCCCGGCTTGCTTGAATCCTGATGGTGCAGTGAGCAAGGGACTCACATCTGAGCATACCCTTCCACACTTGTGGTGGCCAAAACGATTCATAAAGGGGGTGGTGATGGACAGAGTATCTGAATTAAGCAGAACACTCCTACCCAGTCAAAAGATCAGGGCTTGATCCATCACCGTTTTTTAGCTCACTGCACCATCCCAGCTCAGAACCTGGCTACATGCAAATTAGTCTGACCCTGGCCCAGTGCATCATGGGAACAGGGCAGACCAAACTACCAAGCCAATTCTTTACTGGAAAGGAAACAAGCTTCCGGGGACCGGTTTCTGGCATTACAGCCGTCTTCAGCCCGGCTTGCTTGAATCCTGATGGTGCAGTGAGCAAGGGACTCACATCTGAGCATACCCTTCCACACTTGTGGTGGCCAAAACGATTCATAAAGGGGGTGGTGATGGACAGAGTATCTGAATTAAGCAGAACACTCCTACCCAGTCAAAAGATCAGGGCTTGATCCATCACCGTTTTTTAGCTCACTGCACCATCCCAGCTCAGAACCTGGCTACATGCAAATTAGTCTGACCCTGGCCCAGTGCATCATGGGAACAGGGCAGACCAAACTACCAAGCCAATTCTTTACTGGAAAGGAAACAAGCTTCCGGGGACCGGTTTCTGGCATTACAGCCGTCTTCGGCCCGGCTTGCTTGAATCCTGATGGTGCAGTGAGCAAGGGACTCACATCTGAGCATACCCTTCCACACTTGTGGTGGCCAAAACGATTTAAATGACCACTACAAAGCAAAGCAGAAACCTAACTCATTTCCAAAATACATTTCCAATATGCAGTATACAATTTTTTTCTAGCCTTACAAAAAAACATAACACACAATGCAAGAATAAAGAAGCACAATATGCTTCTTAATCTTCCCTATACTGCATACAGCAGTGTATCTTCATTAAATGAATCATATATCAGATAACACACAGGCACAGAGTAAAGTGAGACACAAGCAAAGAATACTCTTTAAGCTGATTGGGGCAACCTGTTACAAGGCACAGGTGACATTATTGAAAAATGTGAAAATGTTTTCGCTTATTTCAAACAGAAAGGCAGTGTGATACTTCACCAAAATTTAAAAAGCAGACTTTTTTCCAGAAAATATTTTCCATACTAAATCGTTTTTGACACAAAGCACAGCTCATTTAAATGATTACTACAGAAACAAAGCAGAAACCTAACTCCTTTTCAAAATACATTTCCAATATGCACCATTCTATTTTTAAACACCATTACAAAAAAACATGACACAAAATGCAAGAATTAAGAAGCACAATATGCTTCTTAATCTTTTCCATAGTGCACTCTATCTTTTATAAAAGAATCATTACTCACCTTTAAAAATGATTTGGAAGATATAGAACAGTGTCAGTCACACTCAACAGATTTTCTTAAGAAAAATCTCTGAATAATGCTTCTTTCACTTGAGCCTCAGAATAACGGCCAGATTCTTTCTCATTTCAGACTCATATTCTTGTACATAACCAATCAACATTGTTCCCACACAAATTCAAAACCAAACTGCACATTTTAATTGGTGGTACATTTCAAGACTTTGAAACTCACATAACATTCACCCATTCCCCCAGTGTTCATTCACCCTGTAACCATGGTAACTCACTCCTAACCCAGCACACAATTCACAAGTTCATCATACTATGTTGCAAAAGAATACAGCAAGGGTGTTTGACCTCTCAATGTACTAGCTAATCAAGTGCAATGTTTCTTTAAATGACTTTTTCTCAACCATTGAAATGACTTCTTTAAAAAAAAAAGCATGCACCCTAATTTTCAGTGGTGAATTTTAAGAAAGCACCAATCATTTCTTATTTTTCAACTGCACTGAATCTCAACCACTTTTTTCATAATTCCTACTTTCAAACTGCCATTTCATTTCCACAACTCATCTGACTAGAAGCACATGTACCTTCAAGATGCCTAAAGTCTGGTTTGTGGGTCATAGCTATGTCTTCTAGGGTGAAAAATGTGCAAGCAACAGAAGAATTTACAACCTTGATTTACCAAATGTGGACATTGTGTGGATTGGACAGAGAGGATTAAGAAGTCACCAACTGATACCATTGATAAAATCCGTTATGCATCTTCCACACCCTGACCTTATAATTGTGCACTGTGGTGGAAATGACCTAGGCACTTTGACTGGGGTAGGTCTGGAAATGCTTTTAAAGGACATCTTTGGGCAATTAATGTCACTTTTTCAAAAAACTGCCTTGGTATTTTCTAATATATGCCAAAGGCAAAAATGGAACTGGTCCAACCAATTTTGTCCACAGATTGAGAAAGCAAGGAAACATGTAAATAAATCTGTTTCTGCTTTCCTCAGAGACTATGGTATGGGTTCCATTTACCACAACAACTTGCGTTACAACATGCAAGGCATCTATAGGAGAGATGGTGTTCATTTTACAGATGAGGGGAATAGAGTTTTCCTCTTGAATATGAGACTCTGCATTGGTACCTACTTGTAGGTACAAAAAACACCCACATAACACAACAGCTATTTTCAGAGCTACCCTACTTGTAAGAACTCTACATTATTTTTGTTACTCTATTTTCTTGCACTATTTTTCCCCGTGGTGCGCTCAGGGTGCGCGTACCGGAAAGCGCACCTGGGAGCGCACCCAGCGCTTACCCCGCGAAAATTTCAAAAAAAATAAAATAGTTATTTTGCCCTTCAGGGTCCTTCTAGGTCCCCCTCAAAAAACCTAGGGGTCAAGAGGTGTCTACCCTGCCCCTTTTTAATTATTTCCCCCTTTTTTTTCACCTCTTGTGTCTCGATTCTACCGAGACACAAGATGGTGGACTCTCCGGACTGTTTAGAATGTTGACAGACACCCGACAGCCAATCAGCTTTCTGCTCGCGCACTCCCGTAGCGCGCCGGGTGCGCTCCCCGGCACGCGTTAATTTAAAAAAAAAACACTGGAGCAATTTTCACCAAATATAGCAAAGGCACATCTGCGTACCAGTCCCTACAATTTTGCCAAGTTTGACGCAATTCCATTCAGCGGTTCGGGCTGTAGACTTGTCAGACCATTCTATGGAAATTAACGTGGGGAAAACACGTTTTGGGACCCCCCTTTTTTCCCAGCCCCCACTTCACGAATCCCCCCGAAACTTTCAGGGAAGGAGTAGAGCGGAGCTGGGCAAAATTTGGGAAAATTACACGCAAATTCCTCAACCGGCGCCAAAGTTATTCCCAATAGAATGTTGTGGATTTCCTATGGTAGCTAGGTCCCAACTATAACTACCTACTGGCAACCGCCAGTAGGTAATATATATATATATATTCACAGAAAAAACGTAGGTTTCAGAGGTGTTATAGTTAGCTGGTCATTTCACTCATACAAAACCATAAAAATTCCTCCGTTATAGTTAGTTCTGCTAACTATGACTCGCGCACCCGCAATGCACTGCTGATGATGTCACATAATGCATCTTTCATGACATGGTCAGTGACATCACTGATGACATCACTGATGACATCATCCAGTGAATGTGGCTTGGTTTGAAATTTTAATATTTATTTTATATATATATACCAATCTGTATTGAAGATTGAGTGGATATATAACTGTATGGATGGAGGATTTAGTAGCTGTATGACTGTCTGTTTAAGTGAGTAATTAAAAGTGTCTCACTTAATACATGAATTAGTAACTAAACTATGTGAATGTGTGCATCACTGTCTCTGTTGTTGTATAACATGCTGCATCAGTTGGTCACTAACTACATGAGTGTGTATTTTAGCTATTGATTAGTTGGGTGAGTATTTGTATGGGACACTGAGTTTGTGTGTGGTTGGATGGGGTGTGTGTAACTCTACTCATAGATGTGTGAATGGTTGATTGACTTGATGTATAGGTTTAAGAGTGCATATGGAAACAGTTGTTTGGGTGACTGAGTGTATTTATTTGTGTGTTGGTGATCGAATATATGTTTTAGTTGTACATCTTCAACAGGAACAGGAACAGACTAACCAATGATGGGCAATTAGTGTTGTCAATGAAATTGCTCTCAAAGAGACCCTGTTTGTGGAGTTATGTATGTGATGAATTTGCTCAGTTAGGAATTATGGTAAGAGGTCATCAACAGCCATGTTACATAGTGTTGCAGTAGAATACTTTCACCATTGGTGTGGCCACGTACTGCTAGTGCTGTGCCTTGTCTGCCGAAGAGTACTTGAGGAAAGGATTGTGGAGCATATGGGTCTGGTAGAAATGATTCACAGTGGGAAGAAAGTAAACATTTACAATAACTAGTGGGGTGGTGGAAAAGTTCACTTGTCATGTTTTTTAACCTATTTAATTTCACATTTTATGGTTGCACTTGGAGCTGGAGGTTGAACGTTTTTCGTTTGTCAATCCAAGCCATGGGAACCAACTTAGTGAACAGATATATTTCGAAAAGACTAACATCATTTGTATTATTTTCTGTTTCCAAACAAAGCAGAGAGTAAAATATCTGTATTCAAATGATCTTGGCACATGTCTTCACAGGTTCTGCCTCTCTGCATGAAAAACTTCAGTAACTCTAAAACCATTTGGTGCTAGAAATTGAATTTACAATGCTGTTGCAGGGATTCTTCACATACACAAAACTATGCGCAGGATTATGGGACCTCGGTATATAGGGGCTAAGCCTTCCCACCACCTTAGTGCCCATGAGCCCAGGACTGACTAGCTATAGTGTCTCACTCGCTCTCCTACACACACACACGAAGAAGCAAATGATTAGACACCTCAGAACAGAACACTTCCAGATCTCTCAGGAATCGTTGTAACAAGACACACCTTTTCGCTCACACTTTCATACTTGTCCACATTAAGAACTAATCAAGACACAAATATAGTTTAAAACGTTTTTTTAAACTATCATGTATCAATGCAGTATACGGACCACAACAAGCATAAGAAGGCATAAAACTAATACAGTTAGCTTTGCAGCTGGGCCATATATCATAATGGGAAATGTCAGTATACGGACCACAACAAGCATAAGAAGGCATAAAACTAATACAGTTAGCTTTGCAGCTGGGCCATATATCATAATGGGAAATGTCATCATATACAGACAATGGAGAAAGGACTATAATGCCTAACCTCCCTCCCCCTGGTGGGAATAAGTAGGATTATATAATAGAAGATCTCTGGGGTTTGTCAGCAGACCCCATACCTTAGTGTCTAGATGGTGTATCTACATCATAGAAACTGCATTGCTCTTCTCCCTGGAAAGCTCCCTTTCCAAGTGTGTGTTACCTACACATGCATCCCCATAATATCAAAGCACGAGTTTCGAGCAGCAATTGCATTAGCATGATTTGTCTAGATGCTAGGGACTGACCAGAACAGAATAACAATGGGGCTTTGTTTATCGACTTTGCTCGAAATGTTCAGACTAAACTCCAGGAACAGGCAGAGAACGAACACAGTAGGCAGTTCTCATGTGAAAGACATAAACAGAGTCCTGCAAAACTAATGCTGTGCAGTAACGTGTGCTAAAACCTTCATCATGGCTACTGACTCATGCTAACTTGGTGATGTCGACAATGTCCCTATCGGCCATGTGACAATGCAATACGTTTTCCATGTGGATGAAATTGATTGCATGGGAAGCGGGTATTAGGGAAAGACAGGGGTGTGACATGATGCCACATAACACAAACATCACATCTTCTGTTGATAAAAAACATCGAAGCGTACCTTGTGCAGTGCATAGCTTTGCACTCACAAAGTGCAGTCTTCATCGGATGCACACCATACTGACTTAAACAAAAAACATATACTTCTAAAAATTGGCACTGCCAATTCAGTCCAATTCAGTTATCATCATTAGTAGTAAAATTCAATGTTGTCATCTATGCCCGCAAATACATTCAAATCAATGGCCTGAAGTAGAATTGAGGTACTTTTGCATTCATTTGATTTTCAGTTTTCCCATTACAAGTCATATTATTCCACTATATGCTACCCTTATTAGTACCACAGACAGAAATATAAGCAGATATTTCATTTAGCCATGCAGGAGAAATGCTACAAAAAGGCCCACATCCTTTAGAAACAATCTTAACTGAATTTGCTAACCACCATTAATGGATTAGTGTTTAGTTCTGCATGATTGGAGGCTGATTGCAGCGGTTGGTTGGCCACTTACAGATCGTTGGGTGCACAGACAGGCTGCAGACCAGGTCGTGTGTCCAAACTCCTGCCACGTACCATCAAAAGTTGATTTCAGTAGGAGAGTTGAATGAATACGATTAAAAAAAAAATACTGAAAAAAACAAAAATTAAAGTGATATTATAAATAGATATGGTATAGAGATCTTATGTCATGTTCTAAAACCCCCAGAAATTAGCTGAAAAAAGGTTAAACTGACTTTATGGTTAGGTAAGGTAATAATATTTTAGCTTCCATTTAAAGGAACCCTAGAAATTCATTGAAAAATCAAAGGTTAAAATTGTGTTATAGTTAGGTGTGGTAATAGGATTAACATTTAAAAAAAACATTATGCGCAGATGTTACAGTGATGTTATCAATGATGTGATAGAACATTATATGAGTGATGTAAAAAGTGAGGTTGTTAACATTTACTTGAGGGCACAAATGAAAGTTACTTGAGATAACTATAACTGGTGAATCGTATGCTTTAACTGACAATTTCTCCATATTATAGCATTGCTTTAACTCAGCCTGGGCCAAGCTCACGGAGTTTCACTCTGCAGAATTCCACAGAGTTACTGAAAAACTCCACCGAATTCCACGAGCGAGTGGAGTATTTCTAGGCAACCCCTAATTCATAGCAGGATCTGTTATAGGAATACCTGGTGGTATCTCAAGCCCTGCAGGTGTCATTAGTGCGAAGTAAATACACAACCTTTACACCTCCCCATGCGGTGACTGCAGATCGTAGCAATGTTTAAATTTGTTGCAAAATGAAAAAAACATTTTCCATTGCACCATTTTGTGTGTATACTTTTAGTTCCCTGGTGAGGCGGATCTTTTCGTTAGGAATAAGTGAATTTTCGGGCATTGGTGTCACCCATTGTGTCCCCTGTTTCACTAGGAAGGCTTGCTGGAAGACTTTGAAGTCTGCTAAATTCACTCCCCCCAGGGTTTTCGCTAGTCCCAGTTTCTTAATACTGACCCTTGCCTTCTTGTCCCGCCAAAGGAATTTGGTGAGCATGCTGTTGATTTTCTGGTGGAAATCTTTAGTGAGCAGGAGGGAAAGCATGCTTGTTAGGTAGTTGATCAGTGGTGTGATCATCATTTTTATCGTTTCAATGCGTTCCCACCATGTTATGAATTTTGGTGACCAGTTCTCTAGGAGGTTCTTCACTTCTCCTAGTAGGGATTTTTTGTTGTGTCTTAGCGTGTTGATCAGGTCGGTACCAAAGTGTATACCCAAGTATTTGATGTGCCCAGTCTGGCAAGTCAATCCCGAGTCCCCTAGTGTGTCTTTCGTGAAGTAAATGTTTAACAGTTTGCATTCGGATTTTTCGTTGTTTAGACTGTACCCTGATAAATTGGAGTATTCTGCTATTGTGGACATCAGGGCCTTAATTGAGGGCTTTGGTTGTTCTGCTATTATTAGGATACCATTTTACTACGGCACCCTTGAGGTCAAACCCTTTTATGCTTTCGTTTAGTTTTATGTCCTGAATGAGGGGTTCTAGGGCCAGAAGGAAAAGTGCCGGTGAGAGAGAGCATCCCTGTGTTGTTCCCTGCTGCAGTTTGAAGGGGTCCGAGAGTGAGTCATTAACTGAGATACGGGCTGATGGTGCCTGTTAGAGGGCCATGACCATTCTGATATATGGCTCTCCTAGTTTGAAGGTCTGCATGCACTGCTCTAGGAAAGCCCAGGAGACCTTATCGAAGGCCTTCTCTGCGTCTAGTGCGATCGCTACTGTTGGGTCAGTTTTTGTTGATGTTTGGTGTAGTATATGGCAGAATAGTCGTGTATTGTCGCTGGACATACGGTTGAGCATGAATCTGACTTGGGCGTTACTTATTAATTTGGGTAGGACCGTGTTTAGTCTGACCGCCAGGATTTTGGCGTAGATTTTACAGCCAACATTGATGAGGGATATGGGTCTGTAGTTTTTTGGAAGTTGTTGGTCTTTACCTTCCTTAGGGATAACTATTATGTTGGCCTCTGTCATGGATTGGGTTACTGTTCCTGTAATTGCAACCTGGTTGAAGACTCTTTTCATGGTTGAGTTAGGAAGGTCTTATAGAAGTCGGCAGTGTAGCCGTCTGGTCCGGGGGCCTTGTACTTTTTTAGTGACTTGACTGCCATTACTATTTCAGTGTCGTTGATTTCCTGGCCTAGTCTTGCTGTGTCTGCGGGGTCTAGCTTGGGGAGCCCTAATCTATCTAGGTATTTTGTGCATTCCTCTTGGTTGAGTGTTTGCTCTGACTTGTATAGCTCTGAGTAGAAATCCTGGAATGTGCTGAGGATCTCCTTGTGTCTTGTGTGTGTTTTGTTGTTTGAGTCCGTAATGGACGAAATCGCCACATGGTTGCGTTTGTGTTTCAGGTATGATGTTAACAGTTTCCCCGTTCTGTTGGCTTCACACAGGTTGCACGCTTTGCATCTGCTGAACCTCAGCCGTGCCCTTTCCCTCAAGATTTGACTGTATTCGTATTCGTGTTGCATTAGTGCGGAAAGGAGTGCTTTGTCATTTGTGGCTTTTGCATGGTCTAGCTCTAGCTTTTTTATCTCTTTCTCGAGTTGGTTTATTCTCAGGTTTGTTTTTCTGTTTATTCTTGCCTTAATTCCTATTAGTTTACCCCGATTGTTGCCTTTAGTGCCTCCCACAGTGTGTTAATGCTAGTCTCTGGGGAATCGTTGTGTTTTAGGTATTCCGCTATGGCTTCCTCGATTTCTTTTTTGTACCCCAGGTCTGAAATAATTTCACTGTTAAAGCACCGCCTTCTGGGGATTGCTTCGTTGTGTCAGCAGCATAGTTTTAGGCTAATGGCTGAATGGTCTGAGACCAGTCTTGGTGCTATATCCGTTTGTTCTATCAAGTGCATGTGTGACCCCGATAGTAAGATGTAGTCTATTCTGGTGTAGGAGTTATGTGGGCTGGAGTAAAAGGTGTAGTCTCTAGTGTCTGGGTGTTGTAATCTCCATGCATCTTTGAGGTTGAATTTTGTGAAAATGTTTTGTAGTGCGGTGTGGAAGTTGGTGGGGTGGTATGGGCAAGAGGATTGTCTGTCTATTATGTGGTCAAGCAGGATGTTGAAGTCCCCTGCTGTGATTGTAAGTTCGTCCTGAGGGAGTTTCCCTAGTGTGTCTGACACTTCCGCCCAGAATGTGGGGTCGTCTGTATTAGGGCCATATATGTTTGCAATGTGGAATCGCTCCTCCCCTATCAACAGGTTTGTTATTAGGAGTCTACCCTCCTTGTCTTGGAGTTGGGAGTCTATCGAGACCTTTGAATTCTTGGACACTAGGGTCAGGACCCCGCGTTTCTTTATGTCTGCTGGAGAGAAGGCAGTTTGTGCTATCCAGTTGACTCTGACTAGTTTGGCATCTTCCTCGGCTAGTTTTGTTTCCTGCAACAAGTATATATCTCCTTTGGTCTTTCCTAGGTAGTTAATTATCTTCCTGCGATTGATTGGGTGGTTAAGGCCCTTGACATTTAGGGATATTATATTGAGGTCTGCGGTCAGGGTGAATGTTTTGTTGTAAGCCATGTGGTGTAGGGTGTTGCGGGGGTTCTGTGATCCCAACAGTCAGTGTCCTGCGGCATCGCTTGTACTCTGGTAACTCTGTGTGGACCCTTAGTGCCCTGTATTGGTTTGCCCCTGTTTTCACATGTCTTGTGCCATGATGTGTAAGGTGTGGAAAGAAGAATAGAATGGTAAATAGACATAGAAGTAACATACACTAGTGCGGCTCCCTCCGCCCTTCTCCCCCCTCCCCTCCCTCCCCAATTCACTCGTATGTCGGAGGTGCGAGGGCAGGATCGCCATTGTGCCCCCAGAGACAAGTTGTCGGATAAGTCCACCCGCTAGCCCCATTGGCAGTGTAGAGACTACACACCAGTATGGTTACAGGTAGAGAAAGCCATCCTGAACAACCTGAGCCTTTTAGCCCTACTAACAGCAAACACATACCCACACACATCCAATCCGATATTTAAGAACACAAAAATAGCACTCCTACAACTTGACAGGAAAAAGGAGGTTAGCATCAAAAGGGTCCAAGTCAGAATCATTGTGGGCAAATAGCAGTATCAAGTACAACTGGAAAAACCTTACTTACGAGACATGGATAGAAAAAGGCATATGCTACCCACACCAACTGGCGAGGGGAGTGTCCCCCATTACATTCTCTGACCTGAAAGCAATCCACCAACTAGAAGACATAGACCTATGAAGATTCCTAAAAATCAAAGCAGCCTTGACAAAGACAAGCCTAGCCAGCAACCAGCCCTTGATTTTCCAATACGTAGCAAACATCAACAAACTAGGCCACCAAGTCTTGCAAATATACAAGCTACTACGCTAAGACCTTCTGGACCCCAGACCGCTTACACACACTAGGCCTCAGGGACAACCCCTTCTAATGGAACTGCAACATAGAGGAGGGGGGCTAAGCACACCTGATTTTCCACTGCCCAACACTCAGGGAATTCTGGGGTAGTGAATTTGATTTATAGACAATGTATTTAAGTGCAAACCAACGAGGAACTTTGCCTCCCTCACGACGGCGTTTATGCGATCTGAGCTCTCCTCTGAGAGAGACAAGGAACTAATGGACCTACTACTGACAGCTGCGGTTAAACTGGTGTTGAACAATTGGAAGGACGCTAGCAAAGCTACCTACCAAGGATGGATAAACAGGGTCACTCACCTCAGAGGAGCAGACCGCATGGCACTGCAGTACTCACCGTGTAAAGCATCTTCTAAAGGATTGTGGGAAACACTGGACGGGTCCCTAGACCCCCACAAGCCCCCTTAGACTACTGAACCTGAGCTTGAACTGGAGAGACTTATTAACGAACTCAATAAACTTGTATTGTGATAGACGGAATGCACATGTCTTATAAGCGCCAATGCTAAACAGTGTATGTATACCTCTCTAATGGTCTTTCCCATCCTCTTCTCTCTTCCTGTCCTAACTTTGCTGTCCTTTGCTACTTACATCTCCTTCTCTATCAAAATCTAACCAGCATGTGGGTAATCACAGTTATAACAATGTACTAAAAACTAATGCCAGATGTGATTCACCCTGTAACCTGCTAATGATGACTGTATACTGGTTATAAAAATAATAATAACAAACAAATAAAAAATAAAATAAAATTAACATTTTGAAAAAAGGAATCAGAGACTATTGCAGTAGGAATATATGGATAACAGCATGTACAATTACCAACTCCAAGGCAATCCCCAGCTGTGTGCGGGCTGTGGAGTCTGCGGAAAGTCAGTAATCTTTTCTAGTAGATGACATGGACCATGTATCGCCTCCTACCAATAAAAGGTTGACGGTCTTGTGTTTGAAATGAACATTGTGCATGTGATGTCATGAGACTGCTCTGCATTCCAGATGGTAATTTAGGCAAGATCGCATTTTAACCTGGTCCTTCTGTCAAGCAAAAGTTGATAACTGAGTAGTGGGAGGGTTTGGAAAACATTGGGAATGGGAAACTCTGACTCATTGAGTTCATGGTAAGCAGGTTATTTTCTGTGATGTGCATCTTAAAGTAGTGTGTTGTTTTAAAAACATGCTGAGGTCATGCTCATTTCAACGTAGTGTATCTGCAATGTACACAAATGCTTCTACACACACCCTTGTTTCACTGCAGGCATGCTTTTCTGCAGCTATGTTGCATGCTGCATCCTTATTAAATGGCTCTGAATACCTAAAATGACAATGAAAGAATACATGTGTGGTCTATAGTATCCCTAAAGATTAGTATTTTAAGTAAGTACTCTGTACAGGCTAGGTTCCATACCTCATGAATATAAATCATTTCCAGGGGTGAGTATGCCAGTAGGCTCCCTTCTTCTGGCAATTGGTGAAGTGTTTGCTGAACTCCACACTCCAACCATAGCACAGAGTGTCAAAACTCAGTAAACTCTGCAGTCGAAGCTGAGGTTGCCACCCAGTCCTACCTTCAACCTATGAGACAGGTCCTTCTATGCCCAGATCCCTGCAGGCATACATGGCTAAAAATGTGATGTTACAATATAACAGCTGTCATTTTAATTAAGACAGGCCTACTGACATTTCAATGGGTCTGACCAACTTAATATATAAAGTGCGCTTATTGGATTTATGATGAGATCAGCTTGTTAACATTTATAAAGCAGACCTACAATCTTTGTCAAAAACTCACCAACAATTATAAGAGAATGAGGTCCCTGGGGCTCTATAGAGACTAGGGGAGTGGGTGCTTCATGCCCTGTCCATTAAATTTCATAATAGCCATGGGGATGGGGTCCCTGAGGTCTCATAAAGACTCAGGGAGTGGGCTGCATGCCACTCCATATACATTTAAAATGGTCTAAATGGTCTCAGGTAGTAGGGTGCCCTGAACCTCAGAGATGCATGGGTATGGGATGCATGCCTGCTTTGTTCAATATAGTAAACTGCCCCAGTGGATGGAGTCCCCATGCCCTCATAGAGGCTTGGGAGGATTGCATGGCCACTTTCCAAAATTACTAAACTGTTCTGACCCACAGGCCCTGGCCCACCCCATGGGGCTTTTCTTAAAACATGCAGTTATTAGCCATTATTTTTTTGAGTGAGTTGGCAGATCCACTGATCGTAAATGGGTTTGTTGACCCAACCAAAATTTATTACATTTTTGGATCCAAGGTTTCCCTTTTGGACCCCTTCAACCAAGCATAGAGAGCTGGGTATTCCTACCCTGCCCCCCAATTTAGTTTTTAAAACCTTGTCCAGGACAGTTGACTGAGTACTAAAGTGGATGCGATAGCAGCCAATCAGATATTATCTCAAGATCTGTTGGCTCTGCAGATCCTTCACCTCATTAAATATCAATACATTTTGAGCCTTAATTTCTCAAAACCTACTGAGCAGATTTACACCAAATAACAAAAATCACGCTTTCTAGACAAAGATCTAGCTTAGTCCCAAATTTGGTGTAATTCCGTTCAGCCATTTTGGCTACAGCTGTGCCTAAATTGTCTCTGGAAAATTACATTGGGAAAATGTGTTTTCGAACCCCCACTTTTTCTCTGACCCCAATTGAGGGTTCACCCTGAAATTTTTCAGAACAGAGCTGAGAGTTTTTTGTGTCATACGGAGTCAAAGTTATAACCTAACTAAAATATATATTTCCTGTGGGAATGTGGTCCAACTCCTAACTATAACTATCTAGTGGTGACTCCCACAGTGGACCAGGGCCCGGAGGTCAATGCTTTATATTATTTGGGTAAAGTGACACCCTTGGGGCCCCTCCCTGGTCCGATTAGGGCCCTAGGGACCCTATCACATGGGGTCCAGCATCTTTAAGAAAGGGGAGGGGAAGCACAGCCCCACTACCCAAGGCAATCACTGCCCGAGGACCCCATCTCCCATACACTGACAAAAATAGTAAAAGGGCGGGTGGCACACTGCCCACTTCCAGAGCCTCCTTAGGCATCAGGGGTTCCATCCCCATGGGGACACCTCCACTGTGGTGTCCCTGGGAGTCCTCATCTCGACTCTGTGTTCCTGCCAGCAAGAGCATGGAGAGGAAAAACTTGTCTGCTCCCACCAGATGAGACCTTTAAAAATGCTCCCACCAGGTGGCAGCAGACATTTGCTTCTTTGCCCTCAGATCTAGGAAAATACCTGCGTTTGCTGGGCAGGAGCAATACTGACTCCCGATACCCCCAGAATGGGTGCATGCACGGAGACTGTGGGGTGGCGGGGGCCCTGAGATTCCCCCCACAGCCCCCAAGGATGTTTGCTGTGGTCTGCATGCCCATAAAATAGAAATCTTTCCGGGAATGGTGTCCTGGATCCTGCAGATGCTCATGGAGGAAGGCCTTGTGCCCATTCCCCAAAAATATTTGAGTGTGGCCCTCAGAAATAGGGCCTATATAGGCTCAGAAGGGGAACTGCACACCCTCCTCCCCAATTATTATTACAAAAGATTGTCCCTGGTGGGCACAGGGACCTCTTAATTCTGGTAGCCCTGGCATTGGTAAAATTCTAAATGCGATTAGGGACTATAATTATGATGATAATATCAGTATTTGACTCTGTGTGTATGTGTTATGGTTCTAGATCAAGCATACACAAAATGGTCCATAGTTAATGCTGCACTTCATGCTTAAAACATCAATGTGACAATATGACAACGGTAAAGGAGCATGGCAGAAGGAGCAAGCTATGGTGTGTGTGTAATGAGTGCATTGGTAACTATAACTGGAACAGAAACATAACTCAGGTTCTAACTGTGATTTTTAATATTTTATGTTTTTTTATATATTGGTAATAGTTTCCAAACCCAGTTGTACAAGCTTCAGTCAGTCATGTAGACTAAACCCTGCCAGTAGATAACCTCCACAGTGCATGGCTTTCTGCCATACACATTTAGGGTTTGGCACAGGGCCTAGCCTGTGAGTGAACCTAGTTTTTTTTTTACATTTATTTACTTTCCAGCGCTAAACTTGCTTAGCACTGGAAATAACGGAAAAGTAACTTGAAGCAGCGCTTTTGCATTACTTTGCACCATGGAAGAATACATGGTGGAGCATTGACATTCCCATGCAACCACCCAAGGCTTCTCACACTAAATCCAATTTACTAAGTAAAGTAGATTGGATTTATCATGAGGAAACTGCGCCCTTTTGAAGTAGGCCCAAGGAAGGTGAAATGCTTTCATTTGTCCTACCTTTTCCGACTTTGCATGTGTGCTGCACTGTACAACACACAAACAAAGAGGGAAACAGTTTGAAGTGCGTCTCAGCATGGTATTTTAGTACAAAACATACGCAAAGGTGTCTCCATGGCGCACGGCAGCTGATTACTGTGCCGGCACTAGTGAGAGGGGAGGAGAGTGCCTTATTTCAGTAAATAGGGCACTCTCCTCCTCTCCCCTTGTCATGTAGCGCAGGACAGCATTTGAAGCTGCTTCAGTGCGCACGTGAAAAGTTAGTAAATCTCCCCAAAAGGGCAAACATCATTGTGTTCATATTCAACGTGTACATGAACTGTAGCAAATACAATCCCTTGTTGCTCAAATGAATCAGTCCCAATGATGATGGTAAGTCCATGAAATCTGCTTGACTCATTACATAGCCTAGTTCATTTCAACGAAATGGTTAACCTCCAGATCCCACAAGCAGACCCGGGGTAATAGACCAAGTAAAAGGTTGTTTATGATTTTTCCTTACCCTGTCTGGCTCCACTGGGTGATAAGGGGCTTCCTTTGTCCTTTGGTCATTTTGCCTGTGGATTTGTAGAGTAGTATATTTCTTGCTTTTGACTGCAGTAGAGCTGATTGACTTGCCATGCTTGAACCATGGGAGCGCAGTCAGTCTCTCACACACAGGCCACTCGCCTTTTGGCTAGCAATAGTGCAATGGTCGAGACTTGTTGTGCACTTTGAGTCATTGCACTAGTATAATCAAGCTAAGCTTGCTTTGGTGATGGGACTAGTGCCAGGCCTATTATGTCAGAGAGGATTTGAAAGACCCTACACCAGTAGTCATTAACAGGAGGACAGTACTATGCAGAGTGTACATAGTCAGCACCCTGAGCTCCACATCTCAAAGCCATTGAGTTGTCCCTTAAATTATATTTGAAATGCTTAACTAGACAGTGATACTTCTGGTGAAGGAATTAAAAATTTAGGAGGCATACACAGCCGTTAGGGGACAAGGTCCCCAGTTGTCTACAAGAATATTATGATTCCTTTAGATGATAAAGTAGTCAGTAACAAAGAGAAGGATTGTGAGGTGACTGCTTCTTGGGGCGAATGTCGCCGTCCCATGCCAGCTGAGTGTTTTGCCACCAAATTAATCGCTGTACCAAGTCCTTGCTTCAGCTGACCAATCATTGTCCCAAGAGGAGCAGGGTGCACAGCGTTGTCCTCAACTACCAGGTAGGTGGGCCATATATGGACATGGTCCAAGCCAGTAATGAGAAAATTGATCTTGGGCATATTGATAGCAAAGTTCAAAATGTGGAATGGCATGACCACCTTACCGAGTGGGACGGGTAGCCTCAGACGTGAGTCCTGTGCTGTCCATGCCACTGGAATCAAGCTATCCTGGCTGATGAGGGCTGAAAGTCCTAAACCGGTGCTAGGATGCTTGTTTCCAGTCCAGGGAGGACCTGGTTTGGCAGTTCGGGCTGGACTGTTCCCATGGGGCACAGGGTCATGACTGATTTGCATATGGCTGGGTTCAAACTGGAATGGCAAGGTGAGCAAAAAAACGATGTATTTAAAGGGATGAATGGGATGAATGTATGACATTGTTCTGCATTCTGTCCATCAACTGTTGTTTTTGCACCTTACTTGAAGGGCAATGGTAATATTTCCCAATGGACCTCAGACTCTTAACTTACCCACACCAAGGAGGAAACACATGATCACAGTAGAGGTAAGGAGATTTTTCTAATATCAGTGTTTGGTCCTCAAGTTTTTCCAATGGCAACACCATAATCAAACGGAGGAGCCTTGACGGAACAGAGGCCTTTCAAAAATCTGTTCTTGATGGGAGCAGTGTGAGATGGTTCTGCCTTGCCAAATTTAAGCTTCTAGTCAAGTGTAAGCAAGTAAATAATATTTATTTGCAGATTAATTAAAATCATTACAATTTACATAAAATGTATGGGTAAGAAAACATTTACAAGTTAAAATAATTAATTCCTTATTAAGATTTCATTACTTTACAAAAAATATTGTAGTCTAAAAGAGGCGGTAGTCTATCAAGTGCTCTAAGAATTTGGACGACAAAGGTTTTTTATTTAGCAATAAAAGGTAATTTATACTCGGTTCTACTGGCAGCTTTCAAGATCCTCATTTCAAGGTTACCTGCCCTGGGGCTGCTATTGTCTTTTTGGGGTGGCCCGTTTGGTGTAAGTAAAGTGTTTGCTTGTAGAAGTAACTTGGCGGCCCCGCAGGAAAGCTGAATTGATTTGTTGTTTAGTAATGTCAGCACTGCAGACGGCATGATAGTATATTGAGTGCCTGGAAGGCAGGGTAGGGTAGTTTCTGTCTTAAAGAGTTAACTGCCGGGCAGATTCACAGAAAATATAGCAAGCTTTCATCGAATTGACCGCAAAGTCGGCAGAGAAAGTTCGACCATCTTTACTTCCAGGGCGGCACCTGGTCTGTTGATGGAAAGGCACCCATTCTTGTTTTTAGATAAAAGTGCTGGATCGTTTGAGAAATGTGGCACATAAGGTATGATTGGGGCCCCCCAGCTGCTGTAAGATTGTAAGACTGACCAGCTGTGTTTTTTTCTGCCAGTTCACCTTTACCCATTGACCATGATTTCCATTTGGCGGCTTTGTTGGTGAGTTTTTTAAAAGCTGTGTGGCTAATGTTTAGCTCCCAGGCCTCATGTAAATTGAGAAATGACAACGCGTGGTGGAGCACTGTTGGCCAGCTGTTTTTGATCATACCCTGGCGTTCCATTTCAGACCAACTCAAAGCGGCCAAGGACTCCGGAGGGGCGGCTCTCAACTTCCAGCACGATTGAATTAGAGAAGCCATTATCACCGGTAACTGATGCTTAAGTCCGAATTCCAAGCAAACTTGAGCTTGGCAGGTGTTTCGTGGTGTGCGGTAAATCCTTTTGAACAGGACATACTGTAGAGTGTTAAAGATCGTTGTGTCTTTGCCCTTGAGGAGTTCCGAACCATAAGTTAAAGATGGTAAAAATTTAGCACTGATAATTTGCAATAAGTATGACTGAGACGTGCTACCCATTTTTTTGTTTATTAAATTGAGTGCAAAAAACAGTTTGTTTGCCAAGGCCCTTTGTTGTGCGAAATACTTAATTTTTTTCATAAATGATGTTTATTAATTTTTAGTATAATACCATCCAAAACATTTGCATGACAATCAAAGTAGACTACTAACACTGGAGATTAGTGTAATGTTGGTTCCTTGCCCCCACACTATGCACTGAGCCTCTGTTAGTGTATGACTTCTTTATTCGAACTTATCACAAAGTAATATGAGCATTAGGGCGCCGAGCGACTGTTATGCATTAGCTCCGGTCGCCAACTGCTGTTATCTCCGTTCGCGCCTTTCCCCAAGCTCTCCTGCGCATGCGCACGCCTCGCGCTCCAGTCTATAGCGTGACGCGTCATCGCGTACGCGCTCATAGACTAGAGCGCACACTACATATCTCCCCTTTTTTAACAAAAAACAAAACAACCTTTCCCAACTCTCACTGTGTGTCCATAGTCCCCAAAAGTGTCTCTGGAGGGCACTCAGGTTTGGCAATGCCTGTGACTAGTGTCCACTCATTTCAAAGTCTCTATATCGAGAGGGCACCGTGACTGCCCTGCCGCTACGGGTGTGTCTTACCGGCATGTTCTCTTCCACCTCTCTCTCTCCTCGTGCTCTCTCTCCATCTCTCTGATCTCCACTATGCACTACACCGGCCGGTGTATCGTCTCTGGCAGTAGACTCTGTGCTGGGATTTTCCGCCTCACTGTCCTCTCCTGCTCCATCTGGCAGGACTTCAGCGTTGTGCTCTGTTTGGGGTCTGGCATCTTGGGAATCCACTTGTATCTCTATCTCCTCGGGCTTGGGCCACCCAACTATCTTGTTGACTCTGGCCATGCGGTCTTGGGACCACACCCTGCCGTCGCTGAGGAGGGCTGCCCTGCCTCGCACCTCCTTGACCTGTAAGGGCTGGCTGTACTTGCTTTCACCTTTCTTTTGTAGGGTAGGGAGTTTGACCCTGACCCATTCTCCTTCCTCCAGCTCTGTCCCTTTCGCATTGCGACGTTTGTCATAGTGTGCGGCATAAATCTTCTGGGCCTTCTCCAAGTTGTGCTGAACCACCGCGGGGGACCATTTGCTGGTGATGGTCTTCTCCCTCCACACTACGTTGTCCCGGGTGAACGGATGTCGTCCTCTTAGCACTTGGAACGGACTGTACCCCACGGCCGTGGGGGTGATCCTGTAGGCCCACAGCATACTCATCACTTCGGTCTCCCAGTCCTTTCCCTGCATGATGGCTGCCTGTATGGAGCCCATTAGCACGCGGTTGAACCGCTCCACCTGGCCATTGCATGCTGGGTGATAGACGGCCGTGTGTTTTGACTCAATCCCGTTCCTCCTCATAAACCTAATCCATTTGTCTGAGACAAACTGCGGCCCATTGTCACTGAGGATATATTTGGGGATTCCTTCTCTTAGGAACACCGTCGTCAGGAATTTCAGTATCGTGTCCGTATCCATGGACTCTTGAATGTCCACTTCAGGCCATTTGGAATACTTGTCTATTACCACACATAAATACTTGTTCACACCTTTGCTGTCCAGGACAGGCCCTAGTATGTCGATGGCCACGTTCTCCCAGGGGCTCTGCGGAGTGTCAAACTTCCCCAAGGCTGGTCGGAGTGGTCTTAGCACTTTGTCCGCTCCTTGGCACTGGCCACACTCCCTCACTTGCCGTTCTATGTGGATATCCATGCCTGGCCACCAATACATTTGCTTGACACGTGCCTTGGTCTTCACAATACCCAGGTGTCCTTCGTGCAGTTGTGTTAACAATCTGGGTATCAGTGATTCTGGTGGCACGACCCTCTCACCTCTGTAAATGAAAATTCCCGAGTCACTTAGGGACAGTTCCTCTCTCATTTCGTAGAACCTCCGTACTCCTTCCGTGAGCTTCCTTTTGTCAGGCCAGCCCGACGTCAGATGTCTCTTTATCTCCACCTTTTCCCCGTCCTGCTCATAGGCTGCCGCCCATTCCTGGATACTGATCGTCATCTCATGGTCCTCCATGTTGGCCACCATCTCTTCCCTGTCCGGGGCTTCCTCCGGCGCCTCTTCCATCGCCGCAGCTCTGCTGAGATAATCTGCAACCCTGTTTTGCGTTCCTGGTAGGTACTCCACATCATAGGTGTAATCGAGTAGCTTCAGAGTCATTTTTGCTATTCTCGGGGTCGCTGTCTCATGGCCCGAGGACGTCAAGACTTTGATCAGGGGTTTATGATCAGTTTGAAGCTTAAATCTTGTGCCCCAAACGAACTGCCGGAACTTGCCCATGGCCCAGGTGACCGCCAACATCTCTTTTTCAATGACGCTGTACCTTTGTTCCGTCGGGGACAGCGCGCGTGAAGCAAAGCTGATGTTTTCGGTAGATCCATCTTCCCTCACCTGTGCCAGAACCGCCCCTAAGCCCTTATCGCTGGCATCTGTCGTCACAATGGTCTTGCCCGTGGGGACATACCCTTGCAGTGGAACAGCATGGCTGATGCAGTCCTTTATCGTGTCAAATTCCAATTGCGCTTCTGAGTCCCACTCAAACTTTGTCTTGTCTCTGATGAGTTGCCTCATCCTGTATGTCCTAGTGGCGAAGTGCCTCACAAACTTGCTATAATACTCGGCCATTCCAAGGAATGACCGCACTTCCTCCTTGGTGCTAGGAGCTTTGGCATTCCTGATGGCCTTCACATTTTGTTCCTTGGGTGATATTCCCAGCGTGCCGATCTCATGACCCAAGTATGTCACTGAGTGAGTTCCGATCTTGCATTTGCTCCATTCCGCAGTTAACCCCCTGTTTTGCAGCACTCCCAGGACTCTATGCAGCTTGCTGTCGTGATCTCCTTTGGAGGAGCCCATCACCAGGATGTCATCCTGAAAGTACTGTACCCCCAAGATGTCCTTGAACAGCCGATGCATCAGCTTCTGAAATACAGCCGCTGCAGATGCCAGGCCAAAGGGCATCCTCCGGAACTGGTAGCACCCAAAGGGTGTAATGAAGGCGGTGTACTTCCTACTCGAAGGATGCAGCTCAATCTGATAGTATGCTGACGTGAGATCTATGGTGGAGAAGAGTGTTACACCTTTTGTCCTAGCGAGCATCTCCTCGATTCTGGGTAAGGGAAACCTCTCCACAATGAGATTTTTGTTGAGCTCGCGGAGGTTAACGCAGAGACGAACCTGTCCATTGGGTCTCTTGACCACCACCAAGGGGGATAGCCACTCCGCACTGTCCACCGGCTCTATGATGCCTTGCTCCTCCAGCCTCAGAAGTTCTTGTTGTACCGCTCCGCTAGTGGATATGGGTATGTTCCTGACTTTGTGTACCACTGGTACTGCTCCCTCCTTGAGGACCATTCTGTGGACGAACTTGTCCAGTTTACCGACTGTGCCATCAAAAACCTTGGGGTATGCAGATTTCCAGTCTTCATCTCTCGTGAGGGGCCACTCATCCGTCAATAGTATCTGCTCTTTCCCGCCTGGGTTGAGTATGATTCCTAAATCCCCTGCGTCTCTCCATCCCAGCACTGATGGGCCCTTCTCCGCCACGTACAGGGTGCACGTGGCTGACCTTCCTCTGAATTCAAATGTGAAGTCGCGGCACCCCACCAGTGGAATGGCGTTCTCGGTATACGAGATGGGTTTGATGTCCGGCGGCCATAGGTCTGGCCCCACTACTGGCGCAAAGTCTTCTTCCCATATGGATCTCTGCACGATGGTCCAGGGAGATCCTGAATCGACAGCCACATGTACCTTCACTCCCCCTATCAGCATGTCCGTGCGAGGCTTATCTCTTCGCTTCCCCGCCACTTCCAGCACCTGGTCCTCGATGCATAGCACCAAATCTTCATCTTCCAGGTCGTCTTCCTCGCTGATTTCCGCTGTGGCTGAATCTACGCATTTGACCGTGGACTTCTTCCCCTTCTTGCGGCATACTTTTTCAAAATGGCCGACCAGGCCACAAAACGCGCATCTGGCGCGGAACGCGGGACAGCGTTTATCCTGGGCCGAATGCGCAGTGCTGCCGCATCTGTAACACGCAAACCTGTTGTCTGAGCCGGGGCGGACCGTCTGCTTCCCTGTCCATCTCGAATCCTTCCTCTGGTCTCCATACGTCCCTCTGGGTTTACTGGGCTGGGACGCCTCGTCGATCTTGTTAATCATCTGTCTCGGTGCGCCCTCTCGCTTGGCAGCATCAGCGCCACGTTTTGACATTTCCGCCTTTTTGACCATTGCAACAACTTCTTTGAGTGATATCTCGTTCTGCGCCCATAGTTTGTCTTGGACAGCCCTGCTAGTGGTATGCATGACGATCTGGTCTTTGATGTACTCATCCTGTAGAGTACCGTACTGGCACGTGATGGCCAGACGTCGGAGCGCTGCCACATAGTCATCAATCGATTCGCCGGCCTCCTGCTTCCTCTGTTGGAAATTATACTGGTCTATGGAGACACAAACTGCTGGACGGTAATGGCTGTCCAAGTCATCTAGTGCATTTTTGAAGACATCTGTCTCCGTCGCGCCCCTTTCCTTGGGCACCAGGTTTTTTAACACTCTCACCCCCTCCGGGCCCAGGTTGTGGAGTAACAGTCTCTTTTTTCTTTCCGGGGTGAATGCCCCTTCATTTTCATCCTCAAGTGCCTCAATGTAGTTTTGAAAGTATTCCTTCCAATCCTCCCATTTTAACTGTGGTTCCCCCGGTCTGGGCAGGAATGGGACGGGGGCCATCAGGGCCGATGCTTGATTCGCCATCTTGGCCTCGCCTCTGGGGTCTACTGCCTGGGCACTGTGTTGGACGGGTACACCGGATGCTCCTGCACTCCCTGCCGTGTCACCGTGCCCTCTTGGACTACCTGGGGTGTTGTCCCTTATAACCTGCGTGGGGTTGTCAGTCTGCGCCCCTTCCTCTGTCTTGGGGGTGGTGCCTTTGGCTGCCAGGGTGCTAGCTGTAAGCTCCGTTCCCTAGCACAGCACTGACCTGGGTGTTTGAGCTGTATTGTCGTTTATACTCGTGCTGTTGCGCTGCTGCCACGCCCTCTGCTCATCCTTGTTGCTGTTCTGTCCTTCTGGTTGGTGTGGGGCTGTTGGAAAGTGCCTGCTCCTGGCCACTGTGCTCGATGGTGTTCGTGGTCCCAGCCTCGTCGCCAATGTAATGTTGGTTCCTTGCCCCCACACTATGCACTGAGCCTCTGTTAGTGTATGACTTCTTTATTCGAACTTATCACAAAGTAATATGAGCATTTGGGCGCCGAGCGACTGTTATGCATTAGCTCCGGTCGCCAACTGCCGTTATCTCCGTTCGCGCCTTTCCCCAAGCTCTCCTGCGCATGCGCACGCCTCGCGCTCCAGTCTATAGCGTGACGCGTCATCGCGTACGCGCTCATAGACTAGAGCGCACACTACAATTAGTAATAAAATCGAATGGCATAGGTAGGGGCTTAAGGAAGCATTCAGCCACATAACATTTCCACATCAATTATGCTGGTGTGGCTTGCTGCTTCACTCCGCAGTGCCACACCACTGAACGTAATCAGTTTACAATTAACCTAGCAGTAGGAGAATCGGTCAGTGCTCCATAAATCGAGTTCTACGACACATTGCATACATATGCGTAATATATTATGAGTCCAAACAGAATAAACATAACAAAAACAGATTTACAACATGAAAAAGGGAACAAAAACCAATCTCTAGATGGAAAGATTATCGCAGGTACGTGTGTCGGTCTGTTGCGTTAGGAAGGGACGTGTGTCTGAACATAAGGGCGTGATGAGCTGTGTGCTGTTGTGCATCACAAGGGAAAGAGTAAGTATAGTTATGAATATATACATTGATATATATATATATATCAGAGGGGGAGAAAGAAAAAGGGCGGGCGTGAAGGGTGAGGGGGAATGAGGGAGGCAGTCAAGCAGGAGGGAGGGCAACCACCCCGAGTCTCCGCCCATGAAGAAAGACCTGGCAGGGAAGGCACCTGCTGCAATTCTGGTTTCGACCACTGTTAAATATTTCTGCCACCGTGCAGGGGTTTGTCTCAGGGGAGCTGATGCCTTTGCCTCAACCTCTCACTGATTTGTTCATTCTGAGACCAGTGCTCTCCGCAAGTCTAGCAACCATGTGTCAGTCTTGGGGCCTGTTTGTGCCTTCCAGGCCTTGGCTATTTTTCGTTTGGCCAAACCCAGAGCAAGATCCAAAAATTCTTATGGGTCGAATTGCGCCTTGTGACCCCCAGAAGAAAATGGAGGAGCATCACCTCCACCAGCGCCTCTGTCGCCGCTGTAAGCACAGTAGCCACCTCTGACCAAAATACGTATATGGTGGTACAAGTCCAGACCATGTGTGTAAAGGTAGCTCTCTGGGCTCTACATCTGGGACATACGTCCATGGCAGTAGGGAACATGCGTGCCAGGGATGTACGTCAGTACAACGCGATCATTTTTTACATTTTTTTTTATTTGGCAACACATAATTGCAAGTACAAACTAAGAATAAACATATTCGCAATCCATGATACTTAACAAACACAAAGAGAAAAAGCAAAAAAAATATATATAAAAAATTCCATTAAGATTTAAGAAAAATAAACAATGGTCACATATTTAAAAAAAAAACAATGCAGGTTGTATAGGACATATCAAAAAAGTTCGAGAAAAAAAAATAATCAATCTAAAAGAGCTTCCAAAGACAGAAAGACAGAGATAATTTTTTAACTAACTATACATGATTCATTACAAAGCTCTATTATTGTTACTCCAATTCTCAATCGATTCCCAGATCTTAGTTCCTTGAGCTCTCGCCTTCTTTCCTTTACAGGCAAAAATCGCCTTCTCTTGATTATACATGCCTAACAGCCGGGCCAACCAGATCTGAAAGTTAGGAGGATCTGCATCCTTCCAGCGGGCTGTTAGAATTATCCTATATACAGCCGTCCCCAAAAAGAGACATGTTTCCTCTTCCTTAGTAAGCCTCAGTGTATTATCATATCCCAAGATGTAAAGAGTGGGAGATTCAGCTATTGAGTGCCCAAACACTTCCCGCCAGAAACCTGCTATCATACCTCTCAGAGATATTAGTTTATCAGACTCATATAACATATGGAGTAAATGTGCAGAAGTTTTACCGCATCTCGGGCATTCTGAGGTAGATCTTTTCCCCCAAGAATAAAGTTTGGCAGATGTAAAATAAAGATCGTATATAGTCTTATACTGCTGAGCTTTCAGATTAGAGTTAACAAACAGCTTAATTAAAAGGGTTAATGACATATCAATATCCACATTAGGATTATTCAGTTTCCTTGACCAGCCAGCTTCAATAGACTCCATGTCATCCCGTTGGCTTTCGATTAAGATATCGTATATAGTACCAATCCTAGTTGTAGATTTGCCCGTACAGTCAAATAAAGGAATATTAACCAGTGAAATATCAGCACTTTTTATGTTGAGAATCCTATTAATTTGAAGAAATTTGAATACATTAGTATCAGGAATTGAAAAATTGCTCTGGAATTGTTGGAATCTATTACCATGACCAGGCAATAAGAAGTCTCCTACAGTTAACACTCCTAAGTATTCCCATCTTCTAGAGATATCATCATATACTTGTGCTGGTAATAGTGTAGAGTGCCATAATGATGTGTACTTATTATATTTAGAAATATTAAGAGGCCTCATAGTTTTCCTCCAGATTCCCCAGGCGCTCGATATAATCTTAAACTTAACTTTCTTAAAGTATGAAGGTTCAAGTTGCTTTACAAGGAGGCCATTAGCCTTATCTCCTTTACCAATTCATAGATTGAAGGTATATAGTTTTCCCCTATCAATAATTCAGTGTTTTAATAAGAAATAATGGCGTCATCTGCTGGAGCAAGGCAGCCCACAGGTAAAATCCTATATTAGGGATTGCTAAGCCATCTCTTATAGCTGGTAAGGAGAGGTACCAAATGGATCTCCTTATCTTCCCATACCCCATACAAATTTACTCATTTGGTATTCCAGGGCCTTGATAGTTTTATCATCCACCAATAACGGGATCGCACGGAACAAATATAACACCCTGGGTAAGATATTCATTTTAAGGAAATTGCCTCTTCCAATGATTGGGAGATGTAAACCATCTATCCTTTTTAGATCCTTCTTAATATTTTGAAGGAGAGAGTCATAATTTATTTTTATGATTTCATCTATCCTGGGGGATATGCGAACTCCTAGGTTTACAGCACTTTCCACCTTTCTTGGGTCTTCAAATTGAGTATTCTGAGTGCATATAACCATTGTTTTGTCCCTATTTAGGGAATACTGGCCAAAGACTTGGGTAATCTGTTCGATTTCAGTTATTGCCTCTGTGGGGTAAGGTGTTACTACCGCCACGTCATCGGCGTATGCTAATATTTTTGTATCAAAGGGGCCCACTGTAATCGGTTTGATTGCCTCAGCATCTAACAGTTTTAGAATCAGCGGATTTATATAAAGGGCAAAGAGAATCGGGGAGCACGGGCAACCCTGCCTTGTGCCACGAAATATATCAAACAGCTTGGACTCCTGACCCATTACCAATACCCTAGCCTTAGGTGAGTGATACATTGCCTTAATGGACTTCGTAAAACAGGGTCCCATATTGTTTTGATCTAAAGCTGCCCACAGGAATTCCCAGGAAACCCTGTCAAAGGCCTTCTCGGCATCCAGGAGGACCATCGACATCCGGCCCCCCGCGACACTCATGGCATCAAACAGTGCAATAGCCCGACGGGTGTGATCCGTAGTGCCCCTACCTGGGATGAAGCCATGTTGCCACAGGGAGACCAGATGCTCGATGACCCCCTGAGCCGATTAGCTAAAATCTTAGAGTATAACTTTGAATCGGAGTTTATGAGGTAAATTGGGCGGTATGATGAAGGTAGGCTAGGGGGATTATCTTTTTTTTGGGAAAATCACTATATTAGTTTCCCTCCATGAGCCAGGAGGGATGCCGCTCACTTGAATCCCTATAAATAAATCTAAAAGTAGAGGTATTATGATATTCCCAAAGTTTTATAGAGCTCAAGTGGTATTTTGTCAGGGCCTGCGGCTTTACCCGAGGCTAACTCTGCGAGGGCCATTTGCACCTCCATCAGGGTTATATCCCTTTCAAGATCTTGCCTAGTAGACGTATCCATTCCTAGACTACCTTCCGACTCAGTTGCCCACCTAGCAAGTGCTTCTTTAATTGCTACAGGGTCTAAAGTATCCTCATTTTGATACAGTTTCTGATAGTATTTTCTAAAAACTTCTAGAATAGTCTCAGGTGTTGTATATTCCTGGCTGTCTGACTCGATACTAGTGATTAGATTAAAAGATTGTTTTTGGCGAGTACGGAGTGCTAGCTGCTTACCAACCTTCTCCCCCGCTTCGTAGATCTTATTACGATTAGATTGATACATCTCAGCCGCCCTCTGAGAAAACCTACTATTTATCTTAGTTTTGAGAATCATCATTTCTCTTAAAGTTGGTCCTCCATCCCCACCCTGCATTATTAACCCCTTCCACGCTCATGATGAGCGAATCTTTAGCGCACAGCGGTAAAACGCTTAGCGCGGATGGGGTTAAAGTAGTGTGCTTCTTCTCTATTATAGCTAGTTCTTGAAGCTGTAGTTCATTTACCTTAGCGACCTCCTTCCTCTGTCTGGCTACATAGCCTATTGTCTCCCCACGGATTGATGCCTTGAAGCAGTCCCAGACTATGGGCCAGATGTAGGAGCCCTAAAACCGGTCGGAAACGGACGATTTTGGCCATTTCCGACCGGTATTAGGGTTTTCAGATGTAGGGCATGCATTTACCGATTCTGTATTTACTGATTCGGTAAAATTACCGAATCGGTAATAACAGACTCGGTAAAATACCGATTCTGTAAATGCAGATGTAGCTGGCACATGTCAGAGTGCCACATGCCTTCAGAATTCGGTATTTTACCACCCAATCCTATTGGGTGGTAAAACACCGAATTCAGGTGTGCATGCACATCTGTGCATGCACACCTGTGCCATGTGACACACAGACATGCCCTTAAGGCATGTCTGTGTGCCACATGGCACACATGCCTGTATTGGGGGTGCTAGAGGGTGTCAAAGTGACACCCCCTGCACCCTTGCTGAAATCGGTATTTACCGTATCTGTAAATACCGATTCGGTAATGCCCATTGATTCCTATGGGCTTCAATGCCCATAGGAATTAATGGGCATTACCGATTCGGTATTTACAGAATCGGTAAATACCGAATCTTAACGATTCAGTATTTACCGAATCTGAAATACCTACATCTCCCCTCCTCTTTTTTACCACTTCTTAAATACCGATTCGGTATGAATCGGTTTTTAAGAAGTGGTAAAAAAGATTTACCTACATCGGGCCCTATATCTCCAGAGGCGCTATACCAATTGCAGTCGAAAAACCCTTGTGTCCATACCTTAATACACTCTATGTACTTTTTATTGACAAGCAATTTCCTATCAAAGGTCCAACCAGAGCGAGGTCTAGTCATGTTGTTATTACAAAATGTAAGTACTAGGGGATTGTGGTCAGAGATCATTTTTGGCGATTTATTAATTTGTGCCCTATCAGCGCAATTGATTGCCATCCAGATATAATCAATGCGAACATATTTATTATGCGGGTGTGAAAAATGTGTATACCCTGGGTCGTGATGCTGATTCAGATCCCTTATGTCAACCAAGCCTAGGGTTTCCTTGAGTTGTGAAATGCCCCTATATATACCTTCGGTTTACGACCAACATATTTGTAATGACCTTGATTATGTGCTACCCCTTTTTTATGTCAAGGAAATGTTAAAGTCCCCACAGAATATCAAAGCCTGAGGCCAGGAAGCAAGCTCCATTTCAAGATCAGTAAAAATAGAGGGATCGTCCTGATTGGAAGCATAAATAGAGCATATTGTAATTCCAATTTTAAGCTCCACAATCACCCACCTGCCCATAGGATCAGGCAACGCGATCATTTTGATCGCGGTACTTTACGATGCAGCCATTACAACGCAAGTCGTTACAACGACGTGCGTTGGAGGGCGCTGGTTTGTGGATTAATTTAATTTTCTATTCCAACTCCAACCCATGTAAAGGTTTGGAATAGAAGGTGTAGGGAAGGTGTTGGAGTAGAAAATCAAACTATTTCTCAAGCAAGAGCGCCCTCCAGCGCATGGCTGCGTCGTAAAGGTCGCGCGGTGTAAACACCGCGTTGTAAAGGATGTTTCCCGCGTGCCAGCCTGTGGGTGGTGAGGTACGTATGGTGAAGGTAATTAAATTGAGTGTATTTCACTCTGACTTTGACTGAAATAGTGATGGGTTAGCTAAGACACTGCTGCCATTGTTATCTGATAGGGTAATGGACAAATCACTATCCCAGTATGCACGCAGTGTCGGCAATGTGGGAGGATTGTCGAGTCTAATGGAGGTGTATATGCTCCTTATGGCTCATCGACCGCTGCCATATGTGAGTACTGTGTGTAATAACTGTGAGGGAACAGGTTCCACCCTTTCAGCCTTCCATGCCTGCAGGGACAGGTGAGTCAGTAAGGCATGTAGTAAAAAGGAACCCTGCGGTACACCATACATTTCCACCAAGCCCTCAAATGTTAGTAACTGTGAGTAGGCGTACATGTCACCCCATGTGTCCTGCCCATTCTCCATCCACGCCCCCAACTCCGGGCGACCATGGCATGAGTACGTGCTTGGGAGCAGTTCCAAGGTTAAACTGGGAGCGTAAGGGGATGGGCGACCTCTGGGTCTCACATTCCTAGACCAATGCCGCCTGGCTGCCGTCATTAATAAATTACCTTGCCGCTTCTGGGTCGTGTAACCATTACCGATAGCCTCTCCAGGAGCATCGGGGGATTTCAGCTCACGGCACCAGTGAGGTTGCTTATGGCGATCCACCGCATCGAGCACCGCAGCTGCGCCGCTGCGTAATATAATTCATAATTCAGTGCACCCAGGCCACTCTCCGACAGTGGCAAATATAGTTTATGAAGCGCCACACTGGCCCGCGAATTTCCCCATATCAACTATATCAGCAGAGACTCCAGGTCTCGGAAGAGTCTCTGGGGTAGATGGTAGGAGAGCATGCAGAAAAAATATAAGAGACGAGGAAGGATTAAGATCTTAGATATCGCAACCCGGCCCTTTGGAGACAATTAGACAAAGGGAGACCCGTCCAAAATGGGAGGGTCAATCGAGCACGGGTTATAGCCCGGCCTAAGTTCCCTTCAATTGTGTCTGATTCCAGGTTATAAATCTGAACCCCCAGGTACTTAAAAGTATCGAATGCCCACTTTAACTGTGTAGATGGCGCCAACTGTCGTGGAGTCGATGTCATAGGGGTCATGGGAAACACCACCGACTTACCGCATAAATAAATTAATGCATCATCGGCGTATATCAGCCTTGCTAAAACCTGCGCACTTGCGCTGTTTTTAATTTCTATTTTATTTTATTCCTTGACTCCGTATCTTGGCTGTTTTTAAATTACCTCCATAGTTAAAATTGCCGTGGCATTTGATTTATCTCGCTGTGCTGCACGAACATTAGACATAGACGCCTGCTGGTCATTTTGTTATCTAGAAATATCGGGCTCCCCCGTTAGCACTTACCTGCACGTTAAATTGTTGTTCACCCGCATTTGTGGGACAGAGGGATTCCAGGGACGGCTGGGTGTGCATCGCGCCGTCTTCTTCGCCGCCATATTGGGTGAGGGTCTCAGGAGGCGACATAGTTTAGGCGCCATCTTGGTGGAGGCGCCAGTGGATTGCCCTCACAGGACGCTCGCGCTCTACGGTACAAAGGATGGTGATCTTTCAAGCGCGCAGCGTAGGCACACAGCGGGCGCGACGTAGTCGCGCCAGAGGTAAGCCCGTTTGCACCCGTTCGCGCACACATCGCGCCGAGTGCCGGGAGTGCTGCCTCTCACCTTCCTACCCTTATGACCTATACGAGAGATGAGCTTATAGGTCTGAGCCCCTACCGGATATCGAGAGGTCAGCCTCTTAATATCGCCACTTGTCAGGAAACTCATAATTCAGTGCACCCAGGCCACTCTCCGACAGTGGCAAATATAGTTTATGAAGCGCCACACTGGCCCGCGAATTTCCCCATATCAACTATATCAGCAGAGACTCCAGGTCTCGGAAGAGTCTCTGGGGTAGATGGTAGGAGAGCATGCAGAAAAAATATAAGAGACGAGGAAGGATTAAGATCTTAGATATCGCAACCCGGCCCTTTGGAGACAATTAGACAAAGGGAGACCCGTCCAAAATGGGAGGGTCAATCGAGCACGGGTTATAGCCCGGCCTAAGTTCCCTTCAATTGTGTCTGATTCCAGGTTATAAATCTGAACCCCCAGGTACTTAAAAGTATCGAATGCCCACTTTAACTGTGTAGATGGCGCCAACTGTCGTGGAGTCGATGTCATAGGGGTCATGGGAAACACCACCGACTTACCGCATAAATAAATTAATGCATCATCGGCGTATATCAGCCTTGCTAAAACCTGCGCACTTGCGCTGTTTTTAATTTCTATTTTATTTTATTCCTTGACTCCGTATCTTGGCTGTTTTTAAATTACCTCCATAGTTAAAATTGCCGTGGCATTTGATTTATCTCGCTGTGCTGCACGAACATTAGACATAGACGCCTGCTGGTCATTTTGTTATCTAGAAATATCGGGCTCCCCCGTTAGCACTTACCTGCACGTTAAATTGTTGTTCACCCGCATTTGTGGGACAGAGGGATTCCAGGGACGGCTGGGTGTGCATCGCGCCGTCTTCTTCGCCGCCATATTGGGTGAGGGTCTCAGGAGGCGACATAGTTTAGGCGCCATCTTGGTGGAGGCGCCAGTGGATTGCCCTCACAGGACGCTCGCGCTCTACGGTACAAAGGATGGTGATCTTTCAAGCGCGCAGCGTAGGCACACAGCGGGCGCGACGTAGTCGCGCCAGAGGTAAGCCCGTTTGCGCCCGTTCGCGCACACATCGCGCCGAGCGCCGGGAGTGCTGCCTCTCACCTTCCTACCCTTATGACCTATACGAGAGATGAGCTTATAGGTCTGAGCCCCTACCGGATATCGAGAGGTCAGCCTCTTAATATCGCCACTTGTCAGGAAACTCTTTCTTGCGGGTTGCTTAACGTTAGATCGCTTAGCAGACACCACGACGAAATTGCACAACTTATAGAGTCTTTTGGTTTAGACTTGCTCTGCATGACAGAGACATGGACTACAGCAGACAGCTCGGTCGACCTGGGTCTTGCCTGCCCTCCGAGCTATAAAATCGTACATAAGCCCTGGGTAGGGACCGGAGGGGGGGCATAGGTCTCATCTCATCAAAGTCTAGATATCTCTCAGTTAGAGATAAGAGAAGTCCCGGGGTGTGAACTTATGGGATTCTCTTTAAAAGGACAAGGTGGTGTTCTGTACTCCGGGTTGTTATGCTACAGACCCCCAGCTAACGCTCTATCTGCTATAACTGGGTTGGTTGACCTGATTTACGAGCTCCCCAATTCACACACTAGGATTTTGGTCCTGGGGGATTTCAACTTGTGGCCGGATGGATCCTTGGATTCAGCCTATAAAGAGCTGGTTCAGTCCTGTTGAAATATTCACTTGCAGCAACTGGTACTCACTCCGACTCACTCAAAGGGTCATGTATTGGACATGATCCTGGCAGATGCTAGCCGGGTGTCAGTACGGAATATCGCTCCCCAATGTTGGACGGACCATTTTCTGGTCCATTTCTCTCTGTTACTACCAGCTGACTCCTTGAAGAGTCGCAGGACTGGAGCCACCTCTAAGTTGAGTAGGCAATGGTCCTGGCTTCTGAAACAGTCGAGTCTGCCAACCCTGCTAGTGGAAGGCTTTTCTCTGGGAAACAGTGTGAAGGAGAGTTATTTGACTCTTAGCCAGGGTATTTCCAATTCATTGGATAAACTGGTCCCACTACGGAAAACCAGAGACAGGGTTAAACCGGCTATGCCCTGGTTCTCTAAGGAGCTTCATCAGTTGAAGCTCCAATGCAGATGCGCAGAACGCCACTGGAGGAGACAATATCTTGAATCTGACAAGGTTGTCTTCAAACAGGCATTATTGGCCTATAAAACTGAGATCAAATGTGCTAAGCGAGTTTCCTTGAGCAAACATTATTGACAGCGGCAAATAAATCTCCGGCCCTGTTTAAGATAGTCAGGGATCTATCTCGCCCTGCATGCGCCTCTAAGGACACTCTGGCCTCCCAATTGCTCTGTGATTCTTTGGCAAAAGCCTTTGAAGATAAGATCACTCTTATCCTGAGCAACCTTGGGACCCCGGCCACTTTAAATCTCCAATCTATGTTTCATCCTGCCGGGGGGACCACTTCTGATGTCTTAGAGCCGGATGATAGGCGGGCTCGGCTGAACAGCTTCCCTCTCCCCTCCTTTGAGGACTTTTGCTCTGTGGCGGATGGGATCTCGTCGGGTTCCCCTCTCGACCCAATGCCACATAGATATTGGAAATTGTATCATGAAGAGCTTTATCCCCCTCTTCATGCCTTGTGCTGTCAGTCCTTCAGCATGGCTCAGGTCCCGGATTGTTGGAAGTTGGCCGTGGTATCACCACTTCTGAAAAAGGATACACTGGATCCCACCTGCTCCGCATATTATAGGCCCATTTCATTGCTCCCTTTCCCAATTAAGATCCTGGAGAAACTGGCGACTAAACACCTGGCCGTTTTTTTGGAGACTAATACCTGCCTGGATACGGCTCAGTTCGGCTTCAGGCCAGCCCACGGTACTGAATCTGCGTTGGTGACCGCATTGGATGACCTTCGTTCGCGTGTCGACCTTGGTCGAGCAGCCTTTCTAGTGCTGCTCGACATGTCGGCCGCGTTCGACACGGTCAGCCATGCCATTCTGATCGGGAGACTAGAGGAGATTGGGGTATCTGGCCTGGCCCTTGACTGGTTGGTCTCTTACCTTGACAACAGGCACCAGATGGTAGCCTTGCCACCCTACCGCTCGGATACCAGGAGGGTGGGGCAGGGCGTGCCCCAAGGGTCGGCCATTAGCCCTATTCTATTCAATCTCTATCTTCGTCCCCTGGTCAGCTTAACTAAGTCCTATGGCATTGCGGTCATCAACTATGCTGATGACACGCAACTCATCTTTTCGTTTGAGGGTAGGGATGCTGTGTCACAGGAGTCTTACCACTGCTGTATGTCAGCTACCGCAGAATGGTTGAGCCTGAATTTGCTGCAGTTTAACAGCTCAAAAACCGAGGTATTGCATTGTTCCTCGGACCGTATTCCTCGGCCTTTGCCGCCGGACTTCTGGCATTCTTCTTTCCAGAGCACGGGGCAGTGTCCACCCGGAACCTGGGGGTGCTGTTCGAACCCAACTTACAGCTAGACGCGTTTGTCAATAAATACCGTGGCAACGCGCATGCTGTTGCTTCGAACATTGAGGAAGATTCTCTCTTTCCTCCCGGACCATGCCCGCCCAGAGGTAGTGCGTAGTATCATCTTAAGCAGGCTTGATTACTGCAACACGCTACTTCTGGGCGCACCTGTCACTCTAGTGGGTAAACTACAGCGAGTGCAGAACATGGCTGCTAAGCTGGCCCTTTCGAGACGGCATCTTGGTTCATCTTCCTTAGCGCTCGTGGATCTCCACTGGCTGCCAATCGCCCGACGCATTGAGTTTAAAGCACTGTGCCTTGTCTTTAGGGCGCTTCATGGTCAGGGGCCTTCTTCGCTACGATGTTTTCCTGGTACACCCCTACTAGATCCCTTCGCTCCTCTTCCGCTTGTTTGGTGGTCATTCCTAACATTTTGAGGATGCGGAT
The DNA here is from genome assembly GCF_964261635.1 of Lissotriton helveticus. Lineage (NCBI taxonomy): Eukaryota > Metazoa > Chordata > Amphibia > Caudata > Salamandridae > Lissotriton > Lissotriton helveticus. The sequence goes on from NC_136070.1 coordinate 1,051,675,592, forward strand.
GGGTGGACGTTCCTTTAGGTTTGCTGCAGCTAAGTTATGGAATGCTCTGCCCTTGCCCTTGAGAAGTAAGGAGGATCTCTCCTCTTTTAAAAAAGGACTAAAAACACATCTTTTTCCATGGTTATTGTAAAGTCTACAGCAGTACAAGTTGTGTATGGCTGATCAAGTCAAGCACCAGGATACCCTTTGGGTGACAGATTAGCGCTATATAAGTATGCCATACAATACAATACAATATCAAGACGATGTGCCATTGCTGATCTGACCACAGACCCCAGTCTCCAACCCGTTGCCACAGTTTGCATGCTAGGGGCTCCATAGCCAGAGCAAAAAGGATGGGTGACAGGGGGTAGCCCTGGTGTGTGCCCCTCGCTATTGACAAATGCGGTGAGTAAGTACGGCCTGTCTTCACCCTAGCCTGCGGTCCAGAGTACAGCAGTCTGATCCATTGCAAGAAATTTGGGCCTTTGCCAAACCCTACCAGTGTCGCCTCAGGGTAAGCCCAACTTAAAGTATCAAAGGCCTTTTCTATGTCCAGGGAGGCAACCCAGGGCTGCTCCCCCCTGTCCCTAGCCCACTCCAATAATGTAAATAACCGCCACAAATTAAACCCCGTACTGCAGCCTGGAATGAAGCCATTTTGGGCTTTGTGGACCAGCAGGGGAACAGTAGTGATCAGCCGATTAGCTAGTAACTCCCCAAGGATCTTATAGTCAACATTTAACATTGACAGGGATCGATAGGAGGCCATGTAGAGGGGGTCTTGGCCCGGTTTAGGCAAGATAACCAGCGTCGCTTCCCTCATAGTAGGTGGTAACTCACCTGCCTTCAAGGCCTCAACATACACCTCGGCCAGTCTAGGCGCTATCTGTGTAGAGAAGGCAGAGTAAAATTCTACTGGCCACCCGTCCGTCCCCGGCATTTTGCCCGTTACCTTCTGTTTAATGGCATCAGTGATCTCATCCAGCGCAATGGGTTGTTCTAGGATATCAATGAGGCCGGGGTCACCTGTGGGAGCTGAATTCCCACCAGAAAGTCCTGTATTATAGCAGGGTCTTGTGGGGCCGGGGATGCGTACAACAGTGTATAATTCTCATAGAAAGAGTGATTGATAGCTGCCTGGGTGTGTACCAGGACTCCAGCATTCGTGTATATGGCAGTGATGGGAGCCTGGGTAGTGCCGGAACGCAGTAGCGAGGGGTCTCCCTGCCTTGTCTCCCTCTTTATGTCTGCGTGCCAAATACTTTTTGTAGTCGAAGGCACATAAGTCATCCATCGCTGTCTTGTATGCTGAGCGAGCTTTAGCCAGCAAGGGAGTAGTCAGGGGATCAGAGGGGGCGCATTGCTCATGGCGCTGAATTGTGGACTCGTGTGTGTCAAGAACGTCAGTCAGAGTTTTTCTTACCCCATATGTTGTCTTTATGGCACGCCCTCTGACAACAGAATTGAAGGCGTGCCACTCCACCCCCGCCGACAATGCAGTCCCCTCGATTTCCCTGAAATAGGAAGTGATCGATTCCAGGAGGGTGGCCCGGTATGAGGACTCAACAAGCGCTGCCCCGGATAAACACCAAGTCGAGATTTCAGGACGTGGCATATTCCAGACCGGATTAAGTTGCAATGGAGTATGAGCCAAATCAGCTGCATGGACCACGCTGTGCACAGCATTGTCCGCGCAGAACACCACGTAGATCAGCAAATGTAAATCATGCAGGGTTGAGTAATGAGAATGTATGCGCTCCTGTGGATGTAGCCTACACCATATATCGTGGACCTGTACATGGGATGCCCATTCCTTCATGTGGTGTGCTAGTTTGATGGATTTTGCCCCTATAAGAGGGGGACGGGAGCGATCCAAGGTCAGATCCCATACTCCATTAAAATCGCCTCCCCAAGATGTGGGTACCGTAGGGTCTGTAAGCAGGAATGGCGTAAGCGTCCACAAGAAATTGGATTGCCCAGAGTTTGGAGCGTACAAGAAGATCAATGCCAGGGTTGAGTCATTCAGCAAGCCCTCCATGGTAACATAACAGCCTTGTGTGTTGACCCGGGAGACTTGATTTGCAGTGGAGTTCCCGATGCCTCCCATATAAGCACTCCCCTGTTGTATCCAGAATATGTTGTGCCCAGGACCGTGCCCCGTAACCTCCAAATATGACGATCGGTGACGCTGCACTGCCATGGTATAGCCCGCATAAATGTGGACCGTGACATTTTTGACTTGCCAGTGACCCCAAGTAATTTACAACACGTGATCACTGTCACGGTCGTTGAAGAATCTGGCTACCACTAGCCGAGGAAGTGCAACAGGGCAAGGGGGGCCCCCGGTACCCTGTGAGCCCGTTCAATGGAGAAGAACTTCGACAGTTTGCCCTGTAGGACTTCGCGTGAGAATCAGTCTTCCAAGAAAAGCTCCGTGCTGGGCCCCTCTGCCTGTTCGGTGAGACCCACAATTGTCACATTGTTGCAGTGCGAGCGCCCTTCTGGTCATCCACGCATGCCTAAAGGTAGTCCGCCTCTTGTTGGAGGGTCTGCAAGTGGGAGGTTGTCGCGGCCACTGTAGGCCTCACGGATGCGGACTCATTTTCATCGACTCAACCCTTGAGTTTCTTATGATCCTCTCACAAATACCCCATGTCGATACTGAGGGAGTCAATTTTCGAGGCCCAGAATTGCTGCTAGTATTTCATCAAAGCGGTGTGTTTGGTCATTGCGATCTCCCTGGCCGGAGGACTGTGGGGGGGTCCATACTCTTGTGTTCCGAGGACGCCGGTTCCAGGTCCGGAAACTGCGTCTGGGACCTGTCCGATCTGGGTTTGCCCATTATGCCGCCCACAAGAGACCACAAGCTGGATGCTGGTGTATATGCACCTCTAAAGTGCAAGAGTGGGTAAGAGTGTAGGCGCAGAGTAAGGTTCACGGATTGAGTTGCCAAAGAACAAGGCGTCCCACATCGCTGGTCCTCACTGTAAGGTACCCCCAGTCGTGCGGAGCCTGTGACGTCCTGCACACAAGGCTATCAGCGACAATATGAAGTCAGCAGGGGTACACAAGACCCTCCAGACAGTCTGAACTCAGGTATCTATTAGCTCACGCAGTATCTTCATGTGCATTCACCTGCAGATCACAGGGGGATGCGGCAGGCACACTCCTCCATCAAGGCTCTTCCCCCCACACAACAAAGCACACACCCGGTCCGATATAAAGCAACCCCCACCACAAGGCCAGAAGCAGCACCCTGAAAGTGATGAAGTCTTTACCTGCTGCGAGAGGCAGACCACAGTCTGCCGGCTGGGCCCAACCAGTCCTAAGGCCACCGCAAACCAGTGTAGTGCGTGTAGGGCATGCCTGCCACAGAGTAGAGATCCCAGCAGCCCCGGGCACTGGGGCTCTGCATGCGTAGGGTCAGCAGTACAGCCACAGCACTCTCTGCACTCTTCCGGGCCAGGAAGGAGCTGAAGGGATGGGCGGGAGAGGTCACGGGCAGCCACTCACCACCTCCTGGGCACAACCTCCAGGCACCCTCCAGGCACCATCCAGGTAACCCGATCGCGTGCCTATCCCACGGCGGGCCCTGTTGCCACGGGCCGCCTGAGGCAAAATGGTGGCACCGGCCGCATCGCCTGTCTCGGTCCGACAGGCACAGCTGGTCAATGTCTCAGGGCGCAGCTTGGCAAGTCCTCAGCCCAGCGGGAGACAGGCGCTCACCCCGCTAGGCTAATGCACACCCCTCTGTTGATACAGTACCCCCTCACTGAGACTGGCAGGGCCGCAGGAGCCCACTCCGCTGCATAGCTGGAGATCGGAGCGCGCTGCAGTCACCCGGAGTCCCAAAGAGCTCCGATGTGCGCAGGAACGTGAGGCTGGCCGCTCTCCGCGTTGGTTTCAGTGTGGGAAAGTTGGCTAGGCGAAGAGTAAGCAGGATATTTACGGTGGGCTTAGAGCGGAGCTAAGGGCATCACATACGCTCTAGCCGCCATCTTGGCCATGCCCCCTTGTTGTGGGAAATACTTTTTGAAGTTTAGTCTGGAGTCCAGTTCTACCCCTAGGTATTTGTAGGTGTTTACCTGTTTGATCTTATTGCCAGGGACATTCCATTTGAATTCGAAGTCTTGCTGTCTGTTTTAGCAAGAAGCAGATTACTTTGGTTTTGCTGTAGTTTAGCTTCAGGCCTAAAGGTTCGATTGTACTATGTAAAGTGGTGATTTGGCTCTGCAAGCCAATGAAAGTCCGGCTGCATAGAACAATGTCATCTGCATATTGTAAGCTGCGCACTGGTCTTAGTGCGAGTTTTGGAGGGTCACTCAAGACTTCAGATGGCAGGGTTTCCAGGTCTGCTGTATAAATATTGAGAAAGACACAGGGCTAGAATGCATCCCTGTTTAAGGCCAATGGATGTGAGGATCTTTCTTGTCATCCTATCACCCTTACCTATTTTAATGTGTACCCGGGTATTGGAGTATAGATTAATGATGTCTTCAAGCAGGTTTAGGGGCACTCCCCATTTGTCCAATTTTGCCCATAAGAGGCTTCTCGGGACCGTGTTGAAAGCTGATCTTAGGTCAACGAAACAGGTGTATAGATTTGAGGTCAGGAGGGTGAGAGCCAGGAAGTTAATGATTGTACTCATACCTGCCCGCAACCTCGTTTGGGTGGCTAGGATGATTTTTTCAGCTGATGCCCATGCTACTACATCTATCAGAAGATTAGTGATGTAGAGGTTTGCATCAACGTCAATATGGGTGATTAATCTATAATTTGTCGGATTTGACCCTGAGCCTGATTTGAAAATGGGGTGAAGGATGCGACCTCTTCATGATGGTGGAATTATATTTGAGGTGAATGCCAAATTGAATAGGGGGGTGAAATACGATGCCCAGAAGGCCTGGTCGTATTTGAATACTGCATTGGGAAGTCGGTTTGGTCCTGGAGCTCAAACAGATCTCAGTTTCTTCAGGGATTGCCCCACCTGCGCTTCTTCCAGCCAATTAGCATATGGCGAACTTACATTGGTAAATGTGCCCTTGGTAGTTACCTCTTTTGGAGTGGCACCGTGGGTGGATCTCTCAGGGCGGGCTGCCTCAATGTGCTCTATCCAGTCCGATTCAGAGATGCCGGCATTGGGGTTGCAATGGCTGCCGTTTGCAAGGGTGTTGATTTCTGCCCAGAACTTTTTACTGTTTTTTGTTTTGCTTGTATGTAGGAGTTTTATCCATATGTTTTCCTGATGGGATCTTTTTGCCGCCCAGAGTGCCTTTTAAAATTTGCTCTGTAATGGAATGATTAGATATTGAATTAGTTTTGTGCAATTGCCTGATTTCCCTGTTGGTTGCTCTCTTTTCTCTCAGAAGGGCTGGGGTGAACCAGAGCCCCCCTTGGTTGTGGTTTTGAAGGTCTGTGGAGAATTTGCAGGCAAGTTGGAGACTAAACCTGTTAATAGTAGTTCTCAGTTAGACCACATCGCCTGTTGTGGGGAGTTTGTTTGAGAAGTGAATTTGATGCTAAAGTTCATAATGCCTGCTGCCATCCTTCCAATCCAGACAAAGCATTTTCGATTGTAGGCACAAGGATAGGCAATTATGGGGCTCATTATGATTGCGGATAATCCGCATGCTCCGGGCCGGCGGAATCCACCGCCGGCACGGAGGATGCAGATTATCCGCTGCGGACTGGAAAAAGACTAGATTAGGATGGCTGGGGGATCTATTTTCCGTTCGCTGCTTTTCCGCCGCGGTCGCCTTCCGACCGCGGCGGAAAAGCACTAACATGGCTGGTGGTGTCTATCAGACACCGCCAGCCATATTAGGATAGCTGCGGTCATATGCCTTTCCACGGCGGCATTTCCGCCGTGGAAAGGCATACGGTGTTGTCTTCGTGGGGCCCGTTGCGGGCCCCCAGGGGTGAAGGGGGGTGGGGGGTGCACATGGGGGGTACCTATGGTACCCCCCTGCCTTTGAGTGCACGAAGCGGCAGGCACCACGCGGTGCCTGCAGCTTTGTGCATGCAAAGGTAAACATGCATTTTTTAACATTGTGGCGTGTGCTGCTTCAAGCAGCACCCGCCGCAATGTTAAGAATACAGGATGTGACCGCCAGGGTGGCGGTCACATTCTAATTGACACGGAGGGACCGCCGCTGCCCATGCAGACGGTGCCTCCTCCTCTGGGGTGGTGGACGGACGCAGGTCCGTCCGCCATCCTAATAGGCCCCTATGTTGTTGGTTTCTGGGGCTCTTGATGGATGTATAAGAAGTTCGACCTGCTGAGGAAGGTGTTCACTTTCTAGTCTTGATTTTATAGAAAAAGACCAATTTTGTTGAACAACTCTGAAACCACAAGTGTATAGTCCAAAATAGATGTGCTTTTATTGGAGCTCCTTGTGCACGCAGCCGGTTGGTCTTGTGGGAGGCGGCCGTTGAGGGTGCACAGGCCAATTGCTTCCAAAGCTGTGATGCACAATTTCACGAAATTATCATTTTTTGATGCTTTGTTGTTACCACAGGTAATTGTTTTGTAGATGGTCAGGGGAACTGTTGGTTTGCCTCTTGTGAATCTTTTTCTAGTAAAAGCATGTTGAAGTCTTCAGTTAATAAGATTTTGTGTTGTGGGAGTGTCTTTTGCAGTGATTTTAGGATTGATACTAGTGAGAGGGTCTGGTTCTGTTTATTCTTCCTAGCTGGATGAATGTAAACATTGTAAAGTAATAGGTGGACCTGCACTGTGTTAGATTGTGGACGTAGGTCTTGGTGATGTGAGAGTTTAAGGCATTGCGCCCATGCCACCCCAAGGTCTACGCTGTCCTGAAACAACTGGACGTCAGTTGCTATATACATTGAGAGGCCTCCTGCTGCTCTGCCCTCTTTTGATTTTGTGTTGTTGTTGTTGATACTCTTTGATACATATAATTGGTGTTGGATCCTCGGCACAAGTTTCTTGAAGGAGGAGGATGTCGAACTCTTGTAAAAACGAAATAAGGTCTGACTCCCCCACCTTGTTTTTAAGGCTATCACATTCCAAGAGCAAAGTTTCAACAATTTGTTTGAGGGGGTATTTGTGGTGTCTAGTAGTGATCATGCTAGTCAAGTGGTTACTAAAGGTTCAGCTTGCATTAATTGATTAATCAATTTCCCACCTCCACTTCAGTGGACCTTCTGAGTTAGACCTTCTGATTAGGGGGTGGGCGTAACTCATGTATTGTTGCAGTGTATCAAGGACCCCCTGATAAGGATAGAATTCCTGGGTCAGGGCAATAATTCAATATAAAGGTATAAACCCAGGCCAAACAGAACAAGAAGGCACAAACAAGGCTATTTAAAACAACAAAGTGTATAAGACCAAACACAACAAGGTACTCTACTGATGTATAAAAATAATTTAATTATACTGATAAAAAAGGATTAAACACACACAATTATATGCATACAATGTGTTTGATACATTTGATACAATAAAAAACGTAATTGCTTTTCTTATTAAAAAAAGAACATTAGTTATAATAGAAACACTGTAGTGATGTTGTAGTTATTTTCAAAAGGAGTTTGGGAGGCTGTTTTCCGTAACTCATGTATTTCCATGTAGCGTAATCGCCCGGAATTACCCAAAAAATTCAGCAAGATTCTGCTTAGTTATGCGAGAGGAATAATTCTGCATTTAGTGCTATTTTCTTGACACAAAATGCACTCTTCTGTCCAAAGTGGACACAAGAATGCAATTTGCACTATGAAATTTGCGGTGTAACACCATACTAATAGCGGTAGGATTTTTCCCTCAATTATGCAACTGAGCTTAATCAGTTTATTATCAGTTGTTTCACGTCAAAGTGTAACACAAAATTACTGAAATTACTCTAGTGTAATTGGAATTCTGTTCAGACCTACTAATGATCATGCAGCAATATGTTTTCCTACTTATAAATTCTAATGGGTTGGCTTCCCCAAGACACAGGACTGAAAGCAGAGTTTCTACCCCTAGGAGAGTCACTTCTCCCCTAATCATTGAACATGATAAAAATGTTGCAAAATGATAAAATTCTGAATTGTGATATTCTGGCAGCAAAGTGATTTGTTTCAACTTGTGGTGATCGTCTACTCAGACATGACTTGAAAAACGAGTTTGTGATTTTGTGGTTTGCTGCAAAATGTGTACCAGTAAGCCCATCAAGGGCAGGCTGGATTTCCAAATCTTCATCTAGAACACAGGCACTAAGGCATCAGAGCTATCAGTCACTTAGGACTTCTAGGTACAGTGTCATATGGCGGGGATATGTAAAATTATGATTCAATCTCAACGCTTTGCACAGTTTATCGAATTTTCGAGTTGGGAAACATTCATTCATACACATATTTGAAGAAAAAATTGTTGCATTGCTTGAGAAAAATGCTTCCCTCCATTATTAGATTTTTGTGATGATGGGGCTTTCCAACCAGACCTACTTTTGCATAATTTTTTCACAATTCTGCTTTTCAAAATACAATCTTTCATCAACTTTACACTTTGTACAGTTTTAAAGAAGTCATTACCATTGCAAGGAAATACTCAACATTTTGATACAGTGCAGTAAGCTTTTAAACAGACGCCCTAAAATCATCTGACCACCGAATGGACTCCCGCACAATGAAGATTGAAAACTACATCATACAGAGGTTTTGACTTGAGTTGGATATAACTGGTGTAACTCTCTCTAGCATAATTACTCCCAATTACTGCAAAATTACTTGTTATTATGCGTAATTGTGTCAGAAGTGAAATTCAGTATTTAGCACTATTTCTTTAGCGCAAAATGCTCTGTTGCATTCAAAATGGGTGAAAGAATGCATTTTGCAGATAGCACTAAATGTTACAGGGCATGACCAGCAGTAGCCGGCATCAACTTGCTCTCTCTTAGGGTCAGAGTTACTAACATTTTGTGTCATAGCTGCACTACTTTTGTGACGCACAATGCTGGTAGATATATACAAAGCCACGCAAAGATCGATTTGTGCTGCCTTGCATGGTTTTGTAAAAAAAAATGTAACGCAATGCTGTGGCTTGCGCTGAATTGCAATACATTTCGTTCAGGGAGGCATTCCATGGTTGGAAGATGGGGGCTCCCATGCATCCACCCATGGATTCAATGCAATCCCAGATTTTGAAAGGTTTGTAAACCTGGGATTGCATGACATTTCTGCGTCTCCCCGTAGATGGCGTAATGAAAAGAAAAAAAAATGTCTCTTTATATCCTCTTTCAATGTGTGCTGCAACTTGCAGAACACATAAAATTAGGAAAATGCACCTAGTGATTTTTTTTTGTGCAGGAAGGTGTCCCTTCCTGTACAGAAATAATTCTCCTTGTAGCGCAGGCACCCTTACACCGTGATGCATGGGTGCCTGAATTGGCACTAGGCTGCATGAAATGTGCCAGCGCAAGGAGAGAGCAGAAATGCCCCATATCTTTGTAAATATGGATTCATTGTTCCTGTGCTCCTACAGTAGGATTTTTTCCCCAAATTACTCTTAATTACTCAAGCTGACCTAATTGTGTAATTTCAGCAATTTTGCATCAGGAGTAATGCGTAATTACTGAAATTATTTCGATTACTCCTAATAATTAAAATTTCACCCATGCCTAGGTTTGACTGTGTATGCAATTTCCTGTTTCACATTGCTGCAGCGTTCTTGCCACTCAAATATTAGGAGACTTAATGCAATCTTACAAACTTTCTAGTTTAGTAGAGAGTAAATTAAAATAATGGAAAAGTGTTTTAGGATTGTGATGCTGCCAATTTTCTTGTAGTCCAGCAAAATGCGGCTTTGTGATCACAAATAATATACTAATATTTCTGCGAAGCTGGGCCCTGTTCTCTCTGAGCACCAGAAGAGTGTTTGAGCAGTAAGAAAGCAAGAAAAAGGGAACACGCGAGGAGCCATTTCTACTTTTCGAGGAATTACCGTGTGGTAATACCTCCAAGAGATATACGAATTGTAAACCTTGCAGTTTTTCGTGGGTGGACAGAATCAGGGATAACATCTATAAGTGGAAAATAGTAAACGTGATGTTTGCGTATTTACTCCCCTTTCGAGCTCTTTTCCTAAGCAAACATGGCCAAGTATTACCACTTTAAACGGACGAGAGTAAAAATGGCAGGTGTGTGAAATTACCATGCTTGTTGCAATCAGAAACGGGCCACAGAAACTGCTCGCTCCTAAAATCGAATTTACTTCAGCAATCGAGGTGAAGGCCAAAGTCTTCTGACATGTATATGATTTCGAATGTCTTCTATTGGAACAGAATTTTATTCTGTATCAGTTCCAGTACAGATTCTTTGCCGCCAATTTGACTGACGTAAATAGTATTAGCCCAAAAACATTGACTTTTAGTAGGACGTGTAGGAAAGGGTTAACTTTCTGATATAGAACAGTGGGTCTTTTCCGTAATCTTAGGTAAATAAATATTCCTTTTTCTCTTTTGAGTGAGCCTGTGAATGAACCCTATCCATCATTAATTGCTGGCACAGTATGGGCAACACCTTGGATTGCTTTTTAATGAGGGTGCCCTAAAGTATGGCTAGATTGAACAAAGCCACAAAGTATGGAGGTTTAAATGAGGTTGCTGAAAAAGTGAAGCAATTTGGGATTTAGCTAGACATCCAATGGTACATCACAGGAATCGTAAAGTTACGGTTGCTTCCAGCTTACCCATATGTGATTTAAATGTATTGATAAGTGTTCAATATAGAGATAAATGTGTTGCATGAAATTACTGATAGATCGGACGACCAAGTAGGGGATGTAATGCTTAAGAATCTCTTAAAAACAACAAATATAGCGTTCTATGCTGTACAGTATTTGTTGCCGGATGTATGACGGTACAACGCGTGCTTTTACCACGCGTACCGTTACCACGCAGGTTTTACAACACAAGTCGTTACAACGACTTGCGTTGGGGGGTGCTGGATAGTGGAATAGTTTAATTTACTATTCCAACTCCAGTCCCCGTGGATAGTAGAGAAGGTGTTGGATAGTAAATTAAACTATTCCCTATCCTACAGCGCCCTCCAGCGCAAGTCGTTGTAAAACCTGCGTGGTAATGGTACCGCGTTGTAATAGTTTCGTTGTAAAGGATGTTCCCCTTTGTTACCACATTAGGGACCAGATGTGCGACCATAGCAGTTTGCGAATCGCAAAATGCAACAAATTGTGAGCCACAATTTTGCAAGTTGAAAATGCTATGTACAACAGTGTCTGCGACACTGTTTGCAATTCCCAATGGATTCGCAAATTGCATGCCTCATGAATATTAATGAGGCTGTCGCAATGTGCAACCCCATTGGGAATGACTAGCAATTCCAGGGATGGCGACCTGCTGGGGTCAGCAGACCACCATGTCTGGGACTGCTTTTAAATAAAGCTGTTTTTTTTTAAATGCAGCCTGGTTTCCTTAAAGGAGAATGGGATGCATTTAAAAAAGAAAAATGAAACTTTTAAGTTTTACTTTTTTAAGAGAATGCAGTGGTCCCTGGGACCATTGCCTGTCCTTAAAAAATAATTGTGCATGCATTCCCCTGAGGACCCCTTGCCATCTGCGAGCGCCTTACCACGCCGTCTGCGAGTGTTTTGCAACCGCAATTGTGGTTGCAAAACATTCATACATTGGTTTTGGAGTTGCTATTAGGAAGGGACGCCCTTGGAACGCCCCTTCCTAATAGTGAGTCTCCCGAACCTAGGGGCCTATTATGATTGCGGTTTTTTCGCATCCTCCGGGCCGGCGGAAGCCACCGCCGGCCCGGAGGATGCGGAAAAACCGCAGCGGACCCACCAAAGACCCACCGCCACATTAGGATGGCTGGTGGGTCCTGGTTTCCGTCCGCAGCTTTTCCGCCGCGGTTGGCTTACAACCGCGGCGGAAAAGCTCTAATATGGTGGCGGTGTCTCTCAGACACCGTCCGCCATATTAGGAAGGGCTTTCAAAAATGGTTTTCCGCGGCGGGTTTTCCGCCGTGGAAAAGCATGTGTAACTTCACTGCTGGGGCCCGTTGCGGGCCCCCTAGGTGAAGGGGACTGGGGGGTGCACATGGAGGTACCTATGGTACCCCCTGCATTTGTATGCAGAAATCAGCAGGCACTGCACGGTGCCTGCCGCTTTCTGCATACAAATGCAATGTATGCATTTTTACCATTGCGGCGGATGCAGCTTGAAGCCGCACCCGCCGCAATGGTAAAAATAGAGGATGTGACCGCCAGGGTGGCGGTCACATCCTAATTGCACAGGAGGGAACTCCGCAGCCAATGCGGAGGTTCCCTCCTGCTCTATGGTGGCGGACGGACTCAGGTCCGTCCGCCATCATAATCGGCCCCCTATTTTGCAAGTCGTTAATTGATTAGCGACTCGCAAAATAGGGCTGGTACATGGGCCACACGTTTTTTGCGGTTGCAAACGGCTCAAAACCTATTTGCGACTACAAAAAACAGTCGTACATCTGACCCTAAATGAACAACACTGTTGAAGAGGAAGAAACTGACAATCATGTGTCTCCTGTAGCTTTACCTAGGATCCTCAGACATCTCCCTCTGGGTGAGAATATTTACATTCATGATTTCCCTCTTGCTAAATGGAACAAAAATTTTGCTATGAAACCCATAAAATGAGTACTGAATAGGTGATATAAGCGCGTGTGGACTGCCAAAAACAATACGTCATGTGCATTTGTAACATTTGTTAAAAATTACTTTTTAGAGGTCCTCTGGCCCAAATTGGGGGAATTACCTCCATTCCTCAAGCTGTGGATTACAAACACAACGAATAAGTTCGATTTTGATTGTACCGAACATGGATGCTGCTTTAGGCATTTTAGATTACTTAGCTTTCTGTTTCGAGAGTAGGAGCCAAAAAATGCCAGATGCACCGTTTTACCAAAATGACAGTTCCCCCTCTCAGTTTAAAGGTGAGGAGCTAACGGATGCCCATCAGCAGAGCATCATCTGGCTCTCTTGGGGGAAGCCCCTGACCCGGTGGTCCATCCACCACAGGACTGTTGAGTGCCAGTGGCAGTTTCCTGGCCCTCCTTAGGGCAGTGCCAGCATCACTTATTTTCCATACTTGGGACCAATGTGAGAAACATGGCGATCCCAGGGAGGAAAATGATACAATAACCCCAAGCTGCATGTGTGTCCAGCCATATATTGCTTTACAAGAACAAACTCTGTCCATTAAACATAGCGCGTGCCATGCAAAGGACCAGTTGGTTGTCCTTCACCACGGTGACAGTGCCAATAACCTCTGCTGACCTTTTGGCTCAATGGACCGCGGTCTGCAATGAGGCCATTACCCCCTCACAGCAACATTTCGAGATAGTACGTCATAGAAACTGATATAAAGATGAACAGTGTACTAAATCAGCCGACATCTTTATTGGACCACTAAATACAAGTATAAGAAATGCAGAAAATAGTAAAAATAGAGTAAAAATATTACCAATGTCAAACAATGCTCTTGTGATTTTGAATTAGATTAGAAAATGTCACATTAAATTGATTTATTTTGAAGTATGATTTACTGGAAATTATAAATTGACTATCTCTGCCTTTAGGGGCAAAACATGGATTTTAAATTACATGGAAGTTTCAGGCTGTAACTCTAAGGATGGAATTGGAGAGTAATTTACAAATATGATTTCAGATGCAAAAGAAAAGGTCCAATGGAATTCCATCGGTGTAATGTAAATGAGAAGTCTAAGCGAAAAGTTAGATTAAAAAAGGCAATTTTGAAACCTTTAACATTTAAATGGAAAACGTGTATATTGAAGGAAGGGGGAAGAAAATAAAACATTGCTCATGGCTTTGAGGTGAGAAAATGGATTAAGATTGATTTGGAAATGTGGGGATATAGGTATGCTTTTGTCAAGCCTCAAATCAAATCAGTTGACGCCTGAATGTTTTAAAGGGAAGGTAAAGAAAGGTAATCAATTCTTAGGGTTTCACTTTAATGTAACCTTCAAATCTATTTAAAGGGAATGGTGATAGTGCTGACTGCTGTAGGAATGCAGGATTAAAACAGGCTAAAGATTACATTGGATTTTGTGCAAGTTAAAGCTGCGGGCTAAACATATTTTGAAGGTGGTGTTTATAGGGTTTGCATTCACTTTTAACAGAGTCATATGATGTGGAATTGGTTAAATGATATTCATTTCATATATAGAATGCAATTAAATTGTGTTTCTGGTGTGACAAAATCGATTAAAGTGTAACATTGTTCCACCACACTCATAAAGAAGAACAAAAGGCTACAAAGTGTTGGTGGCCTGTTACATTCAAGGATGTATATTGAGAAAAATAAAATAAACAGTCATGTTCAGAGATAGCGGAGACACGATCTGAAACAGATGGCCAAAATACACGAACGAGTGCTAGCATTGTATTATGACATTTGTTTTGCCACTAAAAATATTAGTACAGCATGTTAGCTTGTTTACAATACTATGATTATGAGCATGGGGTACGTTCAGTTTGCTTTATTGGGACGTGGTTCTCAAAAAAGACAGGACACACCCTGCTCCAATTCCACCTAAAACATCTGCGTATCGTTATTGGACGATTACAGATGCTACGGACAGCTGCACACTGCCTTTAGCCGTGTGCATAGGTCATATTTCTTTAATTGACTACCAAAATTGCCAAAAAACAATTACTTTTTCTTCGGCCATGTAAGTGTGGAAAGTGCATCATTCAGCCTCTCAATGCACCTAGTGTCGTGGTGGATTATGCATTTATGATGACATCAGTAATGTTAAACGTCTTGTCACGGCCACTACATGACTGGGTCATGGGTTTTGCTTTGCACAACATAGAAAAAGCGCATAAATTAGCAGCATTTGGTTGTTGCGTTGTAATCAAAACATCACTTTAAATTTAGTTTTAAGGGGTTCGCATTTTTATTATAAACACACATTAATTTAAGATAACCATAGAGAACCATATCATAACTTTAATAATGTTGTTTTTTATATTTTGTTTTCAAACACTGTACCCTGCACATTACACCTAGGCTTGCACTGCTCAGCATTTGGCCACAGACAGTGGCCTCTGGGTGCAAACCTGTCAATTTTAGCAAGGCCTTCAACCTGAACCCTTGATTACAAATCAATGGTGAACTGCCTTTATCTTGCACAAATCTATAGGCACAAGGCCTAGCATGCACCCAAGCCCAAATACACAATCTCCGTCCAAATTTCAAATCAACTGTGTACAGTAATGGCCTATGAAGTATGTCTTAACCTAGGGTCAACCATTGTCCCAGCGTCATCCCCATTCCCCACCCATTGTAGCCGTCTGATCTTCTGACATGCACAGCATGGTCTAAGTGAATCAGAACCATTCAGCAGACCCTGAAATCAGGCTCATCCCTTCCAAACCAACTGCATGCGGCATTCAACCTGGTACCCTGGCACCGAGCATATGACCTGCATTCTCTCGAATTCCACCCAAACCAACAGCACAACGCTCTTAGTTGTATACACCACACATGGATCATAGGGCCTAGTTTGAGGCTCTGGCCTTCATCCGGTCCTATCACAAAATACCAAGCTGCACACAGCCTTTGTCTCTCCACATCATCCTCTGGGCTAAGGGTCTGGCCTGTAGTCAAGCAATTAACAAGTGCTGGTTCAACCAAAACCAGTCACACATTGACTTTGAATGTGCACAGAGATTCTAGGAGTAGATCTTGGCCTCTTGCTAGGCCCTAAATTAAGCCTCCATTTAAAATATGCAGCTAAGCATGCCTTTTTTGCCATGGACAACAGCTGCAGTTGCAAAGGCTGGCATTGTGCTAGGCTCTGTGTCCAGATCCTTTCTCTCCTAAAGCAGCAGTTCACAGTCTTCAATTCCGGGTCTATGGCTGACCCTACAGCCCCTGAAACACCCAACTCAGTCTCTGTGTGCACCTATTGGCATAGTTGAATTTGCCATTTTGGATTCTTAATTATGGCAAAATCAACCACTTAATAAGGTTTTTCAATTCTATTTCCTAACAATAACATCCCTGTAACCTTTGGTTTTTTAAGTGGATTTCTAAGGGTTTTCAAATTCTATTTTCAAATTATATAGTCCCTGTAAAATTTGTGGACGGAGGCGCACGACCCATCCCGGGCCAATTTCAGCCCTGCTAACCCCATCTTCTGTGGCCCGGCCGCTTTTCTCTGTGCCCTGGTCACACCCAGGGCACCCAGTGAACTTCGTTGGGGACCGTAGGGGAAGCCTGATTGCCTCCAGGGCACCAGCAGGCTCCCCACCTTCTGCAAGAGGTGGCATTACTTTTAGACACAAGGAGATTCTAAACATGCAGCTCTCTTTGTATAAAGCAATTATGCTCTGCTTCCAGCAAGCACAATCATTTAAAAGGCTCTCGCTTGCTGTAAGCAGAGCATTCGCTGTGGCTTGGTGGGAGAGGGAAAGCTTCTGCCAATCCACATCAAACAGCTAGGACTGTGGGGTGGGCACCCTGGGACATAGCAGGAGCCATCCCTGGAGGGTGGTGGTCCCTAGGGACATCTATGGCTCCAGGAGGGGGACTGTATGGCCCCCTTCTTTCTTGATGGTAAGCCTACCCTGTGGAGGTGGTGGCTCCCGGGCAGAGAAAGCCTGGTGAGCAGGCCACGCGGCCCTGCCCATCTTTTCAAAAAGAGGTTGGCCCCAGGAAGGTGGTGGTCCCCAGGGCCCAGAGGTTCCTTAGGCCCCCACCACAATTTGATCATGGCTCCAAGGAGGTGGTGGTCCCCGGGGCCATGGGGTGTTCGAGAGGCCTCCAAACATAGAATTTGCCAAGGGGTGGTCGTGGTCCCTGGGGCACAATCGGTCAAAGAGGCCCCTTTCATTTAAAAATAAATAAGACCCGGGAAGGTGGTGGTCCCTGTGACATCAGGGGAGGCTGTATGGGCCTCCCCTACATTAGTGTGCACAAAAAAGGCCCAGGGAGGTGGCAGGCCCATGCACCCCCTATTTATTATACAAATGTCCCTGGGACCTGGCCCACCCCATGGCCAATTATGAAGGGAGGCTGTGCTTCTTTTTAAAAAAGTTTTGCGGTGGGGCCACGGATTCAGCCTGACTTCTGCTGAAATGTTTTTTTAAATATGCTGTTGGACGCTCCCCAAGAGGGCTAAGGGAACAGGTTATTTCTATCCTCCCCACTTTTCTTTAAAAAAAAAAAAATCTGAGATTCGGCACAAGCCGAGTCCCAGGATGGCTGCCAACACTTCCTGGTTTGAAGTGTTGCCAGTCAATCAAATTTGAGCACAGGTACTGTCCGATCCTGGTAGGATATGTGTCCCTATATAGATAAATGTGGATTTCAGTTAATAACTCCACAACTACTGAATGAATTTACAACAAATCACAGAAAGGCACTTCCTTGGACCACCATCTCCCTTCCTGCTAAATGTGGTGTAATTCCCTTCTGCAGTTCGGGATGTAGACGTGTCTAAAGTTCCTATGGGAATTAACATTGGGGAAACGTGTTTTTGGACCCCCTTTTTCTTGGTTCCCGCTTGATGGCTCACCCTGAATCCTTGCAAAATTGTTAAAACTAGTTCAATGATCAATTCAGCTGGTGTTTTGAAAATGTTGTTGTGATCCGTCAACCAGGGGCCTAGAAAAATGGGGGGGTCCCAATAAAAGAGCCCTTTTAGTTAAATGCTGTAAATCCATTCGGTACTTGCACAGCTATTTAAAGGTTTTTCAGAATACACAACTTTGGAGGCAGAGGATTCACAACCCCTCCCAAAATCACATGCCGAAATCTGATTTAAATTCCAAATACCCTTAGAAATTCAATAAAAAATTAAAAGGTTACAGGGGTGTTATATTTAGGCTCACATTTCACTCATACACAACCTGAGAAATTCAGCTGTTATAGTTATGTGATCTAACTATAACTCATGCTCCAACAATGAACTGCTTATGACCGGACATATTACATCACTCATGACAATCTTCATTGAAATTACTTCCTCAAATGAGAGACTTTTGGAAAATACAGCAATTTATATTGATTCCTTTTATTTTTTCTTATGTGGCAGTACTCCCTGTCTTTTGCAGGCAGAGTGGGGAATTTTCGCCCAAAATTTATGATGTAGAGTGGTCAGTCTCATATCTTATGATTACATTGGACTTGGTGTCTTCCTATGTACATGTATAGATCATGCATTTCGATTAAGGACGCGTGAACATCTTTTAGAAAGGAGATCTGCATGTTTTTTAGAACACAACAAAATGCTGACTAGCATTATCAAATTTTGTCTTAAAGAGAATATCTTTGTAAATGACAGTGTCTTTTATCAACAGAAGTTTGGGACCACCATGGACTCCTGCTACGCCCCCAGCTTTGTGAACCTTGTGATGGGCTGGTGGGAGGACCAGGTGGCCTGGATGGGTGACAATTAGGAGTATGTGCAATTTATTTTGATTTGTACTCTTGATATCAATTACTTAATGTTGTTGTGGAGTGGTCCCAAAGAAATTGCATATAAATATGTGACTAAACTAAGTGATAAATCCTATGATTTGAAATTAAGATACCAGGAGTTCACAAGAGATTTCCTTTCTGAATGTACAATTACAGATACAGGAAGGAGAAATACATTCCACCATACACCTCAAGTCAAAAGCTGGACATAGCACTTTACATTTTAGGAGCCAGCACTCAAACAATTTGATTGAAAGTATACCCTATGGGGAAACCTTAAGGCTTGAGAGGATCTGCAGTAGCCACATAGAACTTTATTACAAATGGGAAGAGATTTAAAGAAAGAGGCAATACATCTAAAGTCCTGAGAGTTGCTAGCTAGAAGGCTGAATCCTTGAATAGGGTTCAGTTATTCAATCCGAATATAATGAAAAAAAAGGACTCAGGGTGAGAGTATAAGACATACTACTGCATACAATTTTCTCTCTCACCATGAGAGAAATGTGATGTGCAAACATTGGCCCAGCATAAAAATCAACATTGTAATGCGCCCTGATTTATCAGTTAAACCTACCATTACTTACAGAAGAGGCAGAACTTTGGGAGATGAACTAGCGCATACCTATTATACTAAGGCTCATAGGACGAATACGTGATGGAGTCAACTAAAGAGGTTCCACAAGTGAGGGCAATGTAAATGCTGCTGATTCATCTGTGGCTCTACCCACTTCATACATGTGCTAGTGTGTCCCTGCTCACTTACGTACATGGGCAGTACCATTTTACCTCTACGTAAGCATTTTTTGTGCAATCAGAAGTCTTAATTTTTCTTATCCAGTCGTGAGACATTTTTATAAGCATCACAACACTAATGTTGCCAAACTAATCTTTTTTAAATTGATAGAATAACTGACAGTTTGAGAGGTGGCAACAGAGTTAAATAGTTAAGAAGTGCAGAATCAATATAGATCATATATTAGCAGAAAATGACACCTACAGGGCTGAATAAGTATGAAGAAATGGGGCACACATAGGCTAAGCATGTAATCTGCATAATTCCCTCACATAAGATATATGTGTCTATCACACACAATAAGATGTGGATTTAGTATTTGAGATACATTTGATTATAATTTTTTAGATAAATTGATGGGTTTTATGCATCGGATGGTGTAGTGATAAGTGTCTAAAGCTTAATGTGCAGAATTGTATTATTATCCCCTAGGGAGTTAGTTTAGCTTTGCAAAGACAGAAATAGGGAATAAGGGCACTAGCCCAAAAAGTTGCTTTCTGTTCATATTTGTTATGCCTAGGAAGTATGGATTTAATAACATAAAGTCTGCCTTCACCTCGTCTAGGGCGTTCCAGTGTAGAATATTTTGTCTCTTAATGTTCTGTTACATGGGGTACTAGTATAATATTGATAGAGTCTAGTACATCATGTAGAGGATGATATGAATCTGAATAAAAAAATCAGAACAAATTATTTTTAACGCATAAACTATTTTTTAAATTGGTACTGTGCATAATATATCTTTAGAAAAATAAAGAATTGATGGACGGAATGCTGGACAATGCAAACATTCACCCCCAGTCACAAGGATCTGGGTTAAATCCATCATTCTTTTGCTCTCCACACCACCCCAGTTTGGAGCCGGCCATATGCAAATCAGTCTTGACCCTGTTCCTTGTGAGAACAGTCCAGCCCGAACTGCCAAGCTAGGTCCTCCTTGGACCAGAAACAAGCATCTTGGGACCGTTTTCAGGGCATCACCCCTCATCAGCCAGGTTAGCTTGAATCCAGTGGTGTAGGGAGCACGGGACCCACATCTGGGCATACCCTTCCCACTTAGGGTGACATATGCAAAATAAACAATTGATAGACCAATTGCTGAACAATGCAAGCATTCACTCCCAGTCACAAGAATCTTTGTTAAATCCATCATTCATTTGCTCACCACACGACCCCAGTTTGGACCCAGCTGTATGCAAATCAGTCTTGACCCAGCACACCATTACAGGTCAGCATCATCGTCTCACTCTCCACCTCTGTTCACTGGGCACCAACATCTAATTGACCCACCCCACAGATTCTGCTAACAGTGTCACAGTGCAGGTGCAATCCTCAAATACCTGCTGCCAACTAGGTGTTCTTTCATATGGATCTGTGAAGGACTTGATTAAGGGAGGAACAACCACTTCATTCAGTTCTTCGATGATTTTGTCAACTGTGGCTCGAAATTTCTCTCCTGCTTCATGGCAATGTGGGGTAGGTGCATGTCAATGCACAGTCGCTCTTCTCTTGGCTGCTTTGGATTTTTATTGACCACAATAAGGAAGACCTATGGTGTGGGGCTCACCACCCTCCCTGTGATGTTGGCTTGTTCTAGTTCTAGTTTAAGCAGCTCTGCCTCAACTTTTGATCTTAGGTGAAATGTGACATTCACCAGTCATTAAAGGACACTGTAGGGACTGCTCAATTGTTGTGAAGTGTATAGGTGAGGTAAAGAATATTTGATGCCTTTGGGGGATGTGAGCATTTTACAGCTCAGTTATTTTTTTTTTTTTGACATTGCTGAATGAATGCTTTTTTCATCAATGTTACAATGGCTCCTTTGTCTATCCAGTGTGTGAGTGTGTTAGGCCACCATTTGTCTTTGTTCCCCATGGTATGTGGCCGGGGGCTATTTTATATAGTCAGTGTCCATAGGCCTGCATGTGTTCTTTGCTTCTCATGCCTCCTTGTTTGCTGTTGTTATTTGAGCACGTGGCAAGTGGCAAGTTTGTGTAACCAGTCAGTACACTTTTTCAATAGGCCTGCATGCGTTCTTTGGTGGTTGACCATGTGTCCGGTGGGCATTTTGTGCAACCACCCTTTTTTACAGTTTTCAAAGGCATTTTCTATGAAAATTGAGAGGAGAGGCCTAAGCTTTTTTGTTTCTGCTCATTTTTACATTTTTCCCAGATATCTGTTTAATAATATACTTGAGGCCTAGTCGCTTATAGCAAATGTATTGAATTTTATGATTATGAACATTGTTTTATATTATATGTTTTTTTGCATTTTTCACCTGAACTGCCTTGCCTCCCAAGTCTCAATGGGTTTCTCATAGTCCCCATATGACATCCGCATTTTATTTTTTTATTTTAATTTGTCAACTTGTTTTTCTATTTTTTCAATTATATTCATTTTTTAAATAATTTTTTCTATTTTTTTCCTTCCCTTTTTCATATATATATATCTCCAACTCGTTGTGATCGGCAAACGCCTCTTAGTGACAGCGTTTCATGTGAAGGTGGCGAACCTCGTAATCCAATACAACAATACTGAATACTGCCTTTTCCCAGTGTCCTCCACCGGAAACAGTACGACACGAACAACCACTTGCATCAAAAAGTAGTTTTTAATTTGCAAAATCCATAGTAAAAAATCCACTCAACGCGCTTCGGGAAAGGTATCCCTTGGTCACCAAGGGATACCTTTCCCGAAATGCGTCGTGATTTTTTGCCTGTGGATTTTGAAAATTAAAAACTACTTTTTGATGCAAGTGGTTGTTCGTGTCGTACTGTTTCCGATGGAGGACACTGGGAAAAGGAAGTATTGCTGTATTGGAGATATATATATATATGTATATATAGCATTTTCCCACTATCCATTAACACCGACCTGCCATAGGTGCACAGCCACACAACAGCATTCATTTTGTAAGGATTATTTCAATTCCACCGGAACCTCCCTGAGTACCACATATCTGCCTAGATGATGCACATAAAGCAAACAGTTACACCTGTATGTTGTTGATTATCTATCCTGATTGTAAATGAAATATTATGCTATGTTTATGTGGTTTGCCTTGAAAAGGATACTCTGTATTGTTGCTAATTATTTACTTATAACTTAAGTAACCACACTAAATTATATTGTCTTTGTCTGTACTAATTCAAGCTGCAACAATGCCACATTTGACTAATGTTTTTATTGCTTGTTTGCTTTTAGTTGCACAAGAGAAGAGATATCACCCACAGTACTTCCAGACAGAATGTCTGTACACGTGGCGTGACCACACAACAACACAACAACATGTGATTTCAGTCAATCAATCTCTTCAGCTTCTGCAGCTAACTGCCACTGCCATCTGAAAGAAAGGTGCTGCCAAGAAAGTGGCCAGTAAGAAGAAGCAGCTGACCACCACTGGCATTTCAGCCCAAACCTATTTTGGGCAACATCGTGTGCCTGATGCACCGGCCTTCGGGGAGGAAGTTGGGAGCAGCACCCCACCATCAATGTCCCCACCCCAAACTAGGTCCAAGCCCATGTCTGTCATAGAAGCAGCCACTGCAATCACAGCAACTAAATGCACAGTGACGTTGAATTGGATGTGTCTCTTTCCTTGCTGGAAACTCTGCTAAGAATATAACAGCAGCTGCAACCAGCAATAGTAGATTTTCCCAAAGTAGGAGCACAACAGGAGATTGAACTTCCTACTGAGTAAGTAGAACCCCCTTTCAGAAGAGCTATTGGGTTCTAGATCTCCCAGCAAGAAAAAGGAAGGGTACTCCACCATCTGCTCAAAGCCCCCTTCTAATGATCTGAACATGAATTGGAACTCACCTCAGTCCAAGACACGTCAGGAGAAGGAAGGGAAAAGGAAAGTTCCTGAAAGCCATAGAGTTATGGATGAAGAAGAGGAGAATGACGAGCCAGTCATCATCATGGATGCCACCCCAGTCCCAGAGGAGACCGACATTACCCCTCCTCAATCTGCTCTGAGAGATGTGGCACTGGTACCAATGCCACAGCCAGCTCCCATATTTGCAAGGTCATGGCGACCTGCATCCATAACTAGTTCACTGCAGTGAGGCAGTCACCGACATGCCCACCTACCTCCATTTCGTCGGTCATTGACACTGGCCAGTGGCCCAATGAAAAAGTTGACTTTCCAGTTTGGGACTTCTTTACAGTCAGTAAGAAGGAAGATAACACTGCCATATACTCCACTTGCCATGCAAGTGTTGGATGAGGTAAGCCTGGTACACACTATGGTAGTGGAGGCCAAACGACCCATATGAAAAAACATCATGCAATCTGCTGGGAGGGTCACCTTAAAAAACTGCTGCAGGTGGTGTTGGTGAAGGTGATGAGAGCTGGGAATCTGTACTAGCAATAACGTCAAGTGGAACTAGACTCAGAGTCAGATGGACACAGAAACAGCATACAGGAAATGCCCTGAGACACACATTGAGTCTACCACCTATTTCTCTTCAGAAGTCACCTGCATCAGTGGAACAAGAAAAACAAAAATTTCCAGGCTACCATTACTTCTATACTTCTATGTTTTGGCAAGAGGGGCAATACAAACGCAATACCCAACAACACATTTGTAGAACGGTAAGGAGGCTAAAATGTTAGCATTGGACCACCTACCTTTTTCTTTTGTGGAAGGAGGGGGGTTTTCTGAAATTGGTGGTGGCCATTGGTCCAAACTGGAAAGTTGCTGTTCAAGTGTTTCATCACAATGTGCTGGAATTGGTTTACCCCTACACTGTCCACCTAATGACAGACATGTGAACCAGTTGCCAAGCCACTGATCACATCTGTATCGCTGCACATTGCTTTGTGGGGATTGGAGAAATGATATCTTCAAGTTTGGCTGATGACATTTTTAATGGTGCTCGAAAACATGCAACAGTATCCATGTTGCAATGTAGAAAACCCATGTAGCTGCAAAAAACACTTTAACAGCAAGATCTATGAATGGCTGTAACCCAGAGGGCTTAACATTGGATTTTCTGTGGTGGACAATGGCAGTAATATAGTTAAGGGTAGGCAGACAAAATATCGATATTTTAATATCGACCTACAATAATGTTGATGTTTTAATATGAAAGGGACAGAATATAGAAGGTAAGTAATATCAATTTTGTTAATATTGATGTAAGTAATATTGATGTTACTAATATCGATGTTAGTAATATCAATGTTACTAACATCGATTTTTATATGATTTTTATGTATATTATTACGTATTTTAATATGTTTTTTTTAATGTAATTTAAGTAAATCTTGTATTTTAGTACCGTAGCGGGTTGTGGGTTTATAGGGGAATAGCATGGGAAGTAATTTAATTATACTAAATTAATTATTATTTTTAGGAATTATAAATCAATTTTAATTAATTGGTAATTAATTTTTATTAATTGGTAATTAATTTTAATTAATTGATTAATTGATAATTATGTTCTGTAGAGGGTTATGGGTTAATAGGGGAATCGGGTTGGAAGTAATTTAAATGTATTTATAGTTTATTTTCATTAATTGGTTTTGCTAATTATAATAGTGTTAATTAATTATTAATTGGTAATTAATTAGTATTAATTGGTATTTATTATTAATTTATTGTTACTTAATTATTCATTGGTAATTATGTTCTTAATAATTATGTATTGGTATTTGTAAATAGTTTAGATTTATTTTTAACTTCTACGCTATCCAACACTTTCCCTACTGTTGCACTCTCTGGAGTAGGAATATACATTTTTACCCCTACGCTATCCAACACTTTCCCTACTGTTGCACTCTTTGGAGTTGGAATAGTAATTTTTACCCCTATGCAATCCAACACTTTCCCAACTGTTGCACTCTCTGGAGTTGGAATAGTAATGTTTACCCCTACGCCACCCAACACTTTCCCTACTGTTGCACTCTTTGGATTTGGAATAGTAATTTTTAGCCCTACGCTATCCAACTCTTTCCCTACTGTTGGAGGGGGGGCGGAGCTAGCCTGCTGCGAAGATGGCCGCTTAAGCCGTCTGCTCCTCCGCCAAACTAAGAATCCTGAATATTATCCTGTGATACCAGTGCCCGACCTGCACCGGAACGCCGACAAACTGCGCCAGAATATAGGGGGCACATGATATGCGATTATCCGGCGCTCCTTGCCCGTCCTAGGGATAAGTGAACGGGCATCTTAGATTCACTAAATGCCGTGACGCATGCCTGGCATCACCTAATGGACGTGCAGGCTTGCTCGCTGCTGTACGCCCTGGAGGCGAAATTGGCCTGGTGCATTTGGCTTAGCCCCTGTAGATAAAGGGGTGTCCTATCTGCGCTTGCTAAATTGAATCTTACTACCATGGGCGACCTTTTCGCCAATGGCACGGCTCGCACCTGGGATGAGGTAGATGCGGGAGGCGTCTTGAACGCCCTGGTTCTCTCTTGTTTTCAATTCCACAGGGTGCGACAAGCCCTACGGAAGCTGCTGGGGGAAGACATGGCAGAGCCATGAAAGCCTCATGGTTCACCAACGACCTCAAAAACTCCAAGCAATCCTGCCGTACGCTCGAGAAAGTCTGGCGCCACGACCAGTCAACAGAAAACATGACAGCCCTCCAGAACGCCATCCGCAAACGCCAACCAGCTGATCCGAACCACCAAAAGGACTACTTTCAGAGAACAACTAGACAACAACACCCACAACAGCAAGGAACTCTTTAGCATCATTAGAGAGCTCTCCAACCCCAGCGCCTGCAACAACGACATCAAACCCTCACAAGACCTCTGCGACTCACTCGCCTTGTTCTTCCACCGCAAGCTCACCGACATACAAAACAGCTTCGGCGCACAGACCACGCACCCAACCACTGAACCAGAGCCCCCCACCACCACCCTCTGCACCTGGACCCCGGTCAGCACCGAAGACACCACCGGCATGATGAACACCATCCACTCCGGCTCCCCAACCGACCCCTGTCCACACCACATCCTCAACAAAGCCGACTCCATCATCGCACCCCAATTCCGGGACATCATTAACAGCTCCTTCACATCCGCCACCTTCCCGGAGAGCTGGAAACATGCCGAGCTCAGCGCCCTCCTGAAGAAACCCACCGCAGACCCCACAGACCTCAAGAACTTCCGCCCCATCTCGCTCCTCCCTTTTCCTGCAAAAGTCATCGAGAAGACGGTCAACAAACAACTCTCTGCCTTCCTCGAGACTAACAGATCCCTCGACCCCTCGCAGTCCGGTTTCCGAGCAAACCACAGCACCGAGACCGCCCTCATCGCAGCCACCGACGGCATCAGGTCCCTGCTCGACAACGGGGAAACAGCTGCCCTCATCCTCCTGGACCTCTCAGCAGCTTTCGACACCATATGCCACCACACACTAATACAGCGCCTCAGCAACACCGGAATCCAGGGAAAGGCCCTGGAGTGGATCATCTCGTTCCTCTCCGGAAGAACCCAGAGAGTCCTCCTCCCCCCCTCCCGATCCGCGGCCACTGAAATCATCTGTGGCGTCCCTCAAGGATCCTCGCTCAGCCCCACCCTCTTCAACATCTACATGAGCCCCCTCGCAGCCATCGCACGCCAACACAACCTAAAGATCATTTCCTACGCTGACGACACCCAGCTGATCCTCTCGCTCACCAACGACCCCACCACCGCCAGAGCCAGCCTCCAGGAAGGAATGAAAGACGTCGTGGAATGGATGAAGCTCAGCCATCTGAAACTGAACTCAGACAAGACGGAAGTCCTCAACCTAGGACCATCCCCCTCTGCCTGGGACGACTCCTGGTGGCCCCCTGCACTGGGTGGCGCCCCCAAGCCCACGGAACATGCACGCAACCTGGGCTCCTCCCTCACGATGACCAAACAAGTCAACGCCGTCTCGTCATCTTGTTTCAACACCCTGCGCATGCTCAGAAAGATCTTCTGATGGATCCCCACCGAAACCAGAAAGACGGTCACTCAGGCCCTCATCACCAGCCGACTGGACTACGGGAACACCCTCTACGCTGGAATCACAGCCAAACTACAGAAAAGACTCCAGCGCATACAGAACACCTCTGCACGACTCATCCTGGACATTCCCCGTCACGGCCACATCTCCGCCCATCTGAGAGACCTGCACTGGCTCCCCGTCAGCAAGAGGATCACGTTCAGACTCCTCACCCACGCACACAAGGCTTTCCACGACATTGGCCCCCAATACCTCAACAACCGCCTCACATTCTACACACCCACCAGCCAGCTCCGCTCCACCAGCCTCGCCCTCGCCACCGTCCCACGAATTCTCCGAGCCACCACCGGAGGAAGATCCTTCTCCTACCTGGCGGCCAAGACATGGAACTCCCTCCCCATCCACCTACTGCTGACCCAGGACCATCTCTCCTTCAGGAAACAACTCAAGACCTGACTGTTCGAGCAGTAACGGCTCCTCCCCCCCAGCGCCTTGAGACCCTAACGGGTGAGTAGCGCGCTATACAAATATGTTTGATTGATTGATTGATTGAGCCGCAAGTGGTATCAACGTATGACTTCATAGTAACGGCTAAGACACCATCCCAGCTAATATCTCGTCGAATCGCGCTGGTGGAACGGACAACGCACTATGCAAAACCACGCTTGGCGTGGCAGGCGGATCTAAACACTGACCTCCCAGAAGAAAAATGGGATTCTGTTGTGCCAATGTTAATAAAGTATCGCTCAACGGTCGCCACCGCCTATTGCACTTTAAATTCCTTAATAGTGTTTATTATACCCTTGAGCGGCTGTTCAGATACGGCTTACGTGAGAGTCCTTGTTGTGAGAGGTGCAGGTCACATCTGCATCTGGCCTGGACATGCCCGAAGATAGCAGAATTCTGGCTGGCAGTGTACAACGAAGTGAATGATATCACTGGTCTGTCGCTGACCCCTTCTCCGCTATTGGCCATACTGGGATACTCTAAAGACATAGCGCCGGCTTTACGGAGACTGGTAGATATGGCCTTTTCAATAACCAAACGTTGCGTTGCGCTCACCTGGATGCGTGGCCCGACCCCGACGATGGCTAGGTGGGCAAAGACATGCTATATTGTTGTACGCAAACGGGGCTGTACAGCGAGTTACTTCCTCCCTGCAGCCAACCTAAAAATTACTGGGTGCTGTACCTGGAGAGGAGGCCTGTACGAGGGGATGACGACTCAAGTGACACACACTCAATTATAGAAACCGTAGACACACGGGAAGATGCACAATTGCACGACGACGTGTAGACTCTGCCTTAAGCAATCAGGACTGTGCCCTTGATACCGACATTGAGATGGAAGGAGTGTGCATTGTTAACTACTGTGAAGTTGAGAGAGCGATGGTATTTTGTATACGAGATGTCAATTTGAACTGGGGTTGGGGTGGTGCTGACGCCTTTGCACAATGTGTTCTTGCCACAAAGTTACTGTACTGCTGTCGTCTTGAACGTGCCATTTATTTTGATTGTAAATTGTTGAAATGCCAATAAACAAATAAAAAAATAAAAAACTCTTTCCCTACTGTTGCACTCTCTGGTGTTGGAATAGTAATTTTACCCCTACGCTTTCCAACACTTTCCCTACTGTTGCACTCTTTGGAGTGGGAATAGTAATTTTTACCCCTAAGCTATCCAAAACTTTCCCTACTGTTGCACTCTTTGGAGTGGGAATAGTAATTTTTAACCCTACGCTATCCAACACGTTCCCTACTGTTGCATTCTCTGGAGTTGGAATAGTAATTTTGACTCTTATGCTAACCAACACTTTCCCTACTGTTGCACTCTCTGGAGTGGGAACATTATTTTTTACCCCTACGCTATCCAACAATTTCCCTACTGTTGCACTCTTTGGAGTTGGAATAGTAATTTTTACCCCTATGCTATCCAACACTTTCCCAACGGTTGCACTCTCTGGAGTTGGAATAGTAATTTTTACCCCTACGCTATCCAACACTTTCCCTACTGTTGCACTCTCTGGAGTGGGAATAGTAATTTTTACTCTTATGCTATCCAACACTTTCCCTACTGTTGCACTCTTTGGAGTGGGAATAGTAATTTTTACGACTACACTATCCAACATGTCCTTACTTTTTTAATTTGTTTACATTTTTATTAATTGTATTTATATTTTTATTTTATGTGTATAGATGTATTTATAATTTATTATATTTTTTATTATTTATAAGTTATTAAAATAATTATTAAAAAGTATTAATAATTAAGTATATATTATGTAATATATGTATATGTTTAATTCATTTTTGATTAAATTATGTATATTAATTATTAATTTTAAATCTTATAACATTTTTAGCTGTTTATTACATTTATAATTATTATTTAATTTATTTTACATATTTGTTTTCATTAAAAAAACTATATTTTTTAAATACGATATTTTTTCCATCAATATTTTTTTCGATATTTTTGTACTTACCTTGTTGGAGATAGGATGTCGATATTTTTGACATCGATATTTTTGTTGCAATATTTTTGTATGTCGATATTTTGTATATGACATTTTGTCAGACATTCATAGTTAAGGCCATGGCAGATGATTGCTATTTCAAGGTCCTGTGTTTGGTGTCCCTCATCAACATCATTGTACAGGAATTTCTTCAAAAAGAGTCAGTAATTTACTGTTCACCTGCAGAAGAATCTGTACTCATTTCAGTCATTCTTTTAAATCCTAGGAGCAGTTGAGCTTTATTCAGAGTGATAATAGAGTGGCAGTTAAAGCCCTCATACAGTAGGTACCAACATGTTCGAACTACACCTATTACATGTTGCAATGTCTGAGCAGTACAGGCCAATTAATTATTATGTCACTCGAAGAGGGAATGCAACTGGGAAAGGCATGATTACTGAGATGGACAAATGGGGCCTAATCAAATGCCTGACAGAGATGCTGTTTACTTTTGGGATTTTCACACTAGAAGTTAGTCAAATGGGTCCTAGTCAAATGCCTGACAGAGATGCTAGGTAGACATAGAAGTCAGCATAGAGCACAGTATGATGGGCCAAGCTATTCCGTTGTTGCATCTACTACAGGACCAGCTAAAGAAGATGTCTGAAATGTATGCAGGTGTGGATGAAAAGAAAGATGCACATGAGTTGGTGGAGAGCTTAATCTTTCACTAAATGTGTGTTCAGTGTATCTGGTGCAGTGGTCACAGTGAGAAGGACCATCTCTCACCTCAAAACAGGGAGAGATGGACCATGCTCTAAATGAACAAACACTTTATACCACCGAATTACACTGTACCTGAAATAACACAGGAGGGAGATGAGGTTGATTTGTCAAACTCAGGTCATAGTAGTGGAGGGGATGACCAATTTCTTGGTGAACCAACTGAGTTTGATGACAAATTCTACTTCCCTGACTCAATATGCCTGGGCCACCATAGACCTTTCTATCACTGAACTGCTTTGCCCAAATAAAATGGATATAGTAAGGAGAACATTATATCTTTTTTCTATTGTGTCTGACTGACTTATGCAGCCCCACAGTTTTAGTCACAGCTAAGGCAGGATTGGAGTTAGACCAATGTGCAATGAAGAAGAGTTCCCCTCATTCCTTTCAACTACATTGGAGAGACAATGCCTTCTTCTGTCGCATGCCTATCCTTTTATATCCCCTAGCAGGACTGCCCCAGAGCATTTGATTTACAATACTGCCCAATGTGTGTTGCGTGCATCAATGAAGATCGACAATTGTGCACCACTTTGCTTGGATTAGAATGGGCAACTATTGCACCAATTAATTATATGTAAGTGATTACACGTGATTATTCATGGGGTGGCAGACAGTGAGGGAGGGTGATCAACTATTAGGCAAACTTTTTCTGACTCAAGGATTTTGTAACTTTATTTTTAATTGACCACTAGTG
Organism: Lissotriton helveticus; assembly: GCF_964261635.1. Classification (NCBI taxonomy): domain Eukaryota; kingdom Metazoa; phylum Chordata; class Amphibia; order Caudata; family Salamandridae; genus Lissotriton; species Lissotriton helveticus. The sequence goes on from NC_136070.1 coordinate 1,051,706,704, forward strand.
CCCCTTTGCTCAGAAGAAGTTACTATTGCTATTTTTTGTTGCATTATATGGTATTTTTTGCTATACATTATATGCTTTTTTAACAGCCTTGAGAAAGTCGTATAACGACGAAACACGTGTCGGCTGTTTGCATGCTTCATTTACGTGTCAACATTTTGAAAAATGATCCACCTATGACCAAGACAGTGCTAAACTGTTGCTTCATCTATTTGTCATTTCTTGAATAAATTTGTTACTGACTGTTAGTCAGTTGGAACTATTGATTGTGCTGTGCTCTGTTGTTTGAATTTTCATACAAATGGATCCAGTAGGGCCTTTACAAAATAACAAAGCCACCCGACACTGCCTAAAATTGTGGTGCCTCAGAATTGGGAGTATAAATGATTTCATTACCTCTGTATAATTTTTACAAAATAATATGATGTGTAGGTCTGACTGCACGGTGTGGTTATCTCAGGGACAGGGTGAGAGATCTGCTTATTTGTTTTTCTTTTGAGGGTTTCCCAGGAGTAATGGGATCATATTCATGCGAAAACACAGGAGAATAAATCTATGCTGCACATTATTTATGCAAGGGAGATAATGAAACCCGTCCCCTGGTCTTGGAGGAACCAGATCATAAGAAATAGAGGAATGATGGATATGTTTATTTTCTCTTTGGGCATAATTTGATCTCTGGACGAATAAGTCAGTTATCCTGTACTTTGTGACCCTTTTACAGGACTCAGGGTCCTGAAATAATTCTCCCATCCCTAAAGATTTCAGTTGGGCCTCTAAGTAATTTAGCCACCCAAACCTTTTATAGTAATCTAATTTGCAGCAGTCCATAATGATGGTTTGGGTCTGAGGTACTGAAATGCTGCAGCCGTGTCATAAAAGTCATCGTATCATGACGATTTTGGTACCAGTGGACCGAAAATGACGAGTATAAGATGTACGAGTATTTTCGTCATATTCAAGTAACGAGATCATCATGAAATCAGGGACTCCGTTCTGAACCCTCGGGTTCCATTTTGTGTACGGCAGCCATTTTGTGGTTGCCCTCACATAGGCCAATTACTAAGGCCGACCAAGTCCTTGGGACACGTACACCTTTAGCTGACTTCTGTGTGACCTGGGCAAGCTGACTCTGTTGTCCGAAGCCAAACCTGCTCGGCCAGTTTCTTTCCCAGTGGCCGATCGAGATTAGGGATCAAGGCACAGCATCCCATAAACCCTTTATTGCACACAGCTATGTCTTATCTTATTCACACCTGTCTCTGCTTCTTTCTTTATGACCTGTTTACGATGAGGAGGTGCCCGTTTTTATTAGGGTCCCGTCCGATTTACCTGATGAAGAATGGTGGGTTCGACCAATAATTGATTATGGGCTGGACAAACTGAAAAATGGGCTTGTCATCATGATTCTGCTTTTTCTTTGTCGTGAAAACATGTGAATGGTCAACTGTAAATAAGGAATGTTTGCCTGAAGCATAATATTTGGTATAAAAAGGGATGACTAGTTTTGTAAAGTTGAGCAGTTTCCTGAGAACATACACCGTGTTGTACTTCTAGGATGCCTGTTACTGGTTGCAGCCAATAAATGTGATCTTTGACGTGACCAAGAAGTTTCTGTGTTTCTGTAGTCTGAGACAGGAGAATCGGAAGTCTTCGGGTGTGTCCCCTGGCACCGCTGGATTCTAAATAACCCGGTACTTCATTTGGCGCCCACGTGAGGCGATTTCAGCGGTACCGGTCCAAGCCTGAGGTTCGTGAGGAGCTTTGTGTGAAAATTCTGGAGGAAGGCCAACCACTTCATCGACCCCTGTATGTCGTCGTGGTCCGAAAGTCTTTGATGCGAGGTTCCCCGCTTTCCGACGGCTACGAAGGACTGCTACCCTGACTATCGCCCTGTCTTGGACCCTTTGATGATTTGTAGAGCGATACGATAGACGAATCTTCTGGTGACGTCATCGATACCTCAGTTAAGTATGAGTGGAGCGTCTCCCAGTCCTTAGTTTTGGGCATTTCCTTGGGATCTTTGATTTGGAACTTGCAAGTACCAAAGCCGAGGGACTTGTGTATTCACGAGACTATCGTATTTGATAATCCTTTGAAGTTTGAAGCTAGACTAGTGAGCGAAGATGCCTGGTCTTAGCAGACTTGGAAATTTGTTTTGTTGTGGTCGAAATAGGGATTCCCGATTGGAGGACTCGTGTCCGGTTCCTTCCGATAGGAACTCCAACCTATGAACTCTATGTGAAGCATGGCGTGGGCCCCATCACATTATAATGAAGTATGGATCCGATACACCAGGAAAGATGGTGTTCTAAAGTGGCCCCAATATGGTAGTTTTGACACGGAAATCTTAGATAATCTAGAGGTTAGACTTTTTAAGAAGAAAGCCCGGCCGGCGATGTTTGACTCTTTCCGCCTATGGCGAAAGGAAGCCAAACAGAAAGAAATTAAATTAGCAAAAAGGAATAAAAGAGAAAAGGGTATCTCGATAATGCAAGCTGCTATGCAGTATAAAGATAACGAGGAAGAACAAGCAAGCGAGCAGTTGCACAGGCAATGTAAAATGGCGATTGATAAATGCTATCCAGTTCTGCGGCTTCTTCAGCAAGATGCAGCAAAGGAACTTGAGAAAGATCCTTTAATGTCTCATTTGTTGAGCTCGCCACCCCCTTATGCACAGAGTGCTACAGCACCTCCGCAACCTTTAGTTGTGCAACCTCCGGTTGTTTTGCCTCAGGTTCTTCCACAGCCGTAAGCTCCTCTTCAGTTGGCTCCTACTGCCATGGCACAGCCTCCTCAAGGGCCGCCGACTTCGCTACCTGCTCCGCCTTTACTTCCTACGACTTTGACTACCTTTTCCGATGTTCCTTCTGATACTGCCTCTGCATCTGCTTTGTCTCATTCTGTCTTTCCTCCTGTTCTTTTGTCGACTTCTCCTTCTGTTCGACAGAGGATGACTGATACTGTTGCTAGTCTTCTATCTCCTTTCTTTGGGGCATCAAGTATGACCCCTGTTTCAACGCGTAAACAGTTGCGTAGTCAACTGCCTGATTCTAGAGAATGGGAAATATTGGATCATTTGGCACATAAATGGGTTACTGACCCCACAAGATATGAGCTAGAGTATGTTATGGATGTCTTCCGTCAATGGGAAGCACCGAAGCAGAGATATGTTTTTGATAAAATGTGTGCTTTTCTTTGTGAAGAATTGGAGGATAATAATTTGGAATCCAATCCGCCTGAGTTGTGCCGTGTACGGTTCGAGTTTGCGAAAGGCACGATTGTGGGTTCCGATGTTGAGAGGGCGGTTGCGACATTGTTGTCGTTTAGGAGTGAGGCTATTTCTCGGATGTTGTTTGAGCCTGACCCTTCTGTTAGGAGGAAGGTGAGACAATATCCCATGAGAGAAGTTCCCCCAGTTTGGAGAGAAGGGGACCCAACCACTAATCTAGCTGTTCTGCCCCATTTTCAACGTGTTTAGGTACATGTTCCATGGAAACGAGCTGAAGTTTTGGCTCTTAAACAGACCTTACCTGACCCCCGTAAAAATCCTGCAGGGTATTATAAGGAATTATCACAGACCGCAGACTCATGTATTATGAATCTAGCTGACATAGACATGTTGTTTGGAAATGTTGTTCCACAGCCTTTATGGGGTTTAATTCGTCACACGGACCATGGGCAGGAATTAGGTGATATCTGGGTTAATATTGCTGCTGCAGATGGCCGACAAATTGGTGATGCTAAACCTGAGCCTGTAGTTGCAGAACTTCCTGGTAGGATCGTTACGTACATGAAGACTTTAATGCCTGCGATGCGTGTAAATTGGGTTAAACTGTCTGCGTGTAAACAGAAGAAAGATGAAACTGTGTCCGATTTCTTCACTAGGTTTGAAGAAACGTTTATCGACCACAGTGGTCAAGACATGAGTACAGAAGGTGGTCAATGGTTGTTCGTTGACAAGTTTGTGCACAATTTGCTGCCCGAGTTGTGTAAGAAATTGAAAGATTCAGAGAGTTTGTGGGCTGTTTCCTCTTCAGCACAGATATTGGCTACTGCACAGTACTACGAAAATAGAGATAAGGATGAGAAGGATAGAGCAGACAAGAAAACTAAAGAGTTAAAGATGAAGGTTCTTTTACAGCAGGCGTATCCGCCTTGTGGTGGTCAGCGTGATTATCAGCAGCCTCAGCAGTTTCAGAGAAACTCGCAAAGGTTCGAGCCTTCTCAACAACGTTTTCCTGTAGGCCCTAATCAATGTGCATATTGCAAAGTAGAGGGTCATTTTAAAAGTAGCTGCCCTGTGTTGTTACAGCGTGTGAATGGTGTTTCTAGCGCAAGAGGTCGAGGTGTTCCACAAGCTCCTAGAGGTAGAGGACGTGGAGGTTTCCCCCAGAACGCACGTTCCTTTCCTCCTCAAAATTCAATGAATAGTTTTGATCAGCAGAATAACGCGTCTGGTAGGACGACTCAGTACTATGCTGATGACTACTATGCAGAAGGTGAGAATATGGAAGGTGACGATTGCTAGGACAGCCGTAGACAAAGAGAGGGAGTTGTTTCAGTTCCGGTAGATCAGCGTGGACCGTATGTTGAGGTGATTACATCAGGTGTGTCAGAGCCTTTTCTGTTGGATACTGGTGCTACGAAGAGTTCTATTATGCACTCTAAACTCCCTGGCGCACCTTTGTCTGGCGAGACGAATGTTTCAGTAGGATTTTCTGGCGCCCCGGTTAGGAACCCGATTTCTAGTCCTATGTCTCTTTCTGTTGGACCTTGTGAATTCGAAGCACCCCTTATTCTGACGACAGGTTGTGGTGAGAACTTGTTAGGATTGGATCTGTTGAAAAGATTGTATGCGACATTGTATTGTTCTCATTCTGGAGTACAGCTTACACTGGGTAAGAAAGTGGTCTCCTCAATGTATTTGTCGAAGGATAAACTTCCGACAGAATTGTTTTCTCTTCCTGATTCTATTTGGGCTACTGGTCCTAATGATGTGGGTCTTTTGGAAATACCGCCATATGTTATGACGTTGAAAGCGAATGTTAAAATGCCACGCTTTCCCCAATACAAGATTTCTAGTGAAGGTGAAAGGGCGTTGCTAGCGATCTTTCATGACCTGATTGAGAAAGATGTAATTGAAGAAACAAGAGGTAACTCTTGCAATAGCCCTGTTCTGCCTGTTCTGAAGCGTACTGACTCTTCTCAGCCACCTGTTTACAGGTTTGTGATTGATCTTAGAGAGGTGAATAAAATAGTTGTGCCACAGTATCCAGTTGTTCCTGATATCACTGCCTTATTGACGATGATTCCAGCTTCAGCCACTTGGTTCTCGGTGATTGACTTGAAGAATGCCTTTTTCAGCATTCCGATTGCCGAGGAGAGTAGGGATATTTTTGGATTCTGTTTAGGAGGTCGAAGCTTCCGGTTCAAGCGCGCTCCTCAAGGCTATTGTGAGAGTCCATCAATATATAGCCAGGCTTTGAAAACACAGCTTGATACGATTGTTTAACCTGATGGTGCTGCTCTTATTCAGTACGTCGACGATTTGTTAGTAGCTGCAGATACTGAGGAGATCTGTAGAGAAGCCACCTTGTCATTGTTACGTCATTTGTCTGATCTGCATCATAAAGTGTCTCTTTCTAAATTACAGTATTGTTGACAAGAAGTGACCTACTTAGGTCATCTCTTATCGAAGGAGGGAAGAAGATTGACCCCAGGACGAATTCAAGCGATTGCAAAAATGAGTGTGCCAATTACACAGAGAGAAGTGCGTGCTTTCTTGGGTATCACGTCATATTGCAGACAATGGATACCGAATTTTTCCCTACTGGCCAAACCTTTGGTGGCATTAACTTGTAAAGATACACCAAATCCCCTCCCGTGGTCTGAAGATTGTCAGAAGAGTTTTTCGGAATTGCGTGATGCATTGTGTTCGGCTCCTGTGTTGGGTACCCCCGACTACAGTAACCCCTTTACACTGTATGTCCATGAGAAAGAAGGATGTGCGTTGTCAGTGTTGACACAGTCTTTTGGGGACAAGCAGCGTCCATGTGCGTATTTCTCGTCGACTTTGGATCCGGTAGCTAGAGCATTGCCGAGTTGTTTGAGAGCTACAGTGGCAGCAGCTATTTCTATTCGACAGTCTGCTGGTTTGGTGATGAATAATACGTTGATTGTAATGGTTCCACATGCAGTGGACACTTTGCTAAACAGAACCAAGACACAGCACTTAACTAGTGCTCGATTGTCAGGTTATTGCCAATTTCAATAGAGACAGATGTTGTTGAAGAGCATGATTGCTTTCTCAGGACAGAAGAGGAAACGAAAAGGAGAGTAGATCTTAGGGACACTCCTCTTGTGAAGTGTGATGGTACCTTACGGGTGGATGGTTCATGCTTCAAGCTTCCGAATGGTGATACGACTGCAGCATATGCTGTTATGACTTTGTATACGATTGTTGAAGCTGCACGCATCCCACATAATTCAGCTCAAGCAGCAGAGTTAATTGCACTTACGAGAGCGTGTGTATTATCAAAAGGAAAGAAAGTGACCATATATACTGACACCCAGTATGCGTTTGGTGTGGCTCATAGTTTTGGACGATTGTGGAAGGAACGTGGGTTCCTCACGTCTCATGGAACCAAGATTCAGCATGGTCAGCTAGTGAATGAGCTTCTCGAGTCACTTACTTTGCCGTTGCAAGTTGCGATTGTAAAATGCAGTGCACATAAGAAGGTTGCCGATGATGTTGGTCGCGGTAATGCGTTTGCTGATGAAGTTGCGAAAGGAACAGCAAGAGATGTGATGAGTCGAATGTATGTTGCGGACCCTGCAAGATGGATTGGCGACGTCAGAATGTGTGAAGATACGATAGAGAGTGTGAAGTCTATTCAAGCTGAAGCTACAGAGAAAGAGTTGAGTGTGTGGAGAGAGAGTACGGGTAAATTAGACTCGAATGGTTGTTGGGTTGAGTTGTCAGAGCATCAGCGATGGTTGTTACCTGATGCGTACGTGCTTGCAGTGGTTACGATGGTGCATGGAATGGCCCATATCAGTGTGAAAGGGATCTGTAAGTTGTTGGCTCCAGTATGGCAAAATGCTGGAATTCCTAAGTGTGCAGAGAATGTGGTCAAGAATTGTATGGTTTGTCTGAAATACAACCCTGGTAGGGGAACTCCAACTCCAGCTGGTCATTTTGCGCCTCCAACGTATCCGTTCGAGGTTTTGCAGCTAGATTTCATCCACATGGAGAGGTGCAACAACTTGAAATACGTACTCGTTGTTGTTTGTGCCTTTTCAAGATGGGTAGAAGCATATCCCCTAAAAGATAATACTGCCTTGTCCACAGCTAAAGCCCTTGTTAAAGAGTTTTTTCCCAGATTTGGTTTGCCGAGAATGGTTTGGAGTGATAATGGGAGTGAATTTGTAGGTCAAGTGATGAAGAGAGTGTGTGAAGGGCTAGGAATCCTTCCGTAAAGAACTAAAAACACATCTTTTCAGCAACTAGTCCCCCCACCTGGACATCTCCCCCCCCCCTCAGAGTTCTGTTATCTTCACTCAGCGCCTGGACGCCCTTGGGCAGCAGCCGCGCTATACAAAACTTCTTTCATTTCATCCGCCAGAAGTTCCATGCTGCAAATCACCCCCAATCAGCTGGACTAGTAGAGTGCTATATTGGCACCCTCAAATTGAAACTGGCCAAGATACAAGCAAGTTCTGGCCTTAAATGGCCTGATGCCTTGCCATTAGCACTTTTATCAACAAGGATGACTGTACATTCACGAGTGGGACTTAGTCCACATGAGATAGTTTTCGGTCGCCCGGCAAATATATGGGGAGTGCCGAGGCCGACAAAATTCAGTGAGATTGAACACCCTGTACTGCTTGATTACTTGTATGACTTGACGGCTAAATTGCGTGTCTTACACCAACAGGTTCATGATACACTGCCTCAAGCTTCTGAAGATCCAGGGCACGCAATCGATCCTGGATCGTGGATACTAATCAAGAACTTCCAGCGGACAAAGAACGATCAGCCCCGCTGGATCGGCCCATATTTGGTACTTTTATCCACGAGAAATTGCGGTGCGAGTGCAAGGAAAAAAGAACTGGATCCACGGCGTACACTGTAAGAGGGTCCCTTTGCCTCTGCCGTACGACCGGTGGGTCCAGGAGGGTATTGCAGGTTCTGAAACTGAGACTGTGCCTCGTTTTCTGCCTTTTAGCGATGCACATTTAATTGGGACAAATTCTGAGCGTGAAAGCAACGATCTTCTGCAAGAAGCTGTGCCACCTGCAGTTCGATTGGACACTACTGAGCCTGATCTGTTGTTTCGTGATGAGACATTACCAGGAAAAAGCGCTATAATTTGAGGCCGAGAACTATGGACAAATAAATAAATTCCTTTTCTTTGCTATTTTTGAAAGTGCAGCTCTCTCATCTGAGAAACTATTTTTATTTTTGTTTTTCGAACCGCCATCCGGGTTCAGCTGTAGGGTCGCGGCGTCAAGTCTTTGGAGTGCAAGCCGAAGACACAAGGTCGACGGTTCTGGTTGGTCCTTGGGAGTTCCCTGGACTGACAGGCGCATTCCTTAGCACGGAACACCCTACCTCGGCGAGCAGCAAGGTCAGAGGATGGAGTTTTTCGAGATGGAGAGACCTGCCAAAGAGATGAATTTCAGAGCCAAAATGTGTACAATGATGACTAGAAAACGTTTTCTGATATTATGCATTTTCATGTTGTTTAGCGTAATGATGTTTTTAATAGGGTATGTTTTATTCTCTTTTCGAGTGACGTTTGCACCCACTACACAGCCCATACCTTCTTCTACTGTTTCCTCACATTCTTTTCACCCTCTACCTGAACATGAGTCCGTTAGAAGATTAAAGTTTATCAATAACTCCTTCGTTCAGCTTCTGCACCAACAACAATTAGTAGTGAACACGACTAACTGTTGGGTGTGTGCTCTTATGCCTCATACTACTGATAAAGGTATCCCTTATCTGGTCCTGCCATTCAGCCACAATGGTTCTGTATGGGCATACAGAACGATGTTCATCTATGCTCGTGAAGTCCACCCCCTACGTTCTGTGAAGTATAATCCAAAGAATAGTGCTCTAGTTAAGGGAATAGTTGATATGATTAAGGGAGCTAGTTCCTATGAGGCTATCCCGAAAGATGATACACTAGCGTATATTCGATGGAACGTGACTGGATATGGAGCAAGTCTGAGCGAGAACCAGCGAGCAAAAAGATCTACTCCGATTTGGATTGTACCCCATCAGGGTCATCTATGTCTACAAGGTAATGGCAAGAATCCAAGAGCTCAGTTAGAGAAGAGTATCTGCACTGAGACGTATGTTTTTGCGTCCCAGACTTCCCCATCGTTCCTAGCAGCTAAGGGTACCTATTTCATCTGTTATGATAGAGCATACACATGGTTGCCCCCTGACTTCTCGGGCACATGTTTTGTCTCGTTCCTGTTGCCTCCCACCTACACAGCTGCGGCAGATTACCACAAGACAAGGGTAGTTAGAGGTGTCTTCAGTAAGGAAGATACTGCAGGACAGGAATTGGGAGATTTCTTGAAGGGTTTTCTGCCGTTTTAGGGACATATGGTTAACAGCAGGAACATACGGCAATTGACGAGGGTGGATGAGTCCACCGTAGTTGAAACTGCCGGTGCCCTTAGTAACTTGACTGCTGAGCTCCAGTCGGATCGACTTATGACTCTCCAGAACAGAGTTGCGTTAGATGTCATACTTGCAGACCGAGGTGGGGTATGTAAAGTGATCCAATCAAGTTGCTGCATTTTCATTCCAGACAACGCTCCGACAGTGTACCAGGCCATTTCCAAACTACATAAGATCTCCGAATCTATACATGTGGATAAAGGAGATTGGTCGTTGATGGGGTGGTTCTGGGAACTGTTATCCACGTGGGGATGGAAGATTCTGATGGTCATTGGGATGATTTTAGCCATCCTTTTCCTGTTCTGTCTTTGTGTACAGTGTGCTCCAGCTATATGTGGCCTCTGTGCCACATCGTGTGTAAGGAAACCTGTATCAAGAGACGTGCTAAGTAATAGGATGATGCTACAGCAACATCTTGATGACCTGATGAGTATAGACCTGGACTCAGACTGACATGGGTTTAGGTTATTGCCTATGTAAGGGCAAAAGGAGGGGCTGAGGTACTGAAATTCTGCAGCCGTGTCATAAAAGTCGTCGTATCATGACGATTTTGGTACCAGTGGACCGAAAATGACGAGTATAAGATGTACGAGTATTTTCGTCATATTCAAGTAACGAGATCATCATTAAATCAGAGACTCCGTTCTGAACCCTCGGGTTCTATTTTGTGTACGGCAGCCATTTTGTGGTTGCCCTCACATAGGCCAATGACTAAGGCCGACCAAGTCCTTGGGACACGTACGCCTTTAGCTGACTTCTGTGTGACCTGGGCAAGCTGACTCCGTTGCCCGAAGCCAAACCTGCTCGGCCAGTTTCTTTCCCAGTGGCCGATCGAGATTAGGGATCAAGGCACAGCATCCGATAAACCCTTTATTGCACACAGCTATGTCTTATCTTATTCACACCTGTCTCTGCTTCTTTCTTTATGACCTGTTTACGATGAGGAGGTCTAAAGAAATCAAAAAGGGGGAAGGAAGAGGTGGTGCTGGTTGGCACCGAGGTGGGCACGTCCTCCTCTTGTGAAGGTACTAGTAATCAAAAAGGTCCTCCTCCGAGAAGGTTAGTGTGTATCCTGTTGGTGTTGGAATACACTAGATGTGTTAAAATACCCCTCACACACCAAAAGGGCCCTTGGTGTCATGCTTCATCATCGGGGTCTTCCCGCTCGGCTGCCGAATGGGGCAGTGCTGCAACAAGCGACTACCCTGGAGCACCTTTTTGATGGAGGTGCTATGTGAGTGAGTGGGAGTGAGTGTCAGTAGGGTCAGGGGTGATAGAGTGATGTTAAAAAATACCTGGCCTAGTGAAAAGAAAAAATTATTTAATAGGCACTTCCGTGATTGTGACAATCACGGAAGCCACGGACAGAGGAGGAAGCACCACGAGGCTGGAGGTTTATTGGACCTCCAATTACCCGTCTGACCAGTTTTGGCTCATGGGGCACTGTACCCCTCCTTGCCAAGCATACAACCAAGTATACTAGTGTTAGCAAGGGCTTTGTATTTATATAAAATATATGTCAAATATACATTGATAGAAATAAGTACTTTACATTGTAGGGTACATACACGCACTGTGGAACAACATTTAGTGAGTGACAGGGGGATCTGACCCCGGTCCTGACAAAGGGGCACGGCGCCCCGAAACATGTTGACCCGCACAGGAAAGTTAGCCCACTAAGTAGCTTAATCTTTCCGACATCACCGTACTTTTTAATAATACCAGCCAGTGCCTATTAAATAATTTTTTCTTTTCACTAGGCCAGGTATTTTTTAACATCACTCTATCACCCCTGACCCTACTGACACTCACTTCCACTCACTCACATAGCACCTCCATCAAAAAGGTGCTCTGGCGTAGTCGCTTGTTGCAGCACTGCCCCGTTCGGCAGCCGAGCGGGAAGACCCCGATGATGAAGCATGACACCAAGGGCCCTTTTGATGTGTGAGGGGTATTTGAACACATCTAGTGTATTCCAACACCAACAGGATACACACTAAACTTCTCGGAGGTGGACCTTTTTGATTACTAGTACGATGAGGAGGTGACCGTTTTTATTAGGGTCCCGTCCGATTTACCTGATGAAGAATGGTGGGTTTGACCAATAATTGATTATGGGCTGGACAAACTGAAAAATGGGCTTGTCATCATGATTCTGCTTTTTCTTTGTCGTGAAAACATGTGAATGGTCAACTGTAAATAAGGAATGTTTGCCTGACGCATAATATTTGGTATAAAAAGGGATGACTAGTTTTGTAAAGTTGAGCAGTCTTCTGAGAACATACACCGTGTTGTACTTCTAGGATGCCTGTTACTGGTTGCAGCCAATAAATTTGATCCTTGACTTCACCAAGAAGTTTCTGCGTTTCTGTAGTCTGAGACAGGAGAATCCGAAGTCTTCGGGTGTGTCCCCTGGCACCGCTGGGTTCTAAATAACCCGGTACTTCAGGTCAAGTCCACCGTAGACCTCCACCATATTGACAGCCACAGCAAGATTGGCGCTCATCTTATACTATCGATCAGGTAGAGGAGCCCCAATTCCAGATGTAAGATGTAGTTTGGGGCAGATTGCAGTAAGGACACATGATTTTTACAGAAGGATTGTTCTATGTGTTGGGGCGCTAGGTGGCGCCGGACCAAGATGGCCACGCTGTTGTGAGGCTCTCGCCCTGCTGAGCCTAATCGCCATCCTGTAGGCCATCCTGACCAATCCCTCTGCCTCCTGACCGGCGGCATCCTGACCGCCTTAGCGCTGTGACCACTCCAGTGCCTGCTGCTACCGCATTGCTCAACCGGAGCCGGCGGAATTCGGCCCGGACCTTGCGGCCGGCGCCTGCCGCTCTGCCGCCCCATCACCCCCCCTGGTCACCCCGTCTGGGAAAGCCCGGGGCTTCGGGGCCCTGAGCGGAGGAGTCCCTGGCCCTGCATCGCGAGAGGCCTGAATCGCCGCCCCGATACCTGCTGAGGGGACCGCCTCAAAATTGCCTGCATACTTCGCCGACTCCACACTGCCGGCGCTGCTGATCTCCGCTCTGCCCCCGGACTCTCCTGCACGCTGAGGGCGGCCGCGCGCCTGGACTGCTGCGGGTCGCGCTGCGGGCCCTGTCGCACCCGCGCACCTGTGGCGCTGCCGGTCTCGGCCACTGCGGACCCCAGGCACTGAATTTGACGCTGCGGGAGGCGCTCTCGTGCTGGATGCTTCCTGATACACCCGGGTTGGTGCTGCTGTCCCCCACGTTGAAGGCGGCGACCTCCCCTCTGGCTTGAGCGGATCCTCCCAGCCATTACCTCTGCTGAGAGTGCCTGGTTGGCGGCCATTTTGTGCGAGCTCACCCCGCTGCTGTACTTTCACCCCTGGAGTTGCTGGTCACTTTTGCCTTCCTGTTGCATCTGTGAATCCCGGAGCGCTGCTCCATTACAGACCTTGGCCGCTTTCTCCTTCCTTCGTGTGGGCTCTGGGAGGACTCGATAGCACCACCTGTGCTGTTGCTGATTGGCCTTGGAACACTGCCTCCCCAGCGATACTGACTCTAGCTCCTTGGGAAGGGTCTTCACCCTCTACACTCCTAGCCCCGAGCTGTCATCGGCACCCTGAGGGCGATCGCCCACAACTTACTGGCTACGGCTCCTGGCTCCGTCCTTCTTCCTGACCTGCTCCCTCTCGAGGCCTGGCGCCCATATCCTCTGCAGTGAACCAGACACCGCTGCGCATCATGGGACGCACTGATGCACGACAATCGAAAATCCCATTCGAATCGAAGAGGACCTCCAAGACGACACTGGATGGCCTGCATACCTCGCCGACTCCACACTGCCGGCGCTGCTGATCTCCGCTCTGCCCCCGGACTCTCCTGCGCGCTGAGGGCGGCCGCGCGCCTGGACTGCTGCGGGTCGCGCTGCGGGCCCTGTTGCACCCGCGCACCTGTGGCGCTGCCGGTCTCGGCCACTGCGGACCCCAGGCACTGAATTTGACGCTGCGGGAGGCGCTCTCGTGCTGGATGCTTCCTGATACACCCGGGTTGGTGCTGCTGTCCCCCACGTTGAAGGCGGCGACCTCCCCTCTGGCTTGAGCGGATCCTCCCAGCCATTACCTCTGCTGAGAGTGCCTGGTTGGCGGCCATTTTGTGCGAGCTCACCCCGCTGCTGTACTTTCACCCCCTGGAGATGCTGGTCACTTTTGCCTTCCTGTTGCATCTGTGAATCCCGGAGCGCTGCTCCATTACAGACCTTGGCCGCTTTCTCCTTCCTTCGTGTGGGCTCTGGGAGGACTCGATAGCACCACCTGTGCTGTTGCTGATTGGCCTTGGAACACTGCCTCCCCAGCGATACTGACTCTAGCTCCTTGGGAAGGGTCTTCACCCTCTACACTCCTAGCCCCGAGCTGTCATCGGCACCCTGAGGGCGATCGCCCACAACTTACTGGCTACGGCTCCTGGCTCCGTCCTTCTTCCTGACCTGCTCCCTCTCGAGGCCTGGCGCCCATATCTTCTGCAGTGAACCAGACGCCGCTGCGCATCATGGGACGCACTGATGCACGACAATCGAAAATCCCATTCGAATCGAAGAGGACCTCCAAGACGACACCGGATGGCGGTGGAAGTCCCTCGACCTCGCCCCCCCCGGAGGAGGACTGGAAAATGCTCTTACTAGGCATGAAGCAAAGCCTATCGACGATTGACTCTAAAATCGACACTATTAATGCGCGCATGGACAGCGTGGTGGCAAAACTCGAACATCACGACACTCGCATAAAGGAGGCTGAGGAGAGAATCTCGGGGCTGGAAGACAACGCTACATCTTCGCAACGCCACATCACCCAAATGGACAGACTGCTCAAAATCATCGCGGACAAGAACGAAGATTTAGAAGCGAGATCGCGACGGAATAATGTTCGCATTTTGGGCCTTGCGGAGACTACCAACACGGGGAAGATGGAACTTTTCGTTGAAAATCTCGTTACAGACCTGTTTGGTAAGGACTCCTTCTCCCCACTCCTTATTGTTGAGAGGGCCCATCGCTCCCTGGCTGCCCCACCTCCCCCCGGTCTCCCGCCTAGGCCCATCATAGCGCGCTTTCTTAACTACAGAGACCGGGATGCTGTGCTGCGCCGCACGCGGGAACTGAAGACAGTGCGCTATGAAAACACAACGCTTTCTTTTTTCCCTGACTTCACCCCTGCTGTCCAGGAAGCCAGACGCAAATTTACAGAGGTGAAGAAGAAATTGCAAACCCTGGAGATTCCCTATGCCATGCTTTACCCGGCCAAGCTAAAACTCTCCCACCAGGGCAAGCACCACTTCTTTCAGAATCCGCAGCAGGTGGAAGACTACCTTAAACAATGCAAAAAGGACCAGCTCAGAGAGGAGTCCACCCGCCGCCGCTCCAGATCGCACTCTCCACTATCCCAACAAGACTGACACATGACATTGCTCGTTGGCCCCTTTGAACTTCTTCTTCCCTGTGCAACGGCCCTGAGCGCATTGACTCCTCTGTATCCCGGTGAGGTCTTTGATTTATTACACATGTAATTGGTCTAAATGTATACTGTGTGCTCACTAGACCACCTCCGTCCCGTGGTTTCGACCGGGCCGACCTGGTTGTAAGCGGGTGTGAGTAGGGAGGTGGATGGCAGGTTCTGGTGCCCCTAGTTTCAGACCCCCAATGGGTATCCCCCAGATTACCTCTCCCCTACTGCGGGTTGAGGCTTACGCTGCCATATTCTTGGCTTTTGTTCTAGTTGTGTTTGGGTTAATGGAGGGGGGGTGGGGAATTACTACACGGCGAGTTGGGATAGCCGTTGTGGGTGGGTTGATGCTCCAGTTTTACAACGTCATAGCTGTCGGGGGGTTGTGGGGTGGGATGGACCTGACTGCGGGGTGGGCGATGGGGGGGCAATGTTGTTTTCATGCACCTAATAATGAAGTGAACCGATTTGAGTCATTACTACGCTACACATGCTTACACTCTGACACATGGGTGACGTAATGCCGCCTCACCCGACACAGCCGTTCCGCCTTGTGACTTGGAATGTTCGGGGGCTGAATGATCCTCGAAAGAAGAGACAAATCTTAAGTTACATGGACAGACAGGGAGTCTCTATCGCCATGCTTCAGGAAACTCACTTGCGGCCGGACGGCTCCCCTATGTTTGCCTCTAGATGGGCTTCTTGTAAAGTTTTCTCCTCTTACTCTAATTATGCCAGAGGGGTTACGATCTTAGTTCGGCGGGGGTTGCGCTTCTTACCTGCTGGCACTGAGGCAGACTCGGGCGGGAGATACTGCTTGCTGTGGGGGACACTACACTCGCACACGATCCTTCTAGCTTGTTATTATGGCCCTAACACGGATGACACTTCTGCACTCCTTACGATGTGGGGTAAGATTCAAACTCTGGGTATCAGCCACGTCATACTCGGGGGAGACTTCAACACAGCATTGACACCGAACTGTGACAGATCCCACCCCCAGACACTCCATTACACGCACACCCAACGCACATTAACTGACCTGGTCAGGGACAACCACTACATTGATGCATGGCGGCACCTACACCCCACTCTGAATCAAGGTACTCATCACTCAGCGGTAAGCTCTACCTGGGCACGGCTTGATTATGTGTTCCTTTCGGCTAGCCTCCTCCCTTGGCTGGCTGGTGCTCTTCACCTCGCTAGAACTTTCTCCGACCACTCACCAGTCCTCCTTACTATGAGCATACCCATTGATATCTCCCCGTACCTGAGCTGGCGCCTCAACCCCGCGCACCTCACTGACTCAGCGTTCAGGGGGGAACTTGAACATGACATTCAGGATTTTTTTGACCGAAACACTGGCTCCGTCACTTCTTTCACTACGGTGTGGGAGGCCTTTAAGGTTACTGTCAGAGGCTGGTGTATGGCGAAGGGTGGTGGTGTCCTTAAATCGCTACGTGGGCTACTACACAAATTAGAGGCTGAACTCAAGATACTCGAGCGCGAAGTGACCCGTGACCCACAAAGCCCTACTCCTAAGGCCCTCCTAAGGGACAAGCTCAATGAATACGCTGTGACAGCCGAACAGGAATGCAAATTCCTTGGGAAGCCGTACACGGCCCGTTTATACGGCGAGGGCGACAGGCCCGGCAGGGCCCTCGCCTTTGCGGTTAGGCCTGCACAATATCACAATTATATCTCGACCCTACTGGACGAACATCAGGCACCACAGAGAGACCTTAAGGAACAAATGCGTATCCTGACTCACCATTACTCTACCCTCTACAGTTCACACCGTCAGACGACCGTCGACTTGCAATCCTATCTTGAGGACACTGCGGTCGCGTGGCTCGGCCCCTCCCAACAGAAATTTCTACACCACGAACTTGAACTTGACGAAATTAAAGACGCCATCATGTCTATGAAATCCGGCAAAGCGCCTGGGTCGGACGGGCTTCCAATAGACTTTTACAAGGCCTATATACACTTGCTTGCTCCCCTGCTGAAACGGGTTTACTACTCTGCACTGGAGGAAGGTGCGCTGCCGTCCACCATGCGGGAAGCCCTTATTGCTTCCTTGCTGAAACCTGGTAAGCCTCCGGAATTCTGTGATTCTTACAGACCCCTGTCGCTGCTTAATGCAGACGTGAAAATTCTGGCAAAAGTACTCGCGACACGCCTGAACTTACTGATGGAACGTCTGGTCTTGCCGGACCAAGCTGGGTTCGTCCCCAACCGTGCGACGTCTCACAACTTGCGTACCCTACAAGCTGTCCTGCAGGACATCAACCCTCGCTGCGAGGCGGCGGCCGTCTTCCTGGATGCGACGAAGGCGTTCGACTCCCTAGAGTGGGACTACCTTCTGGCCCTCCTGGAACGAATGGGGAGCCCCTTCTCCTTCCTGGATTGGATCAGGCTGCTGTAATGCAGACCCCAGGCTACCGTATTATTGAATGGATCTCGCTCTGCCCCGTTTTTGATCCATAGGGGCACCCGGCAGGGCTGCCCGCTCTCGCCGGTCCTCTTCGCGATTGCCATTGAGCCCTTGGCGGCCAAACTCCGGCAGCACCATAACCACCGGTCACTGATCTACCCGGAGAGGCAGTTGCTTGTCGCCTTATATGCGGACGATGTGACCCTATACGTAGACAACCCACGGGAGAACCTTAACCCTCTGCTGCGGGAAATAACTAAGTTTGGGGCCATATCTGGGATTCAGATTAACTGGTCAAAATCGGCCCTCTTTCCCTTGACTGACAAGACCGTCCCCTTCCCGCTGGATTACCCCTTGGTATGGGAAGCTGACGAAATAAAATACCTTGGTGTAATCGTGACTAGGGACCGGGAAGCCCTCATCAGAGCTAATTATGGTACTGCTATAGACAAGCTGACCGACACCATCACCAGGTGGATCCACCTTCCGCTCTCGATGGCGGGCCGTATTTCCCTTATCAAGATGGTGGTTCTCCCCAAGCTCCTTTACCTATTTACTAACATACCGTACTCTCCGGGGGCCAGCTTCTTTCGTGTACTGAATTCCCAGCTGTCTAGACTGATCTGGGGTGGCAAACAAGCGAGGCTCAGTCTCACGACGCTTATGTTGCCGTACCACTAGGGCAGATTCGATGTCCCGAATTTTCAGCGCTACTACGAATGCACCCAGCGTCACTTTGCTGTGTACTGGCTGCATCCCCCTCCCTTCATGGCTCACCTGGCGGTGGAAGACGGCTATATGAGGCCGGCTAAGCCATCAGGGTACCTCTATATCCCGACCCAGGAGACTGACCGCGACCCTACCACGGTTGATTGCACGGTACGGGCCTGGAGTCGTATCGCGGCTCGGATGGAGGTCGAGTTCTTATACTCGCCACGTATGCTCTTAGCACAGGACCCCAGATTAAGTGTCGCCTGCGAGGAGATAGGCCGTAAACTGCTTACGAAATGCGCGTTCCATACCTGGGGAGACTTGCATCTTGAGGGGCAGTTTCGCACCTCGGCCCAATTCTTTGGGGACCTCACCCCTTCGATCATGGACACGTTCCTCTATACCCGGCTACGCCAGAATGTCAAGTCGGTCACACCCGATTTCCCATCTGAGCCGGAAACAGTAGCTCCGCTACATGCTCTACTCCATCCTGACCCCCCGAAACATGTGGTGTCTATGCTGTACAAACACACCCAGGCCCCCCCTTCGCCCCCGACGCTCAGAGCACGCGGTGAATGGGATGGAGATCTGGACGAGCCATTGTCGGACGAGCAGTGGGAAGAAAGCTGCTCTCACACAAATGCAGTCACAGGCAACGCGCGCCTCCGGCTTGCTCATTATAAATTTTTGCACCGACTCTATTATACCCCCGCCAAACTACTCCGCTTTGGCCTGCGCGATGATGACAGGTGCTTGAGGTGTGGTTCCGAAGGGGCGGGCTTCCTCCACTTGGCCTGGTCATGCCCGGCTGTAGCGGCATATTGGGTGGAAATATTTCAAGCACTGTCCGATATGGTCGCCGCGGACGTCGCGCCATGCCCCAAGATCGCTTTGCTGGGTCTTCCGCCGCCTACGATCAAGGTGCATCGGAAATTTTTTGCGCTGAGCCTCCTCTTGGCCAAGAGACATGTGGCGTGCCGTTGGGGTAGGGGTCGCGCACCCAAATTTAAGATATGGCTTTCTACGATGTCGACGTGGCAAGAACATCTACACACATATGCCGATTTCTTACCACCGAAGTCGCGTCCTAAGGATCTCTGGACCCCCCTGACCACGTATCTCCTATCACTGTCAGAGATAGGTGACCCCCGGACTGGAGGAGCTGAGGGTGATAGCTAGAGGCGCTCTTTCCCTTGGCCCGTAATTCACCCTTGCGTCTCCCCCCCCCCCCGTGCACTGCCCTACTGCATGACTGTTTGATAGCTGCCAACACTTGGGATAGGCTACAACCACTGTTCTGGACACACTTCCACAGGGCACGTATTCACGAGCTGGGCCTACTGCCACCCCCCCCACCCCCACCCCTCCCTCCCGCAGAAGCCGCGCAGACACCGCCCCCCTTCTTTGCCACGTCCATGCCTCACTCCCCAAGCCTCGCGAGGTGTCCAATTCGTTAAGTCATGTGCTACTGCTATCTAAATGGGTTCATCGCCTTCTCCCCCCCTCTACTTATGCCTTCATACGCCACTTCGCACCCCCTAGACACCCCCTACATCACCTTTGAATGATTGGGGCATCATAGTTGGGATTGTTTTCGTTTTGTTGCTTTCTTTGACTGCATTACTAGATAAATGAAACCTCCCGTCATGAGAATATGATTGTGTGCTGCCAACTTGTAGGCTTGCTGTACTAAAGTTTAACAGTTATTTCAGCCTTCGCACCGCGGCCGGCCCTTTGGGTTGTAGGCGACTTGCTGTGTCTTTAATACCGACTTGCTTTTCAACATTGATGCGCCTCCGTACAAGCTTGAAGTGTGATCGCTGCCGGCCTGCGGTTGTAAGGTTGTAGGCAATTGGCTGTGTACATTCTCCTTGTCACCAATAAAGGTTTTTTCAAAAAAATTAAAAAAAGGATTGTTCTATGTGTTTTAACGGGGCAGCATTAACCATACCCCAAACTCCTGCCCCATATGGTGCAGCGGACTTTGTTTTGGCTGAATATATATTTTTGATTACTTCAAGTGGGCTTCCTCCAAACTGCCTTGCAAATCTTTTAACAGCGTTGACGCTCCTTTGCATACCCTGGTCTCTTGACACCACTACATTAGACCATGAGTGATCTTTATCAAAAAGCACTCCAAGACATGAAAAGGAGGAAACCACCTCGATTTTCTTTCCTGACAACTGGAAATGGGGATGTTTCTCGCCTCTTGCGGCTGCAGACACAATTATGAATGATTTAGATTTGTTAACTTTTAGATCAAGGGAGGCCATAAAGGTGGAGTAGGCTGTGATTTGCGTTTGTAGTGCTAAACCCAATCTGGCCATCAAATGCCGCATCGTCGGTGTATGCCAAAATCGGAAGGGGGGTATGATCATATTTGGGCACATCCACCAGTAGAGCAGATAGGGAGGACTCTACCCCGTTCGTGTAGATGAAAAAAAGGAATGGGGCAAGAACACCCCCTGTCTTATTCCCTTTTCGATTTTAAAGAGGCAAGTGCACTCCCCCTTCCTGCCATACCTTACACAGGCGGTGGCATTGGCGTACAGCTGACAAATAAATCCAATTGTTAGTGGATCGATAACCATACCCTCCATCATGGACCACAGCCTCGAGTGTGACACACAGTCGAAGGCTGAAGTTAGGTCCATGAAGGCCGTATAGAGCTTCCTGCCTTATGCCTTAGTATATTTCCCTATGGGTAGGGAGAGGTTTAGGCACTGGTCGACCATCCCCATGCCTCTACGGAACCCATATTGAGCCTTCATAAAAATATTATGGGATTCGGCCCAATCCTCCAATCTGACCAAAAGAACCCATCCCATAGGTTTGGCAGTAGTATTAAGGAGAGACATGGGGTAATAATTCTTTGGAGACCCCTCCCCCTTTTTTATAAATAGGCACAATTATACTCTGGTTCCATGAGATAGGCAGGCCTAGTATCTGAATACTATTAAAAATATTTGTAAGTAAAGGTACCCACATATTGTAATTCTGCTGAAAAAGTTCAATTGGGACTCCATCTGGCCCTGGCGCCTTTCCAGGGGTACAGGATTCCAACGCCATTCTAATCTCGGATACAGAGAAAGTTAGCTCTCCCTGAGGTAAAGGCTCTGGACAAGGTAATAGTGGGTTTGGGGAGATTACTAAACCAAATATTACTTTAAAATGTCTCACCAATGCTTCTTCATCTACATAAAGGTTTAATGTAGGATCACTAGTGTCTTTAAAATATGGGGCATTCACAATTTTCCAGAAGTCTCTGCTACTACCTGAGATAGCGGCTCGTTCGAGGTCTTGCCATGCCTGCGCCTTAAGATCTTTCTCTCTCTCCCTCCTCGCTAGTTTATAATCTCTGTGTAATGCGCAGATCAAAGAGGAGTCTCTGGGATGGGTTTTTAGGGTATTTACGAGGGCTTTTTTTGCTGTGGCAAGGCTGTATCAAACATCCCAGTATTAGCGATAGCATTTGGAGACTTGACCCGCATAAGTACTGCTTTCACTTTCACCAAAAGGGCAGTGAACTGGGTAACCGAGAATAAAAGTGATGTGTTCTCTAGCAGGCAGGCTAATATTTCCTCCTTTACTTGGGCTAGGATTTCGGGGCCTAGATTTAATTTTTGTACCTGTGACCACCTCAGTTGATAACCGTTTTTCCTAGACAAGTTCACATGTTCTACAACCTTGTCGTGCTCTTTAGGTTAGGATAGAATGCTTAAGTGAATAGATGACATGGCATGGTCACTACGGGAGGAAAATCAGATGCTCGTATGGGCCACTTTCCCATGTAGATGTACCAAGGCTAAAATAAAATCTATTGTAGACTCTTGGGTGCCTCTTCTAAAAGTGGTCCCTTGCCCTCCCTCTTCCGCTTCATTTATTAAGCACAGATTCCACTTATATAACAAACTATTCAAGGTTTCACCATATTCATTGTGTATAAAGTGTGAAAGGAGATTACTATAAGAGTCTTCTACTCCACATACCCTGGTCCCATTAAACTTGCAAAGGTTAACGTTAAAATCCCCCACCCATAAAAGGTTTACACTACCCTCCTTTTTTCCCTTTTACAAGTTCTCAATCACCAGTGCTATTGCGTCTACCACTAGCTTCGAGTTTCTCCCAAACTCGTTATTATAAAAGTTAACAATTGTCCAAATGTCCTGTTTCCTACTGCCCATCTCAAAGATCTGAAAATGAGTATGTATGGGACCAACCTGTTTGATTTGAAGAGGTATAGTGTTTGAGATTAGGTTGAGTAAGCCCCCTTCACCCTTCCAGAGGCTGATGGAATTGCTGGGGAATGGAAGCTGCGAAACCCAGGAAAAAAGATTGGGTCTTTAGCCCAAGCCTCCTGAAAGAATACTACCTCCATAGATTGCCACTCATTTATCCAATGGGGTTGTCTTTTTTGGAAGATAGACCAGCCACGTTCCACAATAACATATTAGGTCTAGTTCCCTCGATGTCATTCATGCAAGTTGGCAAGGTCTGCATGTGTTCCTGAACATTGGGTACTAAATTTACGACTGTAGGGGCCTTCTCAGAGGGTAGTATAATAGATGAGATCCCAAGTGGACTAATCTCTGCAAGGGCCGCAGTAATTGCCCTAGATCTAAATTTGGGAGATGAGAGAATTAGTCTGTCGCATGCCTCCAGGTTGGACAGGGCAGTGAATCTATTATGTAAGCTAATACCAACATTTAAAAGGGGATCCTCATTCAGTCCAGTGAGTGGTTTCAATTGTCTGCCCCTATACTCCCTTCCCTTGGTAACACCCTGGCCAGTGTAAAAGAACTCTAAGGGTAAAAGTATTATCTGAGAGTTCCTTCGAGAAAAACTATGGAGATTGGCTAGGAGGGAAGCACTTTTATACACATTGTTAAAGGTAATTGCCACACAATCACCACCAAATGATTTTCTTGAGCCACCCACCCATCCCACCCACCCATCCCAATCATGATTTCGTTAGCTAGTTGTCTCCTCCCCCTCTTGGTATGTGAACGTTACTTAATAACCAGTGAAGACATTCATTCATTAATTGTCTTATAAATTTACTTTGATCTTCACGAAGGGGGCGAGATTTGTCAACTCCAGGACCAGTGGGGCAGCGGCAGGTGGAGGATGGAGAGTTTGATGCGGCTGGTACTCATACGCTCTGATAGGATTCTCGGGTAGCCCTGCCTGGTGTGTAGCTCCTCTTATTTCCATCCTGGGAAGTAATGGTTGGTGAATTAAGTCCCCTTCATTCAACCCTTGGCGCATCTGGGTAGCCCTTGTTGCATTAGTATTAGAAAGAGTGTTTGAGGGGTGTGCTACAGCACTGATAGGGCCGCCTGGGAGTATGGATGTTGTCAGTGTCATTATCGAGGAAGAAAGTGGCCCTCACCCTTTTATCAGTGGTGCTGATTCTGTGTTTGATGGTGCTATGGTAGGAGGATCATTCGGCTGGGGCATACGGGCAAGTAATGTACAGTTCTGCGATTCTAACTCCCCAGCCGAGTTTCTATTCGAGACAATTTGGCTAAAATAGGAGCCATTATATCATTTAACCTTGTAGAGACTTCTGTCCAAAAAAGATCAGCTTGCAGTACCTGAGACGGTGGCGTATTAAGGGACACTGTAGATACTGATGTTTTAGAGTTCGTATTGTGCACCTTTGTTTGAGAGGTTTTAGTTTTGGGGGCACGGGCGGTTTTAGTTTGTTTTAGTTTTGCACCATTAACAACACCCCCTGCTCTGGTTCACTTACCCGGTGGAATAGATGAAGGGTCCAGTGATGAAACATTCAAGGGGGAGTGAACTACATCCCCTTTTGGTGAAATTCCTGTATTCGAATTGGGGAGGGGGGCCCTCATTGTTCTTGTGTGGAGATTGATAACATTAAGGGCAGTGGTGAGTGTGTATCTGGAAGGATGTCAGTCCCAAGGCCTGAGGACGGACCTTGTGTTAAAGGGGTTGGCTCCGTGGAAAGACGTCTTTCAGTCAGCTCAATCTCATGCGAGAAAATGCTGGCTGCTCTTACTAAGCCTCTCTTTTGTTCCCTTTACTTTCGCAATGTGTGCTGCAGAAAAGTAAATAAAGTCGACAGTACCTCAAACAGGTGCAGATGGAAAGAGGGTGGACCCAGCCTAGCCTCCTCCGGGCTCAGACGGGCATGGATGGGCCCGCACTTGGCCTGGGCCACGTTCAGCACGCTTGGGCTTCTGAAGGTTGTGGTTGTGTCCAGCGGGCAAAACAGCAGAGGAACCACACAGTTGCAGCAGCTACCAGGTGCTGCGTGGCGTAATTAACCTTTATAGCGCGTACACACGCTTGGGCTTCTGGATGGTTGTGGTCCTTTCCAGCAGGCAAAACAGCAGGGGACCCACACAGTTGCAGCAGCTACCAGGCGCCTTGCGGCGCATTTAGCCTTTATAGCGCTTCCGCGTGCTTGGCTTTCTGGAGGTTGTGGTTCTGTCCGGTGGGCAAAAGGGAAGGGGATCAACACAGTTGCAGCAGCTACAAGGCAATACTTACAAAACGGGGGTCTGAGGGAATATTTAATGACCAAAATGCTACAGCCCTCTACCTTAACTACTACCAACAACAAATTAACACTTGGTCTCGAACTCCAAAAAGAATTTAATAAATTAGATTAAATGAAGGTGTGAGTGGACTACCTACAAAGTCGTTCACTGGGCACTTTCAGAATGCTGGTAGTGTTCCCATCAGGCAACCGACCTGTACCGCCCTTCATCATTTGGAAAAGACATCGTAAGGCACACTGGAAGTGGCCCAGTGTGCGATCACGCACAAATGTGCTACAGTTGTTCTCTATATCCGAATGAATGTATTTATCACTGAGTAGGTATCAGGGGGTTGCTAACAAGCAGTGCAGAATATTAAAGTAAACAAATTAATTAAATCTAAACAGTGGTGGTGTCATTAAAATAGGGTAAAGGAAGGAAAACAGTTTAATAGGAACCTTCCTTTCCCAACATTAAAAACAGTGAAAAAAAGGTAGCATTAGCAAATAACTACCTTGACAGTTTTTTTGGTCATGGTCGACATGTTTCTGCAGTGTTACCTGGGCCCAGAGGTCACCTACTGCTTCATCAGGACCTAGTGATTTCTACTGCTTATAGTGAGAATGACATGAAAAAAGTGTAAACAATATCACCTTTAGTTCTCCTGGATGTTGATTTCAGGATTTGGCATAGAAACACACACACCAATATGCAAAAAATAAAAGAAAAACAAATTGAGCTATTATGTCACATCTTGCTAACAAAATATTCACAGCTCTATATGGTAGCCATGGATAACATCATTACATTAATGTCAACATACACCTATCACATTCTCGCATTAGCGAGTCATGCAAGAGCACAATGACTGCTGGTCATATACACTCACCAGAAGTTTAGGAGAGTAATGCCCCACCTCACCCGGCATCAGCGCAGGTTTCAAGGAGCCCCGCTCTGTGTGAAATAATAAATAAATAAACGAACAAAGGCAGAAGGGTCAGAGGAAGCACCAAGATGCGAGGGCAACCGCTGTATAATTATCAAAAAGCTTTATCAAACAGTCTCGAGTAAAATCATCATCGCGATTTGGGTAACTCGAGACTGTGTCTATTGAGCATTTATACTCTAACTGCACTGCGCAACCCTTTGGATCATCGTGCACGATTTAAAGAAATCGTTCACTGTACCTAACGCTGAAGCGAGTATTGCTCTAACACAAGCCCCCAGTTGGTTCACTCCTCGAGTTGCGTTAGACTTAAACCGCCGTACTTCTAAATCGATAGCCCCGGTCGCTTACCTGCCCGTCGGTACTCCAGACGTCCTTCCGGGCTGTCTGTGGGAGGTGCCGAACGGGCAGGAAGTGCCGGTATTTACGGATGTTGTTTTTCCGATTTGCTCTATGTGGCGCCCTGACGTCATTGAGGCGCGCCTGGCAGTTCATGGGAATTGTAGTTAATATATATTTCTGAGGTTGAAAAACATTGTCTTAAGATCACGGATAGATTTTTATCCTCTCAGAATCAAAACAACAGATTCTCCTATGTAAAATGCTCGTCCTACATTCAAAGCTCAAGTAACAGAACATTGTGCTGCAGCTTTGGTAAAACGTTATTTGCGTATATTTAGTCTAATCAATAAACAGTATCATTAAATAAAAGTTTATAACCATAACCCTACCATATAGGTGAATCATTACTCTCATGATCTATATGTATGCCTGCATTTAATTCAGAGCAAGGAAAATTACTTCGTGAACTGCAGATCTTTTTATGTTCAGACAGAAGCAATCAAACATTTAAGAGTTCTGAACACTTTATAGAGACATCCACGGAATGTCTTCGTTCAGTCCTGTTTTATCCGTGCAAAGCTTATGTACCCATTTCCTGTTCACATCTAAACAGGAACATCCTTACATCCGTAATATGTGTGGGTATCAGAGGTTGTTCTAACACTGTCCAGTATAGGTCATTAGGCGTGTGCTTTTCTTGCAGGAAATGATTGGTAAGTCTTGTTGACTGTCTTGAACACCGGATGGAGCTTTTGTGTTTGGTGATACGTGTCTTTACCCTACGAGTCGTCATGCCCACATATCTTTTCAGGCATGGGCATGTGATCAGATAGATCAGATTGGAGCTATTACATGTGGTGAATCTGCGTTGTTCCCATGGGTGATCTGTACCAATATCTATTGTCTGTGATCTGGTGGTATTGGGACATACTGCGCAGTTGCCACAGGGGTGATGCCCGGTAGCTGCCGGCATGTCCCACAGAGTACCCAATGCTCTTGGTAAGTCATCTTTGGGCCGGGTATGCACAAGTTTGTCCTTTAGACTCTGGCCCCTCTTGAACGCAAAAAGAGGAATCTGAATACCATCTGTTCCCGTATTTAGAATACTCCAATGTTTTTTTACTATTCGTTCAATACTATTCGACTGTGTCGTAAAAGTACTCACAAATGTCATACGATCTTGTTTTGGTTTCGATGGTAAGGCCTCTAGTAACCCCTCCCGGTTATTGTTTGAGGCTCGTTTCTTGGATCTGCGAACTAGATGTCTAGGATATTCTTTATGCAAAAGATCTTGTTCTAAATTTCCTGCATGATGTTCAAAGCTGTCTCTTGTGAAACAGTTCCTCTGAATTCGCAAAAATTGCCCGAAGGGCAAGTTATCCCTCAGGGACTTTGGGTGACAGCTATTGTAATTCAATAGTGAGTTCCGTGCCATCGGTTTACGGTATAGTTCGGACGCCAACCCCATGGGTGTAGAGGTTATAAGAAGGTCCAGGAAGGCCAAGTGTGTCCTGCTGTATTCTATGGTGAACTTTAGGAACTGGTTCCTGCCGTTCAACCATTCGTGGAAAGCAGCAAGTTCTGCCTCGCTCCCTCTCCATATCACCAGGACATCATCTATATACCGCTTCCACAGACGCAATTTGTCTGTGAAAGGGTTGGTCTCAGAGAAGATGTGATCTGATTCGAACCTGTGGACATATAGATTAGCTAGGGACGGGGCAAAAATGCTGCCCATGCTGGTCCCGCTTACTTGTAAATAGAGAGAATCTTCATATCGAAAAAAGTTTTC
This sequence comes from Lissotriton helveticus, assembly GCF_964261635.1. Classification (NCBI taxonomy): domain Eukaryota; kingdom Metazoa; phylum Chordata; class Amphibia; order Caudata; family Salamandridae; genus Lissotriton; species Lissotriton helveticus. The sequence goes on from NC_136070.1 coordinate 1,051,734,605, forward strand.
AGTCATCGCTAGATTAGCCAATGACATTATCAGTCTTACTGGTGTGATGGAATCCAGTTGTCTCTCTGTTAGAAGTGCCTCCACTACCTCCAGTGCTGCTTTCCACGAATGGTTGAACGGCAGGAACCAGTTCCTAAAGTTCACCATAGAATACAGCAGGACACACTTGGCCTTCCTGGACCTTCTTATAACCTCTACACCCATGGGGTTGGCGTCCGAACTATACCGTAAACCGATGGCACGGAACTTACTATTGAATTACAATAGCTGTCACCCAAAGTCCCTGAGGGATAACTTGCCCTTCGGGCAATTTTTGCGAATTCAGAGGAACTGTTCCACAAGAGACAGCTTTGAACATCATGCAGGAAATTTAGAACAAGATCTTTTGCATAAAGAATATCCTAGACATCTAGTTCGCAGATCCAAGAAACGAGCCTCAAACAATAACCGGGAGGGGTTACTAGAGGCCTTACCATCGAAACCAAAACAAGATCGTATGACATTTGTGAGTACTTTTACGACACAGTCGAATAGTATTCAACGAATAGTAAAAAAACATTGGAGTATTCTAAATACGGGAACAGATGGTATTCAGATTCCTCTTTTTGCGTTCAAGAGGGGCCAGAGTCTAAAGGACAAACTTGTGCATACCCGGCCCAAAGATGACTTACCAAGAGCATTGGGTACTCTGTGGGACATGCCGGCAGCTACCGGGCATCACCCCTGTGGCAACTGCGCAGTATGTCCCAATACCACCAGATCACAGACAATAGATATTGGTACAGATCACCCATGGGAACAACGCAGATTCACCACATGTAATAGCTCCAATCTGATCTATCTGATCACATGCCCATGCCTGAAAAGATATGTGGGCATGACGACTCGTAGGGTAAAGACACGTATCACCGAACATAAAAGCTCCATCCGGTGTTCAAGACAGTCAACAAGACTTACCAATCATTTCCTGCAAGAAAAGCACACGCCTAATGACCTACACTGGACAGTGTTAGAACAACCTCTGATACCCACACATATTACGGATGTAAGGATGTTCCTGTTTAGACGTGAACAGAAATGGGTACATAAGCTTTGCACGGATAAAACAGGACTGAACGAAGACATTCCGTGGATGTCTCTATAAAGTGTTCAGAACTCTTAAATGTTTGATTGCTTCTGTCTGAACATAAAAAGATCTGCAGTTCACGAAGTAATTTTCCTTGCTCTGAATTAAATGCAGGCATACATATAGATCATGAGAGTAATGATTCACCTATATGGTAGGGTTATGGTTATAAACTTTTATTTAATGATACTGTTTATTGATTAGACTAAATATACGCAAATAACGTTTTACCAAAGCTGCAGCACAATGTTCTGTTACTTGAGCTTTGAATGTAGGACGAGCATTTTACATAGGAGAATCTGTTGTTTTGATTCTGAGAGGATAATTAATCTATCCGTGATCTTAAGACAATGTTTTTCAACCTCAGAAATATATATTAACTAAAATTCCCATGAACTGCCAGGCGCGCCTCAATGACGTCAGGGCGCCACATAGAGCAAATCGGAAAAACAACATCCGTAAATACCGGCACTTCCTGCCCGTTCGGCACCTCCCACAGACAGCCCGGAAGGACGTCTGGAGTACCGACGGGCAGGTAAGCGACCGGGGCTATCGATTTAGAAGTACGGCGGTTTAAGTCTAACGCAACTCGAGGAGTGAACCAACTGGGGGCTTGTGTTAGAGCAATACTCGCTTCAGCGTTAGGTACAGTAAACGATTTCTTTAAATCGTGCGCGATGATCCAAAGGGTTGCGCAGTGCAGTTAGAGTATAAATGCTCAATAGACACAGTCTCGAGTTACCCAAATCGCGATGATGATTTTACTCGAGACTGTTTGATAAAGCTTTTTGATAATTATACAGCGGTGCCCTCGCGTCTTGGTGCTTCCTCTGACCCTTCTGCCTTTGTTTGTTTATTTATTTATTATTTCACACAGAGCGGGGCTCCTTGAAACCTGCGCTGATGCCGGGTGAGGTGGGGCATTACTCTCCTAAACTTCTGGTGAGTGTATATGACCAGCAGTCATTGTGCTCTTGCATGACTCGCTAATGCGAGAATGTGATAGGTGTATGTTGACATTAATGTAATGATGTTATCCATGGCTACCATATAGAGCTGTGAATATTTTGTTAGCAAGATGTGACATAATAGCTCAATTTGTTTTTCTTTTATTTTTTGCATATTGGTGTGTGTGTTTCTATGCCAAATCCTGAAATCAACATCCAGGAGAACTAAAGGTGATATTGTTTACACTTTTTTCATGTCATTCTCACTATAAGCAGTAGAAATCACTAGGTCCTGATGAAGCAGTAGGTGACCTCTGGGCCCAGGTAACACTGCAGAAACATGTCGACCATGACCAAAAAAACTGTCAAGGTAGTTATTTGCTAATGCTACCTTTTTTTCACTGTTTTTAATGTTGGGAAAGGAAGGTTCCTATTAAACTGTTTTCCTTCCTTTACCCTGTTTTAATGACACCACCACTGTTTAGATTTAATTAATTTGTTTACTTTAATATTCTGCACTGCTTGTTAGCAACCCCCTGATACCTACTCAGTGATAAATACATTCATTCGGATATAGAGAACAACTGTAGCACATTTGTGCGTGATCGCACACTGGGCCACTTCCAGTGTGCCTTACGATGTCTTTTCCAAATGATGAAGGGCGGTACAGGTCGGTTGCCTGATGGGAACACTACCAGCATTCTGAAAGTGCCCAGTGAACGACTTTGTAGGTAGTCCACTCACACCTTCATTTAATCTAATTTATTAAATTCTTTTTGGAGTTCGAGACCAAGTGTTACCTTGTTGTTGGTAGTAGCAGCTACAAGGCACCACGTGGTGTGTTTACCTTTTATAGCGCGTCTGCGTGCCTGGGCTACTGGAGGTTGTGGTCCTGTCTGGTGTGCAAAGCAGCAGGGGAACCTCACAGTTGCAGAAGGTACCCATCCATTTGTCAAACCCCTAATCCTCTTCCCCTGGCCTGTGTGATTAATTGAGGTGTGACTTAATTACAATATAAATGGATCACATACTTGGTGGGGAAGATGTGGTGAAAGCAACACCAACTCACTGCAGGATCTTCTATTACCTGAGCAATGGCCCACACTGGCCCCATTTACGCACCCATGCATAAAAGTGATCCATATTTTAGGTATAGAAGAGCATCTTACATCAAAATCATCATTTAGGCCGTAAAAGCTTAAGCTTGACCACTGCAGACTTTTTCAGACTCAAGGATTTTGTAACTCTATATTTAATTGAACACTAGTGCCCCATTGCTCAGAAGAATTTACTATTGCTATTTTTTGTTACATTATAAGGTATTCTTTGTTGTGACATGGTGGTCGTAGTCTGGTCTCAATCTCTATAAGGCTATGATATAAATATTCTCCTAACTCTGTGGCTTTTTTCAATTTAGTTGCCTGTGATGAATAATCCTTTCAACTAATACTACAGTTAGAGCACACCTAGATGAGAGTTGGATCTCGCTTGTCATTTGTTCCATGTTTGCGCACTAGCCTGCTACTACTACCACCACTGTTCAGAACGGCACTGTGGAAAACTCTGTAGTAGCTAAGGTTTTGAAAGAATGAGAGAGGTAGCAGCAATCGTTTCATCTATTCAGGTGAGAGAAGTGAAATAGTTTAGTAAGTAAGTAAATAACTTCTGCAGATATGTAATTGTTTATTTAGGTTGTTGTAGGCAATATAGGTCATGGCAACATACCCCCCCCAATGGTCAAGATAGTTACAAAGGGTAGTAGGACAAGGATATATAACTAACTGGTATACCCTTTGATAAGCGAAATAAAAAAACAGGCGTTTGTCAAACTAGCAAGCAGTGCAAAGTAAAACACCCAAAAAATTCTTCCTTCACAATAAACCCCCCCCCCTCTCCAACCATAACAGGCCTACCCCTCTCCCCAAACAAATCACCCCATCCCCAACCAATGTCCATAGAAAACTTTCCAACAAAAGTCCAAACTACCGATGCCAACTCCCTTCACACCCACTACACCCACAACAAAAGTCCCTCCCACCACAAAGTCAAATTAATAATTGGCTAGAACCGGGTGTCATCTATGTGGGTCTAGAGGCAAACAAGGATCTGCTGTATCTGGGCCAGCCTGTTCTCAAATTTGTTCATCCACTTCAGGAGGTGACACTAGAATCTTTCTGAGGGGTACTGGCAGCAACAGCGTGGTTAGGTCCCCTGACAGCTGGCAGCGACAATGTGTTGGCTGGGAAGCTGGCTGCTGGAGTAACTGGGGCCCTGAGCAGAGGTAGATACTTCTGCTTACTCATCTTCCAGAGCCAGGAGCCACCAGTATACAGCCTGTATAGTCTCCAGCCTTTGCCAAGGCAGCTGGGCCGGTATCTCCGGTCATGTCGGTGGTGTTGGTAGACCAGAAGGAGTAGCTATACGAAGAACAAAAGAAAATAGACGAATTGTAAATAATGCTCTTTACAAGCACTTGTTTAAAAAAAATAGTGGCACAGTAGCAGTATGTTGCTGGCCCTCTAGGGTCATTGGAATCTGATGCGATTAGGAGTGTCACAAGGCTTATTTTTAGTAACACGTCACATAAAAAGTGCTGGCTGTCTAGCTGAAATGAATTAAGACAGCATAAAACCAAATAAAAAAACAGAGTGATTCTATTTTTTTTCTTTTAAATGCTTTCCGATAAAAAAACTAAACAGACACCTTGTGTGGAAAAATAAAAATGAATTACCTCTCATTAATAAGTACGGCATTGTGCAATATGGAGTGCTAGTTTGTTGTGCTAAATTAATGGAGGCATGCTAGCCAACGCATTGGGTGCTATGCTACTCTCTGCAGTCTGCAACTGAGGCAGCTGTAATGGACAATTATGTAAAAACTTAAAATACACTAAGACAAATAAACACATGGATACAATAAATAAAATTGAGGGCTAGATGAGTTTGATAGAGGGGGAATTGAAAAGATCCAGTGAAGAAAGAAAAACAGGCCCAGCACCGTGAAGGGAACAGAAATTCAAATGTCTGCACCTATGTGAACCATGTCGTGCTGTTTGCACACAGTTTGGGAGGGAATGCACTTAGCGCTGTGCACAACATCAAAATGTCATGGAAACCTGTGCCTAGCAGATCCACCCACTCGCTGAACTCCATGTAACACAGCAGATTTCTTTGGGCACTTCATGGTTTTCCGAGGAGTGCGAATTCGCAAACTTGTCCCAGACCCACTATTATGTCAATCGTGGCCCATGTGCTTTTTTTTGCTGACACTTCTGCTCATCCTATCTAGACTGTGCACTTAGGGGGTCTTCTCTGTGCTGGAAGGGGGCATGACTGTCAACACTGTGTCCACCAAGGCATCCATGGTCCTGTTGTCCATGACAGCCCCTCCTTCCATAACTTAAAAAACTTAGGGGCATATGTAGGTAAATCACATTTTGCGATTCTCAAATAGCGATCTTTAAGGAATCGCTATTTGAGAATTGCAAAATAGAATGAAGGTAATAATTCGCAATTTTATTGCGAATTTCTAAAATGCCTTAATTGCAATTAGCAAATTGCGAATCGGAATTAAGGAATGAGTGTCCCATTCATTCCTATGGGCCAAGAGGCCCACAGGAATGAATGGGGATACATTCTCAAATTCCGATTTTCTATGAGAAAATTGCAATTTGAGAATCGCAATTCCAAGGGTAGCAGGGTGTCCAAAGGACACCTGTTGCACCCATGGAATGTGCCTGTAAGTACATGTGGCGCACATACATGCCCTAAGGGCATGTCTGTGCGCCACATGGCACTTTGAATAAAAATAAAACATTTGAAAGGAAATCGCAAAATACCGTCTGCTTGGAGTAGGTGGTATTTTGCGATTCCTTAAGACATATTCGCAATGTCAAAGGCTCTCCTACATAGCATTTAAGGAATCGCAAAATTGCGATTCCTTAAATGCTTGAGCAAAATAGGGAATTGCAAAACTTTCGATATGTGGCACCTACATACCAAAAGGCCGTTTGCGATACGCAAACGCCAGAATTCTGCAAATTCCAGCGTTTACGAATCGTAAACGCCTTCCTACATATGCCCCTGGGTTCACTGTGGCTGGTGGTTTCTGTCTTCCTACTTGGCTAGACCTGCACAACTTGGCAAAGTTATTTTGCTTACCACACATCACACACTATTTGCCCCTGGCCTGACATTTGGACTTTCAGTGTTGTTGACCTGCTCAGTATCCAAATGCACTACTGAGTGAGAGTGGGTTCTTCGGCTTCTCGTCAGTTCTACTCTGGGTGACTACATTCACTGGTTCAGTTTTAATGGACTTATGTAGTGCTACTTCCATGTAGGATGCCCTTGCATGTGATAGTTTCATTGATCTCTCTAGGGTGAGTATGTCCAGAAAGCAACATTCCAGGCTCTTGTAATATCTGTTTTCTCAGTTTATTGGAAGCCCACCCCTAGATTAATTGTGCTCAAATCCCCTTGGTCGAATTAGCAATTGTGCACATGCTCACCAGTTCATAGAGTCGGGGTTGAAACACATCTGGGGTCTCTCCCCTTTGTTAGTAAGCTTGTCTGTATAGGAACCTTTCATAGAAGTGGTTCGCCATTGGTTCATAGAGGGTGTTTAATGCTTTCATCATTGTGTGCTCATGTATCGGAGAGTCCACGCATAAAAATATGATGTTCCTATCTTTTTGTCTGCGGGGATGCAGCCACAAGCACGGAGACTTCACAGTCGTACAGATACTACTCTACCAATTCCTTTGTGAGTAGCAAAAAATCATAAACTTACACATGAGTGTAAGCTTACCTTTGTGAATCAGGCCCAACTATACTTCAAAAGAAGCACAAATGTATGAAGACAAAATAATACTATTGTCATTTCCTTAAGGGAGTGCAGGGCCATTTATTAGTTTTTGCAATAGTTCAATGGGTAAACACTAAAACACTCCTCATATGTATTTCGTGCCATTTTGAGCAGAGTTAAATTTTTTTTGCAAACTGCATCTTCCAATGTAAACAAACGATACCTGAAAATGTTATTCGCTGCATGAACAGAAGATGCGGTTCTTTTCCCTTTACATATATTGCTTTTGTTTTATCCCAAAGTAGAGTTTTTTCACAATATAAACATCTTATTTATTTCTTTACATAAACATTTTACAATCCAATTAATAGACTCTCTTCCTCTATCCTGTAAACATACCCTTGACGATTTGCCATAAATAACCCTTCAGCTAACTTTGTGGCATGTACCAAATCATTCCACTTGCTGAGCTTTATACTTTATTAGATGTTCCTTCAGTCAGCTGTTGTTTCCTGATTCCTTTGGCGATAGCTTATAATTAAAAGCTCATTGTTGAACGGTGCGATTAGCTGCTTCCTTCTCTATGGTAGCACTTGCATGTTTACTTTTACATTTTGATTGCCCTAATGAATCTAGCTGCCTCTCTTTCTCATTTTAATGTGCAATATAACGAATAATAAAAGCACAGCATTCTGACTTCGACAAATGAATCCTTGTTAACAAATGAGATGCTCAATCATTGTAGCTGTCTTTTTATTGAAGTTTGCAGCTATCTAAGTAAAGAAATAATGGTTGCATAAAATGACACATTTTTAATTGTCCTAATCTGAGTAATGTCTCACCAAAGAGACTGATTAGTGTCAAATCGAATACCCTTTCTGATATGTGAAATAAAAACTCGATCCGACTCGGCAATGCGGCGAGCAAAAGGCAAGTGGTTCTATTTTTTTTTTTTTTACATTCCCTACTCCGCCGTTTGTCACTTTCACCCCCCAACACCTCACCTCACCGCCCCTCCCCTGCCCTGCCCCACTGCCTCACCGTGCTTACCTGCATGGGCCGCTACTGCAGGGTTGCACCTTGGGTTCTCCTGTGGAGAGGTCTTAATTTGGGAAACCATCTCCCCACAGCTATTGTGCTTAGCTTCCCATCAGCTATTTAAAGAGTTGTTACCACAGAAAACTATTCTAAATGGTTGAAAGGCAGCAAATCAGAGAGGTTAAACAATCAGGTTGTTTTTTATCAGTTGTAGACAGTCACTTTTCAACTGTCGGAGTGAAGTTACCACTAACCTGTGCATCCAAGCTTTGTTGCAGGGATGACATGGAACCGACCAGTCTCTTTCCCCGTCAATGTGCTGAACATATCCAAGACTGTGCTTGATACTGATGGTGAAGAGGGTGGAAGGGGTTTGGAGATAAGAGAGGCACACAACAGATGTTTTGGGGTTATAGTCGCACAGCTTGTATCATTAAAGGGAAGATTTTTGGGGTTTTCTGCAGTCTCTCACAAGGGATGTTTTTTATGGACGACACAGAACACAATACAACTGACTTTCTCTGCGCATACACCTGTTTTAATTGCATGCAGCTCTTTTCTTTTACACGGGCTTCACATGAATTGTAACGTTTTACAGAAACTGAAAAAATTGTCAATCTGGAAAAAGTTGCATTGGACCAGTGTTCTTCAAACTTTGGGCTGTACGATTTGGCTCCGATGACTCGGGCTGCTTGAATCCCATTCGGAACCGATTTGGACAGTCCAGACGGCTTCCTTGCTTTGTACTCGGTCATCTGTAAAGGTGACTGGTTTGGTCGGGAACAGAGATACCAAATCGGATTCACAGAATCCGAATCCCGTTAGGAGCCTTTCCTGACTATTATAATCTGCCCCTTAGACTCCCGTTACGCAATCGGACCTACCAATTAGATGGTTCTGAATTGACTTCAATGGGAGCCTGTTTTCTGACCAACAACACAGGCTCCCATTGAAAAAAGGGGTGGTTGCGGAAAGCCTTGCACCCTGTAACAGGCACCCCATGGTGCCTTCCACACTTTATATGGTTTTAAAGGGGGAATCCCTTGGGTACCCGCACGGGCCCCAACTGGAGGTCCCTGGGTGAAAGGGGGCCACAAAGTCAGTTTTCAACAGCTGTTCTGTGTCGGACAGACCAATTCAGAAAGGCTGTCCAAATTCAACATCGTAATATGTCGGTCTGAAAAGCAGTCCTAGGAATTCTTCCATGGGATTTTAGTCCATACCCTCCACCAGATTAATCATATGAGTACTGTCTCTGACATACGTGGGTAAGGTAGGAACATATTCATTGATGAAACTGTTGATGTAATGACCAAGTGGTTCCATAACTGAGCCATATCCTGATAGTATTGGTCTTCCAGGACTTCTGTGACTTCACCAACTGCTCCACACCCAACGTCATCTACTGTTTATGGTGTCCATGCAACCTGATATATATAGGCCAAACCACCCAACCAGTGAAAGCGCGCATCAGCCAACACAGAAGCCGCATTCGCAGCGAGGTGGACAATGCACCACTGGTAGACCACTAAAAAGAAAAAGACCACTCTATCAATGACATCAGATGGCAGGTTATTGAAAAAGCAAGGATACCCCCAGGGGCGGAGACATGTCACTCATCCTTCAGTCGCTTGAATGTAAGTGGATAGATAAGTGTGGCTCTATCCGCAATGGATTGAACAGTCTGGAGGAATGGCGTACGTTTATTAGCCTACATTGAACACAACCTTCTGTTCCACTGAGATAGACAGGGCTCTGTCTACCTTCCCTGGATACAGAACTTAATTCTGCACATTGACCCCTATAAGGTATATTAGATACAGTACACTGCCCTTAACACTCAGCCTTTTTAAGTAAAAGACATGTATATTATCTCTACTATGTATCACACCTTTGTTACGCATAACAGGCATATTGAGACCCCGCAAGTAGCCTTATGGTAAAAGGCATATGTGGGCTTCATACAGAGTCTATAATTATTAATAAATTCACTATATATATATCACGCTATAATGTTCAATTAATTTTGGTATTATTGTTTGTATTCTCATTCTGTTGTATAATGTCGTTGCAATTGGTATAAATTCCTTGAGACAAGCGTAATTTTAACTGTGTGTAGCATATGGCTCATACGTATATCTAGATAGTAAAACAATTATGAATGAGAATTAATTACACACCTCTACCTTCGGTGGTAATACTATATGAGTGGAAAAGCTCTTAAGCACCAGTCTCACAATGCCCCCTATGAGTAATTAGGACAAAGCATCAGTAATACGTTTACATTGCTGAATACTCGGACCGGCCTTATGCTACTAAAATAGTTCTTACACTTAGTACCATCACACGTATTACCGCTCCATGACCACTATAAGATGGCGGCCGGATTCTCCATACACACTGCTGCTTAGCAACGATAGCTTGCACTTCCTGCTTCCGGTCGATCTTGCAGACACAGCGAATGCCGCAGCCGAGCGACCACGAGAAGCCGTCGATCGTGAAAAACACTACTACCAAGTAAGTGCTCCGTGACAACTATGGGGGACTTCCACCTATGTTATCTATCCAGTACCCTTGCCAATTTCTCCCCTTCTTTATAGGTGGATTGTTTGTTTGTAGCGTTATCCAGCGCTAGGAGTTAACTCCATTCCTCCGTCTTTCTTGACTAGGCAGGACTAAACACTGTGAGTCTGCCTTTCATATTACTGTTTTCTCCACCATATCACTGGGTGAGCAAAGTTGATGTGCCTTGATTGTAATAGTTCAAGTATATTAAATACAGATTCCATGATGACAGGTCCGGATACTTCATCGCATCCTCTTCCATACTGATCACTGATACTGGTAAGATCAGCTTACCTCCTTACAAGCTCCATTCCTTCCATTCTCGTAATATCCTATAGTTATACATTGTTCCCTGCTTAGTCCCCAGATATACAGTCCTGATGAGACCCGGTACCTTGAGAGGGTCGAAACGCCGTTGACAACTAACAATAGAGACAGCCTGGATATTTTAGCATATAATTCACCCTGTTTGTCCTTTTTCTTTTTCCTTCTGAAACTCACCAATAACCGTTTTTTATGTCTAAATATATCACTAAATACTCACTGTAATAGGGTTATGGTCACTACACTTGGGGTCATGACATCATTTTAAATGTAAAAAACTATAGAAAAAGCCTGTGATTGTGAATATATATATTTTGTTATATCTCTTATTTTTGTGCTAAATAAATGTACCTACTTCGGCTGAAGCTAGGTATACTTGAATGATAAGTTTGTGCGAGCTAGTTTAGGAATATTTTTATTAAATGTTGGATTAATACTCTGACCTACAGAAAGGTCACTCATTGCATATCTGATTCATCTATTTAGCGGTGCAACTATTTAATTGCAAAAAGTTTATATTGAGAATATAAATGAGTTCCTTGTGAACATTGTTCTGTACTCATGTACTTACCCACCTCACAAGGACGTATGGGTTGCTCTTGTTATTTTAAATAATGCAGGTATAGAAACAGCCACTAAAATCACCTCATATTGCTACCTAATCCCAGAACGGCTTCATTTGGTAACCCGGCTTATAGTGACGAGCGTTGAGGGCCATATGAGGAGAAGGGCACGCATATTCATTTCCTCTGGAAGTGTATCAAAATAGCTTAGTTCTGTGACTCGGTCCTAAATGACATAGATACACACCTCTCAACACAGCTCCCTAGGTCATACACGTTACTGTGCCTCCCTAACCCATTAACATACCCCCTAGCATCCAGTAGAGCGCGTCAAATAGGAATAGAAGCAACAGACGATCCTCTCGCTCTGGTGGTCATCCATCATATCGACACACCTGGGATGGTTGCATCGTATGTGGGGGATCCCGGCGATCGAGAGACTCACCCTTCTGCTCACGGGACGGGGCCACATATTTGGAACCACAAGGCACCCCTTCCTAGCATTGCTTTCTCAAGAGTTCAGAGAGCTGACATGTACGTACAACCTGAGATTATTAAGGCTTACAGACTCATCTCAGGACGAAAGAACAGAGGGCACTCAATGAATAACCCACACGCAGAACCTGAGACAATGATTATTGCAAAGTTATGGTACTGGGGAGGGAGGGAGGGATGTTGAGGGGTTTCTTGTTCCTTTTTTAGTTATCAAAAATAAGTCAGGCTTGTGTTGAAGCTTACAGCCTTTCTTCCAATACTGGAGATGTGCATTGCAATCTGTACTGAAGTTGTGATAATAAAACAGATTCAAACCATAATTTCCACAAAGGAAATTACACACATTTTTTTTGTCCTATTTTACCACAATGACAATTTAGTTTAGCCTAATCGCGGTTATCCTATCATTCACTTACCGTAGTTTAGAAGTGCAATGGGTTTTTCTAATATTTGGATACCCTATGACTCTGTTACAGACTGACGTATGGAGTGAGGTCCACACGTGTTGGAAGAGCGAAAATTCCAGTGCAGGGACGGTATCTCCCTTTCCATTTTCCCAAAGAGGATACCAGGAACCATGTGTGAGGTATTCAGCAGGAAATATTTTGAAGATAGCTGTGCTGATAATTAGAAAGAGTTGTAGATTCTGCCAGTGTTTCCCAGTTTATTAGATTGAATTGGATTGAATTGTTCTTATATTAAGGCCTCTCATTAACATGTGCTCTGTATTTTAAAATTCCAACATGTAAAAGAATACTTTTGCCATAAAGTGAAATTCTAGCCTTCAACTTTCTCCCACAGCAAAACCTGGTGTCTCCTGTGATATTTTAACCCAGCAGGCTAATATCTCAATGTTTAGGGCAAATAGAAGTGAGGACAGTGGACATACATGTCTTTTGCTCCACCCCTGATCGGACCAAATGTTACTGCTTGTGCCCCATGCTCTCAGAGTGACTCTGTATGGTCTGTAAAGAGTAGTTTTACTGGTGCATGGGATTCATCATCCATGGTGAGTTGTTCTAAGATTCAGTAGATGAAGTCCAAGTCAACCAAGATGAAAGTCATCTTGGCGTCAAGACAGATAATCACTAATGGCTCTTCTCTCCCTGACTCGAGGAACCAGTCATGAAGTCTCTGCATGTTTAATCTTCTAGACTGGGAGCGCGGCCTGGCATCAGCCAAGATGGGCGCGTAAATTGAGAGCTCCGCCGGGGCCGTTTTGATGGCCTGGGATATCCGCATTTAATCCTGGGTTTGCACTACTGCAACAGTTGGTGGTGACGAGGGACACCTAGCGCTCTAGTTTGGTGTCTGAAACTGGGAGCTACACCCCATATAGATGCAGCAAGACGGTGACGCATTGGTGCGGCTGACTAATGAGAAGGCCTCCGGAGCGGCTGGGTGGTGCTTGGGTGGGCCGCGTCCGGACGTCGGACCATCCGGGGCCGTGTGACTGTGAAGCTGCTATGTATGGCCTGGGGGTGCCCACGTCTGGCCCGAGATCCTGAGCTGAGAAGCCGTACCTGCTCAGAAAGACTTGAGGAGCCCAGCGGTGTCAGGTGGAGGCGGGATTGCCAGTGTGGTTGCAGGGCCACTCCCTGCGGCCCTTTGCTTTGTCCCTGAGCGGGGAGGGCTGGCTGTGGACCCCCCCACATGGATAGTGCTCATTTTCGCTCTTGAGGGCTGCCCGGGTGCCAGCCCTCTTCCTGTGCTCGTGGCTTGGGGAGCCAGGTGCTGACTATGCGTCATTGATCTGCCAAACCCTGGTCTTATGCAGTGACAAGGGATCCTGCTCAGTGCTGACTCCCCCACCCCGGGGTGTTTAATGGTGCTGGGTGACTTCTGGAGGTAGCGGAACAGAGGCCAAACGATTGTGGGATCTGAGCTGGTGAACTCTGTAGAATCAGGGCTGAACGGGTGGGGTGGAGAGGACGCACCCCTGTGTGGGTCTTTAAACTCCTATGCTACTGGAGCAAGTGTGAAGCGAGGCTATTTGAGAGATGGTGCATGGGGCACTGTCAGTGGGCCTCCTGTCTTTCCACTTTTTACTGTGGTTCCATCCATGGTGGACCACGGCCAGCGGGGCGTCGATTCTGATTGATAGGTATATTTGCAATTAAAGACTGGGTGCCCTTTTTCTCAGCTACTCCATTGGGGCACTTCGGGGGTGCCCAAGACAGCTGGGTTTGCGGTGGTTGCGGATCACAGGCGCACAATTCCCTGGGACTGAAAAGGGATTGCTCCTAACACATCTGATAAAGGCTGCCTGAGCAGGGTGTAGTTCCTGATTTGGCGGCGGATGGGCCACATAAAACCCCTGTTTTCTGGAGTGTCGCTGACAAGAGGGGAGGCAGGGAGCCCACCTCCCGAACTGCACCGCTGCTCGGTTCGAGCGCCTACTAACACCTGTGTGGGCAGCTATTGTGGGTGTGATACCCTGCTAGAGTGCCTTTGGCTGTGCGACAATGAAAATTGAGTGCCTACCTGGTGTTTATCATTTACCCACATAACTGTGGCCCCGCCAGGTGCAGGATGAAGCCTTAAGGGGCAGCGCAGGTGCAATCCAACAAACTGGATAAATATACAGTCCCGAAACAATCGACCACCGAGGATGAGGCTATTGGGGGCCAGGAGGATCCATCCGAACCATCTTTAAGCTCTATATTGGCAGCCATTCAAGTTCTTGGATCGACGCTGAAAGCAAAGATCAATAAAAATTCAATTGAAATGAACTTGATATGTGCTGATATGACTAAGACCTCGGAGAGGGTCACAACGGCGGAGACAAGCACAACAGAACTACAGTCTACCACACGCAAGTTGGACATTACGGGTTCAGCAATTGGTTCATCAACACAGACAGGTGGGCCTGAGGCTGGAGGACCAGGAAGGTAGGGCCCGGAGGAACAACATCCTGGTGGTTGGGGTCCCAGAGGGGGCTGAAGGCCCTAGCATGGACCTCTTTTTGGAGGACCTAATATTGAATCATCTCCAACCCAAACAACTTTCCACCTTCTTTACTGAGGAACAGGCCCACAAAGCTCCCGTTCCTCTGCTGAAACCAGGGGCTCCCCCAGGACAATCATTGCACATATCCTGAATTATAGGGACCGGGACACGTTCCTGCAGGCTGCTTGCCTCCATGGTGACCTCGCTTATGAGACTTTACTTTGAAGGTGCAGCAGGAGATCCGCACCTTCGATGGAGTGAAGCGTGCCCTGAGGGAGAGGGGCATAAAGTACATGATGTTCTTACCGGCGAAACTTAAAGTAATTCACAATGGTAGGTCCTGCCCCATCGGATGTGCAAGCAGGGTTGGACGAGGGGCGATGACAGCAGAATAGTCAGCGTAGAGAGGACGGATGGAGAGACACCCGGAATCGTCTATCCGGATCTTCCAGTGGACCAGAGGGTCTGGATCAATGAGAGCAATGATCTCGCCGGTCACGATCGCTGAGCCCAGCGGACTCGGAGACTCTTGGAAAATTATATCCATGCCAAAGACTTGGGGTCTTGGGAACTTGCAGCTGAACCACGTAGCATATTGAGCTATGTTTAGTAAATGGGTCTTTGCACTCCTCATGTGGGGTGACTCCTTGAACTGCGGTAATGTTTTGCAACTGAACTTTATTGGACTTGGGCAAGGCAGCAGCCTTGCAGGGATTTAGGGTGGTGACCCCAGGCAGCCACTTCACATTTTGAGTGTTTTTTGGGTGACAGGTGCTCTCCTTGTTTGGGATGTGGGTAGTTTTTGGCCCACAAATCAGCGTGGCAGGGAGGGAGGTTGTAGTTCAGGGGGTTTTGTTCTATACAGTTTTGTTTTGTATCCTTCAAAATATCACTATCATCAGAAGTGACCTGGGTCTTAGGATATAGAGATTCATATTGATGCATGGGGGGGTGGGGGAGGCCGGATGGGGGAGGACTGAAAGTGGGTGAATTTTTCCTAAATGCTCTTCTCGGATGGCCTCGCAACGTACACAGAAACTAAAAGTGTTATCATGGAATGTGAATGGTCTGGGGGACAAAATTAAGAGGACTATGGTGCTGCAGTATCTTCATCGACACTCTCCGGACATAGTGCTCCTGCAGGAGACGCACCTGAAGGGGAACTTTACCTTGCACTTAACCGGTTTGGGTATACGCTTGTAACACATGCTGGGTTCTCAACTGGTTCTAGGGGGACGGTGATACTGCTCAAGAATTCGGTGCCCCTAGTACCATCCCGCACATGGTGTGACTCTTTGGGAAGATATGGCGCACTGTCTGGAATGTGGGAGAACCATAACCTTAATGTATGCTCAGTGCACATCCCTCCGAGAATGCATGGGGTGACCTTCCCAGACCTAAGCAAATTACTATTGGACATGCCAGCGGGTATTCTCATTCTAGGAGGGGATATGAATGAGACGATGATGCCCGACTTAGACTGGGATGCGAACTCCTCTAGGGCTGGGGGGATGTGGCCATTAAAATATTTCGCGACTGCGCTGGGGCTGGTGGATCTGTGGAGTTTACATAATCCCGCTACTAGACAATACACACATATTTCTGCGGTGCACAGTAGCGGGTCTCATGTGGATTTCATCTTTACAAATAGCACATCTGTTGGACTCCTTCAAGTGACAGGGATCGCGGAATATCTGACCACAAAGCTTGTTATTGTTTTAACCTTGAAGCGTTTTTAATAGAGTTATTGCACATTGCTATTTGCACTTACCTGAGTCCTGCTGTGGGGGGATCTGAATCGCTGCCCCCTCGTTCCACCGCAAGATGAGTGCTAGATTGTTGCAGAGGGGGGCAGACAACTTGCCTGACTTGCCTGACTCACTCACTTCTGCTTACCAGGAGGAGGGGCCAGGACCAGGGTAGCGGTCTAGGGGCTCTCGCCACGACCTCTACTTAAGTGTATGGAGACGCGGGCGCGCACGGAGAAGAAGCTTTCCTGATAGCTCTCACGCACTGGCTTTACCAGTGGCTGGCTATTCCGTTATGTTACTGCACTGATTGTATGGTCGTCACGCCCCAGTATTTTAATTTAAACTTGCGATTATTTTAACCTTGAACTGTTTTTATTAGAGTTATTTCACATTGGTATTTGCACTTACCTGAGTCCTGCAGTGGGGGGATCTGAATCGCTGCCCCCTCGTTCCGCCGCAAGATGAGTGCTAGATTGTTGCAGAGGGGGCAGACAACTTGCCTGACTTGCCTGACTCACTCACTTCTGCTTACCAGGAAGAGGGGCCAGGACCAGGGTAGCGGTCTAGGGGCTCTCGCCACGACCTCTACTTAAGTGTATGGAGACGCGGGCGCGCATGGAGAGGAAGCTTTCCTGATAGCTCTCACGCACTGGCTTTACCAGTGGCTGGCTATTCCGATATGTTACTGCACTGATAGTATTGTCGTCACGCCCCAGTATTTTAATTTAAGCGTGCGATTATTTTAACCTTGAACTGTTTTTAATAGAGTTATTGCACATTGGTATTTGCACTTACCTGAGTCCTGCAGTGGGGGGATCTGAAGCGCTGCCCCTCGTTCCGCCACGAGCTGAGTGCTCAATTGTTGCGGAGGGGAGCAGACATCTTGCCTGATTTGCCTGACTTACTCACTTCCGCTTATGGGGAGGAGGGGCCAGGACCAGGGTAACGGTATAGGCGCTCTCTCACGACTTCTACTTAAGCATATGGAGACATGGGTGTGCCTAAGGTGTGCCAAAGGCAAGCTCGTCTGCACCCGTCCGCAGCCGGCTGGGGCCAGGGCCCAGCCACTATGTCCAATTAATTATATATTCCTCATTGGAATTACAATCTCTGGCCCCTAAGACTAATCAGGGGATTGAGCCTATCGTCAAACACAAGTTAGAACGTTGTGGACTTTTACACCTTGGCCCTGTTACACCATTGTCTATCCCAGTATATGCAACCCCACCCCTAACTCAGCATGTGCATGAAATTACAAGGTTACAGATCTTTGATCCCAAAGAGCTAAACATAATTTATCTCAACACACGCTCCACTGTTTAAGCACCAGTTAGAAATGTTTAACCTCTTAGAGACCGAAGCCCCAGATTTGCTATTAGTCACAGAAACCTGGCAAACCTTGGAATATATGCCTGACATATTAGCGGCTTTACCAAGCAATTACTATTTGATGCAGGCCAACAGACCTCCTGAGAAAAGAGGAGGAGGAGTGGCTGCAGTCATTAAAAAAAATCTGTTGAACACCTCTATAGCCTCCTTCGAAGCGGCTTCAGTGGATAGTCTTACACTAAAATTAATTTTTCCAAAATCCACTTTAGTGTGCATATTGATGTTTAGACCTCCCACCGCAATAGGAGAATTTGTCACTGAATTGGCAAACTACCTGACTCCACTTACAATAGACTACGCCAACATTTTGTTAATTGGAGATCTGAACTGTTGGTCCACGGAGGAAGGGGGAAATCGGGGCTCCAAGGAACTCCCAGCCCTATTAAACAACTTGAATTGAGAAGGACACATAAAGAAACTCACACATATTAAACGGCATACATTAGACCAACTATGGACCTCTAACTTCCTAGTCCACAACTTAATGGTTAAGCCTTGTGCGTGATCAGATCACCGTCTTATACATTTTACTATAATCAGCCTATCCTTAGGCAAACCTTTGAATGGCACGAATATACTGACTAGAAATTAGAATCGTGTTTGATTGCCAGAGTTCCCTAATACCCTGAATTCTGCACATCCGCCTAGAACGAATGACGTTAACGAGTTGGAGAGAGCCATATCGAACTAGCAACTATGTGCATGCAAGATTCAGGCCCCACTGCAAAGGAAAGAGAGGGGTTAGAGGCGGCTTGAAACCTCCAACTGGTTCACCACAGAGTTAAAACTAGTAAAACTTAAAACCCGTCAGGTGGAACAGAGATGGCAGAAAAGCTATTCCCTTGCGGAAAGGAAAAGGTATGAAAAAGCATTAACTGATTATAAAGTTGCCATTGTGGAGACTAAAAAAGTATTCTACACAAACAGGGTGGTTCTTAGCTCTGAAAACAAATCCAAAGATATCTTCAAAATAATCAGAGAACTTTCCAATCCGGACCGAATCACATTGGCCATTACCCCCTCCCAAGCCCTATATAATAATCTGAATACTTTCTTTGTTGATAACATTAAGGTCATTCAGAACTCCATCTCCTCTGGTTCTCAAGAATGGACATAAGCAATTTTATTAATCCCGTAACAATGTCCAGTTTTCAAAACATTACCTTGGATCGGCTCACTGAACTCCAGAACAAGATGTAATCTGGCTCCCCCAATGACCCTTGCCCCGCCAGGATACAAAAAGACTTCCTTGCACAATTCCCAGGTATCTTTCCCTCTCTTCTCAACCTCTCCTTGTAGCAAGGGGTGGTCCCACGTGCTTTCAAAGAGGAAGTGCTGGTCTCCCTGCAAAAGAAGGCTGGAGTAGACCCCAACCTTCCGAGCAATTACAGACCAATATCTCTTCTTCCATATCCAGCAGAAATGCTGGAAGCACATGTAGATAAACTTCTTTGTGCATTCATCGCAGAAACAAAATTCCTTGACTCCCATTAGGCAGGCTTCAGACCATCAAATTCTACTGAATCTGTCATCTTAAGCTTAGTGGATGATCTGAATGAGGGTGCAGACAGGGGGTGGTGTACACAGGCTTTGGTATTACTCGACCTGTCCACTGCGTTCAATACCGTGGACCACACCATATTAGCGGATAGAATGGCAGCAGCAGGCCTGAGAGGTACAGCACTGGATTGGATGATCTCATTCTTAGGGGAACCTACTCAGTCTGTTAGGCTGGCACCCTTTAATTCAGCTAGGGTCAATACTACTTGTGATATTCCTCAAGTATCATCCCTTTCACCCGATCTGTTTAACATCTATATATGTCCTTTGGTTCACGCCCTCCAAAATAGGGGAGTGAAGGTGTATAATTATGCAGATTATGTGCAGCTGATTTTACCGATTGACGAGACAGAGGAATCTAAGGACTTCTTCCAACATACCATGCTCTTCATTAAAGATTGGATGAGTCACAACTATCTAAAATTAAACTCTGATAAAGCAGAGATAGTTATGTCCAATAATAGACTTGATCAGTGGACGCCAGCTCATTGGCAAGATGCATTGGGTGGTCCACCTATCCCTAAAAACTCGGTTAAAAGTCTGGGGATTAAAATCAATGTCAATCTATCCATGCATGAACAGATCAACCTGGTTACTTCATCCTGTGTCTACCACTTGAGGACATTTAAGAAAGTCAGGAAATTCTTCACTAGGGAGGCAAGCATGGTAATCATGTTGGCCTGGATCATGTTCTGGTTGGATTATGCCAATGCTATCTATTTAGGGCTCCCGGCTAATCAAATCTACAGGTTGCAGCTGATTCAAAGTCAAGAGGCTAGGCTAGTCTTTCAGCAACTGAGACATTGTCATACCAAGCCACTTATGAAGCAGCTACATTGACTCCCTGTAACTCAGCGGTCCATGTTTAAGCCAGGCTGTATGAACTTTAACGCACTCTACGAGATGGGCCCCAAATTTATATCCGCAAAGATCTCACGGTACTTGCCTAAACGGAATCTCAGATCAGCTTCAATGAATATGCTGACTATTCCCAGATTTAAGCACAAAAGAACGGGTGGCTCTCGCTCGAATTCCCTGCCGATAGACATCGGATTACCATCGGAGTACACCAGCTTCAGGAAAAAACTAAAAACCTAGTTGTTTACAATAGCATACTGTTAGAGCTCTATAGGAAGGCTCGCCAACCTCCGACAGTGCCAAGAGACCTTTTGGTAAACGTGCGCTTAATAAATACCCCAAACATAAACATAAACATTCCCTGCAGGAGGTGTTTCTGCGGGGCCCGGCTAGGGATTGGACTTTACCGCGAAGCTTGGACCGATATTTATTCAAATATCAATAGTTTAGGGAACAATTTGATAAGAACGTACTGAGCAATACTTCACAGAAAAGCTGGGTTCCATGAAGTCTGACTGTATACTGTGGGAGGCTTATAAGGCAGAGGCCAGGAACTTTGTAAAAGCGACTGCTGGGGCAAGACGAAAAGAAAAGAGGGAACACTGCGACAGTCTGGAACAGGAGATTACGGCTCTTGAATAGGCAGTGAGAACTGACCTGGGGGCACTGATGGACGTTCACACACACTTAGAATCAAACAAAAGGAGCTCAGAGACCTAGAAGAAAATACAGCCCACACACACTCTATAGCGGCACAAAGACACATATATGATCTAGGTGATAAGGCAAATAAACTCATTGCATGGTTGGAGAAAAGGGATAGAGGTCGTAACTGGGTTTCTGAGATACGGACCTCGAATGGTACTGTGAAAAGGACAGGCGCAGCGATAGCTGAGGCGTTCGTCCAATATTATGAAGGGAAATATCAGAATCAGATGAATAGGGGGGTGGAGGATTGTACTGAATTTATACAGGATATAGTTTTACCAGTGCTCAGTGTACAGGACTGGGAGGCAATAGATGCGGGCTTCTCTATAGAAGAAATAGAGGGGGCCATACTGGACCTTCAGTCTGGGAAAGCGGCGGGCCAGAACGGTTTCCCGGCGGAACTGTACAAGTGCGTGGTAGGACTTCTTGCTCCCTATATGCTTTGTAGGTTCCAAGAGGCGAGGGTGGAGGGCCAACTGCCACCTGACGTAAGGATGGCTACTATTTTTGTAATCCTAAGAAAGGCAAACCGCACGATTGCTCTAGAACCTATCCACCTATTTCACTCCTTAACTTTGAAACTAAGGTTTTGGCTAAAGCACTCGCAAACAGGCTTGATTCATCCGGACCAGTCAGGATTCATGCCTCATAGAAACACCAGACTGAATCTTCGTCATTTATGCGGGGTAATGTATATGGTGCGGCAGCGACCGGATGACCAGGCGGCACTCCTGTCATTAGATGCCCATATGGCTTTCGATAGTATCGTGTGGTCATATTTGTAGTACTTGCCAAGCTTGGATTTGACCCGGGCTTCCGCACCTGGACTGAACTGCTTTATGCAACCCCGCAGGCACGAGTCAGGGTTAATGGAACGATGTCCAGAGTCTTTTGGCTGCACAGGGGTACACGCCAGGGCTGCCTGCTCTCGCCGAACTTTTTTGCGCTCGCACTTGAACCGCTGGCCTCCTGGGTAAGACAGGATCCGCTAGTGAGAGGCATTGAAATAGGGGGGATGGGAAGAATGCATCTCCCTCTATGCAGATGATATCCTGTTATATGCCAATAGACCTCAGCAGTCTTTTCATAGGCTTATCCATATTATCCGGTTCTTTGGCCAGTACTCTTGTTATCTTATAAATTGGGTATACTCTCGCAGGGGAAACCCCAGTTTTGATATTGGCATGTAAAGAGCTGGTCCACAGGGAGCCTTTTAAATATCTGGGCATCTGGATTACCAAGACGGAGGATGGGTTCTTGCGGCTTAATGTTCATTCGCAGCTTGAGAGGCTGAAAGGGGATGTGGCCCATTGGCGGTGTTTACCGGTCTACCTTATGGGAAGGGCGGTTTTGTTTAAAATATGTCCCTCCCTCGTCTCCACAATGCCATACAAAATACCCTGTTCCTGGTTCCGAGCGCTTTCTTCCGTGTAAAAAGTTGGTAATAGGAGATAGCGAAACAGTCGCTAACATCTTGGCACGCCCACTTTGCATGTCATTAGTGATAAATATCACTGACATGCAAAGTGGGGCCCAAGATGGTCGCTATCTCCTACTAGCTGTCGCTAACTGGTGTTAGCGACAGCTAGGTAATAGGGAGATAATTTTATCTCCGCTTTCTTGGCTTTTAAACCCAAAAAAGCAGAGATAAACCCCCTTGATAATATGCCCCTTAGTCCTTTACAAGTTAACAGAGAGCATGTGTGCAAAGGAATAAAAACGGCTGAATGTCACAATGCTAAATTATACACAGTGAAGCCTCCTGCTTATTAACTGTTTCATCAGAGCCAGCATTTCTGTTAAATAGGGAGGGATTCTTAAATTTTATCTGTACAGCGCATTGCTCCAAGGCTCTTTTTATGGCCCAGTTCCATTACTTTTGTGTTAAAAGCGAGTTATGGCAAAGGCTTCTTATGGCACAGGCAACAGTATAAGTGGGAGGAGTCAGCCTACTTCATGAGCTATCTTCTTGTGCATTTTTCCTAATGCTCCACATATGGCCAAGGAACTTGGTGACTGCACAAGCAAAGACTGGTCTAGTGTCCAATTTAAAGAATGCGCAAGGCAACTCGGTAATTCTGTGTGCCCATTTGTTGGCAAATAGGTTCAATACATTTTAGTCTGGGGTGCACAGCCACACACACAACCACACACAGCCACACACACAACCACACCCACCCACACACACAACCACACACAGCCACAACGACAGCCACACGCAGCCACAACCACACACAACCACACCCAACCGCACACCCAACCACACACCCAAACACACACCCAACCACACACACAACTACACACACAACTACACACACCCACACACACAACCACACACACACACAACCACACACACACAATCACACACACAACCACACACATCTATCTATCACCCTCACTCTATCTATCCCACTCACTCTATCGATCTGTCTATCTATCGCCCTCACTCTATCTGTCTATCTATCACACTCACTCTATCTATCACCATTACTCTATCTATTTATCGCCCTCACTCTATCTATCTATCGCACCACCACAGCATCACTCAGGGGCACTACAGCATCACTATGCACTACCACAGCATCACTGAACGCCACAGCATCACTCGTCGCCACCACTGCATCAATCTGTGCAACCAATCAACAGCAACTGGTTCAAATATGTTCTCTCAATGTTTCAAGCTTTATTAGAAATGTCACACAAAGATGTGAATATTTCACTTCTGTCCTTGGATTTTTGTCACAATAAAATACACTGAACATAATCTTCACAAAAGTTATTTCCAAAAGTTTAAGCTATTGCCATTATAAATTACAATAACTTTAATTTAAGTATTAATTATTTTAAAAATTTAAAAGCCATTGTTATTTGTAATATCAATACATCTAAGTCACGTAAATACAAAACATCTTACATTACAAATGCTATAGGTGTCACATTTGCAAAAGTTAAAAGTATTGGCATTGTAAATGACAAAGCTATTAAATTCGCTATTTTCAAAACAAACACATAAATAAAACATGTGTCATTTACAATACCAATAGCTCAAACTTTCCTAATGCGAGACCTATTGCATTGCAAATGCTTGTTGTCTCAAGCTGCCAGGGGTTAAACACAGTTTAATTTAGTGAATTCTTGTAGTTCACCCTGCAAGGGATTTTGGCTGTTGCTTGCCCAGGGCTTACACAACGGTCATCCAAATACCCAATTTCTCACAAGTTCCTATAGAAAAGTCATTATCCATTTTGGATTCTTATTATAGTGTACTGTTGGTTGCGTATCAAGAGTTGAGAGAAGAAAGAGACAGGTAGAGTAAGGGGAGCTTGCTCCATCTTGCACGTGCTGCGGACAACCAGAAAATGGTGAATGCACTCACTGTTGATACAATAGAACATATAGGTCTGAAAAGAAGGCACCAATGAAAATACTAATGTGGATTGTTGATGGGCTCGAACAGTGTTTCTTAACCTGAGTTCCAGGGACCCAAGGGTGTCAGTGACTGGTTAGAAAATTAAATACTACTAACATTAAATAAAATAGTTCCTTATGTGGGTATTTGTTTGATAAATGCTTGTTTCTGTATCTTTGTGTGTTGTTAGGCTATTCAAGTCATCAAAATTGCCTAGGATAGGGTCCACATATCCTAATAATGACTCAGTGGGGGGGTCCTAAGATTCCAATAATGACTCAGTGGGTGTCTCCTGATTCCAATAATGATTAAGTGGGGTTCCACAGAAGTCAAAATATTAAGAACCACTGGCCTTTATGGAAAATTGTGAGAGGAGTGATTTTGCAATTTCTCAATGATATCAACCCAACTTTATCCTTCACCAGGGAGACCATGTTCTTTGGCTCACATTGTACATTCGTGGGGCAAAATCATCCTGTTACCCTAGCTTAAGCAGTCTCCACTTAGGGTTGACGAGGAGTCTCATTACTGGCTAAAAGGGCAATTGCTTTTAAAACTCTCCAATGTATGGCAGGATTCAAATGGGTGCTCATATAGTAGATGGGGAATGTAAGATCTTTTTACAGTTTTCAGTACCTCTGCTGTCCAAGACAGCACATATACACATTAATAAACTTGGCTCACTTTGCAGGAGCTAAAAGCACCTCTGGAAGAGGAAGGCACTCTTTCTTCTTCGGCACCCATAGATAACTTTCTCAGCTGCATTATATCTTTTCTTTCGGTAATGCATGAATATCGCTGACTTTTCAGCGATATTCATGCATTGCGGCAGTTTTTTATCGCATTTGCGATAAACCTTGGTAATACCAAGGTTTATCTGCGGTAAAAATCGCCGCAGCTCAGCGGTAAAATGTTGTCTCTAACCAAGCAATAGCGATAATTATCGCTATTGCTTGGTAATATGCCCATAACTTTTTAAGAATTCTAGTGTGAATTTTTATTCTTTTTTAGTACAACTACAAAGTCAAACCTATGAACTTTATTATTTACTCAGGTAACTGCACTATTATGAGGGTTTTTGCTTGAGCTCGCTTTTAAAGATTTTGTATATGTGAAAACGTTGAAGGCATGAATGCCGAAATAAAGTTTATATTACAAATAAGGGGATAATTGAGTGTTCATTTTTTTATGTTTCTAGTTAGACTGCTGGTGTGGTGGAAACAGAACTTTGAAAACGTTGGGTGGCCCGATTACCCCAAAAATAAAAAATAAAGACCCAATGCCAAGATTTGAAATGTCAGGTCTTAATTGTACTCTTCAAGGTATCTGGAAATCTGCTGATCATAATGGAAATTAACCTTTGTTTGCTCTCCGAACAGGGAATCCAAGCCACACCCAATACAGCAACAGTAAACAGAATGCTGCAAAACTCGTCACAGTGCAACCAAAAAACGTGCGCAATTTTGTCCAGAAAAGATCCTAAACTAGCTGAAATGCAACGTGGAGACAGAGTTCATTAATCAGTTTGGAAGTTCCATACACAATATGAAGCTGGAGTTCGCGAAGCACCACAAACTGACCACAAGATGTGCAGGCTACTTTACATAACACTTTATAATAATAATTTCTACACGCCCATTAGCCGCTCTCCCCCATTGCATTTAAAGTGACTTGACGGGTGAAGCAACAAGAAACGTCCCCAGCACAGACTAGTCAAAATAGGTCCCGATACACAGACCTACGCAACCCCGATGGAAACCCCCGTGCAAGGAACTGGACACATTCAAACCTCCACGGGGTTTATCTCCCTATATTTACGTACTAGCCCAGAGTATAGCCCACAGCCCCATCCATCCCCAGCAGCCTGTGTCCTCCAATGTCAATTCTGCACGTATGGTCTGAAAACAACAGGCCTCTGTTGACGGGCTCCAGCCTGCGCCCATGGTTAACTGTTTCTAGGCTGCCCTCTGGTGCACGCGACTCTGCCATGGATGTCCCAAGCCCCACTCCCCCCTCCAGCTCAGAGAAGCAGCCCCTGATGGAGACCCAGCGGCTGAGATCACTTACCTTGCGCCGGCGGGACTGCGTCTGCGGCCTCCTCCACCGTGGCGAGCTGGGGCATCATATACTAAATATGTGGGTGCACCCCCAAATCCACCTGCTCAGAGACCGTGGGACAGGCGGATTCAGTTCAGGCGCGGTGTCATCCTCAAACAAGTCGGCCTGGAGCGGAGAACAGCCTAAGAGATGTGGGAGGGCATGAGCGTGACGCCGTGAGCGTGCACGTTGGCGTTCCCTGCGGCTCCTGCCAGTGGCGGTCCTGCAAAGCTAGAAGCGCGTTCACAGACCTGAGTCGGCTTGTGCCCAGACCTGAATCGGCTTGTGCCCAGGTCTGTCTCCCTTGGGAGGAAACACGGCGACTATAAGTCTCGTTGGCGGCAGCGCTTCGTGCTGCAACGCCAGCGAGACCTAAAAAGCAGATAGCATTAACTTAGAGGCAATGTTTAAGTTATCATGGCAGTACACAAACAGTAATAACGTGAAAGCACAACACAAGAAAAATCTCATACCAATTCAGAAAAATAGAGCAAATTTAAATGAATTATTTGACACCAAACATGCAATCAGTAGAGCCTTAGTTATGACTTTTTTTTAAAGTTTTTAGTTAAAACATACACCTTGAAGATCAAATCGCTAACCGCAGACATCTAGTCATGTGAGACTGGGTCTTAATTAAAATATAAGGTTGACCGCGATGAAGCGCGGTTTGGATACACAAAGTTTGGGCTTGGACAGCACTTACCTTCAGACATAGAAACATTTCTGAGAAAAATGTTCTAAGAAGGTAAACTTCAGCAGTGCAAGTCTGTAGGAGATGTCTGAGGAGAGAGCATCATCATTAGATAGCCCTTGATCGAAGCCATAGTGGAGATTTCTATGTTTGGACTTAGTCTCAGAAATGAAAGTCTAAAATTTCAAGTGAGACGAGTCAGAGGGCTGTAGCCGAAGATGGTTCACAAGGCCGGATACTCCTTTGGCGAAAGACCTCTAAAAATGATTTTCTGCAGCAGAGAAGAACGTATCAGGAGAAGCAGCAAAGTCAATCATACCGGCGATGCACCTCAAGTGGATATGGCAACAGGTTAGTTCCGGTCTCCTCCTGGGCCCGTATTATACGCTGTGCCCCTGGGATGCAACAGGCATTCTGGCCCGCTTTGAGCACCTCCGGTTCACAATGGAATTACAGAAGGGGGCACAGACGCTTGTGCATCCCCTTCCATAATGCAGATAGGATTGGCGCACATGGTGTGCCAGCACCATCATGAGAGGGAATTCTCTCATTTGCAATGTGGCGTGTCCCCATGCAAATGTGGGAATCACTAGGCCTATGTGCCCAAGTCGTATTACCGTCAAATCTTGTCAACCTTCCCCTTTATAATGTCAAACAGCATTTGATCATAATTCATATTTCTTCAATGAAATTTGGAACTATAAAAACTGGTAACTAGGTACATACAAATATTGCCCCTTTTATTGTTTTTCACATTACCTCCAAAGAACCCTGACTGGTGCTCAGATCTTTAAAAACAACATGCTAGCCCACAGAGATCTGGTGTCTCATAGAAATACAGACACCCTCATCCCATCCTTGAATGACCAAAGCAGGCAATCAGGCATTACCAGCTTCTCTTTATGCAACCTTGATGTCCATCATTGACTCTAATCTATAGACACAAGTAGCTGGTCATTTGATGCCCTCAGTGTCCTTTCTTTCAACACCCAGCGGTGATCTTTAAACACTCCAGGTTGCACTCTAAGACCGTGAGATTGCCTTCAGATACTCACTATCAGAAATGAGAAACCCTCATCCAGTCATCAGATGCAATCGATTCCCCAGCTGGTCTACAAACAGCCCCAAGTCTGCCTTTATCCCCCTTCAGCTTGTCTTCAGGCACTACTATCTAGCCCTAAGAGGGCCTTTAAAGCTAAAATCTCAGAGGCTTTACTGTACATGCTCCCCACCAACCACATTCCTATTGAAGTTATGGATCTTGAGTAGATAGAAAAGATCAGCCATTAAGGGTACCTATTGCTTCTGTTCATAACAAACCCAGTCTGTACTCTCTATTGTCATTGACTTTGTGGAAGTACCTATACTTCTGAAATGCTGCAACAGCAGAGTCCCGCATATGAAAATATCCAATTTCATGTCACCTGGCTTTCTGTTGTTTAAAACACCTTTCCAGTGCTTACATAATTAACATTACAGAGCTGTCAACACAAAATACACAATTAAAATGCAAACTTAAGGATTTAAAAGAAAGGTATAAACAAAACTCAGAAGAGTAGTTGCGGAGCATTGCAGGCAGCATATCTGCTAAATTAAACTTTGTGTCAAAAGTGAAATTGAAACACCTCAGGTTTCAGAGAGCCACACAGAGATGCATTTTACGGAACATGTATTCTAGTATGGCACATTCCTTATCAGCACGTGCCCGTGCCTGAAGAAATGCACATTTTGGGGGTTATTTACAAGTCACTTGCCCCGCAGGTACGTCACTTTTTCCCACATTGTAAGTGATGCACTGGCGGCGCAAGGGGCTTGCAAGTAAACCTCTTCTGAAGGTTCTCAGTCAGAAAAGGTTAACTCACACACAGGATCCCTGGTCCTTCTGAACTATGAAAACGTGTTGCATTGATGACCCTGTTTTAGACACCTCAAGATGGATCTTACAGACCATCGGGTGGCCAATACCCACCTCCATCATCTTTCAAAACCCAGTAATGATTCTGAGAGCCTCAGATGACATTTAGACATCCTTAGCTTACTATTGGAGACTCTCAGCTGGTGTTCAGAAGCAACTAGCCAACCATGAAATTATCTACCTCATTAAGAAAGCCACTGAAAGACAGATAACTGTACATTTGAAAATGTACTTGTCATACCTACTCCCATGCAACAAAAGTAATGTGTAATATTGACACTCTTCATAAGGAAAAGTGCAAGAGAGGATCAAGTAGACCACTGAGCAATAACTTGGAGTAGGAGAGGAGGGGAGAACAAGAATGTGAAGAAAGGACAAGAAAAATTATTAACAGACATTGTCCATTGTTAATCTGGTAAAATCATCTTTAAAAAAGTACCAGTGTAGAGTTAGGGAAGCGGTGCTGATATGATTGAGTAGGTCTGAGCTGAAAGTTAACTTTGGAGGCCCTGCAGACATTGTTCAAATATTACATAATAATAAAATATGTTTGAAAACAATTAGCCAGCCAATACATGCCCTCAACCAGCATCCAGAAACCCACAGCAGCTCCTTAAACATCCTTGGTCAGCCCTCAAAGATGTTCATACAGCCCAACTGCCCCTCGATTACAAGCATTTAGGCCCTTGAGACTGTTATCTCACCCTGGCAACCCACAGCTTTGTATCATCCACACTCCCAAGTGGTTCTTCACTGCCCCCAGAGGTGCCTCAGAGACAATGGACAAGAGTGAGACACCCCCAGCAGGTGATCGGCACCCCTCAGCCAAACTTTAGGAACATTCAGTCTGTATTCAGACCAATCTCTAAAACCTTCAGCCACTCCCAGTCTCCATGATTCAACCCTCAGATATCCTCAGCTTATCACAGGGACATTAAGTATTCTTTAAACATGTAGTGATCAAGTCCACGCAGGTTAAGGTGATTCAAAGAGGTTTTATTGAAGATGGTACAAGATCACAGGGAGACCAGATCTAGACCCCACCAGGAGCAATCAGCAGGCAGTTCAGTCCAGTCAAATGTGACTCACTTGACTCACAACATTCCAAGGCATGTCATCACTGTAAGATTCTACAGACAGGCCATGCATAACATTGAAGTCAGGATATAAAAAAACATCACAACGTTTATGGCTTATGGTCCAAGATAAGATTTAACAAGGAATATACTTTCTTGCTGATTTAATGATTGAGAATACAATATTACAGTCCAACTCATAATTCCATGAGAAACTCAGCAAACATGCTTCGTCCTAGAGACTATGTCATGGCTGTGGAAAGAGATACCACAATTTTACAATCAAAATAACATACTCACTAAAGCTTTGACAAGACAGATCAAAAAGCTATATTAGGTCATCAAGAGTTATAGATGTGATCATTTTGAACTAATGAGCCCATAAGTACTGCTGCACTGGGAATTAGCTTAAATAAAACACGCTTTACCATCACACAGACAACTGATCCCTACTGTATATCATTCAATAGGCCAATGGACCTTGGACGCTGAATCTGGGAAAATCAGAAGAAAATCATTGCATCAATATTATTCACAATCGCTATCTAAGTTCAGTCAATAATGAGAGTTCTTGAAGATTGTAAGGGTTTTATTTCTCCAAACTCTAGTAAATAGTCTTTATTAAATTATAATATATTAATTTTAGAATAATACATCTTTTACAGAATTGATAAATAAATAATGGCTAAATCAATCAAAATACAATGCTTTAAGGAAGAAAATCCCTCTTCTAAGAATGGGGTAAAAAGGTGTCAGTAGGAAATTGTGAAGAGTTCAAATTCGAAAGAGAGTGAGATCAAGCATAAAGCTGAAATATTTCAAAATCAATAATCAATAAAGCAGAACCTTCCAGAAAGAGAGGTCCATGAAACTCAGTACAGTTTCATAGCAATTAAGGCAAGGAAAAATGTGCTGGACCAGTAGCAACCACAAACAGCAATGGTGCCTGGGCAAAGGAAAGAAGGAAGGGGCTGATTTATGGAATGGGGTAGAATGGCGTAGTATGAGGTATGGTAATGCTACCCTACTCTAGGAACTCATACTATTTTAAACCATCAAAATGAATGTTGCATTTCAAGTTGCATATTCTCCTCCTCTAGTCTAATCATCTTTCAAATCTCCCTGGGAAAAGTTTCACTCCTTGGTTTCTCACACAAGATACTATAATATTCAGACAGTAACATTCGAGTGTACAACTTTGTTGTTTTAAAAATCCAACTACACATGAGATTTGTCTACTGTAAACATCCTATCTCACGAATGGAACTACATTTTTATCCTTCTAATGAAATAAATGAGGAGTTAGCTACCAATGGTGTTAGACCTGTCATACTCAGGGTGGTCTTCCCCAACATATTGCCTGCTTAATTCCACTTTTTGCTGCACCTCGTTGTTTATATAAGTACTCTGAGAACTTTACCACTGCTAGCCAGTGCTAACGTGCATGTGGTTATCCTCTAAAACATGGTGATGTTGGCATATACTTGATTGCCATGTTTAGTGTACTTATAAGTCCTTTGTAAAGCTGTATACCATATACCCAGGGCCTGTAATCTAAATGCTACTAGAGGGCCTGCAGCACTGGTTGTGCCACCAACACAATCAGCATTTCAAACAAGGGTCAGGCCTGCCATTGCAGGGCAGGTGTGTGCAGTTTACTGCCACTTTGACTTGCCATGTAAAACCATTTTCAATAAAAAAAAGCCCTTGTTGCATATTACACATGAACATTCAAACATTTATGGGGTACCCAACGATTTTCTCAAGGGGAAAGGTTTGATGTCTATTCATAGACCCCCTTGTGTACCTTTTTGAAAAGCTATCGCAGATCCAACCTTCCATGGTGATACTGACAAGTGTTCAGACACGAAGAAATGTGATGTGTTTGGGAAGTGGCTCACATAAGTAACATCATGGGAGCAGTTTGCAAGTACTGTCTACTTTGCTCACTTTTTTATCATCGGCACTGTCCCAAGCCGAAAAGAAAACCAACTCCCAAAATATAAGTGAGAAGAAAACTGTGTAAATTAGAAAAAGTTTGTGCACATCCAGAAAATATGTTCCCTATGTATTATTTCTTCTCACTTAAATTTTGGGAGTTGGTTTTCGTTTCCGCTTGGGACAGTGCCCATGATGAAAAATTGAACCCCTTCATATAGTTTAATAAATTAGTAGTGTAAATACCTATTATGATGGATAGCTTCTTTTAATGTAGATTCAGTAACTATCTGAGAAGTAATTAGGATCATTTGTTATGTTTTGTACAAGTAAAAGAGATAATAGTGTTAAGATAATAAAAAGTTGAGTAGCCAGCCAGAACAGTGCTCCAGAATGGTAATACCGGAATGGTCATACTGGGGTATCTTAAAAACTTAAAGATTGTAGAGGCCAAATATTACAGTATAAAGATTTTTTTAAAGTGCTCAAAAGAGGGAAAATCTTTGGGTGTTGGAGGATAATGGTACCAATGGGATGAGGATATAAAGTGTGCCTATAATTAGGCAGCTGTGAACTCTTCTTATTGCCTTCAGTATAGTCAGACTGTAGTCTTTTTTTTTGTCCTCATTCACCATCAGATACATTTAGAACTTGTTCGATTTACTCCTGCGGCCCCCCTTTCAACTGGCGCCAACTTTGTATCTAGATGGACATGCTTTACACAGAGCTTCTCTACAGATTGGTTCTGTATCTCTTGGAGCACCTCAGAGAAACCAGAGATAATTAGTACATTAGTGTAAAGGCTTAATCATTGGACTGATATCAGCTACTATTACTTTAGTGATCCAAGCTATCCAACCATTCTTCACATGGACCCCAAAAATCTTTTCTGTTATTTTTACTTTATCTGATCCGGCTCTGTCCAACTTTATTATGTATTTAATAGAAATCACCCAATCTAAAAGTGTTGGAGAAATTTCTTTAACCCATTTTTTGCAGATTTCTCTTCGTGCTATTAAGATCAATTATAAACATATTCTATTCTCCCCTCTTGACATGGACTCGCAATGTGGAAACAATCCGAAGAAATCCAAATTTATGCTTACCTGTGTAGTTATACCAAAAATTCTTTCAATACCTCTCTGAACCTCCGCCCAAAAATGACTTAGCTTTTAAAAACATATGAATGTCATTTGCATTAATCTGGAGACACTTTGGACACTTTGCATTGGACCCTTTGTACATTTTGAGAGCTTTAAAGTTGGCCAATACACCCTGTGAATACACAAGATATGGTTTATTTTTAAATGTGCATGTTGCACTGTCGTGTGTAGAATGTCATGAGATACATGCCATAATTCCTCAAGGTTGCAGCCAGGCAAGTTCTCTCCCCACAGCTCCGTTGGTAATTTAAATTCACCCTCTTCCAGGTCAAGAAGTAACCAATATAGAGTTGCCACCTCTTTTTTCTTCGCAATTTTCTTTGTTAATGTTGTTTCCAATTCATTAGGTATGCCCACATCTCTCCCAAGAGTCTGATGCCAACTTCTTATTTGTCATTATTTAAATTTGGATAATCCTTTTTCCGCTAATGAGTTCCTCTCCTACCAGGATAGCAAAGTTCCATTTGGGGCTAACTGACCCCATTGCTGAATTCCTACTTTAATTAAAGGAGTTGATGCAACATCTCTAGTCCAACTTGGCGAACCTGGTGTATTCCAAATGGGAGTAAGAGAACTAAAATAGCTGATTTTTAAGATTTTCTTGATCTTAGCCCAGGTACTTGCTAAGTTAGAAAGGATTTTTAGGCGGACGTTTAAAAAAATCTTGGATCTCCAAATTATATAGGAAGCCCTGGCTTCCACTCTCTACATCCAGGAGCATCTCCTTGAACATTACGCCTATGTCGGAGCCATCTGGTATATCCATGAGCATTTTTCCTGCCCTCACAGAGAATACCCTCGCACATAAAACTAGATACGGGAGAGATAGTCCTCCTTTATTCTTTTTCCTTCGTAGCTTCTTCCACGATATTGTGGAGTTCCTTTCGAGGCCCAAATAAAAGTGTTTAGTTTTGCCTGCATAGTTTTCAAGGTTGTCTCATTAAATGCTAACATAATATTTTGTAGTAGAAAAATTATTTTTGGCAGAAGCATCATCTTTATTAGGTTTGTTCTACCAATCAAAGTCAAAGGAAGGTAAGCCCATTATGTTATGGAATTTTGTATTTCTTTCCCAACTTTATAAAGATTTCTTTCTGTAATTTTATCAATGTCTTGAGTGATCAATCTTCCTAAATATCGTATAGTTTTTTTTTTTGTTGGATAAATGCAATCCCTCAAGTTTCAGGCCATGCATTCAGTTTTAGCCTCGTTTATTTCATATCCAGAAACCTGTCCAAATTCCTGTGCTTCCCGATATTTTAACAGGAATGTAGTATTTAGATTCGTTGTTTCTCTCATTCTCTGAATTTAAAAGCGGGTATTTTGGAATGTGTTTCATACTTTTCAGCCAGCGGTTCTATGTACAGATTAAAAAGAATTGGAGATAGCGGGCAAGCCTGGCAGGTGCCTCTCTGGATTTTAACTGAGTCAGAAAGATTACCATTTACTGAAATTCTAGCTGTAGGCGACTTATAAATCAATGAAATTGATCTGCAAACATTTTTACCTAAATTGCTTTCTTTTAGTATGTATTTTAAATAGGTCCAGTTCACTTTGTCAAACGCCTCTCTAGCATCTATTTTAACTACTGCCAAGGGAATTTCGTTTAGGGTCGCTACGTCTATTGCTCCAACCAAGTTATAGGTAAGGGCTCTTATCCCCCTGCCTCTAACGAATCCCTTTTGATTTTGATGTAGTAAATTCTCTGCTACTCCATTCAATCTCTCTGCCAATATTTTTGAAAAGATGTTATAATCTGTATTGAGCAGCGAGATGAGCCGATATGAATCACATAAACTTGGTGGTTTGAAGGGTTTGAGAATTAGTGCTACCGTTGCATCATTCCAAGAAGGTGGTATATCTTCCCCTTCTTCAAAAATGTGTGAAAATAGTGTTGTCATGACCGGAATAAGGGCCTCTTTTAATGCCTTATATAGTTCTACAGGTAACCCATCTGGGCCTGGGGCTTTGCCAGATTTACCCGCTGTTATGGCCTTTCTGATCTCAACCCTAGTAATCAGCATATCCATATTCCTAGATTTATTATCAGTGATTCTGTTTAGAGGTGTCTGGCCCATCCAATTCCTTATTTCTAGTTCTTGAACAGCTAGGTCTTCATGATATACCTTCTCAAAATGTAACTGGAAGCCCTTTTCAATATCATTTGGGGACTTAAGTATTTCTCCCTGGGCATCTGCGTTAATCTCATTGATAATGTTTCTAGCTAGATCTTGTTTTGTCTTCCATGCCAGAAGCTTCCCGCAGCTCTTCCCATACTCAAAATGAGCTATTTTACTAGCTTGCCATTTCTTTTTTAGCCTTAGCTCTAAGACCGCCGCCACGTCTGATTTAAGAGAATCTAGTTTTCGAGAAATGTTAACATTCAGTGAACTATTTTGCTGTGTATTAAGGTTGTACTCTGTTTTCTGTATTTCTCTTTCTATATCCTCTATTTCCTCTTTATATTTTTTGTGCGTAGCAAATTGTATAGAGGTTATTAGAACCCTTATAAAAGCTTTACAAGCATCCCATACCACTTGTATTGGGGCAGTGCCTAAGTTTGTCTGGAAAAAGCTCCTGCGCTGGGTGAGTGACCTGACCTGGGAGGCTCGCTACTTTCTCGCTGACGGGCTGCTGGGCTGCCACGGATGCTGTGACCCGCAAAGACCACACTTCTCAGCATCCTCCACTGGCGCCTGCTAACGGCGTCATCTACAAGCGCCGGCAGGCACTTAAAATCCATAAAATCTTGTAGAGCTCCCGCGTCGCGGGACGCGCGCGGGCTAAGCCTGGGACAAGGGCAGGGCCGTCTGCGGCTGTCTGAGGCCGATCGAGGACGGAACGGGGCCCCCTCTTTGACCTTCCATGCAGATTCGTATAGCAAGATTAGTACACTCTAAAACTGAATTTGTGCACTGCTTTGTAGTTGCTAGGACCTGCCTGGGCTAGAGCGACCCGGAGACATTGTGCAACAACCAACTTAGACTATGGCTTCAATGGGTACGGGGAAGGGGAGAAAGTCACTTGTTGGAGGACGTGTCGTGGGGATTATAGACTAATTTTTAACAAGGGCCACGTCCGTGCTACAACGTGAAATTGAACTAACTGATAAAAGGCTATCCTTGGAGCCGATCTTCGATAAGCGGTCTTCGTTGGGTCGTCTGGCCGAGGTTCAATCTCCAGTGCCCGAAACTTTGTCCCAGACACAATCATCCGCAATACAAATAATAGCTGACATTACACCCGTTGGAACCGCAAGCGAGGGTAACAATTTGCCTGATACAGCTGATAGCCTGCATAGTCCTTCAGCCAGTGTGGCTACAGCAGTAATTGATCCATGTACCTTCCCTCAAAGTCCTGGAACAACCAGATCGGGTCTGTCAATTAGG
Source organism: Lissotriton helveticus (assembly GCF_964261635.1). Taxonomy (NCBI): domain Eukaryota; kingdom Metazoa; phylum Chordata; class Amphibia; order Caudata; family Salamandridae; genus Lissotriton; species Lissotriton helveticus. The sequence goes on from NC_136070.1 coordinate 1,051,771,365, forward strand.
TTGGCTTTGAGTACCAATCTAGGGGCTATTAACAAGGTGCCCGACACAGTTGTCAAAAGAAAGCGTGGAGGAACTGCACTCATGAATAGAAAAACAAAAAAGCAGAAACACGCTACTACGGAGAGTGATACACCTGTTGTTGTCCTGGATGGACCACAGCCAGTAGTAAATGAGTCTTCAATCACCCAAGTTATTGATGATATGATCCCTTCTGAGAATAGTGGTGACTTCTGTGCCAAAATGGAGCAGATATTTACAGAGACCTGCCTTCCCATCCATGAAAGATTGCACTCTATTGAACAAAGACTATCCCAGATGGAATCATTGTGTTTAACAAGACAGGGTGGGGAGGATACGCGGGTCATGGATTCTGCTAGCAAGGGTCAGGGTCCTCCTGGTTCAAAACATGTAGACCATCAGAGTACAAACTTGTTGGCAGCAAACGCCGTAAGGGATATACCAGTCCAATCAGTTGCAATGGGTAACCATTCCACCATGCTATCTGTTTTAGCCAAACCTGATGTTCCAGTAAAAGTAATGACTGGGGGGGCAGGGGGGACACGGGGGCCAGTAGTTCTGACCTAATGATAAACATGCTAAATAGGTCAAGGACCCTGGGTACAAATAGTTCACTGTTACCTCGCCTGGACTTGCCCGCAGAGTCTATACCCTATGTGGTGGTTCTTGCTGGGGTCCCTTCCTTGGGCCAGGGAAAGATGGAGGCCTACAGTGACCTCAAAAATAAATGTAACCACTGGTTGAATTATAACAAACCCCTTCCTAACCAGGGATCAAGTGAAATCTTATTTGCTAGGCGTGTAGATTGGGTGGGGCCCCAGGCGAAAAACATACAGGGTGACTGTGTTGTGATTCATTTCAGGAATAGTTGGACAGTCAAGCACATATGTAACCTGGAGACAGGTAGCCCAGAAACGCTAATAAAATCCCTTCCACCAACCTACTTTTACCCGGGTGCCTTTATTAACGTACATTCTGCACCCAATAGGGGAGGGATGGTCTGGGCGGGCAATGTAACTCAGGGAGGTAACCCCTTTTTGGGAAATGCCAACCATAATGGGCCCCAAGATTGTCCTTCGTCACTTGACATGTTCAACCACAACAATAGATACAGCATTCTGGACTCAGTAGACTGACTGCAGAAGACCAATATACTCCCATCTCCCGTAGTGGACAGCAAGAGCCTACTAGAGGCTAAGGCCGGTTTTGTAGAGATGAAGTGTATTACCATCCAATCTGGGATTATGGGGGATGAAGGCCCATTTGGGGCCAAAAGGGAATTAAAATGTGGTGGTTCATCCAGCAGGTATAGCGGGTCTCCAAAAACACAAACTAAGTTGGTAGGAGGAATTTCTGGGAACGGAGAGGATGGTGAAGGAGCACCTAGGTTTAGCGGGGTTAGTAGTGTAATTGGGGGGAGGAAATATACAAACGACTGACCCTTTTTTGGGGTCAACTAACTGTGGCATTAATGTGAGCTCTACGGATGGGAAGGCAAACGAAAACATCAATTTACTTTCCTGGAACGTAGCAGGAATAAAAATAAACTGATATCTGAAGACTGGGGCCTGTTCATGGACAAACACAACATATGCCTCATACAGGAGACGTGGGCCCTGGATAACAACCAGCGGAGTGGTTTTGCAACTTTTATTATTTTTGCAATAAAAAGGGGAAGGGGAAGACCATCAGGTGGGCTAAGCATTTGGGTAGCTACGCATTTAGGAGCCAAAGCTAAACAGTTGACAACAAACTCACCTGATATTCAATGTGTCCTGGTAACCTTGCCAGGGAAAAAATACATTGCCCTAATTATTATCTATTCGAGGCCAACCCAGAGTGGGCAAGAGTCAAAGGTAATTGAACAACTGAGCGAATATGTATTGACTCTTGACCCAGAGTATGTTCTAATAATTGGGGGAGACTTCAATTGCCAGTTTGAACCCCTTAGCAATATGGGCTCAGATGACCCTGATGAGGAGAACCAGTATTGGAACATTCCGGAACCTTTAATTCCACCGGTCAAAGCATGGACCCCGCTGTTTTTACAAATCACTTCTCTTACTCTGCCCTTATCCTTGAGGTCTTGCAATGGGAGATCAAAATCGGATAGACCTGGCAATGCGACCTTTAATAGAGAAGGGCAAACATCGTTCATAGATTATATCATGATCGAATCTAGATCTTGGGACAAGGTTCTGGATTTTCGGATCCACCAACGGAAAGACAGCGACCATAATGCCCTGGTCATGACACTAAAGCCAGATGGTTGGGGTCTGTCTATCAATCAAATAGAACCCAACTCTGTCCAATATCCTCTCCTTCTTCACAAAAATAGACCGAGAGTAAAATGGCCCCATATAATGGGTTCCCCAAATATGCAGGCTCAAATATACCAACAGGTTGTGCCCTATCTTAGCGAAATGGCCGAGGCGGGGTCATTGGGATGCAAAGTCGGGTGGGACAACAGGTCTGTTGAAATCCATAACCAGCTTGCCTCCAAAATGTTAAAGGTGTTCTACGCAAAAGGGAGTTTTAAGGAAAAACCGGTCCGGACCCACCCATGGTATAATGCAAATTGTCGCAAAAAGAAAAGTGAATTGATCAAAGCGATCAAGGCCAAGCATAAACCAAAGACCAAGGTACTCCGGGTGCAGTACAAGCAGGTGATCGAAAGGGAAAGAAAGTGTTGGGAGGCTGACAAGTGGGAAGAATTGAGATCAGCCCTACAGCATAGGGACCTGAAATCCTTTTGAGCGATTGTTAGTAATGGTGGGAGGGAAGAGAAACCTGCAGTAACCCCTAACATAGCTCCTGTAGTATGGGAAGACCACTTTGGAAGTCTTTACACACACCCGAGCAATGACGATACTGTATCTACGCCCCTGTGCCTCCTCCACGAGTATGGACTAGGGGGGGGCACAGGAGATGTCGCCCATGTTCCTCCGCCAGGGTAGATAACATAAACACATACAGACACAAAGCGGTTGTAGGTACAAGGCTTACTACTATTCTGGAGTCTTATCACTTCGGAGGGCGGGAGGTGGTATCCCCACTACTTAACCGAATTCTGTGAAAACATGGGTAATGTTGTTAAACAGGGGAGTACTCGTTAGGACACCTCCGCGTCATGCGGTAGCTCAGAGTCTGAGTATGATCGTTCCTGTGGAGGGAAGCATCTTTACTTACAGTTCCTTCGTGGCGGAAATGCCGATTACCTATGCTTATCCTCCTCTGCCCTGCTACGCGGTCGCCCTGTCTTGTGTGAGGTTAAATGGCGGCTTTGTTTCCGGGTAGGGCGGGGCCAGGAGCCGGTCACGTGGGAGTTACCATAGTGACTACTGAGCGTCTCTACGCTACGGAGGCCGTTGTTTGCCAAAAACTCTGTGTCGGCAAATCGTCCGGGTAAAATTTAAATTATTGAGCACAGTGTACATTGATGGTAATAATCGGACAACTAAACAGGCATATATGGTTGAGTCTCATTATTTGCCCGGATGTTTGTTAAAGTGCTCCTTTGTTGAGGGGGGGTTTTAACGAAGGGATTAATAAGGTCCCTGGGCTAAATGAATGAACCCAGTGGTAGTTCAATAGGCAGATAGCTTGGCCTCAAGGCAATTGATTGGCTTTAACGTGGCACATCATTTGGGATGGCTGGTACTGATAGATATTGACGTTTCTATATATTTGCGATGTTTAGCGCCTGCATTTTACAAAGTTGTGGAACAGACATCATTTTAGGGAGATGGCTGGTACGGATCACTGAAATAATATCGACTACCAAAATATCGACTACCCAAAATATCGAGGAAAAAATATCTACAACCAAAATATCGAGTTTGTATGTACAAACAGGTAAGTACAAAAATATCGAGTACAAAATATCGTTTACAAAAATATAGTTGTAAAAAATATCGACTTTAATAAAAACAATGTTTCATTACATTAATATAAAAAATGTATTACTAAAATATAATTAACAATACTTAAAATAACTTTTAATAATTAAATAATTAATGAAAGTAAAAAAATTATATTTTTTTAATCATATTTCTTAAAACATATATATATATAGTAACAAAATGTAATTAAATAATAGCCAATATTATTAACGTACAAATACAAAAGAGTAAAAATTACTATTCCCACTGCAAAGAGTGCAACAGTGGATATATGACGTTACAACGCAACTTTTACAACGCACTACCATTACAACGTAAGTATTGGTAAGTATATAATAATTTTTTTAATTTAAATTATTTAAAATTATTTAAATATAATTTAATTTAATTTCATTTCATTAAATTAAATTAATGTAAATTTAATTTTACTTTATTTTTACACTGTACCCCTGTACCCCTGTACCCCAAAACTGACCCTGAACCCTAAAAAAACCCTTTACCCAAAAACCCAAAACTGACCCTGAACCCTAAAAATACCCCTTTACCCAAAAACTAAAAACTGACCCTGAACCCTAAAAATACCCCTTTACCCAAAAACTAAAAACTGACCCTGAACCCTAAAAATACCCCTTTACCCAAAAACCCAAAACTGACCCTGAACCCTAAAAATACCCCTTTACCCAAAAACTAAAAACTGACCCTGAACCCTAAAAATACCCCTTTACCCAAAAACTAAAAACTGAACCTGAACCCTAAAAATACCCCTTTACCCAAAAACTAAAAACTGACCCTGAACCCTAAAAATACCCCTTTACCCAAAAACTAAAAACTGACCCTGAACCCTAAAAATACCCCTTTACCCAAAAACTAAAAACTGACCCTGAACCCAAAAAATACCCCTTTACCCAAAAACTAAAAACTGACCCTGAACCCTAAAAATACCCCTTTAATTTAACATAATTAGCAATTAATCAATTAAATTAAATTAATTACCAATTACATTTTAATTAATTACCAAATATTATTTAATTACCAATTAATTAAATATTACTACCAATTAATACATTTACATATTTAATAAATAATAATTAAATTACTTCCCACCCTATTCCCCTATAAACCCACAACCCGCTACAGGAAATACATTATTTTAATTTACATAATTAGCAATTAATAAATTAAATTAAATTAATTACCAATTAAATTTTAAATAAGTAACATATATTATTTAATTACCAATTAATTAATTATTACTACCAATTAATAAATTTACATATTTAATTAATTATAATTAAATTACTACCCACCCTATTCCCCTATAAACCCACAACCCGCTACAGAATAAAATTACACAATAATTTAAAAAGAATCATTAATTAAAAATAATTATAACATAAAATGACACTTTTCACACATATTATAACATAAAAACACTATAAATAATTACATATTATATAAAAACGATATTTTTTACTTTCTATATTATTTACAGTCGATATTACTTCACTTACCTTAAAAACGATATTTTGGCTGTCGATATTCTGTCCTGTCGATATTTTCTCCAAACGATATTTAAAACTCGATATTCTGTCCAAACGATATTTTGGAGTCGATATTATGTCTGTGCACCGGCTGGTACTAATAGATATTTACATTTCTACCTATTAGTGAGGTTTTAGCGCCTACACTTTACTGAATAGTGGGACAGATGTAGACTCTAGGGGTTCTGTTGTACATGCGGGTTGCATAATCCTGTAAGTTTCAAATTTCGTTTCTCTGAGCTTTGATGCTTATTTTAGAACATTGGCCCAAGGGACATTATCATTCAGGCCTGTCAACCCAGTCCTGATGAAAACCTGGTATATCCCATGCACGGTTGAAACATGTAGACCACAACATATAAGAGATACTCTTGGCCTTAATATACCCTCACAGTATCTCGCCCCCCTTTTTTAACATTGTCCAGTTACTTGTCAATAAAATGTATCTGCCACAAAGTTAAAACAGGACAATTTTTACCACACTTTTTTCTGCACCTACATTCACTACCTGCTCCACTGTAATTCAGGTGTCGTAGCACACCCTGGTGACGCTAGGCTGAGGAGATTGCGGGGGCAAGTAATGTGGAGTACTGTCTGAAGGCTTTTTCGGTTCCCCCTCCAGAGACACTTAGCAGCATCTGTCAGGGTATTAAATCTGTCTCCCCTTGGGACCCGGCACCACCTAGGGTGTTGGGAGAGAGCCTCACGGTGCTGGAACCTTACTTCAGGCATGTACTTTAGGTCTCATTTGCCTCCAAAACACTCCCTGAAGATTGGAAAAAAGCTGTAGTTCTTCCAATAAAAAAGAAACCCAATATAAGCCATGAAGTACTTGAAAACTTGAGACCGATTTCCTTACTACCATACCTAGCCAAAGTGGCGGAGAAAGTGGCCAATATTCAACTGATGGCACACTTAGAGAAGAACAACCTCCTACACTCCTCCCAATAAGTTTTCCGATCGGGCTTCTCCACGGAGACGGCCCTTTTGAGAGCGACAGAGACCCTGCGTCAAGGGGCGGATGCTGGACAGACCATGGCATTGGTGATGCTGGACCTCAGTGCAGCGTTTGACACTGTAGCTCATTCCATCTTGCTGCAGTGTCTAAACAAAGCAGGTGTCACTGAGTCCGCACTGGGATGGCTGAAATCATTCCTGACTGGCCGGAGCTTCCAGGTCCAACGAGGCTCCTTTAAATCTTCAGCGATAGCTTTAGAACAAGGTGTGCCTCAGGGCTCTGCCCTGAGCCCAACTTTGTTTAATCTATATATGGCCCCTCTGGCAGAAGTGGTGCAAGCGTATGGAGTGGAGCTAGTCTCCTACGCCGACGACACCCAACTGCTGATCTCTTTGTCCCAAGCACCTTCTACGGCGGCATCTAATTTCAAGGCCTGTATGCAGGCTTTGGCAGAATGGATGAACTTGCACTGTCTGAAGCTTAACGGCTCCAAGACGGAGGTAATGGTGATTGGTGGGAGCAACCTGAGTTGGACGGCGGATTGGTGGCCATCATGCCTGGGTCCAAGACCCAATCCCTGTAAGGAGGCTAAGAACTTAGGGATATGGGTTGATCCCACGCTATCTTATGAAGGTCACATTCGCCGCCTAGTGGGAAAGTGTTTTGGGGTATTAAAAACCCTCAACCACACCTTAGACTTACTCCCGCTGGAGGCCAGACGCACCATGACTCAAGCATTGGTGACATCCCGTATGGACTACGGAAATGTCCTGTTCTTAGGCACCACAGAACAAAGTATGGAACGTCTGCAAGTCCTTCAAAATACGGCCGCCAGGCTGGTCCTGAGACTCCCAAAAAGAGCAGCCTCCAAACCTGCTCTCGCAGCTTTACACTGGCTGCCGGTCAGGAAAAGAGTTATGTATAAAGCGCTCCTAATATGCCACAGAATAATATGGCATAAAGCTCCATCCTATCTCCAAGACCTGGTTCACATATATGAGCCTAGCAGAGCCCTACGTTCAGAAGGAACGGGCCAACTGAAGATTCCCTGCGTAAAAAGAGCCAAACTGGGAGGCCGCTCATTTAGAGTCCTAGCGGCTCGCAACTGGAATAGGCTCCCGGTTGGCCTCAGACTGGAAGGTTCTGAGATCAAGTTCAGAAGTCTCTTAGAAACCCACCTGTACAATCTATAAAACACTGATGGGCGGTGGAGGCTACCACGAATGTTGTACAAAAATTATCTCCACAGCGCGGGGACACGCCGGGAAGGCGCTTTATAAATTACTTTATTATTATTATTATTATTATTATTATTATTAGGGTGGACCCCGATGATGAAGCATGTCACCACCAGGTTGGTGAGTGAGGGGTTTTTAACAAAAGGATAAATTCTTTCCTTTTGTTTGCCTACCGCCACATTAGGAGTCTCTCTCTTGACCTTCCAAATGATGGTACTCCTCCTTTTGTTTATCTTGCCCCTGTTCCTCCTCCACGAGTATCGACTGGGGGGGGCACAGGAGATAGCGATATTAGAGGTGGAATCTGCTATTGCTAAGATATTACCAAACAAAGCGCCCGGGCTTGACAAAATCCGCGGGGACTTATTTCGGTCGGAGCCGAAAATATGGGCCCCCTATCTCTGTGTCCTGTTCAATTCAATCTTAATGGGGATGGACCCGCCAGAGACCTGGCGTGGGGCAAAGATAGTTCCCATTCATAAAAAAGGCTGCCCCCTGCAACCTTCGAACTATAGGCCCATCAGCCTGATAGATATAGCTCAGAAGGTACTGGGACGAATAATTCTGGAAAGAATTCAAAACTGGGAAGAGGAGAATGTGATCCTGAGTACCTTGCAGGCTGGCTTTAGAACAGGTACGTCAACCATTGACCAGATATTCCGACTCCAGATCCTTTATTGGAAATCTCTGAGTGTGGAGGGTGGCAGCCTCTACCTTATTTTTGTGGACCTGAGGGCCGCGTTTGATCTGGTCCCCAGGGATAAATAGTGGAGAGTTCTCCATGATCTTGGTATTCCATCCTTTCTCCTGGGAGTGTTGAGAAGGCTCCATAGAGGAAATTTTGCCCAGGTAAGATGTGGGAAATATGGAGAACTGTCAACACGATTCCCAGTACAAAGGGGGGTGCGCCAGGGATGCGTGCTGGCTCCCACCCTTTTTTGTCTTTATATCAATGGGCTTATAAAGCATCTTTTAGGTATAAAGGACATTGACACCCCGAGAATAGCTACAGGCAGGGTACCCGCACTAATGTTCACGGAAGACACCTTTAGGTTGTCCCGAACATCTACGGGCATCCAACGTATCCTGGATGGCTTTGCAGACTTCTGTGCGCTTAGTGGCCTGGAGATTCATTTAGCTAAAACTACGTCCAAACCCAGTTCTGAACGGTATACCCCTTGAGTGAGTAAAGACCTTTGAATACCTAGGTATCATTCTCGAGGAACACCTGGGCTGGGATGCTCAGCTAGCTAAGTCTGCTTTAAAATTGATGCAGACTGCGGGCGGTGTATCTAAATGCATAGAGCACTGGTCTTCAAGCCTGCTGCCCCCGTTGTAGAAATTTATAAGGTACAAGCGAGAGCAGCTTCTACATACGAGGCGGAATTATGGGGTCACTATAGGCCTACAAGTCTGACCAGGGTCGAGCACTTTTTTATGAGGAATTTGCTAGGCTTGCCAGCCAGTACCCCGCTGGTCCCCTTAAGGTTTGATCTAGGGTTATTCCCTGTGGAGAAGGAGGTGGCCCTACGCCCACTTACTTACTGGAGAAGACTATTGTCTGTCCCGGAATTGGCCTCATATCGAAATGAGTTTAAGGAGGTGTGGGTTGCAACCAAATCTAAGAAAATTCCTTGGTTAACCCACATCAAGAACCTTTGTGACAGGATTGGCCTCCCCGAATTATGGGAATCGCCGGAGGTATCCTGCCCGGCCCTTCGCAGGGCAGACTTGGTTCATCAGTATAGGCACCATAATCTGATGACCCTTCATGCTAGTTCTTCAGTTGGAAGACTGACATCCCAGTTCCTCCACATAAAAGTAGAATACAAGAAGGAGGAATTCCTTGATCTGATTTACCCAGCATCAGCAAGGAAGCTGTATATGCAATTTAAAATGGGAAGTCTGCCACTCAGGTCCTTTACTAGCAAATGGAATGCCAACAAAAATACTGAGTGCCCTGCATGCAGACACCCCTTGGAAAATGAAACACATGTCTTTTTTTTCTGTCCAGAATACCAGTGGGTACGCAATCGTTGGGTGAAACCCATCTGCAGGAATTTGGGCTACCGAAACTGTGAAAATGCTTTTAGAGTACTAAAATATGATACCCTTCCCTCGTTGTATTTTCTGTTTCCCGCTTTTTAAATGGAATGTGGACAAAACGTAGAACTTTTATAATGAACTAAATTGTGACCAATGCACTCCACATACCTAAATGTACTCTTCTGATAACTATCTGAATGATTTAATATTATTTTGAGCTATGATGGTCTTATCCTTGTAAATAGGTGTGCACATATATGAATGTGTTTTTTTAGTATTAACTTTCTTGTTATTTATTAATGAATTTTAATGTATTATTGTATGTATCTTAATTTGCACTTTTATGGCCCGTTGTGGTCGAAATAAAGTTATCGAAGAAGAAGAATATCCACCTGGTTGTTCTCAGAGACCAGAAATCTCTCTCTCATCTCTTCCGCTAGTGCTTGTAATATACTGCACATTGACCGTGATTGGGAGTTGTTGGAAGCATCTCCAGTTTGCACAGCATCATACTCTCCTACATTGATTCTGGTAATCGTGGGTTGACCTGTGATACCTGTATTGTATGTGGTGTGTCTAACTCTCTAGCCTTCTCCAACCCCGTGTTCCTTTCTGGTGGTCTGTGGGGCTTGTGGGGTTCGCGTTGGCCTCTGTGCTCGGTCATGGTGCATCCACTTTGGATTGTTTCTGGTCTGTTGTTTTTGTAGCTTTTATAGTGCATTTTCCCACCAGACGCGTGGGATTTGCAGGCCTGCCGCTGGTTTTCACTGCTTTTTGTATCACAAATTGCCTCATTGCAGCTTTTTTTCGTTTGTGTTTCGCATTTTTGCGGCATGGCGTTGAATGTAACACGGTCATTTGACGCGTTATCTGGAGTCTATCGCATGGTACCACCGTGTTGTGAATACTTGGTTAACACTGGCTCTTTTTCCTGCAATAGACTGCAATGTTGAGAGTTGTGTTAAGTTACTTTTGCGAGGGTTATCACGCGTTCTTGAGAATATGCCCCTTAGAGAGGTAATTTGGATAAGTGTGTGAAATTTGAGCAGTCCAGTATAATTACAGTTATTGTTGTTAGAAATACCTTATCTAGTCACCATTTCGAAACTAATAAAACATGACAATTGTAAAGGCAGGGTAAACCTATTTACTGAAAAAAGGGATGAATTACGAATCTAATTATTATGCCCTGGACTTTGTTGTTATGTAGTCAAAGTAAAAATACGGGCATTTTACCATATGTCAAGTTAAAAAAACACCTTGCTAAGAGGCGGGTTGTTTTTTCATCCGTTCTAACACCCATGTTTAAAAATTACATTACAGTTATATATATGTTGTCCTTTGAAAAGGTTGGCCTGAAAGAATAAAGGCTAGAGAGAGGAGCGGTGCCGAACAGATCTTCAAGTGTGGACGGCAGCACCGATCTCAAGAACAAAAGAGGACACAGAAAAAGCATGCATGACAACATTTTTAAAACCGCAAAGCAGGAGATTTTGAAAAAACAAATAGGGGGGTTGTATTTTCCCCATTGACTTTCATTGAAGCAGAGGGAATTTTAAGGGGGTGGTAGCTAGAATAAAGTTATTTTTGTCCTGCCTGAATCTGGTCTATTGGCATGTATGAAATAGAGTGTCTTATCCAATGGTAGTCAGTGCCATCTTAATATAACACTGCTAAATGAAATGGGAATGATGTACTTTCATGATTTTAGAATATGAAGTGAAGTTGTGTGATAGTACATTTAATGTAGAAGAATTGAATGATATAAGACATTCACATAAGAAGGTGTTTTATGGGTGCGATCTGAAAAATGAGCTATGATTGCAATATAATGCATCCATGGAACTGACATGGACTCAGTAAGGGATATAGGATGCCATCATATCCATATTGAACAGAATCACTAGATACACTGAGTTGTCTTATGACAAGCCATCCCTCACCACCCCACAGTGTGCTCCTTAAAAGTCTTTATTTGGCCATTAGACACAACCATCCCTCCAACAGCCTCTTTTCAGATACCACCAACTGGTATTTACCCAACCCAATCAGTATTCAGAAAACCTTGGTGGCCTCAAACACCTCAGCATGCCCTCAGAATCAATAAGAAGGTTATTAGAAACATTTATTCTGGCTCTACTCTTAATTGGCCCTTAAACACTCAGAATCAGCCCTTGAGAGCCCTCGACTTGTCCTGATACACCTCCAACATGCCCACAAGCATCTACTCAAGAAACCCTCATCCTGTCTTCAGCTAGTTCATACAATCCTAGAGCAAATACATAGTGACCCTAAGCCTGCCCACAGACATCAATTGCAGGCCCTCCATAGACCTTTAGTGCAACCAAAGAGACCCTCAGCCAACCCTCAGATCTCCCCTTCAAGCACAAGCAGCTGGCCTTCAGAGAACCTAACTCAGCTTTCAGATACTGTCAAATGGTTCTACGATGATCTTTCATCTGGCCCTCCTACTGCCTGGTCCTAACCTGGCCACAAAATGTTGGTATTCAGTGATGGGAGGGGCAGACGGGCATCCCACTCATTCTATTTGTACCCTATATGTTAGCGCAATACCCAGGTAAATAAAGCCAGATACGACAGCATGGCATATGTCCTCATGTGCATTTACATCCAGAATAGTTATGCAATCTCTTCTTGTGCAGCTTCAGGGGTGTTTTTTCATATATTATTGACAGATTGTAACAAAGGGTGATAATAAAATATCAGGACTGTCATCCCAAACCATTCACTTGAATTCCTCCTGGTAATATTGATGTCAATGGATGGACTGATACATATGTGCATAAAAACAAAATCGAATCACTATTGTCAAAGTCACCCGATATAACCTCTCCATCAACCCCAAGTCAGAAATTCGTGGTCAGGCAGACCCTGCAACCTAGGTCTGAGGCAACTGATTGACAGATCACAGTTGGGGTGGTCCGTGATCAGCATAACAAACACGCGAACAGGAAAAACCCAGATTAGACCCGCAGACTGGCAGTGAGGGCACAATGGTCCGGGGAGACTGGCCCCAATAAAATGCACATGGTCGGAGGGGCGCTTGTTCCCAAAATGTCATAAAGTTAGATGCCACATGAAGTTAGGAAAAGTCAGCCATTCAGGACACAGCACACACAGCACATGCAGTAATCATGCACTCCCCATGCCAGACATCTGGACTCCTTACTCACTGGCCATCATTGTATCCACACAAGGTCGAGACCCACCTTAAAACAGGATCTATGATTTGTTATATGATGCTCTGAGAAATGTATATAAAGGTGTTACAATAATTGTACTTTGAGTAAGTCCCCACACACATTTCAGTATGCTGTGTTTAATTAAACCAACTTCCTGTTTTGCCAAATGCCTCTTGTCTTTGTTTTTTAGGTAAATTCGTAGTCGAGCAACACTTCTCAGGCCCACCTTTTGTACTTCATGATCATTGTCTAGTTGGCTGTTAAAGGTGGCCCTCGTATGTGGTCTTCTACAAGTAAAGTACCTAAGCAATCGCTGTATGCGTGTGAAAAGGCAATATTCCATACATCATTAATGACTGAGAAAACAACCAATAGTTCTACTGTAAGCTAGTTCTTATGGGTTGACACAGCATCCAATGGTCTTGGGGGGCTGCCTTATTGTTGCACTTCTAAAGATTGATGGTATGAGCATTGTGCACATAATACTTGCACAGGATGTTCTACTCAACCCCAGGTAGGTTAAATTATCACTCTGCTCAGCAAAAAATACTAAAACGTGATTTTGCGCTTCCAAATTCTTAGTTGACAAAATATAAAAGTTCCACGTTTTCCTTGGGTAAATTATTTCATTTGGCATGACTGATCCATGTAAAGTTGTTCTAAAGCTGGCAGGATGACTCATATAGTTAAATGCTCCCATTGTCACCATGTGATCTTTAGTTCACGAGTTTGACTTTCTGGAAAGCCAACTCAGCCTTTCATCATTTTGGGGTCGCTAAACTGCCTGTCATTAAATCCTATTATAATAACACCTATTGCGTAGAATGCTTACAATGGCAGAAGCACAACGTGAAGAGCAATGTAAAAAATAATTATTTTATCTCAGATGTCATTATTCGGCACCGCAGGTCTGGTGTGCTGCAGAGTGGTCTGCTTTCACGTGCGAGATTTACAGCTACAACCTCCAGAGTCACCTTTTTGTCACTTTGGTGTCATAAAGCCATTTGACAACAAGTTAAAAACAAAAGAGCCAGCAAGAGCTTGTCATCGTAATGGGGAACAAAAAATAATGTGCGGCCACTTTTCTTTCTTTTGTATCCCTTTCTAGCCTCCAAGCGTCCAATGCAAAACATGATCACAAAGCAGTCTAGCTAGACAGCCAAAAAACGAATATATCACAGTACTAAAATGTACATTTTCGCTATAGAACACAACCAGTTTATCCAAAGTAGCATTTTAAATTATGCATTTCAGCACAAGAGAATTTTAGCTGAGTCATCTTGGGTCGACAGGACTAAACAAAAATAATTATTGCTACTGGCAGTTTGCTAATCTTTATTCTGGCCCAAAAATATTGTAATTGCAATGTAATGTGTAACTTTATAATCAAAATCACAGAATGGCAAGGAACGAATTTCTTAAATATGAGTTTTCTTTAGTTGATTTCACATATTTGGAAAAATCTAAGGAACTCTGAGGTTGTGTAACTATTCTGGGAACGGTGACTGACAGAAAAATCTCTGTGGCTGACAAGCTGATGAGCAAATTAAATTTAGTACGTAATTAGTCAATCACAGGAGTCATTTGTAGTAATTGAAGGAGTAAGAGAGGTTCAAAGAGTATCTAGTATAATGTTTAATGTTAATTGCATTGCTTGAAGATTGAAATTCTAAAGCCCTCTCGTTAATTTTTATAGCAGACGGGTCGCTTTCCAGAACTTGCTAAAATGTCAAGTAATGCAAAAAAGAAAATATATAGAACAGTAGATAATTAACAAAACAACTTCAAACAGTGTCAAACTGGAAGCTGCAATCTTTCTCAAATGACTGGACACATTACAGTTATAATAAGAATCACTCCTATTAAGGACTCGGCTCGCAACTTTGGTAAGAGAGAGGTAGATCTCTTCCAAATTAGCTTCTGTTTTATCATGCACCTTTACAAATGCAATTCCCATTTCATTTTGACCCTCCATTACTCTCTTAATCAAGCTCATTAGTGTAGCCCTTAAGTCAGTAGCTTGCCTGTCTTGAATGCGAGATTTCATGCGTAAGATTTCAGTGTTTAGTGTGGTATGCATTCTTAATTTTCATTCTGGTGAGCCCAGAAGTTATTACTAGGGGTAGAGTTGTAAGTGTGAGGTAAATAGATGTGGATTCAGAGCGAGAACTGGTTAGAGGTCCTGTAGACAGGGTGAGGAGTCCTCTTTTTGGGGGGAAAAGTCCCTTTCATGGCCTTAGCGGGTGGGGGGGGGGTTAAGTGACGCAAGCACAGTGGTGGCATTATGCCGTTTATGGGTTTAGTAGTCATCAGTAGTGTGAACATCCCTTTTTACCTGTGTCACATGATTGGCGAGTAAAAGCCAACTCATGTTAGTTTCTTCTGCTGTGTAATTTTTAACTCAGATTTGGCCTACATGGCGATTGTGTGTAGGGCCGGACAGCGTGTGATATTTGCATGTGCGTGATGGGAGATCTCTTTGCCTGTGGTTGGTGCATAAATTGGAGGCCTGTGGGCTCCATTTTGGAAACCAGGGTCTTTGAAGGATAGTAGAGGTGAAGACTGTGACGTCAAGACAGGAGAGGTGGATTGCTGACATTCCTGAGGGCTGGGGTGCTAGCACAGACACTGAAGGATGAGGAGCAGAGAATACTCTGCGCACATCAAACGTCTCCTCGATTCCAGGATGTCAGTGGGGCATTGGCCCATTGTCAGGGAGATGGTGGTTCTGATAAGGTTTGCACTATAGGACAATGGAATCATTAAAGAGGGAAAGACTTTTGTGGCATATTTCAGTGGGGGACACCTAGGTGGTTCCATGTTTAAATATCGATAACAAAAATATAGTTAACAAAAATATAGATGTAAAAATATCGATTACAAAAATATCGACTCATACTTAAACAGGAAAGTACAATAATATCGACTCAAAAATATAGATGTAAAAAATATAGATGTAAAAAATATCGACTTTAAAAAATAATATAACTTAAATTAAATAATTAAATAATATTAATATTATTAACAAAATAAATTAAATTACATTTATATTTTAACTAATTGTAAAAAATAAACTTAATTTAATCAATATAAACACAAAAAATGTGTACATATACATATATTTACTTAAATACATGTTATTATTATCTTTATTTAATTTATAAACTTTAATAATTATATAAAAATAAAATAAACACATATATAAAACATTATCCCCTATAAACCCACAACCCGCTACGGAACTAATAACACAAAATTAAACATAAAATACATTAATAACTAATACAATTCCAAAATATATAGTAAAATGACAAACAATTCTCATTAAAAACACTAAGGGCCAGATGTAGGTAGGCTTTTACCGGGTGGTAACGGCCGAATTCGGCCGTTACCACCCGGTAAAAGCAATTTGACATGTAGGTCCCTGTAATTTACAGACTCGGTAAATTTACCGGTAGGTAAATTTACCGAGTATGTAAAATACCGAGTCGGTATCATTACTGATTCCGGACAATTGGTATGTAGGTGGGACTCTTCTGAGTCCCACAAGCAGTACAACATCGGTATTTTACCATCAAATACTACTTGATGGTAAAATACCGTTTCTGGTGTGCATGCACATGTGTGCATGCACACCTATGCCATATGACAGGCAGACCTGCCCTTAGGGCAGGTATGCCTGCCACATGGCACCCGAGCCTCTTTTGGGGGTGCCAGAGGGTGTCAAAGTGACACCCCCTGCACCCTTGTGACAGTCGGTATTTTCCGATGTGGTAAATACCGACCGGTATATGCCCAATCAATCCTATGGGCTTCAAAGCCCATAGGAATGCATGGGCATTGACTGGTCGGTATTTACCACATCGGAAATTACCGACTGTTTCCGATTCGGTAATTGCACATCTGCAATTACCTACATCTCGGTATTTTTATTTTCCGACCTCTTAAATACCGAGTCGGTATGACTCGGTATTTAAGAGGTCGGTAAATAAAAATTACCTACATCTGGCCCTAAAATACGTAACATTATTAATAAAATTATATTTTTGTAAACTATATTTTTGTAAACGATATTTATTACAACTATATTATTGTTATCGATATTACTTACCTGTCAGTCGATATTCTTGTCAAACTATATTTTTGTTGTCTATATTTCTTCCAAACGATATTTCTGCGGAGATATTAATGTCCCACGATATTTCTCCGTCGATATTCCTGCTCTGCACCCAGCTAAGTGTGCTCCATGGTTACTCCCTTGGGCTATGTTGTGGGTTAATCGAAATTGGAGCCATTCCTGCTGCTGCAGACTGTCCCTTTGACAAAGAACAAGGCAGAGAAGAGCCTACTACAAAGAAGCACCCACAGAAATATCAAAGGTCAAGACACGGAATCTCATCCAAGCCTGGATTAGGACAATAAATGTAAGAGCAGGTGTTGCGCAAGTTGTCCAACAGCACTATTCCACAGCTGGGTTTCACTGGGGGGATGATCACCAAAGACTCTAGCTGCTTGTATCATGACAGGGACCAAGGTCTGCTAAACTCCTGGCAGGTAAGGTGCCATCAACCAGGAAGTCAAGGCCACTTTCCGTGAGCTAGGAGTACTTGCCATATGCCTGGCAAGACCAGTTGATTCAGTGAGAAGGAGGAGAGCACCTGGAGGAACAGAGGCCCTGTAGGGATCCCAGCAAGCAAAATGTGAGGCAGAGAGTCTGTTTGGGACCACTTCAAGAGTGCAGGCCATACACCTGCT
Organism: Lissotriton helveticus; assembly: GCF_964261635.1. Classification (NCBI taxonomy): domain Eukaryota; kingdom Metazoa; phylum Chordata; class Amphibia; order Caudata; family Salamandridae; genus Lissotriton; species Lissotriton helveticus. The sequence goes on from NC_136070.1 coordinate 1,051,789,026, forward strand.
TCCATGGAATCTAGGGCTGGTGCCCTTTTGAGAGCTGATATCGGTGACCCCCTTGTGCCAGGAATGGGGCACTGTGAAGCTAGAGTAGTTACATGTATGAGACCTGAGATCAGTGACCCCAGTGTGCCAGGAGGGGGTCATCATAAAGCTAGAGCCAGAGCCAATGTTTGTGCTAAAGTTGGCAACACCTGTGTGCCAGGATGGGCCCACTGTAAGGCTAGAACAATTGCCTGTGTGTGCGCTGAAGTTGCCAGTCCCTCGCGACCACCTCTCTGCCTTCCAAGAAATGAAGTCGATCAGACAGTAGAGAATACAAATCAAAGTATTTATTAATATTGTGCTGCAGATGAGCCCAGTCTGAACAGTCCCCTGAGATGACTGCTGGGGGACTGATTTTCACAAGCATTAAAGTCACATTTATATATTCTGCAATTGGGCAGGAACACACCCACCTTGTTACTTTCCACGGGGAGACAGTTTAAACAAAGGGGCACACAAGTATGAGCTAAGCTTCTGAGACCGGACACTATCTCTCTGGCAAGGTCATTCTGTCTGTGCCCGCAGCTGGAATAGTGGGAGTGAACATCTATCTAAACGGAAAGGTATGTGCTAATGAGGAACTTTCTCATGCTTTCAGTGAGGCCTAACTTTGGAGACACAAATGCACCACAGCAGTTTTCAAGCTGAGAGAGCAGAAATGAGCTTTAGTCAGTAAGACAAAATGGCATCTACAAACAAAATGGAGCCATGAATGCTAACTTAGTGCAGCACGAAGCATGAACAATAGGATAATAACGTTAAACAGACATAATATCGACTACAAAATATCGAATGGACATAATATCGAGTACAAAATATAGTCTGGACAAAATATCGAATGGACAGAATATAGTCATCAAATATATTGTTTTGACGGTAAGTAATGTAATATCGAATGTTAAAAATATAGTAAGTTAAAATATCGAACTATATAATATAGGTTATAAAAATTATCGAATTTTTAATAATATTGAATTTTTTATAGTGTTTGTTATGTTATTATATGTGTGAAAAGTGTGTATTTATGTTATAATTAATTTTAATTAATGAATTTAGTTTATTTATTTTTTGCGTAATTTAATTCTGCAGCGGGTTGTCAGTTTATAGGGGAATAGGGTGGGAAGTAATTTAATTATAATTAATTAAATATGTAAATTTATATATTGGTATTCATTTTAAATTAATTGTTAATTAATTTATATTTGGTAGTTAATTATATTTTAATTGGCAATTAATTTTAATGAATTGATTAATTGCTAATTATGTTAATTTTTCTAATTTATTTTCTGTAGCAGGTTGTGGGTTTATAGGGGAATTGGGTGGGAAGTAATTTATTTATAATTAATTAAATATGTAAAAATATTTATTGGTATTTTTTTAGAATTAATTGTTAATTAATTTGTTATGGGTAATTAATTAAGTTTTAATTGCCAATTAATTTTATTTAATTGATTAATTGCTAATTATGTTAATTTTACTAATTTATTTTCTGTAGTGGGTTGTGATTTTATAGGGGAATAGGGTGGGAAGTAATCTATTCATAATTAATTAAATAATTCAATTTATTTAATTGTGTTTAATTATAATTAATTGTTAATTAATTTTTAATTGTTAATTAATTATTTTGAATTGATAACTAATAGTAAAAATTAATTGTAATTTGTAATATTAATTGATTAATTATTATATTATATTAAATTGGTAATTACTTTTCATTAATTTTTTGTAGATATTAATTAATAATTTTTTAAATAATATGAGAAGTATTTACTTTCCCGACTGTTGCACTCTCTGGAGTGGGAATAGTAATTATAACCCTAGGCTATCCAATGCTTTCCCTACTGTTGCACTCTTTGGAGTGGGAATAGTAATTTTAACCCCTACGCTATCCAACGCTTTCCCTACTGTTGCACTCACTGGAGTGGGAATAGTAATTTTTACCCCTACGCTATCCAACGCTTTCCTTACTGTTGCACTCATTGGAGTGGGAATAGTCATTTTTACCCCTACGCTATCCAACGCTTTCCCTACTGTTGCACCCACTGTTGTGGGAATAGTAATTGTTACCTCTACGCTATCCAACGCTTTCCCTACTGTTGCACTCACTGGAGTGGGAATAGTAATTTTTACCCCTACGCTATCCAACGCTTTCCCTACTGTTGCACCCACTGGAGTGGGAATAGTAATTGTTACCTCTACGCTATCCAACGCTTTCCCTACTGTTGCACTCTTTGGAGTGGGAATAGTAATTTTTACCCCTACGCTATCCAACGCTTTCCCTACTGTTCCACCCACTGGAGTGGGAATAGTAATTTTTACCCCTACGCTATCCAACCCTTTCCCTACTGTTGCACTCACTGGAGTGGGAATAGTACGTTTTACCCCTACGCTATCCAACGCTTTCCCTACTGTTGCACTCTTTGGAGTGGGAATAGTAATTTTTACCTCTACGCTATCCAACGCTTTCCCTACTGTTGCACTCTTTTGAGTGGGAATAGTAATTTTCACCCCTACGCTATCCAACGCTTTCCCTACTGTTGCACTGTTTGGAGTGGGAATATTCATTTTTACCCCTACGCTATCCAACGTTTTCCCTACTGTTGCACTCTTTGGAGTTGGAATAGTAATTTTTACCCCTACGCTATCCAACGCTTTCCCTACTGTTGCACACTTTGGAGTGGGAATAGTAGTTTTTACCCCTACGCTATCCAACACATTCCCTACTGTTGCACTCTTTGGAGTGGGAATAGTAATTTTTACCCCTACGCTATCCAACGCTTTCCCTACTGTTGCACTCTTTGGAGTTGGAATAGTAATTTTTACCTCTATGCTATCCAACCCTTTCCCTACTGTTGCACCCACTGGAGTGGGAATAGTAATTTTTACCCCTACGCTATCCAACGCTTTCCCTACTGTTGCACTCACTGGAGTGGGAATAGTAATTTTTACCCCTACGCTATCCAACGCTTTCCCTACTGTTGCACTCTCTGGAGTGGGAATAGTAATTTTTACACTTCCGCTATCTTACGGTAATAATATTGATTATTATTTAATTATATTATGTTACTATATATATATGTTTTAACAAATATGATTGTAAAATTATTTTTTTATAACTTTCATTAATTATTTAATTTTTATAAGGTAATTTAAGTATTTTTAAGTATTTTTTAGTAATTAATTTTTAATATTAATTTAATTTAACATTGTTTTTAATAAAGTCGATATTTTTATAAACTATATTTTTGTAAACGATATTTTGTACTCTATATTTTTGTACTTACCTGTTTGTAGATACAAAGTCGATATTCTCTCTGTCGATATTTTGTCAACGATATTTTTGATACTCGATATTATGTCCGTCGATATTATGTCAGTGATCCGATAATAACATTTCAATTCCAACACGTGCAATGAACAGAGAGGGCTTGTTAACTCTATGAAAGCTTCTCTAGATTTTTGAGGATTCAAAAGTGTATACAGCCATTGGGGAATAACAAGAACACTAATCAGTATACAGGTATCAAATTTAATAGTATGTCCTTCCTCTAATTATAGAATATAAATATAAAGTAAACTAGGAACTCTCTAACTATGATCCTTTAAATATAGGTACACAACCCCATGACCTTTTGCTCTGATATAAGTAGATAGTTATATTTCACGCTTGATCCAGACTTTTACATGGACTCGTGCAGACTCAAGACGCCAGATGTTATGGCATGGACATCTGCACGCAACCATGTTATATTTGTCACATAGTGTGACATTTAACCACCTAGGCAGAAAAACATTCCCTCTTTAGAGACCAAGATAGGTCGTTAGGTAGTGATGAGCCATGTTAATGGAAAAATTGAAGTTTATCTTTTTTGATATTTTTAGATAAGCAATGTGATGTGTATAAAACTGTTGTATATATTGTAGATATGCACATATAATTTGTAAATAGTTGTAAATATAGGTTTAGGAGTTTAGCACTATGAAAAAATGAATATTGAGAATTAATTGCTTTGTTTTATAAGTTAAGAAGTTTGGATTCACAATAGCCTTCTCCATCCTGTGTTCTAGTTGTCTCCCTACATTAGGTGAAACTGTACAAGCAATACGTTGTCACTTTATAAAAATTAATGTATGTATTTTCTTGTTCCATAGTTATTAAATTACGTCTATACAGAATTCCTGAGGAAGGCTGTCGCCGAAACGCGTTGAGATTGGATATAATCAATTCTGTATATTATCAATGTGACTGTAATTTAGATTTTGTATCTATCTATGTAATGATATGTTGTATATAAAATATGGAATGAAAACTGAATAATGACAAATAATACCTATAAGGTTGATAATTAGAGTCAAGATAAAACTAGATGTATACATTTTTATAAAAAAAGTTAATAAAAGATATCTATAAAGAAAGAATCTAATAAAAAGAAAATATTTTTCCAATACCTTATCTTGTCCGTATAATATATGACTAAGTGAATAACGTGTTGTTAGTTTGTTTTGATATACATGCACAGAACCCGGTGCTGTTCTTTTGTTTACAAAAACACAGCCATTGGGGAATATACATTGTTTGTATGTTTTTTTTTTGTTTTTTTATTTTAAATTATTTTTATTGAAGTTGTATTCAGATTATATACAGCATACATAAAAAATAAGAAAAACACAGAAAAATAACAATTACATTTAGTTTCAACTTAACGTAATGTTAAACCAATTTACTCAAAATAACATCCCCAAATTTGATCGAATTTTCTAATACCCCCAACTCTTTGAGCATATAAAAGTTCGCTTTTCCTGACCCTTTTCATTTTTTCCAACCATTCCTGCAGCGTCGGGATATAGGTTGAAAGCCAATTCTGCAGTAATAAAGATCTAGCCACAGCCATTATAATATAAATCAATTTTGCCAGGTGACTGGAAAATATACAATCAGGGTCATATCCAAATAATAACATTGTTGCATTGCATGGGACAGATAACAAACAATTTTGTTTGTATGTTGTAACTGTAACCATTTTATCACTATGCAAGCACTGTGTCATCTCACTAGTGATTCATTCTCCCACTTTACACCTCTATTTGTTAATATTTGTATGAATATAATACATATATGACAGAAATTCTGTTTGTCCAACACATTATTTATTGATTATCCATGTATCAATATTGATTATTCAATATTCAGAATTCATTACGGTTCTCCTTTAAATAAAATTTGTACTGAATGAGATTACGTAGATTATAGAGCCTCTATCACTCTGGGTGAATACTTTGGATCTGAATAAGTCCCACATGACTTTTTGTACTGATTGATATACTCTGACCCATGCCCCGTGGGTATATTCGGGTGTCCTTGTTATAGATATAAAATCGGCGACCCCTCAGGTGCTTGGGTGGACATTGTGAACCTCCGACCATTGCCCGTTTGTCCATCGAATTCCTGTGTACCAGTAGTGTGGCATGGTGAAGTGAGGGCCCTCTCCCTAAATTGCCTTACCAAGGATGCTGTGAAGAACACTTACTGATTTCCACAGGAGCCAAAAGTGGACATCCGATACTAACACTGCCGTCTGAAGTCTGAGGAGGGCCGATGCATCATCAAGGAAACACTGTGCAAAGTCACGGGCACTCAGCATCGGGAGACCAGAGCCTGCGAAGAAGCAACCAAGTTTTCTTGTGCTTGCCTGCTGCCATCGGTTCAGGTAATACTGGTTCTAGGCCTTCGGGCTGCTGGGGAGTTGCACAAACTTAGCACCAACTGCTGCTAACTTTGACTTTGAAGGCCAAACTTTAAATGTATCATGAAGGTACTACTGTGGACCGCATTTGGAAGTTGTCTCTATTATTGAATGGGGAATAACCAACACCACTAGAAGGGAAAGAGAGACTCTGAGATTTTGCACAGGATGTTGGCTAGCACGCCAACCTTAAGCAACTCTGTGGAATATTTAGTGTGCTGTTTATATGCTTTGTGTGTTTGCTTTAAAACAGGAACATTTGCTTATTGCCACTACTGTTTTTACTTTGACTCTTTTGTCTGTGTAAGCCTTGCACCCTCCTCCCCCTAGAATAACCTCGGACTGCTTTCCCCATGCTACTACTGATAGTCAAGTGCTGAAAGGTCAGTGCTTAACTTGAGCTGGTGGTTTCCTGTGCTTGGCATGGGGACTTCATTGGTGGCGCTGTCTAGCTAATTTAGAAATTATTACATCAACAGTTGAATTTTAATTCAATACACATTAAATTGGACTAAAACCTGCCCCTCAAGCCCTACTACTAGCTTTAAGGGCCTACAATTGTCTGAATTGCCACACTTGTAGGAGTGTGATGGTTAGTAATTGTGTTGGTATTGTTATTGGCAGCACTGACAGGGGCAATGGGTGGTGCAAGTTCCCGTGACCTCCTGACAAGTGCCCTTGCACTTGTTTTTTACAACTTAAGCACTGTGAAAGGGGTAATACTTGGCCCTTTTATTAACTGAAAACATCCCTTACCAAGTCCCTGCTCACTTTTGTCTTCTTATTCCCCTGCTCAGAGACCTATTCCAAACCATTTGGAGGATCAGGTTGTGGTAGCGGTAATGTAGTCAAACCAGATCAGATGATATCAGCCATGTCAGTACTGATCGCTGAATGATTAACTACTGGCCATTCCTCCTATGATGAAACAAATGATACAAAATCCACATGGTGCTCATTACTGAGCGCTCATAGACCTTCTGAATCTATCTCTACTGCACTCTTCACAGTTTTGGTATTTTAGTTCTGTAAGCCTCAAGTGCAAAATCAATTTGAGGTAGTGGTCATAACAGTGCTGGCCTTGTTTTTGTGTGTGCCTATATAGTGGTTTATTGCTGCCTGCACTCACTGCCTGGTTTCTGTGTCTTTATGGTTGGGGTGGGACTTTTACCCCCAGCTACGCTATGCCAAGGAGGGGCGAGGCTACAGCAACAATGCGCTTAAAAGCACCTAGTGCTTCTCGCAGCATGAGTGTTCCTGCATAGCGGTTTCCTGCTGCCTGCTCTCACTGCCTGGACTGTGTCTTCCCAGTAGGGGTGGAACTTTACCCGTGGCTACCCCAACGCCCTGGTGGGGTGTGACTACAAAAGCAACATGCTTAAAAGCACACAGAGCCTCCTTCAGCGTGAGATGGGCGCGGGGAGTGCCTGGGCGAAGATATGCTCAAGATTGGCCCATCTTTGCCTGGAAAAGGATGGCTGTGCCATTTCTCTTTCGTCCATTATTTAAGTTGTCTGCCTATTCTTTTCTATCTGGCTTCGGCTTCAATGGAGGTCGTAAAATGAGTTTTATTTTAATGAGATAAGAGAAAATAGAGGACATTTTTATGAACTTTAATTTTAGGGCCCATAGAAAGGAGGCCCGATGGCCCGGTTTCTTTGGGCTCGATCAACTCTGCTCCACGCTCAACACTACATGGTGGGAAACAAGTACCAGGGCCACAATCGAAAACCGCCCTGGAGTGGATTCCTCACCCCACTGTGGCGGTGCCAAGGGAACCCAGAGGCTTACTAATTGGCCACAGCATTCGGGATTCACGTATTTTTCCAATCCAGCCCAGAAACATACAAAATTGGATTATGCTTTCATCTCTTCTTCAGAGAAATCCAAAGTAAACATTATGAAACTTCCGAAAGTAATTTCGGATCATAATCCCCTATTAATAACATATAAGGTGAGCTGTTTGAAAAGAAAAATAAATCCTTGGTCTTTTGAAAAAAAATTATTAATGGATAAAAGATTCACTGACCATCTTAAAAAATGGGTAACAGATTTCTTTGATATTAATAGGTATAGCGCCCCACGGAATATAGTGTGGGACACATTTAAGGCAGCACTTAGGGGGGAAACAATAAGTTATGCTGCAAGACTTAGGAAAATTGATCGTGAACAAATTGACAACTTAATGGCGAAATTAGGGATAGCAGAGGAGCAACATATAAAAGATATTGCGAGTGGGAAAGACTGTGCAGAGAGTTTAAAAGTCTTAACTGTTGTTAAAGCTGATCTACAGAAAGAAATCACACAGAAAACTATTAGGGAGTTTCAATCATCTAAAGCAAAGAGATATGAGACTGGGGAACAGGCAGGCAGGGCTCTCCCCCTTCGATTAAGACAGGCGAAAGCAATATCCACTATTACACATATAGAAAAAGCAGGCATAGTATACACGAAGGAAACCGAAATACGCAGAGTTTTTGAAAACTTTTACCAAAGGCTATATGAGTATGAAGAAACAGAAAGTAATAATAGAGAAATATTGTGTGATAAAGGCCCAAAACTAGATGGAATATGTAAGATGGACTTAGATAGGGATATCACAATGCAGGAGGTCCTTGACGCACTTCAGGGATTAGCCTCAGGGAAGGCCTCCGGACCAGATAGTATACCTTTGGAAGTTTTCAAAGTAATAGAGGAAGAGATTTCCCCGTTATTATTGGACTTGTTTAATGGGATTTTCTATTCAGGTCAGGCCCCACAGTCTTGGAGAGAAACTAATATTATAATTTTTCATAAAAAGGAAAACCGGTGAGCAATCCGGGCTCTTATCGGCCCATAACATTAATAAATTCAGATATCAAATTATACTCCAAAATATTAGCTAATCGGTTGAGCAGGATCATTGGTGGCCTTGTGTCCCCGTGGCAGCACGGTTTTGTCCCAGATCGAGGGACAACGGACCATGTAATTAGAGCCATAAGTTTATTTGATGCTTGTGCTGCGGCGGGGAGTGAGATGGCAATGATCCTGCTCGACGCAGAGAAAGCTTTTGATCTGGTTACGTGGAGCTTTCTTTGGGATATACTGGAAGGTAGGGGTTTTGGCCCTAAAATTATTGAAGCTCTTCGGGCAATGTATGTGGAACCGAGAGCGAGAGTGACGGTCAATGGGGAGAAATCAGGGATAATAAACATCAAGAGAGGGACACGTCAAGGCTGCCCCTGCTCCCCGATCCTCTTTGCCCTATACATTGACCCCCTTATTCAGGAGATTTTAGCCAATCCCGGAATTCAGCCAGTTGTTTATAATGGGTATTCTAACAAAATTTTGGCATATGCCGATGACCTCGCTGTAATTACCACCAATCCACAGCAGGCACTACCTATCCTGGCTCAGTTGGCAAAAGATTTCGGCTCTAAATCAGGATATCTGCTAAACGATACAAAAACTCAAATTATATGTTCAAAAAATATCCATAAGACTGATTATAGATTTGTCGAATCAGCAACCTATCTTGGTGTTAAGATCAATGCTTCAGTGGATAAAATTGTTGAAGAGAATTACACCCCTTTAATTAACACAATTGATAAAGAATTAAGGTTGGGAGGATTAATGCTGTTAAAATGTCAATGTTTCCCCGTGTACTGTATCTATTCAGAGCAATTCCACTATTAATTGAAGAAATTTTTTTGAAAAGTTTGGAGTCTACATTCATCAGATTTATATGGCAATATGGAAGGATAAGGCGATCTACCAATTTTATGTCTCTTCCGCATGAAAGGGGGGGCTGACCTTACCGAAGGTACGGTTATACCACTGGTCATGTCTTTTGCTCCAAATGCGTACTTTAGTTCAGTCAAAAGTAGAGACAAGAATGGGACCATTAGTAGAAGATAACCCAACCCCAATCTTTAGAATGCTTATGGGTGATAGAGCGCAAGGATTATTTCGGGGGGAATTAGAACGTAGATTTTACAAAAATACTCGACTAAAGATTTTGTTAAGCATGTGGCGGACTTGGAATATAGTGTTAAAAGCTTTTCATGTTTCAAGAATTAACCCCCACCTATTGTTACGTAATTCTAGTATTTTCTTTCAGTTAAAAGGTGACGTGAACTTTTCGATTTGGAGTAGAATGGGAATAACTACTCTGGGAGACGTTATGGAAGAAAGCAAGGTTTTGGGATTTGATGTACTTCAGAGGAGATATGGTATTCCTAGTAGTCATTGGCTTTTCTATGGTCAAATTGCCGGAACTATACAAGCTTTAAGACCTAGAGCTTATTCTTCACAGGAATCCCCAATGATTAAGCTTTTAGAAAGAGACAGAAACAAGATCAAGACTGTATATAGTTGCTTACTAGAAGTTATCCCTGATGATTTGGAAAAAATGGAAACTAATTGGTCTGTCAAATTAAGTGACCCTGAGGTAGATGTAGACCTAGCCCTGATTCTGAATAAACGTGTTCTAAGAGCATCCAATCTACGTGCACAGCATTATAAAACAATTTTTAATTTATATCACACACCATCAAAATTATATGCTTGGGGCTTGCTAGAAAACGATAATTGCCCCCGTTGTAAAGAGAGTCAAGCAGATTTAATGCATATGTTTTTTTCTTGTAAATGTCTTGAATCAATCAAAAAAGAGATGTTGAGATTTTGGGAAGGTCTAACCGGTCTTAATATTTTATTCACCCCGACGTTGATGATCACAGGTATTGACTCCAATCTGAAATTGGGGAAAGATGAAGCAGCCCTACTTTTTATTTTCGGATATTGATTTCTGCTGCGTGGAAAGATGCAAATCCTCCATCTTTCCAGATGTGGCTTACAAGAATGCTAGGGATACATAATATTGAAATATGCTTATATGAATCCAAAGGTATTAGTAAACGGGCAATGGGTGAACGGATATGGACCCCGGTAACAAATTGGAGGTCAAACAAGACTTAGTTAATGCTAAATTGAGTTATTACCTCTGCTGACTTATTAACTGTCTAAAATGTATTGAATGAAATATTTGCAGTTATGTATCTAAATGTATATGTAATCATGAATGCTTACTTGTATTTTTTTATTTTTTCTCTTTTTGTCTGTCCTGCAACTCAAATTCCAATTAAAAAAAAAAAAAAAAAAAAAGGAACCCAGAGGGAGCTCTGATGGGCTCGGCTCATATGGCGCATCAGGTGAGAGAGAGGGGGCTGATTCTCGAATTGATGATCTCTGTCATATTTGTAGTAACATTTCTGGTTGCCCCTGGTGTTGAAAGGAGTTCCCCTCTTGAGGCATGATACAATTGAGAATCACAACCAAATTCGGAATGAAGTGGTGCACTGGGTTAATGGAAGGCTCAAGGGTCAGTGGGCGTCACATAATCAGATCATCCATGTCAGAAGAGTTGCATGGGTTGGCTTCACCTCAAAACCGGACAATAATGATTGCATTGTTGTCAACTTTAAAGATAAGTCAGTGGTGAAAGATACCCTGACTAGGCTCCAATTCTCAGGTTTACCGTCAAAGTCAATTGAGACATTGCCACTAGTCTTCTTTTATAGGCCTCCATGCAGATTGCTTCCAGTTCTTCGATCTCCAACGAGCCTGTTTTCACTTTTAACAGATTTTTGCCCATTGCTCACTTGGACCAATTAGAATGACATGCTGATCAAATCTCCTCCTCAGGACGATCCTCCCAGCTACACCTTGGCCCTGGGGTGGAAGGCAATGTTGGACCTAACCAAGGGGAACCCAGAACTTGGTATTGTCTTCTGGAATATCGCCGGTCTGGCAAACAAATTGGAGTAAGAGGACTGGGTAAGGTTTGCTACAACAGCATGGGTGACAAACACAATAGAGCGTGATGGTGTTATGCCATTTGCATACAGCTGCAACACCTTCAAACATGGGCAGGGCCAAGGGGGGGCCTGGTTACATTAGTTTTTACCATACTTGTTTTAATAGTCAGGAAATGCTTATTAACATCCCCTTACTGCCAATTTGTTTTGTTTATTTCAGAAGGCAATCCGGACATTCTGGTTATACATTTTAATAATAATGCTTGACGGTTTATGTTGTAAAAGCCCTCTACTTAGATCTGGCCCATTTTGTTGACCAGAATATTAGGGATTATTATGTTATTTGGGCCGGGATTTTAATGTCATTATGCCTTCTTCCATCTAAGCAGGTTTTTTATAGCTCAGCCCAAAATGAGTAAATGGAAAAATTTAATATGAAAATCATAGAATCCTGCAGGTCGAACTCCCACCTTCACCCTCAACATTCATAGGGAGAGGTTGCAATAGCAATATCATTCATCTCCTTATTTCGGACAGTATTAGAATAACCATTCCAGGTGGGAGCTAATTTTATAAGTGACCACAAACCTTTTTCTTTGAAACTTAAAATGAGATCGCCTCTAAACTTTGAGGTTAAAGAAATTGATAACATTGCTTCCATTGGTCTGTGCAGCTTAGTATTAAATGGGCAGGGGATGATCCCTCTAGACTTTAATGATTTATTAGTTAGGAATATGGAGTGTCTTATGACAGTTCTGGCATACGTTAATAACAATGAGGAGACAATGGATGCACATAATTCTATTCCCCTATCCAATAGCCAATTAGTGATCCAGAGATCGAAGGGTCAAAAGGGGGCTAAAACAGGCTGGTTCAACCATCAATGAATCAAGGCATAAAACAACCATATTCAGTTTTTAAACCAGCATCCTAGGGATCCCATAGTAGTTCAGGAAGTGAGATTAAAATCTAAAATGGCATTAAGAGATAGGAAGTAGGAACTACAAGCAAAAGCATGGGAGGATGTATTAGAAGCTGCTGAATCTGGGGATAGCTCTATGTTCTTGAGAACTATCAAAGCTCCCTTGTTCTCTAAAGGTTTAGGACCAGGCTTAGAATAATCTGTTAGCCCCCTACAATGGGTGGAGCACATTGGTTCAATTGTCTCCAAACCCATTGAAAAAAAGGAAACAGTTTTGCAAATTTCTGTGGTAAGTCCTCCAACAGATATGTTTTTTACTCTGGAGGAGGTGATAAGGGAACTGGACAAAAGTCCTAGGGGGAAGGCACCTGGCACGATGGGGTCCCTGTGGACACTTATAAGTTAGAGAGGGACATTGGAGCCCCATTCATGACCAAGGTTTTAAACGCTGCTGGAGCATGACAAATACCCCAATCCTAGGCTTGCTCACATATTATTGCTATCTTTAAAAATGGATCAAATAGGATCCGAATTACTACCGACCCATCTCTCTACTTAACTCCTCTGCCAAACTACTGTGAAGGGTACTTCTAGAGAGATTGGAAGCCTGGGCTGACTCAAATGATATCTTAACACATACCCAATACAGTTATGGGAAAGGGCTGGGAACTGTTGAGCAGTCGCTCAACCTACATTTGTTGATGGGTAAATATACCCAGGCTAAAGAGGGCTCCTTATACATGTGTTTTAGTGATTTTAGTTGTGCGTTTGATTTGGTTAATCGTAATGAAGGCTGGCATTGTGTGTATGCAACAATTGGGGGCGCCAAGGGAATTACGTTTATACAGTAATTTAACTGCTAAAGTCTGTTATGGGTCTGAGGGTGAATTAACCGCACCTCTTAATATAAGGAAAGGGCTTTGGCAGGGTTGTGTCATGGTGCCCTTCTTCTTCTCCTTATATATAATAATGGGGTGAATGAAAAACTTCAGCAGGAATTCTTAGATACCCGTAGAATTGGAAGGTGGCCAATACCAATACTATTGTATGCAGATGATGCAGCAATTTTGGCGCTCATCGCAATAAGTCGACTACAACTTATCAACTCCTTTACAAGCATCATGGAAGAGACATATTTAAAAATAAATATAGCAAACACTTTCACCATGAGTTGTGGCCAATCCAGGGAAAAGGGTAGCAGTTTTTGTATTAAAGGGACCTCAATACAAACCAAAACAAACATCAATCACCTAGGAATCCAGTTCTCGTCTTAAGGGGACTGGAAGCTCCAAAGGGAAAGACACATACTTAATACGGTAAGAAACAATTAAGGTCTTTTCAGATTTGCATCCTTGTTTGGGTGAAAGAAGAGGCGCACTTATCTAGATCTATTCTCAAAGATTGTAGGGGGCTTGGCCATGCAAATAAAATTCCTTGGTTGAAGCATATAAAGTACATGATTGAAGGGCTAAGCCAGATATACGGGGATTTTTGGGCTAACCCGTATTCTAAAGATATGTTATGAGGAAACGGTCAGATAACTCTAAGGTCTCCCTGGGAAGGTACCAGAAAATGAATGTACAGCCTGGGTGTAACAACTATTTCTTGCTAATTCAAAATACTTACCACAGATTCCTCCTTACTTGAGTCCAAATTCTCCTCTTTCATTGAATGGTTTCCTTTCCAAGGAATGAAGGGTCGGGCCCTTTGAATACAAAATGCCCCGGTGATAATAGATCTGAATAATCGACTTGTACATCACACAATTTGTTCTACATTTTATCAGTCATATAGAAAGCAATATTATAGACTGATTTTTGTGAGTGAAAAGATTTTTTTTACCAGGCGGCCTTTCAGTTACTGTATGAGCTTAAGGATATTTTAAAGTGTTATTGTGTAGTAATGTTTCTCTGCAAGGTGCTGTGGTACAGGGACAAACTATCTAGTATAGAAAGTGATATGTCTTAGTCTTCCAGATTATGGGTTGCTATGGAGTTTGATATGTGAATGTGCAATATGTAATGACTTTTATTTAATAAGCATTTATTGTCTGAATTTTAATAGTCTAATATTTTAGGATTTTTTAAAGAGCCAATTATATATGAAATTTTAAATATTTCTAATAATCTAGTATTGCGCTGTATGACTGTCATTTTGCTTTTATGGTTTGTTTCATGCTACCCACCAAATAAAGATTATCAAATCGATTGTGTGTACCCCTATACAGACTATTGGCCCGAATCCGATCTCACTAGAAAAGCCCTCTGTACGACTCGGATTCGGAGGGCTTTCCGAGTGAAATGTGCTCCGGGAGTCCAAATAAGCGAGTATGATGCATCTGTATGCTTACGGACTCGGTTCGCTCTGACTCCTATTGAACTCTATGGGAGGCAGTGTACAAATGAGTACACAGGCTCCCATAGCAAAAAGGGATGGGTGGGGAAAAGCGGACACCCTGTGGTGGGCACCCCATGGTGTCCACCACACTGTGCATGCCTGGATCGGGGAGATCCATGGGCATACCCCTGTGACAGATTTGGAGGGGCCCGGGTGAAGGGAGGCGTGCTACAGACCCCCGAAGTACAATTCCGACAGCCTTTTTGCCTCACTGAGACCGAGGCAAAGCTGCTGTCCAAAGGTTGCATGGTACTCCATAGCGTGGCACAATTCACCTATCAACGAGTCGTATGGACAGGTTCAGGTCCCGGAAATGATTAGGTCGATGTGTGCGCAATCTTCGTATCGTACTTGGTCGTTCGGACCTGTGTACAATTCGGTCGTTAACAAGAGCTAGAACTCAGATCCGGGAAAGCCAGATCCAATTCGGAGGCCTTCCGAACGACATGCAAATCGAGCCCTATGTCTGAGGATACACATGCCACCCTTCCCCATGCCAGCGTCAGAGCAGTACAGGCATGTGGAAGGATTAGAGGTTTATAGAGGAAGAGAATTTTTCAACATGCAATGGTGAAATTTTTTCTGCTCCTGCCTTGAGAGATAGAGTAGCAATTGAAGCAACAACTACAATATTCTGTGCAGGATGATATTAGATGAAGTGGGGCTTAGTCTTGACAGGTAGAAAAAGGCAAATAAGCAGGTAATAGAGATACTGGGGCTGTTTGGAAGATTGACCACCGTAGTGTAGCCTGCGCCTTAGGTAAGACAAAAGAAACACTCAATGGTTTGGCAGTAGGGAAAACTTGCGCTCAATAGTGTAAAATCAATATCTTCTCTTTATATATCTAAATAGCATATGCTCTAAGGTAGAGATACAACCACCACCAAAGGTTGTCACCACAGATAGACAGATGTCTATCCTAAATTCAAACACATTTTCTTCAACTTGAGCAACGCTAATAAATAAGAATGTCCATATCAATAACACTCCCTTTCGAACTGTGTAGTTTCCGTCTCTTCTTTATTGTTTCAAATTCATATATTTTAGTTGTATCATCTCATAATTTGGTCCAATCACTGGGTACAAATCTTAGGGAATTTCTTCTGCATTACAAAAAACAAACAAGTTTTTGCCAACACGTGTTTCGTCTGGCGCTTCGGCCAAAGACTTCCTCAGGGCAATTCAATTAATATTTAAGAGTTGATATCAATAGATAAAACGAAGTTCTAAAGAGATCAAATGACCAGATATATTTTAAATCCTTAATGAAGAAAACTATCGTCATAACATCTATGAGGGATTCAGTCAGATTGGCCAATGTATCAAGAATAATTTGTGCATACAAATCTCTATAAAACATGATCGTGTCTCGTCTAGTGGTAAAATTAGGTTGGTCACGTAGCCCAATCTATTTCAGGAGCTCATACCGGTGAAGAGAGGCGATTCCCCTCATCTGGCACGTGTTTACATTGGCGTCAGGTAAGACCCCACTCCCAACCTTCTTCCTTCAATGCTAACCTCAACCCTTCTGCTGCAGGTAATTTTGCTGATTGATTTATTGAAGCGTTTACTAATGGGATTGCTGGTGTATCTACATTATCTGGATTTTAGCCAGAGATGGCATAATCAAAGCATTATGATGTTATGCTCATCCTACTCCCATTTGCTTTTCTGCCGAATAGAGGTCTGACATCTTATACGACAATGGTGAGCCAGCATGTCCCTCCGCAGGTGTTTTTGTTTGCCTCCTGGGAAGAAGAGCACAGTTATGTGAATCATCACTCTCACAAAAGAAGACTGAATAGGAAAACACAGCAGGGTCAAAACACAGACCTTTGTGACATGGGAGTTTGTAATTTTATGCTTTAGGTTGGAACCTCTCTGTTTCAGTATGGATCTCATAGCAAGAGACAACACAGTAGGTAAGAGCGAAGAGCAAATAGTTTCATTGTATTCACTTTCCTGCTCTGTCTGTAAATCGTCTCAATCACAAATCGTTCACTACACTAATGGCCTGATTCACAAAGGTAAACTATCAATTTTGTGTATGTTTCTCTTTCTCACTATTCAAAAATGATTTAATAGTAAGTTTGCGATCGCTGAGACTCCGCATTCGGAGCAGAGTACTCTTTTTATATGAGGAGTTCTCAGCCCCCACAGCAGAGTCTCAGTCTTAAACGTACTTTCAAATCCTTTGCTTGTGAATACCAAAAAGCAGTAAGTTAAACACAAAAGTATACGTATACTGTTGTGAATCTGGCCCTCAGCATCTTTGCACAGGCAGGGCCTATCTTTCTTTTCATGGGGTGGATGAACGGCCAATTCTTCAATGACAATGTCAATTTCAGATGGAGAAGGAGTGCTGATGGAGCTGCAGGCTAAGATGGTGAGATCTGAGATGGACATCCAGATGTTTCTTACTGTGAAACCATGTCCTTTTTCATTCAGATGAAAGCCATGATACTCTACAGCAGTGAAATACGCCGAAGTCACTGCTCCAGAAAGCAAAATTAAAACATGCCTTTTTCCTTTCCCTGGCAGGAGCTATTTGATGTAATGGATGAAGGCTAATGTTTTATCCAACAAGAGCACATTTTTACTGCATTTTTTGGTGAGCTGCCAAGCCCAATATAGCAAGTCTATAAGCCCATGCATTTGATTTAACCCCTTCCATGCTGATGACGGCGGCCGTCATGCATTACGGTGGGCGTGTGCTGATGACGGCTGGGGGCCGTCATAAACCCGCCCACTCAATAAAACTGCCGCACAGGCGCAGAATCGCGGCCGCGCCCAAGGGGTTAAAGGATCGACTTCCATCATGTGTTGTACATATGGCAATATCCAACTTTCCCAAAAGCTGTTTAGGTTTAACAAGTTCTCTTTTGAATCCTAGAATCTATTTAGGAACCAATGGGTTAGGTCTATATTGTCAACTTAGATACAGAACGAGAAACCTGACACTATAAGTGTGGAAAGTAAAAATCTGTCTTTTGAAGGGCTATGAGGGGGGCATGCATCTCAGCGATCTTTGCAGTGAAATCACTTGCACATGCATCAAAGGAAATTGCATTCGCAAACGGTGCGAATCGTAAAATTCGGCCGTTTGCGAATGCAATTCCCATTTTTGGGATGCAGTAACATTTTTGCATTTTTCGCAATTTAAGAAATCGCAAAAATGTGATTTCTTAAATTGCGATTGCATTTAAGGAATCTCAAATTGAGATTCCTTAAATGCAATCACAAATAAGGGGAGCAAATTACCATGAAGTTGACCTTCATGGTAATTTGTGAAAACTTTGAAAAATGCACTAAAGTGCATTTTTCAAAGTTCCATTTTACACACACACATGCCCTTGGGGCATGTGAGTGTGCAAAATGTACTTCTAAGCAGATTTCAGGGGTGCAACAGGGTGTCCTTTGGACACCCCTGCACCCTTGAAATTGCATTCTTAATTTGCGAATTTCTAATGGGGAATTGCAAATTAAGAATGTCTTTCCATTCATTCCTATGGGCCTCTAGGTCCATAGGAATGAATGGGGAGGTATTCCTTAATTGCGATTCTCAAATAGAGATTCGCAATTAAGGAATTTTAAGAAATTGCTATTTTTATAGCGATTTCTTGATGCATTGTGGTTTGCGATTCCTTAATTGCGATTCCTTATTTTTCGCAATTAAGGAATCGCAAAATGCAATATTGATGCATGTGCCCGTAATGCTTTGGTATGAGTTCATAGCATGTTGAAGGTAACATTTTGGAAAATGTGCTGCTCAGCGCGCGGTCTGGTGATGTGGGTGGGCGCGGCCGCCGGGCTTGGCTGCTCTGCCGGTTCGCGCTGGGTCTCTGACACATGGTCTAGGGCGCGGCGCGCTGGCGGCGGGCGCTGGGCTTGGTGGCCGCTCCCGCCCCGTTGGACTGTGTTGCCCTGGCCGAGTGAGGCAGTTGGGGACACACCGGTTGATTCTAGTGCTCGGGGCACGAAGGGAGGTACACTACCTTACCTTGTCTCTCATTCCATCTGGCTAGTCTACACCTGGACGTCAGCACTCCAGCTAATAATTTTATTAGACTAGCCATTCATTAAATAACCACTATCCCCTGCAACTAGGTACCATACCTCCCCAGCCGGTCCCACGGGAGCAGACTGAGAGGTCCATCAGGGAACCTTTTAGGGTAAGGTCACCTAGATAACACTCCTCTGATTTTAAAGCACTATACAAAATTGTTTCTTCATGTCACTTCCTACCGATGCATGTTATGGCTTGGACTAATTGATCACATCAATGGTTTGCCAGTATTTACAACATATATGCTCAGGTTTTAATATCAAGCACGGTTAGTGTGTGTGTGTGTGCGCTCACTACTTTCTAAGGGTGAAACTTCATGAATGCAGTTATCCTGTATAATGTCTTTAATTTAATTTCATTTTCACAGGTATTTACACTGCAGCAGGACCGATTGGCCTGCACTCCGGTATTACTGACTAAATAAGGTCGTATACCTATCTGCAAGTTTTGACCCTTCACTCTTGTATATATTTTTCACTGTGTGGTACGATCTAACTAGGTCCTGAAGAATTGCCATCAGGCAAGAAACATGTTGACCAATAATTGAGGGTAGCAGTCCAATTTACTCTGAGAGGTTTAGGGTAATTGTTTCTCCCCTCACACACCACCATCCTTTGTTTTTAACCAAGGGAGTCTACCACGAGAATAAATTCAGTGTGTGGACTGACTCACCTTTTTTAATCAAGCACTCACGTCACGACTACACTCCCCAGGCCCTCTCTCACGCATGCACCATATGGCGGGAACAAAAGATCTCCGATAAAGAGCCCCGGTTTCGGGAGCCCGTCAGACATTGCAGCGCCAGTCTGACGAGGAGCAGTGCCCATATGATGAAGCATGACACCTAGCTTGCTGGGTGTGTGAGGGTTCTAGTTCCAACTAGGGGATTCCCCCCACTTACCAGCACACACACCCCTCTCCGTCACTCTTCCCGGGGAACTTTGTACACCCCTTTGTGTCACTGCTCTGCAGTACAAGCTGCAGTGTGTTTTTGGTTAGTGCAAACCACATGCTGCCAGAGTAGTAGATAACGAACACATTTGATACTTATATATGGGTAATAGGTGAGAAGTCGCTGGTATTTCCTGCTAATAATTTTGAAAGTATTGTATTCACAGTGTGGTATCATGTTCAAATATCATAACACTTGAATTCTGATACAAGGCCCATTGCATCTAGTGTATGAGAGAAACTATTATAATTTGTTGTTTATGTTCAGGAAGATGCGCATTCATAAAGGCATTCTGAGCAGCCATGAGTTTTTTCCTTGTTGCAATAAATTGAGGGCTGTAGCGGTCATTGATCCCTCACTGAATGGAACATATGTACTGTGAGCTTGGCCAACTGAAAGAACCGGATTTGTTTGTCATTTATCTACAAATATTCTATATCTAACGTTTATGCTTGTAGCTCAGGCAAGATAGTCATGTGTGCATCCCTCCAATTATTTTCTGAAAACGTATGTGATATTAAATCATATAAAGGATTCATCCAATCAATTTAGTGTTGTAGATAAGTCCTTAAAAAATTCGAGAATACTATCAGTGCTTGCAATTTTCGCAATGTTTTCAGGGATTATAAAGTAGCACATTTCTGTAAAAAATATGGTGCCAGTCCTTTGCCTTCACAGGATAATTCATATCCCAGAAACATTACACTGGTGAAGGCAATCTACCTTTTATGGAATCTTATTTTATATTTGTGTGGGGCTAAATAGCCATTATACTGTCCACTCGTTTAACAAATGTTTGCCTAATTTATTGTCAGTGGTATATAGGTCAAAAATGCATGATATCATGTCAGAGTTGTCCTCTAAAATGCCCGTTATTCTCACTGAATAATAAAACTGTAGGGAATGTATAGCATTGTGGCAATCTTGTAAAATCCGATTGGACATCAGAAAATGTGATTGTGATTTGGGCACTAAGGGGCAGATTTACTACTTCTGGCGCATCTCTGCTAATCACCAGGGATGCGCCTGCAGAGTTGCGATGCATCTGCCCACCCGTGCGCCACCACTGATGCACCACATCTACAATGCGGCGCACCGTGGCGCCTGGATGGGCAGATGCGTGTCGCATCCCACGTCGGAAAGGTGGCACATCGCTGGAGTTGCATTGCAAGTGCGGCGCAGCTCCAGCAAGGTTCGGGGGTGCCCTATCCCTAGCATGCTGCGTCAATCCTTACGCCTGCTTCAAACAGGCGCAGGGTTTTAACGCAGCATGGCCTTAAAAGTTACTGGGTGAAATCTTGTAGATTTCACTCAGCCACTTTTAGGAGGCGTTCCTGGGCCGCAACGCCCCCCCCTGCGCCGGCACGCCCACATGTGGCGCAGGGCTTTACAATGTGATGTATCTCCCAGATGCGTCACGTTCTAAATAGCTCGCAGCATGACGCTGGCTTTACGCCGCCGCTGGGTCACAAAAGTGATGCAAAGGCGGCGTAAAAGTGGCCAAGGGGCATGTATATCTGCCCCTATGTGTTGACTAAAGAAACCATTAGCCTTGTCATGAGTCATCTTGTGTTTTTTTCCATTCTAGATTTGTCATCAGGTTTGTACTGTGGGCATTCTGCCCTGCCTATGGAGTTGTGTGTGTGAGTTAAAATGTGTAAAGACGCTAATCCTAAGGTTTTTAAACCCCCTTGAGCTACCAGGCCAAAATGATCACGCTCCATATCACCTCACGCCCCTCATTGCCCATGGAGACGTCCCGCTGGAAATAATTGAAGACTTCCCCCTTTTTTCGATTTTACCTTAATACACTACCTCTAGTTTTTTGGCTCTGAGCTCTAGCCTCTCTCCTCTAAAGTTTCCTTCTTCTGTACCTCTTCGCTCTACGCTTTCCCTTTCTTCTTCCTAACATTATTCTGCAGGCCTTGTGCTTTTCAGAATTTGACCCTTGCTAGAATTTGGTCTATCAGCAACTTCTTTAATAATATGCTGTTCATGACGACCGGTCTCATTCGGTTTGTACTCCAACGAAACATTACTAAGGAAAGTACAACTCAGCATATGGTCCCGACACAGATCTGCCAAGTTCATCCAGTGTACATGCTCGGTCATTAAGGCCTGCTGCTTGCATGGTTGCTCATTTGATAACTTGTGTCCCTTTGCGTGTATCCGATTGTAATATGCTGTCCGTTCCAACACTTGTTGTTTTCTAGTGTTGGTTACATGAAGACGGGATGTACACACAATGCTTCGTCCGCTCTTTTATGTATTTCGTGTTTGTAAGTAAAATCAATAAAATTTCTTTGAATTCAAAAAATGTGTAAAGTCCTGTACTATTTGGTAGGCATTGTCTGGTTTATCCATCACTGATTGGCAAGGTATTATCACTCCCTGTTACTGTAATATCACATTTTTATGGCACATTTGATTCTGACTTCAATTAAAATTAGGTGTGCACCTGTGTCTTACGAGGAATAACATGCGGGGTTTTATCCGACCATGTCTCATTTCTATACACTACTGGATCTTGTTTTAAAGCACACTCTTGTGCATATTTGTCTTTGAGATCCTTAGGCACTAGTGAAGAGAACATTATTAATTATATCTTCCTCTCCCCAAGTTGTGCCCCTAAAACCGGAAAGAGGCGAATCTTCCTTATTTGGGATGATATCATAGGCTTCTGACAAGTGTGACACAGATAATTACTTTTATAATGCGCCATGTATGATCCCCAGTTTGTATTTCCACATTATAAACTCTATCCGGAGAATGCACTCTTCCATCTAATGTTCCTATCAGAATGTATTTATCCATAGGAGTTTTGAGTTGATGTTTCTTGAGAGTCTGACAAACTATTGGTATTTCCACTGTGCTGTCCAGAAAACTGCTCCCCATGTCCTGTTCTATAGAAGGACCTTCATTCCTTGGGGAAAGTTTTTTTTTAATTTTTAGTGGTCAAGCCTGCCATTTTTCTTTTTCAAATGAGCTCAGTACCTCAAGACTGCACTTTTTCAGCTTTCTGGTTAATAAATTGGTCTCTTCTATGATACTACGTTTAGCAGCTCCTTTCACCTACAGGGTATTTTTCTCAGCACCTAGTATCCAGAGATGGATATGAAGAACAGCTATCCGTGTCCTCATACCACTCTGGCTAATTAATTTTATTATTGTCCCTCAAAATGTAACTGCATCGACTGGAATCCTGCTGTTGCGGAGATCCAGTCCATGTTTTCTGTTTACTGTTCTTTTTCTTTTATCCATCAGGTGCTTTTTCCTTTTTGCATTCCCTTTGCCTAAGCCTTAGTCTTGAGTTACTGTTGTGAGGGATGAGTACCTAAGATGTTTTACCCAGTATAGGTATCTAATACCAAAATAATTCGGTTGCTACTGCTGTAGTGGCATGCCAGCAACCCTATAGCACATGGTCAATAGCACAGCTTCATCCAAAATGTTCCTGAAAACTACTGAGGATAAAGCATCAAAGTTGCTCATACATTTAATGCCCAAATCAACCCTTCCAACAAACCCAGGTTGACTTTGTCTTTGTTTTAAAACATCTGTTAAAAGCACTATAATAAGTTTACCGTAATGAATTGCACATGTTTTCGTAAATATACTTCCACACATACCACATCCCTCAATGTGTGAAACATACACAAAGCAAGTCACATTAACAATATTCTATGCTTCCCTTGGGGCACTGTACAATGTATTCTATTGATTAGCTTTGCAAGGAATCAAGACAGGTATGCCATCATGCTTTACAGGCACTTTGCTCATTACTTTATTTATAGTCTTTGGACTTATTGTCTGTTTAGGAGGTCCATGAGTGAGTATTGGAGTCCCAGCCCAGGCCCCTTCTGCAGTCGCGGCTGGCATGACTCGTGGGTGGTGGGTCGGGTTGGGGTGTCATGCAGGGAAGAGGGGAGTTACAAAATAAAAACGTACCTTACCGGGTCTCGCACCGCATCCACTCCTGGCCATGTCCTGTGTTTTCCTACTGCAGGAACAGGAAGAAGGCAGCCTCTCTGCCCTCCCCTAAGCCAAGCACAAAGCTGCAATGGCAGCGTTGTGATTGGTGAGGACGGTATCCAGCCAGGTGCCTATGGGGAGGCCATTTTCTCTATGTAGGCTGCAGACAGACTACATTGAGAAAATCCGGATTGTGCATTACTTTTTTTGTCAGGCCCAGAGGGCCGACCAAACAGTCAGGACCCACAGCATCGGGCAAGCCACTCCTCCCTCACCCGCCCGCCTCCAACCAGGCATACACGTCTGATTTCTAGCAGCGTGAGAAGCAGAAACATAAAATGGTATTTAAAATACCATTTTATGTTTCTGCTTCTCACACTGCGAGAAAGCAGTGGGGCGACACTCCTCCACCCTAATGGAGGAGCCACCCCTGCCCTTCTGTATGTAATATGCACTGCCTTAAATGGACTGCAGTCAAATTTTGTTTTGGTGGCTTTGTGCTTATCTCGCCAAAACTGGCCACATGGAGGATGGAAGGATTAATTGGCCCACTACTGTTGGCTCCTCTATTTATGGTAATTTCCAATTGAACCATTATATATTTTCTTGATAACGTCTCCTTCAATATGATGTGAATCATGCAGGGGGGGTATGCAGGCTTGTTTATGACACAATAATCTGTAGTAGTGATAGAGCGCGCGAGGCCACCCGGCCAACAGTTTTCGCCGTTTCCGGCTTCAGGGCCCATATACTTTCCAAACCACCATATACATCGATCAGGTGACTTCACGAGCTCTATCAAGTTGGTGTGTGTGTGTTCCCTGCTACCAAATTTCGGTGCACCCGACTTACCATCCACCGATGCGGGTGCCTAATGACCACAATGAATCAGGGAGCTAGCTGTAAAGGAAAAGGCAGCAAAATACAAACCCAACCAATAACCTTCAAATACTGTTTAAATGACCACGGACAACTGGAAGTTTTAAAATGTTTATCTAAAGTTCAATATTTTCTTGCATGAGGTACAGTAAAATAAGGCAATCAATAACCAAGATAACGTAAATCACATAGGCAGAAAGAAATAATGACAGAGTAATCATCAAGGTACAAAATAAAATGTAACGAGAAAATACTATATAAGTCAGTATTATCTAGACAGGGATAGACTAAGTGTGTGTGACTATAGAAGAACTTATAATGAATAACACGCTTCACTTAAGGTGAAAGGGCCTTTGAACAACCTAGGCAACGAAGTTCTAGACCATATCAGAAAATGACACACTGCTATGCAAAATATGATTTCTAACAAATGAGAAGACATAGGAATAACTTCGCAAAATTATAAATGACTGTTCAATAGTTGCGGAAAGGCATGGAAATATAACATATGCAATGTTGAACTTTATTTAAGCAAAAGTTAGAAATTCAGAAGGTGCAAGAATTTCAAGAGGTTCAGAGTAATATTTACCTAGAAAAGGTGTGGAAACCAAACCCTGGCCACGGGTCAGTTAAGGACAGGAAACCCTCAAGGAAGGATACCCCTCAAAGGACAGCAGGTGCAGAATGGACACCCAGGACAGGACAGGATACCCTCGGAATAGGAATCAGGACAGGACCCTCAGGACAGGACAGCAAACCCTCAGGACAGGACCCTCTTCAGGACAGGACCCTCTTCAGGACAGGACCCTCTTCAGGACAGGACCGGAACCCACAGTTCGGAAGCAACGCCTGCGCTCCACCCGCTCTGCAGCTATCGATCAAGACCCCGATTGGGTCAGCGAACTCCCAGCTAAGTGCTTTGCCAGCACTTTAAGGTTCAGTAGAACCTTAGCCTATGGTCAAATTCGGACAGAGTGCTCCGCAGCGCTCTGTATCTTCAGTCACCTATTGAGTGCGTTGGGTCAGTGACAGGTCAGCTAAACCAGACAAGTCGGACGGTTCACTAGGTGAACCCAGGGTAGATATACAGTTTGGGGACAGTGTACCACCCCCCAATGTTGCAAAGTGTCAGAATCCCTCAATTTCAATTGGTCCTAAGGTAGGGTTTGGGTAACACACCAATCACAATACGCGAATTGAAGCCTTCATTAACATATTTGGGTACCGCCTAGCAGATTTGGGGTTCCCATGAGCTAACAGTAGCGCAATATAACAATGTATCACATAAGGAGCTACATTCGCTGTTCTCGCAGGGCAGAGGTGACTTTCTCAGGAGCATCTCGCCCATCACTGCCAGCTGGCTATGTTCCATCAGCCAAGGTCCCTCGTGCTGCCGAATGTCGCACAGGCGCAGAAGGGACCTCCAATATGGCTCTCCTCTCACTCAGACCCCCATTTCCCGCGGTACATGAAAAGTAAGCGAAAACAAATTAATACATAATAATGTCATTATGAAAACACATCACAGGGTTTGTACTTTTAACTCATCATCCAGAAATAAACTTAATTGCATTAAATGTTAGCTACATTGACACGGACACAAGAGCAGTGGCACGAGCTGTACCACATGATAAGCACAGTTATGAATTACGCATGCGCATAACTTTCCCTCCACTTCTGCAGACGCGTCAGGACACGTGAGTGTGGCTGACGCATGCGCAGTAACTAAAATACAAGCGACGGCCATTTTTAAAAGGACACGGATTAATTCATTAGAAATACACATAGGCAAGCTTCGGGAACTTTACTTAAGCTAAATATAAACGTTAGTAAAACATACACGGGTTACCTTATTACACATAAATGAGGTTCTTGATTTCGGCAAGCCGCAAAATATGCAAAGCTTTGCTTCATCAATCCCCTCTTTGATGATATCTACTATCATCACAAATTATACTGGAACCAGATGCCAACTTTCTTTCATACTTTATAAAGTTCTATTTCTTCCAGCAACCGTTCTAACTTTTCTCTTTCAGTTTTAGCAGGGTGAGAAGTTTTCACCTTTTTGTATATCTGATCATTCACTTCCTCTAATTCAATCTCATCCACACTTCGTTTCACTCCTCTTGCATTTACCTCGTGCTTTTTTGGTGCGCTTGCGGTATTTACAGCATAAGAAAATGGAAAGTATAATAAGACCTATAATACCAATTGGCATCAGAATTTTGAATAATAAGCTTTTACCTATGCTAGCAAGCCAATGACCTACATTTGAGAGACCATCTACCAGTCTCTTCCAGGCACTATCAACCTCGAGTGGTTTGAGTTCCTTTGCCAAATTAGTAATGTTTTTCACATATCTTTTGATCTGTACACTTTTATCCGGAATATAAGTGCAACAATGTTGCGCCTTCAACATCCGGCAGACTCCGCCCTCTTTCGCTAATAAGGTGTCAAGAGCAAGTCGATTTTGTAAAACCATTGATCTGATCGCAACCATTTCGGTATTGACCAGCAGAAATCCATGAGCTGTTTCAGTAGACAGCACATCTACTATAGTAGACAATTTGCAAATTCTGTGAGTGTTCAGAACCACTCCCACTCTAGGTATCAGTGCACTGAAAATACTACCCATAATTTCACCTATACTTTCTCTTTTACTACGCACTAAGCCATTAGTATCTTCATTGCTTCCAGCTTTTCCATTCACATGGTATATTTTCGGGAAAACAATGCCAAAGTAGCAGCTCCCATACCAGTGATCCGGCAATTTGAAATAAGCCTTGTCCCCACAAATATAATAAATTCCAGGAAACACAGGCTCTGACCCATTTTTGAAACCCCAACCTCCAATTACCTTGTAATTATGTTCGCATTCACTGGAACCAATGAAAACATTATTATAATAGCTAGTCTTCTCGCGGTGAAGACATAGCTTGCCTTTCTTTTCAAAATCCAGCAACAGAGCAGGACCCGCTCCACCAGATGAGGTGCCTTCCATGTTTTCTGCCCACTTTGGCTTTTTCTGACTTTCGTCATTAGCCTTCTTCTGAATTTTAATTCTCCTTTTCTCTGCCATGTTCAGGAACATCTTTTCCTGCTCACGCAAAGAACAAGTCAAGTTATCTCTGTGTGCATCTGCTATGTCAATGTTCCCTATAGTCAGAAAGTAGTCTCCCATATATCTTATGGTGTCAGTTTTGGTATGTACAGGAGTCAAGTTCCCACGTATAGGCAGTTCAGAAAAGATCACGTCATTGTTAGAGTAATAATACTGTAACGGTCCCCTTTTGTAAAATAAACTAGCTAAAATGCTACAGGAAATTCCATATGTTAATGGCAGATGATGGTATGTCACGCCTTCAGCCACCGAAGTAGGTAGCTTCATGCAGACATAGCAATCTTCAATTTCCATAGTTTCTACATAGTGTATTAACAAGTTTGCGAAAACATTCAAATGTGTCCTGTTTTTCATTCCATGGTAATGTAGTCCTTTCTCATCTGATGCTTCTAAGTCTCGTTTAGTTTGTCTCAATGCTCTCTCATGTCTTTCTACACTCTGTGTTGTCAGCTCCTCATTGTCAGTATTTACAACTTCAGTAGGGACAATGTTAGTATCTTTACTTACAGCAAAGGGAATGAAAATTGTTAATCCTATCCAGATAACTATCAGTACTACTACACTACATATACACACCTTGCAACACGTCTTAAAACGGCTGCAACTAGGTCTACCATTCACTGTTGAATCAGACATTTTAGCTCAGAAGGAGTGTTCTCACCCCTCTTTTTAGCTTTTTACACAACTAGCTTACTTTGTGCAAATTCACGGTGGTTCGTCTT
This sequence comes from Lissotriton helveticus, assembly GCF_964261635.1. NCBI lineage: Eukaryota > Metazoa > Chordata > Amphibia > Caudata > Salamandridae > Lissotriton > Lissotriton helveticus. The sequence goes on from NC_136070.1 coordinate 1,051,817,636, forward strand.
CCTCTTCAGCTGAGTACTCTGGGACAGGCTCCCCGTCGCTCACGTCAGTTATATCAAGATCTTCAAGTTCTTCCAAAACCAGTGTCCATTCAGGAGACTTGTACTTTTTGTTTTGTCTTTTTATTCGCTCACTCCTTCTTTTGGAAGAGTCTTCTTCCTTCTCTGCTATTCGAGCACTTCTTCTTGCTTCTGCACGTTTTTCTTCCACTGTCTTTATCCTTAGTCTCAGTCTTTTTACAAACCTAGGCTCAAGGTTGTTTCTTTTCTTTAGTCTCTTAGTCGGTACTTTGACTTCACTTTCTTTTCTTATTCTCTTGTTCTCTTTATCTTGTGGTAATTCTTCTCCACTTTCTTCTCCTACTTCCCTTATCTGACTAGTTCCAGGACTAGCATCAAATTCTTCTGCCTGGTTACTAATCTGGCCTTGTTCAGGAATATTTTGTTTTTGGCTTTCAATTGTCTCTGTTTCTGTTTCTGTTTCTGTTTCCTGAACCCGTTTTTCTAACCCTATCTGATCCTGTTCAAGCACTTCGATCTCTTTATTTTCTTCTGCTCGAACTATTACTCTATGTCTAGTCTGTCCCTTATCCACATCAGGAGTTAATGGAGGAGTATCAAACACTTGTTCTGTATCCTGCACGTGTTCAGTATCGGGCACTTGTTCAGTCTTATTCACTTGTTCTGTATCAATCACGTGCTCTGTCCCTGTCTGACCTTCTCCTTCCTCAGTTTTGATTTGAATCTCAATCGGCTGAGGATCTTCGCCTGTGCCTTGCTTTTCCTGACTAGTCCACTCTCTACCTTCACTAAGTCGTTCTCTTGTTCTGATAGGATCTTCGGTCAGATCAATCATCGGTATCCATTCTTCTGGCCATATGCTTGGCAGCTCGTCTTCAGCTACTCCTGGCTCAGTTTCCTGGACCTCTTCAGCAGGCTGGTTTCTTGGCAGTTCGCAGTCAACTACTCCTGGGCCAACGTCTGCTGTTCCTGCAACCTGACTGGTGCTGGGCTGCTCGTTGTCAGTTGCTACTGGTCTGGCTCCTTCAGGGTCCTCTGCTGGTTGCCCTGGTTCTTCAAATCCTTTGTCTGGCAATACCTTCTGAGTGTGTCCGGCGTGGATCCACTGGGGAACACCTGCGACTTTCACTGCAGTGGTTGTCACCAGGATTACTTGGCGTTTCTTTCCCCACCTTGGTGCCAGACAGCTTGATCGAGTGTGCTTCTTTATTTTGACCCAGTCTCCTGGAACCAAGTTGTGGAGAGGAGTCGTTGGATTAAGGATGCCGTCGTCTCCAATCTGGCGAGAGATAGAACGCACTTGGTCACCCAATCTTCTGCAGTATTCAAGCACCAAATCATCAGTAATACTCAACAGTTTGCTTCCTGGCACCCATGCCTGTCTCATCACTCTTCCCATAATGATTTCATGGGGACTTAGGCCTGTCTTGCGGTCTGGAACACTTCTCAGTCCCATCAGGACCAGGGGCAGGGCCTTCACCCAGGTCATGCCAGTAGCATCTGTCAGTTTTGCTAGTCTGTTTTTGATAGTTCCATTTACTTGTTCCACTATTCCAGAAGCCTCTGGGTGGTATGCACAATGGAGTTTCTGCCTTATTCCAAAGGCCTTACAGAGTTCAGCCAGTATGTCATTCTGGAAATGTCCACCCTTATCTGATTCAATAATGCATGGTATTCCGAACCTAGGTATCAGTTCTTTTAGTAAACACTTCGCTACTGTCAGTGCGTCACTTTGAGGAGTAGGGTAAGCTTCTACCCATTTTGAAAATACGCAAACAATGACAAGGACATATCGTTTCCCTTCACAACGGGGCATGGTGATGAAATCAACCTGTATCTTTATAAAGGGACCCCCTGACCTCCCAATCTTGCTCAGTTCAACCATTGTCCTCTTGCCTGGGTTCATCTGTTGACATGACAGGCACCTCTGGCAGAGGGACTCTGCTACCTTCCTGAACTTTTTACTGTACCAAGTCTGTTGAAATACCAGAATCATGGCATCCCTACCAATGTGTGATCCTTCATGTATTAATCTAGCCATTGTGCCAAGCAAGTGTCGGGGTAACACAGGCATACCAGTTGGGCCCAAGATGACACCATCCACACGTCTCGGTCTACATCCATCCTCCTTCCATTTCTCTCTTTCTTGCCAAGGAGCCGACTCCTGCCACTCTCTCACCTCATCCCATGTAGGCACTTCCTCAAACACCTGAAGCTGGCAGCTGGTTCCTGGCCCCCCTCGTTTTGGATTTACAATATACCGATCTTTGGCACACCATTGAGCCACTCGATCAGCATAATCGTTTCCCAGAGATACTCTGTCCATGCTCCTTTGATGAGCAGTACATTTTACCACTGCCAGTTCTTTGGGTAACTGGATGGCCTCTAAAAGGTCATGAACAACTTTTGCATTCCGAATGGGAGTACCTGAGGAAGTCATGAATTCCCTCTGCAGCCATAATTGGCCAAAGTCATGCACAACGCCATAACAGTACTGACTGTCAGTATACACTGTTATGCGTAAGTCCTTCCCAATTTTGCAAGCCATTATCATGGCTATCAATTCGGCTACTTGTGCAGACTTGATGTTATATAGGTAACCTGCTTGTTCAATTTTTGTGAAAGACACTACTGCATAAGCAGCACTCAAGCCTCCTAATTCATGTCTTAGACAGGAACCATCCACAAATAGTTCTTTATCATGCTCAGGCAATGGTACTTCTTTTATGTCAGGGCGTGGCTTGGTACTGAACTCTGTCAGATCAATACAATCATGTTCATCATCATCCCCACCTTCCATTTCCAAGGGGTCGGGGAGTAAGGTGGCAGGGTTCAGAATACCGCACCTAACAATGCTCACATTTGCTGCACCCACAAGAATCCTCTCGTATTTAGTCAGCCGACTAGGGGTGAGATATTGTGTTTTAGTTCTGGTCAATAGAATTACCACTCCATGTGAAACATACACGGTCACAGGATGTCCCATGACAATGGACTCACTCTGCTCCAAACTTGCACAGGTAGCAGCTACTGATTTCAGACAGCCTGGTAACCCAGCGGCTACTGGGTCCAGTGTGGCAGAGAAATAGGCCACAGGCCTCCTGGTCGTGCCATGCTCTTGAGTCAGGACTGACAATGCGCAATTATCGCGAGTGTCACAGAATAGTGCAAACTCTTTGGAATAATCTGGCATTCCCAACGCAGGGGCCGTACACAGACAGTTTTTCAGTCTTGTGAAAGCCATTAGACTTTCATCGTCCCACTCTACAACATCTGGCATTCCTCTTGTGGTCATTTTTATCAAGGGCCTGGCTAAGGCTGCAAATCCCAGAATCCACTGTCTGCAGTACCCTAATACCCCCAGGAACATTCTGACATCTTTTTGAGTACGGGGCAGCTGCATCTTTTGAATTATTCTCACTCTTTCTGATGTGACTTTTCTGACACCCTTTTCTATCTGGTGTCCTAGATATTTCACTGATTTTGCACAGAACTGCAGTTTGTCAGGGGCCACTTTATGCCCTTTCTCACACAGGTGATTTAGGAGGGCAATGGTGTCAACTACACAGTCCCTGTGACTTTTAGACGCCAATAGAAGGTCGTCTATGTACTGCACTAATACAGAGTTCCCAGGTAAGATTAAAGTCTCTAGACATTTTTTCAAGATCTGATTAAAGATAGAGGGACTCTCTGTATACCCTTGAGGGACCCTGTTCCAACAATACACGTGACCCTCGAAAGCAAATGAGAAAAGAAATTTGCTGTCGGGGTGCAGGGGTATCGAAAAGAATGCATGACACAAATCAATCACAGTGAACCACTCAGCATCCCAAGGAATTTGGTACAGAATTACTGCAGGGTTCGGGACAATAGGGCAGCAAGGAACTACAATTTTGTTAACCTTTCTCAGGTCCTGCACTACCCTATACTTGCCACTAGGCTTTTTGATGCCCATAATCGGTGAGTTGCATGGGCTGCTCATCACTTCCTGTATGATGTTTCCTTCCAATAATTTTTGTATTTCCAGAGTGACACCTGCTTTCACCTCAGCATTCATTCGGTAGGGCCTAGTGTTAGGATATACTGCATTGTCCTTGATGGCTATTTGTATGGGGTCCACATCTTTCATCAAACCCACATCTTTTCCAGTGAAATCCCACACTTCTGGCTTTACGGCTTCCTGGAGTTCTTGGGGCAAGTCCTGCAGGGTCAATCTTTTAATTTCTGAGTCAGGTCTAAGCAACAATAATTTATAAATGCCGTCTTCATCTGGGGTCTGTATTTCAACACCCTTTGGTGTGCAAAAGATGGTACAGTTCATTTTGCACAGCAAATCACGACCCAGTAGATTCACTGGACTGGTGTCACAGACGACAAATCTATGCATCTGTTTAAAATTTCCAATTGAAATCTCCATTGGTTCGGTAACAGGAGTACTAATCAATTGATTAGATACACCCACTACTTGGATATTTTCTCCCGAGAGGGGTAGGTTTGGAACGTCCACTGTTCTTACAGTAGAACGGGTAGCGCCAGTGTCCAACAGAAAGGTGACATCATTTCCGTCAACTTTTCCTTCAATATATGGTCCAGACTGGTCTACCGGCAAGGAAGCGCCAAGTACGCACTCCTCGTCCTCCCCTCTCAGGCCCCGTCAGTCCTGATCATTACAAAGGAAGGTATCATTCAGCAGATACTGCGAAGTTGCTGTATTTCTGTTCTCCCCGCTTTCCCAAACCTCTATCTCTTCATTTTCTGCCTGTCTTCCCCTGTATACCTGTTTGGGTGCTCGAGGCACCTGAACTGTTTTTACCTGGGGTTGAGTCTTTCTTGGTCTTTCTTTCTGCGTCTGTGGAATTAAATCAGGAGTTTTCTCATTAACATCGACTAATTGGGGACACTCGTTTCGCCAGTGTCCAATTTCGCCGCACTGATGGCAGGGAAATTTTTTCATAGCCTCTTCCCTGCTAAATTTGGGCCGGGGCTTTCCTCCACCCCCTCCCCCAGGACTTTTGTTCTCAGCATTTTTAACCATGTTACTCAATTGTTTTTCCTGTTGTTCTGCGAGCTTCACCTGAGCCCACATAACCTTCTCCTTAAGGGCCTTTTTCTTTTCTGCCATCTCGTCCTCGCAGTACTTAGCGTACCGCAGGACCTCATCCATTTTCTTAGTATGCCAACAGATTTTATTGTCTTTTATCCACTGACAAATTTCAGGTCTTAAACCATTTACAAACCTGTAAATAAAGTGCGTCATATCCTTCAGGTCGATGTTATCAATACCACTGTATGTTTTAAATACCTGCAATAACCTCTCATAAAAAGAGTGCACTGTCTCGTCCCTTTCCTGTGTTGTTCTATCTATTTTTGTCCAATCAGTTTCCTTAGCGGGCACCTTTTCTTTCAAGTGCTGAATTACCTGCTCATATTTTCGCATGACTTCCTTTGATGGCTCCCCTGTTTCCTTGTTTCTGGGATACTCTTCACTGGGCCAATCTATGTTTATTTTACACTGGGTCCATAAATCTACTGGAACCACAATGTCGAAAAACCCATCCAGGTCTTTCCACAGACATTTTTGTACCTTCACGAACCTCTCCACCTGCCGGTACCAGTCAACTGGTTTCTCTCGTAACTTTGGAAAATCGTTCGTGAAGGACACAATATCCTGCCTAGACCAGGGGACATGCACATATTTCCCCCCTGGAACTTCGCGCATGGGGCATAACTGCTCAGGTTTTTCTACCTCTCTTAAAGCAAACTCGGGAGTCACTTGTCGGGAGCGAACCTCTTCCCTCTTTTTCGCCCACCTGCTTCTCCATTTTTCCACATCTCCCCATTTCTGCAGTACCCCCATTAATTCTTTAATCTGCAACTTCTTCCCTGCCACATTCAGGTGTTCTATATCTTTGTCTGAGAAGTCTGCTCTGTACGGTTTCTGTAAGGGCTTGGATTTTGAGATATCTACCCCCATACTAACTGCTGTTTCGGTCAGTTTTTCATGGAGCACTCTGGTGTTCCTTGTAAAGCTTTTACATATGAACGACAATTCTTCCTCAGAGTAGGTATTCAATCGATCCAACCCCACATTTCCTGCCATTAATTCTTCTATTTCAACCCTCAGCTTGTAGAGGTCTAAAGGCTTTGTTTGCGGAGTCTGCTTTTCTAATTCACGACTCCAACTCTCAATTTCATCCGGAGTTACCAGAGAGACATTCCTAGTACCTGTTGCTGTCTCTAATTTAATTTCTTTTGTATTAAAAGGGTTATACCTCTGCTGTATTCCCTTTCCAGTCTGTTTGTTTGGCAATTCCAAGAATGCAACTTCAGACTCGCACTCACTGGACTGATCATCTATGATGATTGGTTCCTGTCTCGGGGTTGCTATGACTGGGGTCATGACTGGAGTAATCGGATTTCCCTGACTATTTCCGTATAACGGGACCACCGGTCCAATAGTTACTGGAATAGTCAATGCCTCAGGACTGGTATTTATCTGAGAAATTTTCTGAATTATTTCTGTTCTTTGTCTAGCTAGAGCCTCTTGCTCCTTTTCCACTAGTACCCTTCTTAGAGTTGTGTCATGTAATATCTGTGGGGTCAATGGAGGAGTAAAACTCGGGGCAGTAGGATGCGTTTCACTTGGTCCTCCCCCATAATTTGGTTTCGGGAATAAAGTTCCAGTATTAAAGGACCTGCGCTCTTCCCCATATGGAGGTTGAACAAAAGGCAGTCCCGAATTCGAAGGTTTCTCTTCGCTTTCATACAAGGGTCTGGGGAAAAAAGTTTTCGTACGTGAATATTTTTCTTCCTGACTTGCGGGCACTTTGGGATATATATCCCTTGTTTCCGTCAGTTCGGGTTTTTCAGGATAGGGCAATACTTGACCACCCCCTCCCAGTCCCAGGGACCTGTCTTCTTCCTTTAGGAAGTGGCGTCGGGGAACATCTCCTACACTGGAAGGTCGGGTTCCCTCATTGTAAGGTGGCGGACTTCTGGTACAGATGTCGTCTATTAATTCATCATCTGAGTCCCCCAGGGCCCCCCAATGCTTACATTTTTCAGTACTTTTCTCACCCGCTCCAACGTTATGACATGCCGGCATCATGGGAAACAGACCTTCAACAATCATGCTCTGTCTCCACTGTTTCATCCTTTTATCCCTGGACTCCTGTTTCTGCCTGGGGTACCACTTGGTCAAACCCTTGTCCATTCGGGGTCTTTCTCTTTCAAAAGCCTCAATCTCCCATTCCTCTAATGCCTCATACTGCGTTAGTCTCGGTCTGGGATGCAGCTCATTCATTCGGGTTCTTAAATTAAATAAGATCCTACCATTGAAAGTACCATCTAACGGAAAAGCCAATACTCCGTCATCTTTTGTGTACTTCACCCAATTCTCCAGCCACACACAGGTATTGTACCCTCGGTCAAACATCATGAATGAGGCGGGAGTATTGGGTGCTGGGACAAGAACACCTTCCCTAGATTTAATCGGTTTGTCCGTTTTAAAATAATTTTTCACCTTATTTACAAGGGACATTTTTCTCTTGGTTCCGTACATAATATCGTATCTGTTAGCCTTCCACTGATCCCTTTCAAACCCTAGATGCCTTGGATCAGGTCGAGTCTCTGTAGTCCGCGAATGCCACATACGACTTCTGCGCTAACTTTGTTTACAAACTACCTCCAATCAGAATGCGCTTCAGAAAATTCGTGCAACCAATGGGTGCGCGACACAAAATAAGCTCCGCCAATGGGTGCGCGGCCCCTTCGTGAGATAGTTCCCACGCTCCGGCGCTCACCCCTCCTTTACAATTTCAGCTCCGCTACCCGCCCGCTGCGTCTACCAATCCCAGCGCGGCACAGAGTGACGTCAGAGGCGCTTCGCGACTGACTCCCTCCCTTCACAAGGTAACGGAAACTTTCTTTCTTTTAAAGTGCTCAGTGCTTGGTTAATTTACAACAAATACACATTCGCCACAGTGCTCAAGTGTCTAGACAGAGAAAGAATTCTATTGCTGCAAGTAAACTACTTCCATTTACTTTTCACTCGCTGCGGGCAGATCTCTTCCGCCTACCCTTCACTCTAGCATCGATGAACCTGTTATTCCCCTAAACTCATCCACTTCTTTCCGGGATATGTTCCGAGTTTAAGGTTTCTCAGCGGACCCCTCTGCTTTCACGCTAGCTCCGAGGAACCTGCTACTTTTCCGATGTGACCCTTACTAGGTTACGCCACTATGGGAATTTTGCCAATGAACCCCGTTACTGTCATTTATTCACACATGTATTCAGAAAACCCTAGTTAGTGCTTCCCGGTTATCCTAACCTGCACCTAACTTTCCTCGAACCTGTGACCTCAGGACAATGGATTCTATTCACCACTTGCCCTTTCAATTCCCCGGGGAGTTCGGACAACACTTAACTAAACGATTGACAATTGCATGGATTAGTACATATAACAATATAAGAACAAGAAAAATAACAATACAGCAATTCATGAATTTTAGCAGCGTATTCACAAGAGAGTGATCAGTTCCCTCAGAACAGCCGCTCTTATAGCAGCATTAATATAATAGCAGCTTCCGACTTAACTAGTCCAACTAATCCTGCCTAACCTTTAGCTAGTCCCTAACCATCCTCTAGCTACCAGAAAACTGATAGAGCGCGCGAGGCCACCCGGCCAACAGTTTTCGCCGTTTCCGGCTTCAGGGCCCATATACTTTCCAAACCACCATATACATCGATCAGGTGACTTCACGAGCTCTATCAAGTTGGTGTGTGTGTGTTCCCTGCTACCAAATTTCGGTGCACCCGACTTACCATCCACCGATGCGGGTGCCTAATGACCACAATGAATCAGGGAGCTAGCTGTAAAGGAAAAGGCAGCAAAATACAAACCCAACCAATAACCTTCAAATACTGTTTAAATGACCACGGACAACTGGAAGTTTTAAAATGTTTATCTAAAGTTCAATATTTTCTTGCATGAGGTACAGTAAAATAAGGCAATCAATAACCAAGATAACGTAAATCACATAGGCAGAAAGAAATAATGACAGAGTAATCATCAAGGTACAAAATAAAATGTAACGAGAAAATACTATATAAGTCAGTATTATCTAGACAGGGATAGACTAAGTGTGTGTGACTATAGAAGAACTTATAATGAATAACACGCTTCACTTAAGGTGAAAGGGCCTTTGAACAACCTAGGCAACGAAGTTCTAGACCATATCAGAAAATGACACACTGCTATGCAAAATATGATTTCTAACAAATGAGAAGACATAGGAATAACTTCGCAAAATTATAAATGACTGTTCAATAGTTGCGGAAAGGCATGGAAATATAACATATGCAATGTTGAACTTTATTTAAGCAAAAGTTAGAAATTCAGAAGGTGCAAGAATTTCAAGAGGTTCAGAGTAATATTTACCTAGAAAAGGTGTGGAAACCAAACCCTGGCCACGGGTCAGTTAAGGACAGGAAACCCTCAAGGAAGGATACCCCTCAAAGGACAGCAGGTGCAGAATGGACACCCAGGACAGGACAGGATACCCTCGGAATAGGAATCAGGACAGGACCCTCAGGACAGGACAGCAAACCCTCAGGACAGGACCCTCTTCAGGACAGGACCCTCTTCAGGACAGGACCCTCTTCAGGACAGGACCGGAACCCACAGTTCGGAAGCAACGCCTGCGCTCCACCCGCTCTGCAGCTATCGATCAAGACCCCGATTGGGTCAGCGAACTCCCAGCTAAGTGCTTTGCCAGCACTTTAAGGTTCAGTAGAACCTTAGCCTATGGTCAAATTCGGACAGAGTGCTCCGCAGCGCTCTGTATCTTCAGTCACCTATTGAGTGCGTTGGGTCAGTGACAGGTCAGCTAAACCAGACAAGTCAGACGGTTCACTAGGTGAACCCAGGGTAGATATACAGTTTGGGGACAGTGTACCACCCCCCAATGTTGCAAAGTGTCAGAATCCCTCAATTTCAATTGGTCCTAAGGTAGGGTTTGGGTAACACACCAATCACAATACGCGAATTGAAGCCTTCATTAACATATTTGGGTACCGCCTAGCAGATTTGGGGTTCCCATGAGCTAACAGTAGCGCAATATAACAATGTATCACATAAGGAGCTACATTCGCTGTTCTCGCAGGGCAGAGGTGACTTTCTCAGGAGCATCTCGCCCATCACTGCCAGCTGGCTATGTTCCATCAGCCAAGGTCCCTCGTGCTGCCGAATGTCGCACAGGCGCAGAAGGGACCTCCAATATGGCTCTCCTCTCACTCAGACCCCCATTTCCCGCGGTACATGAAAAGTAAGCGAAAACAAATTAATACATAATAATGTCATTATGAAAACACATCACAGGGTTTGTACTTTTAACTCATCATCCAGAAATAAACTTAATTGCATTAAATGTTAGCTACATTGACACGGACACAAGAGCAGTGGCACGAGCTGTACCACATGATAAGCACAGTTATGAATTACGCATGCGCATAACTTTCCCTCCACTTCTGCAGACGCGTCAGGACACGTGAGTGTGGCTGACGCATGCGCAGTAACTAAAATACAAGCGACGGCCATTTTTAAAAGGACACGGATTAATTCATTAGAAATACACATAGGCAAGCTTCGGGAACTTTACTTAAGCTAAATATAAACGTTAGTAAAACATACACGGGTTACCTTATTACACATAAATGAGGTTCTTGATTTCGGCAAGCCGCAAAATATGCAAAGCTTTGCTTCATCAGTAGTGTAAACTCATGCAAACTCTACCTGTGAGTAACATATTTAATAAGGATAATCTGTACTCGTTGTGACAACCTAGATCTTTTCACACCTCAAAGCAGGAAATCCTGCAGACATCTATAAATTAATTACAGGAACCCTAACATTCACCCTTATAGTCTCTCCACCAATATAACACTGATTCGGAACATGATTCAAAGCTCAATCAAATTGCGAGTAAATCCTTTTAATAGTTAAGAGTTTACCAAACCCTCCAGCAGAACAGAGTGTTCATATCTGAACTGAATGAAGAAATACCAACATTTGACAGACATCGCCATATTAGTAAAAATTGTACTTATAAAAGTACTTGTATGTGGCCCATGAGGGTACTCAGATTTGCAGCCAAGAGTTTTCTGAACAATGCCCAGATAGGTCTTTCTTGGTCCTCGGGCAATGCTGGTACATAATAATGTCTTAGCGTGAGCAGAAGGAACAGAAACATTGTGAACCACATGCCTGAATCAAATTTACCTTGAGACAATGTGTATTGGGTACATAACAAAATTGCAAGCGACTGTCAGGAGTTTTTATTTATCTTTGTAAGTTCTGGCTACTTTTTCCCTCAAGTATGCACATGCAAGAAATCCATAGTTAATTTTCCGACTTAATTTTAAGCTAATTACAGTGCAGAGTCAATGTCAGGGTATTAATACATAAATCAGTAAAACGGTAGTTATTGTAAAAGCATAGATAGTAAATATGAAAACAGATTACATGGCGCATTTTAGAAGGACCCCTAAAGGCCTAATTTTAGCATCAAAGATTTGTCGTTAAGAGTGTTGTCACCATACTTGCATAAATAACCTTCAGTTTTCAGTCCGAGTCCTGCTTCTAAAGTGAGGTTAAATTATGTCTGTGTAAATAGATTGCTATCAAATGGTGGCCTTGATGGCCTTAATGCAGTTCTGAAAGGAACTACTCTGCTTTCTGTTTTCCTGCATGAATTGAAGAACTATTTTCTCTCTCTCCTGAGCGTAGCTTCCATTGGTCCAGCAGAGGCAGTTGCACCAGGGCCCAGAGGCCTGAGGGACCAGTTGAACTCTGAATACTGCTGTATGTCACAGGTTAATCAGCAGAAGGGGCTCATTTCCTTCCTTTCATTGGGGCCCATGACACACTGTCAGCACCAGAGCGCTCTCTGAAAGGGTTGGGACAGCTAATTTATGACATTCAATTTGTTTATTTTGGAAAAATAAACCCTGTGACTCATGATGTCAGGTGGGAAATATAATGTGCTAATTCATTTGCATAATAATATTAAAGCCTAAAGCTATTACGCCTTTCCCCAAGTATCAGCTATTTAAATGAATACATGAATATGTGAACTAGAAGCATGCTATCAATTTGTTTGACACATAATTGCACTATAGTGAGCAATAATGCATCAACTATTTTAATGACTGATATGGGCTGAGGCCTATATTAACAACTTGGTTAATGCACCCTAAATGGTATTTGAGACAAATAAGTCAAAATAAATTACAGGAAAATGTAGAATGATATTTGCCGCCAAAACTCCTACTATTGGACCATTTATTTTTATTTTTCAGAAAACAAACTCAGGTTTGAGAGCTTGTTTTCTCTAAACAAAACAAAAATGCACATTTGTGCTTTGCACCTTGTGCCCACTCAGCAAACCTGCGGTGTTGTGTGGGTAGCTGCAGAAGTGACAGCTCTTCTCACAGGTAACTGGGATTTCTAAATAGGGTGGTTGGTCTCCACTACGGTAGTGGAGACCATGGCCTGTGGTGATCCACCTTTGGTGAACCTACAAATCACGTGCCAGGATGTAATAAACCCCTAAATATCGAACTAATTTTGTTACCGTTCTCATTGCTGTGTTTAATTCATCAAAGTCCATAGGTGTTGAAGCTGCTTTTCAAATTATGGGCTCAGGACCACTTACAGCCTATAAGGATTTTTTGGTCTAATTTTGACTTTTCGGCAATCTCTTACTTCAAATGTGTTCCTACGATTGCTTCCTATCATTGCAGGTGCATTCCATCTATGCTGTGCCCTTCTATCTGCGAAAAGATTTGCTGCAAGGCCTGCACCAAGGACACACTTTAAGCTTTCACAAGCGTATTGCACCTTCAGCCTAACCCATGCCATACCGGCTTTAAAATAATTTTGTTTAATGATATACTGGAACGCCATCCAGTGTTCCTTGTACAATGTTGGATGCTGTGGGGTCATGTGCTTGCCATGACCCCATAGCTGCTACCTAGAGAGCCCTGCTGCTGCCATCTCACAAGCCTTCCACACATTCTGCCATGCAGCTTACCCCTCCAGTCTCACCATATTCCATAATTTCACCATGCTCAAATTTAGGACAAGGGATCCGCTCACCTCCACCGACAATATTAGCCTTCTCACCTGTGGGACCACTATCCACAATCTTCAGTCATCATTTGCCTGTTTAATCAGAACTTGTTATACATTCTCCAGCCCAATCCACTGCTTCTATAGTCTATATCCCACCTTCACCACCTGCTTATGAGTCACATTTTGCTCTACTGACTAGAATCTTTTGTTCCTGTGTCTACTACATTGAGATGGGCACACAGGTGCTGCTGTTTTTTTGTGTTGTTCTGCTTTGTAGTCAGCTATTTTTATCTGATTTTGCACCCTGTTGCCTAGTCAATTTAGGCATGTGACTTTTTGTATTCCGTAATAGTTTCTCAATATGCAACAATACACCAACAAACTATCATATATTCACTGCTAGACTTGACTATCATTCTGTGTTGTGTGTCTGCATTTTTTTGTCTACCATTCACATGCCCTCCATTTGCCTGGGTCCTAAATGCCCAGTGAAATTCACTGCTAATTCTAATTGTTTTATTGCACTATGTAAGATAATTAGAATTCCTAACTATAATGTCACTTTAGCTTTTGTTTTTTTCAGTGAAATCTTTGTTCTTTTAAACTGTAAAGTAAGATTTTATTACCATATATAAAGCTAACCCCCCGACTATGCACAGCTTTTGACCATGCCATGTGGCCAAACTCTTGCAGTTCAGCAACCCTAAGTTGTATACAGTCAAAGCACAGGCGCTTTTTCCAACACCCCCGACAGACAGCCAACTCCTACCAGTCAGCCACAGGGTGCGCTGGGAGCCTGCAATTCTTTTTTTCTAAATATGGGGGACACTGGAACCCCACCCACTGGGGACATTAACATTTTTTTTACAAAGTTATATGGAAGGGAGCGTGCAACCCCCCTCCTAGAGCCTCTATTGACCGCGGGGATACCATCTCCAAGGCCTTCTTTGTTAATAAGGGGAAGGGAGGCATGCCGCCCCCTCCACAAGCCAGTATTGGCCCCGAGAACCCCATCCCCTGTGACCTCTTCATTTTGAAAAGGGGAGGGCCCTCTCAAAGCCAGTATTGTTCCTGGGTGCCCCATCCCTGGGCCAAAAAATGAATTATTAGCATAGAGTGACACGGGGACCTCCCCTCCCCAAGCCTGTAGAGGTCCTGTGGACCCCATACCCCTGGCCCAAAAACATTTATATTAGAGGAGGAGGGCGCACAGCCCCTCTCCCCAAGACCTTTTTCCCGGGGCACTGAACTAATTTTAGGGGAAAGTGTGTGAGTTCCTCACTGAGCATTATGCAGCCTGAGACCCCCTTGCCCTGAGGCCAAAAACACTTATATTAAGGAAGAGAGGTGCACAGCTCCCCTCCCCAAGCCCAAATGGGCTCCAGCGACCCAATCCCCGGGGCCCCAGACTAGTTATAGGTGAGGGGATGCATGGCCTCCTTCCCTGAGACCCGTTTTAATTGTAATATTTTATTGGATTTTTCATTTTTAAACAGCCAGCCAACCAGCTTTCGAGTACAGGGGTAAAAGAAAAATCCAAACATTACAAAAAAGATAACAAGCAAAAATAATAACATAAGCATAAACAGCAACATAATACTTAGAGAAAGGAAAGTACTGTGGACAGCAGGATAAAACCCAGACTCAAATCTGGGCTGACCAGCCCTGGGATGCAGCCAACTCCATCAGCCAACCACGAATAGGATACCATAGCCTAGCTAATCTTTTCCTCTGAGGGTCATTATCAATTAGAAACGTGTGGCGTAGAACATGTGAAACTGTATAGATTGCCTTATAAATAGCCCCAATATTTCTTCTAGATGGAGTTTTCCAAATAGGATTCAGCCTGACATCCTCAGTGCATTTCATGTCCTCTTTCTTGAGGCTAAAAATAAATTGCTGCATCTGTAGATATCTAGAAATAAACCTAGAATGTAGAGGAACCAACTGCTGCAAGGTGCTGAATGAAATGAAAAAACATACCCTCAAAATTTGTCGTGGATCAGCAGATTAACCATTACCCATATCTCTTCATGGACACTGTTAGTAAATTTAGGGTTGTAGCCCAAATACGCAAGCTGATTAAAAGTAGTGGTGCCTAGAAACAACCTCCTAAATACTTTGGGAGGCACAGATAAACTTCTGCCATAATGTCTCCACTCTGCCAAAAATGCCACAGGAAGAAAAATTAACCCAAATCCAAATTTGTATATATAGTGAGGTGAAGGCTCCATGACCCCTCATCTCGCGTTGAGATCGATTGGCTGGCAACACTTCAAACCAGGAAGTGTTGGCACCTATTTTGGTACTCGGCTTGAGCAGAGTCCCACAAAAAAGTAACATTTCAAAAAAAGCTAACAGGGCAGGGTAGGAATACCCTGATCTCCCCCTCAAGCCTTGGGCACCATGCAAAGGCAAAAAACGTTATTTGAAAGTCCACCAAGATAAAAAAGAGAAGCATGGGCTCCTGCGCTTCTCTATTATTAACCCATCCCCTGGTGTGCCAGGACGCAGGGGCATGCATCCTTAAAACTTAAAAGGAGATGGGGGTCACGCAGACCCCCATGACCTGGGGACTGCCACCTATCTGGGGCTTATTGATAAGTAATGGGGGGTCTAGCGGACCCCCTTGCCCCAGGAACACTTCACCTCCCCAGGCTATTGTTCAAATTAATGCGGGCCCATTTGCCTCCCCCGCAACCCAGAGGAATACCACTTACCGTGGGCTAATATGAGATAAATCAATGGGTGCTCGAGGCCCACCCCATGCCCTGTGGCCCACAACCTCCCTGGGGCTATTACATTTGTAATAGGGGGGCCCCATGGACCCCCACCGGCCCAGGGGACCCCCGCCTCTCCAGGGCTAAATTCTGTTTGAAAAATGGAAGGGGTCACGCGGCCCCCCTCCTGGGGCTTTCTCGGTCCCGGGTACTGACACATCCCTGGAGAGGCCCCTAATACAACAAAGGAGGGGGGCAACACCAACCCTCGTCCTAGAGCCATAGATGGCCCTGGGGACCGCCACCCTCCAGGGCAGGCTCTGCTTTGTCCCTGAGCACCAACCCCTGGGACAGTTGTTTGCTGTGGCTTGTAAACACTAGTAAACCACAGTAAACACTCCACTTCAGAAAGCGAGAGCAGAGAAATATTCTTGCTTGCTAGAAGTGGATCATTTGTCTGTTTCTCTGCCCACTAACAAGCAAGCAGGGAAACAGACAAATTGCTTTCAGACATTGGGAGATGCATGTGTAGCACCTCACAGCATCTGAAAGCAATGATGGCTCCCGCAGGAGGAGGAAGCTTACAGGAACCGCGGGTATCTAAGGCTCCCTCCGCAGTCCCAAAACAGACTGGGTGCCCTCGGGGCATACAGAACAAATTATCAGGCCCCAGGGGATGGAGTCCCCAGGGTGGAAACCGGCCTGGGTAGGGGTGGACACACAAGCCCCTCTCTCATTTCCAAATGGCTGGGCCCCAGGTAAGCATCCCCAGGGCTTGGCCCATGCAGGAGGGATGCGCTTTCCCCCTCCTCCATTGCAAATATGCCTAGCCCTGGGGAATGGGGATCCCGGGGCCGAAATAGGCCCGGGATGGGAGCCACGTGCATCCCTAATAAAATAGAAAAAAATTCAAAAAGCCTAACCCCAAAGAATGTCGTCCGAGGCCCCACCCTCCTTCTCAAGCACTATGCAAAAGGGCCTTGTGGTGGACAACTTGTTGGGGATGAAGACCTCTTGGCTGGTGAGGGTCCTTGGGGGCCAACAACCCATCCTAATATCTCCAGTAAGTCCCACTCAGCGGTATAGCTGAGAGGCCTTCAGAGACAACACCCCCTTGCTACACCACTCTGCAAATGCGCTTCTTGGCTACTGGTCAAGGGGATGAAGTGCCCTTGGATGCTGAGGGTCTTTGGGGGCCTGGAACCCCTCCTGTTACCTCCAGTAAGTCCCACACAGTGGGATTGGTGAAAGCTAGTTTGAGGCCCTGCTCCCTTTCTCCACCACTCTGCAAATGCACCTACTCTGCAAATGCACCTTGGATAAGGAGGTCATTGGATGCACTGCTTCCCTTTTCCACCACTCTGCAAATACATATCCTGATGCACATCTGGTTGGGGGATGAAGTCTCCTTGGGTGCTGAGGGACCGTGGTGGCCAATAACTCCTCCTGTTACCTACAGCAAGTCCCACACAGTAGGACTGCTGAGAGCTGGTTGGAGGCCACCCCTTCTCCACCACTCTGCAAATGCACTTCCTGGTGCACTACTGGTTGGGGTAGGAAGCCTCCTTGGATGCTGAGGGTCATTGGGGCCCTAGAAACCCTTCTATTACCTCCTGTAAGCCCCACATAGCAGGATTGCTGATAGATGGTGAGAGGCCCAACCCTTTATCCACCACTCTGCAAATGTGCCTAGTAGTTACAAAAACATACAAATTTACTTAACAAAACTTCTGTTATTGTTAATTTAAAAAACTTAGAAATTCATTGAACCAAAGAACCAAAGGTTACAGGGATGTTATAGTTAGGCTCACATGTCACTAGTACTAAACCATAGAAATTCAGCAGTTAGATTTACCTGAGCCAACTATAATTTACGCCCCTGAAATGCACTGCTCAGGACTTCACATATTGCATCACTCATGATATGGTCAGTGACATCACTGATGACATCTAAAATGACATCACTGATGATATCACTTGATGACATCAGCCACAGAAGTACTCACATACCCACTCACCCCCTTATACAACATCTCATACAACCACTCACATACCCATTCACAGACCCATAGAAGTACTCACAACCACTCACTCATCCATAGAGCCACTCAGACACCCAATCACTCAAACAGACACTCACACAACCACTTACTCACCCATAAAGCTACTCATACAACCAATCATTTACCCATACAGCCAATCACAGAGTCACACACTCATCTAAACAGCTACTCACACACCCACTCAATCACCAATAAACATCTCAGCACAGCCACTCACTCCCCTATACAAGCACACATGCACTCCCTCACACTCACAGATTAGGGTAATAGCCCAAATGCGTAAGCTGATTAAACATAGTGGTACCAGGAAACAATCTTCTAAAAGAACACCAAACCAGATGAAAAACTTTTAAGGTGTTAAAGCGAGGCAATGAATTTCCACAGTGGGAGAAACTCTGAAAACATACCAGCCAATGGCCAAGGCACTAATTCCAACACCAACCAAAGTTGAGTAAAAAAAGATGCCAAAAAGTAAAATCTGAGATCAGGAAGCGACCCCCCCCCCCATCTTCCTTGGAATGCTGTGCAAATGGAATCTTACATCGAGGTTTATGGTAGGCCCAGACAAACTGCCATGGTGTCTCCACTCTGGCAAAAAAGGCCCCCAGAAGAAAAAGTGTAATACAGTAGTTTTCGAGATATTAATCCATATCCAAATATATATATATAGTGGGACGCTGAGGTTCCATGAACCCTCATGATCTCGTGCTGAGATCTGATTCGTTGCCAACACTTCAAACCAGAAAGGGTTGGCAGCCATCTTGGGACTCGGTTTGAGCTGAGTCCCACAACAAATGTGTTTAAAAATGAGAAGGAGGCAGGGTAGGAATACCCTGACCTCCTAGGCCTCTTAAGGGGGGGTCCAATAGGCAACCCACTGGGGCAAAAACGTTTTTTGAAAAACGCTGGAAAAAAAGAGAAGCACAGGCTCTCGTGCTTCTCTATTATTAAACCCCCGGGTGGTGCAGTTCCCGGGTGCATGAGGCCATAAAACCTAAAACGGGATGGGAGATTCTCATGGACCCCGTGCCACAGGGACTGCCATCTCCCTGGGAGTTATTGATAAATATTGGGGGGTCTCGTGGAGCCCCGGGCACCTGTCACCTCCACTGGACTATTGTTTAAGTTGCCCTGGATGGCATCCCCTACAGCCTCTGGACTGCCACTTCCCTGGGACTAATATGAAATAATTCTGGGGGCCTTGTGGAACCCCCCCATGCCCCGGGGTGCCTCACGGATGCTCTGGACTCTGGGGACCACCATCTCCTCAAGGCTAAATGTATTTTAAAAATGGGAGGGGGTCACATGGTGCCCCTCCTCGGCCATTCTTGGTCTGGGGACTGCCACGTCCCCAAGGCCGGCCCTAATTAAGCAAAGGAGGGGTCCATACTTGCCCCCCTCCTGGAGCCATAGATGGCACTGGGACCACCACCCCCCAGGGCTGGTTCCTACTATGTCCTAGGGTTACCACCACCTGAACATAGCTGTTTGCTGTGGCTTGGCTTTAATCTCTCCCGCCAAGTCACAACCGACACTCCGCTTCCAGCAAGCGAGAGCAGAAAAATGCTCTCGCTTGCTGGAAGCAGAGCATTTATCTGTTTCTCAGCCCGCTGACAAGCAAGCAGGGAAAGAGATGAATTGCTTTCAAACATAAGGAGCAGCATGTTTAGCTTCTCACTGTGTCTAAAAGCAATGCTGGCTCCTGCAGGAGGTGGGGAGCCGGCAGGGACCGCGGGGGCCATCAGGCTCCCTCTGCGGGCCCAATGCAGACTGGGGCACCCAGAACAAATGGTGTCCCTGGGGCTGAAATCGTCCCAGGAAGGTGGTCGATCAGCCCCCTCCCTCATTTCTAAAGATGTCTGGAAATTTCATCATTGACTCACCTTGTCATGAGTGATGTAATATGTGGGGTTATAAGCAGTGCATTGCGATGGTGTAAGTTATAGTTAGGTCAGGTAACTATAACTGCTGAATTTTGTACGTGAGCCTAACTTTAATGTTCCAGTAACCTTTGTTTTTTTCTGTGAATTTCTAAGGTTTCGTTAATTTCTATTTCCTAGCTGTAACGTCCCTGTAACCTTTGTTTTTTCAGTGAATTTCATCATTTTTTTAATTCATGTTCTAACTGTAAATGATAACTTTTGAGAGTTAGTGTGTGAGTGGCTGCATAAGTAGGTGAGTGGGTGTGTGAGTCTCTTAGTAGGTGAGTGAGAGGGTGCATGAGTGTCTGAGTGGGTCTGTGAGTGGTTCTGTGAGTCTCAGAGTGTGTCTGCGTATGGGTCCAAAAGTGCCTGAGCAGGTCTGGGAGTGGGTGCATGAGTGTCCAAGTGGATCTGTGAGTGGCAACACAAGTGTTTGAGTGGGTGTTTGAGTCTCTGGTTGGGTCTGTGAGTTGGTGCATAAGTGTGTGAGTGGGTGGATGAGTCTCTGAGTGGACCTGTGAGTGTGTGAGTCTCACAGTGGGTCTGTGAGTGGGTAAATGAGTGCTTGAATGGATCTTTGAGTGGGTGAACGGGTGTCTGATTGTGTCTGTCAGTGGGTGCATGAGTCTCTGAGTGTGTCTGTGAATAGGTGTGTGAGTGGGTCTGTGAATGGATGCGCAAGTGTATGAATGGGTCTGCCAGTGTGTACACAGTAAGAAAAGCACACACAAGAGGACCTAATTCCAGCTCCTGTCCTCCTGTCCAGCTTGCCTGCAGTTCGCTACTCTCTGCTGCCTTCGGTTATGTGCCTCCTCTGCTCTTTATCTGCTTCTTTTGAAGCCTCTGCTCACTCCTGCCCGTTATTTTGCCTCTTTCTGCTCACTCCTGACCTTTATGCTGTCTCTTGTTTTTCATATCTGACCTCTATTTCTCCTCTTTCTGCTCATTCTGACTATTATTTTGCCTCTTTCCTCTCACTCCTGACCTGTATTTTGCCTCTACTCACGTCTGACTTTTATTTTGCCCTTTTCTGCTTGTTTCTCACATTTATTTGCCTCTTTCTGCTAGTTTCTCACCTTTATTTTGCCTCTTTCTGCTCATTTCTGACCTTTATTTGGCCTCTTTCTGCTCTTTTCTCACCTTTATTTTGCCTCTTGCTGCTCCCTTCTGACCTCTATTTTGTCTTTCTGCTCATTTCTGATCTTTATTCTGTCTCATTCTTCTCCCTTCTGACCTTTATTCTGCCTCTCTCTGCTTGTTTCTGACCTTTATTTTGCCTCTTTCTGCTCACTCCTGCTCTCTATATGGCTTTTACTGCTAGTTTCTGACCTTTATTCTGCCTCTTCCTGCTCATTTTTTACCTCTATTTTGCCTCTTTCTGCTCATTTCTGACCTTTATTCTGCCTCGGTCTGCTCTTTTCTTATCTTTAGTGTGCCTCTTTGTGCTTGTTTCTGACCTCTATTCTGCCTCTTTCTGCTTGTTTCTGATCTTTAGTCTGCTTCTTGTTGCTTGTTTCTGACCCCTATTCTGCCTTTCTGCTCTTTTCTTACTGCTTGTTGCTGACCTTTATTTTGCTTCTTTCTGCTGATTTCTGACCTTTATTCCGCCTCTTTCTGTGTTTCTGACCTTTTTCTGCCCCTTTCTGCTTGTTTCTGACTTTTTTTCTGCCAATTATTGCTAATTTCTGACCTCCATTTTAAGGCACGGTGCGTCCATTGGGGCGTAGCCCCACTAAGCCACATGGACGCACCGTCGTATTTTTGGCAATTATAATTCTATCTCTGACCTCCTCGAATCATGTTATAGCGCCGCAGCGCTAACGGCCGGGAATCCACCGGGACACACCCCACTTAATCGGGAGTGCGCAGGGGGTGGGGCTGGCTGGGCTGCTGCAGCTTGAGTGACAGTCCACACTCAGCTGCAGCAGTACTGCGCATGTGAAGTTTGGACTCAAACTAGCCCGAGCATGCGCGTAGACTACTTCCCTACCTTCCCCATAGAGAGGGACCCAGGGGGGTGCTGCTTCTTACAGCAGCCGGGCAGCTGAAAACAGGGTTGAACGGGCGAATAGCAAATGTGCCCCCCTAGCCAATCAGCGCCAGGATTGGCTGGTCCACCGCAGGCAATCCATTATTCGATGCCGCACGTGGGTGGTGGCACACTCCCTTGGCCGCACTTTATGGCCAATCACTGTATGACTTCATGTGAAGCCATGCAGTGATAGGCCATTTCGGGACACACGCGCCACTGCCTGTAGTGACGTTCTCTTCTCTCTATCGCTCTAGGGGCTCGGCTCGTGTCTTGCATCCATTCCGTATCCGGACCGCATCGATCATCGATCTTGAGGCTGAGCGAGTGCAGTCAGTCACTCAGACAGACTCTGACTCTGCAACGGCACTCGCCCTCGGAGAAAAAGGATCGACAAACACTGGTGCACACACTCGACTCTACAGTGAGTGAGTATGCGTGAGTGTGTCATGATTGCTTTATTTGATGTGACTCACCAATAGGCAGCAGTCAGTGAGTCACTGAATCTTGTCTTGTGTGACCCGACTGCTCTGTACTCTGATGGTGACCACCGCACTGTGGCCAGAGGAGACCAGAGCACAGTCAGGAGCTGCCACTGAGCTGACAGTGACTTTACTTTAACTTTACTAGTTTGGAGACGCAAGAGAGAGAGAGAGAGACACCAAAGTCAGCAATGGTGTCTCTTACATCTCCAAACTAGTAATAAAGTCAGCAGCAGTTCTGTTCTGGCCATTATTACAGCCTTGATGAGTGTCTGTGCACTGCAGTGCTGCTGCGTCACATGGTGGTAGTAGGCCCTGCCCTGGGCCTGCATAAGCATAATTTGGCGATGCAAGCCGGCTGAGACTCCATGATTTCCAACAATCAAAAACAAATGCAGCTCAAACATGTTTAACAAACACAGACTAGTATCTTTCAATCACGCGATCTCAGTGTCACGCCCCTCACACTACTTTAATTAGCAAGGCTTGCTGCCACAGGAATTTGTGCATTCGGTTTGCATGGTTTGTAAAGCGCCAAGAGGACGCTTTTTGAAAGCTGCAGAGCGCCTCGAGGCTTAATAAAAACATGAAATGCTAATAGCGATGAGATGCGGTGTTTGTGTGTGTGTGTGGGTACTACAGGCTTTTCTTGTCACAGCAATGATCTGAGGGAAGTGTATGCAAACGTTGTTGTGGAGTACGGGTGTGAGGAGATCGAGCTTCCTTTACGCTGCACATCTTGTTCTTTGTCAGTCCAGTATTTAGGAGGTAGGTTTCATGGGGATTGATTGGAATATGTTCAGGTCCGTTTTCTGCGTGTGTAATAAATCCGAGGCTAAACTTAGTTTAATGAGGCTAAGAAATACTCATTTTATAATTAGAAAGCATTGTAATCTGCAAAGCCGTGTAACTTACCTGGGGACATATCAGTTCATTAAAGATGTTAAATCTTGAATTTTCAGTGAGTGCTGAAAGCAGACAGTATTTGAAGCAGGCTCTACAACCCTGAATAAGCTTGACATTAAATATAAAGTAAAGCCAAGATAAAGAAAAACAGTTGGAGCCACATGATTTCTTCCAATTAGTTTATAGGTAGGGATACTGCTTGTATTATGTATTTGTTTTGTTACATTTCTGTATGTTTCCATATTTATGCTTATCGTTATTAATATTTGTTTTTGTTTTATGTTAAAAAAAAATGACGTTGGTACACTCTAATTCAGATGCTGCCCATATTCTAGCACCATATGCAGTCCAGTACAATGCACACAAACAGACATTTGAAAATATTCACATTTGCAATTCAAACAGGTGCACCTTTGTTTTTTTAAATGGAAATCTCATTCTTTTTTAATTCAACTTGCAGTAGTGTTGCTGCGCATAGATGTTGGCCTAGCAGCGATGATCGTGTTGCATGCCACAAGTTACTTTGCTTTAGGAGGGAAACAACCATTTCAACGCAACTTTTACAACGCACTACCATTACAACGAAACTTTTACAACGCAAAAACCATTACAACGCATGTATTTGCAACGCATGTTTTTACAACGCAGGTACCTTTACAACGCATACCATTACAACGTAAGTATTGGTAAGTATATAATTATATTTTAAATTTTATATCTTTGGGTTTTTTTAAGGGGTATTTTTAGGGTTCAGGGTCAGTTTTCAGTTTTTGGGTAAAGGGGCATTTTTAGGGTTCAGGGTCAGTTTTCAGTTTTTGGGTAAAGGGGCATTTTTAGGGTTCAGGGTCAGTTTTCAGTTTTTGGGTAAAGGGGTATTTTTAGGGTTCAGGGTCAGTTTTCAGTTTTTGGGTAAAGGGGTATTTTTAGGGTTCAGGGTCAGTTTTCAGTTTTTGGGTAAAGGGGCATTTTTAGGGTTCAGGGTCAGTTTTTAGTTTTTGGGTAAAGGGGTATTTTTAGGGTTCAGGGTCAGTTTTCAGTTTTTGGGTAAAGGTGTATTTTTAGGGTTCAGGGTCAGTTTTCAGTTTTTGGGTAAAGGGGTATTTTTAGGGTTCAGGGTCAGTTTTCAGTTTTTCGGTAAAGGGGTATTTTTAGGGTTCAGGGTCAATTTTTTGTTTTTGGGTAAAGGGGTATTTTTAGGGTTCAAGGTCAGTTTTCAGTTTTTGGGTAAAGGGGTATTTTTAGGGTTCAGGGTCAGTTTTCAGTTTTTGGGTAAAGGGGTATTTTTAGGGTTCAGGGCCAGTTTGGGGTTTTTGGGTAAAGGGGTATTTTTAGGGTTCAGGGTCAGTTTTGGGTTTTTGGGGTACAGGGGTATTTTTAGGGTTCAGGGTCAGTTTTGGGTTTTTGGGTAAAGGGGTATTTTTAGGGTTCAGGGTCAGTTTTGGGTTTTTGGGGTACAGGGGTATTTTTAGGGTTCAGGGTCAGTTTTGGGTTTTTGGGGTACAGGGGTATTTTTAGGGTTCAGGGTCAGTTTTGGGTTTTTGGGGTACAGGGGTATAAGGTAAAAATAAAATAAAATTAAATTTAAATTAAATCAATTAAATAAAATTAAATAAAATTAAATTAAATTAAATTAAATTAAATTAAATTAAATTATTTTCAATTATTTTAAATTAAAAAAAAATAATATATACTTACCAATACTTACGTTGTAATGGTATGCGTTGTAAAGGTACCTGCGTTGTAAAAACATGCGTTGTAAATACATGCGTTGTAAAAGTTTTTGCGTTGTAAAAAATTCGTTGTAATGGCATGCGTTGTAAAAGTATGAGTTGTAACGTCATACATCCCTTTAGGATGGTGTGATTATTCCCCAGTCTCCGTCATTCTCCTTTCTCTCTGTCCTATGCAAGATGGGTATCGCTAATGCTCCGAGTATTTGAGAAAACGTCAGAAACCACATCCCACTGCCTTTGCATGATGTGCATATGGGGTCTATAGCTCACGGTCACAGCTTTCAAGCATAAGGTTCGCCAGCGCACTTTAATCTCTACATATATATAGCCAGCATGGCAGGAAGTTGGAGTCATTTGCTATTCAAACACCTCGTTTGCTACACAGGGCTTCCTGTTCTTTGGTGCATTGTATCCTGACAACTGTATTCGGGTTTTCCTAGATGCAGACCTTTCATATATCTTTAAATTGCTTGTGGTTTGAAAGCTTGCTTGAGTAGACTGTTGCACTAGCAGTAATTCACCTTTCCAAGGATTTACGCAAATAGGGTAGGGAAGAAAAGGAGGGAGTTTATGGATGGAAAGTTTTGATATTTATTAGAAACGTAATCGCTGCCTTTGTAATAGACTGATAAAAGTAAAAAGGGGAAGGACTCAAACTCACCTCTGGGTTAATTCCTTACAGACTTAGTGAAAGGCAGAGGGAAATATGACATCCCTTTATTAATGTAATAACTGCACTTTAACTATTGCTTCTTGCTTCTTAAATTTGCTTGAAAATGCACAATTTACCCACTCTTTTTAAAAAATTTCACGGGGAGAAGCTTAAGATATTTGGTCTCGCTCGCCACGGTGCACTCCGATAAAGTTTACGCCTTACCACTTTCAAATGTCACCAGCCACCACTGCCACCACGCTGTGTTTGACAGAGCAGGGTCCATTAAGGCCCTGCACTGTCAATCACATTCACACCATGGTGTGCATTTGTGAACACACTCAAATCCAGGGATCCTGCTAACAGCAGCAAAAGGAGCAATTAAGAAAGCCACCTGAGATGAGGGGTGTAAAATGGCCTTTATCCCAACTGAGACTTTTGTGTGAGTGTCTGTCTTGCTTTTGTCTGGGTGTATGCCTGCTTGTGTGCACATATTTGTGTGTGTGTGAGAGAGAAAATGGCGACCGTTAAAGCTCTCTAAAGATGCAAGAAGGCAGCATGTGACGCTGTACAAAACCAATTAAGTCGAAGTCCCTGGAATAAGCCATCGTGGTATGAACGCGTGTACCCCTCCTCCAGCTGGTGGCCCGTCGAAGCAGTGGGGTCATTCGCATTGCAGATGACCACTAACCCCCATTTTAAAAGCAGGATGACCGCCTCTCGGCCATCGGTGTGGCCTGGGAGTCTGCCACTGTGGGTCATCTGCTGGTCTATTAGCTGTGTACTCTAAAATCCCCTGCCCCCCACCCTTCCTCCGCTTGCATAAACAGATCTGCATAGGAAGAGCTCCCTGCACAGACATAGGACCCTGCATTCACGGTGGTGCCAGACAGCGCACGATACCTGGCTTACCTTACCTGTAGGGAGATCAGGAGTTACCACCACAGCAAGGGGGCTCGATGGCTCAGTGCTGTTGAGTAACAGTACTACCTAGCATTAAAAACACAAAGAAATACAGCTCTGATGTCATCTGCTTGTATGCCCTTTGGTCCCTTGGTCTGCCGCTCATCTGCTTGTGTCAGAG
The DNA here is from genome assembly GCF_964261635.1 of Lissotriton helveticus. Taxonomy (NCBI): domain Eukaryota; kingdom Metazoa; phylum Chordata; class Amphibia; order Caudata; family Salamandridae; genus Lissotriton; species Lissotriton helveticus. The sequence continues at coordinate 1,051,844,377 of NC_136070.1, forward strand.
TGAATGAAATTGTGTTGTTGTGCGGCTGTGGCCATTTTCGCATAATTAGAGACTTCCCACATAATTCATCATCTGCCGCCTAATCTGCTGATGGTAACAAATTAAAATGTGTTTTTGGCTCAAATGGTTCAAAACGGAGCTACACATATTGCCGTTGAGTGGAAGACCCTTTGCAAGCTTGACTGGTCAAATTTCTGTTGCTCATTGCTATATTAGGGTGTTAAACAGGTACTAATGAGGTACAACAAATGCCCAGACAGTGCTAACAAGTGTAAAATTTAAAAAAATATAAAGAAATACTATCAGAAAATATGCAGCATTACGCTGCATAATTTGCTTTTTCTTGTTGCATAATTTACTAAGCCTGCCACATAATTTGGCCCTCCATTCTTCATAATTCCAGTGGCCCTGGCTATAGCACAGTGCAAAGTCATCCAGGAGATGGATTCTTGGGAGACAATATATCCAATTAATTGGTTGGTCTGACACGCGCTTTTGATTAAATGCTGAATCCAAAAATGTGTCTTATACCATGCAAGGTAAGTATTGTGCATAATGTACTGTGTTTACGGTTGAAAAAAATGCTGTCTTTTGTTCCCCTAGGAGGTGCTTTTAGTGTTTGGCTTGTTTTTGTCCCATGGCCCTTCCATTTGGCCACATAGGTTCCCCAAGGTGCCCCTTTGGCAGCTCTAAGCCCCTTGTGCCTGACGCTATTGCAGTTTTGACTCAGTCATAAATTGACTCCAACACAAGGCCCAGGTTACTCCCTGCAATCATTTGGTTGCCAGCGTGGAACTAGGAAGACTGAGAGAGCCCTGTATTATTATTATTAATGGTTTTTATTGAGCGCAGACATATCACCCTGTTGGGTCTCATGGCGCTGTTACGCTGTTATGTATGCCATTGATTGTTGGAATAAATTTGGAATGAATGACAACAAATTGTTCAGGACGGCATTTGTTTTAGCACTTTGTGAAAGCTGATAATCTAAATCATTGAGACTGACATGCCTTTATTTAATTGCCTCAAGCTGTGCATGGTGCGAGCCACACTGTTAAAACATGGTATTTCAAGCTGGTATTTATTTTCGAGGTGAACTCGGTGTGCCCATAACTTTCAGCGTGATCTTTGTGTGCACCATGTAGCCGGTTCTTGCCACCGAGATACACATATTTAATGCAAGTGGGTGTCTTTTGCCATTCAGGAGTCAGACATCACTTAAGAGGAAGTTGGCAGGTTTTGGAGGTTATTTGTGGTCACTCTCCAGGCCCTCAAGCAGTGTCTCTTAGAGCTGAGATTTCCATGAAAGTCTTATAGTCTGAATTCAGCACCTGAGCATAATAGGACGGTATGTATGAAGCTCTGTGGTTATACTGAATAAGCAGCTACCTATGTTATGCCATCTATTTATGTAATAACTGCACTTTCACAATTGCTTTATTAACCTTCCTGCTTTCTCAAATTTGCTTGAAAATGCACGATTTTTCTTCTTTTTTTTCAAAAATTTCTTGGGGGAGTTATCCACCCAAACTCCCCTGTTGGAGTTCGAACTCGCTCGCTACGCTCGCTCGCTATGGTGCTGTTTGCAAATCACTTTGCGGCCCACCACTTTCAAATGTCACCCACCGCCCCTGTCCATTTTGCATCTTGCTGCTCATTTCCAACCTCTATTCTGCCTCTTTCTGCTCGTTTCTCACCTTTATTTTGCCACTTTCTACTCATTGATGAGGGTTTTACTGACTTTTTTCTGCTTGTTATTCTGGCTCTTTCTGCTTGTTTCTGACCTTAATCTTAATTCTGCCTCATTCTGCTCCCTTCTGACCTTCGGGACAGCAGGGGAGCCTCAAGGCCCTATGGCCCCTGCCTCCTGCAGGAGTCATCGTTGCTGCTGCATGCCGGGAGCTGCTGGAAATGCAACTCCCTGCGTGCAGGAGCAATACTTCCATCTCTTTCCCTGCCCGTATGTGTGCAGGCAGAGAAAGAGATGAAATCTCCACTTCCAGTGGGCGGGAGTATTTTGGCAGCTCCCGTCCACTCGAATCAGAGTGTTTGCTTTGGTGTGAGCTGTCACAGCTCCCGGCAAGCAAAGGCAAACAGCTGTGTCCTGCCCCCTTTTCTTTTTTAAATGTTTTTCTGGAGACTTGCCGTAAGCCGAGTCCCAAAATACCTGCCAACACTTCCTGGTTGAAGTTTTGGCAGACAATCCGATCTCTGCATGAGATCGGGAGGGTATACAAATTCTGTTTCATTTAATATCTCCAGAAATACTGAACGGATTTACACCAAATAACAAAAGGTTTCTTTCTGACTAAGAGCTACCTTTCCGCCAAATTTGGTGTAATTCCGTCCAGCGGTTTGGATTGTAGTTGTGTCTAAGATCTCTATGGCAATTAACATGGGAAAAATACTTTTTTGACCTCTCCCTTTTTCTCAGCCCCCGCTTGATGGATTGCTCTGAAATGTCGATGCACAACTAGAATCACTTGTTTTGGAAAATTTTGTGAGGATTCCCCAAACTGCCCCAAAGGTATAGGCAAGTCAAAAAAAGCTCTTCATATGGAAAACTGGTCCTAACTATAACTACCTACCGGCGACCACCAGTAGATAATATAAATATATATATATATATATATATATATATATATATATATATATATATATATATATATATATATTGTGCTGTATTGCAACACGATAATAAACCATGCATTGACCATGATATGGTAATGGGTAATATTCAGGATGCATGCTATATGTATATAAGTACCACTGTATGTAATACAACATGTTGTAAAGGTCAACATGCTGAAAAACAAGCGTGTTAAAGCATGTGTAGTAAAGACTTACCTTGACCTCTAATATTGCGACTAGTTCAGACTGCTTCTGTGTGTGTGCTGTCTCTAGTGAAAGGGTGAGGAAAACCCATGAAAAGGACTTGTTATCTCTAACAGGTCCATTCTATTCCCAAAGAGATACCTTTTCCAGGTAAGTTACAGGAGCAATTCAAGGGAGGCCTCTTGGTTTCCCTGAACCATGTGATAGGTTGGTGTTTGTGTATTGCTTGGGGCCAAGATTAATCTACTGGGTGTGACGAAGATTAAATGGCAGTGCACCAATTGCTTGCAATTTTGCCCAATAAGAATACTAGAATCTTCAACTCCTAGCCTACACTTATTGTTACCGTGCAGAAAAATAGATTTATATTGTCATTTGTCTCACATGATGGAGTATAGGCGATGGATGGTGCCACATCCCCCCTTTCACTTTTGAGAAAAATATCTTTCTCATCACTACAATAACATGACAAAAAAAACTTTTATTTAGTCAGCAAATTACATATTGGAAACCAAACTCATTCTATAAATTAGGCCGGGGCGGTGAACTCCGCTCCGTTCGTGGAGTTTTATGCACTCCGCACTCCGCGGAGCTTGCGGAGTGCAGAAAACTCCACTTCACGTAGTGCAGTGGAGCTTTTCCCCACTCGCGAATGATAACTTCATGAGCGGGAGCTGCCGCTCGGGTAGAATTTCTACCCGAGCAGCAGCAAGACTAGCGCAAATGGCAGTTCGCACTGCACTCTGCCACTTATGGTACTATTTAGAGTTTTTTTTGTCACTTCACGGAGTTCCACATAGAAAAACTCCGCGAACTATGCCCAAGGCCATCTATAATTTAAAAATATGGAGTGAATACCAAAAATGGTCATCCGTTCAAAGGAAGAAGTGGCGACAACAGGAATGCTGGAGAATTAATTTACTGTGCTTTTAGACTACCTATTCAACTTTGTGTAGAAGGGCACACGAAGAAATAGGATGGCAAATCCACTATTATACAATGTGAGTTTGATGTCACGGTATAAATTTAATATGAATATAAACACTGTAAAGTATGAGACAGAAATATAAAATGGTCAAGTTGTTAAGCAGTGCATTAATGTTAAACAAACTTAGTGTCTTTTAAGGTCACTAAAGAATTCACAAGATGTGTGAGAAAGCAGTAAAATATGATTTGATATGTAATTCATTATCTCTAACTTTCATCAATTACTTTATTTTTTAATGCGCATTTCAGATCATTTGATCATATTTAGTTAAATCACGGGACGATGGTGCACAGATCTTTTTGCTACAATGTTGAAGTACAACTACTAAAAATGCAAGTCTTGATTTCCCAGCACTGTTGCCAAGCATCTGGCATATTATTTGATAATATTCAATGCAAGCTGTTAATATTCCGATGATGAGTTAATTGCATCTGACATACATGAAACGCACAGTGTAGCATTACTAATTTTGATAAATTCCCCTGTAGATCATTCGAGGGTAATAGTTAATGACCCAACGTTACAGGAGAAAACATTAATCTCATTTTGAGAAGGGTTACAATTGTTTTTGAAGAGTCGTTTAGAAAACGACATGGGACATTACTGTGTTCCTGTTCAGTTCACTAAAATGTAAATAATAGGTGATGTGAAGAAACATCAACTTTGTGCAACTCAACTGGGATGCTTCATGAACCATCGTTTTTATTCATTGTCAGTTTTTAAACATATCCATCATTCAAATGAAAGAGTCGCAGGAGTTAATCTTTGGCTTAGTTGTTGATAATAAATTAATGAAGTACCGAGTTATTTTGCTTAGCACTTTTTAGCAAAGTGACAACGATAACATAAAGGTGAAAAATAAGAAAAGACAGGGACCAAATGTCATAACGTATATTTGATAAGCTAACCTTTCTAGCCCAGTGTTACAGTGTTATCAACTTCAAGGGGATTAAACACCGAGCGGCCTGCTAAGATTGGATACTTTTACATTGGGATCAAATACCTATCTTTGCAGGGCTTGCATTAGTCCATGGACCTGACAGACGGAATTTTCATACATCAACATTTAGGAAAATTGTAAATCAATCAAAGAACCTCCTTAAAGATGTGGTATCAGAGACGTGCACGCACGTGATTCAAGATAGCTGCCCCCCCCCCGTTCACTTTCTACGCATTGGCCCTTAAACAATGTTTTTTTCAGCAGTTCTTGGCCTGACTTATTGGAAGGGGTGTTTCTTGTCTCCTGTTTCCTCTCCGACCTCTTCAGTCAGGTAAAGCTCAGAATTCCAGTCAGGGGCGGGAGTATTACACTGGGAAAGGGTGAGGCTTCGGCCTGATCACTCCCATTGGCAGTTTTAGCTTCTGCACCTCTATTTTTTAAGGTATTTCCTTATTGTTCATTCTCTCCTGCATATTTGTTTCTTTTTGACTGCTGAAATTTATTTTAAGCAATATGGAGACCAAAAATATGCAGTTGCAACATAATAAAAGGAAACAAATTATTTGTCCTCATCCAGTTAAATCTAAAGTGGTGGGGGTTGCTGAACCTTCTTTGTTTTTGCTATTTAATGAGATTCAGCCAAATTGCATTTCCACTGATTCTATTGCATCAGAAATTAAGAACTTGCAAAAAGATATGGCTAGCATGTCAATGAAAATATCTGACAATGCAACTAAAATCCAATGCAATAAAGTCAAAATTGACTCTTTCTCACCGCTCGTGGCTAAGATATCTCCTATGTCTATCCTTCTTCTTGATTCGGGAAATCGTAACAGTGTGGAGAAGTGTGGCTCAGGGGTTAGAGGCAGCAGACCCGGAAGCTGAGATTGGTCCTGGACCAGGGTTCAATTCCCCGCCTCGGCGGTGTCTTGGGCTAAAAATTCCACGGACTCGATAATTCTCGCCCCGGTGCCTCCTCGACTCACAGGTTCACACTCTGCGACTCTGGGCAATAGCTTGCTTAATCTCCACAACGGCCCCTCGCGGCGGGATGCCTGACTTTCAGTTTGTGGATACCCTGCTATCTCACAGGGGAATACCAGGAAGGGTTCCCTAAGCAAGCGCCGGGAAACCCACTGCGGGTAGCTGTGCGCTATATAAGCTCAACTACATTTACATTTTCATTTACAATATAACCTGTGTATTTTTAATTTACCTGAAGATGTAGAAGGCAGTGACTGCAGGGTACATTTGGAGAACCTACTACCTGGTCTTTTGCGCATAAAATGTTCTAAGAAATTGATAAAGCGCTTAGGATACCTTCTCATTGTAATCCACATCTTACTAAAGTGCGACACCACCATCATTTAGTCTTGATTAGAAAAGTGGCACGTGAGATTCCCTCGTTAATGGTAAATGGCAATAACATTTTTATTCACCAGGATTTTGCTAAAGAAATTGTTAAGACTCGCAAAGAATTTACTGACATTCACCCACAGTTACGAAGTCTTGGATTTAAATATGGTCTTTTTGATCCTTCCAACAATGGAAATCGGGAAAGATGGCTTTTCAAAATCCTTTCAATGACCTGAAGACCTGCAGACTTTTTTGGATCAACATTCTTAGCTTCCTATGGATACACATGAGACTGCTACTTGATTATAAATGTATTAGTTTTTCTAGCTAACCTAATTTTTTAATTCCTTACAGGGCTCTAATGGTTCAGTCATGTTTGCAAATTGTGTGCACATTTCAATATTGTTATATATGTTATGTTTTGTCATTTTCTATGTATCTTTCCTTTCTTTTTCTCCCATCTGTCTTTTTCTAGAGCTACTTCTTTTCCTTTTATGCTTCAAAATGTAATCCCTCTTCTTCTTTCTATTTTCCCTATCTCACTATGGCTAACATTAATAATTTTTAACTTGTTTCATTGAATGTTACGGGTCTAAGGCATCCTGTAAAACGTACAAAAATTTGAGAATATTTAGGTAGCCATAAATCTGATATCTGCTTCATTCAAGAGACACATATTAAAGAAAAAGTGTTAGCTTTTATGAAGAAAAAGTGAGTTGAATCTATTATTGCTTCTCCCACGGTAGGCAAAAGAAATAGTGTTGCTATCCTTTTCACAAAAAGAGTGCATTGTCAAATATTACGTAAATCAATGGACACAGAAGGTAGATATACTATAGCAAAAGTTAAAATTCTAAATACAGTTATGTTTTTAATTAATGTATATTGAGCAACAGTTTATGACCCTTATTTTTGTTCTATTCTAAACACTGAAGTTCTAAAGTTGGGTAACGCTCCACTTATAGTTGGAGGAGATTTTAACATTGTACATGACCCTTTATTAGACAGATCATCTCACACTAAATTGTGTTCACCCAGAGCATTTTTAACTCTAAAATCTTTTATTTAAACAACTAAGTTGGTGGATATTTGGTGATTGCATTATCCTACTGAAAAATCGTTCACTTAAACCCACATAATTCTTATTCAATATTAGACTAGCTATTAATTTCTCGACAATAAATGTATTCAGTTGTTACTCCTAATATTTGTAATAACAATATTTCTGATCATGCTTTGGTTTCTATGGTATTGCAACTTGACTAAAATTTTAAAGCTCAATCCAGATGGCGTATGAACACCAACATTATTCTGAATGACTATAATGAACCAAAAATTCTAAATGCACTTCAAGTTTACTTCCAGTATAACCCAGAAAGCTCTACGTCTATGGTGAAAAGATGAGTTGTTAGCTTATATTAGAGGGACTTCCATTTCTCTTATGGCACCTGAAAACAAAAACCTTTAATTCCAAAACTAAAGATTTAGACAAACAAATTGCAAAACTTGAAAGACTTTTTATCACTTCTAATGATCCTCAATTCAAAATAAAATTAAAAAAATTGCATTATGAATTTAATTCAATTTTAAGTAGAAGAGCTGGTATACAACTTTCTAACTCTAAAGCCAAATTTTGTTTTAATGTCAACAGATCTGGATGACTCTTGGCCAACTATTCACGTATTAAAAAATGAAAAAACTCTAATAAATTCAATTCATGGTCCAAAATTGTAAAATTGCACTGTCACAAAACAATATTGTTAATGAATTTTTAAATTATTACTCTAATCTATAGAATAAGCCTCAATTCGATGCTCTCTCCCTGGTTGATCATTTTTTATTAACCTGTGGATTACTTAAATTTCCTCAGTTGACCAAAGATAACTTAGATGTTCCTATTACTCAAGAAGAAATACAATTTGCTAATAAATCTCTTAAACAAAAGAAATCCCCAGGTCCAGATGGATTTCCTGTAGAATTTTATAAAGAATTTGATTTGCAACTTATTCCTCATTTGTTTAAACTATTTTCCCTTTTTAATACTTCTGGTTCAACTTCAGGATCTTTTACTGGAGCCTTGATTGTTGGTTTACCGAAACCTAACAAAGATCCCACACTTGTATTGAATTACCGCCCTATTTCCTTAACCCCTTCCACGCTGATGACGAGCTCAGCTCGTCATGAGGTACACCTCTCGTACGCTCATGACGAGCTGAGCTCGTCATGTAACGCGGTATTTTTAAAAAGTCAGCGCACAGCGGGAAAACCGCTAGCTCTGATGCGGTTAATAAATCAGGATTGTAAACTATATGCTAAAAATCTTGAAACGTGATTGACCTCCATATTGGATTCTCTTATCCATCCTGACCAATCTGGTTTCATGAAAAATAGATATTCTGTTAACAGGGAGCATCGATTTGCAGCTTTATGTTCCTTGCCGCATGTCCTCTCCTCTTTTGCCCACAATGCAGTTGAATTCATACTTCGGTTCTGTTGAGCCTCATGAGTGAATGTGATTTTCTGTTATTTTAGATTTTCTTCTCTAGTTATAAAGTATTGATATTGTCCCTATTTTTCTTGGCCATCCCACTAATCATAATTCCTGTGAATGCAGACCTAAGTCCCATATACGTGGGGAGACAAGCCTGATCATTTATTATTGGAAAAGACGTGCTTGATAGATTTCTAATTACATTAATGGAGGTTTTTCTTACCATGCATGAGCTCAATGTTCATTGCTCACTCTCTGTTCATATCACTGGTCTTGCAAGGATGTACAGCAAGGATGTAAATGTGTTATCAGATATTAATAACAGTTCTTTATTTGTCGCCAAGGCTTGCTATAGGTATACTCTGTCAATCAGGAGGAACTGAAAAATGTGCATAGAGTTGCAAACAGAGTGTGATGCCACTATTGTCCAGGGCAGGTTTATTAAAAAGTTGCAGCACAGACTGGAGAGATTTGAGTGGTCTCAATTTTCACCTTGGCTGTCCATTTATGATGCTACCAATAAGGAGGTGAAGTCCTTGGTAAAGATGATGGTTACCTATGTGGGATGGAACACAATTTCTTATTAAAGTTGCTACAGAAGTTACAATATTTTCCTGTTTTGGGTTAGTAAATATTAAAGCACAAATGGTGATGTTTGCAATACATGTAAGCAGGGGCAGTCACTCAGGGCATCATTCAAAACCATGGTTCTTTTGTCCGAAGGAACAATCCAGTCCAAACTGCCAAGCCAGGTACTCTATGAACCACAACACAAGCAGCCCAAAACCAGTGTCAGCCTCATTGCACCTCTTCAATCAGGTGTAACTTGGTTTCAGTTGCACAGTGGTCATGGGGTCCATGTCCAGGAATACCCTTAGTCACTCAGGGTGTTACATCAAACAAACACAAGGTGATAGGACATCACTCTTTAAGCAGAGATGTGGGTACCTTGCTCACTGTGCCATACACTCCAAGCATATCTTACTGACATGCTCTAACAAGGTCGAAACAGGTGAGTGGTTGCTTATGTTGCCTTCTGGAGGGGACTGTGTCTCGCAGTTCAGGATAGACTTCCCATGAACAGCAGGTCAGTATTGATTTGCATTAGGCGGGCCTTTGTCTAGAATAGCACAGTGGCAAAAAATGGGGAGTTGAAATGCAAGCCTGAATGACTGCAGTGTTAAACCTTTTGCAAGCATTCTTCCCATCATCTTTGTGTGACTGGTGGTGCACCTTAATAGGCAAAGTGTAAGCCTAGAGGTGGATCCCATGCGTACCGTGCCATAGGATCCAAGCTATATTTTACTAGCGACTAACAAGGCTTTTTTGCAACATACCTTCCATTATCTTTTGTATGATTGCAGGGTTTGAATATTGACAGCTTAGTAATGAAGTCTAACTTTTTGTAAATAATTTACTAAGCATCTCCCAACACTGCAGTTTCTGTAGATACAGTAGAGAAAATGGACTATTTTAGTAATAAGTGTTATAATCCCATTTCTTTTTGGCATGTATCAGGTCACTTCTTTCACCTAAGATGTTCTCATGAAAAAAGCTTCTCCCAAGCTTATTCTACTTTACGGAAAAAATATCAGATCACCCTTCACTTTTTTTACAGTAGTCTAGAACTGTCCTTCTTTTGACAGGGTGGTTCAAGTGCTTCTCATTTAGACACAAAACTTATATATATATATCTTATAGCCATCATTTTTCATTAGCGGCCACAAAAGTAATTTGTTTAGCTAATATTGAAATTATTTCAGTAAATGTAGAATTAATAAATCCAGCTAATTGGTAACCAGTGCAACAGGGCTAAACAATCAAATTGGGGCCTCAGACCCCACAGAGAAACATTGTATTATCACTTGTATATTTGTAGAGTAAACGCTTTGCACAAAGTTAATACAATTAAAATATAAAATGAAATCAAAAGGGAATACAACCAGTGAAGGAATATAACCCTATTAATAAAATCAATCCCTCCTTTCTCCTTCTCCCCCACCCATCTCTCATAATTAAGAGTTATGGAGTGAGCAAGAGAGTCGGCATTCCAAGAACTCAAAAACATTCTGAATAACATATTACACAATTGCACTTAGCATTGTGTAGTAACCATTAGTAATAAATGACACAGTACTTTTAGATGTCAACACTGCCTTCCCAGTGCGTATGACGGCCATTGGCTGACACTGGAATGGCCATAAAGGACCCTCTCGTGCTTTTCACCAGAAGGATTCCTTTCTAAAATATTTAGCTCGGGCTGTTTGGAAACAGTTCCCCAAGAAGCCTGAGTTTGTTTGTGTTCTTCCTTTGGTAATGACAATCAGCATGCAGAGTGCGCTGATGTAATTACGTCCAAAGTGAAAGCAAAATGAGCCATTTGGCATGTATTAGTTTCACTGCATCAGTGTTCAGGGCATATCTCAGCCCGAGCACTGATTGTGTTGGGTAAGGTATCATTGGACAGGGGAGAATCTCACCTTTCTAATTGTATCTCTGCCCAGTGGATCCTTGTTTGTGGGCTCACCGAAGGAAAGTAGTTAACAAGCAGAGATTCACTCACTAGCCACCAGGGATTTGGGGGGACAACCGCTCAGGCAAGGTCTTGATCTCCCCCTGAACCACGAAAAATGCTCAGTCTTTCTGCCCTCTCTGGGTGGATGGGGGTGATTAGCCCTAATCACGGGGGGGAGGTCACAAAGTCCAATATAACTCAGGGATTAAAAAAATGACAAAAGTGGGAGCTGCACACTGTGGCTTGTTCCCACCCCAAAAAGGGGCAAACATTCTTACTCCCAGAGGGTGGAACAATAAGTCTACTGGACGCTAGACAAACATAGGAAAAAACATAGGAGGGGGGTCTTCCTACGCTAGGTATGGCCTTGCCCCCATTTTAAAAAAGGGTCTTTCTGGCACCTGTTGGGGTAAAGAGGGGCAATTACCCCCAATCTGCCCCCCTGGGGGCACAAAGCCTATTACACATCAGGGATAAAACTAAATTAAAAAAGTAGGTTTGGGGGCTGCCAATCAGGGGCATGGGCATGGCCTTGCCCCATCCCAAAAAGGGTGCAACAGTCTTTCCGCCCTTACTGGGGAGAAGATTGGAGCTGTGTCCCAGTCTGTCTTGCCAGGAAGGCAGAAAGACCACTAGATACCAGGGAATTTAAAATGGCACCAAACAAACAAATGAAGGGTATGTCTTAAGCTGGCATATAGCTATGCCAGGGTAAGAAGTACCCTTCATTCGTTTGTTTTGGGGCAAAAGCATCCGTTTGCCTTCCCTAGGGGAAGATAGGAGGTTTGTCCCAATTGGGTAGGTTACTACAAATCTGCCCCCTGGATGGGATAGAAACCTTACTAGACACCAGAGAGCTTGTATTTGTGACAAAAGAAAGGGTGCAGGCCTTGTACTCTGGGACTGACCACTTCCCCTTCCCAAAAGGGACAAACCAGTTGTCCCAGGGGCAAGCAGGGGGTTTGCCTCCAGGTCGCCCCTGGCGGGAGGAAGAAAACCCACTGTATGGTAGGAAAATACATTTCAATAAAATAATAGGGATGGTCTGTCAATCCTGACATCAGTCCCCAACCTCACCTCAACAGTCTTTCTGATCTCCTGCTGACTAAAACATCCCATCCCAATGACAATCAATAAGACATTTGATTCTTTTGAGTGTTGTTTTTACATATGGGCCAGGAGAGTGGGGCTAAATTCCAGATCATTTCACCTTCCATGGTGAATGGCTGCATTTTTGGGGTTTCGCAAGGACACCACCTGGGGAAACCTACCAGAATCAAAAATTTCTGAAAACTAGACCCGAGGATTCCAAAGTGGTCTGCTTTGTGTGGATTTCATAGCATTTTCTTACTGACAATGCCCTGCAAACCTCAAACATAGTCGGACATCACACATGTTCCTTGCATTTCTGTGATGTTATCTTTCTACCATTCAACATTCCCACACTTGTATGGCTGGGTCTAGTGCCCACAACAAAAATAGAGCAAGGCAAGGCCAATGGTAGTCCTGACAGGGGACTCCCAATGACCTTGGTTTGATCCTTTACTGTTGCAAACACAAGGCCCAGCCATACAAATGGGGCACCATTTTTTTCACTGGGTGGTGGGAAGTTTGTGGATTCCTGTGGATTGTGGAGGTTTCCACCACAGAAATGTAAGGAAAATATAAGGAAAATACCTAATTTTAGGCAAGGCTTGAGGTTTGAAGAGCATTGTGGGTAAGAAATACTTTTTGGATTCACACAAGGCACACCACCATATAATTCCCTGTGTGCTTCGTTTTTAAAAATGCCTTCAGTTGGCAGGTTTCCATGAGTACGGCTGCTAACCCCATAGCTGATCTCTCTCCATAGCTATTTAGGCATTTTGTGTCATGGTATCTTGGTTAACTAACACAAGTAGAATACTGTTATTATTGGGAGATCCGGCTGGTACGACATTTATAGATCCCCACAGATTCTGGAACTTTACCGCATAGAAATGTGAGGAAAATATGGTTTTTTTTTTCAAAGTTTGAGGTTTGCAGGGACTTCTAGGTAGGAACACCTGGTGAGAACGACACAAGTCGCTCCACCCTGGATTCCCCGAGATACCTATTTCTAAGAAATCTTCAGGTTTTCTAGGTTTTCCTAGGTGCTAGGTGAGCAAGGGCTCAAAATCAACAGCTACAAACTTTGCAAAAAATGGGTCATTTTTTAGTATAAACATGTGATGTGTCCATGTTGTGTTTTGGGCTCTTCCCTGTCGCAGGTACTAGGCCTACCCTCACAAATGAAGTACCATCTTTATAAGGAGAATTGGGGGAATTCTGGGTCATAGGGAATTTGTGGCTCCCTACAGAGTCCAGAACTTATCTTCACAGACAGCTGAGGAAAATGTCTGTTTTTTGTCAAAGTTTTAGATTTGTGAGGGCATCTGGGTAGGAAAACCTGGCAAGAATCATGCATGTCACCCACCCTGGATTACCCTGGGTGTCTTGTTTTTAAAATTGTGCAGGTTTTGCTGGGTTTCTTTTGACAAGAGTGACAGTTTTCAGTGGAAAAATGTGATGTGTCCATGTTTTTTTCTGACCCCTTTCCTGTGGCAGGCAGTAGTCCTACCCACACAAGAGAGGTGCCATTAGTATTTAGAGACTTGTAGAAACACAGAATTGTAGAACATTTGGTTTTATCAATAGGATTTTTTCTGCGTTTGTGCCTTCCAAATGTAAGCCAGTGTGTAAGAAAGAAGCTATTTTGAAAAAATGCTCTATGGATCACATACTAGTATAGATACCCACAACTTCAGAGATGTACGAAAAACCAGTGCTCCTAAAAACAGCCTCTGCTGCACATTTTAGAAATATATAGGTTTTCTTTGTACCCATTATTTTTTCTATACTCTGTGAATAATGAAAAACCATTGTACGATTCAGCTCGGTTGCTGACTCTGGGTACATCAGGATCTTAGACAATCTAAAAACCCTTTATGTCCCCCGCAATGATAAGAGCTATATTGCTTTTGTAAATTGAACATTGTGAGAAGACATTCCAGTTGAAAGTGTTATCACAAATGGCCGTTTTTCCTACTTGTTTTCAAGATAATTTTATTGCAAAGGTTAGGTTTTTAAGAAAACCTTGAGGGGTCTACAGAAATGACCCTTTTCTCAATTCAGAATGTTGTTCACTTGTTTAGAACTCTATAGCTTCCCGAGCTCAAACTGTTTTCCACCACAAACAGTAAGTGGGTTGAAAGTACAAACATACGGAAACTGAGCTACCTCTTAGAAATACGCTAAAACTGTGGTAAAAAAATAGTTTTTCCCATACAACTCTGCATGTTCCTGAAAGTTGGGAAGATGATGACTTTAGCACAGCAAACCATTTGTTGATGCCATTTTTAGAAACAGAAAAATTACACTTTTTTGTGAAGCTACTCTAACGTGCCAAAAATTGGCTCACTACTGGCATGAAAAAGCCTCAGCAGTTAAGGGATTAAAGAAAGATAAAGATTTTTAACAATAAATAGCACATTGAAACAATAGCCCTGTGTAGGAACTCTTGGCATCAATGTCTTAAAAAGAAATCAAAATCTTAAACCACAAAGAAACCTTATTTAAATGTTAAGTAACCACTGTTTTGATATTACCACACAAATTGTAAACTGGACCATTTTTATATCTTCATAAACCTAATTAGGTGTTTGTAAAAAAACACAACATATACAAATTAGCTGCATATACACTTTGGGGTTTATTAGGATGCCCGCCCGCCACCCTTTCGGTAATGTGGACCGCACGCCTACAGGGCGGGGGTGCAGATTTTGGCATTAGGATGCGCCCACCACACAGGCGGGCGCATCCTGTATATTTACCATTGCGGCGGGCGGAGCTGAAATCTCCGCCCGCCGCAATGGTAAAAATGCACGTTGTGCAATTCAAGGCACAACATGACAGGCTCCGCGCGGTGCCTGCCATGTTGCACATTGAAATGCGGGGGGGTACCATAGGTACCCCCCATGTGCACTCCCCAAGCCCCGGACTCCCAGGGGGCCCGCAAGGGGCCCCCGCAGGGAGTCTCCGCATGCCTTTGTAAATGCCCATAGTAATATGGCGGGCGGTGTCTGACAGACACCGCCACCATGTCACTCATTTACCGCTCCGGCCGCCTGGCGACCCTGGCGGAAAACAGGCGGGCGGTGTTTGACACCGCTGCGGTCCCCCCGCCATCCAAATATGGCGGGGGGAATTGGGCAGTGGATGTCGGGCGGAATTCCTCCGCCAGGCTGGCGGTGGCCACCGCCAGCCTGGCGGAGGAAATCCACCCGACATCGTAATGGGCCCCTTTGTGTTAGCAAATCTTTGGATGGAATTTAATCTTGAAGTTGCATCCAGTAGGATTGCAAACCATTGAAAGCCAGCCAATTCAGGCAATGATATCATGTAATAGAATTTTGTTTCAAAAGATTTCAAGCCCCTTTGAGTGAGCAAAAACCAACGGTTTTATTTTCTTCATACCCCTGAGTTGGGCAAAAAAGCCTGTGAAAGAGAAAGATAAACATTGTTTTTGTATTTTTTTAACGGCAGATAAAGTTTTCTTCGATTAATTGTTTCTGTAGCATAATCCCAGGAGATTCTGTAATTTGTCATTTTGTCATTTTCCTACATTACTTGACACACTTTTCTCAAGTGGGCAAGAATCAGCTCTGATGCTGGAATCATATGTGGTGACATATGAAGGGTCACAGTTGGTTGGAGGAATTCATTGTGTGTGCTAGGATCATTTGGGCAATCTCAATCTCACATTTTCTATCCAAGTAAAACCCAAGGGTAGCTGGAATAAAAATATCTAGGAAATTTAACTGATAGTTTTTATTTTCAGCTCTTTCAGGTAAGTCAAAGATGTGAAGGTTTCATCTCCTATTTTGATCTTACAAATCACAGATTTCCCTTAGTCAATGTTGGATACTACCTTTTGTAGCATTAGCTGAATTCGTTAATAGCATGTCTGATTCTTGCAGCAAGCTGATTCTAGGTTTAGTTTTAGTCACTCTCAAAGTGTAATTAATCTCTGAAGATCCTTCCATATGCCAGTCATATTTGCTTGCATCAGGTCGGTATTAGTTGTAGTGCTATATACCAGATCATTACATTTATTGAGCTTTTTCATTATGATTTTAGTGGTCATACACTGTTCACCTTTTTCCTCAATGGGGGAGCACGTCATTGATGGTTCATCTTTCCTCCTCTTTAGCCCTTGCTTCTGATTTTTAACAATGCTGACCACCATATAGTAGAGGGACAACTCTTTCAAGTAAATCGTGTAAATCAAATAACTTATGTTTATTCAGTAGTAATCATATTTATTGCTGGTTATTAAATGTTTTACATCCTTCTTAATTCTCTCTCACCTCTTTCTTCTCTTTTCAGCACTGTCTCCTAAAACAATTCTAGTGTAATCTACTATAATGTGACCCAAATTATGGAGAGAATATGGAGAGTATACATGTAGTAAGAATATGGGCCCTGATTTACAAAGCATTTGCATGGTCCTTGTGTGCGTAATGTGACGACCAAGGACAACACAAAGGCTTCAGTAAGATTTTAAATGCCATGCAGGGGCAATTTGTGCCACTTTGTGCGACTTTATAAAGAAATGTAATGGAATGCCCCAGCTTGCGGCTTCGAGCTGGTAGACGTTCCATGGGTGTGTCATGGGTATTCTCATGCATCAATCCATGGGTCTTATGCAATTGCTGATTTACAAAGGTGTGGAAGCATAGGATCGCATCAAATCAGTACGCCATCCCAGAGGATAAACATCGTTTTCTATCCTCATTATTTCCCCTTTCTATGCGTGATGCATTCTGCATCATTCTGCATCACATAATGAAAGAGGAAAATGCCCCTTTGGATTGTTTTTATGCAGGAATATTTTCCTTCCTGCACAGAAACAATCCTGCTTGTACCACAGGCAACCTGGCACACAGTCCACCAGCGCCAGAAGAGAGCAGAAATGCTTCATATCTTTGTATATATGGAGAATTTCTGCTCTTTCCCTTTAATGCAACACAGCACAACAAGTTCCCTTGCCGCACTGCCTTACGTGAAATAATAGTAAATAAACACCATAATCTCACTAGTTTACTCCCTTGGAAAGAACATTGTTTTGTACTTTGGCAGCTTTTTCAATGTCGTAAATTGTGCTGTAAATCGGGCAGTTCAGATTTTATGCCAATTTTATCTCGTTTTAATTCTCTAATACTGTGTACAGGTACAATATAGTACCTTTAAAGCCTCTTTATGTGCAGATGACATTCTCTTTGGTTATCTGACACGCTTTCTGCCATATGATAGGTACCTATTTTAGTGACTGTACCACATGTATACTGCACCGTTCTTAATGTGAAAAACGAAACGTGATGTAAGTAGGGTTTACAGGTTTTTCTAGGCTTGATCAGCAAGTAGCAGCTGCACGGACCGACGAGTATAAACATCGTGGCATCTCTGACTTTGATTAATTAGCCCTTTTACCTCCTTTCGAGTCACTGGATCGAGATAATTTTGGAGGCTGAATAATTACTTCCATTGACATACATGTTTACAGTGTGCATGGGTGCGGGCGCTCACATTACGAGTCTGCAGTGAGCATCAGCCCCATATTTTGGAAGAACGTACAGGATCGGCAGTAGCAGACAGGCATTGGTCATTCTACACTAACAGGAATGAACCACAACCAGAAACCTCCTCAGGGTGTGCGCAGGGTTTTGTAAACCTGGAAAGAAAACAACACAAGGTTACGTTTTGACGTGTGATACGATATATATACGAACCATAGCTGTATATGGCATCATTACCTCCTCGTCCTGTCTCCCCGTCCCATTCCTTACAAGTGAGCAGCTAGTCTGCTCCACAGAAACCCCTAGCCTAGCTGAGCTGTTTGCACTTCCCCCAGGATGACGTCACCCTCACGTGACTATAAAGGGGGAAGTGCATAAACCAAACATCCTGTTCTTTTTTTTCTGCACCGAGTGCCTGATGCCTGGCTGTGCTGGTCAGAGTTTGCCTCGTGATGGGGTAAGTTCCTTGTTGTTTGTTTTATGCTTTCGGCGGCCTGCTTTAGCGGCCGCCCATTGATTCTCACTGTGTGCTTTCCCCCCCGCGCTGCCTGGATTATTGTGCCTGCAGTCTGCTTTTGTGTACGCGGTTCGCGTTAGCGGCCGTTTCCAATTGTCCTCATTTACCTTGATGTTGGGCCTGCTTCAGCGGCCATTCCTGGGTGTTTCTCCGTTCCCTCGGAGCCCTGCTTTAGCGGGCTGGGGTTTCTGGATGTTGAGGTTGTGGTGCACTTGTTTCACGGTGCATTTGGGGGTGAATTCTGGCGGCTGGCTGGGTTTTTTATGCCGGCCCCCTATTCCTACTCTCTTGGGAGTTTGTGTCCTCGGGACTTCGTGTCCTTTGTATGGGGTCCTTCCTGGCTGGATTTTTGTCCTTGCTTCTGCCTGTTTTTTGGTTTGGACTTGGCTGGTTGCTGGCATGGATTCTGAGGCTTCTTCCTCTGCTGCCCCTCTTGATGCCCTGCGCCTCATTATTAATGAGGCTGTGGCTGCTGCTTTCCTGACTAGGGACGCGGCTGGGCCTCCTCCCAAGGTGCCTCGTGTTTCTTCAGATCCACAGGCTGCTCCTGCGGATGACGTTGGTCCTGATGAGGATGAGGGTGTCCGTGGTAGTTTTGTTCAGGGTGCTGAGCTCACTGAACTGTTCGCCCATGTGCAGTCCAATTTGGGCTTCTCTCCTCCTGCGGATGCGGTTTTGGAGGATGATTTCTTTACGCAGTATGTCCAGCCTGCTCCTGACTCTTTTCCTTTGCGCAGGGCGGTGCGCAATGTGCTGTCTCACGAATGGAAGGAGGTGGACAAGTCTTCTTTTCCTCGTTTCCTGTCCAGGCGTTACCCTCTTGATGGTTTTGCTGCTGAGTTCCCTCAGGCGGTGGAGGTTGACATTTGATGGCTGGCCTTTCCTCTCAGGGTTTGGTCTTTTCTGCGGACGCACTTCCTGCGGACGCTGTGGACAAGCGTGTTGAGGGGGCGGTGAAGCGTTCCTATGCTACTTCTAATTTTTCTGTGGCGACTGCTTATTCTACCTATATGGTTCAGTCGCTCCTCAAGGATTTCCAGTCCCTGTCGGTTCTGCTGAACGACGGCGAGGATGCCACTCCTCTTTTGTCTTTGATGGAGTTGCTGGTGCGTTACCTGTCCGATCTTTCCTTTGACAATTTGGGGGCGGCGGCGGCTGCTTCTGGTGCTTCCATTGCTACCCGTCGTCATATCTGGATGCGTTCCTGGAAGGCGGACTCTTCACAGAAGTCGGTCCTTCTTAAGTTGCACTTTGAAGGTTCCAAGGTGTTCGGTCCTCAGCTGGAGGGTATGGTCAAGAAGTCTGCTGAGAACCGCAAGCTGGTGGCTCCGGTCCGCCCTCCTTCTCGGGGTCGTGGTTTGGTTACCATCGCGCTTTTGGGCCTCCTGCTCGTGGCGCTTCTCAGCCCTTTCGTGGCAGGGGTCGTGGCCGGAGGGCCCCTGGTGGTGCCAAGCCCAGGGCCGATGCCGGTGTTGCCACCCCCGCTTCCTCCTCTTCACAATGACTGTCTGCCTTTGCCAGTTGGTGGTCGCCTCCAGTCCTTCCACGTCCAGTGGTTGTCGGTTCCGGATGCCAGGGCAGTTCAGACTGTTCCGAAGGGTTGCCGGATCGAGTTTTCCTCTCCTCCTCCTCCGGGTTTTGTTCAGACTCCCCTGCCCCGTCTTCCTCTGCGAAGGGATGCTTTGTTGGCAGGTGTGCGGCTCCTGTTGGAGAGGAGGGCTATTGTGGCGGTTCCTCCGCTGGAGAGGGGCCAGGGTTGCTGTTCTATTCTCTTTCTGGTCTCCAAGAAAGACACTTCGGATCTTCGTCCTGTTTTGGATCTGAAGTGGGTCAATCGCTTCGTCCTCCATTGTGCATTCAGGATGGTGACTCTCCAGTCCATCCTGCCTCTGGTCCTTCCGGGTGGCTTCCTGACGTCCCTGGATCTGATGGATGTGTATCTGCACGTTCCTGTCCATCCGGAGGACCAGCGGTTTCTCCGTTTTGCTGTGGGGGCCCTTCACTATCAGTTCTGGGTGCTCCCTTTCGGCCTGTCATCGGCGCCCAGAGTGTTCACCAAGCTCTTGGACCCTCTGGTGGGTATCCTTCATTCCAGGGGCTGCTGGTGTTTCCGTATCTGGATGACTGGTTGATTGTGTCTCCTTCTGTTTCGCGGGCTCTGTCAGATGTGGAACAGGTGTGTCTTCTGCTGGGTTCCTTTGGGTTCCTTATCATCCACCGGAAGTCCTCCCTGGTGCCCTCCCAGTCCCTGTAATTCCTGGGGGCTCTCTTCCGCATGGACCTGGGCATGGTGTTCCTCTCCCAGGTGCGCCGGTTGACTTTGTATCGTTACCTTTCCTGGCTTCTGTCCCAGTCCCGGGTGTCTGCCAGACTCTGGTTGCGGAGTCAGGGGGAGATGGCGTCCACTTTGCATCTCCTTCCTTGGGCCAGGCTGCATCTGTACCCCCTGTTACATCATGTCTTGTCGCACTGGGATCCCGCCTCCTTGGACTACGAGACTCTCATCCCTGTCACTCCAGGAATTCGGGTGGTTCTCCGGTGGTGGTTGTCCCCTCTGTCTCTGTCCCAGGGGTTCGTTCTCCTTCCTCCTCAGTCTGTGGTCGTGTTGTCCTCGGATGCCAGTGCTTTGGGGTGGGGAGCCGTTCTGGGTGCCTCCAAGGCTCAAGGTCGGTGGTCCGGTTTCGAATCCCTCCAGTCCTCGAACTGGAAGGAGTTGAGGGCGGTTTGGTTGGCTCTTCTTTGGTTCGCTCCTCTCCTTCGGGGTCGGGCGGTCTCTGTGCAGACCGACAATCAGGTGGTTCGTTCTTATGTGTATCACCAGGGGGGCATGTGCCGTGCTCTGTTTCTCCTGTCCCGGAAGATCAGCCTTTGGGCCGAGTCGACTCTCTTGTCTCTGACGGCGGTCTATCTTCCGGGGAAGGAGAATGGGCCTGCGGATGCTTTGAGCAGGGTGTTCCCCTCCTCGGTGTCCCTCTGTCTGTCCCCGGATCTGTTCGATCTGATTGTCCTCAGGTTCCGCCTTCCTTGACTGGATCTTTTTGCCTCGGAGGATTCCGCCCTTCTTCCTTTGTTTTGCTGCATCGTTCCCTCTATGTTGGCGTGGGCCACCGATGCTTTCTCGGTGGGTCTGCTGTTTGCCTTCCCTCAGTTTGCCTTGATTCCACGGGTCCTCCGGAAGATTCGGTTGGATCGGGCGGAGGTTCTCCTGGTGGTTCCGGAGTGGTCTCTGCAGTCTTGGTTCCCCCTTCTGCTGACCTTTTCTGTTTGCCCTCATTGGCGGTTTCCCCTGTCTCCCTCCCCGCTGCAGGCTCCTCTTCTCTGGGTTGCCTGCCTGCGTCGCCTCCGGCTGGGGGTTTGGCACTTGAGAGGTTGAGTTTGCTGGATCTGGGTTGCTCGGTGGAGGTTGCCCGTTGTCTCCGGCTCTCCCGGCGTTCCACCACCTTGAAGTCCTATGCCCGTCACTGGAATTGTTTCTCCGCCTGGTGTCTTGGGAGGGGTCTCTTTTCTGCCTCCTGTGAGGCCGTGAGGGTGTTGGACTTCTTGCGGGATGATTTTGTCTTGGGGCTTGCGGTTGCTTCTCTGCGGGCGCGATGGGCTGCCATTCTTACTTTTTGGGATTCATCTGTTTCCTCTGTCTCCCCGTTGGTGGCTCGCCTTCTGAGGAGTTTCTTGCTTCAACGTCCTGTCTCTCATTCTCCTGTGCCTCCTTGGGATCTTCCCTTGGTTCTGCGGGCTTTGACGGGTCCTCCTTTCGAGCCTTTGGACTCCGTGGCCCTGAAAATCATTTCTGCTTAGGTTATTTTCCTGGTGGCCATTACTTCTGGGCGGAGGGTTGGTGAGATTGGGGCGCTGATGGCTTCTCCCCCCTTCTTGCGTTTTTGCACTGATAAGGTCTTTCTCCGTCCGAGTCAGTTCTTTCTTCCTAAGGTGGTGTCTTCTTTTCACTGTCAGGAGGATATTGTCCTCCCGGTGTTTTTTCCGGCTCCCACCTCTCCTGAGGAGGTGCTCCTCCATTCGTTGGATGTGCTGAGGGCTTTCCGCATCTGCTTGGAGCGTACGGCTGGTTTCCGTATGGTTGACTCCTTATTTGTCACCTATGGACTCTCGGGGCTGGGTCTTCGGCCTTCTTTGTCCACTTTGTCTCGTTGGGTCAGGGGCGCTGTGGTTTCTGCTTACGATTCTGCCCACTGTCCTCTGCCTTCTTCTGTTCAGGGTCAGTCGACTCGGAGCATGTCTTCCTCCTGGGCCATGTTCAAGGGGGCCTCGTTGAGGGACATTTGCAATGCTACCGCGTGGGCTTCTCCCCATACTTGTGTTACACATTATCGTCTTCAGTTGGGGATGGCGGCCTCTGCTGCCTTTGGGGCTAGTGTCCTGTCTGTGGTACATGATTTTTAGTATGTACTGTTTTCTGTTGATTAGAATGGACCTGTTTTTTCTCGAACTTTCTGGTCTGTTTTTTTCTTACAATCACCGTGTGCTTGGGTATGGGCTCACTTGTAAGGAATGGGACGGGGAGACAGGACGAGGAGGTAATGCCTGGTTACTCACCGGTAATATCCATTACTCCGAGTCCTGGTCTCCCCGTCCCATTCCTGAGCCCTTCACTCCCTCCCTGGTTTGGGTTTTCTTTGGGTGATTGTATGTTTTTCGTTCTGGTTTCTTTGGTATTCTCAGAATGTTTGGTTTATGCACTTCCTCCTTTATAGTCACGTGAGGGTGACGTCATCCTGGGGGAAGTGCAAACAGCTCAACTAGGCTAGGGGTTTCTGTGGAGCAGACTAGATGCTCACTTGTAAGGAATGGGACGGGGAGACCAGGACTCGGAGTAATGGATATTACCGGTGAGTAACCGGGCATTATTAGCACTCACTTGGGGTGTAATGCATTCAACCTTTGGATTAAAAGATTATAAATACAAAAAAAGAAAAAAAAGATTATAAATAATTCACTATGTGGTAACAAATGCAAAATATGGATAACGAAAACACAAAGTTGTCTGTGACACAACTGGGGTAACATTAATATATAAATTGAATGGGAAATAAAGAACTTCGAAGAATCAGTTTGTGACATGCTCTGAGGATAAAGTATCTCTATCAATTTTATAAATGTGTGGTAATAATGATTATTGTTGGCTCGTGGAACTCCTGGAAAGGAGCGTCAAACCACAGAGCTAAAAGAAAGGGAAAGACTTAAGACAGGCAAAAGCCGCACTTGATGGTTTTACAAATTTAAGATTATAAAGTGTAGAACGACCAGTTGTAACCGGCATTTGTTCAGGCACTTTCACACGTTGAAGGGAGAGCCTGGATTGCGGTGTGTTCAGTCGAGAGACTGTTTAAAATCTCATCATCTTTATCGTCATACACTCATACCTCTTACGCCCACGGCAACAGTTTTCACCCTGGTTGGACTTCTCTCCGTCCTGACGGATTTTGATGTCAAGGATAGCGTTTGTGATATTAATCTATTTTTGATTCCACTTTTATTACTTCTAAGGAGGCATTAGATGGCAGGTAAGTGTATGTGAGCTTATAATATACCACTTATAGTTAACTTAAGTAATCATAACTTGCACCCCGCCATGCGCTGTGATGTCCTCAATGTTGTCATTTCAGATGTCATGAGTAATGTTATTATCAATGATGTCATAGGACACGTGAGTGATGTAATATGAGAGGTTATAAACAGTGCATGTCGACAGTCGCAGCTGGCATGACTCGCGAGTGGGAGGACAGGGGGTAGCGCGGGGAGGGAGTTGCACAAGGGGGGGGTTAATTTTAAATGATGAAAAAAAATAATGTAACTTACCTTCGCGCCCCAGTCTAGTGCTGCGTCGTTCTGCATTCTCCTCCACACAGGAGGGTGCCAAATAGGCTGCCTCCCTCCCCTCCCCTAAGCTGGGACGCCAACTGCATAGACGTCTGTGGGGAGGCTGTTTTCTCCATGCAGTCTGCATGCAGCCTACATGGAAGAAAACTGAGACGGTGCATGACTGGTTTTGTCAGCCCTGGGGCCGACCAAACAGTTAGCACCCACAACAGTGGGCAGATCACTCCTCCCCTGCCTGGAGCAGGACCGCCCACCCGCCTGCCCTCAACCAAACCCTTCTGCTTTCTCACAGTGCAAGAAGCAGAAACATAAAATGGTATTCAAAATACCTTTTTATGTTACTGCTTCTCGCACTGCGAGAAAACATTGGGGCGACGCACATCCACCCACATGGTGGAGCCGTTCCTGCATGTCGAGGGTGCAAGTTATAGTAACCTCAGTTAACTATAGCTGGTGAAAGTCAGTGTTTTTCTGTTTAAGATGTTATGTTTAAACTGACATTTTGCACCTAATGATAACATCACTTTAACCTTTAATTTTTTTGCAATAAATTTCTAGTTTTTTTTCTTTTACAGTAAATAAGTGAGGTGGGTGTTTTATAGGCCAGATCCTGCCCCAAACCACCAGTGGGCAGCTAATCGCTTGGCCGTGCCTAGTATGGGGTTGGTTGCAGTGCGGCCAGGACCTGTTCCTACCCTTGGTGGGTGGCCTGCCTACTGTTGCACACTACCTTCCACCAATCGAGGGAGTTGTGCGAGGGGTTAATTTAAAATAAATGCAAAAAAATTATTTAACTTACTTTTGCGGCCTGCTCCAGTCTGGTCCCGCATCGTCCTGCATCCTCTCCTCCACACAGGAAGCTGCCAAGCAGGCAGCCTCCCTCCCCTAAGCCAATCACTACGCTGCAAGGGCAGCGTTGTGATTGGCTGAGACGCCGACCACACAGGCTTCTGTGGGGAGGCCTTTTTCTCCATGCAGGCATCATGCAGCCTACATGGAGACAACAGAGAGTGTGCATGACTGGTTTGGTTGGCCCTGGGGCTGACCAAACAGTCAGCGCCCACAACAGTGGGCAAGCCACTCCTCCCCTGCCTGGAGCAGGACCTTTACCAAACCCTTCTGCTTTATAACAGTTCTAGAAGCAGAAACATAAAATGGCATTCATAAAACCATTTTATCTTTCTGCCTTTCGCACTGCGAGAAAGCAGTGGGACGACGCTCCTCCTCCCTCATGGAGAAGCCGCCCCTGCCTTCCACAATGGACTGCGTGGAGTTGGCTGCACACCTTGCCCCACCCCAGTGGACACCCATCCCACTCATTTCTTTACTTTTTAAATTGATTTCGATGCTGCAGGACTTTTACGGGTGTAGGGGGTTGTGCTGGCTGCTGCAAGAGTCCAGCTAAATTGCAGCAGCTACAAAGTTTTTTTTAAGTATATTTGGCCCCAATGGGGTGGATCTCTGTGGTTCACTGCCCCCTTATACCTTACACACTGCGGGGCATGGAGACTTCTTTGGGTGGGGACAGACACAGCTCTATTCAGAGGTTAATGTCAACTCCTTCCACCACTCTAGCTCAAGAAGGCTCATCATGGGGACGGTGGGCCATCAGGGTGTGCAGGGCACACCTCATCTCCCTTTGTGTGACTGTCTAGTGTGAATGCACAAACAGCCAAACTATCATCCTGACCCAGATGTGTATTCAGAGACAGGCAGAGATACAGAATGGTAAAAGTAAGAAAATGCCAACTTCCTAAAAGTATATTGTATAAGGGCAAGGAAACACAATTCGTAATTGGTCAGGGACTTTTGGGTAATTAGGCTTTTTCTAAAGACAGTGGTCCCTACACAAAGAGTAGGCAAAGAGTAATAAATATAGTCCCAGTCAGTACTATATTGTAGACATCTGTCCAGCCGGGCAGATATTTAATATGCAATTAGTTCAATATTATCAAAAGTAAACAAGAAACAATATTTGGGGTTCATTAGGATGGCAGGCGGACCTTGTCTGCCCGCCATCCTTTCGTGGAATGGGACCGCCCGCCATTGGTGCGGGGGTCCCGTTGGTGACATTAGGATGCGCCCGCCACACTGGCGGGCGCATCCTGCATTCCTGACATTGCGGCGGGCGGTGCTCTCAGCACCGCCCACCGCAATGCCAAGAAGGCATGTCATGCACTTCCACGCACAACGGGCAGGCACTGCGCGGTGCCTGCCATGTTGTGCATGGAACTTCAGGGGGGGTACCCCCCATGTGCACCCCCCCAGAATCCCTGGGGGCCTGCTATGGGCTTCCAATGGTGAAAACCGCCAGCCTTTCATGGCAACACCCCGCCTGCAAACAAGTATGGATGGTGGTCCCTACCAGACACCGCCACCATATTCACTGCTTTTCTGCCCGATAGGCAGTTGGGCGGATTGCCTACCTGCGGAAAACCGGCAGACGGTCTTCCCATCCGCCGGGGTACCCCCCCCCCCCATGGTAATATGGCAGGGGGGAATTCATATGCAGGCGGTGGTTTTCTGGGGGTGGATCGCCGCCGCCATACGGGCGGTGGCGATCCGCCCGATATCTTAATGAGCCCCTAAATGGAACAAAAACCTACATCCAACTCAAGCAAAAAAGACGTACAACATAAAGTGAAAGGTTTGGGCAAGAAAAAATGTTTGTTTTTGGCAAATTTCTCATAAAACAAATATAATATACAGTAAACCATTACACAAAGACAGGTGTATATGGTGTACAGATTGTCAACGGCGTTTCGATCCCTTAAGAGGATGCCGGGATCATCTTCAGGACATTTTAATAGGAAAGCCTGTTTAACATATGACTAAATTGCCTGGGTAAATAGCCAGGCTGTTTAGGAGGCAACCTTGTGAGAGACCAATGTGGGGTCTAGCTAAGTTAGTACAATTAATAACATATCCATGGCTGAGACCGGATAGCAAGGTACGATAATCCAGTATTAGAGCAAGGCGCAAATTGCGGTTGCGAGTAGGATCCCTGGGCCAGTGCAGTGAGGAAATTCCAGAGTGTACAGACAATGATGTAAACCGAGCCTCAAGTGCGGTCTTAAATCGGGTTCTGGAACAATGTGTCTCCGGTCGTCAGTGCATCACAACATGGTGGTTGCTGGTCGTCTATTACTCTTTGCCTACTCTTTGTCTAGGGACCACTGTCTTTAGAAAAAAACTTTCTAAAAGTGGCATTTTCAGACCTGTCATTTAGAAAACAACTTCAGTAAAATATGTATGTTTAAGTTGTGAGTCCAGTTACAGTATCAAAAAGGAGAAGGGGGACCAGGAGCGGAATGCGGTCCAGTGCCTGTGCTCCATTTCAATTAATTGAACCAAAAACGGGGCTTAATGTTCCAAAGGTGTGGGTGCTAAATAGTCACCCTCACATAGAGAGGAGAAAAAGAGGAGAAAAATGTGTTAGGACTGAAAGAGAAGTAGGTTAAGCGTAGGTTTGGGATCCACTGTGGAAGAGGGAGAACACACTTTGTCTCTTGTTGCCCTCACACACCCCGAGAGGTGTCATGCTCCATCATCGGGCGTTTGCTCCTTGTTGGTCCGGCGCTTCAATGCCCAATGGGTCCCCCGAAGGGTTGCTTTGGCGGAGATGTTTTAAGAGAATGGCCGTATGATAAATGAAGGAGTGTGGGGGAGTGGATCCTATGTGCACATTGAGTGTGTTTGTGTGGGGAAAGATAAAAATGGCTAAAGGGTACCAGGAAGGACAAAGTTTCAATGTGTTGGTCCCTTTGCCATACTACAAAACCAGAAGGTTGTGCATTACGTCTCTGGGCTGTAAGGTGCCCTATGTAACTAAAATGGTCAGGTCGACATGTTTCACGCCTAGATGGTCAGAACAATCCTTGGCGCTTCCTCAGGACTAAAAAAGAAGTGCTTGCAGTGCTAAGTGAAAGTGCAGGGCTATTATTATCCCCTGTGTTTAGGGAGAGTGCTTGTACTGTGTAACAACTCCAGCTGAGCCACAACTCAATAGTTGGTTTGCCCCTTAGAAAACGACCTTGCGTCATCTGGAGAGATGCTCCCTGGGCTGGGGTGCCAGCAACCGTAAGCTTACGGGAGTTTTGCAGCCTAACCGGTGTGTCTTAGCACCTACACAGCCTGGCCCCCGCCAGGGGATGGAGTAGAATTACTTGTTTTCGCACCGAACCATACTTGTCAACACTAGTTGCTCATACATAGGTAACAAATAATTTCTTCCACTCCTTCCATGGAATGGGAGGTTTACCAGGAGTAGCAGGAAAAGTGGATGGTGAAGACAAGCCCTGGTCAGCCTTGGTGTGAAAACCTAGATAGCAAATCAATTTATTGTACCCAACACTCACTCACAAGAAATCCTAATACAGTTTGTTTCAGAGTCCCACTTGTAAAGATAACCGGTTAGTAAATAACATATGACAAACTAATGAGATAAATGAATACCAACATCAAAAACCCAGTGCTTGGCAGAGATGCTTAACAGGGATGCACTGGTGGAAAACTGAGAATCAAAAATGATACATAAAGTTAATCGCCAACAGAATTGAAGACAATGAGGTTCTTCCCAACCTCCTAAAATGGCCGCCTTACAA
This sequence comes from Lissotriton helveticus, assembly GCF_964261635.1. Taxonomy (NCBI): domain Eukaryota; kingdom Metazoa; phylum Chordata; class Amphibia; order Caudata; family Salamandridae; genus Lissotriton; species Lissotriton helveticus. The sequence continues at coordinate 1,051,873,054 of NC_136070.1, forward strand.
TGTCGCGTAGGGTAAATCTCTATGAAAATTAGGGTTTGTTTTTCCTTTTGACAACGTTGTATGTGGTACTAGCTTGCAGAGAGTTTTCCCCAACTTGCTAAAATGGCCACCGCCGGAGTGTCCTCATATGTGCTTTTTCTACAGGAAATAGATATTACTGACAAGGTTCTGGAGTCCTGCCAACGAGATACAAAGCTGTGAAGGAAGCCGCAAGGGAAAGTGTTATTCAAAAGTAAGCAGCAGTTCAAGCTTTAACGCAATGTTTGTATTGCGCCCAAATTGCAATACATACGAACATTATTCACTCAAAACCTGCTCTGTGGAATACATTAAGCTCAAGGCCACCCCCTTTCATACACGAAAAGGGTTCAAAAGTTCAAATTATGCGCAATACCCAGCATAAAATAATATGGGGCTCCTTGACAGTGCGACAGTTCGTATAAGTAGCACTAGGCTTACGAGAATAATGCAAAATAATTCATATGTTCAATGTTTGGAAAGTACTCACAATTTAGTGGAGCGAAAGCCAGGGCTTTCTATGAGTGGTCAGCAGTTTGTGCACTCACCGCTTGGAAAACGATGCGGAAATGTTGAATAGGTTGGCAAATCCTTGTCTGTAAGTGATCAGTACATTTCTCCAGCAGTTATCAGATATACTGACAGGGAAACCAGCAATAATAGAAGGAAAATCCATTTTCTTGCATTCTTGAAACTCATATATCCAGAGGTGGAGGTACCATTTGTCTATCCCCTGCCCGCATGGGTTCGTATCACATCCTTGTACCCAGTATAAAGATCCACACTGGGAAAATGTTGAAATTGCTCTTTATTTTTCAAGTACATTCACAGATACCTCCAGCTTGTTCTCCAAGCTCCTCAGCTCCAACCTCCCTTCACATTCAAGAAAACACATTCCACCACCATCATATGTTCTGAATTCCATTACCCAAGGAAGTTCTACAACTCCACACACTACTACTTCCTACTCACAAACAGGGCTTAGAATTGATCTCCAAAAATAATTTTTCATATTTCTGCTACTGATATATGTTGCACAAAAATGACTTTACCTTGAAAGAATTCAACACAAGAGGCGTTTGCAAAACAGGAACAATTGTTTTAATTAAACATAGCGGCCGAGAGAACAGGCAACAGAGTCAGGGTCTGAAGACTCAAAGCACATCGGTCTAGGACGTCATTCTGTACATTACATGAAGTATCATAAAACAGTTGTACATTCTTTTAGAGACAGAAATCCGGGCCTTTTGATAAAAAGCGCAGGTGGGCCTTGACTTCGTGCAAACACAATGTGGGGCCAGTGAGTCAGTTCCAGATGTCCGGTATGAGGAGCACATGATCTCTGTGTTTAATGTGCATTCTCTGTTCTGACTGGCTGTGTGTTTCTAAATTAGGGGACTATTAGGATGGTGGTTGGAAAACCATTCCGACCGCCATGGTAGCGGAAATTAACCGTCCGCAGGTACCGCAACAAAACCGGCGGTCAGATTAGGATCAAACGCCAGAAAAATCCGACCACGGCAGAACAATGCCACAAAAAAACACCGGTAGCGGGCGGAGCAGGTGAAATCCGTCTGCGCCGGTCGGATTCGTGGCGGAAAAAGCCAAACCCACCGCTAGGCCAGCGGAGTGACCACACGCACAATTAGGATACTATTGAGGTGACAGCAGAACAATCCGCTGTTTCCGACCGCCGCAATCACCAACAGTGATGAATGGGAGAGCCGGCGGACGGGCTGTTGCATACCTACCACCACGGCCGCTCCGCAACTATTATGGTGGTTTAAAAAAACATAACACAACAAGGCCACCAATTGTACACATCAAACTAACTCAGCCCCCAAACACACCTAACACACCCCAAGAACACACCCCTAGGTCAACTAAAAAAATTCTAATCCCAGGACAACCCACACAACATACCTGACAGCAATTCACCATTTTGACACACCCACATAGGTGAGTATAAAACCTGCCCCTTCCCTGACCAGAATCCTTTGCACTACTCCAGCCCTGAAGGAACTAAAGCCTACAGCACATTGGATAGGCAAAACACCACACATCTCACCCACATAACAACACACATACCACCTACACCAAAAACCCCACCACCCTAACACCTGTACCTCAAGCCATTTGGACACCACACACCATGACACAAAAAAAATGCTCAAATTCACTGACAATGAGATGTCAGTCATGGCAGATGAGATAATCAGAGAAGAACCACAATTGTTTGGTCACCTGGTCCAAAAGACACCATTAGCCACCAGAGCACAAATGTGGGAAAGGATAGTCAACAATGTTAATGCAGTAGAGACCACCCCGCGCACCAAGAAGGAGATTATGAAGTGGTGGCATGTCCTGAAGAGGCAGAGAAGGAGAAGAACAACAAGAACCATCAGCTGGCTCAGATGACTTGCGGTGGCCCTTCCATTCCACCAAAAACATTCACTGCATGGGAGGAGAAGGTGCTTGCTATACTTCATCCAGAGAGTCTCACAGGAATAGCCGGGGGAGTGGAGGCTGGTAAGTGCAAACATATGTCTACCATCACACTGCTATGTACTGTCTTACAACTACAAAGCTACACCTCCTAGGCTCACATGCACCCATGTGCACTACACACTCCCCAACACATGTCTCACAGATCCAACATTCACTCCCTCTCATTCACCCCAAAGGTAGCTAGCAACATTCCCTGGGTTGCATGTGTACAGGCAGCCAGCACTACAACTCGCACCAGGCACCCTGTCCCACAGCTCAGCAAGATGGAGCACTCCACCCCACCCAAAAGAATGTTTCAGCCATTGTATCCCACGAACCAAACTTACAGGTAGATAGCCATGTTAACAGGGAGGGGTGTTTGTGGGTGGGAAGCCAGCACACCACTCCCACCAGCCCCCCATGTCCCACAGGTCAGCAAGGTGGAGCACTCAGCCCACCCCACCAAGAAGAATATGGCAGCCATTGTATCCCACCAACCAAACTTACAGGTAGGTATCCATCTTAACGGGGAGGGGTGTTTGTGGGTGGGAAGGCAGCACCACAACTCCAAACAGACCCCCATGTCCCACAGTCCACCAAGGCAGAGCACCCACCCCACCCCACCCCATCCAGAAGCATGTGGCAGCCAATACATTCCACTAACCAAACTTACAGGTAGGTAGCCATCTTAACAAGGAGGGGTGTTGGTGGGTGGGAGGCCAGCACTACAACTCCCAACAGGCCACCTGTCCAGCAGCTCAGCAAGATGGAGCACTCCCCCACCCAGAACTATGTGGCAGCCATTGTACCTCCTCAACTAAACCCACAGGTAGGTAGCCATCTTCACAGCGATGGGTGTTGGTGGGTGGGCGGCCAGTACTTCAACTCCCAACATGCCCCCTTGTCCCACCCCTGAGCAGGATGGAGCACTCCACCTCACCCAGAAGCATGTGGCAGCCATAGCATTGCTCAATTCAAACTAACAGGTAGGTAGCCATCTTAACAGGGAGGCGTGTTGGTGGGTGGGAAGACTGCACCACAACTGCAACCAAGCCCCTTTGTCTCAAAGCTGAGCAAGATGGAGTACTCCTCCCCAGCCAGAAGCATGTGGCAGCCATTGTACATTCCCACACAAAGCTACAGGTAGGTAGCCTTCTTAACAGGGAGGGGTGTTTGGGGGTGGGAAGCCTGCTCTACAACTCCCACCGGGCCCCCTTGTCTCAAAGCTGAGCAAGATGGAGCACTCCCCCCAGCCAGAAGCATGTGGCAGCCATATCATTGCTCACTTCAAACTAACAGGTAGGTAGCCATCTTAACAGGGAGGAGTGTTGGTGGGTGGGAAGACTGCACCACAACTCACACCAGGCCCCCTTGTCCCTCAGCTCAGCTGGATGGAGCACTCCTCACACTCTAAACCAAGTAGCAGCCAATGCAATGCTCACCTTCCTTCACAAAAACAACAGCTACACCACCCCTGGGGAGGCATAGGGTTTTGAAGAATTCCCAGGTTTACAGAATGTTGTCAAATGCCATGGGTGTTACGTGGGAACACCCACCGTAATGCCAATGGCACACCTCCCTATTACAGTGATGGGAAACACAGTGACATGCGCTGCGTTGCCTCACATCATATCTACGAAGACATGAAAAGGCACGCAAGGTGACTTTAGATGGCCTCTTAGATATGACTCTGCAATGTGCACTGCTGAAGCATCATTAAAAGTGACATTCCGGCAGCGCACAGGGCTTGTAAATGAGCCCCAAAGTATTTAAAAATCTAAGTCATAATTAATACATATAGATATATTTTCCGGTATTTTTTAGTTTACATATACAGTAATTTAACTTGATATTTTTCTTATCAATATCTTTTAGGCCATGTTTGTGTATTGTGATTATTCTGTTACTAATATTTTGCCTCACTAACCTCCCTACCCCCCTAAAAACTAAACAACTGAGCAAAATATAATATGTTATAAAAATAAAATGAAATAAATACTTACATTTATCACCAAGCCAAAATAAGTATCCCCAGCGCCCTTTCACATTTGTGACAACCATGCCTATAGTGGAACACAGGGTTCACACAATCAATCAGAAGAAGGGAAGGGAGTGAATCATCAGAGATTTTTCTCTAGAAACCCTTCTGGATTCTCTCTGTCAGAGAACAGACAACTAAACAAATTACAAACATTGAAAAATTTCATTCCACATTTTGGGATCAGAACAGTGTGTACCACACAATGTACAAGCTATGCCGTTGTCAACACATAGAACTTGGGCTCCTTTTTCCTTGCCCCTGTAATGGAAGTTTGTAGGTGCCTGAAGAATAAAAGGAATTGGGAGCAACTTAAATTTAGCAATTAAAGTGTAACCTATTTCGCCAGTGAGTTGGAAGATGGGATTCAGTATGAATTTATTACAAATTCAAATCAAGCTGATTAAACAGTCTCGGAAACATCGTATGGAAATACAGGATCACTAATGAATATCAAAAATGTCTGACAAAATGTATCCTAAGTAACAGAAAGCATGAGGAACTTCGCAGCTGCAATACAGAGAAGAAGAAACAAAGTCCATGATTACAAATTTGGCGCAACGGCTCCGGTTCAATGAAGGCTCTGCTGTGCCAAATCCGCGCAAGAACTGCCAACCGTATCACGAGTTGAACTCATGTTACACGAGTTCAACTTATGATACAGTCGGTGGTCCTTTGCCTTTCCCATGGTGGGGCCTGGAAAACAGGCCCCGCAATAGAAATGTCAAAAAAGTTCAGGCACAACATGGACGTCCATGCCGTGCTGGAACTTTGTGGGAATAGAGACAATGGGGTACATTTTGTGCCCTCCTGAATGTATCCCCATGGCAGGGGCCATGGGGGCCCTGTAGGGCCCCCTTTGTTTCTCCATCACCAGCCTTTTAATGGACGGGCTCCCCCCATGAAATGCTGCCATCGACGAACTCGTAATATACTGTGCAGGACTGCGCCAGTCCCCTCTCAGCATAATGTATTGTGGCGCAGCTGCACCAGGGAATGACTGTTCCCAGGTGCAGCCTGCAGTCCACCACCAAATATGACTTTAACAGTCATAATGCGGCGGACAGTGGACTGCCTACACGAGTCTGTTGGTTGCAAGTCTTGTGAGTAGATTGAAAATTTCGATCCTTCTGGCTACACATGATGTTGTCTAAAATAATCTACTAAACCATATTCTAAGCTAGGGATCAGGAAACCCTATTTAAGACTGGGAAGCAGAGAAAGGCGTCAACGTAGCAGAGCCTCTGTAGAAGTTCTCCAAAGGGAAATAATATTGTATAGCATGAAGCCACACAACAGTGATGTATCAAAGAGGGCTGTACCTCTCAGAGCCTAAAGGTACTCTGAATAAAACTAAAGTGTGGCCCTCAATTATACCTACAAAAGAATCTTTGAGAATCCCATATGTCATATGCTTCATTATATTCCATCTTCAAACACTAAAAGTAGGCAACTACATTCCAGGTTTCTTACCTTTGGTCCAAACATTAGGACATCTTTGGATTCCTCCCATTTCCATATTCCGCACGAACCGTAGTCCTCCCTTTGTTCGTTAAGGCTTCTTGGCTTTGCCAAAAGTACTCTTCCTTAGCCTCACTATCGTTTTCACACAATGCACCTTTCTTCAACTATGAGCTCATGTAAGTGCTCCTGCAGAGGTAAGAAAAACATTGCATCCACAGCAAACTTTCAAACATTAAGCTATCTAAATGTTTAAGGCTTTTGGTCAACTTAACGTAGCTTGCATCTCAATTAATATTGTTAACTCACATGAATACTCGAGACCATACATACACACATATGTGGCCTAGTCAAACATGGAAGGGAGGAGCCAATATTCCATGCTCCACCTTTTAATGTCCTCCTTGTTCAGTAAGGTGAATCATACAACGAGTGACCTGAATGATCGACCTACGAAAGTTATATTGACAGATTCGAATCCAGGTTACCTCTAACAACATATACCTGTCTTCATCAGTCATGTATTTTATGCTTATGCAGTTTTGGCCTTGTGATTGTTAGTCATTTTGTCGGGGTTTGCAGAAATTCCTTTCTGTGTATTGTTAAGTTGTAGTGTGTGTTAGTTTAATTTACTATCAGGGCTGCTTATTAGACTGTTTATGGTTACGGAGTTAGTTCCTAGGCAGTGACCCTGATTGTTTTCGTGTCTTGTGTGGACTACGAGACATTCATAACTCTGTCTTGCTTGCAGGGGCGACAAGGTTTCATCCTTCCTCCCTCCCTTCCCCTGTGCTTGCTGCAGGCAACGTTTGTAGTAATGTCAGGGAAATCAAGAAACATCAGATCGTAGAATAAACCCAGGAACAGACAAAAACAGGCCAAAACACTGACTGTCATACCAGCCCTTCTAGGACTGCCAGATTTCTCCACAGGCCAATCCGACCTTAGTTGCTGTGTGTGCATGTTTGCCTGTGTTTATGTCATCTGTGTGCATATACGTTTCTGCTGTGTGTGCATGGGTCCACGCACACATAGTGAAAACTCATGGTTCCCTCCCGATGCTCATTTTCTCTGTACTTTTCTCTCTCTGTCACTTCCAAGTTCTCCTAAAGCCCTCTTAAATTTAGGCAGATGTGTGAGTACAAGAATAAATGCATGGATGAGGCTGAGTGAATGACACAAACACAGTATGATAAAAAAACGATGCTAATATACATTCAGTTACATAGATATTACATACACGGATAAAGAATTCTTCAGACTATCAGATGATACCCCTCTTCTCTGGGCCCTAAATGCATTAGGGTGCTTATTTTTGGACACTCGCTGACCTGAAGAAGGACTATCCAATCAACGCATGTATATCAAAACGTAAAGAAGTTGAATTGAAGCACCACTGTTCAGCGCATGTTGGATTCAGATGTAAAAGAGACTGGATTGAAAGAGGCAGAATAGAAAACAAAGCCTCAATTTATATGATAAGTATCTACTGCAGTCAGTGGCATTGTTCACTTTGTAATGAAGAATGAAAGCATCAATCAAAGGAAGGAAAATCTCTAGAGACAAGCGGATAGATAGCATTTTGAACGCTAGAACGTCCGAAATGTCATATACAGATGAAACCTAGAGGGTCCGAAGGCTCAAGTCCTGTAATTGCATCTGATGTGGATCACAGAACCGGCAAAAAGATCTGTGTCAAAATAAATAACAAATAAAATCAGAGGCATTTGAGGAAAATATTGCATGTGGTAGTAGGCGTAAAGCTCGTGCTTAGGCAACTCTTGCATTTCGAAGTCTCAGCCGGTGTGGTAGAGCAACCCAGGGTGTGGTAGAGCAACCCAACCAATAACAAACATTTATGGGTACATTACTGAAAATACGAGCATTTAAACACCATATGCTGGAATTGCCGCTCTATTATGACCACATCCAGACTGAATTAAACTAGAACAACGAAGAAACTACCATGTACAAAACACAGTGTGAATGCACACACCCAGAGACAGCTTAGTGACACGGTGGGCATTCAAGTGATACTGGTGCAACTATTTACGGTGACATAAACTACACACACAAAAGGCACACTTGTTCGGCACCATGACGTATTAGTACGTGTTCATGTCAGCTCGGATGGCAAAAAATGTTGTATCCTTTGTATGCCTCAGTCAATCCTAGAAAATTGCATTCAGGCATCAAATCACAGAATTTGCTTACATACACTGAAGAAGTAATGAAATATGTTGATATAAAAGTTTACATCAGCATCCTTGGGGGAGGAGGGGGCGAGGTGGAGAGGGGACATCCCACTTGTGGATCAGAGCTAAAACATGAACGGGGCACAAAGACAGCAATGGGTAATATGAAGCCATCACAGAGCCATGCTGCACAGGAGGTAGGCTCTCACTGTGAGGTGAGAAGGACTAAAGTGCCCTTGCAAAATATTCATAGGCGAGGAGGAACTTTACCAATGCCTCAGTTTCCTTGTGGTTGCATAGTTGAACATTCCAAGCCTGGAGTCACTTAGAATTGCATGTACCATAATTTCCCTTGCAGTTATCACTCTGGGTGAAATTCCTCCACTCATAGTGGGGGTGGATGTTTAACCCCTTATTGTGTAGGCCATGAGCAGGAAATAGTGAACATCGAGTCCATGCACAAGCATTGTTACAGGTGTTTTAGCATTGCAAAGTGCCTCCATTGTGTATATCTACAGCACATACTGCATATGCGGGGGAGATCAGCTGATATGTGAAGGCAGATATGCAATCCTGTTACCATCTAATCGCATTTAAATCTGCTATAAAAGCCAAGGACCGAGTGGGAACGGTCTCATCCAACAACAATGCACCGGAAAGATGAGAGCGTGTAAATCTATTATTGCACATTACATCACAAACTTCCCATCACAGCAAGTTCCAATAAAGAGGGGCAGAGTTCATCAGTATTGTTCACGTCTCACTGACCTGGGTGTTTATAAATATCCGTGGTCCACTTAGACCCTCGCTTTGAACATTTATTGCACACCAAGTAGTGAAATTCGATGCACCTAAAGCAACACTGCCTCACTCAACAATTGGGGCAAACAAGTCAGTATTTCAACCCTATGTTTGTGACCAAAATGGACATTTCTGATGCTGAGTATTGAATTGGGAGTTTGGATGGCTGAGCTTTGTATTAGGGGGGCATGCAGTATCTGGATGCTGGCAGTGGCAGCATTTGGTGTATGTGGGCTTTCAAGGAAATAATGGCACGCTTGAGGTGCACAGGACATTCACAGCAATAGCAGATCTTCAGAACTTATTCCTAAGGGAAATTGTGTTCAGACCTTTGCCATGCTAAGGAAGGAAATGGATGAGGACATAGACCTTGATAGTGACCAATCATGCTACTTTTATGATTTTTAATGTACAAAAATCGAATAAAGTATATTTGATTTGATTTGATTTGTGTTAGTGACCAATCACACCAGGGAAGAGGAATGTACATGGACAGGCATAGATAACCTATTATATCTTTGGACGGTTGCCGAAAATAAGCAGACGCAGGCAAAGTGGCCTACTTTATAACTAGAACTCAAAAAGAGAAAGAATACAGCAGGAGTTGGCAATAAACAGGAGATCACCAGTAGGCATAAGACAGTATTTGCACAAAATATTGAGTTGTAAATATCAGGAGACATAAATATTCAGAAAAAAATATTGTGAAGCAAAAATATTGTGATGCAGAAATATCATTGTCAATAATATGTTTTTTTCAAGTAAGTAATATCGTTTTTTAGAATGAAACAAGAAGCTCTGAGATGCAACATAAACAAACTTTAGATTACAAAGAGCACAAATGCCAGAAATGTACACATGAAAGGAGAGGATATCTTTATATATTCGATCTTTTATTTCAGAGATTATTGGGGAAAGCTAACACAGCCAACGCGTTTCACCCATGGCGGGCTTCTTCAGGGCATCCACAAGGAGAAGAAATCCTTGGCATAAATATTCGGTTTCAGTGTAAACAGTGAAAAAGGAGAACCACAAGCTGTATCCGCGGCATATCTTTTGAATAATCCAATATTGACAAAAGAAGTTTGAGAAGTGTTCTTCCAACAAAGAGCTGTTTGGCAAGAGCAACGCACAAACGGCGCTAGTGATGTGAAAACGTCAACCACATCTTAGACCGGACCGATATTCAGTTCTGGCATCTCGATCACATCAAATTCCATTGGAAAGTTGAATTGTGCTCTTACTACTCTAAAGTTCCTTTATGTTGCCTCTCAGAGCTTCTTGTTTCATGTTTAATTATTTGTGGTTTTATGGTGGCAAACCAGAATTTGAAGTGGGCAATTGCAAACTGGTCTTTGTGCTTTCAAAAATACTTCCAACTACACAAGATTGTGTGACAGTTGGTTCCCCTGGCCATCATTGTTCTTTCAATATTCCTTGTTGTTCAGAATATCATTGTTGTAAATATCATTTTCCATAATTTTAAGTAAGTATGTGATTGATATTCATTATGCATATTATGTAATATTCTTTTATTATACTTACATTTTTGGCGTGGGTTGCAATGTTTGTAGGACTTTAGATTGGGAAAAGAATTAGGTGATACTTAATTAGCAATGAATGTATAATGAATTATTAATTATTTAATTGATTGTTACTTATGTAAATTGTGCAGTAATCATATATATTAGTAATATTTTAGGTGTAGGCTTCTAGGTTTGCAGGGGTATAGAGTAGGGAGTTTATTAAGTAACTATTAATTAACAATAGAATAATAACTTAGTATTAATTTTTTAATTGAATAATTATGTGCATTATGGTTTATTTTAGTTATATTTTAGTTACATGTCGCTAGGTTTTCATGAGTATGTGGTCGGAAGTTAATGAAATTAATAAAAATAATTATTGATGTAAAATAAAATATTTAATTGATTAATAATTATGCATATTGTGCAATGGTTATATATTTTAGTTATATTTTAGGTGTGGGTGTCTGGTTTTTGTAGGGTTGTAGAGTAAAACATTAATTAAGTAATAATAATTAATTTACAATTAAATATTAGTAAATATGTCATTGTTTAAAAATTATGTAAAATGTGTTATTTATTTTTATTACATTTTAGGTGTGGGTTGTTTGATTTGTAGGGAAATTTAATTAAGTAATAACTGAATAAGCATTATTTTTTAATAGAGAATCTTACTATATTGTTCATGAATTTTGTAAAATTGATAATTGTTGTTTATTTTTAATTCTTATATAAATATATTTTATTAAGTAATAATGCTTACATTCATTTTTATATTTTTCGAAATGAATAGTGTTATTCAAGTGTGTAATGTGATTGAAATGAAGTAGTTTACCTACTGTTGCTTAGATTTGAGTGTGTATAGTAGATTTTACCCCTCCAAAGTCTAAAGCTTTCTCTACTGCTGCACAAACTGGAGTGCGAAAAGTAAATTTAACCACTCTAAAGTCCAACGGTTCCTCTACTATTGAACAGACTGGAGTAGTAATAGAAAATCTTATCCCTCCGAAGTCCAATACTTTCCCGTAGCACGCCACTCTGGCGAAAAATACAATCAAGACACAAAAGGTCTCATATATTATGTGGTCGACTCGGTGCCTGCCAGAGAAAGGGGAGGCAACCGAGAGAGGAGATTGGAGTCGAAATATATATTTGAGTTCAATTCAAAAAGTCCCTTTGAGCTTAATATAGGAGAGGACTTGCATACACATTTATGAATTTAAGAAAGCAGATAGAATTCCCTCCCAACAATGAGCATTCAGTAAACAGAAGCAAAATTATAAAATAAAAAAATATATATTAAAAAAGCTTTTAAGTTAAGAGGTTTTTCATTCACATTCACAGGCACGTAACAGAATAAAGAGCCCTATTCAGAAATCAACAGTTTTAAATTTAATAGTCCACTTGGGCCATATACCATGGGGTGTGTGCAAAAGTTTTTAATGCCCACTGGGGCGGTAATAGAAAGGTCGAGAAAATGACTGGCAGTGTGCAAGTATGATGTTTAGAACAAAAACATTAAATAGATAAATGTATGAAATTTCAAACACTATATAAACGAGAAAAACTACGAGTCTATTTTTCATGTTTATTAAAATGTATGTTTCATGCGCATTGTGTCACTGAGGTAACGATTTTGATCCTCTAATCCACTTTGTAAATGCCCACAGGGCCAGTATTATAAATTGGAATTAATGTGTCAGTGTGGTGAGCAAAAGTATATTGGTTGCTTATGTGAAATTGTATACATTGCACCGGCTTTGACCGAAATCAGACCAATAGGTACAAAAAACTACATGTCTGTTTTCTCTGTCTACTGAGAAGTAGTTGTATGGGCATTGTGGCAGAAAACTACTAGTCTGTTGTTTCTGTCTATACACATGTAGTTTTCCACATTTTGAAACTGTGATGTTTAAAAACATGGTGTGAATGCTCCCTCGTCATTGGTGAGCAAGGCAGGGATCTGCCGAAACGCGTCCGGTGAAAGTGGTTTGACAAATAGAAATTTGGATATATTACACACAGCGTCGTCTTCCTTTTATCAGGATTGTTTTGAACATATATATATATATATATATATATATATATGTATATATATATATATATATTTATAGATGATATATATATACATATACGAAGTTACACACATATTTATGCATGTATGTTTGTATATGTATATATTTATAGATAGTATTAAATATTACTGTTATTTATTCAATTGCCATTATATTAATGGTATGTATTAAAATATATATAGGAAACACTGTTTTTGTATGTTTTTGTTGATATTAGAGTGAAACAATATGTTTTCGATATTTTTGTACTTATCATTAAAAGGCCAGGAAATCGATATTTTTGTAAACAACATTTTTGATACAATGTTTCTGTTACCCAATATTGTTGATTCCGATATTGATCCCATAAAACAGACTAAGGCAACGCAAAGGTGATCAACATAGTAAAAAAAGTTAAGTGCCTGTGTCTAGATGTGTTATTGGAGCTGGAGTATGTTATGAATCAGATGGATTTTACAAGTGGTCATGGTTATAACACTTCTTAGGCAGCAATGGTGGTAGTACACTTATTTTTGGTCTGTATTACACTACCATTTAAATTATGCCAGTGTAATTTGTATAATTTCAGGAATTTTGTGTTAGACTTTTGCTGGAAATTCCTGAAATTATACAATTACACCATATTGCGTAATTACATGCCACATTTGCTCTAGTCTGATCAGTTTTAGATGGAGTGGAGGTTCTACAGGGGCATGATATAACATCACAGATAAGCATGGCTTTCTCCCCTTATCTTTTAGCCTTTAATCCAGAATCCTATTTGAAGGGGTTTGTTTCTAATAATGATACACAACGTGTAGAAATAAATCAAAACACCCTCAAAGTAGCAGCTATTGGTAATATGTAAAGCTTTTTACAGGCAACGTAGCTGGTAGAGGCAAAGTTCCAGCTACTGAAGAGGAAGCTACCAAAGTGTTTTGTTTTCCAGGGGTTTATTAAGTGAATCAAAATCTCAGGTTATTAAACAATGTGACTCAGGGTTTAGGGATGTTAGAATAGACATGAAAGTAAGTAAGTAGGATAGAGAATATTATCAAATTAAATTATGAGGTTGTCCTTAAGGAATGTGTAGTTAGCATGCATAGCAAGGATATGCTACCAATTATGCTAATTAGGAGATGATATAAAAAGGATTATTTTTGCCTAGATATTTATTATGGTTTAATTCTATTCCATTGAAAATACCCAAATTGTTTTTGAGACAACTAGCCTCAGCAATCAATATTTTTTTGAGTGGGGCTGTACGGGGCCTACTGAGCTACCATTTCTTTTAATTGCCTCTGAATAATGGCTAGTGATCATTAACCACTTTTCTTTTTAATTGCTGGGCAGCCACGAAGGATAGAATGACAACTTTGGTCACTAAACTATGATTCAAGATGCCCCTTAATGTATTACATTTGTCTGTGTGCAGCTAATGGATGTTTCCCAAGGCCAAATGATACCAACTACAACTAGAGGTTTTAATTTAACCAGGTATGTGCTGCTGTGCAGGTATTGAAAGCAATGTGTAAGGTGTTTAAAATAGGAGAACATTGTGAGCACACAAAGCTATGGGAGGGAAACATCTCATCTGGATATTTGACAAAATCAGGTGTGTAGTGTAAGGGACAATTCAGATAGACATAAAATAGGCTCACTATTTTACAGGGGAGCAAAGTGGACATTCTCATATCTACAAGAAGAAAATAAATTTGGTTAACAAGAACCATTTAAAAGAAAATATTATAATATTATAAAAATATGTGAACATTGCAATATGTAAGAGTTGTTGCTTCTAGAAACATTACATTTTGGGCATACTAAAATTACCATAAATGTTTAAAGCTTTTGATTTAGAGACAGTCTCGGATGATATTGATGAACAGACCAATTGCTGGTCTATAAAATTGGATCCAGAGGTTTCCAGGGATATGATTGTAGAAAGCATTGATGGGGTGGTCGCATTTTATTGGCAGTGATTCTACGTCTACACCTTTACACATTAAGGGGCTGATTAAGAGTCTGGCGGTCCATGGACCACCAGACTCATGGGGGCGCGGTGGTGGCGGTCTCCCAACTGCCCTCTTGCGATTAGGGCGTTTGGGCCTCCATTCCTCCACCTCCACCACCAAGGAACCGCAATTCCCTGGCGGTGTTGTGGCAGTCAGGAGACATCAATATGCTTGTCGGAACCGCAACAGTCTCACCAACCAGGTTAGGAATTTCATATCCACCATGGTTTTAATGGCTGTTCGTCCTCCATGAAACCCTGCGAGAGATGAAACAAAGATGGCCCTACAGGGCCCACCTGTGGAACTGAGCCTTGACTTGCAAGAAGGGGGGGCGCATGTTGTGCCCCCCTGTGTGCATGCAACCCAGATCCTGCACGGCATGGACTTTTCAGACCATGCCGTGCAGGAACTGTTTTTGGCATTCCTATTGCAGTGCCCATTTTTAGAGGCACCGCAGTGCGAACGTCCCAATAAAAGAAAACAGCCAGACAGGAGAAAACTTCTAATTTGGCCGGTGGCCTGACCACAGCTTTGGCTGTGCTGTGGCGGGGCAGACCCGGCGCTGCACCACAAAGTCATAAACATGCCTAAGGAACTCATTTACTAACGTATTGTTCTGGGTTTGCATCACAGAGTGATGTAAACTGGCACTAAATATCTATTTCAAATTTTCTTTACAGATCAAATCTTGTTTTGCACTGGAAAGTTGCCTTAAAGTACCGCAAAGCAGCACTTTGCACTGCTTTCATAACTTTACCCAAGGGAAATGTTCCATTAGTGGTACCTGGGCGTTCCCATATAGCAACCTATGGCGTTTGGAGGAAAGCCCTATCTACTAACAATAGTAGACATGGTTTTGCACCAAAAAGCATGCCACTTTGAGGTCAGAGGTAACCTGGAGAAATGCTTCTATTTCTCCCAACTTATCCAACTTTGCATGTGTGCTGCACTGAACAGCACACATCCAAAGTGGGAAAAGTTTAAAAGTTTGCCTAAGGCAGTGTTCTCCAAAGCCGGTCACGGAGAACCGGATCCATGCCAGATTTGTAAGTTAACTACATTTATCTAAATGGGATATGCTAAAAATCTAGCACGGATCCGTCCCTCCATGACCAACATTGGAGAACCCTGATCTAAGGCATTGTCTTTTGTACAAGAAGAGTAGCCGTTAATTAGAATAACTATACTAGCCATCACACACACCCTTGCAATATAGTGCAGACTGATTATGTGCAAGCGCGAGGGAGAAATCACAAGTAGAAATGGTGCTTTCCTGCTCTCTTTCTTATGCAACACAGTGCAGCAACTTCAATTGAAGTCATATCCTTGTAAATCTGCCCCTGAGTATCTACTTCGTTCTAATGTGTACCTCTTGTCAGTGAGCAGACTGCCAAAAAGAGATGCTGTTTTTGATCTACTAATTCAAACAGAACGAATCATAGAATGTTGTTTCAGGAGGGCAATACAGGGATTCCCAAGAAAAAACATAACCAGGGTCATATTTTGTACTTTGAATGATGCAATATCGCCTATGAATGGTATTTCTGAATCTCTTGTATAGCTGTTCATTTGTATCGCCCTGGTTTAAAACAATACCTTACGACTACAGAACCCCAGCGCTATCTGACGTTATGTAAACACTGAATTCATGTTATCTCCATCGGACCACATGCATGCAATGTGCACGTGCTGCTGCTTTCACTGTGTATCTCCGTTCAAGTAATTGCCTAAACCGGCGGCAATAGGAATAGATTTATTGGTGCTTCTATGAAACTGACATAGAAGGATGCCAGTGTCATAAGTCCATAAGATAAGGTCCCATAAAACCCGAAGCGGAAACAGGGAGCCGCTGAAATGAATGGGAGACGTTGTGTCACAGTGTGGCTGACGGGGAATGACTTGTGTACAGCTGGCACCGAATGGCTTGCCTTACTTAAGTGCTTTCCTACAGGTCAGACAATAAATTGCCAGCAGCACGTAATACAGATGATGCTTTGAAGCGTGGTCGGTGATACATGGAGGGGTCCTTGATTAGAGAGCAGGCGATGATTGCTGAATTGATGGGACAGGGAAAGGCTGCATCTGGAGCAAAGGTGGCCAGCAATCTATTCACCTCTATCACAGCGGAGGAGCCCTGTTGGTAAAGCCGTCTGTGTATCTGCCATGCCCACGCTCTCTAATTAAGACAAGGCATGGGCTCAATCGCTCTTCATTTGTCTACATAAACATCAACAAATATATATATGCGTGTGTTTGTTTAAATAAGTATATGTTTATCTATATGTGGATCATTATAAATGTTTTTTAAAATTTGTATTTACATTATATTAATGTTACATGTTAAAATATTTAATATTTACTATTTGTGACTATATCAAAATGAATGTATGACGGAATTCTGAATGCGTTTTTCACGCATTTCTTCGGAACTCCGTCATTTGAGCGAAAGCGTCTTCAGCACGCATTTGTTCTCAATAGCAGCCCGTGGTGGGAGTGCTGCCGGGAGGCGACGTGGGGCGTGGGGTAGTAAAGTACGGAATACGGCCGAATAGAAGTAAGTAAACATATAAATAAATAAAACGAAATTCGTTGCGCGTGCTGCATCAAATTTGGCGATGCAGCACAGGCAACGAAATTCGTTTTTTATTTCGGTCTGATGTAACCTTTGATTTCCTGTGGTCTTCATCAACGACAGTGAAGCATCAATTGCTACTTTTTTTTGTGGTTGAAGATGTGGAAGTTGGAGCAAGCTCCAATATCTCTCCTTTGGAAGTTTCCCTTTTCAAGGGAAAAACTGTTTTCTCCTCAAATTGATTACCTGGTGAAAAAACAACAGAAGAGAAGACACTGCTGCAGCTTTTTAAACCGTTTGAAAATAAACGGTCCTTTGTCAATGTGTTTTAGTAGGCTATTCAAAATAAGCCCTTTTGTGGCTGGGCTTGAGGTCAGGGAGCTGCGCCTGCTGGAACATCCCAACCACAGCAGACACCAAGTTTTTAACAATCCCAGTAAAATCAATGACAATTACTAGCCTACCATGTGATGAAGAATAAGCCTCTTTTCGGATCACTGGTGAAGAGTGGTATCAGACAGATGGATATTCCCTTCTCTTTCTGGTTCCGAAAAATAGATCGCAGTATTTGGCCAGTCCTGGATCTGAAGTCTCTCAACAGATAAGTGACGAAGTGTACATTCACGATGGTGACTCTGCGGAGACTTTTTCTTCTGGTGTCTCAAGGGGATTTTCTCATGACTCCTGACTTACAGGATGCTTATTTCCATGTGCAGATTCACAGAAATTTCTTTGGTTTGCTGTGGGGTATATAATTTTCAGTTCAAGGTGCTGCATTTCGGCCGCTCCTCATCCCCACGGAGTTTCACAAAGGTACTGGCACCAGTGGTGGCACATTTACATTTATTTGGGGTGCAATTATTCCATACCTGAATGACCGGTTTATTGTAGTGTCCTCGCTTTCCAAGGGAGGGAAAGATGTATTCCTGGTGTGCAATGTTCTCAGGGAAGCTGGGAGTTATCCTCAAAACTGGCAAGTCACAGCTATGCCCCATATGCAAGAAGTTAATTGGGGGGGTGCGTGGCTGACCAGACCAAGATGGTGGTCACAAGATAAACTTGCTTTGACGCACGATCCCAAGATCCAACACCATTCAGGGATCCTAGACACTGCTGAGTCCAGGAATCATCACAAATATCAGCAAAATGCATTTGCAGTGGATAGTATTGCTTTGGGAGCTTGTGGAGCTAACGGCGAGCTGGCAACGAGGTTGAGCCTGGGCGCCGGCAGGGCCGGACTGGCTACCGGGCAGTTGTGTGTGCTGCCGAGCAGGGGGATGATTTATCCGTGGTATGGGCGTATTTCGTTGAAGGGGACCTGCGTGCACTTTGAAAAAAAAAAGCAAAACAAATTTCGTTTTGCACACACAGGTCCCCATCAACAAAAGCATCCCCCTGCTCGGCAGCACACACAACTGCCCGGTAGCCAGTCCGGCCCTGGGTGCCGGCAAGTGGCCTGGCAGGGAACTGCTCGGCAGTACTGGCCGCATCGGTGAGGCTGAGCAGAGGCTTTGGCTGCAGCACCAGGAGCTTGAGCAGCGACACGACTGCCCGACGATGCCTCAACGATGATCCATCATCCCCTCCCTGAAGGATTTGACGGGGAGGGAGCTGGAACACTAAACCCACAGCCAACCTGGTAAGTCTTTTCTCTCGTTTTGATGCCGTGACACGCTCTGGCTGGGGCCACATTGTAGCCACAGAACTGACACTAATCGGGGGCCCCCCACTGCACCAGTCACGCTTCCCTGCTGCACCGGCACAGTGCCTTAACCTGCGGGGTGCTCATTGCCCCCAAGCTGCGGGAGATACCCCCTCAAGACTTGGCCATTTCCCTTAGGGGACCAATCTCCCACACTACTTCTACAGCTGTACTGAGCGGAGGGGGCCTTTTTGACGTTGTTTTCCCATGATTGCTACTGCCCTGGTGAGGGGCTTACATAAGATTGCTTGAACCACCTCACCACACCCTGTACTTGCATTGCCCGGATGGTGCATTCTTGACACAGAGGGGCTGACTTGTGGAGACCACGAAGCACCTATAAAACCACAGCAATTTTTTGGGGAGCATTGCTAATGGATTCCAATCCTGATCCCCTCATCTTATGTGACTTTTCCTTCCCCAAGGGTCCTTAAGACTGATATGTGCATGGCGGCATTGCTGTGGTTCGCAGATGGAGTCTGGGAAGAGGGAGTGGGAAGCTCACTACCCGTTGCTCGTACATCTTCCTTAATCCCAAAGGCCCCTGACCACACTCCAGGACTATGCAAATTGTGCAACTGCTAAAGCGCACACAAATATTGACACCTGAGGTATCAAATACCTACTAAAACACTGTTGGGCCTGTCGGTGCCCTGGCCATTGGGATGGAGACCTGTACTGGAAGGTGACTGCATGAACATGTATGTGCTTCAGGATTCTTGCACATTGCCTCAGCACATTGCCTTGGAAATGGAAGGGCACACAGGCATCCTCCTTAATGACTGCTCTCCCATCTCTACATGCCAGCACTAATGTCTGCTGCCCAACAACCCTCCTATGCCTTCCTTCCTGTTCAATGGGCTGCTGCTACAGATGTTTGTGTAGAACTTAGACTGCTCATGTTTCACTAGCCGCATCCTTCCCAGGCTTTTGAGGTGAGGCGGGCCATAAAGTCACAAATGCACTGCTTTTGACTGGCAGCCTGAATTGTGACTCCTGGTGATGGCCAACAAGAAACAAATTGCCATAATCCAATCAGCACCATTTGTAGACCCAGGGATTCCATCCTAGTAATAGGCATCACTAAGTTCTCTATCAGAAGTCAAGGAGGAAGCATTGTTGTAGCAACACATCCATCGGGACAGCAGGTGCTGCCCTGATGTGTGGCCTTTCGATAAGGGCAAGGGGACATGTTGGTGGTAGATACCAGTCATTTGATGGTTTAGAGCGCTCCCTTTTCTTTTTTGGGGGGAATTCACTGGCATAACATGGTTGGTCCTACTTGAGTACCTGTTAGCATCCCTCATTTGATGATGGGTCAACGAGGAGGAGGAGGGTCCCAGGCGACTATGTGCTCAGAGGGACTTGACCTCTCCAGAAAGCACCTAACAGAGGATGTCAATGGAGATGCCACCTACGACCCAGACAGAGGCCAAACTTGACCAAATCCTGATTGCCATAGCCAACACCAGGCAGGATCTGCACACCAGGGTCAGTGCAGTAGTGATGGAAGTTGGACTGCTGAGAGACAACCACAGGAAATTTACTGCAAGAGTTACCCAGGTGATGAGCACGCTGGACAAACTCTCCACTACAGTGACTAATCGCGAAGGGCTACAGTTCATGAGCTGGAGAACATAGCACAAGATTTGGAGGACCGATCCTGATGTAACAACCTGAGAATTGTGAACTTTGCTGAGGGTGCAGAAGGCTCTGACTCAGTATCCTTTTCTGAGACATGGCTGGTGCAAGCAGTGGCACCCATAAACCTCTTGGCCCACTACCAAGTGGAGTGCACCTACCACATGTTGGCATGATGACCACCACCAAGGACCCTGCCTAAACTGGTGGTGGCCTGACAAATGAACTACAGAGATAAGGGGACCATTTTATTTGGGACTCATGCCGTGGAACCACTATGAAAATGCACAGGTGCTCCTCTTCTCAGATTAAACACTGGTTGTGTTATGCCGCAGAATCTCCCTCTTATGTGTAAAGAAGTGCTTGATACAAGCTGGCCTGTCCTACTCACTTCTGGCTGAAGGTCATGGTAAATAGTTCCAGCTATTTCCTTTTTGACTCTCCTTACCGTTACTCTTACCAGGTGAGCACACATCCCTTGAATTACTGGGGGAAGACTTTAATTGTGTACCGAATGCACAGCTTGATCGTTCCTACCCTTCCTTACTGACCTCCCCTTTAGGAACAGTGCCAACCTGCCTCATCCAATGGATAACACACTGGTTCCTGTCAGGTAGCGGATGCGCCCTTAATCCGGATGCAAGAGACTATACCTATTACTCAACAGTATGATTTACATATCCAGCTGGACCGCATACTGTGCCACCCGGCACTCACCGTATAAGCTGAATAATTGGGGAAAATATTCTCAGATCATAATCCACTTCAGTTGAATCTTCAGTGAAGCGCACCGCGCCCACCAGTCATCACATGGAGATTAAAACTGGCCGAGCTGGAAGACCCTTCATTCTGGGACGAGACCCACAAACCAATTTCCCCCTACCTGATATAGAATTGGGGAATGGTCACGTCTAGGACAGGGGAATGGGAGGTACTGAAGGTGGTCTTGCTCGAAATTGCATTCATGCAGTTATGGGTCCATAAGAAACCCTCAACAAAGACCTGACTCAAATTGAAATGACTCCAGGTGCCTTAGAGGCAGCAGCACATAGTGACCCTAATGAGCGACAAACTCTAATGACAGCCATGGAGCACCTTGCCCATTTAGTAGGGCAGATGAGATGCCTGGACTTTAAAGCCTATCAAGCGAAGATGCATGTGGAGTGAAATAAGTTGGGCCACTACTGGCATGGCTTCTGAGGATCACAATACCAACCAACCCTACCACCATGATTAGAATGACACTAACCCACCTAATGACCAGTCAAGTGGACATACACACTGCATTTAATGCACACTACAGTGCTCTTTACAAGGTCCCTTTCCCCTGCAAATCGACAGGCCCACATCCGGGGCTTCCTTGATAAGATCACACTGCCAACTATTGACCTCCCTGTCCGAGAGGAATTAAATATGCCTATCACAATACAAGAAATCAGGGGTGCCAGCTGGGGAGACGGCAACAAGCAAAACTCTGGGATTAGATGGCATACCGGTTGAGCTCTACAAGGTTTATGAAGACCTTTTGGCTCCTAAGCTGCTCAATTTGTTCCAGGATGCCTTTACAGAAGCCAACCTCCCGCCGATAATCCATGAGTCTCTGCTGGTGTCCCTTCCAAAGCCTGATAGGGATCCACTATAGGTAATGTCGTATCGCCAACTGTCTATGCTTGGGATGGATTACAAAACTTTAAGCAGGTTCATGGCGATTAAACCCCTTGACAGTCTTCCCCACATAGTCCACTGAGACCAGAACGGCTTAATTCCTGGCAGATTGACTTTACTATTATTCGGAGACTCTACAGAGTAATAGAGATTGCCCCCACCCATTGCCCTATTTAGCATGCAAGCTGTTAGACTTGGAGAAAGCATTCGATACCATGGACTCAGCGTTTATGTTTGAGATGCTCACATCTATGGGCATCACTGGCAAATTTCTAAGACTCATTTGACTTCTCTACACAGAACCCACTGCCCAAGTGAGAATAGAGCACTACATTTCTGACCCAATAATGGTGAGCAGGGTAACACTTCAGGGTTTCCCTCTATCCCCTCTCCTTTTTGCCTGAATGATGGAGTCATTGGCACAAAGGCTTACATAACTGGGCCAGGAGTGGGATATACCTCTGGAAGTAGAAATACATATTGTTTCATTTTATGCAGATTATGTACTGATCTATGTTCTTGACATCTGACGGATGATAGCAGAGATTAGGGATGCCCTAATGGAATTATGGGCCACTTCAAACCTGGGAGAGAATTGCGCGAACTTTTGTGAGTTCCTAATTAGTTTGAATTGACCACCACAGCACCTGTCAGTGGATTTGCATCCTCTCTGATGTGAGCTGCCCACATTCCGATATCTGGGCATACACATCTATCACACCACCCAAGACCTTATAGATGGTATTCTCACTAAGGCCATTGCCTCTCTTAGACCCCAGATGTCATTTTGGAGTAAGCTCCCACTCACTGTAAAGGGGAGAGTTTCACTGTTGAAAATGGTAATGCTCCTGCAGTTACTATATTTCTTCCATACTCTCCAAGTTCCCATACTCGAAGTATATTTTGTGGTTTACATACCATGCTAGAGAGCTTCCTATGGAACAAAAAGAGATACCGAATAGTACTGCAAAAACTGCAACTCCCAGTCGAGAAGGGAGACCTTTGGGCCCCTAGCTACAGTGGCCTGCCCGCTGGCTAGCGGGATGACTACTGGAAGAACTGGGACCACTCACTGCTAATCCCGCACAGCACATGGTGCAAGAGTCCTTCCTACCTCAAGAAAGGGTACCATGAGGGTCTAACAACTTGCTGCTTGTAGCACATGACAGCCTTAATAGAAGCCAGAAGTTAATGCTGACCTAACGCCATTTTCCACAAGTTTCAGGTTGACTCCATTGGGCCCTTCTGATATCTGGTAGGTGAAGAGAGGCTGGTGGAATGGGAGGCTTTGGGCATGAACACCTTGGGCGCTGTGTACCACGACATTTCACTTAGACCATTTTGGCAACTACAGACCGATCATGAATTACGACCAGGTCATTTCCTGGCTTATGGGCGATTGCTAGCCAAGATGAACCCACACTTGCAGATCACAGACACAGAACCAGAGCATCACCCACTGAGCCATACATTTCACAGAATACGCACTGGCCACCACCTGATCACCTGGTTCACACGAGCCCTACAATACACACCATCGGACCTGCTGCTTCTGAGTAGGAGGACCTGGGAATGTGACATAGGCAGAAAATGAACACAAGAGTGGGACACAGTACTGGCATTTCCAAGCAAACTTTCTCATAATGGCAAGTTTCAATATATACAACATAATATCTTGCACAGGGCCTATCTCAACCCAGCACGACTACACATGATATTTATTATGACTCCAAGTGTCCCCAGTTACAGGCGCCATGGGTTGGAATGGCTCATATGTTCTGGGACTGCCCGATGGCCACGCCATTATGGAAGATGGTTACTGATACACTGACGGACATCACGGAATGTAAGGGTCTCTGCACCATGGAAAGTGGAATCTTATGCCTATTCAAATGTAGGAAGGCAGGGAATGCGAAAAACTGACTCAGAGAACTGGCACTGCTTATAGTCTGCCAGTCCAATGCTATGTAATGGAGAACTACCAATCAATCAGTACATTTGTAAAGCGTCCTACTCACCCATGAGGGTCTCAAGGTGCTGGGGGGGTGCTGCTACTGCTCGAACAGCCAGGTCTTGAGTAGCCTCCTGAAGTTAGTAGGTCTTCTGTTTGCCTTAGGAGGATGGGGAGGGTGTTCCAGTACTTGGCAGCGAGGCAGGAGAATGATCTGCCGCCGGTGGTCGCTCTCCTGATGCGGGGGAAAGTGGCAAGGGCAAGGTCGGCAGAGCGGAACTGGCGGTTCGTGGTGTAGAAGCTGATCCGTTTGTTGAGGTATGCTAGTCCGGTGTTGTGGAGAGCTTTGTGTGCGTGGGTGAGGAGCTTGAAGTTGATCCTCTTGTTGATGGGAAGTGAGTGAGGGTCTCTCAGGTGGGGTGTGATGTGGCTGTGGCGAGGGATGATGAGGATCAGGCGGGCAGAGGCGTTCTGGATGTGTTGCAGTCGTTTCAGCACTTTGACTAGGGCTCCCACTGTAGTGTGTTTATCTAGGTACCTGAATCGATATTGCTATTCTTTGCCCTTGTCCGGTTATAAATCAATAATATCCCTACAACGGCATAGAAACCCTTTTCATAATTCAGTCATAGCGCATGCTGTCACATTAAGCAAGCCTACTCCTCCAGCCCCCTAGAAAGCACACCGAGTTCTTAAACAAATCCAAGCCTCCAGCAACCTGGGAAATCCCCGCTGCTTTGTTTTGATTTCGTCCGAGAACTCCTGTAAAGCACTGTAAGAACGACCAGTTCTTAGTGACATCTTTATTGACGCCTTATGTCCAACCTTACGTCAAACCCGGCACCTTTCAGGTATAAATATACTAACGTTGCCTTAAGCAAACACACAGTGGTAATCCTGGAGCAGAGCAGCTATCTATTTCTGAAGAGCCCAGCTGATGCGAGAGCCCACGGACTCTGCCCCTCCCTTTTTGACGCGCTGAGAAAGACGCTGTCTTTTCTCTTTCAGAGAAATCCAGCCTCCGGCGTTTCCAGCTTACCCTTGCGGGTGACTGGGATACCGAGTCCTGAGAGAGAGATACCAGCCCTCCTGCCTTCTAATTCCCAGGTACTGAACTGACTAAACCCTTACAGAGAATTCTTGAGTCAGATTCTTGGCAAAACAAACTTAACTTAAACTGCTACTTACTTACTCCCTCCCACGTATTAGGCTTAGGTCAGGTACACCGGGGTAGGCGTAGTTAGAAGCACCAGTTGAGTACGATTAGTCAATGTATATATGTATGTATCTATTTTATCCATTTTAAAGTATCATATGGCTAAGAAACCATATCAATGCTTTTACAGTATTATTTCATAATCCTGCTTTTACTGTATGCACTTTACTTAACTATAAGTATTGCAATTGTAGCAATTCATTTCTCTTGTATGAGGAAAGAGACTGCTCAATAAATAATACCTTTTATTGAAAACGCCCGTCTCTCTTTTTCTCTGCAATCTGGTGAAACTAAGTACGCACTTATTGACTGAGTGAAATAGCTGTCTTTTGTTTTCACACGACTCTAGAGATACACTCTTATTCAGGGAGAGCAAAGTTGTCATGTTTTATGGTTGTCAGAAACTAAATCCCTTCTTGTCTATCCAGGGAGGTTAAACTCCTCCTCGCTTACTCGAGAAAGTTTCTAGTGAACTCTGAGCTAGCCGGCAAAAAACTTAAGTCTAATATAGTCAGTAGAGACCTAGATAACTTCAGTCCTACGTCTACACTACTGAAAATATTATTCCAATGCGCAGAGCCTATTGGGACTATAGGAACTACACTACATGGCGCCCAACGTTTGGTAAGGCGATAAATCTAACGCAAGACGTTAGAGTAACTCAGTCGTGCTTTTTCACACAGACCTTTTTTTCCCGTAAATACTACAAAGACGTCGAGAGTGGGTAAAAGGTTAAAAATCCGCCGGAACTTAGTAGGAAGAGATTTCTATGTATAGGGTTTGGTTTATTCAACGTTGAAGGATACAGTGTTCCAAAATATTGTGCACCTAATCTTTGTTTCCTTGAAAACCTGATCTGCAACAAAAACCTTTCTGTCAGTAAAAATGTCAGAAACTGAAGAAGATAGGGAGGCAGCTAGAATAGCAGCTCGTCTCCTAGAGGATGACAATAGTTTCCTGCAAACCGACCCGGATGCAATACTCATTCGGGTCAACATAAGAAAAACTATAACTCTTAAACTTATAGAAAATGGACTAACATCGAGAGGTGGTACAGTCATATTCGTAATTGAGGCACATGAATATCGGCAGACAGAGGTATTCTATTCATGGATAAACTTTCCAGCAGCAAACGCTGTCACACATGAATTCCACTATTACAAAATAGAGGAACCACCGGATGACTACACTCCTTTCGAGGAGGTGGAAATCCCATTAAAATACCAAGAACACCTGCTCTGGTTTAAAGGCGCCCTAAAACATAATAATCACATCACCAGGTTCGGTCCACTAGGTAGATCAGGAGCAACATGGCCGGTTCTAGCCAGCTACACACCACATCCCGACATCGAAAAAATTTCAATACCAGAACTTTTAGCACAGCTAAAACAACTGATTAAAATTCATAGACAATTAGTCCAATATGTAATGCGGACTTCAACAGTCCAACCAGCTATTAACGTTCCACAGCTGACCCCTCATCAGGGGAATACAAATAAAATAACACCACAGAACATACAGTCATGTCTGGGTAAAGTACCCATAAAACGGGAACAAATTCCATTCTAGTTAGCACAAAAAATCACTCAAATAGAGGCAGTATTTCCAGATACTACCCTTACTGAGAAACACAGAATTCTGACTATCTGTCTTCCAATGGGGATCGCACCACATGTAGAGGACTGTGACACTTGGGGCACAGTCTTTGCTTCCATTTACACAAAAACACATGGTGTTCCGTCCATGGCGGTAATACCCGATGTGCTAAGACAGATTCAAAATGAATACGGTCCAGAACCTGCTTTAACTCTGGGTATGAAATTACTGAAAGACTTCAAGCAGGTCTCAGCTTTATTATTATCTAACATAAAAGGAGAAGCAGCATCTGTGGCGATCCGCCAGAAATTGAAAGAAACAGATATAGCAGAACAGCCATTTGAACTTGCCAGAATCATAGAAAAATCCTATGAAGAGCTAGGAAGAGATAGTTTGGATTGGAAACCAGTAAAACCCCAACTAACTGAAAATCCTGAAAAGATATTTATTAAAAATAATCTAAACACTCCAAAAAAGAGCTGGGATGGAAATAAACAATCCACTCCCAAAGAAAAAAGATTCCAGTCCAGAGGAAGGTCTCCTCGGCGGAGAGAAAAATCTCCGGACCAAGGACACAAGTCTCCCCAGAGGGAGCCCTCTGAGAAAAGATACAACCTTAGAAATAGGGATAATTTGAAGAAACCTGATAGATATCAAGATATTGATACACGTCCCTCTCGATCTTTTCAGACTTCCTCGCAGAAATCGGAAAGAAGAGGACGGTCAGAACACAGGGAAGAGCACGTCAAGTCCAAAGACAAGGAACCTGCTCATCGAAGTAAAAAATTACAATTTCCAAAAAAGAAGGTAGCCAGTATTAAAATAATCAAACATGCCAAGGATCCTGAGGACACAGCTGAAAAACGGAGAGTGGGCTCAGACAATGCTAGACAGCGCAGCAGAAGTGAGCATAGCTCGCAAGATCCTGATGAATCATCTGGAGACAGTGGACACGAATGAATACATTCATGTGGAAACTGCAGATACCAGAGTTAGCAAACCTCATAAAATATACAAAATAACATTACGTATAGAGGGAGATAAGACTAGGAAAATAAGGGGTCTATTTTGGGATAACCTCTCAAAAGGCTATGACATCCTTTTAGCTAAAAAAGACTGGCCACCGGAGTTTGTCAGGGAGTGCCCTCATGGCGAAGAAATGATTATACCTGCCTTCTCAAATCACATTCCAATTCATAAAAAATATACACTTGCAAGAAAGTGGGCAGTAGCCCAAACTCCTGCATTATATAAAAACCATGTTGGATGGGATGAGGACTCTCCTCCCCACAAAATCCAGTTAAAATGTCAACCAACTGCACAGAGGCAGTACCCAATTAAGCAAGAAGCTAAGAAACAGGTCAGGGAGATCTTAGATCAACTTGAATACCAGGGGGTGAATGAAACATGCACCTCACAAATGAACAATCCTTTGTTTCCTGTCTCTAAGCCAGACGATTCATATCGTCTAGTTTTGGACTACAGACACCTTAACTCATGTTGCAAAACTTTTGCAGTACAAAACTCACATAGTGCAGCACTAATGAATAACATTGTGCGCAAAAAATGCAAAACAACATTAGACATCTCTAATGGATTCTTTTGCCAAATATAGCACTTGAAAGCAGGTATTTGACCGCTTTCTCAATAATGGGCTCGCAGAAAAATTCTGTCGACTCCCACAGGGGTTCAAGAACAGCCCGGGATTATTCTCAGCAAGAGTAACAAAGTTACTACAAATGTATGATGATGAGGCATTATCTTATGTCGATGACATCTATCTAACAGATGATGACTTGGATACTCACTTGAAAAGAGTGAACACCATTATACTTGGGTTCGCAGCAGAGGGTTACAAATTCAACTTTAAAAAGTCACGAATTGTCCATCTAACTGTCCTGTTTTTAGGATATGAATTATCAAGTGAAGGCAAAAGCCTGGCAGACAATTTCTTAGAGAAATGTGCTGTAATCCAAGCACCAAGAACGCTGAAAAACTTACAATCAATTCTAGGTTTCCTGAATTTCGGAAGAACTTACATTCTGAATTAAGCAGAGAGGGTTAAACCTCTCTATGAACTAATAAAACCAGATTTTAAAACAAACAATTGGACTCAAAAACACACAGAAATTTTGAGATCATTGCAAACAGACATGTTAGCTAAAACAAAATTGCAAACACGTGATAACACACGCAACCTTGTGATCCGGATCATCCCAGGAAGATGCGGATTCACATACCTAACCTTGAAAGAGGGAGAAACGGTACCAATAGCATACAAATCACATTTGTACACAGAAGCTGAAAAAACATTCAGTATTAAGGAAAACATTGTACATGCGGTTCAAACAGCTGTAGCAAAAGAAAGAGACCAAGCCGAAGGCAGACGGATTACTGTTATAACAGCAGAATCAGCCTTTGAGGCATTAACAAGCCCATGTAATTTAACTACCGTGGCATTAAATCCAAAATGGATTCAATGGGAACATTCTCTTGCTACAGAAAAAGTGAAATACTATTTTGGTCCAAACTTGAAAAGATTAAAAAATCTAGAATATGAAAGAGAATATCATCTGCCAATCGACATTCTGCCCATACAACAGTACGCCTGTGTAATATATACAGACGGAAATGCACAACCCTCGGTTTGGGGAAAACAAGCCTATAACGCCACATGCGAGATTGTTAAATACGTGTGGCGCGGGGAGGAGCCTAGCCTGCAACCATGATGGCCG
The DNA here is from genome assembly GCF_964261635.1 of Lissotriton helveticus. NCBI lineage: Eukaryota > Metazoa > Chordata > Amphibia > Caudata > Salamandridae > Lissotriton > Lissotriton helveticus. The sequence goes on from NC_136070.1 coordinate 1,051,902,727, forward strand.
CTTAGGCTCTCTGCTCCGCCGACCTTCTTGCCTTACACGACTCTCCTGTTCATTATCCTGGCTTCGAAGCGTGTTTTTATGCGGGAGAAGTGATGCTGCCTTTGTTGGCGTGTATTTGTGTTCTTTGCCGGCGGTAATAGCGACGGAACATCCTCGCCTAATCGGAGGCCCTCCTACCCACGAGACCGGAGCTTCGAGTGTTGGTGACGGCCAGCCCCTGATGCAATAACAACAGCCACTCAAGACGGGGAGGAGCCGGCCGGCCGAAGGAAGTCTGTTGAACTGATCCGCCATTGCTGTGGTCTTCCATCCCACCCGACGGCGGTGTCTGCCTGTGGTACATTGTGGCCCTGGGAGAATACAATGTATCAGTTTCTCCGTTTAGGGACCGCCCGGGCACTTTCCTGATCTTCCTCGGGATACGGTGGGTGACGTCTGGAGCATCACAGACTCTGCGCCCGGTACTGGGGGCTCTCGCTCGCGATTACGGGACCGGGCGACCACTGGGGCCACGTCCATGTCTCCGGCCCCAACATAATGCAGACCGCTATCCCCGTGTTCCCGGCCCGACCTTATTCCGGCGAGAGGCAGTTAGATGGCGGGTTGGTGTACGGGGAGCCTCGAGTGCGGAGGACTGCCGGTGACTATACTTTTGGGGCACCGCCAGGGATTCCTGAAGTGCTGGTGGCCCTAGGTGATTTGCGCACTGCCCTGGATTGTGGTGCCCAGGTCCTGGGGAGCCGGCTGGATGCTATTGTGTGCCTCGCCTTACGTGATGACTTTCGACTGCGGGCCACTGCGCCACACCCGGCACCTGCACGTGGAGAACTGGCTACCCCGGTGGATGTGAGACTGTCCGGAGATCGTGTTCTGGAGCCAGCCATGGAGCAGCTTGTCGTTGTGGGGGCCGGGTTGGGTGATGGTGGGCATGCCTCGTGGCTTGATAATCGGCTCAGAACAAGGCGCCTGGCCACTCCATTGTGTACTGAGGGGGTGACCCTCCCCTCTCTCCTGAAACCGTTGCTATCGAACTGGACCATGGTCACTGGGGGGCTATTGCTCCATGCCGAACTCCCACACTTCGCCGTGGCTTATTCACCACTGTCCCTGGTAGACTTTGATGGGCAGCGCACCGTACCACTGTGGCTACTTCGATCACCCACTTCACCTAAAATGGCGGCCGGCCGGTTGGATTCCTTTGTTACAACGGATCGTAAGGGACAAGGCTGAGAATGTTGTCTTGAGCTCCGGGGCATGGTCGGCTGGTGCCTATATGGGACAGGCGATATAATGGCTGATTTGTAACTTTATTCTGTACTATTTTGTGGACCTTGACTCGAAGAGTGGGCGGCCAGGAGCCCGTATTTCTATCCTTTTTCATCCTCCGCCTGCTTGCTCCTGTTATACTCTTCTTGGCGCTGTACGTGATGATTCTCCCCATTTCTTCTCATATTACTCGATTATTGTTCAATGTGGCTTTGGAGTAGACGATACATACATGGCCGGGGAGACCGGGAGCCTGCGTGCGTGATTGGCCCTCCTCCAGTTTGCTATATATACCTTTTTTCCTTTCTTCCCTTTTCTTTCTCTCTCTATATTTCGGGCACTTTTTTTGGGCGACAGGCACACTGTCGGGGGGGGGGTAGGCCGTAGCCTCTACATGCGTGCAGGGTGGGGGGATGGGGGGAGGGGTTTTGTTTTGTCCGTTTCGGTTTCTATGGGCCTTTTTTTCTTTTTCTTTCTTCTTGCTCTTCTTCCTTTTTCCTCCTTATCTTGGGTCAGTATGGAGACTGGGTGTTATGCTATTTGCTGTTTTTCTTTAGGTGTCCACATTCTTATTCTTGAGGTTGTTCTACGTGTGTGTGGTGGGTAATGCTGGGTACGACCTTTGAATGTACGTTCTTTTATCCTGACCAGTATAATTTTGTGTCGCTATCCCGATTGTGACTCCTTTGCTTTGTCAACATCCTGCTGTGTACATTGCCCACTCTGTGTTTTTTGATGGACTGCCTGGTCTCTGATCCTTCTTATCTTATTATTTAGAAAATGAACCTTATTTACTCCTGCTCTCAGTGGTCGCTTCCCCCCTTACGTGAGATTTAGGATATTGCTGTGTTTGTCTTTGGGGACTGCTGAGCCTCTTCTGGTTGTTTTACGTGCCATGGCTTGATTTCGAGGCCGGCCAGACTGGTTGTGGGCCCGTAGCTGTATAACATCGATGCACAATAAAGGTTTTAAAAAAAAAAAAAAAATACGTGTGGCGCGGAGGTAAATTGAGACCTCTGGTAACAAAATCACACTCTGTAGAGAACAATTCAGAACAACAAACTGAAGTAATAGCTTTAAAAATGGCACTAGATAATGCAGATCGCGAATTCCCGACACTAATAGTGTGCGATTCATATTACTGCGTCAAATCATACAATAACGACTTGCAGAAATGGGTTCAAAAAGGTTACAAAGATGACAGGTGCCACAATAAAGCAAAAATCGCTTTGGGAACAAGTTCGTTCACAGAAAGAACTACCAAAGACTCACGTGATACATTCACTGAGTCATGAACGTGATGGCGTTCACGTTTCAGGGAATTCATTGGCTGAGACAGCCACAGCGGAAGCAACTAAGCCGGCTTCCGTAGCTACAAAAAAGCGTTCAGGAAAATACGTAGACGGGGAAACAATGCTGGCGGTAAAAACGTCATCAAAAGGCGAGTGTGCAGCGCTACCCGTCAACTATCCACTCAATTATACATACATAATCGATGCAAACTCCGTTCCTTTTGCTCAAATCCCTGGAGTGAGGGATAGGGTAATTCCAAACACGAACACGAGAAACTTATTAATAGCAGACGTACATATGGGTGAGGGTCTAAGACACCTTAAGATTAAGGAATCTCTGAAAGAACTACAATCAATATACTGGTGGCCGGGAATGAGCCTGCAAAACTACAAATTTGCATTTTACTGTCAAAACTGCAACAGAGATCGCAGTGGCGAACTGCCCGGAGTATTACCATTGCCCTTCTTTTAGAGATCACAAGAATATCAATACGAAAATACCCAGAAAAAATGCGTCCAAGTAATACTATTTAAGACTCGTTTCACTTAAAATGTAGACACCAGCGCTCGGCTGACGCCAGAACTGTTATAAAAAGATTTGCGAGTCTATAGCGGCATAGACGCAATTGGCATGCTACATTCTGACCAGGATCCTGCTTTTAGCTCTCGAGCTTATAAGGAGGCCATGACCAAGATGGGCATTGCATTGCGGTAATCTTATCACTTCCTTCCTGAGGGAAATGGGATGGTGGAAAGAAAAAACCGAGACATAAAGCAATCTATAACGGCAAAGGTATTAGCTTCGGGGGTTGGGTGGGTCAAATATTTAACAAGTGTCCAACGTAGTCTTAACAATCTGCCAAGAAATTCTCTAAAAGGTTTAAGTCCGTACGAACTATTGTTCGGGACTAGAATGCATATCCAGGATCTCGATAGTCAGACTTCAGTGGTAGAAAGAAAATGCTTTGATATCAAAGATCGTTTGGCTATTTTACAGGACTTAAATGAAACAAGAAAAGACCTGAGCAACATAAAGTTGAAACAACAGCCAACAGCCACTGAAGAGAAACCACCTGTCCCAGCAAGGCCTGTCTGGATTCCAAAGATTGGGGATCTGGTCAGAGAGAAAATCGCGGTGAAGAAGGAATTTGGGCCTTCTTACAGAAAAGCAGTACCTGTCTTAGCTGTCAACGGAACAAGATCAGTTGTACTACCGCCCCTTGCTGGTAAAAAGGAGAACCGAGTTGTATCAATCGACCTGGTTAAACCACAATCATGTGGCCAATAATAAGTAGTAGGCCAAGTGGACTCCCAAGAAATAGCAGAACACCAAAGTTTGCTACAAATCAAGAGGTTCAAACTGAGAGACTAATCACATTTGATAAACCTACAGTGAATCAACAAGGACTATGCAACAAAGCCATGGAACTTATGCCTCTTGAAACCCAAATTGCAACAATTCATCAAGAAACACCTGTCTACAACGATGTAGCCACAGACTATACTAATGAAACAAAGAAAAATCCAGAAGCAATTCCAATAATTGACAGAACTGCATCAGGCTACTTCATCAATTTCGATGACTTTCCTGAGGATCCGAGCGAACCTGAGGAACAGCCAACAACAACAAAAACTTTTAAAGACAAAACGAAAGCACTCTTTCATCAACTATAAGAAACCTATCTGATTTCCCCATGGATTGAATTTTGGGTGGTGCTAGGTGTACTTTTCCTCCTGCTTTGGCTCATCATGGTGCTATGCTTGGGACACTTCATTGAGGGAAAATATGTTACAATGGACACAGCAAGCCAGAATATCAACCTGGTCCTAAAGCCACACAAGTCTTTACACATCGAGAAAAGAGAACTTTCTTCAGTAAACTTCACAGCCAATCCGATACCCGGTGGGGTAGCATGGGACAAAACAGATTACGATATATATGGCCCGGTCGAGCTCTTGAAGTATCCTCATCAATTTAAGGTTTCATTAAGTGACTTTGTAAAACCGAGTACATTCTCTGATGATTGGGATTTTGAAAGTATTAATGATATGATGTCAGACTTAGTTATGTCAGCGAAATTTACAGAACATGATTATTTACAAGGTTCATCGAATTATGATCAGATGTACTGCTACAACCACTATTATAATCAATGGGAACATTGTGCAACTCCACCAAAAGGTAGTTCAAAAACATTTTATGAGAAATTCCCATACTTCTCAGGGTTTAACACAAGTGAAGCAGAAACGTTTTACTTCAAACTGTTAAATAAGACAGGAATGAAAACCATGCTGACAAATACAAAATTAATCTATTCAGAACCCTTTTTTGAAAAAATGAATACATTTGGTTTTGATTTTTGGAAAAATAACTGAGACAAAAACCATCTGGGGTACTAAAGATTGACAAGTGCAAGGTATAGATTCATTATTCAGAGCCTGCATGATCCCAGAACAAATTATATTTCTGAATGACACAATTCAACAAACAACCTGTCTTGGCCTAGCCAAAATTAAAGACTTAAACAAACCGTCTATTCCAAAGCCAACACCTGACAGTAATAGCACTACAGAGGTTGAGATAGACGTATCCCATATTTTAAACCAAAACAGAACACATCCTGATTGGAAAAAATGGTTGATCTGGCCCACAGACACAAATAACTGTCAAGATAGATTCCTGAACAAAATACAGGGGTTCAAATTGACCAGGCCAGACCCTAGATACTCCCAGAGACAACATCCAGGGATAGTAACAACATACAGTGTAGGAAACCTCCGCCTCGAATGGCTACAGACATCCACACTGGCAGAAATTAAGCAACACTTAACTTTACTTAAAGAAGGTGCTGACTTGCGTGATTTCATTATGGGACCACGCAAACAGCGTCAAAAACGTTTCATAGCGGCCTCTACATATGCAGCTTATAACGAAGCTTGGAAAGAAACTCAAATTGAAACAGCACAGAAAATACGGGAAATTGACCGTATTAATTTGGAAAAATCACTTTCTGTTGTGGACAATGGGTTAATGACCCTGTCTTCCAGAATATATTCACTGGACAGTATTGTATCATCTGCAATCGATATAATAGAGCAGGACTTACTAATGTTACAACATGGTCAGTCCCAATTGCGTTCTATTGTACAGCTTGGCTGGACGTTACAAAATCTGCGTTCAGGCTACGTGCCTTGGCGTTTAATCAACACAACGTCACTGTTCTCTATCTTTAACCTTACTGATACACAAATCAGCTTGGCACAAAAAGGAGCAGAATATACAATTCTGAGCATTGAAAAACTTGAGAGATTACCATTGACAATGTCAGAACGACCTGTCATTGAATGGATAATACACGGAATCATAACTATTCCGATAACAACTTTCCAATTTCGATACTGCCAAAAATATATACAGGCAGGCCAGGAAATTACCTTACACACACACATGTTATAGTGAAAAAGGACAGAATGTATTTCTTAGTGGTGATAATTGTGAAAAATCACTAAGTGGTATACTTCTGTGTCAGGGTATAAATCTAGATGGGGCCTGTGAGGGGACTTCAAATAACCTTTCATGTCACCAGCTTGGCACACCTGCAACTCGAATAGAGCCATTCTTTAGACGGCTTTCGAACGGGAGCTACATTCTAATAGTGGACCACAGATGTTGTGGCTTGGTGCCAGGAAAAGCTTATCTAGTAAGCGTTTCGTCTATGGTCACTTGCTGTATGCAAGTATTGTATCCGAACGACACTCCAGACAGGGAGGGAAAAATTTGGCCCAGTTTGAAAATCTCTTCTATTTGAATTGATACTTTAAGCAGAATGAAGTCTGTTCTTCTACAGACGCCAGTGCCCTTGACGTCATCAAAAGAAACGTATGATCTCCAAGTTACAAGGACAACGGCAGAGATACATAAGCTTTTATCAACAAATTGCCCCTTACACTTCGCAGAAATGCTAAATGAAATCTTAAACATTTCTGATACGAATGGTATCGCGAGTGTATTTAAGACAATTTTTTCGGGACTGTTGACACCTTTCAAAGCAGTCCTGGGCATCTTTCCTAATTTTGTCCATTCGATCTTTGGCGGCCTTCCACTCCTGTTGGGACTCGTAGCAGGCATTTTATTTTTGATACTCCTGCTCCGATTATGGCAAGCCATGTCACAGACAAGACTCCAGCAACAATGGAAGAAACGATCCTAGCTATACGCTATCGGGACCGCATAACTAAAGTCCTTGGATTAGCCCGGCTAAGGGATCTGAATATGACCTGGTTTCTTTCATTCAGACCCATCTGGCAGAACTGTATCTTACCTGTGTTAAGATGTATGCTGTGCGGAGAAGAATGCGTGTTAGACGTCTGTTTCACACTACAATCAGAAGTACCATTGGATACAGATACTTTGCTAAGTCCAGTAAAGGCTCATGCATCATGTTGTCCCCAGCGGTTACCCGTCCTGATGACGGCGTTCGTTGAGACTTCACCACTGCGATTGAAGGGTAGTGAAGTGCAAGATGAGAGCAGCATCAACCAGGTACGACCTTCTGTGAGCAATGCCGATCAATACATCGATGATAGCAATCATTCTCATGACTGCACAGTTGCGGCATTTTCCAACTTGGTCGAACTTTCACCTGAAGCGGTAAACTGCTTTTTTGAAAGTCTGTCTGAAATTATGTTCTCTCCTGAACAAAAAGAATAAACTTTTAAGCAAATGAGCACTCAGCGTTCCCTGAACTCTGAATTTGGCCTTCAGCTTTGAAAAACAAAAGCTTCTGAAAATATTTGGAACTGTTTTGACTTCTTCCCCTGAAAAACGAAATTAATTTTTTTCCCCGATTCCAAAATATTTACTTTTTTTTTGGCACTCATCCTCTGCTTAAAGTAGAACTATTCTTAGAGAACAGAGCTTCTATTTTTAGGAACTCTAGAGACAATATATTACCTCAGCCTCTAGCATATTTACAAATAACTGTATTTATATGTGATGAAATGGTCTCGCACTTTTCTTTTCTGTATTAAGAGCCATTTCATGTGTAATTTTCGCAAAATCATTCCGCAGATATATATGCATTCTGTTTTATGAATGATTACTCTGCTTGAAATACTGTACCTATACTCATTTTTCGTGTATTTCGCATACGCCATTTCAGATGCAAAAAATTTATTTTGGTGTGGATCGATATACACATGCACCGTTAGATATGTTTACTATTGCTTAGTTTAGTAATTATGGACATGAATTCGTGTGTGGTTCTGAAAATCTGGATTCATATAATTATACTGGACTCGAGAAATAAAACTTCGTCGAAATATGACGAATTTGGTATCAAAAGACCGAGAATAACGAGTACATCATGTACATGAATTTTCGGCGTGTTCGAGTGACGATTTCACCTCGAAATCGTCATTTACATTCTGAACCCTTGGCTCCCATTTATATGTTGCCCTTTACATAGGCCTTAATCCAGTTGAATTTGATTCCACAAGGACACATACTCCTTAATCGACTTTTTCCTGACCTCAGTACAAGTTAGAACCATTGCCCCAGGCCGAACTCGTTAGGTCAGTTCCCTCCCAGTGGCCGAGCAAGATAGCATCTAGGCTCAACCAGCCATAAAACCATTTCAGCGTGCACACCTGCCATATCTCGCTCACATCTTTCTCCACTCCTTTGCTTCACTTACTTTATGGTGGGGAGGTGCCCGTTTTTATTAGGGGTCCAGTGATATCTGATGAAATGTTGGGCCTTGCCAAATGATTTGTTGTAGGCAGCACGAAGTGAAATATGGACATGTCATCATGACTCTGCTTTTTCTTTGAACCAGAATATGTTAACTATTTACTTTACAACCAAGAATGTTTTGCCTAGGGCCTAAAACTGTGTATAAGAAGAGAAGCCTGACTTCATGAAAGTGTGCAGTCTCCTAAGAACATACCCGCATTGTACTTCTAGGACACCTGTTACCTTGGTTGCAGCCAATAAACTAATCTTTGACTTCACCTAGAAGACTCCGAGTTTCTGTAGGTCTGGATCAGGAGAACCCGAGGTCTCTGGGTGTTGATTCCCTGGCACCGCTGGGTTACCGGTTCTGTGCCGGTTCTTAAAAACCCAGTACCTCAGTTGGCGCCCAACGTTTGGGGCGATTCCAGTGGTACCAGTCAGCCTGAAGATCGTGAGGAGCTTCGTGTGGAAATTCCGGAGGACGGCCAACCACCTCATCGACCCCTGCATGTCGACGTGGTCCGAAGGTCTTTGCTGCGAGGTTCCCCGCTTCCCGACGGCTACAAGGACTGCTGCCCTGGCTATCGCCCTGATGTGGACCCTTGAAGTTTTTGGTAGAGCGAAACACTGAGACGAGTCTTCTGGTGAAGTCATCGAGATATTTTCAGTTAAGTATAAGTGGAGCGTCTCCCAGTCCTTAGTTGGACTTACTTTGTGGTATCTTTGGGATACAAAAGGTTTTGTATTGGTACTTGCAAGCACCATAACCGAAGGACTCGTGTATTCACGAGAAATATCGTAATCGATAATCCTTTGACGTTTGGAACTAGACTAGAGATCGAGTATGCCTTGTCTTAGACTTGGGAATTTATTTTGTCTTGGTGGTAATAATAGGGACTCCCGATTGGAGGACTCATGTCCGGTTCCTCCAGTTGGAACTCCGACTTACGAGCTATACGTAAAACATGGGGTAGGCCCCATCACTTACAACGAAGTATGGGTTAAATACACCAGGAAAGATGGTGTTCTAAAATGGCCCCAATATGGTAGTTTTGATTCTGAAATCTTAGACAACCTTGAAGTTAAACTCTTTAAAAAGAAAGCCCGGCCGGCGATGTTTGACTCTTTCCGCTTATGGCGTAAAGAAGCCAAACAAAAAGAAATTAAATTAGCTAAGAAAAATAAGAGAGAAGGGGGACTTTCAGTAATGCAAGCTGCTGTGCAGTTTAAAGATAATGAGGAAGAGCAGATGAATGAGCAGTTGCACAGGCAACGTAAAATGGCAATAGATAAGTGTTATCCAGTTTTGCCGCCTCTTCAGCAAGAGGCAGCAAAAGAGCGTGAAATAGACCCATTAATGTCACATTTGCAAAATTTACCACCCCCCTATGCGCAGAATGCCACAGCACCCCCGCAACCTTTAGTTGCGCAAACTACGCCTCCTGCTCCTCCACAGCACTCACCAGCTGTTCTTCAGCTGGCTCCTACTTCTTCGGTGCAGCCTCCTCCAGGCCCACCGACCACTTCTGTTTCACCTGTGTTTTCTACGATTTTGCCTACTGTACTTTTTACGTCTCCTAATGCTCCCTCTACGATTTTGCCTAGTGCCCCCTCTATTTTCCCTGATGCCTCTTCTGCTATCTCTACCCCCGCCTTATCTCACCCCGTTTTTCCATCCGTTTGTCCTTCAGTTTCACCTTCCATTCGGCAGAAAATGGCCAGCACTGTTACTAATCTTCTTTTACCTCTTTTCGGGTCGCCTGCTACGACCCCTAAAATAGGAAGAAGACAGTTGCGAAGTCAACTGCCTGATTATCAAGAGAGAGATTCACTGAATAGTTTAGCTCGGAAATGGGTCGTGGACACTGCAAAATATGATGTACAGTCTGTCATGGAAGTCTTCCATCAATGGGAAGCAGTGACACAGAGATATGTTTTCGAACAGATGTGTGTATTTCTTGGCGAGGATTTAGAAGATAATGATCAAGACTGCATCCCACAAGAGATGTGTCGTGTACGGTTTAGGTTTGGAGAGGGTATGATTGTAGGTCCCGATGTGGAAAAAGCAGTTGAAATGTTGTTATCATATCGAAGTAAGGGAAGCAGTTCTGGGTCACCATCTGAATCTAAAACATCCAGTAGGAAAAAGGCACGACAATACCCTATGAGAGAAGTTCCCCCACAATGGAGAGAGGGTGACACAACCGCTAACCCACCTGTTCTGCCACACTTCCAGCGTGTATGGGTACATGTCCCATGGAAGCGAGCTGAAGTTTTAGCACTCAAACAAACATTACCAGATCCACGTAAAAATCCTGCAGGGTACTATAAAGAATTGTCACAAACTGCTGGGTAATGTATAATGAATTTAGCCGATATCGATATGTTATTTGGAAATGTCGTTCCACAGCCTTTATGGGGTAAAATTCGTCATGTAGATCATGACCAGGAATTAGGTGACACGTGGGCTAATATTACTGCTGCAGATGCCCGCCAAGTTGGTGGTGCCAAGCCTGAGCCTTTGATAGCAGAACTCCCTGGTAGAATAGTAGATTACATGAAAACGATAATGCCTGCAATACGCGTAAATTGGGATAAGTTGTCTGCATGCAAGCAAAAGAAAGAAGAAACTGTTTCAGATTTCTTCACCAGATTTGAAGAAACATTCATTGACCACAGCGGTCAAGATATGACCACAGAAGGTGGTCAGAGATTGTTTGTCGATAAATTCGTGCACAATCTACTTCCAGAATTGTGTAAAAAATTAAAAGATTCAGAAAGTTCTTGGGCAGTCTCATCTTCAGCGCAGATATTAGCTACTGCACAATACTACGAGAATAGAGACAAAGATGAGAAAGATAAAGTAGAAAAGAAAACTAGAGAACTCAAAACGAAGGTTTTGCTACAGCAAGCCTATCCGCCACGTGGTGGTGGTAATCAACATAATAATGGCCAGAATCACTACCAGAATACTTTTCAGCAGCCTCAACAGTATCAGAGAAACTCGCAAAGATTCGATTACACTCAACCCCGTGTAGGTCCCAACCAGTGTTTATATTGCAAACAAGAGGGTCATTACAAGTATAATTGTCCTGCCCTGTCACAACGTGCAAATGGAGTTTCTGGTGTTAGAGGTCATGGCAGTCAGCAAGCGCCTAGAGGTAGAGGGCGTGGAAACGCCCCTCAGGACACACGTCCCCTTCCACCACAAAGCTCTATGAACAGGTTTGATCAGCAAAATAACGTATCTGACAGGACCGCTCAATACTATGTTGAAGATTATTACACAGAAAATGAACAGTGGGAGAATGATGATTGCTAGGACAGCCATAGACAAAGAGAGGGAGTTGTTTCAGTTCCAGTAGATCAGAGTGGACCTTACATTGAGGTGATTACATCAGGTGTGTCAGAACCTTTTCTGTTGGATACTGGTGCTACGAAGAGTTCTATTATGCACTCCAAACTCCCTGGCGCACCTTTGTCTGGCGAAATGAACGTTTCTGTAGGTTTTTCTGGCGCCTCGGTTAGAAATCCGATTTCTGACCCTTTATCGCTTTCTGTTGGTCCTTGTGAATTCGAAGCACCCCTTATTCTGACAACAGGTTGTGGGGAAAATTTGCTAGGATTAGATTTGCTAAAAAGATTGTATGCGACTTTGTATTGTTCTCCTTCAGGAGTACAACTCACTTTAGGTAAGAAAGTGGTTTCTCCCATGTATTTGTCGAGAGATGCACTTCCAGCAGAATTAGCACTTCTCCCAGATGTTCTTTGGGCTACTGGTCCTAATGATGTAGGTCTTTTAGAAATTCCACCATATGTTGTAACATTGAAGTCGAATGTCAAAATGCCACGAATTCCCCAATACAGAATATCTAATGAGGGTGAAAAAGCTTTGCTAGCGATTGTTTACGAATTGATTGAAAAGGATGTGATTGAAGAAACACGAGGCAATGTTTGCAATAGTCCTGTTCTGCCTGTTTTAAAACGAACTGACCCTTCTCAGCCACCTGTGTACAGATTCGTGATTGATCTTCGAGAAGTAAATAAGATAGTCGTGCCACAATTCCCAGTTGTGCCCGACATTACCACATTATTGACTATGATTCCAGCTTCTGCTTCATGGTTTTCAGTGATTGACCTAAAGAATGCTTTCTTCAGCATCCCAATTGCTGAGGAGAGCAGGGATATTTTTTCCTTCAGTTTAGGAGGTCGAAGCTTCCGCTTTAAACGCGCTCCTCAAGGCTACTGTGAAAGCCCCTCAATATACAGTCAGGCTCTGAAAACTCATCTTGACACGATCGTTTTGCCTAAAGGTGCCACTCTTGTACAGTATGTGGACGATTTGCTCATTGCTGCAGATAATGAGAAAATTTGTAAACAGGCCACATTGACATTGTTGCGTCATCTGTGTGATCTGCATCACAAGGTGTCACTTTCCAAGCTTCAATATTGCCGACAAGAAGTGACCTACTTAGGTCACCTCTTATCGAAGGAGGGAAGGAAGCTGACCCCAGAAAGAATTCAGGCAATAGCGAAATTGAGTGTGCCAAGAACACAGAGAGAAGTACGTGCTTTCTTGGGCATTACATCGTACTGTAGACAGTGGATTCCAAATTTTTCGTTATTGGCCAAACCCTTGGTGGTACTAACGTGTAAAAATACACCCAATCCCATTCCTTGGTCTGAAGAGTGTCAGAAAAGTTTTCTCGAATTACGCACAGCATTATGTTCGGCTCCTGTGTTAGGTAGCCCCAACTACAGTAAGCCTTTCACATTGTATGTCCACGAGAAGGAGGGCTGTGCATTGTCTGTGTTGACTCAGTTATTCGGAGATAGACAGCGGCCATGCGCCTATTTTTCGGCCACTTTGGATCCGGTAGCACGAGCATTGCCAAGTTGTTTAAGGGCCACAGCAGCAGCAGCTGTTTCTATTCGACAGTCTGCAGGTCTAGTAATGAATAATACACTAATCGTGATGGTCCCGCATGCAGTAGACACATTGTTAAATAGGACCAAGACACAGCACTTAACTAGTGCTCGACTGTCCAGTTACGAATTGACGCAGCTAGCGAGCCATGTGCACATAAAAAGGTGCAGTACCCTGAATCTAGCCACGTTGTTACCAATTGCAGAAGAATCAGATGCTTTAGAACAGCACGATTGTTTCCTCACAACAGAGGAAGAGACAAAAGGGAGAGTGGATTTATTTGACATTCCTCTCGCTGAATGTGATGGTACATTATGGGTAGATGGGTCATGCTTTAAACTCCCACATGGGAACGTGACTACAGCATATGCTGTCACCACTTTGCACACAGTCGTTGAAACTGCATGAATACCACATGGTTCAGCTCAAGCCGCAGAACTAGTCGCACTTACGAGAGCATGTGTGTTGTCTAAAGGAATGAGAGTGACTGTCTACACAGATAGTCAGTATGCGTTTGGAGTGGCTCACAGTTGTGGACGATTGTGGAGAGAACGTGGATTCCTGACTTCGTATGGAGCTAAGATTCAGCATGGTCAGTTGGTGAATGAGCTTCTTGAATCACTGACCTTGCCCCTGCAAATAGCGATTGTGAAATGTAGTGCTCACAAGAAGGTGACTGATGATGTTGGTCGTGGAAATGCATTTGCTGATGAGACCGCTAAGGAAACGGCAAAGAATGTGATGAGCCGAATGTATGTTGCAGGCCCTGAAAGATGGACTGGTGAGGTTGGAATATGTGAGGACACGATAGAAAGTGTGAAGTCCATCCAAGCTGAGGCCACAGAGAAAGAGTTAAGCACGTGGAGAGAGAGTACAGGAAGAATGGATGCAAATGGTTGTTGGGTTGAATTGACAGAGCATCAGAGATGGTTGTTACCCGATGCATATGTGCTTGCAGTGGTTACAATGGCTCATGGAATGGCTCATATCAGCGTGAAAGGGATTTGCGAGTTGTTGGCCCCAGTGTGGAAGAATTCAGGGATTCCCAAGTGTGCAGAGAATGTTGTCAAGAATTGCATGGTATGTCTGAAGCACAATCCTGGTAGGGGAACCCCAACTCCAGCTGGTCATTTTGCACCTCCTACGTATCCGTTCGAGGTTTTGCAGCTAGATTTCATACACATGGGAGGTGCAACAACTTAAAATACGTGCTCGTGGTTGTTTGTGCCTTCTCAAGATGGGTAGAAGCCTATCCCCTAAAAGACAATACTGCCTTGTCCACAGCGAAAGCCCTTGTAAAAGAGTACTTCCCCAGGTTCGGAATGCCGAGAATGGTCTGGTCTGACAACGGAAGTGAATTTGTGGGTCGTGTGATGAAAAGAGTGTGTGAAGGGCTAGGCATTAGGCAGAAGTTCCACGCTGCAAATCACCCCCAATCAGCTGGATTAGTAGAATGTTACAATGGCACGCTTAAACTTAAATTGGCCAAAATCCAAGCGAGCACAGGTCTTAAATGGCCTGACGCTCTACCCTTAGCACTCCTATCCACCAGAATGACTGTGCATTCGCGAGTGAAACTCAGCCCCTACGAAATCGTCTTTGGCCGGCCAGCCAACATATGGGGAGTGCCTAGGCCCACGAAGTTCAGCGAGCTGCAACACCCTATTTTGCTTGATTACTTGTATGAATTGACGGCTAAATTGCGTGTTTTACATCAACAGGTCCACAACACCTTGCCTCCGGTCTCTGAGACTCTGGGTCACTCCATTGACCCCGGTTCCTGGGTTCTCGTCCGCAACTTTCAAAGAACAAGAAACGACCAGCCCAGGTGGACCGGGCCTCACCTCGTCCTTCTGTCCACGAGGTCAGCCGTCCGGGTGGAGGGGAAGGCCAACTGGGTCCACGGGATCCATTGTAAAAAAGTACCCTTCCCTCTGCCCTATGACCAATGGATCCAGAAGGGTGCCACTGACTCAGAGCTCACAACTGATGACCGTGTAAAAGAAACTAACCCTGATTGTGAAAACGAGAACATTTTTCAAGAAACTGTGCCACCACCAGAACAATTGAACTCTTTGGAACCTGAACTCCTGTTTCAGGACCAGACAGTACCAGGAAAAAGACGCTACAATTTGCGACCGAGAAAAACAGACTAATAAAAGTGATTCCTTTTTATGATCTGAGACCAAGACCTATGGACTAATAAACGTATCTTTTCCCCAAATCCTATTTTTGAAAGTGCAGATCTCCCATTTAGGAAACTTGCTTATTTTTTGTTTTTCGAACCGCCATCCGGGTTCCGCTGCTAGGGCCGCGATTGGTTAAAGTCTTCGGAAGTGCAGCCAACGACGTTAGGGCGGTGGTTCTGGTCGGTCCAAGGGAGTTGCCCTAGACTGACAGAAGCACTCCTTAGCAGAAACAACCTCCTCGTCGCGGGCAGCACCTTAGAGAGGATGGAGTTTCCTGATGTGGAGAGACCTGCCAAACAAATGAACTTTAAGCAGAGACTATGTAACACGATGGCGAAGAAAAGTTTTATCATATTGTGTATTTTTATGCTATCAAGCGTAATGATCTTTTTGATAAGTTATGTTTTATTCTCTTTCCATGTAACATTTGCGCCTACTACATCACCCATACCTCCTCCTACTATTTACTCTCATTCTTTCCACCCTCTGCCTGACCACGAATCAAATAGGAGATTAGAGTTCATTAATAACTCCTTCATTCAGTTATTACACCAACACCAACTTGTAATGAACACAACTAACTGTTGGGTGTGTGGTCTCATGCCTCACACAACGGATAAAGGTATCCCCTATTTGGTCCTGCCATTTAGTCACAATGGTTCAGTATGGGCATATAGGACAATGTTCATAAATGCACGAGAAATCCAACCCCTACGTTCTGTAAAAGACAACCCCAAGACTAGCGCCCTAGTCAAAGGTATAGTTGACATGATCAAGGAAGTAACTTCCTATGGAGATACTCCGGATGATGAGATACTTGCATATGTAGGCTGGAACGTGACCGGATATGGCACTACATTAAGTGAGAAACAGCAAGCCAAAAGATCGTCCCCTATCTGGATCGTACCCCATCAAGGTCACCTGTGTCTGCAAGGTATTGGCAAGAATCCCAGAGCTCAGCTAGGGAAGAGTATCTGTACAGAAACGTATGTTTTTGGATCTCAGACTTCCCCTGCGTTTTTAGCCGCTAAGGGTACTTATTTCATCTGCCATGATAGAGCCTATACATGGTTGCCCCCTGACTTCTCGGGCTCATGTTTTGTTTCATTCCTGTTACCCCCCACCTACACAGCAGCGGCGGATTACCATCGGACAAGGGTAGTTAGAGGTGTTTTGAGTAAAGAAGACACTGCAGGTCAAGAATTTGGGGACTTTGCAAAGGGTTTTCTGCCGTTCTGGGGATCCATGGCTAACAGCAGAAACATAAGGCAACTAACAAGGGTAGTTGAATCCACCGTGATTGAAACTGCTGGTGCCCTTAGAAACCTGACTGCTGAGCTCCAGTCGGATCGACTTATGACCCTTCAGAACCGGGACGCTTTGGATGTAATACTTGCGGACCGAGGTGGAGTATGCAAATTGATCCAGTCTAGTTGTTGCATTTTCATCTCAGATAATGCTCCAACAGTGTACAGGGCCATCTCCAAACTACATAAGATTTCTGAATCTATTCATGTGGATAAAGGAGAGTGGTCGTTAATGGGATGGTTCTGGGAACTGATATCTGCCTGGGGATGGAAAATTCTGATGGTCATTGGGATGGTCTTAGCCATTCTTTTCCTGTTCTGTCTATGCATACAGTGTGCTCCTGCAATATGTGGCCTCTGTGTTACATCATGTGTAAGGAAGCCTGTGTCAAGAGATGAACTAAGTACTAGAATGATGTTACAGCAACATCTCAATGACTTTAGGAATATAGATCTGGACTCAGACTAACATGAGGATAGATTAATTGCCTATGTAAGGGCAAAAGGAGGGTTTGTGGTTCTGAAAATCTGGATTCATATAATTATACTGGACTCGAGAAATAAAACTTCGTCGAAATATGACGAATTTGGTATCAAAAGACCGAGAATGACGAGTACATCATGTACATGAATTTTCGGCGTGTTCGATTGACGATTTCACCTCGAAATCGTCATTTACAATCTGAACCCTTGGCTCCCATTTATATGTTGCCCTTTACATAGGCCTTAATCCAGTTGAATTTGATTCCACAAGGACACATACTCCTTAATCGACTTTTTCCTGACCTCAGTACAAGTTAGAACCATTGCCCCAGGCCAAACTCGTTAGGTCAGTTCCCTCCCAGTGGCCGAGCAAGATAGCATCTAGGCTCAACCAGCCATAAAACCATTTCAGCGCGCACACCTGCCATATCTCGCTCACATCTTTCTCCACTCCTTTGCTTCACTTACTTTATGGTGGGGAGGTACCCGTTTTTATTAGGGGTCCAGTGATATCTGATGAAATGTTGGGCCTTGCCAAATGATTTGTTGTAGGCAGCACGAAGTGAAATATGGACATGTCATCATGACTCTGCTTTTTCTTTGAACCAGAATATGTTAACTATTTACTTTACAACCAAGAATGTTTTGCCTAGGGCCTAAAACTGTGTATAAGAAGAGAAGCCTGACTTCATGAAAGTGTGCAGTCTCCTAAGAACATACCCGTATTGTACTTCTAGGACACCTGTTACCTTGGTTGCAGCCAATAAACTAATCTTTGACTTCACCTAGAAGACTCTGAGTTTCTGTAGGTCTGGATCAGGAGAACCCGAGGTCTCTGGGTGTTGATTCCCTGGCACCGCTGGGTTACCGGTTCTGTGCCGGTTCTTAAAAACCCAGTACCTCACGTGGAGTGGGTGTAGTGTGTTTATCTAGGTACCTGAATCGATATTGCTATTCTTTGCCTTTGTCCGGTTATAAATCAATAATATCCCTACAACGGCATAGATACCCTTTTCATAATTCAGTCATAGCGCATGCTGTCACATTAAGCAAGCCTACTCCTCCAGCCCCCTAGAAAGCACACAGAGTTCTTAAACAAATCCAAGCCTCCAGCAACCTGGGAAATCCCCGCTGCTTTGTTTTGATTTCGTCCGAGAACTCCTGTAAAGCACTGTAAGAACGACCAGTTCTTAGTGACATCTTTATTGATGTCTTATGTCCAGCCTTACGTCAAACCCGGCACCTATCAGGTATAAATATACCAACGTTGCCTTAAGCAAACACACGGTGGTAATCCTGGAGCAGAGCAGCTATCTACTTCCGAAGAGCCCAGCTGATGCGAGAGCCCACAGACGCTGCCCCTCCCTTTTTGACGCGCTGAGAAAGACGCTGTCTTTTCTCTTGCCGAGAAATCCAGCCTCCGGCGTTTCCAGCTTACCCTTGCGGGTGACTGGGATACCGAGTCCTGAGAGAGAGATACCAGCCCTCCTGCCTTCTAATACCCAGGTACTGAACTGACTAAACCCTTACAGAGAATTCTTGAGTCAGATTCTTGGCAAAACAAACTTAACTTAAACTGCTACTTACTTACTCCCTCCCACGTATTAGGCTTAGGTCAGCTACACCGGGGTAGGCGTAGTTAGAAGCATCAGTTGAGTACGATTAGTCAATGTATATATGTATGTATCTATTTTATCCATTTTAAAGTATCATATGGCTAAGAAACCATATCAATGCTTTTACAGTATTATTTCATAATCCTGCTTTTACTATATGCACTTTACTTAACTATAAGTATTGCAATTGTAGCAATTCATTTCTCTTGTATGAGGAAAGAGACTGCTCAATAAATAATACCTTTTATTGACAACGCCCGTCTCTCTTTTTCTCTGCAATCTGGTGAAACTAAGTACGCACTTATTGACTGAGTGAAATAGCTGTCTTTTGTTTTCACACGACTCTAGAGATACACTCTTATTCAGGGAGAGCAAAGTTGTCATGTTTTATGGTTGTCAGAAACGAAATCCCTTCTTGTCTATCCAGGGAGGTTAAACTCCTCCTCGCTTACTCGAGAAAGTTTCTAGTGAACTCTGAGCTAGCTGGCAAAAAACTTAAGTCTAATATAGTCAGTAGAGACCTAGATAACTTCAGTCCTACGTCTACACTACTGAAGATATTATTCCAATGTGCAGAGCCTATTGGGACTATAGGAACTACACTACACCACGTAGTGAGCTTTTCTGTTGTCCACTCTGCTGCTGACGAGTGCCTGGGTGACCGTTCTTCTGGTGTCAGTGGGGATCCACTTGTAGAGCTTTCGGAGCATGTGAACCTACTGGAACTGAAACATTGGTGCACAGCAACACTAAAATGTGGCAGAGGTCAGTCTGTGGCGCTTCACAGGGAGGAGACTCAAAGGTTGCACAGGGTTCCCATAGCTACAGAATGGGACACATTACTTCATGAGTTACAAGAACATCTCCCTGATTGAAGGGAAAAATGTGTTGTCTACTGTATGTTCCTAATTCTTACACACCCGTCCACAGAACTGTCTCCACATCACGATACAGAGCCCTTCACACATGATAGAAATGTAGGAATTGGAGAATACACCTGGTGAATGCATAGATAGCCCCATGGGACAGGAAAGCACACTTCTGGGGAACCGACTCCTGAAGGGAAGACAGACATATTGCTTTTTGATTTTTCAGCAGTCATGCACCGACTTTGATTGTTTTGACATGTAAGTTCTGTATGCTTCTTTTCCAGCTTAAACTTTGGATCTATTACTCCTGTTGAATTTTTTCCTCCGTCATGCAAATGCAGTGACCACGGTGGGATTCTCACACCTGGCCCTGTAACAGACAGATACATTTGTTTGTACCTTGCTTCTATGCTACTGTGATGAAAATCAATGCAAATAAAAAATACGTTAATTGGGGCTCTCCTCAATATAGAGGTGCCACAGGTGAGGATCAGATGTTATCGCTTCATCATCAGCTCCAGTCCTTTCTTCAGTTACAGTCAGCTCCTGTGTGTCTTTGGTTGAGGGTTCAGGGTCTCATATTGGCCTGTACAGTGGTGGTACCCTGGGCTCACCTCCATTTGAAACCTCTAGTTCAGCATCTTCTGGTTCATTGGGCTCCAGACTCTCTGAATTACAATGTCCTCATTCCAGGGTCATGCATGATTATTCCGAATCCCTAGTGGTGGCTGTCTGCTTCAAATCTCCTGAAAGAAGGTCTGTTTGTGGAGCCATTACCATTAGTTCTAAAGATGGACGCAAGCAAATGGGGTTGGGGTGCAACCATGCGAGAGTAAGAGACCCAGCCCGTTGGACGTGGGAGAAAGCTCATAATTTGTCCGATTGGAAGGAGCTAGCAGCAGTGGGCAGAACTCTGATAAGGTTTGCTCCTGGTGTCCAGGGGCAGGCGATTCTTTTGAGGACAGACAATCAGGTGGCAAAGTCATATCTGAACAGACGGGGGGCATAAAGTCTCCTCCTCTAGCACAGTTAACCACAGAGGCAGAGGGGCAGTTGTTCTCCTTCAAGACAAGGTATATCCCAGAGGTGGTCAACATGTAGGCAGACAACCTCAGCAGAAATATGCCTTCATCAATAGAACTTCATCTCAGTGTTCAGCTTTTTCAACTGATGACATCTTCCCCTGGCTGTTCCCTTACCAGGTTTTTTTGCTTCTCTGTAATATACACTGGTGTCTTGGTTTTGCAAAGCCAAGAGGCGTGGGGGATAGATGCCCTGGCAGTCCCTTGGCTGCTGGAACTTCTGTATGCCTTCCCTTTGATTCAATTCCTCACAAAGATGCTTCAGAGGACTCCGTGGGAGGGGGTCACAGTGATTTTGGTAGCCCCTTTCTGGCCCAGGAGACCATGGCTTTCTTTGTTTAATCTCTTGGCGATAGAGCCTCCTCTGCAATTTCCATTTTTGCCCAGTCCTCTCCGGTTTCTATATCTCACTTGCCAGCAGGTCTCTAAATTGATGTTGATGGCCCGAAATTTGAGCGGCTTGGGTTGCAGTTATATTGTTCAAAGGAACTGGCTTGTGACATACAATCAGTGAAGAAGATGTTCACGTTCAAGACATTCTAAGCGCTGGCAGACATTTTGTGTTTGGGGCACCAATACATCTTATGACCCAGTTTTGGATGATTCCATTTCATGTTTTAGGGTTTCTGTAGGATGGGTTCTCACACGGCTTGGCTCCGTCCACCTCAGCATACCAGTGGGCTGCAATTAGATTATGTAGAGCAACTAGGGTTGGTTTTTTGTGGGTATTCCATTAGCCATAAAACTGCTAAGGACTTTCAGGTTAAGAAAGCCGGTGACTTCTTGTGAGGTACCCTCCCGGGACCTTTCAGTGGTGACTGAAAGTCTTCAGACGACCCCTTTTGAGCCTTTGGAGCAAGCAAGCTTGGTCTTTCTTTCAGCTAAAGAGGCGTTTCTGGTTGCCATCACCTCAGCTGGGAGGCTAGGTGAATTATCCTCCTTGATTATCCCCTACCCTTACCTGAAGTTTTTTCCAGACAAAGTGGTCTTAAGACCAGAGCCCAGTTTTCTTCCCAAGGTTCAGTCTGTTTTTCACGGTACAGAGACAGAATATCGAGTACAGAATATCGAGTTGCACAAATATCGAGTCAATAATATCGTGGGTTAGAAGTATTGACAGCAAGAATATTGTTTAATATCATTTGCAAAAAGATAGTTGTTAAAAATATTGTGTTTTATTAATGTTATGTGTTTTAGTATATATTTTATATGTTGATTGATACTTTATTCGATATATTGTCATATCATAAAAGTACATTGATTCATAAAACATTAGGACTAAGAAATTGTACATTACATGTTAAGATTTGATAAAAAGATACTATATACATTTAAAAACATAAAACATAAACAGATTTCATGACAATACTAAATATATCAATATTTAAAATATAGTTGATTGATTGGTAACCATATCTAGAGGGTCTAAGAATTAATAGCATTACATATCCTCATTCGAATGAACCATGCAGTTGATAAATATTTTGCCACACCACAAACAATAAAAAGGGGAGACGTATTAGTTGTAATAATGCGAAGTGCAACCCGGAAATCTCTAACCCCCAACTCCCTGCACACTGGTCTCAGCCATCTGTTTCTTGCCCTCTTATAAGCTTTACAGCCAAACAGGAAGTGTGGAAGGGATTCTGTTTTACAGGGGCAACAGGGGCATGCACCGTTATGGGCCCTTGAGATTTCCAACCTTTAGTAAAAGAATTAAGTGGTAAAATTCCATACCGCATCTTTAGAAAAATCACTCTGTCTCTAGGTGTTCTAATAAAATCTAAAAAAGGTTCCAACTTCCTTGTAGGTTTGTGTTCTATAAACTGCGTGGTTAAAATACCCCAGCTTGGGTTCCTCTGTTCTTCTGCATCCACCTACTCCCAATAAAGTTTCTTTATTACTTGTTTTGCTGGTGGGGACTGGGAAATCCAGGATTCAATCAAACCCAACTTCAAAACCATCTGTTTCAATTTGTTTAACCAGTGGATTTTGCCACCGGTATTCAATGTAATCAGTTCGTCCAGCACCAGGGCATAGTTTGCTAGCTCTGGGGTCCTCCTTAGGTGGACCCAGAACAGCAACGGGCGCAAGTGGACTACATCAGAGATAGAGCGTTTGCCCATATCCAGATACAGAGGTTTCAGCAGGGTTGAAGCCGGTAGGGCAACCAATTCCCTTATACATTTATTCTCTGCTCTAGCCAAGACGGGGACGTTTTCTCCAACCCATAATTCTGCCCCATATGTCGCAGAGGGCAATGCCCTTCCTTCATACACAGCAAGAGCCGGAGCGATAGGTCTACTTACTGATAATTGCTGGCTCCTCAGGATGGCACCTGAGACTCTCTTAAGATTTAATAACATCTTGGCTATATGGGAATCCCACCTCATTTTACAATTGATCCTGATTCCCAGATAGTCAAATTCCTCCACCACCTCAAGTGGAGATCCATTGAGGGTAATCTGGGGGTTCCTTCCCTGTTTAGGGGGGTAACACCATCAACTTTGTTTTAGTCGTGTTGATGGTGAGTCCATGTTCATAGCAAAACAGGCTAAATCTATCCAATAATTTTTGCAAGCCCGCTGGGGTTTTAGCCAACAGTAGGGTATCGTCTGCGAAGATTAGGGTAGGTGTTTTCTCCCCGGCCAGGACCGGGGCATCGCCACTGTCCTCCCTCAAGTGATCAACAACCCCATTAACAAAGAGGGAGAACACTGTCGGGGCCATCACACAGCCCTGCCGTACACCCCCTCCCTGTTAGCTGCCCCTGGCTCCCCCACCTTATCCTAGCATAGCTATCCTTGTGGAGCTTAACTATCAATTGCAGAAGGTAGCATGGGAACCCCATGTCCATTAGGACCTTCCAGAGTTTTTCGCGGGGAACTAAATCAAACGCACTTTTAAGGTCTACAAAGGCCAGGTATAGTTTTCCCTTCATAACGGTGACTATTTTCCAATAGATTGCCCAGAATCTAAAGACCTGATCCATTGTCCCCACATTTTTACGAAATCCTGCCTGGAAATGGGAGAGTATGTTCTTTTATATGTATGTGATTATGTGTTTTGTATGAGAATCGTTTGTATTTTTAAAATATGTGTTACATTCTTAATAGTACTTTTGGACTTTTAGTTCCATAGCGGGTTGTGGGTTTATAGGGAAATAGGTGGGAAGTTTTTTTACCCCTCCGCTATCCAACACTTATCCTACAGTTGCTTTCAGTTGAGTGGGAATAGAAATTTTTACCCCTCTGCTATCCAACGCTTTTCCTACTGTTGCACTCACTGGAGTGGGAATACAAATTTTTACTCCTCCACTATCCAACACTTTACCTACTGTTGCACTGTTTGGAGTGGGAATAGTCATTTTTACCCCTCCGCTATCCAACCCTTTCCCTACTGTTGCACTCACTGGAGTTGGAATAGTAAATTTAATTATTTTGCTGTCCAACACGTTTCCTACTGTTGCACTGATGGTATTGGGCAATTTAAGTTTAAATATTCTTTCATAGTTTAATGTTTTAATTCATTCAAGAAAAAAATATTTCCATATTTTGTAAAAATGTATCATAAATTTAATTAATGTTGTTAAAATTAATGTTGAATATATTTACGATACATTATTTTATACATATATATATTTAAATCTATATCTTGAACATCAATATTTTTTACATCTATCTTTTTGATTCAATATATTTTTACTTACCTGTGTAGGTATCAGAGTCAATATTTTTGTAGTTTATATTTTTTTTGATATTTTGAACATCAATAGTCTATCAGTGAACCATTTTTCACTGCTCCCATGAAATCATCCTTCTGTTTTTTCAGTCTATGGATGACATTCTGTCTACGTTGGATGTACAAAGAGCTCTGTTACTATTCTTGATCGTACTAAGTACTTTTGGTCTTCTCAGTTTTTGTCATATGGTTCAGTGTGTAAGGGGAAGAAATCTTGAGGTATGACTATCAGTAGATGGGTCAGGCAGACAATTACTCAAGCCTATTTTTCCATGAATGTAGTGTTGCCAGAGGATGTTGTAGCCGGATCTACCAGAGCAGTGGCGGCTTCCTGGGCTGAGGCAGGTGGTGTTTCACTCCAAGATATGGGAAGCTACTTTGGCCCCTCATAATACCAAATTGGACCTGTTCCCACTTTCTTCGGACAATTGTGAAAAAATGGTTTTACAAACAGCAATGATTTAATTGTGTAAATATATATTGATGTTTTAAATGCATATCATTGTGTTGTGCTTGGCCTCTTGGACTTGGGTACATCCTCACATGTTTTTACTATAACGCGGAGGACACACATGGGGGTAATGAATTAGTTACTTAATGATGATGTAAGCAAAACAACAAGAGAGAGAGGGCAAAGCGATAGGAGTCACTCTTAGTCCCCCTAGGCCGTCAATATCAAACAACAAAAGAGTGTACCCATTCTATAAAAAGAAGAAGAGTTCGTGGAAAGAGTCACTCTAGTTAGAAAGAAGAACCCTCACTCACCAACCTAGTTGGTGACATGCTTCATCGTAGGGTTCCCACCAGAGAAGCCAACTGCATCTCTGGTGTGCTACGACGCCTTTTTACAACGGAGCAGGTTGTTTTTGTGTGCCTTTAAAGAGTGTGATAAGTGCAAAGAGTGATTAAAAAGTGCCGTTGTTTTATCCAGAAAAATGTTTAATGGCGGAAAACTGGGCACTATTTAAAACACATGAAACGGATGTCCCTAACTGGTTTTAATTGACCAGATGCACCCTAAAACAAAAATGAACATTTGCTCAACATGTTTCAACTTCTGGGTGTATTACTTGAAGCTTTCGTCAGGACCAGCTACACCACAGCGGTGTAAGCACGCTAAGGCTTACCCTAACCTGTGGTGGAATCAACCGAAAAAACTCACGGTTATGTAGCAGTCTTTAAGCATTTCTCAAAAGCCATGAATGTCTGAAAAACAAGAACAAAAGGCAGTTATGCAAAACTTATATTGTACTTGCATACATGCATTCAGAAACCTTAGAGTGATTAATCCCAGGCCAGAGCTCTTCGTAAAAAGGCCACAATTGCAAGCAGTGCTATTTGTTAATAGTGCAACAAATATGCCAGTTAACATCCGATATTAAAATGTTGATATCAAACACAAGAACATCATATGTAATTCTATGGCCTAACAAGTATTTGCCAAATGCCAGGTATATTAGCCTGCATAAAAAGCAAGAGTGGCACAGGCGGTAGTTATATTCAGAGAACAGGACTAATCAACCAACATCGAGAATGCTGGTCGATAGGGCAGACTGGACATACCAAAGTGAATATTAGTTATTTAAAATCATAAAGCACACAGGGCTTACGTTAAAATTCAAGTAACACCACTCCTTAGGTTCTGGTGGGTGACGGAATTCCGAATAAAAATCTATGGCAGAGGACAGAAAGGGTTTAGTTCTAAAGCCCCAAGCGTACGCATTGCCATAACGTGTCAGCCGACATAAAAACAAAGACAAAAGTTACTCACTTAGCAAGAATCAAACGCCCACGGTGTACCTATTTGGTCTCAACAGACCTGGAGATACCGGAAGCACTATTGCGGTAGAATATGTAGTGAGTGTTTAACCGGGAAAGGAATTGTCCATGTCATACCGTGTTTCCGCATCACATGATCTTCCGAGATCACGTGACCTACGTAAATGGTGCTACGGAAATGTGAAAGCCCTTAAGAGAGGCCAGAACGCTAACCTCCCTCGCGTTCTCAATAGATAAAAACTTCATTGACATTTTTGTAAAAGTCGTTCACCATTCGATAGCACAAGATCTAAGCACCCTCGGTAGTAAGACTAGAACAATTCCTACTCGGGGTCCTAAAAAGGTGTCATTCAAACTCAAAATGTTAAAACATCGTTAAAGTGTTTGTGGTACAACTGTCTTGGGTATCACAGTGCATGCTATACAGGGGGTGGGTTAACTGCGTATTAGTGTTTGTCAAATCAGTGTATAAATTACGCTGAAACGGCAGCAGGCATTACAGTAAAACTTTATGAGGTCACTATGATTCTATCACACAGGTGCCATTCAAATCCTGATATAACATCCCTGTTGACGTGGTCCTTCCAATTACGTCACGGCCCAATATTATGTGTTAAAAACTGAGAACCTAGATGTCAGGACAGGCGGTAGAGGGGGATGTCTTAATGTGGAATCAAAGGTGACTAGTATTCATGCATGTCTCAGCTCACATACTAAATTAATTTATTTCTCCAGTAATCTCAAAATCAGATATGCCCTGAATTAATCATATCACAGAGATCTGCCTTCAGTTATTAACGTCTCATGACTGACCCCCAAGGGATATTATCATTAAGCCCATGGATATGCACGGACAATCGATAAATCCACCGCTGCTCTTTCTCAAACAACAACTGCGATGATTTATTCCCAGAATTTATATCCTCAATGATGATCCACCGCAAATCATTGGGAGTATGATTATGCTGCAAAAAATTATCAGCTAGCTTGGTAGTGTTTCTCTTACTCCAGATTTACTCTGATGTTCGCAGATTTGTTGCTTGATTTTTCAAAAGGTCATGCCCACGTATCTTAAAACACAAGGGCATGTGATTAAGTAAACAACATTCATAGTGTTACACTTCGTGTGTGAACGTTGTGCCCATACTTTGCCCGTCTCTAAGTCTAGTGTCTTTGTAGATGTAGTTAAATGGCAGACGCTACATGGTCCACAAGGAAAATGCACTGTGATCCGAGGAAAACCCCAAGTGTTTAAAACAGGAGTGAGTCATCATTGTTAGTTGTCTTCCTTGGTCATGTGTGTACCAGTGCTTCCTTAATACTTCTTGCTTTTCTGATAGAAAATAGAGATTTCTCCCATTTAATATGGTAGCTCTCAAGAATTTGCCAGTGTTTTCTGATGGAATTAGAAATGGCGTTGGATGCACATCCTCTAAGAGAGCCTCTCTAGGTTGATTTCTTGCTCTCTTACAACTCTTTTTTAAGATTCTCTCAGGGTAACCCCTATTCTGCAATTTCTGAGTCAGGTCACTAGACTGTGAATGAAAATCCTCTACCTTACTGCAATTGCGTTGTATGCGCAAAAATTGCCAGTAAGGGAGATTATCCCGTAAGGGTCTAGGATGGAAACTAGAGAAGGCTAGCAAATTGTTCTTAGCGTCGGTTTGTAGTAAGTTGTAGTGAATAAGTGCCCTTCTGCCTTTGTTATAACCACATCAAGAAACACCATCTCATCTTTGTTGAAAGAGTTAGTGAACGTCAGATTAGGGTCACAAGTATTGATCCAGGTGAAGTACTCCAAAAGGGTACGTTCAGAACCTTGCCCGATGAAAAAGACATCATCTATATACCTCTTCCAAAAATGATGTTGGATGTATATGAATTAGTTGTCGCCAAAATCATAAATGTACAGTCCAGCCACACTAGGGGCAAAAGTACTGCCCATCGATGTACTTGGGGACTGGAGGTACAGGGTGCCCTTATATTCAAAGAAATTTCTCTTGAGTGCTAAGGTAGCGCAGTCGATAATGAACTGCTTAGGTGTCGGAAATTCCAAGGTAGCTGCACCCAACGTCTCACAAAGGACATTTTGTAACTCTATGAACTGGGAACCCATCAATAAAATTTAATGAAGTCATGAACTATATATGGATAGGTGGTATTGCTGACTGGGAGAATTGAAAA
Source organism: Lissotriton helveticus (assembly GCF_964261635.1). NCBI lineage: Eukaryota > Metazoa > Chordata > Amphibia > Caudata > Salamandridae > Lissotriton > Lissotriton helveticus. The sequence goes on from NC_136070.1 coordinate 1,051,931,196, forward strand.
ACCCAGGAAGGAAAACTGGTAAATACAATGGGCCTCATTTATGAACAGAGATGCATCGCTGCGTGAAAACATCGATGCGTCACTTTTCATTGCGCCCTCCTTGCAACATGATGGATGCATCATATTTACAGTATGATGTTGCAAGGAATTACAGATACGTCAGTATTTCTGACGTCTCTGAAGGCGCAAAAATTACGCTTTGCGGAGTGTGTCACAAAAGTGACACAACTCCAGCAATGGGTCATTTCACATGGGCAAGTCCCATTTCAAATGTGCCTGCATCAGTGTTACGCCTGCTGTGAGGCAGGCGTAAGATATTGACCCATTTGTCTCCTAGAAGTGGCACTGTGAAATCTCATAGATTTCACTGCGTCAATTCTACAAGGCTTACTTGCATCAGAACGCCACCCTGCATACATTATACCTGGTGCAGGTATAATGTGGCGCAGGGGTTTACCAAGTGACGCATTTACCTAGATGCGACGCTTTGTAAGTGTGATGCAACACAGTGCATTTTCTATGCTGCTGGTTCGTCACAAAAAATGATGCACCGCATTGCAAAAGTGACGCAAGGGCTCATAAATAAGCCCCAATGTGTAAAAAAGGAAAGAAAAGATTAAAAAAAATTATAAATAAAAATTGCTAATAACACTTGGTCTATCCGGATCAAAATTTCACAATTGTATTCATTTCTGAAGGGTTTGTTATATTTATAATTTCATCCTTCCACATGTGTTACAAAAAAAGTGGATATACTTATTTCACTTTGAAGAAGCATTGATAAGTGTGGTATTTGAATCTCAATTAATTTCCTTTGTTTTTCTTTTAAAAGCTGACACTTGTTGCATTGATGTCACTGAGCTACAGTTTAGATGCTTTATCAAAGCTGTTAACAAAGCAACAAGCATTTTTCGAAGCCAATGGGGCTTGGATCTAAATGACCAACACGTTATCTGTGTTTTACTCATGTCCCTGAGAACGAGTCAACACAGTAAATGCCCAGTAGCGCACTTTTCCCTTTAGCGATGGCACGAAGATGTGTATTTGTATGTGAGTGTGCATGTTAGAGAGAGGAAGAAAGAGGAAAAACAAAAAGAGACAGAGAGGTGAAAGAGGAGACAGTAGAGATTAGTGTGGATCTAAGTGTCAGTGCTTAATATGAGCCAGTGGTTTATGATGATGGACACTAAAAGAGCGCGATTGGAGGAATATTGACCCTCAGATACTGTGGTCATCCTTGACCAACTTAAACCCAGATTTGATAAAACAGGCCAATTTGACGACCGGTAGATTCACTGACTGGATCAAAGCAGTAGTCAACAACCTAGCCCTGAAATAAACCTTCTCCACCAGGCAAAACAAACCCTCTGATCCATGGTTCTCTGATGCTTGAGAGTACAGGAACAACTATGTAGAAAGTCAGAGAGACGGTGGCGATGGAATTACAGTGCAGAGGATAAAACGTTATATGCACAAACACTGACTGACTACAAGAAAATGATAATTGACGAAAAAAGAGAGTATTTCTCAGAAACAATTCTGCAGGATAGTAACTCTAGCAAAGTACTCTTTGCAACATTAAAAAGTCGAGTTAAAATACCAGAATCAACCAACTTGGGCAGCAGTGAGGAATTTTGTAACTCGCTAGCACAGTTCTTCAAGGATAAGATGGAGACTGTGTACCCATACCTTACCGACAATAACGCTGATCACATTGGAAATACATTAGCTGTTACATCTCCCGCAAAAGACAACTTTTTGGTTTCCTTTGACCCACTGATACAGAAAAGATATCCCAGGTGGTCAGAACATAAAAGTCTGGACCACCTTCGGATCCATGCTCCTCTAAAATATTTCATCTTGCGCCGGATCTCTTCAGTGAACTACTTGGTATAATTTTCAAAGAGCTCACCAGCTCTGGTACCTTCCTCGATTCTTGGAAGACAGTTTCGATCCTACCTTTCTTAAAAAAAATGATCTGGATCCAAGGGAAACCAGCAGCTACCGACCAATTTCCAGGATACATTTCCCGGGTAAGGTTCTGGAAAAAATATTGAACTAACAGCCTTCATATCATCGGTGGATCTGCTAGATCACTCGCAATATTGTTTCCGAAAAGGACATAGCAGGGAAACAGCCTTAGTCATGGCAGCTGAAGAGCTCAGAGCAATCCTAGACTGATCCTATTTGATCTATCTGCAGTTTTCGACACCATATGGTATGATATACTGATCAGAAGGCTTTCAGAGGCAGGGGTGAAGGATTCTGCCCTTAACCTTTAAATCCTATTTGAGCAATAGGCGTCAGTACATTCAGCTCGGAACATCCTCATCAGAGCATTTCATGCTTCCCTTTGGTGTACCCCAGGGCTCTTCACTGAGCCCTTCGGTATTCAACCTATATGTGACCCCCATGGCTGATATAATCAGGCAGTTTGACTTCTCTGTGAGATCCTACACAGACAATACCCAGTTAGTGGTGTCCATCTCTAGTAATATGGAGGAAACAGCAGTCCGCTTTAACCGCTGTATGTCCCAGGTGAATCAGTGGATGAGCTCAAACTGCCTAAACCTGAACGGGGGAAAGACGAAGGTACTTCTGCTGGGCTCTGATGCCTCCTTTTGGTCACAGAGGTGGTGGTCAGGTGGTCTGGGTGATTCTCCGTTCCCAGTCAAGAAGGTGAAGAACCTGGGTGTCATATTTGACAACAATCTAACTTTTCAACATCAGATCAACAAGCTTTCTTCCACTGCCTTTTTTATTCTGAAGACAAATAGAATAGTTAGGTCTTTCATTACACCAAATTCCGTCTAAACACTGGTGACAGTTTTAGCCCTGTCCAGACTCGATTATGGAAATGCCCTTATTTGGGCCTGCAAAACAGCATCTGCTTAAGCTGCAATGTCTGCAGAACGCATCAGCCAGATTGCTGCTAGACATTCCTAAATTCTAGTCAATCTTCCATGGACTAAGAAAGATACACTGGCTCCCAGTGGAAAAAAGGATAGAATGTAAAGCCTTTTGCCTAGTGTTCAAGGCATTGATTGGGAATGGTCCTCTGTACCTGAAACAACACTTGAACTGGTACTCACCTGTCAGAAATCTAAGGTCAGCACAGAGCAAACTCCTACAGACCCCTAGATTCAACAAAGCCCATTGGGGTGGAAGAAGCTTTATTCTGGGGACAGTGAAAGCTTGGAACTCACTCCAGACTGACATAAAAAAACAGCCAAACATTGCTTTCCTTCAGAAAGGCACTAAAAACTTGGCTCTTCACCAACTAAGGGGCCGATTACCATGGCGGGCGGACCTGAGTCCACCCGCCATCGTTGAGGTGCTTGGGATTGCCTGCCATGCACGCCACCACTGCAATTACAATGCGCCCGCCAGTATGGCGGCCACATCCTAGGAATTTCACATTACAGACGGTGCTGCTAGCTGCAGCACCGTTCACAATGTGAAATTGACACAAAGTTAATATGGGTAACCCCCCAGTGCAAAAACACCCTCCCCCCACACAAAGGTGACCCGCAACAGGCTTCCAAATCCATTCTACGCCAGCCTTTCCATGGCGGTTCCCCCGCCATGGAAAGGCTGGCTGAGGCCAGCATTGTGATCTGGCGCACCGCCACCATTCACATTCATTTGTCCGCTCCGCCAGGCAATCGTGATGATTGCCTGTGGCGGAAGCGTGGCAGACGGTCTTTGCACCTGCCATGCTTACGGAACGATTCCCCCCAGCCATTGTGATGTGGCGGGGGGAAATTGCCAGTCAGATGGCAGAGGGCCCGCCACCGCACGGCTGGCAGTGGCAGGCCCTCCGCCATCATAATGAGCCGCTAAGTTTCTTTTTAACACTCTCACTCTTTTCAAGCACTTTACCACGCATCGCCTAGATGCCCTTGGGCAATTGTGCGCTATACAAATTTCCAAATCAAATCTGTTTCTTCTCTTGCTGAACCTGTTCCTAGGTAAGGATGCTCTACTGACACTGCTCTACCTGTCTCCTTGTGCTGACAAAAATCAGAGTTAAATTATTCATGAAAAAGTCAAGCAACGCCACTTGCTCTGTCAATACGTGATTATCGTTGGTACCTTCAAGAGAAACAGAAGTAAATGACATACTTTTCTCATACAATTAGAGGAGTCGTTCCTAAATAGCACAGAACAAAAGGTTGAAGGTTAATTTTGCAGCTGTATTGTCCTACGGTGTAAAAGGCTACTCTTGGAATCGTGCTATTTTCACATTGCTTAGATAAACAGAGACACAAGCAATAGGGCTTGAGCATCAGGTCACAGCTGGGCCTGCAGAGGCGTGTTTGTTTTCATTTTTCCTGTCCCTGCGAATTTTAAAATATATTGTTTGCTGGTTTGGGATGGATTGCTGCGTTCTCATGATTTTTTCTTTTAAAAATAGCATCGACCTGGACTTTAGCAACTATTTCAAGTGATGGTTACTGGACATATAGCTATCATACCACACCAGAACTTCATAGAGGACCCAAACACGAATAAAAGGTGCTGTTGGTTATTATGAATAAGCCGTAATTTACGTATAAATATCACAACATTTTGTGTCCACCAGAATAACCACCCTTTCTGTTTTTAGAATGATTGAGAATTGCCTCATTCTAATGATTGCTTAATTTCACATGTAACATAAGACATGGGATAAGTTGCTTACTGTACGGTATAACGATAGTGCAAGTTAAGATGAGTTTGGTGACAACTAATAGGCACAATTCTTCACACTGTGCCCCAAATTTACTTAGGGGTTGCATCGCCATTGCATCATGTAAGGCGACGCAAGCCCTTACATGAGATTTACTATGCCCTGCAGAGCAAACTTATGTGACTCAGGATGACATGGTAAATCTGGTGTAACGCAAAGCAGCGCAAATCACTGCCTTGCATTACTGTGCCCTGGGAAGTTGTTCCATTGATAGAGCAAGGGTTTTCCCATGCATCCACGCATGGCTTTTGGTGCACTCCCAGATTTTCGTATAGTAGTAAACATGGGAATGCATTCAAATTCTGCACCTTATCAGAGGAGGTGTTACAAGGAGAGATATGTTTATTTCTCTTCGCATTTTTCTCTTTCTGAGTGTGCCGCATTATGCAATACACATACAAAGAGACAAAAAGCCCCAGAGGATTGTTTTTGTGCAGCAAGGTGTCCTTTGGCGCTAGGCTCCTCTCAATGACCCAGCGTAGATAGAGAGCAGGAGTGCATCATATTTTAGTAGATATGATAGAGTCCTGCTCCCTTCAGTTGACACAATGCAGAAGTTTTGTTTCTGTGTTGTGCTGTGTACATGCTAGTAATTTTGCCCCCTGAGTATATTTTAAGGTGACAGATCTCTGAGGTGTCTCACACTATATTTTTAAATGAGCAGTTACTGGTCTGACCTAATAGGTGGATCTCTGTCCTTCAGGGGCGTAAAATAACATCAAAATCCCTGTTGCAACCAATTGTGTTTTCTGCCCCCCTAGAGAGAAGTATGTCAGAGTTCTGTACATTAAAATATGTCTAGTATATATATATATTGTGTCCTAAATAACGAAAACATTGTCCATTTAGGTGTAGATTGTCTAATATTAACTCAATTGAAAAGTTAATAGTTGCTAATATGTATATTCTGGTGCTAAACCCTCTAAACGTGCTCAAGTCACCTGTGAATTTCAAAAAATCATTCATAGGTCTCAAAATCCTGTACCTCAATATGAAATGCTTTGGCCTTGGTGGTTGCAGTGGTGTGGGTGTGGCAGTTAGCAGATGACTCAGTCAATCATCTGTGATTTTACTTTTGTTCCACCCCAACTGTGGGCATGTTAGTCAGTGAGAAATGGATGGATATGAGAATGTCCTGCCTCCTTGTAAGAAGTTAAATTGCCTCTATAAACAGAATGAGAACTGTTGTGGAGCTTTGCCTTCCCACACGACAGATTATGGAGGGGAAAGGAGGTGGGATTCTGAATCTTTTGTGAACTGTTAAATGCAAGGATGCCTTCGATATCCTAATTCATTTCTCATAAATTATACATGACATAAAGTACTCCCTGCCATACATAAAAAAGACAGTGCAAGTCACAGAAGAGTTCCATGACCATATAGAGGAACAAGGCAGAAGACCAAGCTCCCTTATAAGGTTATACAGGGATTGCAGAATCTCATGTATTTGTATGTCTTATTTTACTGGTGACCCAGTGATACTTTGAGCCTCATGAGTGTTTTGGTGGGTAGACCATCATCCCACAGAACTTTGCTGTTTAGTGGGACCACCTGCATAATGGCAATCTTTAGTGAAAATAATTGCCAGAAAATGCAAGTGTAGCAAACTATTCTGAAATTTCACAGAAATACCTTACTTGGTGTATATATAACCATAGGAACTGCAGGTTCAAGAATCAAATCAACCATTGTCAGCTTGGGATTCAACCCTTCCTTTGAAGTCATGTGTCCCAATATTTCATGGAGTGGCTGACAAAAATACATCTGTGATTTTGAATCATGAGTCCGCTTTCCTATAGAACTCTCAACATACTCTCAAGCTAATTTCTAACCAACTCTTAAACAATTATGTCATTCTGGTACGTAAAATATTGCATTGTAACATCAGTAGCAGTACAGTCTACAAAACGGTCAAACTCAATCACATCCAACAGCTTGTACACAGCACTTCATCCTACATTTTTAAATACTATGAAAAAAAGTTCATCTATCCTGGGCTAAATCTCTAGTTTCCTTCCTTTATTAACTAAGAAAACAAATGCTGTCATTTCTGTTGATTAACCAAGACTCCCAAACACATACAAAAATGAAATTCACGAATACTCTTTGTAAGGAAAAAACGATAAAGTAAGTTTTATGGTCACAAATATTTACCCCTTACCCCTGCAAACACAGTAACAACCATGCCCGTCTTATATTGCTACATACCAGACATATGAAATGAGAAAATAACTGTGTTTCTCTTGTGGAAGTATACTTGAAACATGTATTAGACGTAAAAATCGAAAGATATCATAGACAGTTGAGGAATATTTGGCAGTGATAGTTGGCTCTTGCTTTCTCAACCTATGTTTTATGCAGTGTATGAGGCATGTATACATACATTCCTGTTAGTTTGATCTAAAGTGTAACCATAAATAAGAAAATCAGAAAATCTTAAACCTGCATAAACAAACGTTTTGACAAGCTCTAGATTTTGACCAAGGAGCTTTCACAAGAGTCTGTGGAAATGGCCTGAGTTGAAAACCAATGTCTTTGTTTTCTCGGTATTGTTAATATGCTTTCCCTACTATAATTTTCTTTAAATCCAGGTATCAGGTTCTATGCTTCCAGTTCTGTTTGGACAAGTAAGACTGCATCATTTGCAAACATTAGTGTTAGGATAATGATAATGTGACACCTGACCGATCATGATCCAATGTAATTTAGTGCTGAAGAGTATGTTCCTACAATACATCAGAAGAATACTGTCATATGTAAAGGTATCGGAGCACAAAAATATAGATGAGCCGGTTACTTTAACAAGTTTTCCGAGAAGAAAAGTGTCTCCAGCAGGGCATTCACCTATCTAGAAGCCCACACCATCACATATCTTGGACATCAAGATCAAGGGCCATCACATCTCAGAACATTAATCCAGAGTTAAATTGTGTCACAAAACATAATTGATTGAATTTTATAACACTCACCTGAGGATCCATTATGTTGCTACTGGCCCCTCAACTCATGTGTCTTTATGAACTGTACAACGGCAGCTCATAACTTCAACCAGTACTGTGGCTGTCCAACCCCAGTTTGTAAGACAATTCCGTCTCTTAAAGCACCTAGCATATATATGACAGGAATTCTGCAGATTTGTATTACAACAACAACAACAACAAAGGAGTTTATAAAGCGCCTGGTGACGCCATCACGGCGTGTCCCCGCGCTGAGAAAGAAATCAGGTGCATAGATGGAGTTACAGAGAGAACAGGTGAGTTTTCAAGCTTTTCCTGAAAGCAGTCTCCGAGTCCGCAAGTCTAATCTCCATAGGGAGAGCATTCCATTCTTTGGCGGCCATAGCCCGAAAAGAGTGGCCACCCATTCTGGCCTTCCTGATACGGGGTACTGTGAGCAAGCCAGTTCCCCTGGAGCGAAGAGTTCTATTGGGCTCATAGGGAATGGCTAAGTCTTTCATGTAGGAAGGAGCTTTTTGGGAGATGATCCTATAGCATATTAATAATGCTTTAAAAAGAATTCTCTTTTTTATGGGTAGCCAGTGGAGGGTATCTAGAGAAAGTTTGGAAGGGGCTCTCTTGGGAAGCCTAAGGACTAGACGTGCTGCTGTGTTCTGCAGGACTTGAAGTCTCCTGATGTTTTTTTGCGATGTTCCGAGCAGAAGCACATTCCCATAGTCTATTCTGGAAGACACGAGCGCTTGGGTCATGGTGCGCCTTGCTTCAAGAGGGAGGAGATCCAGGGTGCGGTTAAGGGTCTTTAAGACCCCGTAGCATTTACCGACCACCCTGTTCACATGGCAGTCGTAGGAGAGTTTAGGGTCAACCCAAATCCCCAAATTTTTGGCTGCTTCACAGGGGGTGGGTAGCGGTCCCAGACAAGAAGGCCACCACTCCTTGGTCCAGCTAGAATCCCTACCTCCCATAACAAGAACCTCTGTTTTCGAGCCATTAAGCTTCAGGCAGTGTTGGGTCATCCAAACCGCCAGAGCTTGCATGCAAGATTTAAAGTTGTCAGAAGAAACAGAGGGAGCTTGAGATAGGGAGATGAGAAGTTGGGTATCGTCGGCATATGAGACTAATTCAATGCCGAACGATTGAACAACTTCAGCCAGAGGGGCCATATACAGATTGAAGAGGGTGGGGCTCAGGGCAGAGCCCTGAGGCACCCCCTGTTCCAAGGCAATGCTGTCAGAGAGAGAAGCACCTCTCTGAACCTGAAAGCAGCGGTTGGTGAGAAATGCCTTTAGCCAACCCAAAGCTTCCTGGGTGACCCCGGCTTTGTTCAGACACTGTAGCAAGATGGAGTGTGCTACAGTGTCGAACGCCGCACTCAGGTCCAGCATTATAAGTGCCATGGTCTGTCCTGCATCTACACCTGCCCGTAGGGTTTCTGTCGCTCTCAGTAGGGCGGTTTCGGTAGAATAGCCTGCCCTGAAACCTGATTGGGAGCTGTGAAACGCACCATTGGATTCTAGATGGGCCATAAGTTGGCTATTAGCTATTTTCTCAGCCACCTTCGCTAAGTAGGGTAACAGCGAGATGGGCCGGAGATTTTCCAGAGTGTCCTGACTGATGTTGGGTTTCTTCTTTATCGGCAGCACAATAGCTTTTTTCCATTCCATAGGGAGGGTAGCCGTAGAGAAAGAGAGTTGGAGGATGTGCCTGAAATGATACTCGAGGACTTCTAAACTAGCTGTGAGTATCTTGGGGGGAGCAGGGTCCCGGGGCGAGCCAGACTTAATGCACCTACAGATGCTGGTAAGAGCAGTAGTGTGAGGAACAGAGAAACTGGTCAGACATTTTTTTGTATGGATGAGCTCCAAATTTTCAGTAAAATCAGATCCTGAAAGCAGGTCGGTGGAGAAATTAGAATAGATGGTAGTAATTTTATTAGCAAAGTATTTGGCAATATCATTGCATTTCGCCACCGAATCATTAAGGGCATTGCTCTCGTTGGTGACTACTGAGATTTCCTTAAAAATTTTAAAAAGCTCCTTGGAGGAGTTTTCTGCTTCACCTATACGGGTCTTATAGTGTAGAGCTTTAGCGGAACGGATCAATTTATAGTATTTTGCTTGCTCATTTTTATAAAGGGCTTTAGCAGTGGGGCAGAAGTTGACACGCCAGTCTCGTTCCAATTTTTTACAGGCGGTTTTAGCATCTTGAAGTTCAGCTGTAAACCATGGGGAAGGTTTCCTCAATTTCTTGTTGGTCACTGACCTACGGATGAGAGCCGTTTCATCCAGGACCGTGAGGATCGTATTTTTTAGACAAGTATAGGCGGTCTCACAGTCGGAGCCTTTAGGGGGTCCAGCCAGTTCAAGCTTGTCGGTGAACGTTTTGGGATTAAAATTTTTCCATTTGCGACAGCAATAGGTCTGCAGGTTTTCATTTTTGACTGCCGTTTCAGTTGCTAATATATGTAAGGGGACCACAAAATGGTCAGACCAGGGCACTGGCACAGGAGGAAGCACTTTTACTCCGTTCCAGTTGCTAAATACTGGATCGAGCAGGTGACCCTGTCTATGGGTGGGACTTTGATGTTTCAGATCTAGCTGCAGAGACAGTAATTCTGCTAGTATGCTGGTGGCGTCTTTGTCCCCAGCATCATCAAAGTGTATATTCATGTCTCCTAGCACCAAAAGTCTAGATTTCCTTAAAGTAAGATGGGCTGTGGCCTCTATAAGGCTGCATGTAAAATCAAACAGTCTTCCCGGGGGTCTGTATAGAAGAATGCCCGATAGGGAATATTTAGGGCTCACCATAATGGTAAAGGATCCAGCTTCGCAGCGATCAATATTCACCGGCGATAAAGAGCATTCAAAGGGGGCTCTGACGGCAATGGCTATTCCGCCTCCCCTACCATCCTGCCTATCGAGCCTGACGAGGGAGTATCCTGGAGGCATCGCCTCGATGACGTCGGGATCGGAGTGCTCACCCAGCCAGGTTTCGGTCAGAAATAGGATCTCAAGAGCTTCATCCTCAAGGAGGTGATAAATTTGGGTGTTATGTTTGCTTAGAGATCGACAGTTAAGTAGTGCAGCTTTTAAAACACTTTTATGGGGGGTGTCGGAGGAGCCAGTGCTAGGTGTAAAATGGCACACTGAACAATCATGTACTGATAGCGCCTCCATAGAGTGTAAACAAGATGGCGCGCGAGCAGGGCGTAGGCTGAGTAAAGTATGTTTGTCATACCGTAAAGGAGGGGGCAGGGATTGACCAGGGTTTCTGGCCCCGCGCCCCGTCCGGTCGCGGACGGGCGCAGACGGGCTTGCCTTTGGCGCGCCTTCGGCGCGCCGCCGGCGCGCCCGCTGCGCCCGTCCGCTGCGCCTCCGGGGGATAGACTCCATTTATGTAGTGGCCGGGGGCGGGAGGGTGGGAGGGGCCTAGCGCTGAACTGGTGTCCCTGTCCCAGCTCCTCACGCAAGATGGTGACCCTCCAGGCAGCGTCCAATCGGCTGCTGGGGGTAGAGTCAGGCAACAGCTGCTGGTTCCAGCAGGTTCCGATTTTGGGGGGCTAATAAACAGCTAAGGCGGCGAAATTACAAGCGCTAATCAGGGGCACAATAATCAGTGACTCAAACAGAAAATGCACGCAGTTTAAAAAATCGGCGAAATTAAAAACAGCACAATGATTAATTCTGCAGTCCCGGCTTTCCGCCTCAGGATGAATTTTTAAGCACTCCTGCACAACAATTAACAATCAATTGGAGTGAGGGGAGCAAAGCTTTTTGTAGTGGCCGGGGGCAGGAGGGTGGGAGGGGCCTAGCGCTCAACTGGTGTCCCTGTCCCAGCTCCTCACGCAAGATGGTGACCCTCCAGGCAGCGTCCAATCGGCTGCTGGGGGTAGAGTCAGGCAACAGCTGCTGGTTCCAGCAGGTTCCGATTTTGGGGAGCTAATAAACAGCTAAGGCGGCGAAATTACAAGCGCTAATCAGGGGCACAATAATCAGTGACTCAAACAGAAAATGCACGCAGTTTAAAAAATCGGCGAAATTAAAAACAGCACAATGATTAATTCTGCAGTCCCGGCTTTCCGCCTCAGGACGAATTTTTAAGCACTCCTGCACAACAATTAACAATCAATTGGAGTGAGGGGAGCAAAGCTTTTTGTAGTGGCCGGGGGCGGGAGGGTGGGAGGGGCCTAGCTCTCAACTGGTGTCCCTGTCCCAGCTCCTCACGCAAGATGGTGACCCTCCAGGCAGCGTCCAATCGGCTGCTGGGGGTAGAGTCAGGCAACAGCTGCTGGTTCCAGCAGGTTCCGATTTTGGGGAGCTAATAAACAGCTAAGGCGGCGAAATTACAAGCGCTAATCAGGGGCACAATAATCAGTGACTCAAACAGAAAATGCACGCAGTTTAAAAAATCGGCGAAATTAAAAACAGCACAATGATTAATTCTGCAGTCCCGGCTTTCCGCCTCAGGACGAATTTTTAAGCACTCCTGCACAACAATTAACAATCAATTGGAGTGAGGGGAGCAAAGCTTTTTGTAGTGGCCGGGGGCGGGAGGGTGGGAGGGGCCTAGCGCTCAACTGGTGTCCCTGTCCCAGCTCCTCACGCAAGATGGTGACCCTCCAGGCAGCGTCCAATCGGCTGCTGGGGGTAGAGTCAGGCAACAGCTGCTGGTTCCAGCAGGTTCCGATTTTGGGGAGCTAATAAACAGCTAAGGCGGCGAAATTACAAGCGCTAATCAGGGGCACAATAATCAGTGACTCAAACAGAAAATGCACGCAGTTTAAAAAATCGGCGAAATTAAAAACAGCACAATGATTAATTCTGCAGTCCCGGCTTTCCGCCTCAGGACGAATTTTTAAGCACTCCTGCACAACAATTAACAATCAATTGGAGTGAGGGGAGCAAAGCTTTTTGTAGTGGCCGGGGGCGGGAGGGTGGGAGGGGCCTAGCGCTCAACTGGTGTCCCTGTCCCAGCTCCTCACGCAAGATGGTGACCCTCCAGGCAGCGTCCAATCGGCTGCTGGGGGTAGAGTCAGGCAACAGCTGCTGGTTCCAGCAGGTTCCGATTTTGGGGAGCTAATAAACAGCTAAGGCGGCGAAATTACAAGCGCTAATCAGGGGCACAATAATCAGTGACTCAAACAGAAAATGCACGCAGTTTAAAAAATCGGCGAAATTAAAAACAGCACAATGATTAATTCTGCAGTCCCGGCTTTCCGCCTCAGGACGAATTTTTAAGCACTCCTGCACAACAATTAACAATCAATTGGAGTGAGGGGAGCAAAGCTTTTTGTAGTGGCCGGGGGCGGGAGGGTGGGAGGGGCCTAGCGCTCAACTGGTGTCCCTGTCCCAGCTCCTCACGCAAGATGGTGACCCTCCAGGCAGCGTCCAATCGGCTGCTGGGGGTAGAGTCAGGCAACAGCTGCTGGTTCCAGCAGGTTCCGATTTTGGGGGGCTAATAAACAGCTAAGGCGGCGAAATTACAAGCGCTAATCAGGGGCACAATAATCAGTGACTCAAACAGAAAATGCACGCAGTTTAAAAAATCGGCGAAATTAAAAACAGCACAATGATTAATTCTGCAGTCCCGGCTTTCCGCCTCAGGACGAATTTTTAAGCACTCCTGCACAACAATTAACAATTAGTCTTGAGTACACTCCATCTTCATAGAGCTTCGCCCGGATGCTGTCACAGAAATGCTGTTTCTGGGGATTAGGGCTATTGCTACTCTAAGTGAGAGTGTTGGCATTTTAGCGAGGGACAATTACTGCTCTTCCTGGTAGGTTTGGTGAGCTTCCAGGAGTGGGGTGCTACTCAGACAGTGAACAGTTCTTTTGGCTACTAAATAGACACTGTGCTGCCCCCGCCCTCACTGAGAGGCGCGCTAAAGCAATGAGAACAATAAAATGGCAATGAAATGATTTAATTACAATTTTAATATTCTCAAAGTGCACCTTAGCTGTCATCCTCTGCTGCACGGAGGACTGGTGAAGTAGCTCGCCAGACACTGCAAAAGTGTGCAAATCAATTTGGCCAACTGTCTTGAACCGGCCAAACTGACATGTGCACTTTGCGGGTCATTTATTTTATTTTTAATATAATTGCAATATATGCAAGCGCTTTTATTTTGTATTCTTATTTTATGTAAATGTGTTTTGGGATGCAGTGGGGCACTGTGCTTGCCCTACCACTTTTATATGTTACCAGCCACTCCTGGTGCTGCCTACTCTTCGGCCCTCATCACGATTGATAATATCATGATAATAACACATCTTTTACCAAAGATGGTTTTTAAATTGTGTGTTTGAAAATGCTACTTTTAGAAAGTAGGCATTGTCTTGTTTAACCATTCTGTGTACCTCTGCCTGTTTGTGTATTGACTGTCGGGGTTTAGAAGTGACAGGGGCTGGGGATGTGCATTCACTGTAGACAGCCACCGGGGGGGGGGGGATGTTGAGGTGCACCTGGCCCTTCCTGGATGACTCTGACCTGAGCTGAATGGGGCTTGGCTGAATTTAGAGTAGTGGGAGGAGATTTCCTTGCACCTGAATACGGCCTGTCTCCCTTGCACAATTTTGTCTCCACTCCCTGTGGTTATACTGCATCAGTGAGGACAGAACTGGTTTGGACTGGGCTCAGAGACCCTTACACAAAGAAAACAAAGACATTTTGGGGTATAAATATTAAACCCAAAGCCCCTGAACTTTAGACTACTTGTGGAATCAAGAGGAACCTTTGCCAAGGAGAAGGACTGGGGAAACTGAGGAGAAGTACTGCCCCTTTGCTGTGTGTCTGGGGTTGGCCTGCAGTAGCTGTTTCTGCTAAGGAAAGGAGAAGGACTTTGCTGTGTGCTTTGTACCCTGCTTGAAGAAGATCTCTGAGGGCTTGAGTAGAGCTTGCCTTCTGTTTTGAAGTCTCAGGGACACAAAGACTTCATCCCCAGCTCACCTAAACTTCCTTGCTGGGAGTTCTGACCTGCCAGGAGGTGCCTGTGACTGTCTTGGGCGGCTCGGGGTTGTTTCTGCTGTTTGGAAAAGCAACACAACTACAAGAAAATTGATGCGTCGCTCTTCTAGCGGCTGTTTTTCCAATGCAGCACCGCGGTACGAGAAGAATCTCCACGCATTGCTGCACCACTTCTGAAACTGACATAGCGCCTGTCACTGCTGCAAGAACCGATGCATCAAGGTGTCACGGCTGAAGAAACCAATGCAGCGCCGCTCGCAGCATCGATTGCCGATGCAGCCCAGATTTCCACGCATCGTACCTGTGCAACAAGATTTCCAGACGCATCACCTGCGGGTGGGAGTCGCCTCAGAATCCATGCATTGCTTTTCCCCTACAGACGGGACCCGACGCACCGCTCATCTGCGTGCAGCAGAATTGTCGCATCGCACCCCCAAGGTCTCAGGAAATGTTGCATCTCTTTATTTTTCGACGCCTCCCATCGCTGCGGCTGTTTGGCCTTGTGAATTTTGTCGCAACTACAGATACTTTGAGAGAAATCACGCATCCATAGTTTTCTATGGACCCAGTTATCTAAAACCTATTTAAAGTCATTTTATTAATATTTGTATGTTGGATTTTTGTCGTTTTGGTCTTGTTGAGTTTAGATAATGATACTTTATTTTTAACTAGTGTGGTGTCCATTTGTGGTGTTATCACTGTATTACTGTGTTTTGAGTACAAATACTTTACATATTGCCTTCGGGATGAGTCTGTCTGCTCATGCCAAGCTACCCAGGGGGTGAGCAGGGGTTATCTAAAGTGGGTATCCCCCTTACCTTGACTAGAAGCATGAGTCCCAATTTGGACAAAGGTTCCTACCTCTGCCGATTAGAGACCCCCATTTCTAACAGGTAAGGTGTATCACTATCATTTTGTATATAGTTATTTTCCATGTAATTAGTTCTTTAAATGTATTTATTATTATCCTTTTTTGGTTTGTTTTTTTGTTGTTTTTGCTTTGTCAAAAAGGGGAAGGTGTATAGTATTCTACTTAGTAATGTGGAGCTTAGAATAGGAATGTTGTTGGAAGATTCCTTGTTGGGGATTCTATGGTGATGGTTGAGCAGACTGTTCACTTTCTTATTAGGTGGTTGTTAAGCTGTCTTTTTTTAGGAATAAATACAACTCAACTACCCACATCATGTACAGCATCTTTACCACACCCTGGCCCAATTGTAATCAGCCCAATAGTGGCACTCAGACTTTACCTGCAGCATCTGTCATTTTGAACCCTGGAGTTCGAGCCAGATATTGCCCCTTTAAGAGTTGTGAGCATTGTAAAACATGAGATCAAAGGCACAAAATGAAGTCAACCCTTTCCAAACCAAACAAGGTCACAAAATGAATCCCAATTGCATTAGATTTTCAGCTTTGGTTTGACTCACACTAGTTCCCAACACTTTCAGTGGCTATATTGCTAGTTGGAAACCTTAATAACCTGTAATTAAATCTCTCCAGTGGCATATTCTGTAGCCATTGTTGAATGTTGAGTTATTCCTTCAACACATACTATCAAGATTGCCATATTTTGATTTGATTTGATTAGAGAATTTGTTTAGCGCACAAATGGCCAAGGGTGTCTAGGCGGTGCACAGTAAGATGCCAAAAGAAGTGGAGTGGAGATTTAGTTAGCGGAGAGACACGTTTTTAGTGCCTTTCTGAAGGAGAGCAGTGTTGGGCTATTTTTCGGTCGGAGGTAAATTCCAAGATTTCACTGTCCCCAGGATAAAACTTCTTCTGACCCAACGAGCTTTGATGAATTTGGGGGTTTGTAAGAGTTAGGACCATTCCCATGAAATGCTTTGAACGCTAGGCATAAGGAATACAATGTTATCCTTTTTTCCACATGGAGCCATCGCAGCTTTCTCAGTCCATGGGAGATTGATTGAAATTTAGGTATATCCAGCAGCAATCTTGCTGATGCATTTTGCAGACATTGCAGCTTGAGTAAATGCTGCTTTTGAAAGCCCATTTCCATAATCGAGTCTAGATAGGGCTAATATTGTTACAAGTTTTTTCACGGAATGTGGTGGTATGAAGTAAGCCTGGGTGGTAAATTCTGTTCCGCTCATGGAATTTGCGGAATTTGGGTAATTTTGCGTTCCGCGGAGAATGCGAAATTGCCCAAAATTCTGCTTTCCGCAAAATCTTTTGCTTGTTCGCATTCTCAAAATACGTGTTTGTGAGATATTTCTCCCCGAGCACGCAAACAGCGATTGCGAACAGGAAAAAAGCATTGCGAACAAGCAATTCCGCGTATTCGCGGAATTTCTGCGTGTTTGCGGAGATTTTTTACCGTTTCGCTGAGATTTGCGTAACGTAATTACGCAAATTCCGCCCACCCCTAGTATGAAGGTGCAAACTTTCCTAATCACCCTTTAGAAGGATGAAAATAGTAGAGGAAATATTGCTGATCTGGTGCTTAAAGGTTAGATGGTCGTCAAATATGATGCCCAGATTCTTCACCTTCTTGACTGGGACCGGAAATTCTCCCAAACCAGTTTACCACCACCTGTGCTACTAAAAGGAAGTGTCTGAACCCAGCAGAAGTACCTCAGTTTTTCACGCGTTCAACTTTAGTCAGTTTGAGCTCATCCACTGGTCATACAGCAGTTGAACCGGTCAGCTGTTTCCTCCATATTGCTAGAGATTGACACCACTAGCTGGGTATCGTCAGTGTGGGATATCACAGAGAAGCCAAACTGCCTAATTAATCTGGCCAGGGGGTCACATAAAGGTGACACAACGTGGGGCTCAATGAAGAGTCCTGTGGAACACCACAGAGTAGCATAACATGCTCTGAGGAAGATGTTCAGCACTGAACATACTGAACCCTGTTGCTCAGATAGGATTTAATCAATTTAAGAGCTGAGAATCCTTTACTCCTGCCTCAGAAAGCCTTTTGATCTGTGTATCATGATTCAAGGTGTAAAAAGCTGTGGATAGATCTAATAAAATCAGTTTGTCCCTGCCTCCTGATTCCAGGATTACCCTGAGCTCTTCTGCAGCCACGACCAAGGCCATTTCCATGCTGTGCCATTTTCGGAAACCATATTGCGAGGCATCTAGCAGATCCGCAGATGATATGAAGGTTGTTAGTTGTAAGTTAAATATCTTTTCCAGAACCTTAGCTGGGAAAGGTATCCTGAAATTTGGTCTGTAGCTACTGGGATCACTTGGATCCAGATTGGGGTTCTTTAAGAGTGGTAGGATCGAGACTGTCTTCCAGGGATTGGGGAACATACCTGAACTGGTGATCTCTTTGAGTATTATCTCCAGTTGTTCACTGATGAGATTACATATTTTACGTGGGCACGGATCCGATGGAGCTCCAGAGTTTGATGCTCCAACCACATGTTATGTTATGTTATTTAGAATTTCCAACGTGCACAGATACTGCAAGAGTGTCCCGGCACGAACCTTGAGAGAGTGCAGAAACTCCAAGAGCCAAGATTAAGGGAATAGATGCATTTTCAGCTTCTTCTTGAAAAGATCGGTCCTGAATGCCAGAAGTGCAAAGGGTAGATCATTCCAGGCCAAAGCGGCATTCACAGCTAGAGAGCTGCCGCCTGACCTGATGAGGGTTATGAACCCGAAACCGGTCCCAGGATGCTTGTTTCCGGTCCAGGGAATTCCAAGCTTGGCAGTTCGGGCTGGACTGTTCCCATGAGGCACAGAGTCAGACAGATTTGCTTAAGGCTATATCTGAACTGGGGTGGTGGAGTGCGCTAAAGAATGATGATGGATTAAACCCAGATCAGTTGACTGGGGTGAGTGTTTGATTTGCTCAAACACTCCGTCCATCATCCCCTTTGGAATCACTTTGTTCGCCTTGAGTTGGCAGGGTATGCCCGGGCATGGGTCCCTTGCTCACTCTGCCACTGGATTCAAGATAGCCTGGCTGATGAGGATTATGAACCCGAAACCGGTCCCAGGATGCTTGTTTCGGTCCAGGGAAGACATGGCTTGGCGGTTCGGGCTTGACTGTTCCCATGAGGCACAGGGTCAGACTGATTTGCATATGCCTATGTCTGAACTGGGGTGGTGGAGTGAGCTATAGATTGATGATGGATTAAACCCAGATCAGTTGACTGGGGGTGAGTGTTTGATTTGCTCAAACACTCCGTCCATCATCCCCTTTGGTATCGCCTGACCTTTGCCGGCAAAAACACGGTATTTGGGCCAGGAGTTGAGTGGAAGAATGCAGTTGTCTTGCAGGGGTGTAAACGGAAAACCGTTTCTGAAGATAGCCAGGCCCAGTGGCATAAAGAGCACGGTGGGAGATAACAAGGATCTTAAATCTGACCCTCTCTGCCATGGGCAACCAGTGTAAGGCGCGTAGGTGTTGTCTCGCGCTACATCTGGCAGAAACGTTGACGAGCACCTGGTACATCTGTTCTATATTTGGTGGATCAAAGGAGACAAACAAATTAGACGTATGGAGGATGCAACATACTTCTAATAGAATCGGTGTCTTTGTCAGTAAGGGACCTGTACACGGTCTCCACCTTATCCTTGAAGAACCATGCTAGAGAGTTACAGAATTCCTCACTGCTGTCCATGCTAATAGGTTGTGGCATGTTAACTAAGCCTTTGACTATTGTAAAGAGTTCTTTGCTAGAGTTCTTAGCCTCCAGAATTTTTGCTGAGAAATACTTGCTTTTTTCTTCTACTATCATTTTCTTGTAGTCGGACAGTGTTTGAGTATATTTGTTTTTTTCCAATCAGCCGCAATTCCTTCTCCACTGTATCTCTGATTTTCTACATATTTGTTTCTGATTTCTCAGTACGTCAGAGAACCATGTTTCAGAAGATTTTTTTCGTCTAGTGGAGAAGGATTTTTTGGGGGCTAGGGTGTCAGCTACTGCTTTGAGGCAAATCTACATGTTGTCAGGTTGGGTCTTGAGCTGGTTAAAGACGTCCGCAGTGTCTGGGGGTCTATATTCCTTCAGACATGACCTTTCAGTGAGCTGCAGGGTTTGTGGGGACGTGGTAAATGACGTGCAGTAGTTACTGAAAACATTATGGCTTTGTGGTCAGACTAGGTGATTGGCAGAACCTCTAAAACTTTCAAAGAAGGGTTTGATGTAAAAATGCCATCTAATGTGTCCCTCATTGTGCGTAATGTGCTGGACCTCCTGTCTCAGAGAGAAACTAGTCATCATGTCCAATAAAGAGGCTGTATTATAGTTTTCCAGTTTTTCTAGGCGATAGTTAAAATCTCCCAAAATTAAAAAGTCATCAGTATCAATGCTGGATTCAATAAAGGGGCTAATTATGTTCGTAAAACTGTTTTTGGGCCAGGGGTTTGTATAGCAGGATTCCTTTTTTTTCTAAAACATATTTGATTAATGTTAACAATACAACCAAAGCTATTTTCAATGTTACATCTGTTATCAACACACGGGGCATGTAGTCTATTCCTTATAGCAGTTCAGCATATAATCACTTAGAGTTGCAGTGTGGATAGTGTACATTTTGCCAGCGATATTGACCATATCTTAACATGCGCTGTGTTAGAATTTCGTCATTTAAACATATCATCTTTGCTTAGGGTAATCCTGAAAGAGGGCACTTCACAATCTGGGCTACTTCTCGTAGTGGATCCCTTAATTGTAAAATTATCTTTATAGATAATGGCTAGGCCCCCCACCCCGTTTGTCTGGCCGATCTCCTCTGAAGATTGCAAAACCTACAGGAATGGCTAAAACTAGATCTGGGTCAGATGTTCCACCCGCCCAGGTTTCGGTGATGAAAGCCATATCTATCTTAAGTGTAGTTATCATTTCAGCAAATGCTATTTTATGTTTTATGAGAAGCCTTGCATTGAGGACCATACCCATAAAGGTCTTAGATGTTGATGTCTGTGGAGGTCTTTCCTTGCTGGCCGTGGAGCAAGCTCTAGTTTTTGTAAACTACAGATTACATAATTTAGGCTTGCTTTGTAAGTCCAGCAGGGGGCATTTGTGGGATTTGGCCGTTCTGTTAAAGCTCATTAATGAGTTCCTAGAATATTTAACAATGGCCCCCCTTGGGGCGGAATGGACTGGGGTTGTGGCATTGGCCAGACTCAGACGGACTTGCCTTAGGTGCGCACGCTGTGCACGTCCGCTCAGGCATCCTGTTTAAGTAGTGGATGCGTCGGGAACTGGACCACAAGCATGGTAAGCAGGTGGAACAGGGCTGGGACCGGTACTCCTAAGCAAAGTGCAAGTCAAGATACACGGCGGTGGACTGATTCGACACTAATGAACAGAAAACGCTATGTTAAAATCTGTTTAGTTCTAGAAGGTTTGCCAACTTTAAAAGAGTAAAAACGTTTGGATAGATAAGAACACAGAATAATTTCAGCAATTTTTTAAAAAGTGCAAGCGGCAACCTGCATAAGAATGGGCAACCTGTATGGAACACACTGGGTCCTGCCAACCTACTTATAAAGCAACTCTGTACATGCTTCATAAGAGGCTAGTGACACCTAGCTTTAAGAAACATCCTGATAACGTAGCAATGCTGTAATATATTAATCAATTTAATATTACCTCGTCAGGGTAGAAGCACATTTCTTTGCTGCGTGTTTTAAAGTTATCTTCCCATCCTATATTTTATGAGCCTTCAAGCCACCCTCCTGAAATGCACAAACTTGAACATACTAATCATTTTAAAGAGTATCAGTGCCAAACCTCAGAATCACCTCACTGGTGATGCCTGTGATAGATGAGTGTGGGGTGAGTGTTAGTGCAGCCTCAGAGGAACAGCTGCATTCTTACGTGTCCAGCAGGACACTATATTCCTCTATAAAATCCAAATGAAAGGACAACAAGACCAACTTGTGAATCAAACAAAATGAACTAGACACAACTCTAGTGTGCTCTACTGTTGCTCCATGTCATTTGTGGTTGGTGTCAATAATTCACAACAGGGTGCATCAGGAGCTTTGCTGGATCTTATTTTGGTGGGGTTGCTTGACCCACTGAAGACCACCTGGACATGCTGAAAACTGTTGAAGTCTCTGAGACCCTGCTTTCTCCTGGAATCCACTTGTGGGACAGTGCCAACTCTATATCTTGCACGTGTTGTTCCTTGGATGGGCTGCCTTGGGACTGTATGTGTTCCAAGTCCGGGCCTCTACAAGACGGCTAAGGAGGCACTACCTAGTCCCTCATACAATCACACAGGTAAAGGGGTCACGGTCAAGACATGCTCTCACCACTGGGATCAGGATGCAGGCAAGGTGAGCAGGTAGCCACTGGCTGACTGATTCTTCAGATGGTCATTGGCACATCTTGTCTGTGGGTGTAGTAAAGGGGTTGGACTCCACTCCAGTTGTTTGATGCTCCATGGGTGGTAGTGATGATGCACTACAGGGACTGGTGTGATGGGGTTGCCAGCCACTTGTTAAAATTATACCAAAGGTGAAAATGACTTGCCTTAGTTGCAGACCTTCCTTTTTGGTCATTGACAATTTGGAGTAATGGTTGCCATGTGTTCACATCCTTTCTTTGAGGAAGCATGTGCAGCCTTCAGCTTGGCAACTCCGAATTGCTGAGCCACCAGTTAATATGTCTAGACAGTTACGCTGGGAAGCATCAGGCAGAAACTCGGCTCACATGTGCTTGCAACTTACTCTTGGTTCTCCTGCTGGGCTTAGGATAGAGGCTTGGTTTGCACTTGCTTTCAAATTATTCTTGGTTCTCCGGCTGTGCTGTCAGCAGCCCAAGTGTTGTTGAGTATGCCTTTCAGGCTTGGTCACTCTTGATCTTTCCTTCTTCTGGCCTTTTTCAATCATCAGGTTTTCCAATGTGAACCAAGAGGTCACACTTCCTTCTCTTCATTCATCTCACAAGTCACTTTTTCTATTGCTCTCTTGGCGCAGCAGTATGCACTGGTCAACAGAGCCTCTCAGTGGTTGACTGTCCCTGTAGTCTGGCCACATGCATTGGGCAGGTAGGTCTCCTTGTTTTCTTGAGTGCTGTGTGGTTCCTGGCCATGGGTTTCACATTCCCACTTCCAGCACCTTCTTGGGGCTCCCAATCCAAGTTGTGGCGCTGCCTGTTCTTTTCTGTGTGGCATAGGACTTGTGCCTTGCAGCTTTTGCTGCTGTTAAGGATGGTCGATGGTGACTGTCATGGTTCAGTCTAGCCTCGCTTTCCTTCTCCTGCCTTGGGTCACATACACCTGGCAGGCTTGTACACCCAACATGGCATCTCTGGGTTTCTGAGTACTGAGTCTCTTTAGTTTGTAGTCTCAGTGGGTTGCACCTTGTGATCTCCTGTGATGCCTCCAGTCCTCCATCACACAGAGGCCGGGTTGGAGCACTCTGCTCTCTTTCGCTCTTCATCTCCTCCATTCCCTCCTCACTTCATGAAGAATGTATAGACTTGTGGCAGGGTGAAATGGGACTGCATCCATGTTGTGCAGATAAACACTGTCTTTGAACTCTTTGGCGATGCTCTGATTGCAGCATTGTACAGGGTCTCTCCTTCCAAGGCGTCAGACTGTATTTGAAGATTTCTGTGGCTGGGCACTGTGGTCTGTTCTTGGCTGGATGGTATTGTAGGCTTTGCTTCTCTGGGTCGCATGTATGGTCTAGCTGACTGTCAACAATGTGTTACTCTCTCCATTCAGGAGTGTCTCTAGGTTTTTTGTGGAGTGCTTGTCTCGCTCTGGTCTCCCCAACTCATCTTCTTGGCTAATAATGTCTCTAGTGGCAAGGCAGTGGGGCTAATTGCTGGGGCAAAGCCATGGTACCTTACTTCTAGTATGATGGTAGCCCAGGAGCTATTCACATTGCCCTCCTTTTATTGGCTTGTCTGGCAAGCAATGAGGCACTGGTGCAGTATCACTTGGGGTCTGTTGGAACTGGCACTTTTTGCAGGGTTATCCCCAAACGCTTTGCCTTCCTCCTGTATTTTTCTGACTTGCTTTTGTTGGTTTTATGACTCTGGGCACTTTACCACTGCTGATCAGTGCGGAGGTGCATCTGCCTTCTCTTGTAAACTTGGTAAGATTGATCTACACCTGTTTGGCATATTTAATTTACCTGTAAGTCCCTTGTACAATGGTATCCTATTTATTCAGGGCCTGTAAATTAAATGCTACTGCTGGGTCTGTAGCAATGCTTCTGCTACCCACAAAAGTAGCCTTTCAAACCTGTCTCAGGCCTCTGCCACTGCAGGGCCTGCACATGCAGTTTATTGCTGCAGTGACATGGCATCTAAAGTGGTTGTCACATCTGAGACTCCCCTTTTACTAAATATAAGCCACCCCTAAGGTGGGCCCTATTTAGTCGTATGGGCAGGGTGCTGTGTAGACATAAGGCAGGACATGTGCCATAACTGTGTGGCATGTCCTGGTACTGACAAACTGCCTATTTGATTTCTCACTGCTGTGTGGCTGCCCCTTTCCCTGATATGTGTTTCAGTGGCAATTTCTGATATGAAAGGGGTAGCATGGCCATATTTGGTATAGTTGGAGTAGTAGTAATGCATCCTGCTTATTGGTGAAAGCAAATTTGTATTACTATTTTAGAAATGCTTCTTTTAGAAGTGGGCATTTCTGTGTTCTTATGACTTTTTGTGCCCT
Organism: Lissotriton helveticus; assembly: GCF_964261635.1. Taxonomy (NCBI): domain Eukaryota; kingdom Metazoa; phylum Chordata; class Amphibia; order Caudata; family Salamandridae; genus Lissotriton; species Lissotriton helveticus. The sequence continues at coordinate 1,051,955,474 of NC_136070.1, forward strand.
GCTTGGTTGTGTATTCACTGTCTGGTTTGGACTGACAGAAGAAGGAGATGTGCATTCTCTCTAGACAGTCACAAAGGAGAGGTGTAGGTGTGTCCTTCCTTTCCTGGGTGACTCAGTGCTGGGCTGAATAGACCTTGGCTGTATTTAGAGTGATGGGAGAAGTTTCCCTGGCACCTGAATAGGCCTGGTCTGCATTCAGAGTAGTGGGAGGAGTTGCACCTGCACCTGAATAGGGCTGTGCCTACCTTTCGCAAAGCTGTCTCAGCCCCCACTGTAGTGTGTCTGGAGCCTGGTCTTGGGATTGAATGGGTATGTTGTGTACTTCTAAGGTTGCTTGAATTGCCCCCCAGAACAAAGACTTCAGGGGTATAAGTACAGAGACTGTGATCCCATGATTGGAGAGACTGCTATGGGCTTGTAACACGGCTCTGCTGGCCCTGCATGTTGCACAAAAGGACTGCTGGGCTGCCAGAAAAGATCACCACGTGGATTTTTTTGGCTATGTAGTACAGCCCTGCGTGCCTTCCTTGCCGCTAGAGACTCGGCCACTTTGCTAGGAAATCCAGTGTGCTGGTCTGCTGCTTGCCTGCACCTTGCGCTCTCCGGTTTTCTCCAGGGGGTTGTGGCTACCACCCCCTGCTCCATGGATGCCGGAAGGTTTCTAGGGACTGGCTGTGGGATGAGGAGTACGGTCACCTGCAACTGTCCTCTACTACGCATTATTTAATGCTTTGCCTGCCTCAGGCCGGCCTGTGTGATGAAATATGCGCTACTTAGGGCCCCCGTGTGCAAGTAAGCACTCACTTTAGTGTGCTTTCATCGTTGGGAATCCCCTGTGTCCTGAGGGGTTTCCCATGGACTGGCACAGTTCCTGGATGACTTGCTTGGCAGGGACAGTGCCTGCTGAGGGCCCCTTATTTGCATCCAGTGTATGGGTTCCGCTTGCGTCAATGAGGCTGAGAGGAAACCTTGGCACAGAGTCTCTAAACTGCCGATCAACGCTGACATCACCAATGGGCGGGCCCTACTGTAGTGTAGTTCCTATATTCCCAATAGGCTCTGCGCATTGGAATAATACATCCTATAGATTTGACGTAGGACTTAGGTCGACTAGGTCTCTATCGAATATATTAGACTTAATTGTGAGTGCCAGCTACCTCAGAGGTCACTAGAAACTTTCTCGAACTCACAAGAAGGGATTAGTTTCTGACAACCACATAAACATGACAACTTTGTTTCCCCAAGATTAAATCTGATCTTCAGAGTCGTGGAAACAATAGAAAGATATTTTACTCAGTCAATCGTGCATGCTTTGTTTCATCAGAGGTGTAGAGAAATAGAGAGGCGGGCGTTTTCAATAAAAGGGTTTATTGAACAGTCTTCTTTCTCATGCAAATAAAGTGAACTGCTACAATCGTAATACTGGTTGCAAAGTATAATGCGTACAGTAAGAAGAGTATTATAAAAGAATACAATTAAAGCATTGTATGGTTCCTAGATCATAGATAAATACATACATAAATAACAAAGGCTAAAAGTACTCAATTGGTGCTTCTAAAATACACCTACCCCAATGTACCTAACCTAAGTCTCGTACGAGGGAAGAAGTAAGTGAGGTGTAGCATAGGTTTAGTCTGTTTTTGCCAAGAATCTATCCAAGATTTCTCTTAGGGTCTAATCAGCTCCGTATCTTGGTTTTAGAATGTCGGAGGTCTGGTATCTCTGTCTCCGGACTCGATTTCCCAACACCCCGCGAGGGAAGCTTGGAAACACTGGAGCTGGATTCTCAGCAAGAGAAAGGACAGCTTCTATGTCAGTGTGTCAGCTGGAGGGTCGGCTTCCTTCGGCACTTGCTGTAGCGAGCTGCGTCGGGCAAGTAGATAGTCGAACTGCTCTGAACCACCGTGTGTTTGCTAAGGCAAGTGTAGGCATATTTATACCATGAAGGTGCCTAGTTTGATGTAAAGTCGGACATAATAACGTCACGAAAGACCCCCAAGGGAATGGTAGTTCTTTGAAAACGCCATGATTTCTAGGACAAATCAATATTCAAGTAAGGGGATGTCCCTGACTGCTGAAGCCAAGTTTTCCAAGAAATCGTTGTGGCTTTTTGGAACTAGTGGAAGTAGCCATGCCTGTATTTGGACTGGATGGGTTATGTCTAAATATGGGTATGATTTGTATGTCTATATAAGGGAAATGTGAATTATACCTATATAAGGGCATATATCGGTAAATACGCTCGGATCCTAAAATGCCATACAACATTACCCTCTGTGCTGACCCGGCTCTCAAGCGGAGCTAGATTGCAGCAGCTGCACCGCACGTTCGCAGGCAGCTGCACTCGTCAAAATCCTGCCATGGGAGACCCAGAGAGGTCTCCTCACAATCACTGACAGGGCGACTGCTTTTCCCTTTTGCTCAGATCACGGAGCTGGGCCTCACAGGGTTAGGAAGCAGCCCTGGTTGTTCTGAACTAGAGCAACCGCACTCCATTGTGTCACATGTGGGGGGAACCAGAGCGGTTTCCCCACAGGGGTAGGAGGTGTATGCCTCCCCCACCTTGTATGCACATACCTGGGGCACTGAGGCTCGCTTGTCAGGATGTGGTGGAATCTCAATGGAGCCCCCCGATTCCCTGTGAGGATTATTTCTCCTCCTGGTATCGGTGCACAGTTGCTGCTGCACCCAGGATCCCTGTGTAGCAGTGCCAGATAAACCTTAATTGGCATGCAGGCATGCTACAGCCTAGAACCTTCTGGGAATATGTTTTGGTGCCTGCTGATGTTGGGACATATGCTAATGCATGGGTTTTCATCAATGTGGGTTACTGCTGCATTTTATGCCCTAATGTTGTGTTTAGGCCTGGGCGGTAACTTCTGCTCCGCTCTTGGAATTTGCGGAATTTTGGCAATTCCACATTCTGTGGAGAATGTGGAATTGCCGAAAATTCTGAGATCCGCGGCGTAGCGAAATGTTTTCCTTGTTCGCGCTTTCAAAATGTGTGTTCTCGCGTGTGGTAGCGACTTACCGTCCCTGTGTTCGCTGACGAATTTTCCTATCCATTCGCGTGCGCCACGAGATTTTAGTAGCCGGCCACACGATCCCGCGAGAGTGTACGGTCGCGAACACGTCATTCGGACGTGCCATTGGAAACACGCATCGCGAGCGGACGGGACAAGTGAAACAAGATGGCCACGCCTATTGGCGACCACATGGGTAAGTTCACGAGATATTTCCCCCAAGCACACATACAGCGTCCCCGAACAGGAAAATGCATTACCTACAGGTGGAACAAGAAATTCCATGTGCTTGCGTAATTCTGCGTAGCTCATGGATATTTTTTACCGTTTCGCAGAACGTTGCGTAACCCGACTATGCAAATCCCGCCCACCCCTAGTTGTGATGCAGGTTGGTCTGACGCTTGTACTGTCATGTTTGCACAGTGATTGGTGAGTCCTGTCTCTTGGATGCTTCACCCAGCTGCTACGGTTCGTGCCATGATGTTATGATGCATGTTGGTTTATATTGCCAGGATTTGCACAATATGCCTAACAGCCATAATTTATGTATGACCGTACCTGCATTTTAGACCCTGATGTTATGATTTATGTTGTTTTGCCTTGCATTTGATAGAATATTGAGTATCACCGCAGGACCTGCATAATATCTAGAATGTTGTGATGGTGTTTTTATGTTTGCAACCTACACTATCTATGTTGTTATGACCATTGCGTAGTGACAAAGTGATTTTGTGTTCTATGTGACGTCATGACAAGTGCTTTATGTGATTATGGTCTAAAGTGTTTTATGTGCAATGCACAGGATATTTTATATACCCTTGTGTGGAGTCTCTTTTTGTGGTGTGCCAAGTGTGTCACTAGTGTTGCACAAGTGCTTTACTTTACAATTTGCCTCTTTGATAAGCCTGACTGTTCTGCCAAGCTACCAAGGGGGTGAGCAGGGGTTATCTTGTCTGTGTAACTCCCTTACCCTGACTAGAGTGGGGTGTTCTGCCTGGCTTAGGGGCGTACCATAACAAATCAGTAACCTAATTTCTAACAGGGTCTGAGTGCTGGGAGGCTTCCTGGAGAGCTTCTGGGCTGGTCAGTTGTGCTCAGTGGGTCCACCTTTTGTGCTCTGGTCTTCTTCTTGGTGGGTCACTTCTCTTGTAGGGCAGTGCTTTCAGTGCTTATAAACATAACATGTGTATTTGTAAATGGCACTTTCTCCAAAAAAGGGTATCTTGGCGCTGAATAAGAGATGTTTATTGTTACTCAACTCAATGGCACTCATTTTATCGACCTCAGAAGGATGAAAGGCTGAGAGGACTCACCCAGATTTAACTGTGACCAATAGGTAAAACACAGGCCCCTACAGTGGACTTATTAGTCCACTAAGCTACTAGGCCTGGAATAGAGCAGCGCTCCTTTTCATCCCCTTGCATGCTAGTAATTAAGGCTGTTGTAGTGGGAGGCAAAGTCATCTCCCCGCGGTGTCTGCAGGTCACTATTATGGGGGGCTCTCTGTATCTGGCATCAGCAAAGGGCCCTCTGTAATGGTGCGCCACTGGGCCTTTACCTTTCTGACTGGTGTGTTATGGCCAGTGTAGGCAGGGGAACTTCTTACTGAGGCCCTCAGGCCTAATCACTCAGTAGCTGTATGATGGTGCTGCAGCCGGCCCTTGTCTGCCATTGTGGTGGGAAGCGAAAGAGCTCCTCTCCCTCCTGAGGTGGTAGCTGGCGACCGCAAGGGACACTCGGTGCCAACTAGCCCACCAGGTGCTTCCAGTAAGCGCCACTAAGCTGCGTTGCCGAGAGATGGCCCAGTCCGTGCCCCTTTTTACACCTCTCTGCAACGGCGCTTACTGGAGGTACCTAGTGGGCTAGTTTGAGCCTAGGGACCCTCAGGATTCAAGGGGACTTAATATCCCCAACTTAAAACGGCCACAGGGCATGTTTACACAGTGAGGAAGGGAGGAGAAGGGGCCTGAGGTGACGTGTGCAAACATGCACTGTGGTGCGTTTTAAGTTGGGGAAATAAATCCCCTTCAATCCGGAAGGCCTGTGGAGGCCAACTAGCCCACCAGGTGCTTGCAGTAAGCGCAACTGCGCTGCGTTGAAGAGAAGTGGTCCAGTCTGTGCCCCTTTTTACACCTCTCTGCAACGGCACTTACTGGAGGTACCTAGTGGGCTACTTTGACCCTAGGGACCCTCAGGATTCAAGGGGACTTAATATCCCAACTTAAAACGGGCACAGAGCGTGTTTACACAGTGGTGAAGGGAGGGGATGGGGCCTGAGGTGACATGTGCAAACACGCCCTGTGGCGCATTTTAAGTTGGGGAAATAATTCCCCTTCAATCCTGAGGGCCCCTGGGGCCAACTAGCGCACCAGGTGCTTCCAGTAAATGCACTGGGCTGCGTTGCAGAGAGGTGGACTAGGCTGTGCCCCTTTTTACACCTCTCTGCAAAGCAGCTCTGTGGCCCTTGATGGAGGTACTGAGTGGGCTAGTTGGACCCTAGGGACCCTCAGGATTCAAAGGGACTTAGTTTCCAACCTTAAAACGGCCACAGGTCGTGTTTGCACACGTCATCTCAGGCCCCCCATCCCTTCACCAGTGTGCAAACACACCGCGTGGCGCATTTAAGAGGTAGTTTTAATCTCCATGCCCTATTATGTACTAGGGGCTTTCAGAGGAGGTCATTCTAATCACAGGGGTTCCCCAACGCATAGTGTTCCCTCGTGTATGTAGGTGGTATAACTGTATTCTAAGTGTCTTTTAGCATAGCACTGGCTCTAGGACTGGTTAGTCAGAGTCAGTTACCACCAGTACCCATCTGAAAAAGTTGAGGGTACGGGATGATTTTGCAACAAGGACTCTTTCTCCTCCTCTGTTTGTTTTTTCTGCATGTCTTCCTTCTTCCTGCACTTTTCTTTGTCGTTGAGGACTTCTGTTGCTTCTTTCTGCATTTCTTTTTCTTCTTTCTGTGTGTTTTTTCTTCTTTCTTCACATGTCCTACCTCTGTAGGCATAGTTAGAAACTAGCATTTAAATAACCTTTGAAATTAACTGAAAAAACGGGTTTCAAGATCGTTATAGTTACAAATTAGCATTTAAAAAACCTTTGAAATTCACTGAAAAAAACATAGGTTTCAGGCACGTTATAATTAGGAATTAGCATTTTAAAAACCTTAGAAATTCACTGAAAAAACCATAGGTTTCAGGGGCGTAATAGTTGGTTGGACATTTCACTTGTACAAAACCATTGAAATTCCCCCGTTATAGTTAGTTCAGCTAACTATAACTCGCGCGCCCACAATGCAATGCTGATGACGTCACACATTACATCACTCATGACATGGTCAGTGACATCACTCATGACATCACTGATGGCATCTCAAATGACATCACTGATGACATCATCCTTGTGATAGAGTGGCAGACCTCCTCCCACCCTAATATAACTTTTGATACACATACTCAAAAATAGTAACTAACATTTTCCAAACAATGGACATACCAATACCACTTACAACACACCTATTTAGTAATTCCAAGATCTACACATACATCCACTCATTCACCAACAGTCCTATACAGTCACTCATACATGTGTTCACTCATCATATGTACTCATACACCTATACATCCTGTTACACAATGACACTCATCCATAGAGTACTCACACACATAGTCACACATGCCATCAAACATTCATTAAATTGCAGATACAGTTATACATACACACTACCACACTTACTGCTACAAACACTTACACATACTTACTCTCTTAACCAATGACTTATAGAAAGACATACTAATTTATACAGGAACTCTCCCAATCTCTCACTCTCACATATACTCACTTATATACTCCAATACTCACATATACTAGTTTAAAACATACGTAGTTACTCATAACACACCCATAAACACACTCATCCACCCATACAGTGCTGCACACATGCTGTCTTCAAAACATACAAGCAGTGAGTCACTCATTCATGCATCTATGCACTACGTAAGACTCCCCAACGAACCATACAGTCACTCAGACACTCATACTGATACTCTAAAAACCAACTAATAATCCATATAGACACTCATGTAGCTACTCACCAACCCATGCAGCCACTTATACAGAAAATGAGAGACTGATGCAGATATTTACATATTTAAACAATACTCAGTAACCCATGTATTCACTAAGATACACTTAATCAGTCAGTTATACAATCAATTTTACAAAAATAATCATCCATTTAGACACTTATATACCCATTTATTCTTCCATCAACCTTGAGATATACATATATAAAACATATTTAATTTTCCAAAGACACACATTCACTGGATGATGTCATCAGTGATGTCATTTGAGATGTCATGAGTGATGTCACCGACCATGTCTTGAGTGATGTAATATGTGATGTCATCAGCAGTGGATTGCGGGCACGCAAGTTATAGTTAGCTGAACAAACTATAACGGGGGAATTTCAATGGTTTTGTATCAGTGAAATGTCCAAATAACTACAACGCCCCTGAAACCTATGGTTTTTTCAGTAAATTTCAAATGTTTTTTAAATGCTTGCTAATTCCTAACTATAACGTGCCTGAAACCTGTGTTTTTTTCAGTGAATATATATATATATATATATATATATATATATGAACAATGATCCCTTCAAACGAAAAGAAAGCAGCGACCCAGGAGGAGATGGAGGAAACACTGGTTTAATGACACCAATTGCGAATGCATTTCGGCAGGGATTCTGCCTTCTTCAGCGCCCAAAGCGTCCAACCAGCTAGATGACAAGCTGCAGGTTAGTCCCTCTTTTAACCGCCTGCTATTGTAGGTCAGCTCCACCCCTAGGGTTAGTTCCCACACCTGTGTGAGTCCCGCGCGTAGTGCAAGACTACAGGTCCCAGAATGCACCAATTGGGTCCTGGAACCTAGGTGCAGGAGGAAACCTTGAATGATGAAATGTCAAAGCGGGGGGGCAGGGAACAGCGTGAGCCTCTGGAGTATGCTGTGATGGTAATGCCGCTTTGGTGTGTCAGTCGTCCAGTACCTCCTCCGGTCCCCCAATACCATCTCAGCCACAAACGTCAAGAAGTCAGTGAAGCAGGGGATGAACCGCCATGTGTTCTACCCAGCATGAAATGTTCCATTTCAAAACTGCTCGCTTTTCTCCTTTGCTTCCGTGGCGGGCTTCCAGCCTTTCCAACAAACGCTGGCCAAATACACCGGACTGCAACAGTCCGAAGATTCCAGTGACGCTGGTCGCCCAAAGCGAGACGGGGGTCCTCTGCAAAGGCGCCTCTGGATAGCGCTGTGATATATGAACAATGATCCCTTCAAACGAAAAGAAAGCAGCGACCCAGGAGGAGATGGAGGAAACACTGGTTTAATGACACCAATTGCGAATGCATTTCGGCAGGGATTCTGCCTTCTTCAGCGCCCAAAGCGTCCAACCAGCTAGATGACAAGCTGCAGGTTAGTCCCTCTTTTAACCGCCTGCTATTGTAGGTCAGCTCCACCCCTAGGGTTAGTTCCCACACCTGTGTGAGTCCCGCGCGTAGTGCAAGACTACAGGTCCCAGAATGCACCAATTGGGTCCTGGAACCTAGGTGCAGGAGGAAACCTTGAATGATGAAATGTCAAAGCGGGGGGGCAGGGAACATATATATATATATATAGAGGGGGAGACACAGTGCGCCTCCTTCGACAAATGGAATCTCGTCTGTTCATTCGATTCCGCACGAAACAGCCGCGTGGAATGAACTTTGGGGAAGATCTCCACATACACCTTGAGTGAACATGAACTGCAGTGTAACCCTAATATGCGACAGGATACTATACCCGACACCTCAAAAGACTTTTAACTTTTGAAAATTCAAAAATCAAAAAATATCTAAAATATCAGTTAAATTCTCATAAAATTAATGAAGTTTAATGCGCCCTCAAGTGGAATTATATTGTGGACGTTAAGTACTATACTTTTGTAAACAGAACGCACTAGTCCTTTTTCTACTGTTTCTAATTATGTTTGCTTTAAAACTACATATCCCATAATGCCACTTTGAGGCTCATGTGGGCCAGTATATAAGGAGAAAGCAAAGAGGGACTTACTGACCGTGAGAAAAGCCGTGAGGCTGAAACGCGTCGGTGGAGTGTTGGTGAAATAAATAACTTTCAATAAGTATCCGGTTGTGCCGCCCTTCTTGTACTTAAAAAAAAAAAAATATATATATATATATATATATATATATATATATATATAGATATATTACCTACTGGCGGTCGCCAGTAGGTATATATAGTTAGGATTTTTTCTCTATGGGATTTTTGAAAATTCTATGTCTAATAACTTTGGCGTTTGTGGACGGAATTGGCTGAAATTTTCAGGAAAATGGCACATTCTGTTTCTGAGCAGCCCTTGAAAATTTGGGGGGGGTTCGTCAAGGGGGGGCCGAGAAAAAAGGGGGGTCCCAAAACGTGTTTTAACATTGAGTTTTCCATAGGGCGGTTGGCCTCACTTTTAGCCCGAACGGCTGAATGGATTTGCACGAAACTTGGCAAATTGTAGGGACTGGTAGCCCGATGTGCCTTTCCTAGGTCTCAATATATGTGCTCCAGTGGATTTTGAGAAATTAACGTTCAAAAAAAGATATATATCTGTAACAGCGGACCGGGCAGCGCTCCGGTTCGCGGACTTTTCGCGGTACGGAGCTTTGTGAAGCGAAGCTGATTGGTTCTCTGGCGTCTGTGAACATTCCAAACAGTCCGTAGCGGCCGCCATCTTGTCTCTCGGTAGGATCGAGAGACAAGAGGAGGCCAAAGCGAAGGGGCAAATGACCATAAGGGGGCATAGTAGATCCTCGCTGACCCCCTAGGTTTGATGTGGAGGTTTTAAAAGGGTCCCGCGGGGAAAAAAAAAATAATAATAATAATAATCGAACGGCTGAATGGATTTGCACGAAACTTGGTAAAATATTAGGGACTGGTAGCCCGATGTGCCTTTGCTAGGTCTCAATATATGTGCTCCAGTGGATTTTGAGAAATTAACGTTCAAAAAAAGATATATATCTGTAACAGCGCTCCGCTTCGCGTAACGGAGGTTTGCGAAGCTGATTGGTTCTCCGGCGTCTGTAAACATTGTAAACAGTCCGTAGCGGCCGCCATCTTGTCTCTCGGTAGGATCGAGAGACAAGAGGAGGCCAAAGCGAAGGGGCAAATGACCATAAGGGGGCATAGTAGATCCTCCTTGACCTCTTAGGTTTGATTTGGAGGTTTTAAAAGGGCCCCGCGGGGCAAAAAAAATAATAATAATAATAATCGAACGGCTGAATGGATTTGCACGAAACTTGGCAAAATTGTAGGGACTGGTAGCTCGATGTGCCTTTGCTAGGTCTCAATATATGTGCTTCAGTGGATTTTGAGAAATTAACGTTCAAAAACAAGATATATATCTGTAACAGCGCTCCGCTTCGCGGAGATAAAATTATATCTGTATTACCTAGCTGTTGCTAACACCAGTTAGCGACGGCTAGTAGGAGATAGCGACCATCTTGGGCCCCACTTTGCATGTGAGTGATATTTATCACTAATGACATGCAAAGTGGGCATGCCAAGATGTTAGCGACTGGAAACAGTCGCTAACATCGCTATCTCCTATTATCAACTTTTGGAAATATTCGCGATAAGCGCGAATATCTCCAAAAGCTAGCACCTGCCCTGAGCAGTTCTTAGCCATGTTATCCAATGGGAGGTGGATAACATGGCTAAGAGCCTTAGCTCGGTAATGCATGAATATCGCTGAGTTTTCAGCGATATTAATGCATTGCGGTCGTTTTTTATCGTATTTGCGATAAACCTTGATAATAGCAAGGTTTATCTGCGATAATTTCTGACGATGCTTAGCGGTAAAAAAATCGTTGCTAAGCATCGTTAGGGATAAATATCGCTTAACTTTGGTAATATGCCCCAACGTCTGTTAACGTTCGATTCGAAGGAAATCAGGAAGTGTTGAAAAACATTGTCTGCGCCATCTTGTCTTTTTTCAAATGCCACACTTTTGTCGTGCACGGCAGTCATTTTAGATGCCTTGACCAGACCCACTCTGTGCACGCTGTCGATCCTTAGCATGGCTCCCCACCCTCGCAAGCATCTCCCCCAGGCAGTGGTCACCCCCGCTCTCTGTCTTATGCATGGGTAATAAACCTCCCGCCATCTGCGCTGCTCTTCCCTGAGAATCACACCCTGTGCCCGCCCGACACCTCCCTTTCGCCCTATTCACTACCGCACCCTCTGACACTCCTTTTCCTCTGTGTCCGATAGTCCAGGCCGGTCCTAGGGTATCAGCTAGCCCTGCAGATGTAGTTTATGGCCCCAGCTGTAAAGAATCACCCCTCTTCAAAGGAGTTATAGTAGATCAAGGCCCACACTCGATGAGATCCGTCACAGCAGACGCGTTGCTATTATCTGAAAACCATCCTGTATTGTGATTGGGGAGGGGACCGAGCCTGAAGCGGAAGATTCCAGGGATGACTCTTTGTACATCAAAGTTTTTACAATTATGTGTCACATTAAAAATATATAGCACTCCGACAAAGTAGTAAGATTATAAAACTTTAATAACTTATAAATATATACAAGAAAACAAAAACAGTAATAACATATAAACATTTTTAGGGAAAAACAACGAAGTAGCGGTCGGCTGTGCGAATAGTCCCAACGCAGCACAACGTCCAGATTTCCGGCGTGGGGCGTCGCGGGGGGTGGGTCATCAGTAGCAAACTGTTGTGCGAATAGTTCCAAGGCAGCAGAACGATGGCACCAAGGTGATGTCCAGTAAGTTGCCGCACTGGTTTTGGTATCCTACAATGCTGCTCCGAATAACGGCGTGGGGCGCCCCGGGGGAGGCGGCGTGAACGGGCCTCTCCAGGTGGAGTGTCATCTGTTGTAGTGGGGCGCCCCTTTACCGTTTCAGTTGCCATTCCGTCCGTTTTTGGTCCACTGTGTCAAAAGCCGCAATTCAGCTAAATTGCGCCCACTCTTGCGGTGCAGCGATAGGCGGCTGTCACAGGACTCTCAAAATGGCGGCAGGCTGTTTCCTTTTTGGGCCTGGTCCACTGAAATGGCCCTGGGACACCTTGGAAATCGGACGCTTGTCTGCTAGGTCTTGGACCCCATTCTCGAAAGCGTCCCCTCCGCCTTGAGGATTCATCAAAAGTTTTGGGGGCCCCCCGACTCCTGTAGGCTTCTGGTGGGGAGCGGCTGCCATGATTGCTCGTGGAATGACCACGACGGAGCTACGAGATGGTGGTGCTCTCATGCTGACGCCAGCTTCAGTCTGAAACATCCAGAAACAAGGTGGGGCTTTCATCGTTTGGGAAAAAAAAAAGTTTTCATCCAATGAAAAGTGTTGTTTTTAGGTCATATGATCAAGCCTTCCATCATTAGGAAACCAAAAGTAAAATGAACCAATGAAAAGTTTTATAAACAAGTCACATGACCTGTTATGCGGCATAGGTTATAAAATGCGGAGAAAATACATTGGCACGTGAGGCGGCGTCAGTAGCGGACCGATGTGCGAATAGGCCGAAGGCAACACAACGCGCCAAGATCCGGATGGCACCGAGGTGGTGTCCAGCAAGTTGCAGCACTGGTGTGGCCATCCTACAATGCTGAAAGTCGGCGTGGGGCGCCCCGTTGGCCTGTGAGTTTGCGTCAGTAGCGGACCGATGTGCGAATAGGCCGAAGGCAGCACAACGCGCCAAGATCCGGATGGCACCGAGGTGGTGTCTAGTAAGTTGCCGCACTGGTGTGGCCATCCTACAATGTTGAAAGTCGGCGTGGGGCGCCCCGTTGGCCTGTGAGATGGCGGCAGTAGCGGACCGATGTGCGAATGGGGCCAAAGGCAGCGCAACAATATTTTCGGAATAGAAGACACCACAAGGCGCTGAGATGCCAAGATCCGGATGGCACCGAGGTGGTGTCTAGCAAGTTGTGGCACTGGTGTGGCCATCCTACAATGGTAAAAGTCGGCGTGGGGCGCCCTGTTGGCCTGTGAGATGGTGTCAGTAGCGGACTGATGTGCGAATGGGGCCAAAGGCAGCGCAACAATATTTTCTGACTGACACCACAAGGCGCTGAGATGCCAAGATCCGGATGGCACCGAGGTGATGTCTAGCAAGTTGCTGTACTGGTGTGGCCATCCTACAATGGTAAAAGTCGGCGTGGGGCGCCCTGTTGGCCTGTGAGATGGTGTCAGTTGCGGACCGATGTGCGAATGGGGCCAAAGGCAGCGCAACAATATTTTCTGTATGGAAGATACCACTAGGCGTTGAGATGCCAAGATCCGGATGGCACCGAGGTGATGTCTAGCAAGTTGCTGTACTGGTGTGGTCATCCTACAATGCTGAAACTCGGCGTGGGGCACCCCATTAGCCTGTGAGATGGCGTCAGTAGCGGACCGATGTGTGAATAGGCCGGAACCAGCACAAGGCGCCAAGATCCGGATGTCACCGTGGTGGTTTCATAGTTGAGAGGCACTTCATCTGCAGTGGGGCACCGAGATCCGGATGGCACCGAGGTGATGTCTAGCAAGTTGCTGTACTGGTGTGGTCATCCTACAATGCTGAAACTCGGCGTGGGGCGCCCCATTAGCCTGTGAGATGGCGTCAGTAGCGGACCGATGTGTGAATGGGGCAAAGGTAGCGCAAGAATATTTTCTGAATAGAAGACACCACAAGGCGCTGAGATGCCAAGATCCGGATGGCACCGAGGTGGTGTCTAGTAAGGTGCACTGGTGTGGTCATCCTACAATGCTGAAAGTCGGCGTGGGGCGCCCCGTTGGCCTGTGAGATGGCGGCAGTAGCGGACCGATGTGCGAATGGGGCCAAAGGCAGCGCAACAATATTTTTGGAATAGAAGAGACCACAAGGCGCTGAGATTCGGTTAGCACCGAGGTGGTGTCTAGCAAGCTATGCAGCTGAGTTGCGTGCGCACTTGCGGCGAATAGGTCGAAGGCAGCATAACAATGTTTTCTGAATAGAAGACACCACAAGGCGCTGAGATTCGGTTACCACCGAGGTGATGTCTAGCAAGTTGCCGCACTGGTGTGGCCATCCTACAATACTGCTCCGAATAACGGCGTGGGGTGCCCGAAGGGGGGGGGGGAGGCGGCGTGAACGGGCCTTCCTAGGTGGAGGCTCGTCTGCTGTAGTGGGGCGCCCCTTTACCGTTTCAGTTGCCATTCAGCTGAGTTTCGGCTGCTCTTGATGCTACAGCGACAGGCGGCTGCAACAGGACTCTCAAAATGGCGGCCTGTTCTTTGGATTTGGGCCTGGTCCACTAAAATGGCCCTGGGACACCTTAGAACTCGGACGCTCGTTTTTTTTTTCCTTTCCTGTACATGCAAAAAAAGGTAAATGCCCGGTACGTTACACGCTTCATCTGCCACGATGAACTCTCCAGAGGAACCGAAAAAAAATATAGTTATGGTAACTATACCATGCATCGTCATATGGAGATGTGGCACCAATTAATTATAGTGCTGCATAAAAGAGAGATTTGGAGGAGAACCCCTGACCTGCTAGTATATTCATCAAAGAAGTGGCACTGACAGCATCAGAGGCAAGGGAAACGGTCCCAAATATTTAGAAGAACTTTGGAAAGATTAAAATGACATGTTTAGATTGTGGCAAATTAATTTCATGTGGACAGATGAGTGTTACTCTAATAAATACAGCATATGAACATCATCATAGTCGATGGTTGGTAGAGACATTTTGACTATATCCTGGACCTGCCCGTCCTCGCCCAAAATGGCGCCGGAATAAATGGGACTCGTAACTCCTTGTTGTGTACTTGTTGTACAACCTTGATATCACGAGATACGTATGCAGTTTTGAAGCACATGGCGGGCGGGGACGAGAATAGATTGAATATTTCGACATCTCTATTGATATTAAGTTGTGATGTGTTATTGATTACTGTACTATTGAAAGTTCGAATTAACGTCACCCATGGTACTTGCCCGCAAATGTATATCTAGATAATTTTATTGTAACTGGCCCTGTCGTATTTTAATTATAAAATGTACGTCCACCGATTCCGCAACTGTTAGACACCTTAGTTCTTGCAACCTAATGGCCCGCCCGTTACGTTCCTCTACAGTGTAAATGTCTCCTCATCATATACGATTACAGTTTGCTCCGTGGCCGGCGCACGTGGTTATAGGCTCGTATTTGTATAATGAAATTTTCACAATAAAGGTTTTTAAAAGAAAACATGGTAGTAGTATATACATTGGTAAAGTTTTTAATAATAGTCACTGTTTTAGAATCATTAAAAGGCAAGTGAAATAAAGCAGACCAATTACATGAAGGGTAAAAGGTATAATACGAAGGAACGCAGTAAAGATAAATGGTCAAGGGCTGTTGTGTTTTCTATTCCTGCAACATAAAGTGATCGATAAGAATCTCATATTCAGGCGTATCGGCGACTAAGACAGCAGGTCGACCCTCTTTTGCTCAACGGCTCCGTCATGGGACGAAGAAACGCTCTTTTTCTCGAAAAAAGAATATATTTTACTTGCAGGACAGTTGTAAATTTTCCGGGAAAGTACATTAGCCTGGAACATTATAACATATATTTAAGAAAAAATAATGTTCGGAAGTAATAAAAAGCGTAATTTTTAGGTCATATGACCAAGCCTTTCATCATTAGAATAAGAAAAGTAAAATGAACCAATGAAAAGTTTTATTAACAAGTCACATGACTTGTTATGCTTACGTTACGCGCTGCGCGCCCCGGATGACTTCCGGATGCGCTAACGCGGCGCGTCATATGACGCATTACGCGACAACGCAGGTCCAGAATATAGTCAAAATGTCTCCACCAACCAGCGGTCGGAACACAACCCCTTTCAGCAGGCTAAATAGTTCTGTTAAATGACAACAGAAGGGACAGGCAACAAGAACCATTAGTCAAAGAGGGGAGGGCTAGTTCTTCTCTACCGGGTTACATTGGGGCGCTACCGGAACTGATCGAATTGGTAGTCTACAGTGTTTCTGGATGTTTCAGACTGAAGCTGGGGTTAGCATGAGAGCAGCACCATTTCGTAGCTCCGTTGTGGCCATTCCGCAACCAATCATGGCAGCCGCTCTTTATCGTTATTTTGGGCGGGGTGGGTGGCGGAGCCGAGCTGTTGCAGCCATCATTGTGTGGAGTTCATTTCACTAGTTTTGTATTTGTCATGAGGGGTTGTTCCTAATGTTTCTATTTTAGCGAGGTCAAAAAGAGATCCCATTAGTGGCCTACTGATTTTGCTCGATTCCTTTTCTTTTTTTTTCACGATTTTTCGTTATCTGCAAAGACTAAACAGAGTATTGCGACTCTGTGTTTGTTTGTAAATAGAGAATGAACCAAAGAGAACCAATTCTAAAACAGTAAATACTTGGATAACAATCAACCAAATGGAGAGAGAAGCAGGCACGACGTATTACAACGGGGGCAAAGGCCTGCGTTAACTACCCTTCACTATGTGCAAAGAGAGAGTACTCCTAATAGAAATGAGGGGGGGGGGGCACCATTCTAAGCAGATCAGTGTGCATAAACACGAAAATGTTTTCACTTACCACGTACTTGACATTCGACAGCTTATGATATTTGCTATTAAAAAACCATTGAAATTCACTGAAAAAAACATAGGTTATAGACCATATATAGTTAGGAATTAGCATTTACAAAACCTTGAAAATTCACTGAAAAAACCATAGGTTATAGACCATATATAGTTAGGAATTAGCATTTAAAAAACCTTATTTTACTCACACAAAACCATTGAAATTCCATATATAGTTAGTTGCACTAACTATATATCGCGCACCCGCAATCCACTGCTGATGATGTCACATATTACATCATTCATGACATGGTCAGTGACATCACTGATGACATCACTGATGACATCTCAAATGACATCACTGATGACATCACTGATGACATCTCATTTGACATCAATGACCACATCACTGATGATATCATTCATGTGACAATACAATGCATCTCCTCACATTTTAATATAACCTCTGTTTCACCCAGTGTTAAATACAGAGTATAATTTTTGAAACCATTGACACACCAATACTAGTTACTACATATGTACTCACTGATTCCTACGTCTACACACACATTCACTCATTCACCCATACAATCATTCATACATACAATCACTCATCTTTACAACACTATCATATGCACTCATACACCTATACAGACACTCACACTCTGCCACTCATCCATGGAGTTACTCACACACCTAGTCAGTCCTGTAAAGAATCAATCACACTTCCATTTTCTTGTCTATACAGTTAAACATAGAGCACCTTACATTTTCAAACATATACTAACACATACTTACCTTGTTATACAATCATTGATATAAGTACACATTGATCTGCACAGAGTCACACACCTCCCAGCCAGCCACACACACACTCAGTCTCCCATACAAATACTTGGACAATCAATCAGTAACCCATATAGTTAATCATATAGGTACTGATCAACACATGCAGCAGTTTACAGAACAACAGACATAATGATGCACAAATTAAGACACTTTAGTCACTAACCCATGCACTCAGTGAGACACATTTAATCACTCACTCATACATTCAGTCATGCACCTACTAAATCCTTTGTCCAGACACTTATACTTCCACTCATTCTTCAATATGTAAGACACATTTTAACTTTACAGAAACATACAGTCACTGGATGTTGTCATCAGTGATGTCATTTGAGATGTCATCAGTGATGTCATCAGTGATGTCACTGACCATGTCATGAATGATGTAATATGTGACATCATCAGCAGTGGATTGCGGGTGCGCGATATATAGTTAGTGCAACTAACTATATATGGAATTTCAATGGTTTTGTGTGAGTAAAATAAGGTTTTTTAAATGCTAATTCCTAACTATATATGGTCTATAACCTATGTTTTTTTCAGTGAATATATATATATATATATTACCTACTGGCGATAGCCAGTAGGTATATATAGTTAGGATTTTTTTCTATGGGATTTTTGAAAATTCTTTGTCGAATAACTTTGGCGTTTGAGGACAGAATTGGCTGAAATTTTCAGGAAAATGGAACATTTTGTTTCTGAGCAGCCCCTGAAAATTTGGGGGGGTTTCGTCAAGGGGGGGCCGAGAAAAAAGGGGGGTCCCAAAACGTGTTTTTCCCATGCAATTTTCCATAGGGCGGTTGGCCTCACTTTTAGCCTGAACGGCTGAATGGATTTACACCAAACTTGGCAAAATTGTAGGGACTGGTAGCCCGATGTGCCTTTGCTATGTCTCAAGATATAGGCTCCAGTGGTTTTTACGAAAATTAACTTTGAAAAATATATATTGGGCTACATTGGGCTATATATATGTTGGAGCCCAAATGTAGCCCAATGTAGCCCAATGTAGCCCAATGTAGCCCAACGTAGCCCAAAGATGGCCACCAGAGACAAAAAAAACAAATGTAGCCCAAATATCAGCCAGATGTAGCCCAACTATAGCCCAATGACAGAATGTCCCAGAGTGTTCTAAAGAACAACTAGAGTGCTCACAGTCCTACTTATTACAAAGGTATGGCACACCTGAAGCCATCTTGATTGGAATAAAGTGGTAACTCTTAAAACATTTAATTTAAAAAGGAACAAAATGAGGGGGTTCATTTTGCCATAGAAAGTATGATTAGCGAATATATGACGAAATCCCGCATACCATCAGTCCGCAAAAAAAATCCCGCATGTACTATTAGGCCGCAAATTAAAATAACGAAAACATTTAGAACGAATATGCCTTTAGCATACATTAACAACTAAACTACCCTAAACCCTAAAACACTACCCCCAGCATGACCCTACACTACACAAACAGTACAACACTACCCTAAACCCTAAAACACTACCCCCAGCATGACCCTACACTACACAAACACTACAACATTACCCTAAACCCTAAAACACTACCCCCAGCATGACCCTACACTACGCAAACACTACAACACTACCCAAAACCCTAAAACACTACACCCCAGCATGACCCTACACTACACAAACACTACAACACTACCCTAAACCCTAAAACACTACCCCCAGCATGACCCTACACTACACAAACACTACAACACAACCCTAAACCCTAAAACACTACCCCCAGCATGACCCTACACTACGCAAACACTACAACACAACCCTAAACCCTAAAACACTACCCCCAGCATGACCCTACACTACGCAAACACTACAACACTACCCTAAACCCTAAAACACTACCCCCAGCATGACCCTACACTACGCAAACACTACAACACTACCCAAAACCCTAAAACACTACACCCCAGCATGACCCTACACTACGCAAACACTACAACACTACCCTAAACCCTAAAACACTACCCCAGCATGACCCTACACTACGCAAACACTACAATACTAACCAAAACCCTAAAACACTACACCTCAGCATGACCCTACACTACGCAAACACTACAACACTACCCTAAACCCTAAAACACTACCCCCAGCATGACCCTACACTACGCAAACACTACAACACTACCCTAAACCCTAAAACACTACCCCCAGCATGACCCTACACTACGCAAACACTACAACACTACCCTAAACCCTAAAACACTACCCCCAGCATGACCCTACACTACGCAAACACTACAACACTACCCTAAACCCTAAAACACTACCCCCAGCATGACCCTACACTACGCAAACACTACAACACTACCCAAAACCCTAAAACACTACCCCCCAGCATGACCCTACACTACGCAAACACTACAACACTACCCAAAACCCTAAAACACTACCCCCCAGCATGACCCTACACTACGCAAACACTACAACACTACCCAAAACCCTAAAAACACTACCCCCAGCATGACCCTACACTACGCAAACACTACAACACTACCCAAAACCCTAAAACACTACCCCCAGCATGACCCTACACTACGCAAACACTACAACACTACCCAAAACCCTAAAACACTACACCCCAGCATGACCCTACACTACGCAAACACTACAACACTACCCAAAACCCTAAAACACTACACCCCAGCATGACCCTACACTACGCAAACACTACAACACTACCCAAAACCCTAAAACACTACCCCCAGCATGACCCTACACTACGCAAACACTACAACACTACCCAAAACCCTAAAACACTACCCCCAGCATGACCCTACACTACGCAAACTACCCTAAACCCTAAAATACTACACCCCGGCATGACCCTACACTACGCAAACACTACAACACTACCCAAAACCCTAAAACACTACCCCCAGCATGACCCTACACTACGCAAACACTACAACACTATCCTAAACCCTAAAACACTACGCCCAGCATGACCCTACACTTCGCAAACACTACAACACAACCCTAAACCCTAAAACACTAGCCCCAGCATGACCCTACACTACGCAAACACTACAACACAACCCTAAACCCTAAAACACTACCCCCAGCATGACCCTACACTACGCAAACACTACAACACTACCCTAAACCCTAAAACACTACCCCCAGCATGACCCTACACTACGCAAACACTACAACACAACCCTAAACCCTAAAACACTACCCCCAGCATGACCCTACACTAAACAACCACCACAACTCTACACTACACTAACACAACACTACACTACACAACACTACACTACACTACACAATCACTAACCCACGAAAAAATTAACACAAACCCACTTACCTCTCTCGTCATCGTGGTTTTCACAACGCAAATGCATTTACCATACATGCCTTTAAAACGTAATTCTTTGTAAAGGCATGCGCGATAAATGCACATGCGTTTTGAAAAAATGCGGGATAATGGTATGCGAGGTCAATGACCTTGCGGGATAATGGTATGCGGACTGAAAGTCTGCGGGATAAAAAATGCGGGAAAATGGCTGCAAACCATGATTAGCAGCAGACTTCCCTGGTGAGCATTAGCTTTACTACAGTGATCTAATGAGCAACTAGAGTGCTAACATTCAGAATTTATGGCAAATGTGTGACACATCTGAATGCCTTCTTGATAGAACCAAAGTAAACAAGCATTGAAAATGCAATAGATCTCGCCCTCGTTTAAGTTAAAGCCATTCTGTTTGTAATGAGGTGGCTTTTTAGCTTTGCTTTTATTAGTGTTTTTAAAACTTTCATGTAAATAACATGCATATGTATGCATATATGTATATGTATGCATGCATTTATATTTATATAGATATGCAGATTATATATGTTTATATATGTATATTACCTACTGGCGATAGCCAGTGGGTATATATAGTTAGGATTTTTTCTCTATGGGATTTCTGAAAATTGTATGTCTAATAACTTTGGCGTTTGTGGACGGAATTGGCTGGAATTTTCAGGAAAATGGCACATTTTGTTTCTGAGCAGACCCTGAAAATTTGGGGGGGTTTCGTTAAGGGGGGGCCGAGAAAAAAGGGGGGTCCCAAAACGCGTTTTTCCCATTCATTTTTCCATAGGGCGGTTGGACTCACTTTTAGCTCGAACGGCTGAATAGATTTACATGAAACTTGGCAAAATTGTAGATATGGTTTGCCCGACGTGCCTTTGCTATGTCTCAATATATGTGCTCCAGTGGATTTTGAGAAATTAACGTTTAAAAAAATATATATATCTGTGACAGCGCTCCGGTTAGCGCCCCGGTTCGCGTACCTGACGCGTAACGGAACTTCGCGAAGCGATGCTGATTGGCTCTCCGGTGTCTGTCAACATTCTAAACAGTCCGGAGCGGCCGCCATCTTGTCTCTCGGTACGATCGAGAGACAAGATGTGGTGAAAAACGAAGGGGGAAATGAAGGAAAGGGGGCAAGGTAGACCACTCCTGACCCCCTAGGATTGATGAGGGGGATATTAAAGTGCCCCGCGGGGCAAAAAATAAAAAATAATTTTTTTTCGATTTTACGCCGTAGAGGCCCGTCCCGGTACGCGAACCGGGCAGCTCACCGGGCAGCTCACCGGGCAGCTAACCGGGCAGCTAACCGGCAGCGTAGCTGTCAACATTATAAACAGTCCGGAGCGGCCGCCATCTTGTCTCTCGGTAGGTTCGAGAGACAAGATGTGGTGAAAAAAGAAGGGGGAAATGAAGGAAAGGGGGCAAGGTAAACCCCTCCTGACCCCCTAGGATTGATGAGGGGGATATTAAAGTCCCCCGCGATTTTTCGCTGTAGAGGCGCTTCCCGGTACGCGAACCGGGCAGCTAACCGGCAGCGTAACGGGAGTCCGCCATCTTGTGTTTTTGGAGCGTCCGGTTCGCGTACCGGGTAGCGTACCGGTAAGCGTAACAAGGGGAAAACCAAGAGAAACAGTAAAAAAAAAGTTAAGGGAATAGATTTCCAGCAAACTTGGCAAAATTGTAGGGACTGTTTGTTTGATGTGCCTTTGCAAGGCCTCAAGATATGTGCACGTGTGGATTTTGTCTAATTAAGGTTAAAAAAAATATATATATCTGTAAGCGTGCTCCGGCACGCTTACGTTACGGGTTTTGTTTGCGCTGCAGAGCCGATACGTCACGGTTATGCGACGCGTCATGAGGCGTCTCACGTGGCTACGTGATACGTCACGTAATAAAGAATATATTTTACAGCTATAGATATTAGCTTTTAAAAAACCAATGAAATTCACTGAAAAAACCATAGGTTATAGACCATATATAGTTAGGAATTTGCATTTACAAAACCTTGAAAATTCACTGAAAAAACCATAGGTTAGAGACCATATATAGTTAGCTGGACATTTTATTGACATAAAACCAATGAAATTCCATATATAGTTAGTTGCACTAACTATATATCGCGCACCCGCAATCCACTGCTGA
Organism: Lissotriton helveticus; assembly: GCF_964261635.1. Lineage (NCBI taxonomy): Eukaryota > Metazoa > Chordata > Amphibia > Caudata > Salamandridae > Lissotriton > Lissotriton helveticus. The sequence goes on from NC_136070.1 coordinate 1,051,978,428, forward strand.
TGATGTCACATATTACATCATTCATGACATGGTCAGTGACAAGTCACAAATCCCGGCAATATAACTAGGGGTGGGCGGGCAGCTACGCTCCGTCCACGGAGCATGCGTAGTGCCGTCTGCTACGCATTTTGCGGTGCGGGCGTAGTAGCCGGCACTCCGCATGCTCCGTGGACGAGCGTAGCTGGCCCGCCACCCGCCTCCCTCCCGCCCTCAGTAAATACCCCCTTCAATGTTTAAATAAGTTTAAAACCACTTACCTGGTCCGCGCGCGTCCCGGGGCTCCCTCGTCTTTTTCAGTGCGCGTCTTGAACCCTAATGCGCATGCGTGGCCGCCCGCGCATGCGCATTTCTCGCTAGAAATTAGGGTTCAAGACGCGGGCACTGAAAGAGACGAGGGAGCCCCGGGACGCGCGGACCAGGTAAGTGGTTTTAAACTTATTTAAACATTGAAGGGGGTATTTACTGAGGGCGGGAGGGAGGCGGGTGGTGCGTAGTGGGGCTACGCGAAGTGCACAGGTGGGCGTAGTTTCTCGCCCACTTTGCGTAGCTTCGCGAAGCCCCACTACGCTCACTACGCCCAGGGTTAAATATAACACCACAGAACAAGCGAAGTGAAAACCACACTGAAGGGTAGAAGGGTGAGCCAAATCAGAGCTGAAGGGACATCTCACACACAATGCAGCACACACACATAGGAAGCAGAGCACCACAACCTCTAACACAATGTGGCACACACACCAACATTTGCAAAACCGAACACAGGACACAAATGCACCCGCCTGGTGCCGGTAAAAGGCCACATGCATCTGGCTAACCACGACACACGGACATGACAATGCACAAGTACAAACCCAAATTCCTCATGGGATAGCAATACACGTATGGCAGGGAGCCAGAGAGTCCGTGATATACACATTGGTATACAAATCAAGACACAACACAGTTGGAGACAAGTGAAATTGCGGCAACTTTATCAACAAGTGTGTGTCAGTACGGCCAAGAGAAGTGCCACGATATGCCTACCAATGCAGCAGCATGTCTGAATGAGTAGCGTAGGAAAGCGCCCATGTCCACATCGGGTGAGTTCATCACCAACACAAGTTTGTGCCAACCCACGTCGGTTGTCCGCGCATGGATCATGAGTCCAGGAAAAAGCAGCCATGTCCACTGTCGTCTTGGGACATGTGACCGGATTCCCAACATGCAACCAGGCGTCGGGACACGTGCAATGGGTCACATCCGGTTGTGGCTGCAAGCACCTTGTCACTCGTCCATGAACGCGACTGTAGCTGCGTAGGCCAACATCTCCAATGAGCGATCGTCGTCCACCACATCTGACATGTTGTCGACGTAATCCTTCAGCTAACCCAAACAGAAGTGCTGAGTCCAACCACTGGCCCCAATGTGCACCAAAGCCCAATCCGGTAGTGGCTCAATGTGCTCACTGAACACGAGGACTCGTGCAATCTCCCACGTCCGGTGTCCAGCCTGCTTGCCATAAACGGGCATTACAGTGACACTTCTGGTCGTGGGCCAACAGGGGGCACACACATACCTTGTAATCCAGGTCAGCTACCGTTACATTGGAGAGGCAGAAATCCATGGACCACTCAAATATGCACGAGCGACAATGCAACACAGGCTGAACGAAGGTGATGTCTGCAAGGCGTAAGCTCAGCCGGTAACTGATCTGCAAGAAGGTCAACGGCAGTGCCCCCAGAACATGCTGCAGACGCGCACGGTACAGGTGCACATGACTGGATGGTCTGCCATGGCATCAGTGGCTCTGCTACAAGCAGCACTGGCTTGCCCTGCGCCAGTCCTGAGGATGAAATGGCACAGCCTGGTGCAATGAGCAGTGTCTGTGTGCAACGGGTGCAAGCCTGGGGTGTGGTGGGAGTACGTGTGAAGGCCATTTCACGCACGCAAAATACGAACAAGGACTACTTTGTGTGGGATATGTACACATTGGTCTCACTTTGGGCAGTGCGTAGTGTGGGAGTCACAAGCAAATGCCACTGTATCTGTCAGGGGGTGGTGGCCACATGTCAGTTCCTGCTCGGAGCTGCAGATGGGCTACTGCCTGGTAGTTCACACAAAGGACCTTTCATCCCTACAGTAACAGGGCCTGGCGAGGGTGTGGTGGGAGGTCTGCGACCCAGAGAACACCGTGACACTGGCATTTGAAGATGTGGTGCCACGTGAGCGTAGGCCAATGGACCGGACAGTGCGGACACAGGTGTACAGCCCATGGCTGGCTGGGATCACGCTGCAAATGAGGCCAGGCAAATGACTCATGCATCCGCAGGGCTAATACACATAAAACTTGGCATGCATGTGCCAAGACCCCGATGGTTTTTGCTCTCCTACATGCCCCTGTACGTGCTGACCCACCCTCCTGGTGCATGCTACATTGCAACATCAACTACTGTGACCGTGGTGGTAACTGCACCCCAACACAGAGACACACTTACCGCACTTCCTGCCCAAGGCCAGGTCCGAGCCATGCCCCGCTCCCCCTGCTGATTCTGCACACCACTGCAGTGACCTGACGTATGCTGGAACAGCACACGCCACTTGTGCATGCAGAGCGGTGCGTGCAAAGCTACATGTCCAGGGGCACTGCCAACACTGAGGTGAAATGGTAATGTCCGCTGAAGACAGCACACTGAGATGTTGCAGGGCCCATGTCCATCATGCTGACACAATGACCACACGGACACACTTGCTCAGATGGTGTGAATGGCTATGTGCATGTGCCCACGGCCACATTTATTAGCACCACACATACTGAGTAACACCTGTGTTGGATGTGTGTGGGGTGTATGCACACCAGCCAGCAAGGGCTGCCTGGTGCAGTCAGAAATCGACAACAGTGTACATCGTAAAGGACACAACTATTAAACCATAAAGGCGCCATGACTTCTGCTGCACAGAGTTAGTGGCCCCGGATGCACAGCGGCCTGCACGGGCCTACCACCACGGGCACTGACTTGTGGGGCACTGGGGCAGGGTCACGAGTATAGAGCAGGTTCTCGTAGATGTAAAAGTAGCTTGTCACGGAGTGTCTTGGTGTACCCGTAGGGCATGATGCTGAGTGCAGGACTATGCTGGAACAGTCACTATGGTGGAGATGAATGGAACAAACACATGGTGGACACCAAGTCTGGCCCAGCATGAAGAAGATGCAGGAAACCACCAAGCCATGGACTCAGACGCCACCAAGGTCCAACCAGATAGTGCCCATGACTCATTGCGCACAGAGTTAAAGGCACTAGTCCTGTTAGGGGATGTCGCATTCAATGAAGGCATGTCCAATGAAGTGGACTCCTCCACATCTCACCCAAGTCACAGTTCCACATATGTGACCTACAGGACCTCAGGGTAGGCTGGAGGCAGCGGTCAGCACGGGCCATTCACCGAGTGTCACCGGCTTCAGTTGGATGGCCCCACTGGCCTTTATAGTTCAGGTTCAGTGGCACCATGGGACGCGGACTTGCGGTGAACAGGGCTGATGGCACCCGGTCAGTCTTTGTAAGTTTTCGAAGACCTCTGTGATTCTGATCCAGCTTTCGCCCGGACTGAGCCGCATCTTCCTCTTACTCCTCTCCGTGCATTCGCTGGTGTGGACTCTGCCATTCATGATTCGCGACTAGTGCTGGATGTGGGACCGACTGATCCATAGGGTAGGCCTGAACCCTCATCCACGTGTGGCTGGCTGGGGATGAAGAGGGTTAGTGGCACCTCATGTGACCGGCTGGTGTGGAACAGGGTTAGTGGCACCTCGTGTGGCCGGCTGGCATTGAACAGATTTGGGCACCTCGTGTGGCGGCCTGCCATACTGATCGGAGGGGGTCTTGTGCTGTGGCCACTGCCACTACCTCGGGGTCACTGCCATTCAGAACTCAGGACACAGTGCCACATGAGGGACCTACTGGGCCGCAGCAGAGCTCGTGGGAGTGGTGCATGGAGCTTGCAGTGGCACGTGGTGGGCCCTCTTTGACACACGCCGGTGTAGGCAGGTGAGCAGAGCCTCGTTAGTGCACTGTGGCAGGTATGGTGGGTCTGGGAACCAGCGGCCCAGGGTGCAGCAGGTGCTCAGGCACGCAGGCCCCGCCGGGCTCGGTGCAGGACTCGTGGCAGGCTGAGAGTCACTGCCCTGGCTGACGCGTGGTCCATTCCGAATGAGAACCAAGTCCAGTGCCACAGGCTTTTAGTTCACACCCCTACGCAGGTATGGCATATGCAGGTCCAACCCACTGTGCACGCACATGCAGGGGGGACGTAACGTGCGACCTTTCTGCATTCTGCCCCACAGCCTTGTTGGGACATGGTAGCATCCACTGGTCACTGCACTCCATGCACTAGCAATTCATCTCCACATGGTCATTTACATGGTTTGCACTCTGTGGTCTGTCCGGCACCTCCACGCCACATCTGGCATTGGGTAGGTAACTTGCCGCTTTCGCACATGTGTGCTCCATGCCCCTCCTCACATACTGCTATTGTGTGTCTGTGGTGCCATGCCGTGGCTGGGTTGTGGGCATGGCAAGGTCAGATTCCCAATGGAGTCGTAATGCCAATTGGCAGTATCATGAGTTGCATGACTGTGGGCGGCAGGTGCATTTCAGGTGGGCCCACTGTCTTTGTGTATGCCTCTGTGGTGTTCCGGGGCGGGGGGCGGGACAGGTCCTGGGGGTGGTGGCGGGCCTGGAGTGGTTGCAGTGGGTTTTGTGGCCCTCATGGGTATCCGCGTTGCATGATCATTGTCTCCATGGCATCTGTGGGTCTTCAGGTGTGGCTCTTGGCTGGGGTCCTCCCTTTCATGCTGCAGGTAGTCATCCTGCTTTACACCAGCAATGAGCAGATGTTAATTCCCTGCTGCTACCACGGTTTATCGCCTGTTTTTCTTTAGCATTGCGGATCTGGCAGTTAGTTGTGAAAGTGGTGTTGTGTTTTTTTTGTGTGTTTTTGCACGGGAACGCCTACTCTGCATCTCATTAGGGCTAGTTAGTGGTGTCCACCGTGGAGATACATTTTTGGCAGTGATCACGGGAATACTGGCGATGTCTGCAGTTTGCACCAGCTTGTGAATGGGGTGTTAAATCTATCTCCACATTTGTTGCGTTACGATGGGGATAATTTGGAGTTGAGTCCTTGTCAATATTCCCCGTTATTGCTTTCGAGGCTTGTGAGGAAAAGCTGTATCGTGAGAAATTGACTTTAGGCATGCAAATCAGCATTTTTAAATAATGTAAAGAACTATTTTTTACAATGTAAATAATAAAATGGGACTTTTGCACTGTTCTAAAATGAGTAAAATCGTTGGTATTTTAGAAAATATTGTTTCTATTACTATTTAAGATGCTATCATATTATTAAAACATTACAATAAACAATCTATGCCTTACATAGAGGTTTTTCTCAAACTCGGTCTCTGTACCTTTCTTTTTCCTAATTACTAATAACCAGAAACATACATTTGACATTTCCTTTTGCACTTTTTAAGGCAGCACGTCTTATAAATCTAAGTGATTTGTCAGTCATATGGCTGGGGTATTTTTGATGAGTAGAATTGCCTCAAATCATCATCAGTGAATCAAATCAATCAGATTGCCTGGTTTATATTCAAATCTTTGCCCAGTCAAAAGGAGGAAATTGTTGAAAATGTAATTCGAATTCTAGCAGATCTAATCTAGGTGTGCATGCTTCATTTATCATTTGGAGATGCGAAAGCATATTTGCATAATGAAATTCATTTTTAATGAGCATTTCGTAGAGGTACAGTAGATTAATAAAAACTCTTGGGGTTACAACGATAATATGTGATGTATGATGTACAGTTGTTTTGTTCAGCTTTGACACGGTATTTGCTCATATGTATACAAGGGTGCATTCAGTTATCTCAGGTTATATGTTGGTGCATTGTTGAACAAGATAGTTCAGTAGTGGACTTATTTTTTGATTAGTTTGTTTTTAATTCTATTAGCCTGTTGTAGTGGTTAGCTACGTCTTCTAAATGTACATATGCTAATGCTATTGATGTTTTTATTACAAACATAATCTTTTATCGTTATATGTAATAGTTTGGTATTCTAGAATTTGAAAGTCTTGGTATCTTTTATGGGCAGCGGGGGTTTGAGTCATGACTTTTTAGTAAGTGATATAGGCATTGTTGATAGCTGACCGTGATGTGCTCAGGTAGTTTAGGGAGTAATGTTTTAAAACTCCAATAATGGGCTCTTAGGAACAAGTGATTGCTTCTTTTAAAATCATGAAGTGCATGCCTTACTTCTATCTTTCTTACATTTGGTCTATGGTTGTATTCTCTCAGGTTAATTACAATATTGTTTTGGTTTGTAACCCTCCATAATAGGCATTTGCATAGAACGTAGTACATTCCCAATTCACATTCTCTGTGCTTGCGATGTTGCCGTTGTGATGTGATATATGTTACTCTTTCTGCCATTCTGTCTGGAAATAGTTTAATTATAAAATAATTATGTTAGAAACTTTAATTTAGTTTGCTAATATAATGAAAACAAGGTTTCAACCATTTCAATTCTTTTTTAAACAACTTCTTATTCCTATCAGAACAAAGCAGCAAACCACAGTACAGTTGTCTGTTACAGGAGAGAAGCATAATGAAATAGCAGACATGAGTACAGCATAGCGGTCCATAGGAAACTGGAGTTGCATCAACAGATATACATCATCCCCCATCTCACCATATGTAAAATGGCCTGCGTGCACCTAGAGCCTGCCTTGTCCGCAATAGGCACTCTAGCCCTCCCAGATTTTGTCCAATTTTGTTCACTCCCCCTGCTCTGGTACACCTCTTTCTCCACCTGCTGACACCAGCCAATATCTTTCTCCCAGTTGGTAATCCTAGGAGGGACCTGTGAGCCCATTTTCATGCCACACTCTTTTTAGCCACCCCAGCCCACATCTCCAACCACATCTTCGATTATTTGAGCCTGCTAAACTCCCTGTCCACATTCAGGAGAAGTGGTTTAGCACCTGTGGGGACCTCCAATGTCAGGTCCCTGGTCTTCAAGCTCCTCACTCCCTCCCACTAGGTCTGGTTAGCCAAGCAGGTCTACAAAGTGTGAATAAGGGTGCCTACCTGTGTGTTTCTTCTAAACATTGGCAGGAGCCTTCCCTCATTCAGCATTCTAGAGTAATAGGAACTGTGTATGATATGGAGCAGGACCAGTCAAAATCCTGCCCTTTTCGCAAGGACTTGAGGGCCCTGCATGGCTCCCCCCAATTAAATAATTTCAATTCTGATTCTTATATGTGTATTGTTAATTGAAGTTAGGGTTCATTTTCTTTTTCTATTGCAAATTTAACTAGTTGAGATGTGGGTGAGGTGAGCTTTTCATCAGTCGCGGCCCGTGTAGGTAACTGCAGTTGGGTGGATCACTGACAGAATATCGAATACAAAAATATTGTGTTACCAAAATATCGGGACATAAATATCGATGTTAAAAATATCGACCGCCTATCTTCAGAATGGTAAGTACTAAAAAAAAAATAAAGAGCAAAAATATTGTTTTTAAAAATATTTGAACAACTGAAAACCACTTTACAATCACAATGTTAAAAAAAAAGAAATAGATGAATCCAATAAGGAAATGGCAGAATACAAAGAGTACCTCACCCAGTCTAAATTGACCAAATTCAAAAAAGACCTCAAAAGGTTCTCCTACAATAAAATCTACCCGTATGCAGGGGAGAATTATGTCGCTCCAAACCGACAAGAACAATCATCTGACACTTCCGGAGACGACACGTCACTCTCAAGCAGCTCCAGCACCGGCAGCTCTCACAAGCCAAGGGGCAGGGGAAGAGCACCGAAATGGCAGCAACCATGGGGCACATACCCACACTAAGGCCACAATTACGGACCACCTGTGTTCAGCCACCCACCCCAGAACCCCTTCTTTGGATGGCCACCAATGTACCATCCTGGACAACAGGCCTACTACCAACCCTATCAAAGGCCACTGCCTTTTTTAGGGAGAGGCCAGCGATCATGGAGGAGACAGAATCAACCACAGGTGCACTGGACAGACGAAGAGGAACCAGTAGGCGCCCACATACGGAGCAAGACGAAGGAACCGCAACCAAGACAAGGCGGAACAAGATAACCAGGAGCGACCAACAAACACCGTCACTGGTGTTCAACCTGTCCAACACCCCTCTCACACCAACTGAGGAAGATGTCCTCTCATTTTTGCGTACAACCCATCTGGAAAAATTCCAGCTCCACGCGGAATTGGCAGAATTTTTTCGTAAGCTGAAGTTTTTTTTTGAGAAACAACCACTGACGGAATCCACACAGCTTACCAATGAAACAGGACTGCGGCCGAAGTCAACTTTTCTTCCACCGCCATCAAGCATTTCATTTGAGCAGGTGGTATACAACCAAATTGAAGAACTAAACCAACCCAAGACCTTCAACAACTTTACCACCAAAGAAAGGGAAGCAGTTTGCAACCTCCAAGATAACCCTAATATTGTCATTATACCAGCTGACAAGGGGGGAGAAATAGTCGTCCAGAACAATATGGATTACACCAATGAGTGCATGAGACTACTGACCGATACTAGAGACTACAGATGCCTAAGGGAAGACCAAACTAATGCACTACTGGACACCCTCATCTCACTGGTTGAGACAGCAGAAGCACACAACCAGACCTCTAAGCAAGAAGCTGACTTTCTCTGCGCAAAGAAGGCAAAAACACCGTATTTCTACACGGTCCCCAAAATTCACAAGGAGGCATGACCACCCCCAGAATGCCCCATATTGTCAGGGATTAATTCCCTTTTGGAACCTTATCACGGTTTTGTGATTTTTTCTTAACCCCATGGTACAGGAGTCCTCAACTTATGTCAAGGACATGAAACACGTACTAAACCTGATCAAGGACATAAACTTCGACCCCACCTATCAATTTCTGGTGGGACTGGATATTGAGAGTTTGTATATCAGCCTCCCACAGGATGACACCTTACGGGTCCTCCGAAGTATGCTAATGGAAACAACTTGGGAGTACATCACCCCAAGGAAGTTCTTATTACAATGTGCAACTCTGGCATTAAAGTAGAACTACTTCGAGTTCGAAGGCGAGTTCTATTTGAAGACAAACAGAACATCCACAGGCAGGGCTTTTGCCCGAGTGTGGCTGTCCTTTACGTTTAACATTTTGAAAAAAGGCATATTCTACCATTCATCAATCCCTACAAGAACAATATTCAATTTTGGCGTCGATATATAGATGACATCCTCCTGATTTGGACAGGATCCAACGACTCTCTGAACACTTTCTCTGCATGACTGTATGTACGGGATCCTTTCTTGTGCTTCACTAGCAGTGCCAGCACCTCCAAGATTGCATTTTTGGACCTCAACATTGAGGCCAAAGAGGGGCATCTGCAGACAACCACTTATCATAAACCAATGGCTAGAAACTCTTTACTCCAAATCGGGAGTTTCCACCCTAAGCCCCTTAGAGAGAACCTTTCCTATGGCCAATTCCTGTGTATACGCTGGAACAGTAGCATCACACAAGACTATCAGAAACAGTCCACCAACTTGACCAAAAACTAAAAGAACGAGGGTACCCAGAAAAGATAATCTAGACCACAAAAAAGAGGGCACGAAACCAACCGAGCGAGGCCCTCCTAGAAGACACCATGCGCAAGAATACAACCTCTCCCCTAACATGCGTAACTACATATAATGTAGCTTCCAACCAAGTGGCCAAAATAATCAAGGAAAAGGGGCGCATACTCAACACTGGCACCCTCACATGGGACCAACCGGTCTTTGCATACAAAAAAGCAGGGAGTTTGAGAGACTGTCTTGTCTCCACTTGGCCCAAGAAACCCTGGATACCGGCTACTAACACAGTACTTAATGCATGGGGTCTACCAGGTGTAGTAGGTCACAACCCCTGCAGAGATTTCAGCATCTGCCATCTTACCCAGGCCACCAAAACCTTGGACCTGGAGACAGAGAAAACCTGGCACCAGATGAGACATACAAATTGCAATTCTTCTAACGTTGTCTATCTAATTGAATGTTCATGTAAACTACATTACATAGTATTGATCTGCCGCTAAGTGAGAACATGAATTGTAGAATATCGCAGCACAATATGTTGCAAAAAGAATACTAGCAAACTGACTGACCACTTTATACAGGCAGGCCATACACCTAATGACATTAGGTGGACAGTGATAGAACAAATTGAATGCCCAAATACAACTAACAACAGAATATTATTACAAAAAGAACAACGCTGGATGTATTGCCTTTCTACCCACAAGATAGGATTGAATGACAACATCCCGTGGAACAGCTTGAATCATCACTGAGAGTATCACTAGCCCTGTATTCCTGCCTCAGAATGAGACGTCTGTATAAGCTCCATCAGTGTCTTGTCAGTACAAACTTAACCCAGTATGAATAGGGTTGTGATATAGAAATCTCCCCGTGATAATACTCCCTGTGCCACTATAACCTGATGAGCAGGGGCAACTATCACATCACTGACGTGGTGTCACCTCCCACGAACATGCTCCCACTAACAGTGCCATACCAGGGCCACTTACACTTTACAGCAACCCCAGTGAGTCGCAGCGCTTTATTACACACTATAAGTGCTTATACGCTCTATTCCTACTTGAGCACTTATAATTTATAAATCCCAACATAGCCATGTAATTACCTTGAGCCTCGGAGATTCAACTCTAACCATGCACTCTGGCTATTAACCGAGCGGGCTCTGGAAAGTCTTACTTCAGTCTTTAGCGATATATAACAATTTTATTCAGCCTCCATACTTTTAATTTAGTTCAGAGTATCAGGAAACACCTATATATTTAGAAACCTTTGAAAGTTCACTCACATCACAACAAAACTTTATGCGAAGCAACTAGCAGGCGCAGAATACAACACGTGCCCGCGCTTTTATTTTGTGTCATGTCTTGCAGACACAAAGTAGATCGCCCGCACCTGGGGTAGCTCTAAAGGTATTTAAGCTCCCGCCCTGCACTGGTCATACGTCAAAGGAGTTCTGATTCGGCTGCAGTAGGTACGGAGGCGGGTCTCAGATCTTGACGAAGTAAGTGAGGCACACCAGGGTGGTTTTCTTCCCTGTCACTTCGGATTGCAGAGTCCTCACGTTACCGGACCCGTAAGTTAAACAATCTCTGTGTTATTTATTATTTCTTTTTCCCTATCAAACAGTGTGTTACAATAGGTTGGGCCCTCACACAGAACTCATGGGGCATTTTCCAGAAAGTTTCTGAGTAAGAAATACCGCCTTTTGTGTTTCTCTCAATTGCGAATCACTTTTATCGCATATTGATTACCACCCAGTAACGTATACTACAAGGCGCTTCTTTAAAAACACCATGCACTAAACGCAACGCTCCATCCTCTCTACGGTATTTGACTGCATAGAGCATGGACTCAATGCTCCTGAGTCTCATGATGCAATGTGTCAAAAAGAAGCTATTTTAAATGTGTTTGTTTGTCTGTCTGTCGTTTTCCTCCCATAAACAGGAATGCGCCGTTAGAGGAAACCATCCTCTTTCACATATTGCACCTTAGTGTGTGCGTCACATAGATGGTCTCTAGCATATTTTCTTTAGACCACCTTTTAAAATTCACTCACATAAGGTCCTGCTGAAAGCCAGCCCAATACTGAGAACTTGGCTGGAACATGTAGTCCATAAAGGATATCGGAGCCATTAATAATCTCCACTGATATCCACTTCTCAGTTTTTAATCACTGCCAAGGGCCCAAACATTAAAATAGTCTTTTTTGAATTCTGGGACCCTCAGGACAGCTGTTTAATTCACATTTATCTCACCTTCACTGCACACTCACTGCACAAAAACCTGCTCCGCTGCATCCAGGCTTCGAAGCACATCCAAGGTGCACTTGGTGCCTTGTGTGGGACCCGATGATGAAGCATGCCACCAACTAGGTTGGTGGGTGAGGGTCTTCCTAAAACAAATGTGTTTTCTATAAAAACAAACATACACTAGGAGATTTTATTCTGTAGCTAGTTCCCTTTGATATCTACATATATTATATGGGGAACTGAACTGGCTATAGTTTTTTACTCTCTCTCGTCTTTGATACTGATCACATATTACAATTCACATTCCTGTATACATCATACAAAGTCAGAGGACGGTACTCCATCAGTTTGGATATAAAGTATGTATACCCCTGATGTTCTCTTGGCTCGTATTCTCGGACGGGTTTTGAATATATCCCTCCCATCAAAAAATATCTTGGGCACTATATCTGAAATAGTGAGTATGTCTTTACTGCTGTTTCTGGGGAGACATGCCCTAGCTAAGTAATGACAAATCTTTCATGCATCCCTTCTGGTAGATGTGTCACACCCTCTCATTATATAAGGATGGGCCAGAAGTTAGACATGCATGGGATCCCAAATGGCCTTTGATCTGGAGGATAAGGGGAGTAACTCCACATAAGTCAATGTTTGTTCTTGCCTAAATAGGAAGTCTTGTAGAATCAACCGCAATGGATCGCACACCGCTAGCCCCTCCTCCGGATCGCCCCTAAGGATTCTGGTACGGGTAGTTCATGAGTGGTTCACCTCAGTAGGTGCAAGTAAGTACTTGTTGTTGTGAAGATCTCTAGACCCGAGACATGGCCCGGGTTTTGGGATATCTTCCCTCATCAGTAGAGAATGTATTTGGGGTGGAAAAGAAGGCCGGCAAGCAACCGTCACAGGCCTTGATGCCTAACCAGCACGCAGGTGCGTCATCCAGAAGCTCGTTAGCTTAAAGGCTCAAGGGAGCCCATTTGTAGAATCAACCGCAATGGATCGCACACCGCTAGCCCCTCTTCCGGATCGCCCCTAAGGATTCTGGTACGGGTAGTTCATGAGTGGTTCACCTCAGTAGGTGCAAGTAAGTACTTGTTGTTGTGAAAATCTCTAGACCCGAGACATGGCCCGGGTTTCGGGATATCTTCCCTCATCAGTAGAGAACGTATTTGGGGTGGAAAAGAAGGCCGCCAAGCAACCGTCACAGGCCTTGATGCCTAACCGGCACGCAGGTGCGTCATCCAGAAGCTCGTCAGCTTAAAGGATCAAGGGAGCCCATTTGTAGAATCAACCGCAATGGATCGCACACCGCTAGCCCCTCCTCCGGATCGCCCCTAAGGATTCTGGTACGGGTAGTTCATGAGTGGTTCACCTCAGTAGGTGCAAGTAAGTACTTGTTGTTGTGAAGATCTCTAGACCCCAGACATGGCCCGGGTTTCGGGATATCTTCCCTCATCAGTAGAGAACGTATTTGGGGTGGAAAAGAAGGCCGCCAAGCAACTGTTACAGGCCTTCATGCCTAACCGGCACGCAGGTGCGTCATCCAGAAGCTCGTCAGCTTAAAGGCTCAAGGGAGCCCATTTGTAGAATCAACCGCAATGGATCGCACACCGCTAGGAAGTCTTGTATCCAATCCTTAAATTTAGGTGCCCACCTTCAGCCTCATCTACATGCCACCCTACATTTGGCTAATAACAACGCCAGCGCCGCGTATCTTGTACATACAAGTGGGATCTCTGCTGTATAACCTCGTAGTACTGTGATAGGCGATGCTGCTAATGGGGTAAGAGCCATCTGACTCAGTGTCTCGAATACCTGGTGCCACTACTGATTGATGAGCGCACATTCCAAAGCAATGTGAAGAAAATGTGCTCCTTCCTGGCCACAGCAGTAGCAGTCATCATTATCATGTAATTGGAGTTTGTGCATATTGGTGTGTAATATAGCTGATGCAGGAACTTATAATGTATGATGCGAAGATGGCTGCTGCCCGAAATGCATCAGTGTGTTGACAGCAGTATTCCCATTGTTTATCCTTTGGGGATTTACCCAAATCTACCTCCTAGTGTAGATGGGAACTCACCATGTCCTGTACTGTGAAGTATGTGTGTTGTTGTATATGAGGGAGATCACATGTGTAGGATTAGAGCATTGTAGAAGATGGTGAAATGGATTCAGTGTAGGCAGTTCATGGAGGAATGTGGGTGTGGCTGTCTTGACACTCTGCCTTAATCTAACATATATGAATAAATCCATCGGTGTAGGTTCTACACCCTGGAAGACTTGTTCCTTCATTCAGAAGGCCCCAGCTATATATGGGTCTCCCCATGTCTTAATATTGACCTTGCATAGCAGTTGATGGCACCTTAGTTCCTGGATCACCTCCATTTCGGGATGATGCAAAAGTGGAAGCAGGGGTGAGTACAACACTGACATGCCTAGTCTCTTTGCAATTTTCTAGCATGCAGTCATGGTGCATGCCACTGCAGTAGGGTCAGTGTCTTTTTCCGGGGCTTGTGTTGCTATGAATCCTGACAGCTGTGTCAGTTCCATATAGCATTGCTCAATTGCGAGGTGTGTCATGTATGGGGAGTTGTGAACCAGTATGCCATAAAGTGGGGCTGTGCACAGAGGTAGTACAGTTCGGAGTCAGGTGCTTCAAAGTCGCCCGCAAGAAGGGTAGCATCAGTGTCTTCCATTTCAATCAGGTCTGTTTGCCACTCAAAACAAGTCTTATCATTTGAGATTTCAGAGTTTTGATAAAAATGCAGTTAGGGTTGTAGGGTTATTAATGAAAAAATAAAATCGTTTAGAAAGAATAACCATTTTCATCAGTGATACCCTCCCCGCTATGGACAGAGGAGGCAATCCACCTAGTAATTGACTACCTCAAGCTCCCAAGAATCCTTCTATAGTTAGCTCAGATCAATTTGCCTTGTCTCTAGAGATCATTATCCCTAGTTATTTCACTTCGGAGGGGCACAATATAATGAGATAATCTAGTGCGTAAGAAAGGACAGTTGTTGTGAGTGGAAATATTTGGGATTTCTCCCAATTGATATTGACCAAAGGCTATAAACTCTCGTACTATGGGGTTGAGGCTGACCTGTGGTTCCCAGACGTAAAATGTGACATCATCTGCGTGAAGAGATACCAATATGTGCCTGGTGGGGTAGCTAAGGGCCCATTCATGATGGTGTTGGTGTTGCTTAGCTGGAGTGGTTTGATGGCCAACGCGAACAACAGGGTGAATAATGAACACCCTGTTGCTTGCCACATGAGATAAGAAAGGGGGGTGAGCTCACGCCATTTATTAATACTCTTGCTTGTGGTTGCTGATACAATAATTGTATCCATGATAAAAAGCCACAAGGTATTCCATTCTTTGGAGCATTCCAAACAGATAGTCCCACTCCACTGAATCAAACGCTTTTGATGTGGCCCAAAAAACTGCAACAACCGCTATCTCTAGGTCAATATCCTGCATTATTGTATAAAGAGTGCAGAGGTTGTATGGCAGTTCGGGCTGGACTGTTCCCATGAGGCACAGGGTCAGACTGATTTGCATATAGCCATGTCTGAACTGGGGTGGCAGAGTGGGCTAAAGAACGGTGATGGATTAAACCCAGATCTTTTGACTGGGTGTGAGTGTTTGATTGGTTCAGATGCTCCGTCCAACACCACCCCCTTTTGTACCGCTTTTGGCTGCCATAAGTGTAGCCCACTCTGCCACCCCAGTTCAGACATGGCTTGGCAGTTCGGGCTGGACTGTTCCCATGAGGCACAGGGTCAGTCTGATTTGCATATAGCCATGTCTGAACTGGGTTGGCAGAGTGGGCTAAAGAACGGTGATGGATTAAACCCAGATCTTTTGACTGGGTGTGAGTGTTTGATTGGTTCAGCTGCTCCGTCCATCACCACCCCCTTTTGTACCGCTTTTGGCCGCCATAAGTGTGGCAGGGTATGCTCAGACGTGAGTCCCTTGCTCACTTTGCCACTGGATTCAAGCAAGCCGGGCTGAAGACGGCTGTAATGCCAGAAACCGGTCCTCAGAAGTTTGTTTCCGGTCCAGGGAAGGCATGGCTTGGCAGTTCGGGCTGGACTGTTCCCATGAGGCACAGGGTCAGACTGATTTGCATATAGCCATGTCTGAACTGGGGTGGCAGAGTGGGCTAAAGAACAGTGATGGATTAAACCCTGATCTTTTGACTGGGTGTGAGTGTTTGATTGGTTCAGATGCTCCGTCCAACACCACCCCCTTTTGTACCGCTTTTGGCTGCCATAAGTGTGGCAGGCTATGCTCAGACGTGAGTCCCTTGCTCACTTTGCCACTGGATTCAAGCAAGCCGGGCTGAAGACGGCTGTAATGCCAGAAACCGGTCCTTGGAAGCTTGTTTCCGGTCCAGGGAAGGCATGGCTTGGCAGTTCGGGCTGGACTGTTCCCATGAGGCAAAGGGTCAGACTGATTTGCATATAGCCATGTCTGAACTGGGGTGGCAGAGTGGGCTAAAGAACGGTGATGGATTAAACCCAGATCTTTTGACTGGGTGTGAGTGTTTGATTGGTTCAGATGCTCTGTCCATCACCACCCCCTTTTGTACCGCTTTTGGCCGCCATAAGTGTGGCAGGGTATGCTCAGACGTGAGTCCCTTGCTCACTTTGCCACTGGATTCAAGCAAGCCGGGCTGAAGTCGGCTGCAATGCCAGAAACCGGTCCTCGGAAGCTTGTTTCCGGTCCAGGGAAGGCATGGCTTGGCAGTTCGGGCTGGACTGTTCCCATGAGGCACAGGGTCAGACTGATTTACATATAGCCATGTCTGAACTGGGGTGGCAGAGTGGGCTAAAGAACGGTGATGGATTAAACCCAGATCTTTTGACTGGGTGTGAGTGTTTGATTGGTTCAGATGCTCCGTCCATCACCACCCCCTTTTGTACCGCTTTTGGCCACCATAAGTGTGGCAGGGTATGCTCAGACGTGAGTCCCTTGCTCACTTTGCCACTGTATTCAAGCAAGCCGGACTGAAGACGGCTGTAATGCCATAAACCAGTCCTCGGAAGCTTGTTTCCGGTCCAGGGAAGGCATGGCTTGGCAGTTCGGGCTGGACTGTTCCCATGAGGCACAGGGTCAGACTGATTTACATATAGCCATGTCTGAACTGGGGTGGCAGAGTGGGCTAAAGAACGGTGATGGATTAAACCCAGATCTTTTGACTGGGTGTGAGTGTTTGATTGGTTCAGATGCTCCGTCCATCACCACCCCCTTTTGTACCGAGGTTGTATGAGGTGGCACGACTGCGAACAAAACCAGCCTAGTCTGGTTGCACAAGTGAGTCCATGAGAAGGCTTAATAGGTTGGATAATATTTTGGCAAAAATGTTTATGTCACAATTATTCAAGGAAAGTGATCTAGATGACTCACACTTATTTGCTGGCTTTCCAGATTTCAAAAGCGAAATTATTGCAGCTTCTCGCATGTTTGGGGGAAGCGTTCCTGTCTTCTTGACCTCCTCATACACTTTCTTCAAGATAGGGACCAGATATTCTATGTACGTTTTATAGAATTAAGCCTGTAGGTCGTCCGGCGGATGGGCCAGGCCCGATCTGAGCTTCATTATCGCTGTCCGGATCTCGTCTTCCTCTACTTCCACAGAGAGGAAAAAGTCTCTTTGCGCCTCCCCTATCCAGCCTAAGGTCACCTATTCCAGATAAGCCAACAAATGGTTGCTGTCTCTTTTTGGTGTAAAGGGAAGAGTAATAATTTGTAAATGTTCTGAATGTATCAGGCGTGTCACTAAGAATGCTCTAGCTGGTTCCTGAATTTCCAATATATAATTGGAGCACTGGGGTGTGCGGATTCGGTCAGCTAGTGCCTTTCCCAGCCTCTCCCCCTCACCATAACTGAGGGCTTTAAAATATTTGCAACGAAATAGACATTTGTGTTCTGCAGTGTCTCTATATTCTGACATTTTGTCTCTAAGTTTAAGTCGTATTGCTGCAGTCTGGGAATGGATGAGCTCCTGCCCCACCTGTTTGGTTTTCACTTCTAGTCGATTGAGTGTTGATCGTATTTTAACAAAGAAAAACTAGTGCTTTTACAGCACACCACTTGCCATTATTCAGTCTTGATTATGTATATCACACCTTTGGGTATAAATAACCCTCTACTCCTGATAGAGACAATTCAACAACAGTGATCAGAACAGGAATCCAGAAAGAGCAATCTTCTTACTGTTCAGTAGTCTTTATTCATATTACAAAAATATGTAGAAACGCTCAGCAAACGATTTGCCGATACGTGTTTTGTCTCTTTCAAAGACTTTTTCAAGGCTGGAATGTCAAACATGATACAATAAACATACTATATACAATACATACATTTAAAAAAGACCACATATACACTCTGAACATATCACAATATATAAAAATTACATTAACAAACATATACCGATATGTACATGTGCATAACTTTGCATACAGAGATAAACCACATAACAACACATGTAACGATATTGCATACCTATCAGGACAACGTATGTACATAGGTGTACATGTTGACCACATACATCATATATAGGTGTACAGAAAGACAACAGACCCTGATCCACCGAATAGGGTCCCAGTGTGAGTGATAAGATAGGTGAAATCAATACTGCCTAATAGGAAAGTGACAGGTATTGGAGATATCATAAGCCCAATAGCCAATCAATCGAGTGAGCATGCCCAAAATCCATGCGTAGGTCAACTAAATAGTCAAAACAAACCCACCATAGATGTTGAAATCAAGAACCAGGACTGTAACTGGACCAAGCTCGGTCCTGAGTGATAGTGTAAGTGTCGGAATCGCCAATCTGCCAACATGCGCTCCCGAATCAGTTCTAGGAAACACAGAATCATAATAATACAAGGTCAAAACAGTTATTGTACTGGACAGTGCAAAATTATACATGCGATTACCACGGCGACATCCTCATAACCCTGTCCATATACCCAAACAAGTTATTAGCCCTTAATCCTTAAATGTCCCACAATGATTGTTGCAACCACTAACCACAACACAAATCCAAACACATTTCTCCCTACCCTTTGATTAATATAGTCGCACATAAATCCCAGTGGCTCTCTGACCAGTTAGAGTTCACCTTCTACTCCCCCTGTTACGGTGGGTTAACCATTGTAAATGAATGTTCAAAATACCACAATTGGTCTACTCACCCGATTGTCCTACGAAGAACGAGCACAGTCTTAATATCCGTCAGTCCAGTTCCGATAATTGAATAAATTCCAAAGCTAGTTGCGGGCAATCATTTAGCCTGGAGAATTAAAATACGTGTGTCACACATACACATATTCCATATCCCTCTCAGTTAGGTATGTACCTAGTGACCCTAGTGCACTCACTGCTTCACTCATTCACCTCCTCTAAGAATACAATGTATACGTTCCAGTCCTGTAATATATATTCGGATCTCGTAAGCACACCCACTGTCCGTTGTTAGCAACTGTAAACGGACCCTTTTCTGACGTTCCTGCTCCAATACGAGCTGTAACCTACAGCAATAGACCACAATAGATAAAGAAAAGCAGTGATATGATTTCCTCCCTTTTAATACATAAATGCCACCACATGCCTAACACCCACCATTCAATTTGTCAGAACTGTCCTCCTTTACTAGTCTACGAGGACTCTACTGGTGTTGCCACGCAGTGCTTGAAGGGGTACTTTATCGGAAATAACCATGCACCCATCACCCATTCCCACCTTTTACGGTCCAGCCATAATATGTTGATACCTACTGCCAAAAATTAAACAGACAGATGGCTCCAATTGAAATTGAATTTGCTTCAAACAACAAAGGATGGCGCCAACCCCCTCCGCACCACTCGTGCCCCACTCACCTTACAGTTATCGTAACCTGCAGCCGATCTGCACGTCCCTACAGTCACAAGGAGATGAGCACGGTGGCCATACTGCTATTTAAGTTCCTCCCCCGCCCAGTGAGCCACACGACTCCGTGGTCAGCGAATCCCGTGAGATAAAGGAAGGTAGTTAGAGTCTCCCAGTAGCACGTTAATGTGGCGGCCCTTTCAGCCTTCCTAAAAGGCTATTATATGTCGTGGTAAACCCACTATAGGGTACCTTTATTGTTTAGTAAAAAGGTGCCGGGATTTACTCAAAACAATAGAGTTAGTATCTAAACCAAGACAAATTAACTGGCTTAATGTATATCCGTAATACCCCATAAGTGTCCTACTCTCTGTGGCGGTGTCAGTCATATCCATATAAGTATCTGCCGGTAATGAGCGCGTTGACAATAGGGTTCCTAATTGGCTACCCGTCCGCCTCCTGCAAGAACCCTTTAATGATCACTTCAAATAACACGGGGCTTGGTCAATAAACCGAAGTAAGAAAACAATATCAAAAAGAGACAACCAGTGACCTGAAAGTTGTACAACGGGCTATTCTCCCTGCCTTGAACGTCTCTCCCTCCAAGGAACTTACTGTGGGTGTTGGTATTTGGAGTGAGACAGAAGGGCTTGAAGACAAGTAGGTAGAGAGTTGTGAGATAATCATGAACTATGAGAGGGTGGTCTTGTGAATCCACCCTGAACAGTGTAAGCATATTGTGTACCATCACAGAAAGAAATGTCTGGAGTATAGTAGCCCCAAATATATCTCTAATTAGCCAGTCTTGACACTATCTACGGGCATCCCCCTGCAACATCAATACAGCTATCCCCAGTATTGCAGTGTTTCTTAGATGGTCACCATCAAACCGTTTGATCACATCTTTATTACATGCCCCCACTAGTGTCCGGAGTATCATTATCACCAGCCACAATTAAGGGCTTGCCAGTTGATGCAAGACCATATAACAGAATAATGACCATACTTGAACATTTCTGTCTCGCAAAAACACATATAGCTCTCGATCAGTGTTTAGCCCCTTGTCTACTGCCCGCAATTTAATCAGCTATTTAGACCCAAGTTTCCTAAGAGCCGCTGTTCTATCCCCACCTCGTGGATTGATCCCGGCCAGTGCGATACCATGAAATCTCAGTGACAGTATTTCAGAATTAGCATGCACCTTGTTATAATGAGCTGCTAGGGGATAGTTCTCATTATGGTTTCGGATGGCTCTGACATGCTCCTGTATTCTCTCTTTGAGCGGTCTTATCATACTGCCAACGTAGATTAAATCGCATACAATGCAGTAAACTGTGTACTTCGTATTGCAATTGATGAATTGCTGTATGTGATAGGTCTGTTTGCTATTATAAAAGAATGCCTTCTTTTTATCTTCCGCAATCTGGCATACACTGCACGTGGTGCATTTATGGAAACGCTTCGAATTCTCTGGAAACCACATATTTGTGTTGATGTTCAAAGGATTTTTATAAACTGAGGGTCTAAGGATGTTTCTGAGGGTTCTACCTCTTTTGTACACAATCTGGGGTTTGTTGGACACATAAGAATCCAAGACAAGGTCCAGTTTTAAAAGTTGCCAATGTTTGTTCAAGGTTCTGAACACCTGGTTACTATGCAAGTTGAATTGAGTGATGAACGCAATTTTATCACCATTAGTTTTTTTTCTCTTTCTACACTTGCACTTGAGTTACCCGGTCCTGTCAATTCTGGTATGAGCTTTCTCTAGCCAGGACTTGTCATAGACCCTAGCCAAGAATCGCTTTTTTAGAATCACCATTTCTTGTTGAAATTTGCTCTTGGTACTGCAGTTGCGTCTTAGCCTAGTCATCTCACCAAATGGAATGGCGCGTATCTGTGAGGCAGGATGGGCACTACTAGCATGCAATACAGAATTGCATGAGGTATCTTTTCTGTATAATTTGCACTCCAGTTTGCCTTTTTCAATGAACAAAGTAACGTCAAGAAAATCAACACTTTTGTGGCTGATTTTGGACGTGAAGCTTAGATTATATTGATTTAGATTGATATGTTCTATGAATGCTCTAAGTGTAATATCATCACCTCCCCATACCATAAAGATGTAGTCAATGAATCATTACTAATATATGATGTGATTTGTTAGCTCTGGTGGGCATTGTTTCCATATGGGGTACTCCTAAAAAAAAAACCATATAGATATTTGTGAACGAAGGTGGGAATTTGACAGCCAT
This sequence comes from Lissotriton helveticus, assembly GCF_964261635.1. Classification (NCBI taxonomy): domain Eukaryota; kingdom Metazoa; phylum Chordata; class Amphibia; order Caudata; family Salamandridae; genus Lissotriton; species Lissotriton helveticus. The sequence goes on from NC_136070.1 coordinate 1,052,000,451, forward strand.
GGCTACTCCTGAGTGCTGTTGACAACAGGTGTCATTGTGTTTAAAAAAGTTATTGTCTAACGTAAAGCGTGTTAAGTCAAGCACCATTTGTGTATGCTCTCACATGGTAGCATCGCGTTGTGATAGAATATATGTCAGAGCTTCCATTCCTTTGCCAATAGGAATGCTCATATAGAGAGCGCATACATCCAGAGTTACCAGAGTGAATTCCTCCATCCATACCAAGTCCTCCAGTTTGTTTAACCACATGCGTGCGGCGGGTTTTCCTGCTGCGCGCTGAAGTTTTTAAAACCCCGCGGTTCATGACGAGCTCAGCTCGTCATGAGCGCAGGACAGGTAAACCTCATGACGAGCTGAGCTCGTCATCGGTGCAGAAGGGGTTAAGAGATCCTTGGTGTCCTCTATAAAAATGGAATGTTGCGTACAATGGGTTGTAGCGATATATCAATGTACTCCGAAATACGCACAGTCGGCCCCCCTATTCCAGATATTATTGGCCTACCATGGGGGGCTGTGGTGCTCTTGTGTACTTTCGGCAGCGTATGTATATATAAGCTGCAATGGGATTCGGATTGAACTAATATTTCAATTCTGAATCAGAAAGAAGACCTGCACTGTGCCAATATCTGAGCGCCTTGTCCAAGCCTTGGTTCATACCTGTGTAGGATTGCGCAGAATGCGGGTATACGTGTTCTTATCTGCCAGTTGACAATCGATTTCAGCAATATAATCCACATTGTCCATTAGGACAATGCTGCCCCCCTTGTCTGCCTCCTTTAATACCACATTCTTGTGGTTGGATAGTTGTTTAAGGGCTGCTTTCTCCTCTCTGTTGAGATTGTCTATATGTCCCAAGTGTGTACCATATAGTCTATCCTCAGGCGTGTACAAGTCGTTAGTAACTGCTTTATAAAAGCAGTATATTAGATTGTCTGATGGTGAAGGCAGTAGGAATGTGGATTTCATTCTCAACCCACTGTCAGTTTGCAAGTTACTCTCAATGTCCAAATCCTGCATAATCTCACTGATGCTGGGCACCCGTTCCAAGCTATCATCAAGTCCCAGCAACATTTGTAAATCTTGTATACCTTTAATAGTTTGTTTCCTACTTGCAACATTGTACACAGGTATCGGACACACTCTTTTGTTGGCATCAAAAAACGCTTTTTATTTCAGTCTCCGAACAAACTTGTATAAATCAATATGTAATAATGTGAAATCCGGTTTAGACAAAAGACCGACACTTAATCCTCTCTTTAACACAGTTTTTTCAGAATCTGTCAACACTACCTGTGACAAGTTTACAATAGAAATGTCTTCATGTACATTTGCAACATTGAGGACTGGTGCACCATTAGTCGCCTCAGTACTCACTGCCTCCTCTATTTCCTTTGCACGCGTGATACCAATCTGGTGACTATTTTGCTCTGCTCTAAGTCTGTTTTTTCTGCCCCCCCCCCCCCCTGGTTCTTTTCCTCCTGTGTTCTTCCTGTTGAACCCTGGTATCGTTCCTTTGCGGTAACACTCTAGTTCTAATAAAAAAGACGAACCAGTGGCATTACCTTCTGTTATTCCAATAGCGGAAGAAGACTCACTTCTCATGTCACTTATTTCACTCCTCCCACTATGAGGTCAGATTCACTAGCTGATATAGCAGTATCAGATCTTATGTCTTTAAGGGCGGCTACCCCCATTCTAGGTTTTATCTAGTCAAATCTCTTGGCAAATGTGAATAATCTGCCGTTCTTATAATCGTTTTTGTCTCTCTTAAGTTTTTTTATCTTCTTGTCCTTGATATAATTCTGGTGTGAGCTCAATACTTCCCTGAGTATCTTGAAATTCTTACCTGTTGCTTTGGTCATATTTAACTGTTTAATTTCATCCTCTATTAGTTCAATCTCAGCAAGCAGTTTTGCTCTTTTTCGTTCAGCATGTCGGATAAGTATATCTATCATACCAAAAGATGATCCTGATATCAGATTCCCCCACTCACCAAAAAAATCTGGATCCAAATCTTCAAAAGTGGGGAAGATTATGACCCTCAGTCCCCAAGGGACTTGTTTGATTTCTATATACATTTTTAACGTGGTAAGATCCCACCATCTGGATAGTTCTGATTTGCAGAGTCTTTCCAATTTCACAAACAATTGTTTGAGTCCTTGTGGTTTATCATCTTTAGCTGTTACTTGTTTTGTCTGGATCCCTTTATGAGAGAAAATATCATTGAAGACCTTGTCCCTATCATCATAATCTGTCGTGCCTCACTAGACTAATATACCTCTGGTAAGTCTCCTAACTCAGACCACGCATGCAGAGAAAACAAAGTGCTGGTACTCACTTGAATCAAATAGCATAAAAAATATACAGGTAGTAGTGTTCCCTTATAGGGAAGCGTCTGCACATTCGCTGAGCAAACAGTAATAACAATATATGAGCGTGAAAAGTACAAATATCTTGTTGTATGTACGTATACGGGTGCTAAATTAGCCCCAAACACCTACTACCTAACCGTGTTGTCAGCACACCTAAATGTGCAATCAATTTCAACAAAGAAAAACTAGGGCTTTTACAGCACACCACTTATATTCTGACATTTTGTCTTGAAGTTTAAGTCGTATTGCTGCAGTCTGGGAATGGATGAGATCCTGCCCCACCTGTTTGGTTTCCACTTCTAGTCGATTGAGTGTTGATCGTATTTTTACAAAGAAAAACTAAGGCTTTTACAGCACACCACTTGTCATTATTCAGTCTTGATTATGTATATCACACCTTTGGGTATAAATAACCCTCTACTCCAGATAGAGACAATTAAACAATAGTGATCAGAACAGGAATCCAGAAAGATCAATCTTCTTGCTGTTCAGTAGTCTTCATTGATATTAAAAAAAGTGTAAAAACTCCCAGCACACAATTTGCCGATACGTGTTTCATCTCTTTCAAAGACTTTTTCAAGGCTGAAATGTCAAACATGATACAATAAATATACTATATACAATACATACATTTAAAAAGACAACATATACACTCTGAACATATCACAATATATACAAATTACATTAACAAACATATACCCATATGTACATGTGCATAACTTTGCATACAGAGATAAACCACATAACAACACATGTAACGATATTGCATACCTATCAGGACAACATGTGTGCATAGGTGTACATGTTGACCACGTACATCATATGTAGGTATACAGAAAGACAACAGACCCTGATCCCCCGAATAGAGTCCTAGAGTGAGTGATAAGATAGGCGAAATCAATACTGCCTAATAGGAAAGTGACAGGTATTGGAGATATCATAAGCCCAATAGCAAATCAATCGAGTGAGCATACCCAAAATCTGGGCGTAGGTCAACTAAACAGTCAAAACAAACCCACCATGGATGTTGAAATCAAGAGCCAGGACTGTAACTGGACCAAGATCGGTCCTGCGTGATAGTGTAGGTGTTGGAATCGCCAATCTGCCAACATGCGCTCCCGAATCAGTTCTAGGACACACAGAATCATAATAATACAAGGTCACAACAGTTACTATACTGGACAGCGCAAAATTAGACATGCGATGAACACGGCGACATCCTCATAACCCTGTCCACATACCCAAACAAGTTATTAGCCCTTAATCCTTAAATGTCCCGCAATGATTGTTGTGACCACTGACCACAACACAAATCCAAACATATTTCTCCCTACCCTTTGATTAATATAGTCACACATAAATCCCAGTAGGTCTCTGACCAGTTAGAGTCCACCGTCTACTCCCCCTGTTACGGTGGGTTAACCATTGTAAATGAATGTTCAAAAGACCACATTCGGTTTTTCAAGACCCCTCCTCCCTTAGCAGTGCAAATCCCTCTTATGATGACTTTAAAAGCTTCCCACACTGTAGCCAGGTGTTTGACTGAGTCTGTGTTACTTTGAAGAAACTCTTGTATTTCTTACCCTGTCTCTGTTCGGAACACCATGTCTAATAATGTTGTTGGGTTCAATCGTAGGCCAATTGAGGGCCACATGTGACCGGAGGGGTTAGTCTCATTTCCACTAGGGAATGATCTGAGTATGTACTTGCGAGATGTTCAACCCGGGATAGCCAGGGGCCTAACCCTTAAGACAACACCTAGTAGTCAAGATGTGACCATGTAGAGTGCACTGTGGAATAGTGTGTTCCCTCTCTTTGCCTGGGTTGAGGGCCTCCAGGTATCTAAAAGGCAATTTATTGTACAAATGTCTTGTACTTGACATTGGGTAGTAGTATAATGATGTGTTTGGGTATGCGATCTATCAAGTGTGTGTGTTTGTGCTATATTGAAGTCTCCTCCCCAAATCATGTAAGTAGACCCAGTGGCCATTATTTTATCACACAAGTTGGCAAAGAAGACCGGATCATCAGTATTGGGCCCATAGCAGCTAACTTATGTAACTCAATAAGAAGTCAGATTGCCCCACAAGAGGCTGTATCTGTCCTGAGGATTCTGTAGAGATCCCATAGCTATGTACGGTGTAATTTTTTTTACCAGAATCGCTGTACCCCTAGAATAGGTAGAATAAGACGCAAAGTATCTATGCTCCGCCCACCGAGCAGCAAATGTGGTAGGCGTTTTTTGGGTGGAGATGTGTCTCCTGAAACTCTGCTATTTGAATATCATAAGCTAGAACTTGCCTACATTCGCGTGGATTTCCCAAACCCCGCACATTCCAGGCCATAAAGCGTATTTCCGGTCCCTTTTGTTCTGTCATCAGAGTATTAGCCATCCCCACATTTACATGCTCTAGTGATTGCAATGCATTTCTAACCACAGTGTGTGCTCAAACGTAATCCTTTGCCTCCCTACTCCGACAACGCAAACTTGTCCGTCATTATACCCGCCCCCTTAACAAGAATGTCTGTTAGCAACAAGATAAACAGAGATCTCAACTCGCCCGCCTTAGTCATGAATGATCAATAAAGTTGCTTCTAGTAGTGAAATAGGAAAGAGAGAAAGGGAGAGACACAGAAGGTGTAAAAACATAACCAGTGAGAAGGTTAACAAAGAGAGTAGTGAGGGTTCACCTTCCGAGGTAACATCAGAGGGCACCTCAACCCACCCCCTCCCCAAATGGTGACAGAAATATAGGCAGGTGGTGTCCGGGAATTGTAGACTTATATGCTCAACAAGCTGCAAAAGAAAGAGCAGATATGAAATATTAGTGAGTAGATTTTTCATATCCCCAACAGTATGCTTTTCAGGTGGCATTCTGGCAATGGTTGTTCAGTGGTGGTCCCGCTCGGATGATTCTCGGAGATGTTCACGATCAATCGCCAGGAGCTCAGTTACTTGACTTCCCACATGGATGATGGTGAGCGGTCACCCTGGCCTCCCAACTACCGACTGGCTGAACTTCGTTTAGTGTGTTTTAGGAAGTCCTCCACCTGCTGCGGATTGGTGAAGAAATGTTGGTTCCCCTGATGGGTAACTCGAAGGCGCGCTGGATACATCATTGCATAGTCAATTTGCAACTGCTGAAGCTTCTTTTTCACTGGCACAAATATTCTCCTGGCCTCTTGAACTGCCATAGTAAAATCAGGGTACAATGCAATGGCATGTCCATCAAACGTGATTTGCTGGTTTGCCCTGGCCAACCGGAGGGCTGTATCATGGTCTCTAAAATTGAGAAACCGGATGATGATGGGTCTAGGAGTAATTCTCGGGGGCGGTCTCGGCCTCAACGATCGGTGTGCCCTCTCCACCACCAGTAGCGCAGAAAAGGAATCCGCTCCAAAGGTGGCCTGTAACATGTTGCTCGACATAGTCCTCCATCCTCTCAGTATTGGTGCTTTCTGGCACTCATAAGATACAAATGTTGTTGTGCATGGATCATGCTTCTAGGTCTTCATTTTTAGCAGCAATAACCTTTAACACGCATTCCATTTGAAGTAGTTGTGTCTTTCTGGTCACTGATCTATCTTCCAAGTTGGAAATTTGCTGTTCCGCTTCCCCAGTGCGGCCATCATGCTTCTCTAGTTTTTGGGCCATGAAGTCTATACGGCTGCACATGGAGTCAATTTTTTAGGAGAGGCTGTGTTTCATCATTGTCATGAGGGATTTGAGGTCTTCATCAGGGTTTGTGAGGCAGTGGGGATCGAGTGCAGGGTCCACATTTTTCTATGCATGCCGTCTTGGCCCCCGACAAAAGTCACACATTTTACTACCCCACTGGCTCTTCGTCTTCATGAAACCCAGGCCGTAGGGGCCCTCAGTCACTATTGTTTGGCTGAGAGGGTTACTTGTGCTGATGTGTCCTCTCCAAGCATGTCCTATCGTCCACAGTGGTTAGTTCGTAATATCGGGCGTTGAGGTGGATTGCTTCATCCCCGTCGATTTGCACTGATCGGGGAATGGGGATATGGGCCCGGTGTATTGCTGCAGCCCACACAGTAGAACACCACGCCCATGCTCGCTGGCTCGCCGGCTCCAAGTCAGTTATTCCTGTGGCCTGGTTGTCAAGAGATTAGGCCCCCTGGCTGTATGTGAACTCCTGCCGCATCCAGGCCTCACATTGGGGTGTTGCTATCCCTGTAGATCCCTTCTCTTTAGTTAGTGTGGGCTGTGCTATGGCAGGTTCGGGACAGCCAGAACATGCAACTTTTGGAGCTCCCGGCCCACTCGCTGGTTATATCTGCTGGGGCCGACAAAGAAAGGCCCCAACCACTAGGTCTATCTTCCCTGGGACCTCCAGGCTGCCCGTAGCTGAGATTGCCCAATTTCCTCTGCGGTCAAATGCTGCTGTGGAGAGTCGTACCCCTCCCAGGTTGCTCTGAGCAGAGCTTGGGACTCTATTTGGCCCCGGATCACCTCTTCTGCCACGCAGTGTCTAGACGGTATTACAGGTGAAAGTTGTATCCGCTCATGCTACAGAGGAATGTTCAGTACCTGTGGGTTGTATGGCACCAGGACTGCCGCCACCGAGGACCAGGCCATACAGTTATCTGTAATCCCCTGCTGTGTCTGGTTTTCACTACAAGGAGCTCCAACTTCTTGCTAACCTGCGTCAGCACTGATCTAATTCTGGTTTTGGCATCAGCGCGGTTTGAGGGCTTCCGGCATCTGGCCGAACACCGCATGGGTCTCCTTCTCCCGTGGGCCAGGCCATGTCAAAACCGTGTGTCCAATTAGCATCGCAGGGAGCTGCCACCCTCCAAGCACACTCCTCACCTTCGCGGCAAGGTGGGCTCTCTCTCGTAGATCGCGTATTCGGTCCGGCTGCGTCACTTCTCGTAGTGGCACTGCTCGGCCCTGCAGTCTCGTAGGCCCCAGTAGGCTACACCTTCTCAGTTCCAGAGCGGTAAATTGCATTCATGCCATTTTATTTTGGAGGGTAGATTCCTCCAAAGATGCGCCTGCAATTCTGCTGTGATTGCAGATTCCGTTCCTGCTGCTCTAGTCAGTCACAGCCCACTTATTAGCAGGATTATGTTGGATGAAAAACCCCAGGCCGCCGGAGCCTCACACTAGTGTGGCCATCTCGCATGCACGCCCGCTAGCCCCCCCCCCCCAGGGAAATTTTGTACATTGTCCTTGTTTTAATTTTTGCACTTTACTCGTTTGTAATTTTTGAAAGTTGTTTAAGTTAATTATATTCCTATTTTTGTTGGTTAGTTTGTTTTATAGTAAAGTGTATTGGCTGGTTTGTGTGTAGTTGAAAGACTCCAATTAGTGTTTCTGTTTTACTAAGAAATGTATGTGTTTGTCATATTGTTTTATTATAAATATATTTCAATGTTTAATATCATGAATAAATGTTTAATTTATTTTATAGTATTTATTTTTTGCTATTCAATTTCGGTGGTTTGCATTGTTTTTTAATATACTGTATGTTGAAAAATATTTGTTATTCCAAGTCTTTAATGTTGTTTTTCTTGTGTTAATGTATTATTTTATGAAAGGGTAAATTATTTATATTTCTTCTATTTCTAAAATATATAAATGAGAGTTTATAATATACATAATGTTTTGGTTATTGATAATGACATTATTGTAGTCAATATTGTAAGTTTTGCTATTTTTGCTATTTTTTGTGTATGTCTTTAGTGTGTGATATTTTGGGATTTAAATATTAGTGTTTTCAATAATGTTCAAAATGAATATTTTAAACAACCAACCATATTTATGTCATTTATATATTTAATTTTTTGATTTGAGTATAGAATGGCAACATTTTTATAAACTATATTTTGATTATATTTTTGTTAGTCGATATTTTTTTCCACACATTTGTGCTTTGGAATCCAGTACCAGACTAGTATCTTTTCAAATTTTAAATAAAGAATGAGAATATGTCTACACCTATGTCTTCCAAACAGGAACCAAAGAGCAGTCACTGGTGATCAAATTCTTTGCCACTCCATTTTTTGGGATTCATCTATATACCGCTAATAATATCCAATAATAACAGAAAACAGTTTTGCAGGAGTAGGTCTACATTTTGTTGCCACCAGTTTCTTCCACATGACATCACCAGAACATAAATAGATCAAAGGAATTCTGTCAACTTAACACTTCACTGTATTTACCTCAGAAACAACAGTATTTTGTTCATACACAATGATACAATGCAGTTTTCTCCAAATACTTTAAAATAATAATCATAAGGCCCGATCTAGCTTTCCATGCTGGGAACACAGCCACAGAGTATTCTAGTACATACGAACTCTACCAATCCAAGAAGCCGGAAGGAATACAGGCTAGATGCATATCAGTGAGTATAACATTTCCGAAACAAGAAACAATGGGGGATATTCTCAGGAACGTGTGATTACTATTGCAAAATTAGCTTAACACAACTTTACACTTCGTAATCTATTGCGGGAAAATTTTGCTGTGTAAACTAAGTATTCACAACACGGTGGTACCATGCAATAGCCTCACGATAACGCGTCAAATGACCGTGTTAAAACCAACGCGACACCCCAAAAATATGAAACACGAACGCAAAAAATGCTGCGATGAGGCCAATCACAATACAAAAATCTGCAAAACCCAGCGACAAGCCTGTAATTCACATGCGTCAGGCGGGAAAAATCACCATAAAAGTGGAAAAAAACAGACAAATGCCAAACAACAGCGACGCACAATGGATGTTGCTGGAGCAAGTATGGAGGAGAACCAGAACCCCACATGCCCCCGGAGGACCTGCCTGGGACCTCAGGGTCAGGGAAGGTCAAGGAGATGAAGATTAGGAAGAAGTGGTTCACTCCGCAGGAAAACAGGATCCTGATAACGGAGGTGGAAGAACACCATCAAACAGCTGTTCATTACCTCCACTGTGTCGATGGCAACTTAAAATGGACTATGGCAGTCCATCGTGGATAAGGTGAATGCAGTGGGAGTGCTGAAGAGGACAATGGAAGAGGTCAAGAGGCGCTGGAATGATGTCAAGCACAAAACCAAGCTGAAACTTGCCAACAACCGGAAGGCAGCAATGCAGACTATAGGTGGGAGTCCAGAGCCACAGAGGAGCTGGACGATATGGAGGAAATGGTGTCTGCAGTCATCAGTGAGGAGACTGTGGCAAGAGTTGGGGGACCGGACTCTGCTCAACATGACCGGACACAACAGCACCAGGGTGAGTACCAACCAGGGACTGAGGGGACGGAGGGAGATGAGCACAATGGCACACATGTGCAATTGAGCTGAGCACATCTGCAGGCAAACTTTGCCCCAGCCTCCAACTCCCACCAAGAGACCAATGTACCCACGTATGCAACATCTCAGCACTGCATAGGCACAGAAGTTAAAGGCAGATCGCATGAAATAGAGAAGGGGCAGCAAAATCAGAGCTGCAGGGGCGACTCCCCCGAAACGCAGCACATACACATAACATGCAGAGCACATCAACACTGACTACGAAGTGGTATAAACCGCAACACATCCACAACAGAACACAGAACACAACTGGTGCCGACTGGGTGTAGACACTGGCCTGTCACATTTGGCATTGCAGGGAAATGTGAGTTGATAATGTACAAGTATAAACACACACCCGTCATGTTGTCGCAATGTAAACTGTCCCCCATCAAATAGGCAGCACCTCTCAAACAGCCACTATGTACACAGTCATGAAGTCTGTATGAAAAAAACTACAAATTACACATGGATACATTGTTAAACCGCATCTCCCCTTCACATTGCAGAGGGGGAATCAACTCCTCCTGCAGAGCAGCCCGAACCTCTCTTCTCTGATGATGAAGAGGACCACCACAGCTTCGACTCCGACGCCCTCTAACAGTCATGGACAGCCTCCTCAGCCCACCTCCAGAAGCAGGGCAGCCCTGCTGTTACGAGGAGACCCCACCCCCTGCACAGTGCACACAGCAAGCAGCACCCACCACCACAGCTGCCTCCCAGTTCCCCCACGAAGAACACATTGCCTTCCAATGCAGTCTGTTGGGGTGCCGGGAGAATCTGTCTGAATAGGTGTGGGTGGGCTTCGACTACATGGCAGACAAACTAGATGCCATACGTGGGTCTCTAAGTCTGATCAGGGACCACTCACAGTCCCTAATGGACACCCACAGTTTTCTCCATGCTCTCTAACGAACCATGACTGACATCGCTGGAGCCCTGACTCAGAGAATAGAACAACATGGGAGTTGGGATACATGCGGAGGTTAATGGAGACCATGGAACGGGCGAATGTGGAAAGAGCGTCTGCCATTGTTGCACACCAGCGGGTGGTAGCTGGTTTTCTCAATTACCTCAAGACCATCCTCATGGCATTGCTGCCACAAGGCCTGGCGCTGATGCATGCTGCTGCTACCACTACATCCACATCTCCGCCCCCTGAAGTGTCAGTGCCACACAGTGCGGCAGTCATTCCAACTCCGGCCCCTGAGATGTCACTGCCACACAGTGCGGAAGACAGAAAACCACACACACGTGAGGCACATTCAACAGCAGTGGACAAAGATGCGGATGAACCTACTTTTGTGGTATGAAGGACGCCGTAGCATTCTTCTCTGCCATATGGCCCATTTCTGCTTGTTCCTGCCCTCTGCATCATCACCTTCCACTGTCCCCCGATGCACCCTGTGACACCTTGGAACTCGACATGGACTGCCATATGCCGTTTGATCGCCAATGACACAGCAAACAGACTGCGGACTGAACTCTTCCTCTTCCTTTCGACTTGTCATTCCCTGAAGGACACTGGCTGGCCCTCCACGGGCCAACATCTTCATGTGGGGTTTGCATGGGTCTGTACTGCTCCAGATGCAAAACTCCACTGAATGTGCATTAAACATTCGTAATAACACAGATGTGTCACGTCTATGGTCTTTCGAATGTGGAAGTATGGATGAATGTAGACTCAGTGAATTCCTCCTACGTCCATGTGGCTCATGTCGTAGAACTTGGGTCACAGGGTAACACATTGCTGAATGCGCGCCGGGTGGCGCTGACACAACAAGGACACACGCATTAGTTACTTCCTTGTCCAGCCCAGTACGGAACCACGCCCAGAGCCCCAGGGTCATTGTTTATACCCTTACACTGGACTGGCATACGCCAGGCCAGGCCACTCCGCTTACGCACACAGGGGGGGGGGCGGCAACGCTACATGTCCCAGGTCTTCTCTGTAGTGATCTTCTGGTCACAGGTCTAGTTGTCAGCATGCCACAGCCACTCCCTCATGGCTGGTGTACACCCACACCACACCCATTCAGCACACGCATCACAGGACATGTGACCCTGCCAATAAAAAGGGCCGGCGCACGTGCTCGATGCCATTTCCACTCTCTATCTGGGTGTATCCGTTTGGTATTCATGTAGGCACAAGGGCCTAGTGCCCTGCAACATCACATTTCCCCGGCCCGGAGGGGAATTGATGGCATCCGCAACACAATACTCAATTATAAAGGGACCATGACTTGCACAGCGCCACAGGGCAGTTACTTTTGGTGCACTGAGGTAGGGGTACCTTAAGTGCTGAGTGGGTGTGCAGCCTGCGACGATGCCCCTTTCTGGCTGTCTGGACTGCTCAAGATTTGTGTGCTCTGCTTGACCGCAGTGTAGGCCTGAGCCAGCGGACAGAGCAGCCTACCGCCATGAGGTACTGCCTCCTGGAGTTAGTGGCACCTCAAGGGGTGAGCGGGTGTGCCGCCTGCGATGATGCCTGGAGCACTGGTATGTCCTTTGCCATGGTGAAATCAAGACCCAGAATAAAATGTGAGACCTGGTGGCCTGCGGAGCGGGACTGCATGATAGGGAGGGTGTCATGTTCGCGGGCCCTGGGCTTGGGGCTTGCACCGGCACGTGGTGAGCCCTCATTGCGACACACCGGTGATGGAAGGTGAGCAGTGAGGTCTGGGTGGTCAGGGGCAGGCATGCACTGCTGGGTGGGGGGAGAGGCTGGGGTGCAGCTGCCTGGGTGCCCAGGGGAGGGCATGCACCGATGGCGGCGGGAGGGCTGGGGTGCATCTGCCTGGGTGTGGTGGGGTGGACAGGTAATGATGTTGTGTGCAATTGTATGTACCATGTAATTTGCCATTCATTTATCTGGACTCTGTTTCAGATGACAGATCTGTTTCAGTTGTGGGACCTGGTGAACTTCACTACATACGGGCACATGGTTGGAGACACACCGTTGTCAGTAAGTGAGCAGTGAGGCCTGGGTGCACAGTGTCGGCACTCTCTCTCCCTGTCCATTTCTTCTGTTATCTGTTTCTCTCACCCCCTCTCTTTCCATCTTTCTCTCGCTCCCCATCTCTGTCCGTCTGTCCGTCTTTCTCTCTCTCCCTCTCTTTCTCTCTATCTGTATCTCTCTCTCCTTTGCTCTCTCTCTGTCCTTTGATGAACGTATGTCACACCTTCTCATCTGGATTTTTGTCTTGCAGGCTGTAAAGTGTCTCGAGAAAAGCTCCCATGTGTCTTCATTTCTGTTCTTATGTGAAGACATTTTTGTTTGTTATTTCAAAGGTGAATGTGTGACGCTCATTTTTGTGACGACACATGCATGTCACCAAATGTGATTGTGCGACATTACCCGGATTATTTGGTAGTTGATGTGGCATGTCTTTGCCCTTGGAGGGGGGGGCTGAGGGTGGTGGAGGGGGGGGGGTCCTGGGGGTGGTGGCGGTGGGCGTTGTGGCCCTGTTGGGGCTCCCAGCTGCATGATCGTTGGCTCCATAGCATCTGTTGCCCTTCAGGTGTGGCTGTGTGCTGGGCTCCCCTTTTCTGGTGCAGGCTGTCATCTGACTTTACACCAGGTAAGAGCAGGTGTTAGTTTCCTGCTGCTAACGCGCCTTATCATCTGTTTTGGGTTCTTATCGCCGATCTGGCTGGTCGGTGAGAATGTTGCGGAGGGGTGTTGTCGCGGCTTTTGGCACAGGAACACCTACTCTGCATCTCATTAGAGATAGTTGCGGGGGTCATCTGTGGCGATATTTTTGAGGCTTCTATCGCAGGTAAACTGGAATATGGGTTGTTTGCACCAGCTTGTGAATAGGACGATATATTTATCGCCACTTTGGCTGTGGCTGTGATAAAGTGCCGTTAACTATGCGATAACTTGAGAATATGCCCCAATGTCATTTAATAGAATAACATACATATTTGTATTGGGCTCTTTTACTACGCTCCAACAAAAGTGCACAGTTGCACAAACCCCTGTAGCACCACATAGATATTATAATGTCTGTATGAAAACACATTTGGTATTTTGAACCCATAGTTAATGTTACAATAAGGCTTCTGCTCTGCCTTCCAAATTGGCCTAAAATGTACTTACTACCATCTAATTCGCAAAGTGCTCTGGTAAAAGGGCACATAAACTGGCCTGAAAATAATTCACCCCTAATGGGAGAGATTAGTTTGCTCTTTCTTAATTAGCAGTTCTCTGGCACTAATAGGTACTTTAATTGATGATGCCATTTCACGCTTTCTTTGCATCAGCATTCCTAGCAGTGCAAATGTAAAAGCATGAGTGAGTAAAGTGAAGTATTGAGCATGCTTGCTGATTACAGGATTTGTTTCCGTAGCTTCAGTAAGCTTCACATCCACATACCATTATTAAGCAAACAGTACCATATTTAACTGAGCCACCTGTGTTACAAACATTGCTCCTGACTGGTCTAATGGTGCTAAGACAAAGTGATCAGGAATCAGCCAATGTAGAGTTTTACAGGAACTAGTAACAACAAATCACGACCAGTTCACTTACTCTTTAGGAATGGATGTGGACCATGATAGGTTACTGGACGCCTTTGAGCAGGTTATCAGCTCACTTAGTTTCTTGCTTACGTGTCCCGCTCAATCAGGTAATATGGGAAAACAGGGATGGTTTGATCATTCATGCACTGTTTAAGACTCATATGTCATTGTCCATTGCCCAGGAGATGGTTTTGTATACATAAGGTATAAGTGCTGGAAGGAAGGACTGGCTGGAGCACCTGTTGATGCATTTAAATCAATGAGGGAGTTATGGGACCCCACCTCACCAGGGTAGTTAAAGCTGCTGTCGAGGGCTTAAATTCCCCCCTCCCGGGCCGTATCAATTACAGTCCCTATTTTTAAAAGGGGAAATAAATCTTACCCTAAATGTTATCACCCCATCTCCCTCCTCGATTCCTCAAACAAAATAATGATTAATGTCCTCCTGCATAGGCTGAAGATAACTCCATTAAAACTGAGGTACAATATGGATTCAGGAAGGAGCTGGGGACGATAAAGCAATGTATAAACATTGAAATGCCTATACAGAAGTATATCCAAGCTAAGCAAGGAACCCCCTACTTATACTTTGCAGACTTAAGCAGTGCCTTTGATTTGGTAGACCACTCTATTCTCTGCTCCACGCCGATATCATTGGGAGCCACGAAGGACATAGTACGTTTCCTTGCATGTTTGTATGAGAACTTATCCTCAAATGGTTCGGTAATACCCAAATGAGGAATGTTCCCCCCTGTTTAAAGTTAAGAGGGGAATTAGGCACAGGTGTGTATTGGAGTCTTTTATCTTTTTACTATTTTTTAATGGGGTGGATAACACGCTCCGGACCTTGCAGGCTGATACATCTACTCTTGCAGGCCATACCAATTTCGTTGTACGCCGACAATGCTGTCTTGTTTTGACATATGATAACTATAATACCTGGCATACCAGCATGCATTTTGAAGGGTTCAATTTATATACATTGATGCTTGATAATTGGTGCAATTATTGTGAACTGGCTGGGACAGCGATATGGGCAATTTCTGATTAGGGAAACAAATCACACACATCCATGTGGTGTGAAATAAACATAGTGAAATATTATGTTTCTAAGCATATAATGTATATAAATTGACCCCTTCAAAATGGATGCCAGTTTGCTAGGTATTATATGTGATACAGTAGTCCTACCTTAATGTTGACACTTATGTGCACTATATGTAATTGGTGAATACAAATGTATCTTGACCCCTTACCTGCTCCGAAACGCGTTGGGCGTTTTTGCTACATGAAAAATTAAAAATTACGCTAAGAAGGAATTGGGCTTGGAAGAGTTGGTTCGTCAAATAACGGATTGTTAAAAAATATATATATATATATATATTTTTTTTTATCCCAGCCTTCTTTTGTTCAAGAAGAATTGATACGCACTCACAGTGTCCGATATTTCCGTAAGATCTTTATTTTCAGTTAGGCTTCTGGTTCAAAAGAAAATACCGATGCGTTTCGTTAGTGACAACTAACTTGATCAAGTTAGTTGTCACTAACGAAACGCATCGGTATTTTCTTTTGAACCAGAAGCCTAACTAAAAATAAAGATATTACGGAAATATCGGACACTGAGTGCGCATCAATTCTTCTTGAACAAAAGAAGGCTGGGCATGTATCAATTGCTTAACATGTGCATCCTAGCGTTGAATTGAACACAGACAACAGATGATGCTCCAAAGGTTTATTGCAATTGCAGAGTCGCCGTTACGCGTTCCGTCCAAAGCCACGGCCTTGATCACACACACACAACAATAATTTTTTTGTCAATATTTTTGCCATTCACCCCTTACAGTTAATGTGCCCCGTGCCAGAAATACTGCTGTATTTTTAAGTGTTTGCTGTCACGGAAGTTTTTCATATGCACAGACCTCCCCTAGGATGGGTTAGCTTGCACTCAATATGTATCCATGGTGGTATTTTAGTTCATACAAGCATGTATCCTAGTTGCCATAATCAATTTGCTAACCAGTATCATTCCATATTTGGCAACCTTTACCCACCTGATTCTTTGGAGGCATACAATTTGACATTTTTAAATCTCGGTCTGGAGCATGCCCATAAAAATGTTTTTACACAGGTTTCTATAGTTTTCATTTAGCTGTTAGAAAGCATCAAGGAGACCATCACTGAGATTTAATTAATTCTAAGTTCTATGTTCATTTTAATAGTTTCGATTGTGGCCCACATTGAAAATTGTAACTTGCACTACCTGTCCAGGTCTCTCGTGATATTATCGAGGAATGTGCAAATATCAACAATCATCATATTTTCCAACCCCTTTTGTGCAAGATACCCAAAAACTTCAATTTTATGTATAGTCCCTTGTAGACAGGTGCCATAATCACCTAACTCATGATCTACAATACAGTCTTGTAGCAAACATCTGTTTTTATGTCACCTGAAATCAAATTGCCCTGATCTACCTCGTAGGGGTCTAAGACTAAGTTCCCTTCCACACCTAGCACTACTTTGAAGTTTTGTGTTATCAGCAGGGTGTCTTTTCTCACTAGTTTTCATTAAGAGTGTTTTCACTGGCATTTAGTGTGACACATTCCCTACACAGATACAGGCTTTGCCGCATGGGCGGCCGTTCCTTTGGTGTAAAGGCGGCATCAGCTTGGAACTCTCTCCCGGTGGAATTGCGCCTGTTAGAGGATCTTATGGCTTTTAGAAAAGCCTTGAAAACATTCCTGTTTTAGTCTCTTACCCCCAGCCTGTGTTATGTACTTAGAGTGGTCCTCCCTGGTTCTTTTTTAGCTGTGTTATGTCTTTTATGCATTTCCTGTCAAATGCGCCAGGACGCTCCTTAGCTGGAGTAGCTGTGCGCACAATAAAAACCAATAACATAACATAACATAACACTAGATGAACACACAACATAGACACTAAGTGCACCCACTATATACCCACTATAAATGGGTGCTTTGATCTAGGTAAGGAGCTGCATGTATTTACAAGCCTATATGGCCTGCTGGCTTGTCTGGTGGGCAGCAGTTGATTTTATTGTATCTCATTGCTTCTTCTTTTACAGATACAGAGTATCATTAAATAAACTAACCGTACGTATTTTGGCCCACATGCATCAAGCATTTTTGCAGTCGCAGACGGTGCGATTCCTTAAAATCGGCCGTTTGCGAATGCAAAAGTGCTTGTTGGGATGCATCATGCCATTTTAGAAGTCGCATCTTTTTTACGATTTCTAAAATTGCGTTAGCATTTAAGAAATCGCAATTGTGCGATTTCTTAAATGCTATGCATCATTAAAGAAAAATATGCGTTTATTTAAATTGGAAGTGCAATTTACCACGAAGTTCAACTTCGTGGTAAATTGCGAAATTGATTCAAAATGCACAAAAATGCATTTTTTAAACTGTAAAGTTACACACACACATGTCCTTAGGACATGTGTGTATGTAACTTATGCTGAAAAGTACATTTCAGGGGTGCATGGGGGGGTCCTTTGGACCCCCCCCTGCACCCATGAAATTTTCTAAGTGCCACTCGCAATTTCCATTGACTCCTATGGGCCTTTTGGCCCATAGGAATCAATGGGAATTGCGAAAATTAAGTTAAGAAATCGGTATTTCTTTGGGATTCGGTAAAAAATGCGATTTTTACCGAATCCCACAAGAATACCGAAAATATTGATGCATATCATTTTGCATTTCTTAATTTGCGATTCCTTATTTTTCGCAAATTAAGAAATGCAAAAAGACACAATGATGCATGTGGGCCTTTGTGTATACCAATTAGGGGTGCACTTCACTGTATCCTCATTATAGGATTTATTAGGAGTGGTACGCATGGGACTGGACCCCGTGTAGTCCTGATGAAGAGCTTGTAGGGGACAGTTTGAAGAATGTTGACACAGACACAATACTAGGGGAACCAAACTCATTAAAGTCAGGTTTCTCCCTGTTATTAACACCTATTTTTAACCATACCAGCTAGGGGTGGGAATAAAATAGTAGCTCACTAGTCAGGTATTTTTAAGACTTATCTTCCTTACACTCCACACCACTGCACCTCACATAGTCCATAACTAAGTGTTCCTACGTAGTTCGCAAGTTGCAGCACGCCACAATCCTTAGAGGTTTAAGAGGAACCCCAATAAAGAAGCATGTCACCTAGGGGAAAGCCTGGTGGTGAGGAGTCTCTAGAAAAAGAGTCTCTTTTCTAGTAAGGTGATTACAAAAAACTTTCGTTGAATCCTAGTTCCCCATATGTTAGTTTTTTTTCGATATACTTGTCTCCCATTGGGACATACATTGAACCAACAACCAGACATCATATTTGGAGTTTGGCAAAAGCATAATCCTTGTGGTTAGTCCATGTCTGTAGAGTAGGTAAAGAGTTCCTAAATAGTATTGCCACTCCACTGTTTCAAGCATGCATTGATGATTGAGCATCTGGTGCATTTAGCATTGGGTGCAGGCATATATTATTTACCCATTCTGTCTCTCTTGAGTTAGTCACATTGTTTGGGGTCAAGTTAGATTCCTGCATTAGACCCAGATCTGGGAGCTTGGAACCTTCCTATTTATATAATGGATCAAGCAATTGACATTCAGAGAAACAATGGAAATACTATTACCATAACTGGGGACCATGATGTATTCTGGCTATTTGACACATGTTGTACAATAAGAAATGTGGAATAGAGTACAGTTTTATGCAAGTGTTATCATGCAAATGAGAGCCCTAAAATGTGATTCGTATGGTGAATAAAGGGATCCGTACGATAAACCCCACACACAAACAAAAAAGCAAACTTCTAAATTGTATATATTTGTTAAAAAGGCCCACATGAGTGACAGGCCTCCAATTGTCACAGCCCATCAGCATTCAATCAAAATAGTTCCCTGAAGGGAGGTAGTTATGTAAAAATGTTCAGAGGTGCTGGGCGTCCTGAAAGCGTTCCCTATATCCGTACTAGCTAGAAAGTGTACAATATGTGCTCCTAGTATTCCATGTGGATAGTTATGCCATGAAAGAGAGTGTGTTAGGAATCAATTTTATGTGCACATAAAACCTTTTATATAGAGAAAGCAACACTAAAGTCTGAAAAACTGTTAGTAAAGTAACACAGGAGATATCCTGCATCCTATGCTATTGTTGAACTTAAAATCTCTATCTTACCAAAAGTGAACATGCAACCGTACTCCATCCAGGTATGGCCTATCATGTGTACCCTACATACTTGAAAAAAAATGATTTATTTCTGCAGTATGCACTTTGTTTCCATGTAAAATTGTCATTTATGTACATCCTGAGGGTGCTCCAACAGTCATTCCAGTTCTCTGGGGTCGAACAATTGTGTAGTTTCACTATCCATTGTCACCAGCATAGTGGCGGGTTCCAACAGTCCAAATTTAATATCCCATTTTGTCAGACAGGGTCTGAGCACCAAAAACGTCTTGAATGTTTTGTTTGTATCATAAGAAAAATCATTTAAGAAGAAGATCATCTGGTTTTCATATTGAAAAGGTACATGACGTTTGGTGGCAGTTAGAAAGTATTTAGCCTGTAGGTGTCTAAGGATTCAAGCAATAATTTGTCTTTGTTTCACCTACATGTCCTGATTTCTGGATCACACTTGATATGCCCTCTGACACTACACAGGTGGGTCAAACTGCAGCTTTGTGAGATCAGGCTGGAATTTTGTTTAAGAAACTGATGTCCTACCTTTTGATTCTCTCAGGGATAACTGAGAAGCGAAGATTATCCCTCTGATGTCCGTTCTCAAGGTAAATAGCTTTCCTCTTTCATGAGGTTTCAAGGGTCCCTTCCCCAGTCATATGATATCATTGCACAGGGCTTCAACCACAGCAGTCATTGAAGATGTTATGTCCTCAAAAGTTCTAATCAATACTCAGTTATGTTATGTTATGTTAGCTGGTGTTTTATTGAGCGCTAAGCTACTCTAGCAGGGTGTCCCGGCGCTATCAGAAAAGGAGGAGACTTATTGGCCAAACAGCCACGTTTTGAGCTCCTTTCTGAACGACAGTAGGCTCTTACTCTTTCTTAAGGACAATGGGAGGGCATTCCAGGCCCGGGGTGCAAGATATTTAAAAGACCGCCCACCAATCCGAGTACGCCTAATTACCGGGACCGTGGTCAGACAGTGACGCCGAGCGCAAGGCTCTGGAGGGGAGATGAAAACCAATTCTCTTCCTCAGATAGAGGGCACCAGTGCCATGGAGTGCCTTAAACGCCATGGTGAGAGCCTTAAACTCAATGCGTTTCTGAATTGGTAGCCAATGAAGAGTCCAGAGTCCAGTCCCGCAGCATGGGATCGATGGCCGAGGCCAAAGATTGCCCGTGCGGCCGAATTCTGCACTGCCTGCAAGCGTGAAAGAAGGTACTTCGGGAGACCCAAGTAGAGGGCGTTAGTGTAGTCCAGCCTTGATCCTATCATAGCTTGGACCATGGTTTTCCTATGAGCGATGGATAGGAAAGGGAGGAATTTCATTTGTATTTTCAGTATCCCGAAACACTGACCGACAAGGCTCAGAATCTGAGGTTTGAAAGTAAGACAATTGTCCTTCCTAACACCAAGATTCCTAGCCACTGAGCCCAAAGCAGAAGGAGGAAACATATCCGCCGGCCACCAGGACTTCCAACAGGGATTCGGAGGACAGCCAAAGAAAAGAACCTCAGATTTGTCCGAGTTGCATTTCAGCTGGTTAAGTTGAAACCAGGCAAAAACTGCACCCAGACAGCTTTTAATACGATACCCGTTAAAGTCCATATTTTTCCCACATGTGGAAAGAAGGTGAGTGTCCTCAGCGTATGAGACAATCTGGGTGCCAAATGACTCAACCAGCGCGCCAAAGGGGACATATATATGTTGAAAAGAGTGGGGCTTAATATCGACCCTTGGGGTACTCCCACCTCCAGAGACGGCACTGCCGCCGAGTACGGAGGAGCCCAGACTGTCTATTGCCGGTTAGAGAGGAAGGACTTAAACCATCTGAACACCGTTCCACCGACGTCAATCTCCAAGAGTCTAACCAATAGGCGGTCGTGTGGAACGGTGTCAAATGCCGCCGAGAGATCGAGCAACACCAGCAGAGCCTTCCCTCCGGTGTCCTGAACCTCCTTAATAGCCTCCGCCACCTCCAGCAGTGCCGTTTCCGTGCTCATATTTGCACGGAAACCGGATTGGGTATAATGCAGGACACCGTGTGTGGTATAGAGTGTAGTGTCTGCCGCTCATGAATCTTTCACGCAGCCATCTCTGTGAATGGTAATTGCCACACTGATTTGTATTCTGACATTGAGCTGTTGGGAACAGTGAGACAATTTATCAATTATGGAATGGATTAAATTATTTAGGTCAAACCGCTCAGGGGAAAAGTAAAACAATATGCAGCAGTTCTGATAAGTACCGTAGGATGCAGTTCAGCATAGTAAACCATTCAGGTCAACATCATATGAAGGTGCTCATATGTACCAAGCCTCAGGAATTCTATTATTAGGTTTGGAACTCTCTCAGTTGTGAGCATTGCTCTTTCTATGGCCATGGAAAATGTATTCACTGTATGGCCAGTACTGTAGTTTTATTTATATTATTTTCTTCACAATATTATCACTCATATATATATTCTTAATGCTTGGCATCCTAAAACATCATTCTGGAAAGAGACAAATGAGAAGATTCCTTTCCTCAACATTTAGTGAGCTTGGCAATGCGAATAGTTCTCAGCCCCAGTGTGCAATGAGGTGGTGAACACTCTCTTGCACACTTCCATCTGTTCTCGCAAAATTAATTTAAATTAAACTGGTCACTCACCACCGCTACCCATGTTCCATTAAGCGTCTGCTGTTATATCGGGGCTTTATTGCGATATTTCGGTGCACAGACATAATATCGACTCCAAAATATCGACTGGAAAGAATATCGAGTTTTAAATATCGTTTGGAGAAAATATCGACTAGACAGAATATCGACAGTCAAAATATCGTTTTTAAGGTAAGTGAAGTAATATCGACTGTAAATAATATAGACAGTGAAAATATCCAAGTATATAATCTAGATAGTAAAAAATATAGTTTTTTCAATAATATTTAATTCTTTATAGTGTTTTTATGTTATAATATATGTGAAAAGTGTCATTTTTTTTAATAATTATTTTTAATTAATAATTTTTTTAATTATTGTGTAATTTTATTCTGTAGCGGGTTGTGGGTTTATAGGGGAATAGGGTGGGAAGTAATTTAATTATAATAAATTAAATATGTAAATTTATTAATTGGTAGTAATAATTAATTAATTGGTAATTAAATAATATATGTTAATTATTTACAATTTAATTGGTAATTAATTTAATTTAATTGATTAATTGCTAATTATGTTAAATTAAAGGGGTATTTTTAGGGTTCAGGGTCAGTTTTCAGTTTTTGGGCAAAGGGGTATTTTTAGGGTTCAGGGTCAGTTTTCAGTTTTTGGGTAAAGGGGTATTTTTAGAGTTCAGGGTCAGTTTTCAGTTTTTGGGCAAAGGGGTATTTTTAGGGTTCAGGGTCAGTTTTCAGTTTTTGGGTAAAGGGGTATTTTTAGGGTTCAGGGTCAGTTTTCAGTTTTTGGGTAAAGGGGTATTTTTAGGGTTCAGGGTCAGTTTTCAGTTTTTGGGTAAAGGGGTATTTTTAGGGTTCAGGGTCAGTTTTCAGTTTTTGGGTAAAGGGGTATTTTTAGGGTTCAGGGTCAGTTTGGGGTTTTTGGGGTACATATACAATATTGCCTATTATTTAATTAAATTTTGTTACTATATATATATGTTTTAAGAAATATGATGAAAAAAAAATATTTTTTTACTTTCATTAATTATTTAATTATTAAAAGTTATTTTAAGTATTGTTAATTATATTTTAGTAATTAATTTTTTATATTAATGTAATTAAACATTGTTTTTAGTAAAGTCGATATTTTTAACAACGATATTTTTGTAAACGATATTTTGTACTCGATATTTTTGTACTTACCTGTTTGTAGATAGAAACTCGATATTTTGTACTCGATATTTTCTCAACGATATTTTGGGTAGTCGATATTCTTTCAGTCGATATTCTTTCAGTGATCCGGATATTTCTAAAGCCTCCCGGCATCAGTAAGTAAGTAAGTAAATATCTATTGTTTAGTCAATTAAAACCGTAACAATAAAAGACATATATATAAAAAAACAAAATTAAAAGAGAATAAACAATATGTCAATTTTATCTCTGTAAAACACTCATAACATTTCATTATTAAAATTCAGTTCCCAAGTGCTTGTCCATTTTTCTCTGCCGTAAGATTAACCCTTTTAACAAAGCTTTCAAAGACTTTAAGAAATGTGATCAATTTACCATTCAGATATGGGTCTGATGCATTTAGACACACAATTATTGCAGCTCTACAGGACCTGATGCCTCTCCCGGTATCAGATTCTCATGGTGATTCCTCTTAGATGCTGCTAGGAGACCACAGTCTGTTACCTCTGCTATAGCGCATCCCAGATATCAGTTCTTGGTGTGGATGTGCTCAATTGTGTCCCGATAGCCCTACAGCTGCTTTCAGTTATTTTGACCAAGAGCAGGACCTGAGCTTCATAGAAGGGTAGGGAGCCCAGCAAGAACTCTACTAGAGAGCCAAATTAACTGTTGGGCTCAAGCTCTGCCCCCGCTAATGCAACTTTGATACCCGTAATAAAGGAAAGTTGCCTTCATGCAGATGAACCCAAAGTTAGGAGATTTGGTATAAAATGATAGTGGTACAGAAGCTAAGGGCCTGATTTAGAATTTGACGGTGGTGCTCTATCCATAAGGGTGGCAGTAAATATTACCTCTGTATTCTGATGGACTATCTCCATCAAATTTAGGGATGACCACCAGCCCAGCAGTCATCTTGGTACATTGAAAGGAACTGCCAGCATGGCAGTTTCTTTCAATAAACAAAAAGATTAGCAGACAACATCCGTAGGCTTTGATGGCCATCCATCAAAATGTTCAAAGGTTCTAGTTTTTCTTTAATAGACTCCCAAATTGGGAGTTTGTTTCAGAAAAGCAAAAAACTAGTGACCACCATTCTTTGACAGTTTTCTCCAAATATGTGGGTGTCATTCTTTTTTTTCTGGCTCTCTTCTCCAGGGTTTTCCTGGGGGTGACAGTCCTGAAAAAAAAGGCATTAAACAATCCACTTTAAAAGGGCAGGTGGTGTAATGACTTTCCGCTAATAGCCCCTGCTCCGTTGGGTTCTTGGAGGAGGTTTTCCAAAGACTTAGCCAAAGAAAGCTTCACCAATGGAAAACCCATGGTCTGCCTGTCTTTAAAGTGATTGCCAGTGGCTGGGATTAATTCAAGTATTCCATCAGTCACCTTGTTGTTGTTACAGTTGGTGCTCTAAATATGTCTGGTATGCCCAGACGTGGATCCAGTGCTCATTTTATCACTGGAACTAAGCTATATCCCACTGATGAGCCCTAATCAGGGCAAACTGGTCTTGGTTACTTGTACTGCAGGACAGGGAAGTCCTGTGCTGGCAGTTCAGGTTGGACTGTTCCTATAGGAGCAGGGTCAAAACTTATTTGCAAACTGAGGATTCAAGGTGGGTGAAACATAATGAACTGGGATGCGGACCTGAGCAATTGCCAAGGGGTGAGTTCAATTCAAGCATTCCATCCATCACCTTGTTGTTGTTGGAGTTGATACCCTAAAGGCGACAGGTATGCCCAGACGTGGGTCCCATGCTTACTCTTCAACTGGAACCAAGTTATACCTGACTGGTGAGACCTAATCATGGAAAATCAGTCTTGATTTGTTTGTGTTAAAGTTCAGGGAGGACCTGGCTTGGCAGTTCATGAGGGACAGTCCCTATTGGGGCACAGTGATGGCTGATTGGCATGTGGCTGGGTCTACACTGCTGTGGTGTGGTGGGTGAAAAAGGACCGACCGGGTGTGGCCCTGAGCAGTTGTCAGTGGGGTCTCTACTCTCTAAAGATTGAATTGTCCTGAGGATGGCCTTAAGGATGTAACAACTAGAAGGCCGAAACTTCGACTTTTTTGTCCACATCTTTAAAGTTGCAATAATTTAGAACATTTGAATCATTGTTTGAGGTAGCACAAGATTCATTGTTACTCATTGATAAAGAGTGGACGGCAACACAAGTGGACGAGAAGAACAATTCATTTATTTCTGAGTCCATTTGTTTTTGATTAATTCTTTCATTTATTGTAACAGTACCCTTTTAAAGCAAATATATAAAATGAGATATTGTTTTACAAACATACTACTCGTGTAGCTTTTCTTTTTCTCAAGTACTTTGATTACTGTGTCCAAATTAATGTGACAAACAATAACAATAACAGGTTATAATTGAATTTAATTGATCAGAGATACAAATAACTAAGCAATCAATTTCCTGCAATTTAATTTAGAACAAATTCCCTTGTTGGCATCTTTACTAAATTTAACATTAGCCCAAGCTCGCAAGGGTATATTGGGTCACCCACCCCTTCCAGAACTTTTAGAAGTTGGCATTTCTGTGTGCTGTGTGTCTGCCTGCCTGATGTGAATTGCATGTCTGGCTTGTGATTGACAGGAGCTGAGAGGGCTGGGGAATTCCAGGAGCCAGGGTGGGTCTGCCCAGTGGTGAATAGAGAGATCTGCATGCAGATGGAAGGGAGGAGTTACACCTGGACCTGAATATGGCTGTTCCTCCCCACCACAATGCTGGCTCCACCTCCTGTGGTGCGTCAGAGGTCCCTGGCCTCAACTGTGAAAAGAAGGAAGGAGTCATGTACACAAAGTGCTCCTGAACCAGATGTATCTGGTTCCCCCAAACCCTGCACCTTTGCACAAAGGAAATGTGGGTATAAAAGAAGGGTCTGTGACCCCATGAAAATGTTCAGTTTTGGTGTGCTGTTCCTGACATGGCATGCTGCTGCTGGGGCCCAGGGGGGCTGCCAGGAGGGGTTGCCTCCCTGGGCCCTGTATTGCCCCTTTCTGCCTAAGGACCTTTAAGGACTTGGAAACTAGTGTCTAGAGCGCGCTTTATTTGCTATTTCAGGACCCCCTTTATTTTGAGGAAGGACCCTCTTTGCATTGCCCTTGCAGCGCTGAGCTGCAGAGTGTCCTGAGGGAATCCCGACGTGGGGATTCCCCCGCTCCCCCTAAGTTCCATTGTGGGTGCCCACCCCGCTTTTTGTAATGCTGATGCTTTTTAATTTAAAGGCGGGTGCCCACCCCGCTAAGTTCCTTTTTACGGGGGGGTGCCCACCCTGCATTCTTTGTAAGCCTTTGGCGGGTGCCCACCCCGCGTTATGATTATTTTTGAATGTCTGGTGCCCACCCCGCATTCACCAAAGGAATCGCAGCCTGGGCCCGGGAGGAGGAGAGCCGGTAGTAGAAGTCCGGCCATCTGCCTGGTTGTGGGTGGGGCCAGCTACACATGCCGGCTTCACTTCTGCTTTCCCCAGCCGGGGAGAAGCCGCACAGAGCCTCGTGGGATCTTTTCTACAGGACCCCATCCTCTGTGTTGCCGGTGTGTGGGGCTCTCATAGTGAGGAGAGAGCCCCGCGGATTCCCTGCGCCAGCCTGAGAGGGACCGGGCAAAGAGAGGAGACTGGAGACGCATAACGTGGGAGCCGGTGAGGAGGGCTACGTAGTGCTTCTCTGTGTGTGCCTATTCGAGGCACAGTGCCATACCACCATCATTCCCTGAGCCGACCCGCCGTTGCGGGCCGCTCCAACAATGGGGGCAATTATTCTTAGAGTCCCTGAAAGGAGGGGCGTGTCGGGGCATATCGTCGATGCCCCCCCTCTGTGGCCCCATCGTTGTTAGGACCCGTGTTCTCCTGCATTTCGAGGCCTTGGTCAGTTCCTCTTCCTTGAGCGGCCCCGCCTGCCAGAGGCCCGCTCCATAAGTGGGCATCATTATTTTCAGAGCCCCGTGTGGCTCCCACATGGGGCATAATTTGTTTTCAAGGGCCCGTGTCCCTACCAGTTTGCCCAGTCCTACATCTGCCCCGCCAGATAGAGGGCAGCTGCAACCTTTTGTATATTTGTTCTAAGGGCACATTGAGAGCCCAAGCCTCATTTTACCATTCCCAGCTGTCCAGCTAGTAGTGGGCAGCTGCACCGTTTAGGTTATTATTTATTTGAGAACATATCTTTTGAGTTAGGAGTGAGATGCACTCCATTGCCCCTGACATTCACAGCTGCGCAGCACTTAGTGCCAGCTGCAACGTATAGGCCTGCGCAGATTGCGCACCCTTGACTCCTTCTGCATTGGCAGCGCACCTTGACTTTTGGACACAGGGCATTTGAGCCCCTTAGAGATGGCCAGTTGGCCAAGCTTACTATTAGGTTTGTGGGGCGCCAGGCCCTAATGTGATGTGGTGCTAGGAAATGTAATGTATGTAGTATGATTTATGCACCATGATTTATGCATCTAAATGTGTTTTTATGATTATGAGGTTTTGCATACTGTGTTATGTTTTAATTATTCTCTGCTGTGGTTTAGATGTGAGTTATTCCCTACTGCGGTTTGTGTTAGTATGTTTATTCCCTAATGCGAGTTATGTTTAGGAGGTTATTGTCTACTATGTTTAGGCTTATGAGGTTGGCGCAGAATATATTTCTCGCCTGATATGATACTGTGCATGATATGATTTATGTTACAGGATGATGCTGAGTATAGTGTTTGCCAGTAATTACTGGTTGTTTTCTACGAATATGAGATGTTCTTACTTTACTATTTTTACCAAGTGATGATTCTGACAGTGGCCCACGTGGCCCTGTCATGTGTAAATAATCCCCTGTAAATATAGCCCAGTGCCAGTTGGCACAATGTATATTGTGTGATTACCATCTAATATGTGTTATGATAATACAAAGGCTATTCTTATATATAACATTGTGTGGAGTTCCTTTTGTGGTGTGCCTAGTATGTTGTTGCTGTGTGTGTTGCGCAAGTGCTTTACACATCGCCACCGGGATAAGCCTGACTGCTCGTGCCAAGCTACTAAGGGGGTGAGCAGGGGTTATCTTTGGCGTGTAACTCCCTTGCCTTGACTAGAGTGGTGGTCTCTGCCTGGCTTTGGCGCAAGCCTTAGACAACCAGAGATCCCATTTCTAACATTTCAGAAGGAACAATATGTCATGAGAAGAATTTTTGTTCCAGTGCTGTTTTTGGAAGGAGTGGAAGAGGGATACGCTATCTCAGCTGTGGAAAGTCCCATTCCTAGTCTCAAGTAAGACGAAACTCCCATGGCTGTCAAGCGGAAACTGGTTTGCAATATGGAAGATCATGGAAGCTGAATCAGGTGTGAGTAGGGTTCTTCCCTTAGTAAATGTGTGAAAGAGATTAGGACAGTTCTACCAATTTTGGGGCCAGTTTATAAAAGATTAAATGTATCTTGAAAACAATACACAGGTACAGACTGGAGTGACTGCAGGTGCTTAAACAGGAGAAGGAACGAAGAGAGATTTCCATTTTTCAGAGGGACAGGAAAAGGAGGTATGTTACGGGGTACAGCAGTTGCTGGCAAATCGTGTCATTTTGGACGTTCAAGACCACTATATGAGTGTTATTCACTTGGTTGAGTAGAAGGACAAAGGTTGAGGCCAGTCAGAACATAGTAGTTGTATATCAGAATTTGAAGACGGAGGGAATCCGTGTGTTGAGGGACATTCATCAGGAGCAAAATGGGTTGACAAAAATAGCCCTGAAGTATTTTAATTTCATCATTGCCATGGCAAATCAGTGTCGAGTTAATCTTCAATTCTGGTGGCTTTGGAAGCATGTTTGGTCTGTGTATTCACCATTCTGCCTGTCATCAGCCCCATGGTGATGAAACCAATAGTAGCTTTTATGCTTTCATGTGAATCAGGTTTTTTGGGGGGAGGAGAAGTAGGATTATGAGATAAACGTTAAAAGTCAGTGATGACTTCTACAAGGTCACTGGCATTTTCTGTATTCCTAGTGGACACCCAGAGTTCAGTTATAATGTTATCCTTGAAGAAGGTACAGATCATAAGACTAGAGATTACTGTGGTGCTGAACATGTTCCTGATTTCAACTAGAAAGTGCATGGCGAAAATTGAACTAAACCGCTTGTCCTGGCTCTACAATGTGCCAATGATGCTATTTTAATGTCCAAAACTCCAAATATTCTCAAGGGTCTAATTGACAATTTTTTCACCTTAATGGATAATTTAGCCTTTGAGACACATTTCTCTAAAACTCACAACATGGCACGTGGCCCACAGTATTGCTCAATCAGTTCTATTTCCATCAAATGTAAACGTATTGGGAAGGTAAATTACTTGCCATAGCTTGGGACAACATCAGTTCCTCCAGCACATGGTCGCTGTGCCACTCAGACAAGAGTTTGAAGTTTAATCAGTTGGTTGGCACTTTATTCAACTTTGCAAGGAGAGTCAGGAATACATTTGTTGTAGCCCTATTAGAAATATTTAAGTACAAATATCTGCCGATTTTAAGATATGAGGCCACCATTTGGGAGTATTGTTAAACCAAAAATCTTAAGATCAAAGAAAATCAATTCTGCAGGTGTCTATAAGGTCTGTCCCCTTGCAGTCCTTATCATTCCTTCATGAAGAATTAGACTTTAGTTATGTAGAAGCTCGTATACAATTAGCCCTAATGCTTTTGTGATTATCAGTGTAAGGCAATACGCATGCTACTCTTAAAAGAGACATAATAGAGGATTGTCTTGCATGTGACCTGGGCTACAAGATTACCTAGTTTAGGCACATAAATCAGAACTCTGACGCCATCAGGAGACCTGACTTGTATAAGTTGCCACCAAAGAGAACATACCAAGGATTAGAACGATGTATAGGGCATATACTTTCGTGGAGAGGCCGAAGAACTAAAATAAACAATATTACGTGAATATGTCATCTCACAAACCACAACAGATATAGAGCCCTATTTTCCCCGGTCAAAACTCATGAGAAAAATGTTTGACCAAATTGGGCCTGGGTACCATTAGAAGCTACCTTGGCTTCCCTTTGGGTCAATTTGACTGATCGATGATACTTGTGTGCATCATCAATGAATATTTACACACACTGTGACAGTTTGGTGTTTTTTTTAACAATTAATTTTATATATTACTTTTTAATACCTATTCTTAAAACATATGGGGCCTCATTAATAAAAAATGACGCATTGCTGCGAGAAAACAGCGATGAGTCACTTTTCATTGCGCCCTCCTTGCGACCCCAATGATGCGTCATATTTACAATATGACGCATCATTGCGCAAGGAGTTACAGATACGTCAGTATTTCTGACGTATCTGTAAGCGCAAAAGTGACGCATTGCTGGAGTGTGTCACAAAAGTGACGCAACTCCAGCAATGCGTCCTTTCACATGGGGAAAGGGCTTGCGTCAGTCTTACGCCTGCTGTGAGGCAGGTGCAAGATTTTGACGCAACAGCGTCCTAAAAGTGTCGCAGTGAAATCTCATAGATTTCACTGCATCACTATTTCGAGGCTTTTTGCAGGGGAACGCCCCCTCTGCATACATTATACCTGACGCAGGTATAATGTAGCGCAGGGGTTTACAAAGTGACGCATCTTTGTAAATAGTGCGCAACAGGAGGCATGTTTTACGCTGCCGATGCGGCACAAAAAGTGACGCATCGGAAGCCCAAAACTGACGCAAGGCCTCATAAATGGGGCCCATGGTTTTACTAAGTATAACCCCGCTCCAAATTTCTTATGGACATTGTGTAATCCAATTGTTTGTAAACATGTTTGCTGTGCACTGCCGAAAATCCATGCTTTTTTAATCGAAGAAGATTAGGAGTGATGTGGATAATATTAGTAAATTGTGATATTTGCATTTCTTTTTTCTTAATTGTTCTTTTATTTTTATTTATTAATAATCGAAAAAATATATGAATGAAATGAGTTCTGTCTAAGCTTAGAGCATAACGCTATCCTCAGTGTCTTTAATAAAATGTAAGACCTCTCGTCATGCTCACGAGAATCGTCATTCTACAAAGTGCTCAATGAGGCTCAAACAATCTTGCCATATTATCCAGGTGCCTGTTAGCATTTCTACATAAGGAGGGTGCAACAACATTATAAAAAGTAAAACTTTCCTTAAAGCTGCATTTTCGAACTTAGTACACATAGCTCTCCATGGAAGCTGTACAATCAAAAGACAAAGTAGCTTTCCATAATGAACCTTTATAAAGCTAAAAACACTAATCGAAAAAGTAAATAGGTCTGTTAGTAACATAATTACCCCAATCATTAACTGGCAATCCTTAAAATCTTCGGGGATTCGGTTTGATAGGAAAACCCATATCCGCCACAAAAAAAACATTAAAACGTGAACATTTAAAGCATTTCCACTTCAATTGCAAAGCTCCGAAATGATTTCCCATTGATTTCACTCTTTTCAATAGAATCATTCCGAAGTGAGTGTAAATACAGATTTTCAAAAAGGGTAGCCAGGGAATTTCTAACACAAAAACCGCTGCATTAAGTGCATGTTAATTTTCAGTGAATGCTACTGGAATTCCTATTATTCGCTATCAAACAATACCATGGTTCTTTACCTTAAGCGACCCTGAAAACTGTTTAAGACACAGACGTTCAGACCACTTTATTTGTTATTATTATATATGGGGGGCATATTCTCAAGAACGTGTGATAGCAATTGCTAAAGTAACTTAATGCAACTTCCAACTTCGCAGTCTATCGTGGGAAAACTATGCCGTGTTAACGAAGCATTCTCAACACGGCGGCCCCATGCGATAGTCTGCAGATAACAACACAACTGTGTCAAAATCAATGCCACGCCACAAAAATGCGAAACGCGAACGCAAAAAAAGCTGCGATGAGGCCTATCACAATACCAAAATCAGCGAAAACTAGCTACAGGCCTGCAATTCACAGGCGTCAGGCGGGAAAAATCACCATAAGTTGGAAACAAACTGACAAACAAATGCCAAACAACAGTGAAGCACAATGGATATTACCGGAGCAAGTACGGAGGAAAACCAGAACCCCATAAGCCCGCCGAAGGACCTGCCTGGGACCTCGGCTCAGGGAAGGCCAAGGAGAAGAAGAGTAGGAAGAAGCGGTTCAGTCCGCAGGAAAACAGGATCCTGATAACGGAGGTGGTAGAAGAGCATTAACAACTGTTCGCCACCTCCACTGTGTCATTGGCATCCAAAAATGGACTATGGCAGTCCATCGTGGACAAGGTGAATGCAGTGGGAGTGCTGAAGAGGACAATGAAAGAGGTCAAGAGGAGCTGGAATGACGTCAAGCACAAAACCAAGCTGAATCTCGCCAACAACCGAAAGAGAGCAATGCAGACTGGAGGTGGGAGTCCTGCGCCACAGGAGGAGCTGGACGAGATGGAGGAAATAGTGTCCACAGTCTTCAGTGGGGCGACGGTGGCTTGAGTCGGGGGACTGGACACTGCTCAACATGACCGGACACAGCAGCAGCAGGGTGAGTAACAACCAGGGACTGGGGGTACGGGAGAAATGGGCACAATGGCACAAATGCAAAATTGAGCTGAGTACATCTGGGGCAAATCATGCCCCAGCCACCAAATCCCACCAAGAGACTAATGTACCCAAGTATGCAACAATTCAGCACTGTATAAGCACGGTAGTCAAAGGCACACCACATGAAAGGGATATGGGGCAGGAAAATCAGAGCTGCAGGAGCGACTTTCCCAAAATGCAGCACACACACATCAAATGATGAGCACATCAACACTGACAACAATGTGGCACAAACCGCAACACCTCCACAACAGAACACAGGTGCAACTGGTGCCGACTGGGTGTAGACACTGGACAATCATAATTGGCATCGCAGTGAAATGTGAGTTGTGAGTTGTGAGTACAAACACACACACGTCTGTTGTCGAAATGTCCAGTGTCCCCAATCAAATAGGCAGCTCCTCCCAAACAGGCACAATGTACACAGTCATGCAGTCTGTATGTAAACATGGACAATGCGACAACATACATGTGAACACAATGTTAAACTGCATCTCCCCTTCACATTGCAGACGGAGAATCAACACCTCCTGCAGAGCAGCCCAACCCTCTCTTCTCTGATGATGAAGAGGACCACCAGAGCTTCGACTCCAAGAGTTCATTGACAGCCTCTGTAGCCCACCTCCAGGAGCAGGGCAGCCCAGCTGCAACGAGGAAACTCCACCCCCTGCACAGACCACACAGCAGGCAGCACCCACCACCATAGCTGCCTCCCAGGACCCCCAAAAAGAACATATGGGCTTCCAACACCGTGTGTTGGGAAGTCTTTTTTAAACAATTGTTTCAATTTGCTTTTAAAATCGCATGTAAGTTATATTGCAGATGGTTTTAAGTAACTGTGCAATACAAAATAAAATAAATACGAATACAGAATACAGGATGCCAGTAGCAGCTGGCTGAACAGGTGTGGGTGAGCTTCAACCGCATGGCAGACAAACTAGATGCCATACGTGGGTGTCTAAGTCCCATCAGGGACCACTCACAGTCCCTAACGGACACCCACAGTCCGCTCCATGCTCTCCAATGGACCATGGCTGACATTGCTGGAGCCCTGACTCAGAGAATTGAACAACTGTCCAGTCAGAGTGGCTCTAGCGATGTCATCCGGGAGTTGGGACACATGCAGAGGTTAATGGAGACCATGGAGCAGGCCAATGTGGAAAGAGCGGCTGCCATGGCTGCACACCAGCGGGTGGTAGCTGGGTTTCTCAATGACCTCAAAACCATCCTCATGGCATTGCTGCCACAAGGCCTGGCGCTGATGCATGTTGCTGCTACCACTACATCCACATCTCCGCCCCCATAAGTGTAAGTGCCACACAGTGCAGCAGACATTCCACCTCTGGCCCCTGAGGTTTCACTGCCACACAGTGCTGGAGAAAGGCCAGCACCACCCACACGTGAGGCACATGGAACAGCAGAGGATCAAGTTGTGTCGTATCTATGGTCTTACAAGTGTGGTAGTATGGATGAATGTAGGGTCAGTGAATCCCTCTTACATCCATGTGGCTCATGTCATTGAACTTGGGTCACAGGGTGACCCATTGCCGAATGTTGTCCGAGTAGCGTCGACACAACAACAGAGAAACCCGCATTTGTTACTTCCTTGTCCAGCCCCATACGGAACAACGCCCAGAGCCCTGGGGTCATTTTTCAAACCCTAACGCTGGACTGGCATACGGCAGGCCAGCCAACTACGCTTACGCACACAAGGGGGGACGACAGCGCTACATGTGCCAGGACTTCCCTGTAGTGATCAGCTGAACACAGATCTAGTTGTCAGCATGCCACAGCCACTCCCTCATGGCTGGTTTACACCCACAAACAAATCAGTGGGAGAGCAAGGGTATGTAGGGCGCGTCCTGTCCCCAGAAGCAATATGTTGAAAACAATGTGGACTGACCCACTATGTGTATGCGATTTTCTTAGTCACTGTTTTTGTGGCCTGGATATTGGACCCATTAGGTGTTATTAAAAGACCCCTCAAACACCAACCTGGTTGGTGTCATGCTTCGTCATAGGGGTCCCAACCAGGCGGCCGAATGCCACCTGGTTGTGCTTCGACGCCTGACTACAGAGGAGCGGATGTTGGTGCAACAGTGTGATGTGGGTGAAAGTGAAGGATAAAAAATACCTCTGGGAGTCCTTGCCTATCTTTTTTAATATTGGCGGCCCCAGGCATTGGTAAAAGTATGTGTGATGCAACTACTAGAGGAGTAATTTTCCTATGAGTTGGCTTATGTGTGGCAGTCTACATGTTTCAGCCCGCTCTTGGTGTTTAACGGGGCTTTCTTAAGGACCAGTGGTGAAAAGTGAGTGGCAAAAAGAGGTAATTGCCAGGTGAAAAAACTGTGTTTTTCCTACACGCTCGCTAAGGTGTGTGGTCAATAAAAGAAGAGTGTCGACGTACTTATGGACACTTTTGAGTAGCAAAAAAAGTTAATGTAGGGAAGAAAGAGACAGTACACAACATGTATGGTTTAGCAACATAAAATGCAATCTTTTATTATTTAGCGGTGTCATGCAGTAGTCTTCTTACCGGCCGTTCAGGTGACTAAGATTTGGCTCAGGCGGAGTGGCATGCATGAAATACTGTGTAGCATGCCTTGGCCGAGAAGCTAGCAGCGATACAGTTATGGAACACTGAGGTGCTGCAGTCGAAATGTGCTGAATTAAGCCCGTAGTGCGCTAGTGAGTGCACTCAGTTGTGTAGCACTGAGGCATGCTAAGGGGCCAATGGGGAGGAAACCCAGCGGTCCATGGCATGCTGCCTGCAAATTGCTGAAAGCATGCAGTTTTTAGGCTATTGGTTGTTGCCGTGAGGCTACCGCTATGGGTGTGCGGTACATAATAGTGCTACCAAGAAATAAAATGTTGTGAATAAAATTAAAGAAAGTAAGGTTTAAAAATGCACCAATATTTACAATGCTACAGGGATGTAGAGCCGTATACGGGGATCGGGGAGGAGGCACTGGGTATGCCCAGTCTGAAAATAAAACAAGAGCGCTGCCGTCAGCTGTTATCGTGTGGTCAGTACGCGCATGAAGCTGCGTCTGAAAAGCCCCGAGGCCTTACTTGGGTTTGTAGTGTCCTCCGTTATGAACCTGATTCTGGTCCCTCGGTGTCCCGGCTTTTCATGGTGCGCCGGAGACTGCCGGTTAAGTAGTGTGTTAGGCGTTCCGGGGGCGGGCGCCGAGTCATTTCCGGGTCTGCGGCGAATCAGCTGGACCGGTGACTGGCGCATGCGC
This sequence comes from Lissotriton helveticus, assembly GCF_964261635.1. NCBI lineage: Eukaryota > Metazoa > Chordata > Amphibia > Caudata > Salamandridae > Lissotriton > Lissotriton helveticus. The sequence continues at coordinate 1,052,036,488 of NC_136070.1, forward strand.
GAGCATGCGCAGATGCTTAGTGGTTCTGAGTGGGGGACGGCGGCCATCTTAGAGAGGTGTGCTCCGCCTGGGGGGCAAGGCTAGGGAATAATGTAAAGCGCTATACGTGGCAGTGGATATGGGTGATGTGAAACTGGTTGATTCTCTTCCGTTGGGAGCATGGATATATTCTCCTATCTAGGAGTAATTAAAGACTGGTTGATTGTCTGGCAATCCTGTAACTCCCACGCGCCCAGACTGGGGGACACCCCCGTGTACAACTTACCATACACGGACGACGTAGTCCTGCTAAGCCATAAGGTAGTTGACTTGCAACATCTTCTTAATGGTCTGCAGGTCTATGCAGAAGAAAACAGCCTGAAAATAAATGCAAACAAAACCAGGACAATGACAATCAACAGCAAACAGAAAAAGAGCTACCTATGACACCTGGGAGGCATACATATTGAATCGGCGGAGTCTATAAGTATATGGGTGTCTACTTTGACAAGGAAGGATCATTTACCCGCCAACAAGAAAAGATCAAAAGGAAAGCGATGATCCTTGACATAACCATGAAAAGTTTATCTGCCAAACTTCTGGATCCCACGCTGAGCCCTTTTCTATCAGTAACACGGGCCACACTTCTACCTACAATCACCTATGGTAGCGAAGCTCTGCAAGGAAGAGATACCGATCTTTTGGATAAAACACTTTTAAAAGCATACAGAATTATGTTTAGCCTACTGAACTACTCCTTACCGGCGCAACTTAGGCTGGAGTTTGGCCCGTTAAAGCAAACCTGGGCTAGATATGGAGCATATATTACCTGTTGGAATAAAATCAGAACATCAACCCCCAATTCACTAAACCACCTCCTGTGGCAAGATCTCCAACAGAGGGAGAAGTCACCCGCAAGATCGTATCCTCAGGAGGCACTGGCAAGTACAGGTTTATTGCCCCTTTGGAATGAACAGTGCCATCACTTAACTATAAAGAAACTAGTCTGGAAGTTGTTAAAAAAACAGTCACTGGTGGAGGATAAAGCTACTTTTTCATCCAGAATACACGCCTGGATGACGCTGAATTCGTACAAGACTCTAGCCCCGCAACAATATTTTAACGTGGGCTACCCAAAAGCACAGAAATTAAAATTCCTAAAGCTACGCCTTGGAGTGATACCATGTGCGCAGTATCTTCCACCATGGAAAGGGGCTCAGTCTTTTACAGTGTAGTGTAGTTCCTATATTCCCAATAGGCTGTGCGCATTGGAATAATATATCCTGCAGCTTAGACATAGGACTTAAGTCGACTAGGTCTCTGCCAAATATATAAGACTTAATTGTGAGTGCCAGCTAGCTCAGAGGTCACTAGAAACTTTCTCGAAAGTACAAGAAGGGATTAGTCTCTGACAACCATATAACATGACAACTTTGTTTCCCCAGAATGAAACGTATCTCTAGAGTCGCGGAAACAATAGACGGCTATTTCACTCAGTCATATGTGCATTCTTCGTTTCACCAGAGTTGCTCAGAAATAGAGAGATGGGCGTTTTCAATAAAAGTATTTATTGAACAGTCTTATTTCTTAAGCATAAGAAATGCACTGCTACAATTGAAATGCTAGTTAAGAAGTACAATGCTTATAAAACGAATAGTATTATAAAATAGTACTGTAAAAGCATGATATGGTTTCTAAGCCATAAACATAGACTACTTAAAATGCATAAAATACATACAGTGATAAAATAGTGGCTAAAAGTACTCAACTGGTGCTTCTAAAATACGCCTACCCCGGTGTACCTAACCAAAGTCTAGTACGAGGAAGGAGTAAGTGTGGTGTAGCTTAAGTCTAGTAATTTTCTGCCAACAATCTGTTCCAAGAATTCTCTAAGGGTCTAATCAGCTCCGTACCTTGGTTTTAGAATGATAGAGCTCTTGTATCTCTCTCTCAGGACTCGATCTCCCAGCAACCCGCAAGGGCAGCCTGGAAACACCGGAGCTGGATTTCTCGGCAAGAGAAAAGACAGCGTCTTCTCAGTGTGTCAGTTGGAGGGTCGGCTTCCTTCGGCACTTGCAGCAGCAGGGCGTCGGGCAAGTAGTTAGTCGATCTGCTCCTAAACCACTGTGAGTTTGACTGGGCAAATGTAGGCATATTTATACTTTGAAGGTGCTGAGTTTGACGTAAGATTGGACATAATATCGTCACTAGTGCCTCAGTTCCTTGAAAACTCCAGGAGTTCTTGGATAAATTAATATTCAAGCAGGGGGAAGTCCCTGACTGCTGAAGGCGGGTTTTTCCAAGAAATCGTTATGGATTCTCGGAGTTTAGTGGAAGTAGCCATGCCGTATTTAGGCTGCATAGGCTAAGACTAAATAAGGTAATGATTCCTATGCCTATATAAGGATTGGGTGAATTATACCTGTATATGGGCATGAATCGGGAAAATTACACTAGGGTCCTAGATTCCTATATAACACCCACTACACGATTATTAAGTTCAATAATACCTAAGCACTGAACATATCTGAAGCAAAATGTTCACAATCCCACCCCAAAATACAAAAATGCATTTGAATAGACTTGTTCACATGAAATGAGTATATACCGTATGCAAAAGTTATAGGCGTCATCTGAAATCAAGCATAAATCATGAGCATATATTCTCTCAATAAATAAAACGAAAGTACATTTATCAATTGATACCTGAAATATGTCCCATAGCATACGTTTTTAACTGTGTTTGTTTTGGAGGTTGAAGCCAAATATTGTCATTTTAGGAAGTTCAAACACGAAATTTTGTTCTCTAAGAATTGTTATACTTTAAGCAGATAATGCTGTGCCAAAAGTTCTATTTTAGGAAAAAAGTTCAATTGGTAGAAGGGTATGTTTTGCAAAGTGAAGGAAGAATTTCAAAGTTCAAGGAACGCTGTGTGCATGAATCAAAAGCTAATCTCGGTGTCAGGAGAAAACCTCAGATCGTCTAGGCTGGCAATGAAACTATTCACCATTGTGGGAGAGGTGTGGCGCCGTGGCCAGGGCGACTGACGCTGGAATCTGGGGATCAGGGTTCGATCCCCGGCTCCGGCGGCAGGTTAGCCCAGCACAATGCGACTCGGGGCAATAGCTTGCTTAATCTTCCCGACGGCCCCCCAGCACCTAGAGACCCTAACGGGTGATTGTGCGCTATACAAATGTGGATTATTATTAGGTGAAAGTGGAACCACTTCCGTTAGCAGGTTGAATGTGCATAGATAGGGATCATCGCCGTCAGCGTTTGATGCATTAGCAATGTCCACAGCAGGTAGTACCTGTGTGCCTGTAGTTTCTCGTTTCTCACCCTCGGTTAGACATGCCGGTGAGACCTCAATAAATGCCGTCATCAGAATTGGCAGCCTTTGGGGGCAACACGATGCATGAGTCGTTACAGGACCTAGCAACGTGTCCACATCCGTGGGCAGGACTGATGAAAGTGTAAGACAGATGTCCAACACGCATTCTACTCTGCAAAGTAGGTATCGTAGAACAGGTAAGATGCAATCTTGCCATAGTGGTCTGAATGAAAGGAACCAAGTCGCATTCAGATCTCTTAAACGAGCCAAGCCAAGAATCTGGGTAATGCGCTCACGATATCTCATGGCAAGGAGCGTTCCTTCCATGGTCATCTGGATATCGCTGGTTGCTGGACTTGCCATATCGGAGCAGTAGAAACAAAAATAGAATTCCTGCTACCAGTCCTAAAATGAGTGGTAGTCCGCCGAACACAGAGTGCACGAAATTTGGAAAAATGCCTAGGACTGCTTCAAACGGTGGTAACTGTCCAGAAAAAAGTGTCTTAAATACATGTGCGATGCCGCAGGTATCAGACATGTTTAAGATTTGACCTAACATTTCTGTTAAATGTACGGGGCAATTTGTTGATAATAATGCATGTATCTCTGCAGAAGTCCTTGCTACTTGCAGATCATACGTTTCTCTAGATGAGGTCAGTGGCAAATTTTTTTGTAAAAAAATGACTTTCATTCTGCTTAAAGTATCAATTCGTATAGAAGAGATATTCAGTGAAGGCCATAAAGCCGTCTCCCTTCCTGTCTCACTTTTTGGATACAATACTTGCATACAACAAGTGACCGTGGATGACACAGTTACGAGATAACTTTTTCCTGGCAACATGCCACAACAGCTGTGATCATTGAGCATAACATAGCTGCCATTGGATAGCTGCCTGAAATTCGGTACTATCGCTGTGGAGGGTGAACCGTGCAGGTGGCAAGAGAGGTTATTTGCAGAACCGTCGCAGGCTCCGTGCAAATTAATACACTGGCACAAAAGTGTACCACTCAGTGAGTTTTTACAATTCTTACCACTAAGGAATACTTCATGTCCCCCATTCCAACATTTGTGTGTGTATGGTAAAACCCAGGTTGACTTAATGTATTCTTTTCCCAAACTTTCATACAGGCCCACTGGTATATGCTCCAGACAATACTGAAATAGGAAAGAGTCATTGGTATCGTAATGGTGCCATGAATTATCCATTCTATGACAGGTTTCTCAGAAACTGTTAATTGTAATCTTTCGAGTTTTTCAATGCTCAGCACCGTATAGTCTGCTCCTCTTTGTGCCAATGAGATTTGTTTATCTGTAAGGTTAAATACAGCAAACAATGACGTGGTATTGATTAGATGCCATGGCACATAGCCTGAACGCAGATTTTGCAACGTCCAGCCTAGCACCATGATAGAACTAAATTGAGACTGGCCATGTTGTAACATTAACAAGTCTTGTTCTATGATGTCAATGGCAGATGAAACAATGCTGTCCAAAGAATAAATTCTGGAGGACAGAGTCGTTAACCCATTGTCCACTACAGAGAGGCTTTTTTCTAAATTAATACAATCAATTTCTCGTATTCTTTCTGCAGTTTCCATTTGCGTCACTTTCCATATTTCATTGTATGCCGCGTATATTCCGGCGTATATGAAACGTTTTTGCCGTGGTTTGAGAGGCCCCATTAAGAAATCTCGCAAATCATTGCTTTCTTTAAGTAAAGATAAGTGTTGTTTAATTTCTGGAAGTGTAGATTTCTGAAGCCACTCAAGGCACAGCTTCCCTACACTGTAAGTGGTTACTATCCCTGGATGTTGTCTCTGGGAATATCTTGGATCTGGCCTATTCACCGTGAACCCTTGGGTCTGGTTCAGGAATCTATCTTGACAGTTATTAGTGTCTGCCAGATTAACCATTTTTTCCAATCAGGATTAGTTTTGTTCTGTTTAATCATTTAGGGTACGTCTACCTCCTCATCTGAAGTGCTATTAATGTCAATTGTGGGTTTAGGTATAGACGGTTTGTTTAAATCTTTAATCTTAGCCAGGCCAAGACAAGACGTCTGTTGAACAATGTCATTTAAAAACATATTTTGTTCTGGGATGATGCAGGCTATAAATAAGGCTTCTATACCTTGTACCTGGCAATCTTTAGTGTCCCAGACGATTTTCGTCTCAATGTTGTCTTTCCAAAAGGTAAAACTTAATGCAGACAATTGAGCATAAAAGTTTGCAGAATACATTTGTTTAGTATTGGTCAACATTGTTTTCATTCCTGTCTTATTTAGATTTTTAAAATAAAACGTTTCTGGATTGGTAACATTAAACCCTGAGAAGTACGAAAACTTTTCTTGATATGTTTTATAGCTGCATTTCGGCGGAGTAGGACAATGTTCCCATTGATTGTAATGAAACACATTTCTAGGGCTTGCAGATTTATGCAAATAAGAGTGACCATAATGATTAAAACAATACACTTGTTCATAATCTGATGACCCTTCTAAGTAGTCATGTTCTGTAAATTTAGCTGAAATTTCTAAATCTTTCATCATGTTGTTGACAGTCTCAAAGTCCAAATCATCAGAAAATGTACTGGGTGCGACAAAGAAACCTTAAACTAATGTGAAATCTTCAATAATTCCACCGGACCACAGATGTCATAATCAGTTTTGTCCCATGCTATACCCCCAGGTATAGGAACGGCTGTGATGTTCACTGCTGACAGGCCTCTTCTTTCACGATGAGACGATTTGTAAGGTTTCAGGACCAAGTTGATTTTCTCACCTGCTGTGTCCATAGTAATATATCTGCCATCAATCATCCTTCCCAAGCTAAACACTAGTACGAGCCAGAGTAGGAGGAAAAATATACCTAATCCAATCCAAAATTCAACCCATGGTGAAACCAGAAATGTTTTTTCCAGTAGACGAAGGAGTACTGTTACTTTTTCCTTGAAGTTATTCTTTGCTGGCTTATCCTCAGGATTACTGGGATCCTCAGAAAAGTTATCGAAGTTGATAAAGTAGCCAGAAGCAGTTCTGTCAATTGTTGGGATTGCATCAGGATTACTTGAAATCACTGGAGCTGTTTCTTGTTTCGCCATGTTTGTATAGTCAGATGTCACATCATTGTAGACAGGCATGTCAGACAAACTGTTATTTGGGTTTCCAGAGGTACAAGTGCCATGGCTTTGTTGCGTAGTCCTTCTTTTCTTACTGCATGTTTATCAAAAGTGATAAGTCTTTCAGTTTGAACCTCTTGGATTGTAGCAAGAATTGGTCGTCTGCTACTTCTCGGGAGTCCACTGGCCCTACTACTAATTATCGGCCACATGTTGTGGTTTGACCAGGTCGATGGATACAACTCTGTTCTCCCTTTTACCAGCAAGGGGCGGTAGTAAAACTGATCTTGTTCCATGGATGGTCAAGATAGGTACTGCTTTTCTGTAAGAAGGCCCAAATTCCTTCTTTACCGCGATTTTCTCCCTGACCAGATCCCCAATCTTTGGAATCCAGACAGGCCTTGCTGGGACAGGTGTTTTTTCTTCAGTGGGCCTTTGCTTCTGTATTGTATTACTCAGACTTCTTCTTGTTTCATTTAAGTCCTGTAAAACAGTCAAACGATATTTGACATCAAAGGGTTTTTGTTCCACCACTGAAGTCTGACAATCGAGGTCTTCGATTATTATTCTAGTACCAAACATTAGTTCATACGGAGTGACTCCACCCAGAGAATTTCTTGGCAGATTGTTAAGACTACGTTGAACACTTATTAGATGTTTGACCCACCCATCACTCGAACCTAATACCTTAGCTCTTATGGATTGCTTTATGTCACATTTTTTTCTTTCCACTACCGCATTACCCTCAGGATGGAAGGGACTAGAATACCGCAATGCAACGCCCAAGCTAGCCATGGCCTCCTTGTAAGCTCGAGAGCTTAACGCAGGACCCTGGTCAGAATGTAGCGTGCCAATTGCATATGTGCCGATAAAGACTCGCAAATCCTTCATAACAGTTCTGGCGTCAGCCGAGCGCTGGGGCCACATCCAAATAAATCTTGTGCAGGAATCCACTGCGACCATGATATATTTATAGTTACCATCCCTTTGTAAGGGACCACAGTGGTCCAGATAAACACACGCTAGCGGTTTATCTGAAATCAGGAGGGGCGTCTGTGCAGGACGTTTCACTGTTGACACTTTTATTTTCTGGCAGATTTCACATTCTAGAACATAGTTTCTAGTTTGTTTTCTCATGCGCAGCCACCAATATCTCTGTTTTAATAATGATACTGTGACGGAAATGCCTGCGTGTGCAGATGCCAGTCCTTCATGTGCCGCTAAGATCAGTCCTAACCTGTGTTCCATGTTTGGAATTGCCCTATCCCTCACTCCAGGGATTTGAGCAAAAGGAACATTATTCGCATCAGTTATATATGAGTACTTTATTGGAAAGCCTTTCGGGAGTGTCTTACCACTGTCTTTAACTGAAGCAGTTACAGCTTGCATTATGTCGCTATCTATTTTTGTTTTTGACCGAGTAATCGCAGCTATGGAAGCCGTTTGTACAGCTGCCTTCGCGGCTTCATCAGCCAATGGATTCCCTGCAATGTGAACGCCATCACGTTGATGACTCAGCGTATGTATCACGTGAGTTTTTTGTAGTTCTTTCTGTAATAGAACTATTTATTCCCAAAGCATTTTATGCTTTATTGTGCCACCTTTTGCATCTTTGAAACCGTTTTGATTTTTGAATCCAGTTCTGCAGGTATTCATTGTGAGATTTGACGCAGAAGGCAAATCTCTATGAGTGTGGGGAATTCGCGATCAGTATTTTCAAGCGCCATCTTGAAAGCCTGTAGTTCAGCTCGCTTAGCTGTACAGTCTCCGAGTGATTGAGTTTTAGTGACCATAGGTCTGAATTTGCCTTCACGCCAGCGACCTTTAACAATCGCCCACGCAGCACTATAGGCTTGTTTACCCCCAATTGCGGGTTGTGCTGATCCGTCAGTATAGATTATACAGCCGTAATGTTCTAGAGGTAGAATTTCGGTCGGCAGAGGACATTCTTATTCGTATTGTAGGAATTCTTGTGTCTTCAAGTAGGGGTGAAAAACGTATTCAACGTCTGTTGCAGCAAGATAATTAACCCATTGATTCCATCTTGGATGTAAAGCTTTAGCATTTGGAATGCTCGCTTTCGTCAATGCCTCTAAGGCAGGTACAGGTGTAACGATCATTATGCGTTTACCATGCGCGAGAGCTCTCTCTTTTGCTACTGCAATTTGAACCGCTGTCAGAATTGTTTCTGTTGAAGTGAATTTCATTTCAGCTTGTGTGTACAAGTGTGATTTGTATGCAATTGGTACCTTTTCACCTTCATTAAAGGTCAGGTATGTGAATCCGCATTCCCCTGGGATGACACGGATCACGAGATTGTGCGCATTGTCGCGTTTATCTAATTGTGTTTTTGCTAACATGTCTGTTTGTACTGAGCGCAAAATTTCTGTATGTTTCTGAGTCCAATCTGTTGGTTTGAAGTCAGGTTTGATTAGTTCGTAGAGAGGTTTAACCCTTTCTGCATAATTTAGAACATAAGTTCTTCCAAAATTTAGGAAACCTAGAATTGACTGTAAGTTTTTCAGCGTCTTTGGAGGTTGGAGCAGCGCACATTTCTCAAGAAAGTTTGCTGCCAGGCTTTTGCATTCACTTGACAACTCGTATCCTAAGAATAGGACGTTGAGGTGGGCAATTCGTGATTTCTCTAAAATTTTATTTGTACCCTTCAGAAGCAAACCCAAGTATTATGGTATTCACTCTTCTCAAGTGCACGTCCAAATCATCATCTGTAAGATATATGTCATCGACATAAGATAATGCTTCATCATCGTACATTTGTAGTAGTTCTGTTACTCTGGCTGAAAATAACCCTGGACTATTCTTGAATCCCTGGGGGAGACGGCAAAATTGTCGCCGTGTCCCCAAGATTGAGAAAGCGGTCAAGTGCCTACTTTCCGGTGCAATGTTTTGACAGAAAAACCCATTTGAAATGTCTACTGTGGTTTTATATTTTTGGCGCACGATGTTATTCATCAGTGCTGCACTATGTGAATTTTGTACTGCAAAAGTTTTGCAACATGAGTTTAGGTGTCTGTAATCCAAAACTAGACAATATGAATTGTCTGGCTTGGAGACAGGAAACAAAGGATTGTTCATAGATGAGATGCATGTTTCAATCACCCCTTGAAATTCAAGTTGATCTAAGATCTCCCTGACTTGTTTTTTAGCTTCTTGCTTGACTGGATACTGCCTCTGAGCAGTAGGTTGATTTTTTTAACTGGATTTTGTCGTGAGGAGAATTCTCATCCCATCCTACGTGATTTTTATATAATGCTGGAGCCTGAGCTACTGCCCATTTCCTGGCATATGTATATTTTCTATGAATTGGAATGTGATTTGAGAAGGCTGGCATAATTATCTCTTCACCGTGTGGGCACTCCCTAACAACTGCAGGTGGCCAGTCTCTTTCAGCTAGATGTCATAACCCTTGGAAAGCTTGTCCCAAAAGAGAGCTTTTATTTTTCTAGTTATGTCCCCCTCCATCCGGAGTGTTACTTCATATAACTTGTGGGGTACACTAACCCTGGTGTCGGCAGTTTCAACCTGAATGCATTCATTCAAGTCCACTGTCTCCAGATGATCCTTCAGGATCTTGCGAACTATGGTTACTTGTGCTGCGCTGTCTAGCATTGTCTGAGCCCATTCCCCGTTCTTGAGTTGTGTCCTCAGAATCCTCAGCATGTCTGATCTTTACACCTGCTACCTTCTTCTTGGTGAATTGAGTTTTCTTATTTTTTGGAACGTGCTGTTCGTCTTTGGACTTCACGCGTTCTTCTTTCTGTTCTGACCGTCTTCTTCTTTCTGATTTCTGTGGTGGAGTCTGAAAGGTATGAGAGGAATGTGTATCATTATCTTGATATCTATCAGGTTTTCTTAAATTATCCCTATTTCTGAGGTTGTACCTCTTTTCAGAGGGCTCCCGTTGGGGAGACCTACCTCCTTGTTGGGGAGATCTTCCTCTCGACTGGGAATGCTTCTCTCTAAGAAGCAGTTGTTTAGTGTTCTCCCACTTCTTTTTAGGAGTAGTGAGATTATTTTTAATATAAGTTTTTCCAGGATTCTCGGTTAGTTGTGTTTTTAGTGGTTTCCCACCCAAACTATCTCTACCTAGTGCTTCATAGGATTTTTCAATAATTCTGGCAAGCTCATATGGTTGCTCAGTAATATCTGTTTCTTTTAGTTTCTGGCGGATTGCCACTGATGCTGCTTCACCTTTAATGTTGGCTAATTGTATAGCCGAGACCTGTTTGAAATCTTTCAGTAATTTCATACCTAGATTTAAAGCCGGCTCTGGACCGTATTCATTTTGAATCTGTCTTAGAACGTCTGGTATTACCGCCATGGACGGAACACCATGTTTTTTAGTGTAGATTGAAGCAAAGACTGGCCCCAAGTGTCACAATCCTCTACGTGTGGTGCAATCCCCATAGGTAAACAGATTGTCAGAATCCTGTGTTTCTCATGAGGCGTACTATCAGGAAATACTGCCTCTATTTGAGTGATGTTTTGTGCTAACCAAAACGGAATTTGTTCTCATTTTGCTGGTAGTTTACCAATGACTGACTGTATAGTCTGTGGTGTGATTTTGTTTGTGTTCCCGTGGTGAGCGGTGTGCTGTGGAATTCTTACAGCTGGTTGGACTGTTAATGACCGCATGACATATTAAACCAATTGTCTATGTATTTTAATTAACTGTTTTAGCTGAGCTAACAATCCTACATCTGACATCCTTTCAATGTCTGGATGTGGTGTATAGCTGGCGCGAGCCTGGTAATGTGATTTTGATGTTTTAGGGCGCCTTTAAACCAGAGCTGATGCTCTTGGTAAGTTAATGGAATTTCAACGTCCTCAAAAGGAACGTATTCCGCTGGAGGTTCCTCTGCTTTGTAGTAGTAGAACTCACGTGTTCCCGCATTAGCTGCTGGAATCTGAATCCATGAATAGAATACCTCTGTCTGCCGATACTCATGTGCCTCTATGACCAAGATTACCCTGCCACCTTTTGATGATACTCCATTATTTATGAGTCTGTAAGTTATACTTTTCCTTACATTTACCGGGAGCAGTAAAGCATCCGTGTCATTTTCTAGGATAGCAGCGTCATCTAAAACCGTTTGAGCTGCTGCTGCAGCTCTCTCTATTTCGGTATCACTATCCGACATTTTATTTGGCTGAGATTTTGCAGAAAAAGTTTCAAGAAAACAAAGATTAGGTGCACAATATTTTGGAACACTGTATCCTTCAACGTTGTACAAACCAAAAACTAATACATAGGATTTTTCGTCCTACTCAGTTTTGGCGGATATATATCTTTTCACCCACTCCAGACGTCTTGGAGTTTTTATGGGAGAAAAGGGGTCTGTGTGAAAAGCAGGACTGAGTTACTCTAGTATCTAGCGTTAAATTATCACCTTACCAAACGTTGGGCGCCATGTAGTGTAGTTCCTATATTCCCAATAGGCTCTGCGCATTGGAATAATATATCCTGCAGCTTAGACCTAGGACTTAAGTCGACTAGGTCTCTGCCGAATATATTAGACTTAATTGTGAATGCCAGCTAACTTAGAGGTCACTAGAAACTTTCTCGAAAGTACAAGAAGGGATTAGTCTCTGACAACCATATCACATGACAACTTTGTTTTCCCATAATGAAACGTATCTCTAGAGTCGCGGAAACAATAGACGGCTATTTCACTCAGTCATGTGTGCATGCTTCGTTTCACCAGAGTTGCTCAGAAATAGAGAGACGGGCGTTTTCAATAAAAGTATTTATTGAACAGTCTTATTTCTTAAGCATTAGAAATGCACTGCTACAATTGAAATGCTAGTTAAGAAGTACAGTGCATATAATACAAATAGTATTATAAAATAGTACTGTAAAAGCATGATATGGTTTCTAAGCCATAAACATAGAATACATAAAATGCATAAAATACATACAGTGATAAAATAGTGGCTAAAAGTACTCAACTGGTGCTTTTAAAATACGCCTACCCCGGTGTACCTAACCTAAGTCTAGTACGAGGGAGGAGTAAGTGTGGTGTGGCTTAAGTCTAGTAATTTTCTGACAAGAATCTGTTCCAAGAATTCTCTAAGGGTCTAATCAGCTCCGTTCCTTGGTTTTAGAATGATAGAGGTCTTGTATCTCTCTCTCAGGACTCGATCTCCCAGCATCCTGCAAGGGCAGCCTGGAAACACCGTAGCTGGATTTCTCGGCAAGAGAAAAGACAGCGTCTTCTCAGTGCGTCAGTTGGAGGGTCGGCTACCTTCGGCACTTGCAGCAGCAGGGCGTCAAGTAGTTAGTCGATCTGCTCCTAAACCACTGTGTGTTTGACTGGGCAAATGTAGGCATATTTATACTTTGAAGGTGCCGAGTTTGACGTAAGATTGGACATAATATCGTCACTAGTGCCTCATTTCCTTGAAAACTCCAGGAGTTCTTGGATAAATTAATATTCAAGCCGGGTGAAGTCCCTGACTGCTGAAGGCGGATTTTTCCAAGAAATCGTCGTGGATTCTCGGAGTTTAGTGGAAGTAGCCATGCCGTAGTTGGGCTGCATAGGCTAAGACTAAATAAGGTAATGATTCCTATGCCTATATAAGGATTGGGTGAAATATACCTATATATGGGCATGAATTGGGAAAATTACACTAGGGTCCTAGATTCCTACATAACAACAGTTTGCAGTTTGTGCAAAAACGGCCAGGGCGACATCATCCACACTAAATGCTTGCGTACTGAGATGCTTCAAGAAAGGAGGCAACTGCTAAAAATCCCCTTTAATCAAAGAGGCATTCAGACAAGGAGCCAAGAAGGTTTTGTCTTGCTTCGATCCAGCATCTCCTCAATTGAACACCAGACTAGTCAGATTTCTTGAAACGGCCACCGCAAAAATGCCAAACTGTGAATAAAGCTGTTTTGGGGCAAAGGAGACTTTGGATTATTTACTTTTACAGGGGGAGCAACAATCGCAGTAATGACCGGTCAACTTATACTGGGCTGCTCTCGCATGTTTAAATCTGTATCTTTTAAACTTGAATGCATCAGAAGTGTTTCATTTTAATTATGCTGAAAATGTTATTATTGTGAATTAGTATTTTATACATGGTTCTATTTTACACATACATTGCATTGGTTTTACTTTCAAGTATCTCTGCGAAATAAACAAACTGAAACTGTGCAGTCTAGGAGTTATGTTCTTGGTTTACATGGGTTGATCCATTTGAGCTAACACACCTAGAAACAATTTCCTTTCAGCAGTTTTTATAGCACAAACTTGGCCCAAATGCCTTGGCACCTATTATATGAGCTCGAGAAAATGTAACCCTTTCTTAGGTCTTTCCTAAGATAGCGCATGTAAGAATTTTTGTTTTATATATAGTGGACTTGGAGGCTACCTAATATTTACCATTGGCTGGCTTCATTGTCACTCTCATTTGCTTGCATCTTATTGGTCAGCTGTGGTAGGTTTCCTTCCTCTTCATGTGTTTGTCCCTCCCCTGGAATATTGATGCATTATTTGTGTCCTTTCACTGCTCATTTTATTAGGTGCCACTTTTTTCTTTAAGCTTAAGCACTCTACCTAAGGATGTCTGCTCCGGTGTGCAGTCATAATATCGAGTTTTTTTATTTCGACTGGACAGAATATCGAGTAAAAAATATAGAATGGACACAATATCGACTAGACATAATATAGACAACAAAAATATCGACTAGAAAAAATTAATATCGAATAGAATGGACATAATATCGAATCAAAAATATAGAATGGACATAATATCGACTAGACATAATATAGACAACAAAAATATCGAATTTAAGGTAAGTTAATATTATTTTTTAATTTTTTGTGTAATATAATTCTGTAGCGGGTTGTGGGTTTATAGAGGAATAGGGTGGTAAGTAATTTAATTATAATTAATTAAATATGTTAATTTATTTATTGATATTTATTTAGAATTAATTGTTAATTAATTATTAATAGGTAATTAATTAAAATATAATTGGTAATTAATTATAATAGATTAATAGATAAATATTTTAATTTTAGTAATTTATTTTCTGTAGCGGGTTGTGGGTTTATAGGGGAATAGGGTGGGAAGTAATTTAATTATGAAAAATTAAATATGTTTATTTATTGATATTTATTTAGAATTAATTGATAATTAATTATTAATTGGAAATTAATTAAAATATAATTGGTAATTAATTATAATTGATTAATTGATAAATATGTTAATTTTATTAAATTATTTTCTGTTCTGGGTTTATAGGGGAATAGGGTGGGAAGTAATATAATAATAATTAATTGAATATGTTAATTTATTTATTGTTAATTATTTTGAAATAATTGTTAATTAAATAATAATTGGTAAATAATTAAAATTGGTAAATATTTTAATTGATTAATTGATAAATATGTTAATTTCATTAAACTATTTTCTGTAGCGGGTTGTGGGTTTATAGGGGAATAGGGTGGTAAGTAAATTAATTATAATTAATTAAATATGTCAATTAATGTATTGGTATTTATTTAGAATTAATTGTTAATTAATTTTTAATAGGTAATTAATTAAAATATAATTGATAATTAACATTAATTGATGAATTTTTAAATTGTACATTAATGTATTGTTAATAGGGAATTAATTAGTATTAGAAGGTAATTTTTATAATTAAATAATTTTAATTTGTATTTATAAATAATTATTTAATATATTTTATACAATTGTAATATTTTTATTATTTTGTAATTGGTATTACTATTTATGTTATTTATATTTATATATGAAGTATTTACTTTCCCTACTATTGCAGTCACTGGAGTTGGAATAGTAATTTGTACCCCTACACTATCCAACAATTTCCCTACTGTTGCACTCTCTGGAGTTGGAATAGTAATTTTAACCGATACGCTATCCAACTCTTTCCCTACTGTTGCACTCTCTGGAGTTGGAATAGTAATTTAACCCCAACGCTATCCAACTCTTTCCCTACTGTTGCACTCTCAGGAGTTGGAATAGTAATTTTACCCCTACACTATCCAAGGCTTTCCCTACTGTTGCACTCTCTGGAGTGGGAATAGTAATTTTTACCCCTACGCTATCCAACGCTTTTCCTACTGTTGCACTCTCTGGAGGGGGAATAGTAATTTTTACCCCTACGCTATCCAACGATTTCCCTACTGTTGCACTCTCTGGAGTGGGAATAGTAATTTTTACCCCTACGCTATCCAACGCTTTCCCTACTCTTGCACTCTCTGGAGTGGGAATAGTCATTTTTACCCCTAAGCTATCCAACGCTTTCCTTACTGTTGCACTTGCTGGAGTGGGAATAGTAATTTTTACCCCTACGTTATCCAATGCTTTCCCTACTGTTGCACTCTCTGGAGAGGGAATAGTAATTTTTACCTCTACGCTATCCTACGCTTTCCCTACTGTTGCACTCTCTGGAGTGGGAATAGTAATTTTTACCCCTACGCTATCCACCGTTTTCCCTACTGTTGCACTCTCTGGAGTGGGAATAGTAATTTTTACCCCTACGCTATCCAACGCTTTCACTTCTGTTGCAGTCACTGGAGTCGTTACAGTAAATTTAATCCTCTTGCTATCCTACGGTAAAAATATTGTATAGGTTTTGTTAATAATATGTATATATATATATGTATTAAAAATAAATTATTTTTTTGAAGGTATAATAATTATTTTTTAATGTTATGTTTATTTAAGTATTTTAAATAAGTAAAAAATAATTTTATTTATTATTATATTACTTTTAAATTACTTTTAAGACATTTTAAAAATTCGATATTTTGACAGTCTATATTTTTTACACTCGATATTTTGGAGTCGCTATTTTTGTACTCACCTGTTTGAAGATAGGAAGTCGATATTTTGTAGTCGATATTTTGACCTCGATGTTTTGTCATCTCGATATTGTGACTGTCGATATTCTGTCAGTGATCCATCTGCTCCATCTGGCTCCCTCATTTACTTCTCCCCTCCCCTGCTGTCTGTGTTATTGCTTGCCTCCTCCTGCCCATTGTCTGTGTTGTAGCTTGCCCTCTCCCACCTTCCTTTCACTGTCTATGTCTTTACTTGCTCCCTCCCACTCTCTGTGCTGTTACTTGCCCCCTCCTGCCTTCTTCTAGATGTCTGTGTTGTAGCTTGCCCCTAACTACCGTCCATTCTCTTGTTTACCCCCAACCACTGTCTGTGTTCTTGCTTGCTCCCTCTCTCTTCTATTGCAGTCCATGTTCCCCCATTTACTTGCCATAATAAATAGAAAAGATATGATGCTGCCAACGCTGGCTGCATCATAGCACTTTAAAAAAAAACTTTCAGCCATGCACCCTTCCTTCCATTTTGTCCCAAAATGAGAGAGGTGTTGTTTTTCACCCTTTCTAGAGGCAGCATGCTACACTCACTCACATAGTTGCTCCTGGTACAATGCACACAGCTCAGAAAAATGTGGACTCAGACACTACATTGCCGCACAGAAAAATTAAATAATTAGAGAGAACATTGGTGGTGGCCCCCCTGAGTAGGCTTCACAGACCCCCATGGGTCCCTGGACAGGTTAAAAATTACTGCTGTAGAAGGAGAGAAGCTAACATTGTGGTGTTGGTGGGAAGAGATTGGAGAAGCTGGACAGCTCCTCTTGCCCTCTTTGTCAACTCCCTTACTCCTACCAACAGAAAAAGTGGCACAAGATGTTGGGCAGGGCAAGGGACAAGCTATTCGGCAGTAATAGTGGCCATTAGCTCCTTTGTAGTCCTGTCCACAACTAAAAACTTGTATGGACCTCTGAAGGGTTAGGGGATGCCCCCAAGGTCCTGCTGATATGTATGAGCTGGCACTTGCTGTTAATGATTTTAAACCATAGGGGTCACGTCCATTACGGTGGGCCTGGTAGGACCTACTAAACCGTTATAACATAGAAATTACCTGGCCTCCAATTCACAATACTGGTTGTTTATTCAGCAGATTTGAAATACAACACATTCAGTTATTGTACCTTACTTTAACAATTGTAATCTATTGAAGTCACCTTTCAGCAGCAGTTATACATATTTAATGCATTCAAGGTTACACATTTCATTTTTCAGAACATAACTCTTTTATCAAAGTGCAAACAAATAATGATGAAAACATTAAAACCATGTCAATGCAATAGACCATATCAATGCAATAATTCTTTTGAATAGTTACACCCGTCAGTATAACAAATAATCAGCCTGTCTGTGCTAGGATTATTTACACTTTCTTGTTTTGCAAGGCACGGAAACAGACTCGCTAGGGGGAAGTAAATATTTTGATTCTCTCTAGGGGTATGTTTTGTGTTAGTACACCCTCTCAAGAGTCCCACTCAATACAGCTCGCTCGTAGACGGCAAGGGAAAAAGCCGACGCGTTTCCAATCTCCCTCTGAGTTTTGGGATTATCGTCAGTATAGTTAGGATTGTTTTCCATAGGGAAATCGCAACATTCTATTGGGAATAACTTTGGCGCCGGTTGAGGAATCTTCCTGAAATTTTCCTTAACTTTGCCTCGCGGCGCTCCGCTCCTTCCCTGAAAGTTTGGGGGGGATTCGTCAAGCAGGGGCCGAGATAAAAGGGGGTCCCAAAACATGTTTTCCCCATGTTAATTGCCATAGGGCGGTTGGACTCACATTTAGCCCGAACGGCTGAATGGTTTTCCACCAAACTTGACAAAATTGTAGGGACTGGTAGCCCGATGTGCCTTTGCTATGTCTCAAGATATGTGCTCCAGTGGTTTTTACGAAAATTAACTTTGAAAAAATATATATTGGGCTACATTGGGCTATATATATGTTAGAGCCCAAATGTAGCCCAATGTAGCCTAATGTAGCCCAATGGAGCCCAAAGATGGCCACCAGAGACAAAAAAAACAAATGTAGCCCAAATATCAGCCAGATGTAGCCCAACTATAGCCCAATAACAGAATGTCCCAGAGTGTTCTAAAGAGCAACTAGAGCGCTAACAGTCTTACTTATGACAAAAGTATGGCACACCTGAAGTCATCTTGATTGGAATAAAGTGTTAACACTTAAAACATTTAATTTGCAAAGGAACAAAATGAGGGGGTTCATTTTGCCATAGAAATTATGATTAGTGCTGAAGAAAGAAAACTTGGGCACATTTTGAGTGACTTCTCAAATCCTCTTATATTTCATTAAAAAAATTCTGATATGCAGTCTCCCAAGATGGCCACCAGAGACAAAAGAGCCCAAATGTAGCCCAAATATCAGCCAGATGTAGCCCAACTATAGCCCAATGACAGAATGTCCCAGAGTGTTCTAAAGAACAACTAGAACGCTAACAGTCTTACTTATGACAAACGTATGGCACACCTGAAGTCATCTTGATTGGAATAAAGTGGCAACACTTAATACATTTAATTTGAAAAGGAACAAAATGAGGGGTTTCATTTTGCCATAGAAATTCTATTACCTACTGGCGATAGCCAGTAGGTATATATAGTTAGGATTGTTTTCCATAGGGAAATCGCAACATTCTATTGGGAATAACTTTGGCGCCGGTTGAGGAATCTTCCTGAACTTTTTCCTTAACTTTGCCTCGCGGCGCTCCGCTCCTTCCCTGAAAGTTTGGGGGGGATTCGTTAAGCGGGGGCCGAGATAAAAGGGGGGGTCCAAAAACGTGTTTTCCCCATGTTAATTTCCATAGGGCGGTTGGACTCACTTTTAGCCCGAACGGCTGAATGGTTTTCCACCAAACTTGGCAAAATTGTAGGGACTGGTAGCCCGATGTGCCTTTGCTATGTCTCAAGATATGTGCTCCAGTGGTTTTTACGAAAATTAACTTTGAAAAAATATATATTGGGCTACATTGGGCTATATATATGTTAGAGCCCAAATGTAGCCCAATGTAGCCCAATGTAGCCCAATGTAGCCCAAAGATGGCCACCAGAGACAAAAAAAAACAAATGTAGCCCAAATATCAGCCAGATGTAGCCCAACTATAGCCCAATGACAGAATGTCCCAGAGTGTTCTAAAGAACAACTAGAGCGCTAACAGTCTTACTTATGACAAAAGTATGGCACACCTGAAGTCATCTTGATTGGAATAAAGTGTTAACACTTAAAACATTTAATTTGCAAAGGAACAAAATGAGGGGGTTCATTTTGCCATAGAAATTATGATTAGTGCTGAAGAAAGAAAAATGAGGGCACATTTTGAGTGACTTCTCAAATCCTCTTATATTTGATTAAAAAAATTCTGATATGCAGTCTCCCAAGATGGCCACCAGAGACAAAAGAGCCCAAATGTAGCCCAAATATCAGCCAGATGTAGCCCAACTATAGCCCAATGACAAAATGTCCCAGAGTCTTCTAAAGAACAACTAGAACGCTAACAGTCTTACTTATGACAAAAGTATGGCACACCTGAAGTCATCTTGATTGGAATAAAGTGGTAACACTTAATACATTTAATTTGAAAAAGAACAAAATGAGGGGTTTCATTTTGCCATAGATATTTTATATATATATATATATTCACTGAAAAAACCATAGGTTACACACCAGTTATAGTTAGGAATTAGCATTTAAAAAAGCTTTGAAATTCACTGAAAAAACCATAGGTTTCACACCAGTTATAGTTAGCTGGAAATTTTACTCGCATAAAACCATTGAAATTCCCACGTCATAGTTAGTTGGACTCACTATAACTTGCACGTCTGCAATGCACTGCTGATGACGTCACATATTACATCACTCATGCATATATTTAAATATTTAAACATTACTCGCTAATATATGTATTCACTAAGATACACTTAATAAGCCAGTTAACCAATCAATTTTTTTTTAAAACACTGAAAAAACCATAGGTTTCAGGCCTTATATAGTTAGGAATTAGCATTTAAAAAACCTTTGAAATTCACTGAAAAAACCATAGGTTTCAGGCCTTATATAGTTAGGAATCAGCATTTAAAAAACCTTTGAAATTCACTGAAAAAACCATAGGTTTCAGGCCTTATATAGTTAGGAATTAGCATTTAAAAAAAACTTTGAAATTCACTGAAAAAACCATAGGTTCCAGGAGTTATATAGTTAGGAATTAGTTTTTAAAAAACCTTTGAAATTCACTCAAAAAACTATAAGTTTTAGTGGTGTTATAGTTAGCTGGACATTTTACTCATCAGTGATGTCATTTGAGATGTCATCAGTGATGTCACTGACCATGTCATGAATGATCTAATATGTGACATCATCAGCAGTGGATTGCGGGTGCGCGAAATATAGTTAGTACAACTAACTATATAGGAGCAATTTCATTGGTTTTGTATGAGTAAAATGTCCAGCTAACTATAACACCACTAAAACTTATAGTTTTTTGAGTGAATTTCAAAGGTTTTTTAAAAACTAATTCCTAACTATATAACTCCTGGAACCTATGGTTTTTTCAGTGAATTTCAAAGGTTTTTTTAAATGCTAATTCCTAACTATATAAGGCCTGAAACCTATGTTTTTTTTAGTGAATATATATATATATATACATACATATACATATATATATAGCTTAAAGGTGATCTGGTGATGTCTTTTTCCAATGAATGTGTAGATCCTCAGGTCAGTGAAAGGGTTCAATCCCTATTTGGATCCCGTAAATGTCCTACAAATTTATGTGACCTGTAATATTATATTAGTTTTTGAACAGAACGCATTCTAAAGGTCACAGTTACAAAAATGAAAAATTCATTCACCCAAGCCAATCATTTAAGCAGGCCAGAGATGTCGCACAATGACTTGAATCATGTGCAAACTTGCTACTGTATGCCAGATGAATGTAGCATTGCATTGTGTCACTTCATAAAACATGCTTTTTGTGTCATGGGGTTAGCTTATGCAATTGTCAGAATTTCGTTTTTTTCTCAACTGGTCTTTGCAGCATTCTCTTGTTTAAGGGCCCATGAAGGTATTTTTTCAGCTTATGATTCTATGTATGGTCAATGTTCCTTACTTTCCTAAACTCCAAGCTATTCCTCCAACACAACCCTACCCAAACCATGCCCCAACCTTCCACTGTCCTCTTTAGTTGGGTACACTATCGAGCACATGCATAATTCGTTTTTGCATTCGCAAACGGTGCGATTCGCAGAAATCGGCCGTTTGCGAATGCAAAATTGAATTTTGGGATGCATCAATGATAAAGTTCAAATCGCAAAATGAGGAATCGCAATATTGATTGCGATTTCTAAAATAAGTCGCAAAAAATAAGGAATCGCAATTTCAATACCAAAAAGTGCATGCATGAAAAATCGCAATTTGCGATTTTCTTAGAAATCGCAAATTGCATTTCTTATTTTTAGAAGAGGTCTGAGCTGGTGGTATTTTTTTTCTAAGAGTGAATCAGGTGAAAGTGATTAGAAAGCCATATAAGGTGAACACCAATGCATCTTACATACATTCACTATGGCTGCAGTCATTGTAGTTGCACGTAGGATGAGGTTGAGAGCTGCCGCTAGGAGAAGGATGATTAGTGAAATAATTTTTAGATTGCGCATAACTTTATTAGGGCAGACAGAGCCAGAGATTTATGATAAGTATAGGCTCAATGGTGATTCTATTTTAGAGTTGATTGCAGATTTGGACCCAATTTTGCAGAAGCAGACACGTAGGACCCAAGCCATTCCTACTCATGTTCAGGTACTTTGTTCGCTCCACCTTCTTGCCTCGGGGTCTTTCCAGGGTGTCATAGCCATTGCAGGTGGGGTCTCCCAGAGTTCACTGTCTAGGTTATTTAATAATTTTCTAGATGCTATGTTGCAAAGGATAAGGCATTACATTACTTTCCCTACAACTGTGCAGGAATTGCTTCAAACCAAGTTAGACTTCTACAACTTGCCACATTTCCCACATGTCATAAGCTGCATAGATGGCACACATATTCCTATTTGTCCTCCTTCTGACAATGAATACATTTTTCGCAATCGGAAATGTTACCATTCTCTCAACATTCAAGCTATATGTAACTCCAAAACTATTATCACTGATCTAGTTGCTAGCTTTCCTGGAAGTGCCCATGATTCTTACATTTTTAGACACAGTGCTATTCATGGTAGACTGCTGGCTGGAGAATTTGGTGATGGTTATTTGCTTGGTAAGTGATGAATAAGGAAATAAATTTAAGTATTGATATAATACTTTCCATTAACACTAATAGCTTTTTATTCCACCTTTTCATGTACTGTAGGTGATAGTGCTTATGGTGTCAGATCATTCATACTCACACCTTATCTGACTCCTACTACTCGTAAAGAGCAACAGTACAACCATGCCCATATTTCAACATGCAATGTCATTGAAAGAACTTTTGGAGTTATGAAATCTAGATTTCGCATACTACATAAAACAGGAGGTGCCTTACAATATCGCCCTGAAGTTTGCTGTAAGATTGTTGCAACATGTGCCATGCTGCACAACGTAGCAACTAAGAGAGGACTTGAATTGGATTTTGAGGATGTCTTGCAAAACAATGACAACCAACCCCAACAACCCCAAGCTAGAATACATGGACCAGACGCTGCAGAGGGAAGGAGAAGGAGGGCAGAGATCACACAACATTACTTTTAAAACAGGTATGACACTTACAATGCCTATATTTTGCTGACATGTTCTGTTTATTAAGGTTAATATGAAATGAATTGAAAACAAAATTTAGACATCATAATGGCTCTTGGATAAAGTAAAGTTTCATGTATTGAGTTATTGTTAACTTATGAAAAGCATAAATCTTATGATGACAAATGTATCATGTCACTTTTGGAAACATGCTATTTCCTTCTACCTCTCACCCCTAATGCTTTACTTGTGACATTGGCAGTGCCCTCGGTCATGCTGGTTCCTTTGCTACTTTTCCTATTGCTGCGGCATTCCACTATTTGACTACTACTCCCTTGCTCTGTTACATCTGCCCCACCATAATTGACCTCCCTTTCCACAGGCATTTCACTATTTCTCACAACTTGCATGTTATTTGTTATAGTCATGAGTGAGGTCATTCCTCTGGAAACATCATCACAGCACTTTGTCAGGCCCTTCTGCATTGCAACTGCATTCTTGATAAGCTGTGCTGTGCTCATGCACATTCTATTCATTGCCCTACTACATGATTGCATATAGATGAATGACCGGTTTGACCTTTTTGACTGTAATAAATATTGTGCCTGCATTGTTGCACACATGGAATCCATGGAAGCTACTATTCGGTCCAGTTTTTGAGAGGACACCATATGTGCATTTTCCATGACCGCAGATATTTGTGATAAACTACTACTAATCGCACTAAAATCAACACTCATGTTACTCATTTTTCTTTTAATGACCCTAATGTCTTCTCCTTGCAGACGCTGAATTTTTAAAAGCTTCAATTCTACCACACTGGCACTGGTGTCATCATCAGTATTTGATCTGCGCTGCCCATGACGTGTCCTGCGCCGAAAAAATTGCTGCAGTCTATGACGTCTGCCAAGGTGTCTTTGTGGAGGAGCAGGATTTTGTGGGGTATTTTGGACTTGATCAATATCATTTTCTCGTACATCGCTGTCTGACTCTGGAAGTTGACGTACTCTGTGATGTGGATTACTTCTCTGGAATGTTGGTGAGGATGCTTCAGAATGATTTTCAATAGAATTAAGTAAATCCTCAGTAAAAGCAAAGTCTATGAAATGTGTGTCCAGGTCTGCATCTATGGTCAAAACAGTGCAAAAATCTGGTTACTATGTGTGAAATGTACTTTATGTTGCATTAAATAAAGTACTTCATTTGTATAATCAATACATGTTTACAGCCTACTTCGGTTGCCTATTACTATATTTTTTATTTTTGTTTTTAAAAAACACAATTAACGACTGTTTTCTGCATATGTCAAGAAGAAACTACAAGTACCATGATGCATTGCAGCTACTCTGAAAATTAGTATTGCACACACATCTATAGGTAAAACATTGAAGCAGATGGTGAAACAAACCAACATCACTTATGATGTAGTTTTTAATGGCCAGCAGAGACAAACATTACAACTAACAACACAGAAAGCATCTTTACATTGAGAAGTTCCTGGTAGCTCTGATGTGTCAATGTCTATTAATCCAATCACCGCTTCTGTGGAAAGGGTTCCTTCAAGAAGGTCCTCAAGGGGTGTTGTTGGCTTGTCTTTGGGAGGTCCCCCACCAGTCCTTCTGGCAGTCTGAATGCGGGTCGCAATTCTTTCTTTTGCGCGGCTGCGCAAATCATACCATCTTTTTTGCAGGTTGGTGATGTCTCTGTGTGCTACGCCTACTGCATTAACTTTGGCTTGTATTGCCAGCCAAAGTTTCATTTTCACCCCTTCAGGCACCTTAAGGGACTGTTTGCCAAACAACTGATCCTGTCTCGCTGTGACCTCTTCTATTAGAATCTCTAACTCCTGGTCACTAAATTTCACTTTTCTTTTCCTTGCATGCTGCTTTTCAGACACATTTTCAGGATCCATTGCTTTAGTAGTAAACACAGGCTCCTCCACCACCAACAGGCACAGCTCCAACTGCCAGATGTCTCTCCTGCAGTTCAAATGCTGAATCAGGTGCATTTGATTGCTTCCCTAGCTTCCTGGCAGTAATTGCATTGAGATGCATCATGTGTGCGATCTCGCTATTTGCGAATTTGCACATAAGAATTCGCATTTTTATGCAAATCGGTAAAAATTGCGATTTTTACCGAATCGCATAACAATTGCGAAAACAATGTTGCATGCCATTTTGCGATTCCTTATTTGCGATTCCCTAAATTTCGCAAATAAAGAATCGCAAAATGGACCGATGATGCAAGTGCCCATAAGTAGCTTGTTGGGAAACCTCAGTCTCACATCTCCTAACATTATCAAGAAAGCTATGCCCCGTGTTTCAATTGTGTTGTCCGGAACCTAGACCACCTCTCTTGAGCTATACCTTCACTGCTGTCCACCAATAGAGTCATAAGGGTTTAGAAGGATACCTTTCTATAGCAAATTGAGTATGTAGAGTCCTAGTTAGCTTGAAACACCAGAACTCTCACCTTTGGTAGTGATTGGTTGCTCTGCATCTGCACAAGCTGGAGGAGATACATGGCATTCCTACTGTTTATACTGACCCTCATTTAGTGGTATCTAGTGTCTCTTGAAGAGGGAAATACAGCAATTGCATCATTTGCCTAAAAATGTACGGTCTTTTCTAGTTTTCATATTTGCTGATCAGTAGCCTGAGTGGGTACTGCTATTTAACAATACTGTCCAAACGCCAAAATACTAAATGCACCCTAATTGAGTAAGCAAGTTACTCTTTTGAGCACATGACTCTCCCAAAGTAGTGAGCATGAGCACTCCAGGATTACTTGATGAGGTGGAATAGTTTAAAACTCTGATACAATTGATACAACAAATTACACTATATTGAGAGAGTAGTATTAAAAAAAATGGAAATGCCCTTTATTATTAGATAGGTAAGTAGGTTTCCTAAATGCAAGGGAAACCAAAGTTGTTAGCACCTGATGGGGCTTAGATGTGGCCCCAAATGTTATTATAGCTTTTTATTAGTAGGTAGTAGATTACTCATATTATTGCCCCTATGGCAAAATACTTTCTGATGGTGCTTACCTGCTAATCTTATAAGTACATTTATTCTAATCTTTTGGGAGCACGTGTCCCCTGTAAAATCTAAGATCCAAGCACCCAAGGTCTAAAAAACAAAGGTCTTGTGTGATGTCCCTGTCTGCTTTGCTTACTTTAGAACTCTGTGCAGTTTACCTCTGTAATCCAGAAACATGCCTCTGCCCCTCTAAACATGGTTGAATTGGCTTACTCCTAATTGATACATTTAACTTCATATAAGTCCCTAGTATATGGAATAAAAGGACACCTACTGTTTGGAAGCTAAATGTCACTTAAGGACTTCTTAACCTAGTGTACCATCCACTACTAGTAGCAGGGCTAACATGACTTCAGGCCTACCCTATGTTGCCTGACTTCTGCAGTTTAAAACCTGCACTGTGACTTGTCAAAATAAGCCTTTCTAAATAAAACATTACTTTTGAATATATTGACAGGTCACCCCATGTTGGCCTGCAGCCCACAAGGAAGGGTGCATCGTATTTAAAAGTAGGGCATGTATAGAGCTAAAGTTAACGTCCCTACAGTTACTAGCACTCAAAAGCTATCTTCACTGTGAGAAGGCTATAGCTGACACATGTGAAATAATGGGAAGCAGAATTAGATACTAATACTGCTAATTCAGGAAATTGTTCAGCTACAAAAAATAAGTGAAACACTAGTATTCATAGTTATCAAACCTCCAATGTATTGGTAAAGTCAGATTTCTAATAAATATTAAGAAAAGTTAACTTTTAGAATGATACCTTTTCCATGGTTGTCACTCCTGGAGGAACATTTGCATTAGCTCACCATCATTAGCCAAGAAAGCTATTAGCTTTTAATAGGGGTAAAAAAAAGTGCAAAAGCCTCAAAGGGTTAAACCATAGACTGACTTTAATGGGCAAATAACTCTGAATGATCAGAGTGGGGACTGTGGGCATCCATTGACACAACACTGTCAAATCCTGCTTGACAGGTCTGCTGAGCCACATGTACCATGTGGGGCACACTTGAAAGGGTGATGACAGGATGAAAAAGACCATTCTTGTGGTGCCCCTATCTGGTTGCTCTGGTCCCTTGATTTTGTCCTAACAGACTTCTGTTGCTTTTTTTTTGTGGGAAGAGTGCCTGCTTCAGGTTGGATTTTTGGGATGTGGGAGTAGACTAGGATTACCATTGTACACTTCCCACACTTATACCCAGTCCTCAGAGCCCAAATTTAGTGTGGCCGAAGCTTTCGTTATCCTGAAAATTACCTGACACATGGCATTTATAGCATGTTTGCAGTAGGGCAAACAGGAACTGCTGCAAAATTGTGTAGGGTTACCCCCAGGGAACTTTTACCTCATTGGTTAGGGAGGAACCAGGCACAAATGTGGCTCGTCCAGCCACTCACTGTAGCATACCTTCTAGACCTGTGAGAGAGTAGAAGAGGACTGGACTTACTGCTTGTAGCTCGAGTGGAGCCCTAAAAGACCGGACATGATCCCTCTTGTAGCAGGACAAAGAAGTGGACTTGAAGGGTCAGTTTGCTGACATTTTATAGACAATGACATTTTGCCCTTCTATAACTCTACCCTATTTAAAGATGAGGTTAACTTAACTCCCATAAGAACTAAAAACATTGAAAAGTCTGTAATTCTCTTCATCATTGTAAGGTTTATAAAGGACTCCAAATATCCAATGTGGTTGGCTAGAAGGGTTTGTTGACCAATCATCTTAAGCAAAACATTATTTGAGCATCATTTACATTCAATAAAAAAAATTAAATTGATATTAGGAGAGATCATTCTATGCTTCACAATTCCTTAGGCTTCAGCATTCCTGCATGTTGCAAACTGGAGTGTTTTGCCTTTGTAGCCCATTGAGCATTCACTGATTTAAAAAAAAACGTTTGGCTATGGCAATGATACTCATTGTGGAGAAGCAATGGAAACTGTACAGATTTCTTCTGCAAAAAATGATAGTCATCATGATGATATCTTTAAGAATTTTAAAGTATACCACAGCTCAGTAGTTGCACCTTAATTAATTTGTTTAAGGAGACCTTTACACCCTCATCTATTAAAGCAGTTTCACACCATTATTTCTCCCCCAGTAACTTTCTAGTATTAAAATTCAAGGTAGTCAGAATTTATGATAATTCTGGAACTGATTTTGACTACAATAAAACTAAGCACTTGCCAAACCAATTGGAGTGATTTGCATTTTCAAATTTAAAGTCAAACTTCTGTGCTTACCAGTGGTTGTTTTATTACTGATAGCATTAACACAATGGTGATGGTAGTAATTGTGGTGGTGGGGGAAATGGTAGTTGTAATGGAATGTTAATGGTAAAGGTGGTGGTGATAATATTGTCCCCCAGACAGCTAACATTGGGGCCGATTATGATGGCGGATGGACCTGAGTCCGTCCGCCACCATAGAGAAGGAGGGACCGTCCGCAGGGGCAGCGGTGGTCCCTCCGTGCAAATTAGGATGTGACCGCCACCCTGGCGGTCACATCCTGTATTTTTATCATTGCGGCGGGTGCTGCTTGAAGCAGCACCCGCCGCAATGATAAAAATGTAAGATTTGCATGCACAAAGCGGCAGGCACCTCGCGGTGCCTGCCGCTTTGTGCAGGCAAATGCAGGGGGGTACCATAGGTACCCCCCATGTGCACCCCCCAGCCCCCCTTCACCCCTGGGGGCCCGCAACGGGCCCCCAAACACAAATCCGTATGCCTTTACACGGCGGAAATGCCGCCGTGTAAAGGCATCTTTCTGCAGACATCCTAATATGGCTGGCGGTGTCTGATAGAAAAGCGGAGGACAGATAGTAAGACCCACCAGCCATCCTAATATGGCGGTGGGTCTTTCAAGGCTCCGCGGCGGATTTCCCGCATCCTCCGGGCCGGCGGTGGCTTCCGTCGGCCCGGTGGATGCGGGAAATCCGCAATCGTAATAGGCCCCTTAGTCTGTAGTAAGACTTAAAATTGATTCGGTACCCATATATTGGGAAGTGGTAAAAGTTATTGAAACCTAAAATTAAAAACATCCATTCAATGGCTCGGAAATTATTTAGGATCTTGCTGATTTCACAGAATGCATCACATGACAACAGCTATTGATCCCACTAAAGTGCATCTAAAAATACTTTACAGTGCGAAGAATCTTTGGGTGTGAGTTATACATGCAGGGAGCACTAAATACTACATTTGTATCAAAATTGATTTGATGGGATGTCACTGTACATTACTGAATATAGAACGATATGAAAGATCAGCTCTCAGCGATCTTGATTTCCATTAGTTTTTTTTATTTTGTCTTGATATAAAACGAGTGTAAGGACAATTGTAAAAAACAACAAACTGTGAAATAGTTGTAGCTGCAGTGAAGGGCACTAATTAATTCATCAGCTCAACACAGTGGAAACAAAATCTTCATAAAAAAACTGTTAGAATGTAAAGGCTCATTAAGTGTAACCAGCTATATTAATTAAAAGCCTATGAAAAAGAGGTTGCAACAACAATTAAAAAAACATCCTCTGTTTAACAAAATGTTATCAGCATAGCGCATTTTGTTGTTCACAAATTAACACTTTGACATGCTTTCTAGAGTTACTAAAAATATTACTTTAACTTCCAGTGTACTGTTTATTGGAAGCTAATGAAATGCTTTCATATGTTTACAGTGTATGTTTCTTGTACACACTTGGGAATGTATCAAGCAAGAAAGGAGTAGGATTTCCACTGTGTCTGGATTCAGCCTGAAAATACCCAGAATATATTTTAGTTAAAGATAATCCAGAAAAAGAACTGTGATATGTCTACATAAAACTTCCTTACCATTGCATCACTTCT
This sequence comes from Lissotriton helveticus, assembly GCF_964261635.1. NCBI lineage: Eukaryota > Metazoa > Chordata > Amphibia > Caudata > Salamandridae > Lissotriton > Lissotriton helveticus. Next base: position 1,052,066,407 of record NC_136070.1, read on the forward strand.
AACTAATGTGATTAGTGTTCACTGGAATTGACAGCTTGCACCCTAATCTGTCCTTAGTTAATATGATTAAACAAGTATCTAAGAAAGCAGATGAGTGCACTATTGCTGGCACAATGTGAAGCAGCACAGAGCGTAATTTATGGTGGAATGTGGCTGCAACGGATCCACCCAAACCTGCTTCTAAAGAGAAATCAACTCTTAAGGAATTTCGTAGGACAGATCTATACTGGTCTATATTATGCATCCAATCCTGAAGAGCACCCTCACCTGGGTGCCGTAGGAAAATGCTTGATTTTAACCTTTTCCATTCTATTCATGAGAGGTATCTAAGTGTCCTACACTTGCGGCCCAAAATTGTGGAGTATTCTGATTCTGACAGCAGAGCAAATATGTGATTGGCTTTATGCTGTGGTTGAATTACCATAGATTACATGACAAGATTTCTTAAATTACTACTGGAAATGACCATCAGACGGGGGACTCTGAATATGCAAAGTAATGATGGGTACGTTGCTATTGAATCTCTGCTCCAGTCTCAATGCTTGCCATATATACTAGATTTTACTAGCTGATTTATTAAAAAGAAGTGCAATTCAGCGCTGCAAGCAATGTCACTATGCTGCATTGCACTAAGGAGATAGAGAGAATATTGCATAGCTACAGCGGGCTATAAACCTATTAATACATTCCGCCCCACGAGGGTAGAAAGCACTATTTAGAAAAAGAAAGGCTTCACTGGGCACGAATCCTCTTGGCTACAAAGCTTTTGTTCACAGCTGTTACTGTTAATGTTCTACAGCTAACAGCCATGCGCAGCGCCATGGCTGTTTGCTTTTTAACATTCACAGCAAGAGCTGTGAAAAGTGGTTGAAGTTAGCCCCTGCCTCTCCTTGGTTTGGCTGAAATGCTTTTTGAATTATAAGCATGGAAAATAAATAATGATGTTCTGATTTAAGTTAGCCTAACTATCGATTCCATATTAACAGAGACTTATAGGCTAATATTGAAAGGTCTATTTTTCTGGTTGAGCTGTTGTCTTGCACAGGATATTTTTCTTTCCACTGCAGATGATGTAACTCCACAGGAGTTTACTGAAATCCTATTGGATGCTGTGAACAGAGAATGTGATACTTGTTTTGATTCATAATTCACTGTTTATATTAGCATGTGTTCCTAGAGTCGGCATTCTGGAGATCATGTCCTGGGTTTCTTGAGACCATACCTCTCTTTATGAGAGACTTACCTTTGATCTCTGTTCCTTTGCAGAAGAGTATTTATTCTCTCATCAGAATTCTGTATTGGGTTTCTGAACTGAAATCGTATTCCTTTCTTAATTTTATTTAGTTTAGGGAAATTCCTTTATGGAACCATGTTAGACTTGACAGGCTTAGTGTGGTCTTCCCCCAAACGTGTTGCCTGCTTGCCTCACCTTATTGCTGACATCATTTTGCTGGCCTTATGACTCTGAGCACTTTAACACTGCCAACCAGTACTAAAGTGCATGTGCTTCTCCCCTAAAAACATGGTTTCTTTTACTTTCCCCAATTGTCACATTTATTATATCTATAGGTCCCTAGTAGAATGCACAACATGTGTCCAGGGCCTGTAAATTAAATGCTACTACTGGGCATGCAGCAATGGTTGTGCCACCCACACAAGTAGCACTCTAATCATGCCTCAGGCCTTCCACAGCAGAACCTGTGAGTGCAGTTTTACTGCTATGTCGACTTGTCATTTAAAAAGACCTTGCCAAGCATTGAGCTCGCCTTTTATAAGACAAAAGTCACCCTAAGGTAGTCGCTCATCAGCCCATAGGGCAGGGTGCTGTGTAATTAAAAGGTCGGACATGTTCTTTTAAGTTTTGCAAACTCTGGTATAGAAAAACACCCAAATCCTGTTTCACTACTGTGAGTTGTACCCCTCTCATAGATTAGCACTTAGAAATTCTTATTACACATACAAGCTGTAATTCTTGTTTGAGGATGAGTAGTTCATATCATTGGAATAGTAATGATAAATCCTCTTTGCTGGCAAAGTTGAATTTATCTTCACTATTTTTCTTTATCTATTTCACTAGCACTTCATTCACTACCTTTCCCTTGCACTGATCTAGGAGCAACTCCTTAAAATATTTCTTCTTTAGTTGTATTCGCAGTTTAAATGTTATGAATATATAAAAAATGTTATACCACTTTGCTAAAATATAAAAATCTTCCGTGCATTTGCTTGGGTCTAAATAAGTCTTAACATAGTTGTTAAGTAGTTTCTCTTAAAGTATTGCCCTGTTCCGTTTGGACCACTTATGTCTTTTAACATACCCATGTCCTACGGATTATTGGGGTTTCCCCATTGTTTTTAAAACCATAGAAAGATGGCATTTCTCTGCTCTTAGCTCTGTGTGCCTGCAGTCTGTCTCCAATACACGTCTGGGTTGTGCAGCAGCTGGAATTTGTGCATTCCCTCTAGAAAGCCACACTCAAACGAAGGTTAGGTGTGACTGAGTGGCCATCCTCATCCTGAAAGGTCATCCTGGGCAGTATGCGAGGAAGGAGCTGACATATACACCTGATTAGGCAGTGTCTTGCCCCGACACAAAGGGTTACATACCCCTCTGTAGTGAGTCTGGAGCCAGAGCTGGATGGGAGGAAATCTTTGCACTTACAAACCCCTCTTTGAAGTCACCACTACTTCAAAGTCCCAATTGGGTATAAGTGTTGGGTCTCTGACCCCATCAAATCAGACACTACTGGACTCTGCTAGGGCTAAGGGCTGTTGTGCTGCTAGAAGGACTGCCACTCTGCTGGACTGCTGTTTTGGAATACCTGCTTTTCTGTTGTGCTACACTGCTGCCTGCTACCCTCGGCCCTGCTGAGGAATAACTGGACTCTTGCTTGAACCTAGAGTGATCTTCAAGGGTATGCTGGCTTGCCTCCTGCTCTAAGACTCAGGGTTATCAAAGTCATACCACCTGTTCCTGTACCTGGTCCGTTGGAAGTAGATCCAGGTGCTTGCTCCAGTGGTACCGATGCATCCTCTGCTGCATGAGGCAGAATCAATGCATCGCCACTGTTGTGGGAACCAGACCTGCACATTGCACATGGAAATAGCACATTGCAATCGGAACTGGTGCATCAGAATCACCATTGCTGCCTCTGTAGGAGAGATTATCAACGCATCTCCTTACCTGCATGGAAAACCCGGCACATTGCACTCAGATCCAATGTATCTCGGAACCATTTCATCATGGGAACTGACGCATTGCCATCTTTGCATGGCGAAAATCAACACATTACATTGACTGCGGGATCAACACCGATGCATCGCTTGGCTGCACCCCCCATTTTTCTTCTGCGAGCAGGATGAAGGATCTGCGGGCCATGCGAGGCTCCTGCACCCAGCCCTCACTCCATCATGATTAGCCTGAACCCTTGACTTTGCCTTGGTCCAGCATGACCAGATTAACCCTATAGGCGCCTATTGCTTCTAAGCTATATTGCTACACTTATTCTTTAAAAAGTCATGTTTTAACTTCCACTTATTGCATTTTTTGTTATTTTTGTCTTGTTTTATTTAGAAAATCATAATCTATTTTTCTAAACTGGTGTGGAGTATACACTGTGTTAATGTTTGAAATGTTGCACAAACACTTTACACATTTTCTCTTGAATTAATCCCACCTGCACTGTGCCAAGCTACCAGAGGGTGAGCACAGTTTAAATTACGGTGTGTATCTGAAGTACCCTGACTGGAGTTGTAGTTCCTGCTTTGACAGGGTACATACCTCTGCCAACCAGAAACACAGTTTTTAACAAACACACTTACTGCTTGATTTCTATTTTAACAATGAATTTTACTTAAATGTTGTTTTATCTTGCATTGAAATATTGACTAATGGATTATTTAATTTTTTAATAACAATGACTGAAGATGAATAATTTCAAAATAAATAGCTTGAATTTACCAAATTATTAGAAAAACCCTTAGATTCACACCAATTCTTTTAATTGATTTTCAAATGTCAAAATAATTGCTGTTACTGAAGAGTTGATGTAAATGATGCTTACTCCTTTTAAACCCTCTTCACCACAAAGGTCCATCCGACTAGTGACGTTTATTTTTAATGATGACCCCCCCCCCCCAAAGATTAAGGGCCTGATCTAGATTTTGGCAGTAATAGTTCTGCCGTTGCCAGGTAAAATTCAAAAATAGCGAGTTGAATTTTTTTTGCTTATTATTCGTTTATTTAGTTAGGAATTGCAAGTCACTATCAGGAAGGGGCGTTCTCTTCCTAATTTCGACCCCAAAGCAATGTAGGAGTGTTTTGCGACCACAATTGTAGTCGCGAAACACTCGCAAATTACCACCCTCTTCAAGAGGGTGGTAATGCACCCCTCAAAAGGGAAGGGGTCTCCAGGGGACCCTTTCCACTTTGAAAATGCAGGGGGAAATATTTTTAGAGGCAGGCAGTGTCCCAGGGACCCCTGCCTGCCCTTACAAAATGTAACAAAAGAATTTCACTTTTTTTTTTAAATGCATAATTTTTTTTTTTAAACCTGCTTTATTGAAAAGCAGTTCCAGACATGGTGGTCTGCTCTGCCACCATCCCTGGGAGGGCCGGCCATTTCAAATGGGGTCCCAAAGTGCGAGTGGATCATTAATATTCATGAGCCTCACATTTTGCAACTCCATTGGGAATCGCTAACAGTGTCTCTGACACTGTTGTACATTTGTTTTTGCAACTCGCAAATTGCGACTGGCAAAGGTTCGCAATTTGCGAGTCGCAGAAACAAATGGTCGTACATCTGGTCTCTTGTAACTTTTCAGTTTACATAGGATAAGGACTTGTGAAAGTTGAAATCTCTCTTACAAGAAATAACATACCAATGTGTAATGCATATGTGTATAATGTAGGCCTAATCAGAGTTTGCGGAGTTCCAAAATATATGAAAATCCTGTGGCACATGAGCAGTATTATGTGGACTACTTCTTTTTTTATGATATCCTGAAAAATTACATGGATGCAATGAAATAACCATAGCAGTCTGATGTATCTTCCATCTGCCATGGCTTTCTCAACATTACTGCCATTTTCAGAGCAATACATCTAATGCTGAGATCTCTGGGTTGGAGACACTCATAGACTTTGCTCCTGACTTCTTTAAGAATGTTGGCCGCTATGTGTTCTTTCTCCATGGAGAACTTTGCAAATGGCGGAAACAACAGGAGGGGTAGCACCAATAAATAGCCTTTTCTTACCCATTTGAAGGTGACCCCTTGTGCATGCAGTCTGTAGCTTGACACCTGCCTGTAGTGAGATGGATGTACTGCAGAGCACTCGCAAATGAGATGCAGTGCGCGCAACAAAATTAATTTTATTTATTTATTTATATGTTTACTTACCTGTAAACCTCCGTAATCCATAGTTAACTACCCCGCACCCTGCCCCTCCCCATGTCACCGCCCGGTAGAAACTCCCACTACCGACCGTGGCTGGTTATACTTAGCTAAAATATCTATAACTCACACCTACCTAGAGCACCCAAAAGCTGTGTCAAACATGGGGAGGTGATGGGTGAAGGACCACGCAGCCCTGCAAGCTCCCCGCCCAGCACCTTGTTGGGGTACCAGCTCAGAGTCATCTGCAAATTTTTTTTTTTAAACAATGTGTACCTAAGTCACACCAGGACATCCACAACTTCTTTTTCATTGAGTGTGCAGGTGGAGGCAATTGGCCACTGCAGTCCTGTCATCTCCCCTGCCAGGACCCATTGTGGCTGTCACCAGCATCACTAGTATGCCCCCGCCCGTGGGAGCTGATTTTCTTTGTGCTCTGGCCCTGGTCTGAGGAAGCAATACTCTTTTCCCTGCCCGCCAGTGTGTGGGCAGGCAGATACTATTCTGCTCCATCCCAGTCTTTCTGCTTCCACCTGGTGGGAACAATAAAGTCTTCTCTGCCTGTGCTCTGGCATGTAGGGTACAGCAGTGTACAGCAGGATGGGGACACCGGGTCACTTGTATATTTCAGACCCAGGGGGAAGGGGTCCATGAGGCCTTACCATGGCACAGGGAGGAGATAACAACAAGCCCAACTCAAATATATAATTACAGTGTCAAACTGATTATGTAACCCACTAAAGTAGCATTTAAAAACATTTCTCAAGCATGTGACTGTAGCTTGTAGTGCAGTTTTAAATTGCCATTTCGGCCTGGGGAAATATCCGTTGTTCTAGGCCTAAATCTTACTTTTTAAACTTTTTAATACTTATTATTCACCTGTGAGGTACGCCCTAGAGGCTCATGTGCAGGGTGATTGGTTCTTAAATGTGTGGGTTTACGTTTTACATGTCCCTACAGTACAAAATTCCTCAATTCATTTTCCACTGTTGAAAGGCTATCCTCCATAGACAGGGTTAGCTTATTCCACTTAATAAGTGATAACTTCAGTTTGGGACCTAGTAGAGAAATATTTTTTACACTCAAATGAATTGAAATCTAAAATCCTCTTTATAAGTAAAGTCAAATTTCTCAATTACTATCTTGAAAATGCCATCTTTGGAACATTGTTTTTTTTTCTGCCTACACCAAATGTGCCTTTATGCCAGTGTCCAGGTTCAGGTTCACATGAGTTTGAATGGCTCTACTGAGGAGTTTTGTGCATTCCTTCCAGACATGGGGACAAAAGGGCCTTGGGTGTGAGGCAGAGTGTTGCAATCCTAAGCAGGATATACTAGGTGTTTTCTACTCTGCCCTTCAAAGGGTAACTTCAGGCCTGCCACCCCTTCTTGAATTCGAAGGATTGCCTCCCTACCACTAATGCACCTCACATCTAGGCCTGCCTGCCCATTGTTACCCTAGACAAACCCAGGAAAAGGGGAAGGTTAGATAAAGGGGTCATACTCCACCCACAGACTGGCACTGGAGATAAGAGTAGCACCTTCAGAGCCTCTCATCAGAACACTGCTTGACCAGTGGAAGATTCCAAAGGACTGCCCTGCTGTCTGAACAAGGAACATTGGGCTTGACTGCCCTGGACTCAGACTCTCCAGATGTGACTCCAAGAGTTTGACCTCATGTTTAAGCTACAGGGACACAACAAGGTTCCAGTGGGCTCACTGCAACTACCTAGCTGCCCAGCACCACCTGGACCTACCTGGATCTCCCTAAGCCTTGCTACTGGCATCTGATGGAGTGAATCCTGATCCCCAAGAGGTGGGAACCGAGTGAACTTCTCATGCAGAAAATTTGAAGATACAGATGCTTTTGGTTCCTTGTGACCATGAAGGTCCTCTTTGTGCTGGAAATCGACTGCCCATGATGACCGGCGATGCGAGACCTGCTTTTCCCTCCGACAATGACCATCCAGGTAGAAGGCCAATGCCAACCTGCACGTTGTACCAACAGCCCACGATGACATATAACACGAAGCTCCAGCACCGACAAGCTCTTTGCTTGACAACTGCGACCATCCATGACATTCAACCTGTTTCTCACACTTACAACATCCTTTCAGCCCCCACCAATCCGAACAGCAGTTCTTTGTGGGAACATGTGAAGGTAACTTTTTAGTGGGACAAACCAGGTTCCAGTTTCCGACCCAAGCTCCTTTGCGGTCAGCCTGAACTTTCACCCAGTCCAGCATTACCAGATTACCACGAGTGGTGATTTGTTTATTTTGCTGCTATTTTCAACTAAAATTATCACAACTTTTATCTCCATTTCTACCTATTGGATTTTTGTAATTTTATTGTCATTTTATTTATTACATGTTATTCTATTTTTCTAAACTAGTGTAGGGTTTTTCTTTTTTTCTCACTTTATTACTGTGTGAATACTGCATAAATACTTTACACATTGCCTCTAAGTTACGCTTGACTGCTTTGTGCCAAGCTACTAAGCTACTAGAGGATTAAGCACAGGTTAATTTAGAGACTTTTTGTAGTTCACCCTGACAAGAACTGTGTGTATTATTTAAATGGGCCTTCTACCACTTCAACTAATAATCCTATTTCTTGGTTTGGGAATTTTCTTTTGTTTTCACTTTGTTACTGTGTGAGTGGTCTGCTCAGCCTAAATCTTGTCTAACAGGGTGTAATACTTCTACTTCAAACTTTAGTGGTTTGTAAACCATCCACCACATAACCTTCAATATGCACAATCATGCTTGCCTCCTGAGCTTACGCTTTTTCCAAGCTACAGACTCACATATTCACTTAGTAACTGAATGCTGTATATGACGATGGCGTTATCTTTGATGTCATCAATTGTGTCATTAAACATGTCATGATTGACATAATATGTTAGGCGTTAAGTAGTGCATGGTGGGAAGATGCAAGTTAGATCAGTTAAGTATAAGTGATACTATTCAGTGTTCTTTTGTTTTTTAAAGTTTGTTTTTTGTGTTATATCAAAATCAAATTATAACATCACTTTAACCTTTGTTTTTTGTCAGCGATTTTCTTGGGTTTTATAAACATGAGCTAAAATCGTATTACCATACCAAACTATAAAGCCAATTTAACCTTTGTTTTCAAAGAGTTTTTTAATCATATTCAGCAAGCTGCATCACTGAGCAGAGCTTTTGACTGTGCACAGTATGGGGTTTGGCGCAGGACCTGACCTGTGGCCAGACAATGCAGCCCACCCCATATAGGCAGTCAACCTCCCGATGGGCTCTGCATTTGGCAATGTGCAATGTGGGTTTGGCCACAGTACTCCCACCTGCGCCTGAACCACCTTAGACAAGCAATCCACCCCTGAGCACAGTCTGTGCAAAAACCACTGCAGGTGTCAAGCCCCCAGCTGTGCGATGTCTTTGGCTGCATGGCTGACTGAAGGGCTTGCCCCCATCCACCCTGAGGCCCATCAACCCTCAGCTGTGCTCTGCAGCCAAACCCCTGCTCCATGGAAGCCAAACCCCTCAAATTCAGGTAAGCCTCCCCTTTGACATCCACCCTACATTTTCCATTTCTTTCATTTTTTTCACTATTCCCTGGTACTCCCACAGTACCATCACACAAGCAGTAATCCAAGGTATGTCAGTGCAAGCTTGACTTTTTATTACTTGAAGGTACCTACAGGACCACACAGGAAGGCTGTGCTAGCTTCCGAAAGTCTCAAGGCACAATTCTTTTTTTTCTAAACTTTCGCCAATGTGACGACCGCCTGGGTACCCCTCCTCTGCCTCTTCTTTTTACAAACACGGGACACAGTGACCAAAACATTGAGTCCTGAAATGGCGGCCACAATTTGTGTTTTAGTTGTGGTCTGACTATCAGATTGCTCTGTCTCCTGGGATCGGTAATGGTCCCATGGAAACCAAAGGTCCCATTGAACAAAAAGCCCACTTGGCCAATAAGTATGCCTTAATTTTTAATTCGCGGGGCAGCAGGAGTACCACAACACCAAAAGGTCCAGATATAATTATGTTTTGAAGCTTAATTAATCTAATACTGCTGAAAAGATTCCCATCAAATGACAAAAAGCACTCTTTCTGAGTAAGAACTTGATTTCTACCAAATTTATTGTGATTAAGATTAAGTTCAGCTGTTTTTTTGTATCGCTTCCCAAAATTCCTTCAGGAAATTGCATTGGAAATGCGCATTGAGGATCCACCTTTTTTTCAGCTACCTCTTTGCGGATCTTCCCAATACTTTCCAAGAGGGAGTTGAGGTGGAGGAAGTGTTTGGGGACAGTTTAGTGTAAACCCCCAAATGGTCCAAATTTATTAACAAAGCGCAAAACACTTTTCATCTTCAAGCTCTGACCTAACTAAAATTACACAGTGTTGACCACCACTGTAATAAAATAATGAGAGCTTAATTATACATATAGATATTTATTTATTTTATTTAGTGTGTCTTGTATTGCGCACGGCTACCCCAACGGGGTGTCCCGGCGCTTCTAAGAGTGTAAGAATCTTACTCCTTAGGGGGTCAACAGAAAAGGAAGGTTTTGAGTGCCTTACGGAAGGAGGACTCCTCAGGAATCAACCTGATGGCCAGAGGAAGTTTATTCCAGTAAGAGGCGGCACTGACCTGGAAGGTTTTCCCTCCAGAGCGAGTTTAATTAAATCTGGGAGAGATGAGGAAGTTTTTGGAGTCAGAACGGAGTGATCTCACATTTTTGTAGGGGCGCAGACAAGATATCAGGTAGGCAGAGCCTTGTCCTCTCAAAGCCCTGTGAGTCAAGATAAGGGCTTTGAATTCAACTCTCTTCTGGATTGGTAACCAATGAAGAGAGCGCCGGAGAGGGGAGATACGCTCTCTTAGGGAATTGCCACACACTAAACGAACCGCTGAATTTGGAACTGTCTGTAGTCGATGGCATAAACCTACAGACAGGCCGGTGTACATACCGTTGGCATAATCCAAGTGAGAGGTGATCAGTGCTTGGACTATGGCTCTCCTGGTGTTATTAGGGAGGAAATTAATGAATTATTTTACCATCCTCATTTTGGAGAAGCAAGCTGATGATATTGTCTGTACCTGGTTGTGTAAAGAGAGTTTGGGGTCCCATCTGATACCCAGTTTCTTTATGGATTCCTTAGGCAAGGGGGGGGGACTCAAATCATAAGGCCACCAAAGGTGGGGGTCCAAGGGAGATGGCTGATGGAAAAAAGGACCTCAGTTTTCCCTGCGTTAAGTCGGAGGCAGTTGTTGTCCATCCAAAGTTATATTTTACGTAGGCAGTCTTTTAAAGGGTCAAAAGTAGACTGGGAGAGTTTGTCATAGGCGAACAAAAGTTGGATATCGTCCGCATACGAAGTGGCTTTGTTTCCGGCCTGGGCAATCAACTCGGCAAGTGGGGAAAAATAAACATTAAAAAGAAGAGGACTCAGGGAGGAGCCCTGCGGGACTCCCCACTTGAGCGGACGGCTGTTGGACGTGAAAGGGGGCGTAAAGACCGCCTGGGTCCTGTTGGACAAAAAGGAAGATAACCACCTCAAGGCCTGGCCTTGGATACCCTTAGAGTGGAGGCGATCCAACAGGACAGAGTGGGAGACGGTGTTGAATGCTGCCGACAGGTCGAGCAGCACCAACACCGCCTTTGAACCTCCATCAAGTTTCCAGCGAACAGCATCGGCCATCTCAATCAGAGCTGATTCCGTGCTATGGCCCTGTCTGAATTCATGTTGTGTGTCATGGAAAGAACCATTGGATTCAAGAAAATTAGCAAGTTGTTTTTGTGCTAGTTTTTCCAGTACCTTAGCTGGAGCCGGCAACAGAGATATAGGTCTATAGTTAGCCGGCTCATTAGGATCGGTGTTGGCCTTTTTCAGGATAGGGACTAGTCGTGCATGTTTCCAAGAATCTGGAAAGATGCCCGTCTTGAGTAAATCGTTCCAAATGCTATTCAAAATGGGGTTGAGGAGAGGGGCCAAGGCTTTATATTGTTTCGCTGGCTATGGATCGGTCGGCGAACCCGATCTACATTTAGATAATTCAGCCAGCGAAAGGTCGAGGGGGATTTCTTCAAAGTTGGTGAAGATCTTAGAAAGTGCTGGATCGGGGGGAATGGTTGATGTAAACTGATCAGGGTGGGTTTTTTTTAGGAAACGAGTCATAAATGGAGACAATTTTGTCCTCAAAAAAGTCAGATAGCCGATTACAGAGTGATTGAGAGACAGGGGACTGGCGTTTGAGGGCCAAGGGATCGGTGAATGATCTTACCGTCTGGAAGATCTCCCTAGCAGAACCATGGGCTTTGCTAATTTTTTCCTCAAGATGCGATCTTTTGTGATCTATGATCTTTTTCCTGTACTTTTTGAGTGCCAATTTATATTCTGCTTTACTGGCGGGCGAATAGGAGAGTCTCCAGCGCCTTTCCAAAAGTTTACAGGCCGATTTGCATTTACGTAGTTGTTCTGAGAACCATGGTGCGGAGGGGGCAGAGCGAAAGGTTTTGATTGGCCTGGTGGGGGCAATAGAATCAATGGCTGAGACGATCCAACTATTAAAATTGTTCAGCCTAGAATCAAGATCGACAGCCTCCCTCGGGACTGTGGTTCCCAGCTGAGCGCCAAGACTCACTGGCGAGATAGTGCTCCAATTGCACCCGAGGGTTTTGACCTGAACACAAGGTCGTTTTTGATGAGATAAACACAAAGAGAACGGAATAAAGAAATGGTCAGACCAAATCACAGGGTACGAATTGCCAATAATTAAGTCTTGCAGATTGGAGCAGATTAGATCGAGAGTATGTCCCACCTTGTGGGTGGGGCCACGGATCCACTGTTCTAGACCGCCGTCAAGAAGTGAGGAAAGAAAATTGGAGCTGTTCAGATCCGAAGCGTCCTCCACATGGAGATTAAAGTCTCCAAGTAAGATGAAATTTGCATAACGCAAACTAGCCTGAAGAATATAATCCAAAAATTCCGGAACTGCGGAGATCTTGGACTTAGGGGGTCGATAGACAAGCAGACCTGACAAAGTGAGCCGGAAAGTGAATACAAAAAGGGAGAGCCTCAATGGAGTCAATTTGAGTGTATGTGAAGGAGGAAATGGTCCATGCAGATCTATATATAATGGCAATGCCACCGCCGTGGGTACAACTATTCCTATTCACACAGTAAATATTGTAACCCACAGGAATGGCTAGGGCTAAGGCCGGGTTGGAGTCATCCCCAAGCCATGTTTTCGTCAAGAAAAGAATGTCCCAGTTATTATCAGTAAGGGACAGAGCTATATCCAGGGAGTGCTTTACTAAAGAGCGACAGTTAATAAGGCCTGCTTTTATCTTGACTTTATTATTAATTGGTGAGGTCCGCTTAAAATTCATACGAAGGGGGCAGCGAAATGCCAGATTATCCTCTGCCTGATCAAAATGGCAGGGCATGCACGGAAAGCGAGATGAAATCAGATCCAAGGGGAGGGAGTGTGTAAATGCACAGTGAGATGGTTGCAGATCAAGTAGTTTATTTCTATCATACCTGTGAATAGGGAGACCCACATGGTCTGTAGCCCTAGCCGCGATCTGGTCGCGGACGGGTGCAGACGGGCAGGACTCTGGCACGACTCCGGCGCAGGTCCGGCATGTCCGCTGAACGCGTCCGCTGCGCGGAGACATGCCCTTCCCTTTTTATACTCTCCGCTAGAGCGCGAGAGTAGGCTTCCCAAGCAAAGATGGCCGCGCTAAGTTTTAGCCCGTCCGGGACACCGCTGACTCAGCCCTGAATCGGCTGAAGTAAGTCTGGGTTGCCGGGAGTGCGAGGAAGATCGGTAGGCTCGCCGTGCTATTTATAATCTAGCAGGCATCAGCAGGAGTAAATCAGTAAGACTCGCTTTACTATATGGGCGGATAAGCAGGGGCACAGTGACAAGGTAAAACGCTTCGTGATCAAGCAAAAGTACAGTGCAGTAAAACAATTTTAAAACAAGGCTATTAGCTATAAGCATCAAACAACACAACCTCTCGGCTTGCGCCTCAAGAGGGAATCAATACACAGCTTAGAATGCGAGCCTGCTGCAGAGGTGCCCTTTTTATACTCTCCGCTAGAGCGCGAGAGTAGGCTTCCCAAGCAAAGATGGCCGCGCTAAGTTTTAGCCCGTCCGGGACACCGCTGACTCAGCCCTGAATCGGCTGAAGTAAGTCTGGGTTGCCGGGAGTGCGAGGAATATCGGTAGGCTCGCCGTGCTATAGGGAGATATGAAGAGATATATATATATATAATTATGTACCTATATTACATAGGTAAGTTCTCTTATTGAGTGCTTTCTTCTGTATGAATTATTTCCGGTAATGTACAGAACTGAATTAATTTGCAAGATATTTAGCTTCCCTGAACAAAAAAGTTACATCAACGGTTAACACATCACTCTATTAGCACTGTCACAATAGGAGTATAGCTCTCATGGCATAATCAGCAAACAGGACAAGCTCACCTCTGCAGGCACATCAGTAATGCAAGCATCCACAAATGAATCCTCCCTAGTGTGTGTTAATAAATATTGCACAACCTTGACAGTACAAATGTATACTTTCCCACATTGTACTGTATTTTGTTTCTTTATATATGTCTCACTAAACCTACTCTATAGTGTCAATGTAAGGAAATGCATATGATTACTTAATTTATATAGTATCACCTTATGCATTGACTGTGAAATATATGTAGAAGTTGTTTATTTTTAACACACAATGAGATAACGAAGTTATATTAAAATGGACTACGCATCATATAAGTCTGTGAAATTGAACAGTCCAAAAAAAACTTTTCAGTGAATCCTTGAAGACTAAATCAGTCTCTTAAGCTGAAATAGATTCCACTGTGATGGTGCAAGTGAAATGAAGTGGGGCATTATTTTATTGAATTAAGATAAAATGCTTTCTTGATTTTTTTCGATTTTGGCATGAAAAGTGATGTAACTGGTCACAAGGTTATGCACACTTCAGTAGGACTGCATTCCCCAATGGTACGGAAAAAAGAAAGAGTAGAAAGGGCGGAGCTACGCGGGCACCGAAGATGGCTATGTAGGCCAGTAGCTCCGGGTGACCCGCACCTCGTCCCCCATTATCCTGCATTCATCCTGCGGCTCTCATTAGCGGCCGACCCGGCGGAGGACAAGCGGCGTGCAGGGGGTGACTCCAAGCCCGTGGCGTAGCCCAGAGAGGAAGAACCATCCCGAGGGGACCTGGGCCTTCTCTGCCCCTGTCGGCCGGGGATTGGCGTGGCGAAAGCAGCCGGCTCCGAGCCTGCGTCGCCGGAGGCGCCGACCGGAAGTGCCCGGACGCAACCATTCGGCAGCGGAGTAGCGATCGGAGACCCCTGGATGGTGGCGGGGGGGCTCCGATCGCAGCCTGGAGTCTATTGAGGGCTGGTGACGCCCCGTGAAGGAACACTACACCGGGGAAGTTTGGGCCTTCTTCAACCCTAGAGCGGTGGCCTCGAGTAGTGTGAGCGGCCGGCGCTGAGACTGTGGTTGTCGGCGGCGCCGACCGGAAGTTCCCCTGCTGCCCCATTTAGTAGCGGGATTTGACCGGAGACCCCTGGACAGTGTCGGCGGGGCTTCGGTCAGTACACGGGGAAGTCGCGGGGCCAGGGGGCAGCCTGGTGATACAGAGCTCTCCTTTTCCCTACCCCCCTGCCCCCGGGACAGGTGCTCTGGGTTTTCTGTGGATCCCCTTGGCCAATGTAGTAATTGCGAGAGGCCCCAAGACTGGATCCGGCCCCATATACCGCCAATCGCGGACTGGTGACCGGATGGTGTTTGTCCTGGAGAGCCCAGTTTTGCGCCATGCCCGACTGGAGATGGCGGTGAGCGACGTCGGGAAGGACATTGGAGCTGGCGCACACATGGCCTTGGGCACAATCTGGAGTATTTAATAGAGGGGCCCCCTTGCCTATATTGCGGCTCGCTTGTGTGGCCTGGAGGGGTCGGACTGTCAAGGAGGCGCAGCTGTGGAGACCCAAGCAGCGAATCGAGTGCCGAGATCTCCCGGACGGCCTGGGGTTGGCAGTCACCATTGGGTGGCCCTCCCAGCACTGAAGCTGGCTGGCAATCTACTCTCTGGTGAGGCCGGTGATGAGCTGAGTATCATATATTGGGAACTCCTCTAGGCTGCCGAGCTATCCATGGATGCAGGCCATCAGGTGACGTGGGTCCTCTTCTCGCTTTCGCTGTGTCTGCATTGCTGCGCGGTACACGACGGTCCCATGATCCCACGGGGTGGCCTGGACGCCCTGCGGTGCCCACCTGCTCAAGTTGATGAATATTTTGCGGTGGGAAAGCTGCAGTAACTGGTGAGAGGCTGGTGCGCTGGACATTGTGATTGACGGAGGGTGTAGCTGAGCGACCCTCGTGTCTCTTAGCTGTAGGCAGTTGCCCCCCAGATATTGGCTCCAGATGGCGGCGCGGGCGGAGGGCGGAAAAAGTGCAGTCCAGAATAACCAAAGGATCTCGCTCCGTCCAGTCAAACAAACTGGATCGATATACATTGCCCAAGGGCTCGCCCTCCGGGCCGGGGCAGATGTCAGGAGGCAGCAAAGACGCTGCTGATTCAGTGGTGGAACCTACGCTGCAGGATGTGATGGCCGCAATTGCGAGCGTCAAGGCCTCTCTAGGACAACAGATGGCGTCATTGGACCATAAGCTAGAAACTGTATCCATCGAAGTAAACCTGCTTCACGCTGATCTCACTAAAACCAGTGAGAAGGTCAAATTCATCGACATCAAGACTGCAAGCTTGACTGATGATGTGTCGGAGTTGCAGCAGGAGGTCCGTGCACTCAAGGAGGCTAACAACTTGACTAGCCGCAAGCTGGATGATTATGAAGGACGGGCTCGGAGGAACAATATATGCATTATTGGTGTCTTGGAGAAAGCTGAATGGTGGACTATTCGTTGAGGACTTGGTTCTCCAACATCTGCAGCCGAAAGGACTGAGTAACCTTTTCACGATTAAGTGTGCCCATAGAATTCCAGGAGGGCAACCCAAGCCGGGGGCTTCACCATGCCCGATGATTGCCGAGGGCGCTCAATTTCAGAGACATAGACGCTATCCGGCAGGCTTCTACATCCAGTGGTCCCCTGAAGTATGAAACCTCCAGCCTCACATTCTTTGCTGACTTTACCCAGGCGGTCCAGAGACAGCGACAGAGCTTCATGGGAGTCAAGAAGCAGCTCAGAGACAAGGGCTTCAAATGCGCCATGTTGTGCCCGGCTAAATTGCGAGTTGAAGCGGAGGGGAAGGCTTGGTTCTTTAATAACCCATGGATCACCTCAGATTGGTTGGAGAATCTCACCTTGGGGGGGCGGCGGATAGGGCCCTGAGGCTCTGGAACAGGAATGATAAGTACAGTTGTTGGGATAGAGTGGGCCGGTGAAAGAGTGTATTGCCTGTTTTTTTGTTTTTTTTGTTTGTTTTTTATTCTGTGTAGTCGCCTCCATCCGCGGGGTATGTCCCTGGGTGTCAGACATGTTTCTTATGGGCGGGGGCGGTGCTACGGGGCTTGGGCTTCCACCTCTGATCTATATCTAGATAGTTATTGGTTTAGATATGGGGCGACAGGCACACTGCGCGTTGGGGTAGGCGAATGCCGTGAGCAGGGGTGCAGGGTGGGGGGAGGTGGGATGGGTAAGTTCATTTGTGTTTGTCGTGTTCCTTTTGGTTTTCTTTTTCCCCTCCCTTTTGCCTCAGGTGTCCTTACTGCAGTGAGACGTTCTACACATGGGTTGAATGGGACAGAGTAGTCGAGACCCAGGGGTAAGAGTTCTGAGCTGGAACGTTAATGGCTTGGGTGGCAAGATCAAGAGAGGGATGGTCAGCTAACTTATCAGACAACATTCCCCGGATGTGGTATTATTGCAGGAGACACACTTATTTGGCAATAGATGCATGGCCCTCCCTAGAGGGGGGTATAAGTTGGTGGTGCATGCTGGATTCACCACTGGCTCTAGAGGTGTTGGTGTGTTGGTTAGGAATTCATTCCCTCTGTCCGTGCAGGCCACGTGGGTGGATCAGCGGGGCAGATATGCGGGAGTCTCAGGGCAGGTGGGTGGTAAGATGGTCACTTTCCTATCAATCTATGTGCCACTGGGCCTCCAGGCCGAGACCTTTCGAGACTTGGCTGTGGTTTTTCTCACATTGCCTCTGGGGGGTCTGGTCTTGGGTGGCCATTTCAATGCAGTCTTAGATGGAGAGCTGGACTGCTGCCCCCGCGTGTGCTTCGATCAACACAGAGGTGGCTCCCTGAGTTTCTGGATATGTTGGGGCTAGTTGATAGTTGGCGACCGCGCAACTCAACATTGACACACTACACCCACGTCTCTGCAGCTCATGGTAGTTGATCTAGGATAGATTATATCTTGCTACCTGTGGCGCTGGCGGCTATGATCTGAGAGGTGAAGTTTCTAGGCAGGGGCATTTCCGACCAGTCTCCGCTGTGGGTGCGGCTGGCCCTTGATCTTCCAGAACTGGGGAGGATAGCTCCCATCAGCGCCTGACAGTTTAAGTATCCAGCCATTAAGAGGTGCTGCAGATGTTAGATCGTTATTTCTTGGAAAATGTCGGATCTGTTGAGTCGGCGCGATCCGTTTGGGAAGCATACAAAACGGTGGCGAGAGGCGAGGTATTGTCCCTAGTGTCAGGCAAGAAAAAAAAAGGCAAGAAAGAGTAGGAGATCATTCGTTTGGAGGAGGAGGTGGCTAGGTCGCCTACTCCAGAGGGGCTCCATCAGTGGAGGCTCCGACAGGAGGAATATAAAGATCTTGTCAGGGATAGGGTGGTGCCCATAATAATGCAGTCCAGAGTCATATCTATGAACACGGTGACAAAACCGGTAAATTGATTGCATGGCTTGAACATGGAGAGAGGGCATCTAGACTTGTAACCGAACTGGAGGGGCGGGAGTACTGCTGGATCACGGATCCTCAGTCGGTGGCGGATGAGTTTTCGGAATACTATAGGAACGTCTATACGTTCGGTAATGTGTTTATGGAAGCCAATATTAGCAAGGTGCTTGGAGATATCGTAATGCTGACTTTGTCAGAGGAGGACAGGAGCTATTTCGACTCTGCGTTCTCCGATGACAAAGTTGCGCAAGCAATTCGACCGATAAAATCCGGCAAAGCGACAGGCCCTAACGGGATACCAATAGAGTTCAGTAAATTAAACACTGGTAGACTCGCCCCGCACGTCAGAACTATGTTTCTGGAGAGCAAGGAGAAGGGTGAGCTCCCGTATGACTAACGGCTGGCCAATATTGTGGTCATACATAAAGCTGGTAAATCTAAGACACAATGCTCCTCTTAATGGCCCATATCGCTTCTTAACGCTGAGCCAAAAATCCTTGCGAAACTTCTGTCCACTTGGCTGGTCAAGGTAATCACGTCTCTTATCCACCCTGATCAATCAGGTTTCATGCCCTGTCACAACATGGCGCTGAATCTGCATAGGCTGCATGGCATTCTTGGCGGTTCTCCGAAGATCCATGAACCGACAGTGTTGGTTTCTTTGGATGCGACGATGGCCTTCGACAGAGTAGAGTGGCACTATCTGTTTGCGGAATTGGCAAAGCTGGGTTTTGGTAAGGAGTTTGTCGGTTGGGTTTGCTTGCTATACGCGAATCCCTTGGCCAGAGTGGTGGTTAATAATTGCAAACCCGGTGATTTCCGTTTCAGTAGAGGCACGCGACAGGGATGTCCGTTGTCTCCTTTGCTTTTTTCGCTTGCGATGGAACCCCTGGCAGCCTGGGTCAAATGGGACAGATCGATACGGGGCTTGCAATGGACTCCTGATTGGGAAGACAAGATTTCTCTTTATGCGGATGATGTCTTGCTTTATCTCACTAACCCTAGAGACTCCTTTTGCAACTTTCTTGACGTGCTCACTGTTTCGGTAGGTATTCCGGATTGTCTATAAATTGGACGAAGTCGGTGCTATTTGTTTTGGTGGGTGACCCACCAGTGCTACCGCGGACATGTCCGATTCATGTCGAGACTGTCGGTTTCAAATATTTGGGTATATTCATCACGCTCAATCCACAATTACGGTATGCTAATAATCTAGTCTCCCCGTTGAATAGATGCAAGAAAGATGTGGAGCGTTGGAAAACCCTTCCACTCTCCTTGTTGGGGAGAGCCACGCTCTTCAAGATGATGGCTCTGCCTCGGTTTTTGTATGCTTTACAGAACTCTATAGACTGGGTCCCGGCAGCTTATTTCAGGGAAATAGAGGCTCTTCAGAGACAGCTTCTGTGGGATGGTAGTGCCCGGATAGCGTTTGGTAAATTGACACTCGCGTGGTATGACGGCGGGATTGGGATTCCAGAGCTGCGGAAGTACTACTGGGCCTCTCAGCTGGCTGCGATGAACCATATTGTGCACGGACTCCCAGGAGATCCGGGCTATGCTATGGATCGTGGTCAGGCCCCGGGTGGGGTGATAGAGAGAGCCCTGTATTCCAGGCCTGGGAGGTTTCCATTGACTGGCCCAACCGCACATGCGATCCAGGTTTGGCACGCAGCTAACAAAAGTCTGGGATGGGAGGGCAGGTTGACACTTGCCACTCCCCTATTAAACGCTGAGAAGCTGGGTAGTCTGTGGAAGTCGGAGGGTTTCAAAAGTTGGAATCTTATAGGAATAGTCCAAATAAAAGATGTCTGGGGGAGTGGCACAGTGCACACCTTCGAGTTCCCCAAACAACAATATCATTTGCATGATAACGAATATTATCAATATCGACAGGTGAGGCATGCCCTTACCACTTATATCCCTAAAGATACGGTGCTCCCGGAGGCATCGCCCCTGGAGGATCGAGTACTGGATGGGTTTATCCCCCAAAAAACTATTTCCCTGATATACAGGAAACTGATCAATAACATGGAGAACCTGCTGGTGAGAATTAGAGCTCAATGGTGTACGGATGGGTTAGAGCTAGATGATGAGGATTGGACGGAGGCGGCCTCTTCCCCAAAAGTAGTTGCCATCCAGATGCGGCTCCAATTGGTGCACCAGAAGATACTTCATAGATCATATGTAAAAGGGCCCTGTTTGGTACGAATGGGACGAGCTGAGAGCAGGGAGTGTGGGAGAAAGTGTGGTGAGATCGGCACCTTAATGCATACTCTCTGGCATCGTATTGAGATACAGTTGTATTGGACGAAGATCCATGATGAGCTGGGAGGAGCACTAGGAGTGGAGATACGACCGGAGGCCCGGAGGTGCTTGTTGAACGTGTGGGAGCCTACAGATCTAGATGCGTGCCGGAGGCAGTGGGTGACGTTGGCATATATGGTGGCTAAACGAAACATAGCTCAGCTCTGGGGGGCCAGCCAGTCGCCCCGAGTCACCAAGTGGGCAGAGGACCTTGACTGGTGCATGCTTAGAGAAAGAGCAGTTTATGTGGCCAGGGGCTGCCCATAGAAGTGGGCAAGATCTGGAGTGCATGGAATAGTCATAGAGGAGGAATTTGTGAGCCTCCTACTCCGATATTGTTATCAGAGGCTCAGAACTCCCCAAGCTCCCTGCACTAAAGGTTGTTGTAATTGATTCTGTGCTTTGCCGCAATGCCCCATGTGTTGGAAATGTACTGTGTCCACCTGAGATTTATTATTTTCCCTTTCTGTAAGTTTTTTTTTTGTTTTAATAAAAAGAGTTAAAAAAAAAAGAAAGAGTAGAAAGACTCCTTACATTTTGAAAAGAAATGGCAGATTCATTATATCTGTGACCAAGACAGTGGTTAATATTCATTATTTTTGGTAGTGAGCTGCACCTTTTTGGAATACAAAAATACAATGGTGAATTGAGATGAGCTCGATTGCCACCTATCTTTTGTCATAGTTTATACCAGGAGTGGTTACCATAAGAACTAGTACCAAACACACTAGCCATGCTTAATGATTTTTTCTCTCAATTCCCCACAAAATGGTACATTTGTGATATAGGTTTCAAAAACCTATTGTAATGTTCCTATTTGAATTTATAATTACATTCTCTAATTATGGTAAAGTACCTGTATGTTATATGCTTATATAATTGTTGTGATCTGATCTACAGTCACTGTCAATCTTATTTTAACATGTGAGGGACTAGCATTTCAACAGTCATCATTGTACCACAAAACGGAGAAAAAACAGTCAATATTCAGAAAGTGAAAGGATCTAAGTAGTAGTCCAAACCAAACTGAATATGGGGAATTGTTGTCATGTCTGAACATAAATGTATGATTTACAAGTTTTCACGAGGTGCTATCTAGTGTCATAGAAAGTGCACAAAAGCGTGAAAAAAAGCGCAAACAAATATGAAATTCCTAATGATGTTAAAAACAAGATAATAGTGCTGTATGATGTTGCCAATGTTAGATACTCCCTAAATGTCCTAAGCCACTCTCGTCGCAACAGTAATCTGGCTATCATTTGAAAACCCAGTTACATATTAATATCAAGACCCTGTAAAAAGTACTAGTATAAACATGTAAAGTGCGATGTGTTGTAAACTTTACAATGATTAGATCACATTGTTTATGCCAATGAACAGCACTACGATGTAAAAGTGCTATGTGCTGTAAACTTAACCGTGATTAGCTTTGTTTATCAAAAATTTGTCTCATAATGAATATATGTTGCATTTGCGAAACACAGATTGTAAAATGTATATTCCTCTTCATGTACAAGTGATGAACTTCTCATTATGGTGTTTTAAAGTGCTAAGTGCTGTAAACAGTATGATCGTAAAAACTTTTCTTCTACCTAGGGATCCTGCAGATATTTTTTTAAAAGTACCAATACCACTTATCCCTTTAAAAATCCCAATGAAGTCCAACTTTAAAGTGCTAGTCAACAATCAACCAAATAAAAGGCTAATGTTTTAATGTCTAATCCTCGCTTATAAAAATGACCCGATTCCTATAGACTATAATTAAGAATCAAAATGAGTGGTATATTATAGGTCTTCATAATCCCAATGTTCTATTTACATATACTCGGCAATCTTTTTCTTATAACAACCAAGGAATTAGGACACTGGAATAGCACGCTTTAAAACTTTCATGATCCCATGGGTAAGAAACAAATACAGAGTCTCAATTAGTTAGCCCGTGAATAGATATCACTGTCTTCCTTCTTTATGTATCCATATTTCCAGATTATGGTAGAGTTTGGGCTATGCGTAGAGATCAAGAGATACTGAGAAACCACCTACTGCCCCGATTAGTTGTGAATGCATAGTTCAGCATCACTATTCTGCCCTTTAGGGGTCTCGGTGTCCAGTAGGAAAACCTTTTTGAATTCTTCACATTTCTCACATTGCCTCTGGGGGGTCTGGTCTTGGGTGGCCATTTCAATGCAGTCTTAGATGGAGAGCTGGACTGCTGCCCCCGCGTGTGCTTCGATCAACACAGAGGTGACTCCCTGAGTTTCTGGATATGTTGGGGCTAGTTGATAGTTGGCGACCGCGCAACTCAACATTGACACACTACACCCACGTCTCTGCAGCTCATGGTAGTTTATCTAGGATAGATTATATCTTGCTACCTGTGGCGCTGGCGGCTATGATCTGAGAGGTGAAGTTTCTAGGCAGGGGCATTTCCGACCAGTCTCCGCTGTGGGTGCGGCTGGCCCTTGATCTTCCAGAACTGGGAAGGATAGCTCCCATCAGCGCCTGACAGTTTAAGGATCCAGCCATTAAGAAAGAGGTGCTGCAGATGTTAGAACGTTATTTCTTGGAAAATGTCGGATCTGTTGAGTCGGCGCGATCCGTTTGGGAAGCATACAAAACGGTGGCGAGAGGCGAGGTATTGTCCCTAGTGTCAGGCAAGAAAAAAAAAGGCAAGCGGAAGTGGCCCAGAAAGAGTAGGAGATCATTCGTTTGGAGGAGGAGGTGGCTAGGTCGCCTACTCCCGAGGGGCTCCATCAGTTGAGGCTCCGACAGGAGGAATATAAAGATCTTGTCAGGGATAGGGTGGTGGCCCATAATAATGCCGTCCAGAGTCATATCTATGAACACGGTGACAAAACCGGTAAATTGATTGCATGGCTTGAACATGGAGAGAGGGCATCTAGACTTGTACCCGAACTGGAGGGGCGGGAGTACTGCTGGATCACGGATCCTCAGTCGGTGGCGGATGAGTTTTCGGAATACTATAGGAACGTCTATACGTTCGGTAATGTGTTTATGGAAGCCAATATTAGCGAGGTGCTTGGAGATATCGTAATGCTGACTTTGTCAGAGGAAGACAGGAGCTATTTCGACTCTGCGTTCTCCGATGACGAAGTTGCGCAAGCAATTCGACCGATAAAATCCGGCAAAGCGACAGGCCCTAACGGGATACCAATAGAGTTCAATAAATTAAACACTGGTAGACTCGCCCCGCACATCAGAACTATGTTTCTGGAGAGCAAGGAGAAGGGTGAGCTCCCGTATGACCAACGGCTGGCCAATATTGTGGTCATACATAAAGCTGGTAAATCTAAGACACAATGCTCCTCTTAATGGCCCTTATCGCTTCTTAACGCTGAGCCAAAAATCCTTGCGAAAGTTCTGTCCACTTGGCTGGTCAAGGTAATCACGTCTCTTATCCACCCTGATCAATCAGGTTTCATGCCCTGTCACAACATGGCGCTGAATCTGCATAGGCTGCATGGCATTCTTGGCGGCTCTCCGAAGATCCATGAACCGACAGTGTTGGTTTCTTTGGATGCGACGATGGCCTTCGACAGAGTAGAGTGGCACTATCTGTTTGCGGAATTGGCAAAGCTAGGTTTTGGTAAGGAGTTTGTCGGTTGGATTCGCTTGCTATACGCGAATCCCTTGGCCAGAGTGGTGGTTAATAATTGCAAACCCGGTGATTTCCATTTGAGTAGAGGCACGCGACAGGGATGTCCGTTGTCTCCTTTGCTTTTTTCGCTTGCGATGGAACCCCTGGCAGCCTGGGTCAAATGGGACAGATCGATACGGGGCTTGCAATGGACTCCTGATTGGGAAGACAAGATTTCTCTTTATGCGGATGATGTCTTGCTTTATCTCACTAACCCTAGAGACTCCTTTTGCAACTTTCTTGACGTGCTTACTGTTTCGGTAGGTATTCTGGATTGTCTATAAATTGGACGAAGTCGGTGCTATTTGTTTTGGTGGGTGACCCACCAGTGCTACCGCGGACATGTCCGATTCATGTCGAGACTGTCGGTTTCAAATATTTGGGTATATTCATCACGCTCAATCCACAATTACGGTATGCTAATAATCTAGTCTCCCCGTTGAATAGATGCAAGAAAGATGTGGAGCGTTGGAAAACCCTTCCACTCTCCTTGTTGGGGAAAGCCACGCTCTTCAAGATGATGGCTCTGCCTCGGTTTCTGTATGCTTTACAGAACTCTATAGACTGGGTCCCGGCAGCTTATTTCAGGGAAATAGAGGCTCTTCAGAGACAGCTTCTGTGGGATGGTAGTGCCTGGATAGCGTTTGGTAAATTGACACTCGCGTGGTATGACGGCGGGATTGGGATTCCAGAGCTGCGGAAGTACTACTGGGCCTCTCAGCTGGCTGCGATGAACCATATTGTGCACGGACTCCCAGGAGATCCGGGCTATGCTATGGATCGTGGTCAGGCCCCGGGTGGGGTGATAGAGAGAGCCCTGTATTCCAGGCCTGGGAGGTTTCCATTGACTGGCCCAACCGCACATGCGATCCAGGTTTGGCACGCAGCTAACAAAAGTCTGGGATGGGAGGGCAGGTTGACACTTGCCACTCCCCTATTAAACGCTGAGAAGCTGGGTAGTCTGTGGAAGTCGGAGGGTTTCAAAAGTTGGAATCTTATAGGAATAGTCCAAATAAAAGATGTCTGGGGGAGTGGCACAGTGCACACCTTCGAGTTCCCCAAACAACAATATCATTTGCATGATAACGAATATTATCAATATCGACAGGTGAGGCATGCCCTTACCACTTATATCCCTAAAGATATGGTGCTCCCGGAGGCATCGCCCCTGGAGGATCGAGTACTGGATGGGTTTATCCCCCAAAAAACTATTTCCCTGATATACAGGAAACTGATCAATAACATGGAGAACCTGCTGGTGAGAATTAGGGCTCAATGGTGTACGGATGGGTTAGAGCTAGATGATGAGGATTGGACGGAGGCGGCCTCTTCCCCAAAAGTAGTTGCCATCCAGATGCGGCTCCAATTGGTGCACCAGAAGATACTTCATAGATCATATGTAACAGGGCCCTGTTTGGTACGAATGGGACGAGCTGAGAGCAGGGAGTGTGGGAGAAAGTGTGGTGAGATCGGCACCTTAATGCATACTCTCTGGCATCGTATTGAGATACAGTTGTATTGGACGAAGATCCATGATGAGCTGGGAGGAGCACTAGGAGTGGAGATACGACCGGAGGCCCGGAGGTGCTTGTTGAACGTGTGGGAGCCTACAGATCTAGATGCGTGCCGGAGGCAGTGGGTGACGTTGGCATATATGGCGGCTAAACGAAACATAGCTCAGCTCTGGGGGGCCAGCCAGTCGCCCCGAGTCACCAAGTGGGCGGAGGACCTTGACTGGTGCATGCTTAGAGAAAGAGCAGTTTATGTGGCCAGGGGCTGCCCATAGAAGTGGGCAAGATCTGGAGTGCATGGAATAGTCATAGAGGAGGAATTTGTGAGCCTCCTACTCCGATATTGTTATCAGAGGCTCAGAACTCCCCAAGCTCCCTGCACTAAAGGTTGTTGTAATTGATTCTGTGCTTTGCCGCAATGCCCCATGTGTTGGAAATGTACTGTGTCCACCTGAGATTTATTATTTTCCCTTTCTGTAAGGTTTTTTTTTGTTTTAATAAAAAGAGTTTAAAAAAAAAGAAAGAGTAGAAAGACTCCTTACATTTTGAAAAGAAATGGCAGATTCATTATATCTGTGACCAAGACAGTGGTTAATATTCATTATTTTTGGTAGTGAGCTGCACCTTTTTGGAATACAAAAATACAATGGTGAATTGAGATGAGCTCGATTGCCACCTATCTTTTGTCATAGTTTATACCAGGAGTGGTTACCATAAGAACTAGTACCAAACACACTAGCCATGCTTAATGATTTTTTCTCTCAATTCCCCACAAAATGGTACATTTGTGATATAGGTTTCAAAAACCTATTGTAATGTTCCTATTTGAATTTATAATTACATTCTCTAATTATGGTAAAGTACCTGTATGTTATATGCTTATATAATTGTTGTGATCTGATCTACAGTCACTGTCAATCTTATTTTAACATGTGAGGGACTAGCATTTCAACAGTCATCATTGTACCACAAAACGGAGAAAAAACAGTCAATATTCAGAAAGTGAAAGGATCTAAGTAGTAGTCCAAACCAAACTGAATATGGGGAATTGTTGTCATGTCTGAACATAAATGTATGATTTACAAGTTTTCACGAGGTGCTATCTAGTGTCATAGAAAGTGCACAAAAGCGTGAAAAAAAGCGCAAACAAATATGAAATTCCTAATGATGTTAAAAACAAGATAATAGTGCTGTATGATGTTGCCAATGTTAGATACTCCCTAAATGTCCTAAGCCACTCTCGTCGCAACAGTAATCTGGCTATCATTTGAAAACCCAGTTACATATTAATATCAAGACCCTGTAAAAAGTACTAGTATAAACATGTAAAGTGCGATGTGTTGTAAACTTTACAATGATTAGATCACATTGTTTATGCCAATGAACAGCACTACGATGTAAAAGTGCTATGTGCTGTAAACTTAACCGTGATTAGCTTTGTTTATCAAAAATTTGTCTCATAATGAATATATGTTGCATTTGCGAAACACAGATTGTAAAATGTATATTCCTCTTCATGTACAAGTGATGAACTTCTCATTATGGTGTTTTAAAGTGCTAAGTGCTGTAAACAGTATGATCGTAAAAACTTTTCTTCAACCTAGGGATCCTGCAGATATTTTTTTAAAAGTACCAATACCACTTATCCCTTTAAAAATCCCAATGAAGTCCAACTTTAAAGTGCTAGTCAACAATCAACCAAATAAAAGGCTAATGTTTTAATGTCTAATCATCGCTTATAAAAATGACCCGATTCCTATAGACTATAATTAAGAATCAAAATGAGTGGTATATTATAGGTCTTCATAATCCCAATGTTCTATTTACATATACTCGGCAATCTTTTTCTTATAACAACCAAGGAGTTAGGACACTGGAATAGCACGCTTTAAAACTTTCATGATCCCATGGGTAAGAAACAAATACAGAGTCTCAATTAGTTAGCCCGTGAATAGATATCACTGTCTTCCTTCTTTATGTATCCATATTTCCAGATTATGGTAGAGTTTGGGCTATGCGTAGAGATCAAGAGATACTGAGAAACCACCTACTGCCCCGATTAGTTGTGAATGCATAGTTCAGCATCACTATTCTGCTCTTTAGGGGTCTCGGTGTCCAGTAGGAAAACCTTTTTGAATTCTTCACATTTCTCACATTGCCTCTGGGGGGTCTGGTCTTGGGTGGCCATTTCAATGCAGTCTTAGATGGAGAGCTGGACTGCTGCCCCCGCGTGTGCTTCGATCAACACAGAGGTGACTCCCTGAGTTTCTGGATATGTTGGGGCTAGTTGATAGTTGGCGACCGCGCAACTCAACATTGACACACTACACCCACGTCTCTGCAGCTCATGGTAGTTTATCTAGGATAGATTATATCTTGCTACCTGTGGCGCTGGCGGCTATGATCTGAGAGGTGAAGTTTCTAGGCAGGGGCATTTCCGACCAGTCTCCGCTGTGGGTGCGGCTGGCCCTTGATCTTCCAGAACTGGGAAGGATAGCTCCCATCAGCGCCTGACAGTTTAAGGATCCAGCCATTAAGAAAGAGGTGCTGCAGATGTTAGATCGTTATTTCTTGGAAAATGTCGGATCTGTTGAGTCGGCGCGATCCGTTTGGGAAGCATACAAAACGGTGGCGAGAGGCGAGGTATTGTCCCTAGTGTCAGGCAAGAAAAAAAAAGGCAAGCGGAAGTGGCCCAGAAAGAGTAGGAGATCATTCGTTTGGAGGAGGAGGTGGCTAGGTCGCCTACTCCCGAGGGGCTCCATCAGTTGAGGCTCCGACAGGAGGAATATAAAGATCTTGTCAGGGATAGGGTGGTGGCCCATAATAATGCCGTCCAGAGTCATATCTATGAACACGGTGACAAAACCGGTAAATTGATTGCATGGCTTGAACATGGAGAGAGGGCATCTAGACTTGTACCCGAACTGGAGGGGCGGGAGTACTGCTGGATCACGGATCCTCAGTCGGTGGCGGATGAGTTTTCGGAATACTATAGGAACGTCTATACGTTCGGTAATGTGTTTATGGAAGCCAATATTAGCGAGGTGCTTGGAGATATCGTAATGCTGACTTTGTCAGAGGAAGACAGGAGATATTTCGACTCTGCGTTCTCCGATGACGAAGTTGCGCAAGCAATTCGACCGATAAAATCCGGCAAAGCGACAGGCCCTAACGGGATACCAATAGAGTTCAATAAATTAAACACTGGTAGACTCGCCCCGCACATCAGAACTATGTTTCTGGAGAGCAAGGAGAAGGGTGAGCTCCCGTATGACCAACGGCTGGCCAATATTGTGGTCATACATAAAGCTGGTAAATCTAAGACACAATGCTCCTCTTAATGGCCCTTATCGCTTCTTAACGCTGAGCCAAAAATCCTTGCGAAACTTCTGTCCACTTGGCTGGTCAAGGTAATCACGTCTCTTATCCACCCTGATCAATCAGGTTTCATGCCCTGTCACAACATGGCGCTGAATCTGCATAGGCTGCATGGCATTCTTGGCGGCTCTCCGAAGATCCATGAACCGACAGTGTTGGTTTCTTTGGATGCGACGATGGCCTTCGACAGAGTAGAGTGGCACTATCTGTTTGCGGAATTGGCAAAGCTAGGTTTTGGTAAGGAGTTTGTCGGTTGGATTCGCTTGCTATACGCGAATCCCTTGGCCAGAGTGGTGGTTAATAATTGCAAACCCGGTGATTTCCATTTGAGTAGAGGCACGCGACAGGGATGTCCGTTGTCTCCTTTGCTTTTTTCGCTTGCGATGGAACCCCTGGCAGCCTGGGTCAAATGGGACAGATCGATACGGGGCTTGCAATGGACTCCTGATTGGGAAGACAAGATTTCTCTTTATGCGGATGATGTCTTGCTTTATCTCACTAACCCTAGAGACTCCTTTTGCAACTTTCTTGACGTGCTTACTGTTTCGGTAGGTATTCTGGATTGTCTATAAATTGGACGAAGTCGGTGCTATTTGTTTTGGTGGGTGACCCACCAGTGCTACCGCGGACATGTCCGATTCATGTCGAGACTGTCGGTTTCAAATATTTGGGTATATTCATCACGCTCAATCCACAATTACGGTATGCTAATAATCTAGTCTCCCCGTTGAATAGATGCAAGAAAGATGTGGAGCGTTGGAAAACCCTTCCACTCTCCTTGTTGGGGAGAGCCACGCTCTTCAAGATGATGGCTCTGCCTCGGTTTCTGTATGCTTTACAGAACTCTATAGACTGGGTCCCGGCAGCTTATTTCAGGGAAATAGAGGCTCTTCAGAGACAGCTTCTGTGGGATGGTAGTGCCCGGATAGCGTTTGGTAAATTGACACTCGCGTGGTATGACGGCGGGATTGGGATTCCAGAGCTGCGGAAGTACTACTGGGCCTCTCAGCTGGCTGCGATGAACCATATTGTGCACGGACTCCCAGGAGATCCGGGCTATGCTATGGATCGTGGTCAGGCCCCGGGTGGGGTGATAGAGAGAGCCCTGTATTCCAGGCCTGGGAGGTTTCCATTGACTGGCCCAACCGCACATGCGATCCAGGTTTGGCACGCAGCTAACAAAAGTCTGGGATGGGAGGGCAGGTTGACACTTGCCACTCCCCTATTAAATGCTGAGAAGCTGGGTAGTCTGTGGAAGTCGGAGGGTTTCAAAAGTTGGAATCTTATAGGAATAGTCCAAATAAAAGATGTCTGGGGGAGTGGCACAGTGCACACCTTCGAGTTCCCCAAACAACAATATCATTTGCATGATAACGAATATTATCAATATCGACAGGTGAGGCATGCCCTTACCACTTATATCCCTAAAGATACGGTGCTCCCGGAGGCATCGCCCCTGGAGGATCGAGTACTGGATGGGTTTATCCCCCAAAAAACTATTTCCCTGATATACAGGAAACTGATCAATAACATGGAGAACCTGCTGGTGAGAATTAGGGCTCAATGGTGTACGGATGGGTTAGAGCTAGATGATGAGGATTGGACGGAGGCGGCCTCTTCCCCAAAAGTAGTTGCCATCCAGATGCGGCTCCGATTGGTGCACCAGAAGATACTTCATAGATCATATATAACAGGGCCCCGTTTGGTACGAATGGGACGAGCTGAGAGCAGGGAGTGTGGGAGAAAGTGTGGTGAGATCGGCACCTTAAGGCATACTCTCTGGCATCGTATTGAGATACAGTTGTATTGGACGAAGATCCATGATGAGCTGGGAGGAGCACTAGGAGTGGAGATACGACCGGAGGCCCGGAGGTGCTTGTTGAACGTGTGGGAGCCTACAGATCTAGATGCGTGCCGGAGGCAGTGGATGACGTTGGCATATATGGCGGCTAAACGAAACATAGCTCAGCTCTGGGGGGCCAGCCAGTCGCCCCGAGTCACCAAGTGGGCGGAGGACCTTGACTGGTGCATGCTTAGAGAAAGAGCAGTTTATGTGGCCAGGGGCTGCCCATAGAAGTGGGCAAGATCTGGAGTGCATGGAATAGTCATAGAGGAGGAATTTGTGAGCCTCCTACTCCGATATTGTTATCAGAGGCTCAGAACTCCCCAAGCTCCCTGCACTAAAGGTTGTTGTAATTTATTCTGTGCTTTGCCGCAATGCCCCATGTGTTGGAAATGTACTGTGTCCACCTGAGATTTATTATTTTCCCTTTCTGTAAGTTTTTTTTTTGTTTTAATAAAAAGAGTTAAAAAAAAAAGAAAGAGTAGAAAGACTCCTTACATTTTGAAAAGAAATGGCAGATTCATTATATCTGTGACCAAGACAGTGGTTAATATTCATTATTTTTGGTAGTGAGCTGCACCTTTTTGGAATACAAAAATACAATGGTGAATTGAGATGAGCTCGATTGCCACCTATCTTTTGTCATAGTTTATACCAGGAGTGGTTACCATAAGAACTAGTACCAAACACACTAGCCATGCTTAATGATTTTTTCTCTCAATTCCCCACAAAATGGTACATTTGTGATATAGGTTTCAAAAACCTATTGTAATGTTCCTATTTGAATTTATAATTACATTCTCTAATTATGGTAAAGTACCTGTATGTTATATGCTTATATAATTGTTGTGATCTGATCTACAGTCACTGTCAATCTTATTTTAACATGTGAGGGACTAGCATTTCAACAGTCATCATTGTACCACAAAACGGAGAAAAAACAGTCAATATTCAGAAAGTGAAAGGATCTAAGTAGTAGTCCAAACCAAACTGAATATGGGGAATTGTTGTCATGTCTGAACATAAATGTATGATTTACAAGTTTTCACGAGGTGCTATCTAGTGTCATAGAAAGTGCACAAAAGCGTGAAAAAAAGCGCAAACAAATATGAAATTCCTAATGATGTTAAAAACAAGATAATAGTGCTGTATGATGTTGCCAATGTTAGATACTCCCTAAATGTCCTAAGCCACTCTCGTCGCAACAGTAATCTGGCTATCATTTGAAAACCCAGTTACATATTAATATCAAGACCCTGTAAAAAGTACTAGTATAAACATGTAAAGTGCGATGTGTTGTAAACTTTACAATGATTAGATCACATTGTTTATGCCAATGAACAGCACTACGATGTAAAAGTGCTATGTGCTGTAAACTTAACCGTGATTAGCTTTGTTTATCAAAAATTTGTCTCATAATGAATATATGTTGCATTTGCGAAACACAGATTGTAAAATGTATATTCCTCTTCATGTACAAGTGATGAACTTCTCATTATGGTGTTTTAAAGTGCTAAGTGCTGTAAACAGTATGATCGTAAAAACTTTTCTTCTACCTAGGGATCCTGCAGATATTTTTTTTAAAGTACCAATACCACTTATCCCTTTAAAAATCCCAATGAAGTCCAACTTTAAAGTGCTAGTCAACAATCAACCAAATAAAAGGCTAATGTTTTAATGTCTAATCATCGCTTATAAAAATGACCCGATTCCTATAGACTATAATTAAGAATCAAAATGAGTGGTATATTATAGGTCTTCATAATCCCAATGTTCTATTTACATATACTCGGCAATCTTTTTCTTATAACAACCAAGGAATTAGGACACTGGAATAGCACGCTTTAAAACTTTCATGATCCCATGGGTAAGAAACAAATACAGAGTCTCAATTAGTTAGCCCGTGAATAGATATCACTGTCTTCCTTCTTTATGTATCCATATTTCCAGATTATGGTAGAGTTTGGGCTATGCGTAGAGATCAAGAGATACTGAGAAACCACCTACTGCCCCGATTAGTTGTGAATGCATAGTTCAGCATCACTATTCTGCCCTTTAGGGGTCTCGGTGTCCAGTAGGAAAACCTTTTTGAATTCTTCACATTTCTCACATTGCCTCTGGGGGGTCTGGTCTTGGGTGGCCATTTCAATGCAGTCTTAGATGGAGAGCTGGACTGCTGCCCCCGCGTGTGCTTCGATCAACACAGAGGTGACTCCCTGAGTTTCTGGATATGTTGGGGCTAGTTGATAGTTGGCGACCGCGCAACTCAACATTGACACACTACACCCACGTCTCTGCAGCTCATGGTAGTTTATCTAGGATAGATTATATCTTGCTACCTGTGGCGCTGGCGGCTATGATCTGAGAGGTGAAGTTTCTAGGCAGGGGCATTTCCGACCAGTCTCCGCTGTGGGTGCGGCTGGCCCTTGATCTTCCAGAACTGGGAAGGATAGCTCCCATCAGCGCCTGACAGTTTAAGGATCCAGCCATTAAGAAAGAGGTGCTGCAGATGTTAGATCGTTATTTCTTGGAAAATGTCGGATCTGTTGAGTCGGCGCGATCCGTTTGGGAAGCATACAAAACGGTGGCGAGAGGCGAGGTATTGTCCCTAGTGTCAGGCAAGAAAAAAAAAGGCAAGCGGAAGTGGCCCAGAAAGAGTAGGAGATCATTCGTTTGGAGGAGGAGGTGGCTAGGTCGCCTACTCCCGAGGGGCTCCATCAGTTGAGGCTCCGACAGGAGGAATATAAAGATCTTGTCAGGGATAGGGTGGTGGCCCATAATAATGCCGTCCAGAGTCATATCTATGAACACGGTGACAAAACCGGTAAATTGATTGCATGGCTTGAACATGGAGAGAGGGCATCTAGACTTGTACCCGAACTGGAGGGGCGGGAGTACTGCTGGATCACGGATCCTCAGTCGGTGGCGGATGAGTTTTCGGAATACTATAGGAACGTCTATACGTTCGGTAATGTGTTTATGGAAGCCAATATTAGCGAGGTGCTTGGAGATATCGTAATGCTGACTTTGTCAGAGGAAGACAGGAGCTATTTCGACTCTGCGTTCTCCGATGACGAAGTTGCGCAAGCAATTCGACCGATAAAATCCGGCAAAGCGACAGGCCCTAACGGGATACCAATAGAGTTCAATAAATTAAACACTGGTAGACTCGCCCCGCACATCAGAACTATGTTTCTGGAGAGCAAGGAGAAGGGTGAGCTCCCGTATGACCAACGGCTGGCCAATATTGTGGTCATACATAAAGCTGGTAAATCTAAGACACAATGCTCCTCTTAATGGCCCTTATCGCTTCTTAACGCTGAGCCAAAAATCCTTGCGAAACTTCTGTCCACTTGGCTGGTCAAGGTAATCACGTCTCTTATCCACCCTGATCAATCAGGTTTCATGCCCTGTCACAACATGGCGCTGAATCTGCATAGGCTGCATGGCATTCTTGGCGGCTCTCCGAAGATCCATGAACCGACAGTGTTGGTTTCTTTGGATGCGACGATGGCCTTCGACAGAGTAGAGTGGCACTATCTGTTTGCGGAATTGGCAAAGCTAGGTTTTGGTAAGGAGTTTGTCGGTTGGATTCGCTTGCTATACGCGAATCCCTTGGCCAGAGTGGTGGTTAATAATTGCAAACCCGGTGATTTCCATTTGAGTAGAGGCACGCGACAGGGATGTCCGTTGTCTCCTTTGCTTTTTTCGCTTGCGATGGAACCCCTGGCAGCCTGGGTCAAATGGGACAGATCGATACGGGGCTTGCAATGGACTCCTGATTGGGAAGACAAGATTTCTCTTTATGCGGATGATGTCTTGCTTTATCTCACTAACCCTAGAGACTCCTTTTGCAACTTTCTTGACGTGCTTACTGTTTCGGTAGGTATTCTGGATTGTCTATAAATTGGACGAAGTCGGTGCTATTTGTTTTGGTGGGTGACCCACCAGTGCTACCGCGGACATGTCCGATTCATGTCGAGACTGTCGGTTTCAAATATTTGGGTATATTCATCACGCTCAATCCACAATTACGGTATGCTAATAATCTAGTCTCCCCGTTGAATAGATGCAAGAAAGATGTGGAGCGTTGGAAAACCCTTCCACTCTCCTTGTTGGGGAGAGCCACGCTCTTCAAGATGATGGCTCTGCCTCGGTTTCTGTATGCTTTACAGAACTCTATAGACTGGGTCCCGGCAGCTTATTTCAGGGAAATAGAGGCTCTTCAGAGACAGCTTCTGTGGGATGGTAGTGCCCGGATAGCGTTTGGTAAATTGACACTCGCGTGGTATGACGGCGGGATTGGGATTCCAGAGCTGCGGAAGTACTACTGGGCCTCTCAGCTGGCTGCGATGAACCATATTGTGCACGGACTCCCAGGAGATCCGGGCTATGCTATGGATCGTGGTCAGGCCCCGGGTGGGGTGATAGAGAGAGCCCTGTATTCCAGGCCTGGGAGGTTTCCATTGACTGGCCCAACCGCACATGCGATCCAGGTTTGGCACGCAGCTAACAAAAGTCTGGGATGGGAGGGCAGGTTGACACTTGCCACTCCCCTATTAAACGCTGAGAAGCTGGGTAGTCTGTGGAAGTCGGAGGGTTTCAAAAGTTGGAATCTTATAGGAATAGTCCAAATAAAAGATGTCTGGGGGAGTGGCACAGTGCACACCTTCGAGTTCCCCAAACAACAATATCATTTGCATGATAACGAATATTATCAATATCGACAGGTGAGGCATGCCCTTACCACTTATATCCCTAAAGATACGGTGCTCCCGGAGGCATCGCCCCTGGAGGATCGAGTACTGGATGGGTTTATCCCCCAAAAAACTATTTCCCTGATATACAGGAAACTGATCAATAACATGGAGAACCTGCTGGTGAGAATTAGGGCTCAATGGTGTACGGATGGGTTAGAGCTAGATGATGAGGATTGGACGGAGGCGGCCTCTTCCCCAAAAGTAGTTGCCATCCAGATGCGGCTCCGATTGGTGCACCAGAAGATACTTCATAGATCATATATAACAGGGCCCCGTTTGGTACGAATGGGACGAGCTGAGAGCAGGGAGTGTGGGAGAAAGTGTGGTGAGATCGGCACCTTAAGGCATACTCTCTGGCATCGTATTGAGATACAGTTGTATTGGACGAAGATCCATGATGAGCTGGGAGGAGCACTAGGAGTGGAGATACGACCGGAGGCCCGGAGGTGCTTGTTGAACGTGTGGGAGCCTACAGATCTAGATGCGTGCCGGAGGCAGTGGATGACGTTGGCATATATGGCGGCTAAACGAAACATAGCTCAGCTCTGGGGGGCCAGCCAGTCGCCCCGAGTCACCAAGTGGGCGGAGGACCTTGACTGGTGCATGCTTAGAGAAAGAGCAGTTTATGTGGCCAGGGGCTGCCCATAGAAGTGGGCAAGATCTGGAGTGCATGGAATAGTCATAGAGGAGGAATTTGTGAGCCTCCTACTCCGATATTGTTATCAGAGGCTCAGAACTCCCCAAGCTCCCTGCACTAAAGGTTGTTGTAATTGATTCTGTGCTTTGCCGCAATGCCCCATGTGTTGGAAATGTACTGTGTCCACCTGAGATTTATTATTTTCCCTTTCTGTAATGTTTTTTTTTTGTTTTAATAAAAAGAGTTTAAAAAAAAAGAAAGAGTAGAAAGACTCCTTACATTTTGAAAAGAAATGGCACATTCATTATATCTGTGACCAAGACAGTGGTTAATATTCATTATTTTTGGTAGTGAGCTGCACCTTTTTGGAATACAAAAATACAATGGTGAATTGAGATGAGCTCGATTGCCACCTATCTTTTGTCATAGTTTATACCAGGAGTGGTTACCATAAGAACTAGTACCAAACACACTAGCCATGCTTAATGATTTTTTCTCTCAATTCCCCACAAAATGGTACATTTGTGATATAGGTTTCAAAAACCTATTGTAATGTTCCTATTTGAATTTATAATTACATTCTCTAATTACGGGAAAGTACCTGTATGTTATATGGTTATATAATGGTTGTGATCTGATCTACAGTCACTGTCAATCTAATTTTAACATGTGAGGGACTAGCATTTCAACAGTCATCATTGTACCACAAAACGGAGAAAAAAACAGTCAATATTCAGAAAGTGAAAGGATCTAAGTAGTAGTCCAAACCAAACTGAATATGGGGAATTGTTGTCATGTCTGAACATAAATGTATGATTTACAAGTTTTCACAAGGTGCTATCTAGTGTCATAGAAAGTGCACAAAAGTGTGCAAAAAAGTGCAAACAAATATGAAATTCCTAATGATGTAAAAAAACAAGATAATAGTGCTGTATGATGTTGCCAATGTTAGATACTCCCTAAATGTCCTAAGCCACTCTCGTCGCAACAGTAATCTGGCTATCATTTGAAAACCCAGTTACATATTAATATCAAGACCCTGTAAAAAGTACTAGTATAAACATGTAAAGTGTGATGTGTTGTAAACTTTACAATGATTAGATCACATTGTTTATGCCAATGAACAGCACTACGATGTAAAAGTGCTATGTGCTGTAAACTTAACCGTGATTAGCTTTGTTTATCAAAAATTTGTCTCATAATGAATATATGTTGCATTTGCGAAACACAGATTGTAAAATGTATATTCCTCTTCATGTACAAGTGATGAACTTCTCATTATGGTGTTTTAAAGTGCTAAGTGCTGTAAACAGTATGATCGTAAAAACTTTTCTTCTACCTAGGGATCCTGCAGATATTTTTTTTAAAGTACCAATACCACTTAGCCCTTTTAAAAATCCCAATTAAGTCCAACTTTAAAGTGCTAGTCAACAATCAACCAAATAAAAGGCTAATGTTTTAATGTCTAATCATCGCTTATAAAAATGACCCGATTCCTATAGACTATAATTAAGAATCAAAATGAGTGGTATATTATAGGTCTTCATAATCCCAATGTTCTATTTACATATACTCGGCAATCTTTTTCTTATAACAACCAAGGAGTTAGGACACTGGAATAGCACGCTTTAAAACTTTCATGATCCCATGGGTAAGAAACAAATACAGAGTCTCAATTAGTTAACCCGTGAATAGATATCAGTGTCTTCCTTCTTTATGTATCCATATTTCCAGATTATGGTAGAGTTTGGGCTATGCGTAGAGATCAAGAGATACTG
Organism: Lissotriton helveticus; assembly: GCF_964261635.1. NCBI lineage: Eukaryota > Metazoa > Chordata > Amphibia > Caudata > Salamandridae > Lissotriton > Lissotriton helveticus. The sequence goes on from NC_136070.1 coordinate 1,052,104,566, forward strand.
AGAAACCACCTACTGCCCGATTAGATGTGAATGCATAGTTCAGCATCACTATTCTGCCCATTAGGGGTCTCGGTGTCCAGTAGGAAAACCTTTTTGAATTCTTCACGAAGTAGCTCTAATTCTGTGCTTCCTTCTCGTGGTTTCTTTTGTACGTGTTTAATGCCATAATATTTACTATTTTTGATTTTCCCATGTCTTCGCCATGGCGTATTGATTGTTCTTACTTGAAATTGCCCTCAGATGTTGCAGTGTATAGAGCATAAGTTTATTGATGGTACCTCCCACATATTGGTGCCACATTGGCATTCTAAAACGTATACAACTGATTCTGTTTCAGAGGTGATTTTCTCCTGTATCTTGTTTGTTGAACCTTAGATGGTTGCATAGGCGCTTTTGTTTATGCCATGTCTGAAAGTCTTGCGCTCAGCGTATTTGAAGAAGCCTCTGGTGGGAACTGGGAGCCATGTCATTGTGTTACTTTGAGGATCAGTTGGTTTAAAAAACGAGCTAGTTAAAAGATCCCCCAATGAGGGTGCTTTACTGTAAGTAATGGTCTGTTTTTCTGGCAGTATTTTTGTCATGTATTCATCCATTAATAAGATCCTCCAAGTATTCCTCAGTATGCTTCTTACAATGGCACTAGATGTGGTAAAGTTCATTATGAACCTTACATCCTGTTCATTCTTGCCTTTGGCTTGGTTTGGCTCAAAAGTTGGCAAGAGAAGTGTTTCTCATTTTTTCATGTTGGCTCTCTGTAGAGCATCTTTCAAAACTGCTTCCGGGTACCCTCTAACCAGAAATCTTTCATACATTACATTTGCTTGCTTTGTAAAGCCTTGCTCCTCTGAGCAGCATCACTTAGCTTTCAAGAACTCCCCCGAATGGAACACTCCATTTCAGGTGTAGGGGATGTCTACTGTTGGGTTGGAGAATACTATTGGTACTATACATTCTACTACAGATTCTATTGTCTTTGATGTAGACTGTAGTATCCAGAAAGTTGATATCTTGTTTCTGGATGTCATATATAAATTGAAGGTTGAGCATGTTTTGATTAAAAGATTTTAAGAAATTTTCCAGATCTAACTTCTCCCCTTCCCAAATTAGGAAAAGATTGTTGATAAAATGGACCCACAGTACCATCTGCCTCATTTTTGTCCTGTTTTGTTAGTTCCAGATTGTTTCTGTTTACCAACATTCCATTGGTACATGTTCATGAGTTGGGGTGAAAGATGTACCCATGGCAGTCCCCTGGGATAGTTATATAGTTATATGCACACACACACACACACACACACACATATATATAAACATTCACTGAAAAAAACAAAGGTTACAGGGATGTTATAATTAGGCTGACATTTCACTCATACACAACCTGAGAAATTCAGCCGTTATGCACTGCTGATGATGTCACATATTACATCACTCATTACATGGTCAGTGACATCACTGATGGAATCACTGACATCTTAAATTACATCACTGATTACACCATCCATTGACGGTGAGTGTATTTAAAAGGTTTATGAGTGTTAGGCTGATGCAACGAACTCCTGAGGCGGAAGCCGGGAGCAACAAACGCTTATTTTTAAACTTGTAACCTGTGTTAATCTTTGTTTTAAAAAAAAACGTACTGTGGCACTTTATTCCTTGATCTCCCTCCCTCTTGGGCATCGACATCCCCTGATCCTTCTCCCCGCACAGCCGAGTAAGGCGCTGCAGCGGGTCGCAGGAGGATCCCCGTCATCCCCGGAGTGCAGGCCACGCCCACATTCTTAGGCCACGCCCCCTCCCCTACACAAGCCGCGTTTTCGCTGACACGCGCTGTAGGCTGATGCAACGAACTCCTGAGGCGGAAGCCGGGAGCAACAAACGCTTATTTTTAAACTTGTAACCTGTGTTAATCTTTGTTTTTAAAAAAAACGTACTGTGGCACTTTATTCCTTGATCTCCCTCCCTCTTGGGCATCGACATCCCCTGATCCTTCTCCCCGCACAGCCGAGTAAGGCGCTGCAGCGGGTCGCAGGAGGATCCCCGTCATACCCGGAGCGCAGGCCACGACTACAATCTTAGGCCACGCCCCCTCGCCTACCCAAATAGCGATGTGTGTTCCGCGGACGGGCGCAGCGGGCGCACCGTCAGCGCGCCGAAGGCGCGCCAAAGGTAAGCCCGTCTGCGCCCGTCCGCGACCGCCCGGGACCAGGGGCCATGCACCCTGTCCCTGCTCTAACTTATACTTCAGCCCAGTTACTCTCACATGACAAATTGCAGATCATCCCCCCCTCCTTCACCAGCAAATTATTTCTTTGGCTATTTCTGCCCCATCACCTTTCTTGTCCAGCCCCATGCCGCTCACTCCCCGGCCTATTACCCTTTCCTCTCCTGCCCTTTCTTCCCCCCGCCGCCCCTCACGGCCTCTGACTACCTGCTAAACACTAGATCGGCCGGCAAGCACCAACTTGAACTCTTTAACCTACTGGACACCGAGACCCCCGACTTTCTGTTTCTAACAGAAACTTGGTTCTCCTCCGACTCTCTTCCCGACTTATTGTCCACCCTACCTGATTCCTATTACGCTCTTCGGGCGGACCGCCCAGCAGGTAAATCCGGTGGGGGGGTGGCGAATATAATTCGCTCCACCCTTCAATTCTCGCTTCTCACCCAACCCCCATACCTGGTGTCGATTTCTTAGTTGCCCGCTAAGTCAACCTTCCGGCCCCTCTCACAATAGTTCTTATGTAACGACCCCCACAGAATATGCCTTGCTTTGTACCTACCCTACAAGAAATCCTGGCCACGCTTGTGGTCAACAATTCATCCGTGATCCTCTTAGGAGACTTCAACTATTGGCCGGGCGATCCCAGGGAAGACCAGTCCTCCAAAGACTTTTCGGCCACCCTCCAGTGTCTTAATTTTCTTCCTCACGTTCATTCCCCCACTCATGTCCATGGCCACACACTGGACCAAATCTGGTTGGCTAGCTGCACCATACCTTGCCCCACTGTTCTCCCCTGTATATGGTCCGACCATTTCCTGATTTCTTTCTCCATCGAGCTTGAACCTCCAGAGAAACCCCTCATAACTAAGAACATCTCGGCCCGCAATTGGAATCGAGTGGATCTCAGTTCCCTCGGGGCCTCTCTCGCTCTTTCCCCTCCTGATCTTGCGAACCTCTGCCTTGATTCCCAAGTGGATGCCCTGAATCATTGGCTATTTTCTTCCTGCGACTTGGTTGCCCCCCTAAGGAAAGTTAAGGCTTGCCGTCCCCATGATGCCCAAAAGTGGTTCACGGACGAACTCAAAACTCTCAAACTGGACCTTCGGCGCTCTGAACGCCACTGGAGGTGCAAATATTGCCCCCTTCTACGTGCAAAATATAAATCGCTATTAGTCAACTACAAGAAGGCCATCCTCTCTGCCAAAACGACCCATTTTTCGGAGATAATTACCTCCTCAGCTAACAAGCCAAAGGAGATCTTCTCCACAATTCACAATTTAGTTTCTTCTGATAGGGCCAACCTTAACCTCATCCGCTTCCAAGCTCTCTGCACTTCCTTAAACAATTTTTTCTTAGAGAAAATTGAAAAAATCAAATCCAACATTCCTCCATCCTCTATGTCACTCCCTCCCCCCGTTCTTCCCGCACCCTCCGCCTCTTTTCATCAATTTCCTCATATCTCCCAGGAGTCTTTTCTTGAACTCCTTCAGAAAGTCAAGTCGGGTTCCCCGACCGACTGTGTTCCAGCTCGTATCCTGAGAGAGCTCTTTACCCACTGTCCCGCACCCCCTCTCTCCCTTCTTAACGCTTCTATCTCATCTGGTCTAGTACCAAAATCTTTCAAATCTGCCATAGTCTTTCCTATTCTAAAAAAACCCGGCCTAGACCCCTCTCTCCCATCCAACTTCAGGCCCATCTCCCTCCTTCCTTACCTCGGGAAGATCCTAGAGAGCTACATCACCACATGCCTCTCCAACTACATTGAGGGAAACCATCTTCTGGCCTCTCACCAAGCGGGATTCCGCCCACTCCACTCCACTGAATCAGTGGTCTTGTCTGTTCTAGATGAACTTAAGAGCAAGGCTGACTCCAGTCTACCCCAAGCCTTGGTACTCCTCGAATTGTCCGCTGCGTTTGACACGGTCGACCATTCCATTCTACTTGACCGTGTCTCCGCAGCTGGCATCCGAGGCACTGCCCTTTCCTGGCTCTCCTCTTTTCTCACCGAACGGACTCAGGCGGTCCAGCTTTCTGGTTTTTCTGCCCCCTCCCGCCTGGTCCCCTGTGGCGTCACCCAAGGCTCTTCCCTGTCCCCTCTCCTCTTTAATCTTTATATTTACCCCCTCATCCTTTCTCTCCTTGAAATGGGGGTCTCCGTATATAACTATGCGGATGACCTCTAGCTGGTATTCGATCTTTCTTACCCCTCTGAATCCCTACCCAAATTTCATTCCACCCTAGCCTTCATCTCGGGGTGGATGAACTCCAATCAACTCAAACTTAATCTGGACAAAACGGAGCTTGTCCTGACTGGCCATACCATCTCTCCTTGGTCTGCTGCTTTTTTGCCCTCCACCTTTGGCCCCTCGCCCACGCCAGCGGCCTCTGCTAAGACCTTGGGCATTAAAGTCAGTCGGGACCTCTCCATGCACACCCAGATTAGTTCAGTTGTATCTTCTTGCTTCCTTTCCCTCCGATCATCCGGAAAGTGTCCCGTTTTTTTTCTTCCGTTGCCCTCAAACTTATTATTTCGGCTCTGATTTTGTCCCCTCTTGACTACGGGAACAGCCTCTTCGTAGGCATTCCTGCCTACGAACTTTGCCGTCTTCAGGCTATTCAAAATCAGGCCGCCCATCTTATTTTCCACCTCCCCAAGTCCCTCCACATCACCCCTGTACTGAAATCCCTCCATTGGCTTCCCATTCGCCAGAGAGCACTCTTTAAAATAGGCTGTCTGGCCTTCATGGTCCGAGCTCGCACTGCCCCGGTCTTCATTAATTCTCTTATCAGCCCCTACACCCCCAGCCGCTCCCTCCGCTCTTCAAACCTAGCCCTCCTTAGTGTTCCGCGCTTCCGCAAATCCAAGACTGGAGGTACTCGCTTTTCCGTACTAGCCTCCTGCTTCTGGAACAGTCTCCCATTGACCATAAGATCAATCCCAGTCTACCTCCAGTTCCGTAAGGCCCTTAAGACCTTTCTATTTTCTCAAGCGTACTCCTGCTGACTTCCTCAGTAGAGTTCCTTCCCTTTCATCTGTCTACTTCATCGCCAGGAAGCCGCTAGGTCGCAGTGCGCTTTACCAAGTACTTTCAATTTCAATTTCAATTTCAATTTAAATATATATACCAAGGTGTTTTTATGAATCAGTGGATGTATGAGTGCCTGTATTGATGCTTAAGTAGGTGTGTGACTCACTGTATAAGTGAGTGATTAGGTGTTTCAGTGAATGTATGGATCTCTGACTAGGTTGTCTGAATGTCTGTATCAGTCTGTCAGTTGGTGTTGAAGTGACTGTATGGGTTGGTGAGTTGGTATGTGAGGTGCTGTATGGGTGATTGATTTGTTGTGGGAGTTGCTGTGTGGGTGTGTGAGTGTCTGTGTGGTTGGGTAAGAGGGTGTGTGACTGCCTGCGAGGATGAGTGTGTATGTGAGTCAGTGAGTATACGGGTTAGTGACTGTCAAAGAAGGGATCCATAAGTGAATGAGTGTGTATATGGCTGTGTCAGTGGTATATCGGTGAGTGAACTGATATGTGAAAGGCAGTATAGGTAAGTGTTGGAGTATTGCAGTCACTTTATGTGTGAGTGACTGATTGTGATAGTGGTTGTATGGGTTAGTAAGTACGTGTGAGAGGGTCTGCATGGGTCACTGATGTTATATGTTTGCATCTGTATAAGTAAGTGTGTGGGTGTGTGTTTAACTTTATAGGTAAGTAAATGGCTGTCTGATTGACTCTATAGGTGAGTGAGTAGGTGTGTGAGTAGCTCTATGAGTGACTGACAGTATGTGAATGGCTGTATGGCTGTATGAGCAGCTATATCAGTGGCTGTATTAGTGAGTGAGTTGGTGTACGAGTGTCTGTATGGGTAACTGAGTGGATGTGTGTGTGTAGACTTATTAATCAGTGAGTGGATATGCAAGTACTGGTATGGGTGTGTCAATGATTTCAAGAATGGTAGTGTTGAAGTTGCAGGGGTATATGAAAGGTTACATGGGGTGATTCTGTGGATGATTTCATTAGTGATGTCATTTGAGATGTCATCAGTGATATCACTGACCATGTCATGAGTTATGTAATATGTGACATCATCAACAGTGTATTGTGGGGTCATGAGTTACAGTTAGCTAATCTAACCATAATGGCTAATTTTCTCAGGTTTTGTACAAGTGAAATGTCAGCCTTACTATAATGTCCCTGTAACGTTTGTTTTTTTCAGTGAATTTTTAAGGTTTTTTAACTAGCAGTCAGAGTGATGGATAAAGGGGGCTGGGCCTCCAACCACCGCTTAGGACTTCTACTGTGTAGGACTTACAGGAGCTACCAGCAGGGCTTTTTGGAACCCAAAGCATCTTATGAATAAAGTGGACTTCATCCCCCAACCATTAGTGCACCAGGAGGCACCTTTGCAGAGTGGTGGAGAAAGGGGATGTGGCCTCTGAAGGCCTCTGGACAATCTCACTGCGTGGAACGTACTGGAGGTAACAGGAGGTGTAGTTGGCCCCCAAGGACTTCCTTGGGGGCCAACTATCCCTCATATTACCTCCAGTAAGTCCCACACAGCAGGATTGCTGGGTTCTGATACCAGGCCTTCCTCCCCTTTGTTCACCACTCAGCAAATGCCCTTCCTGATTCAATCTTGGTTGTTGGATGAAGGGCCCAAGATGTGCATCTGCAGAGTGGTGTAAAAAGGGACATGCCTCCGACCACCTCTCAGCAATCCCACTGTATGGGGCTTACTGGAGGTACCTGGTGGGCTAGTAGGCCCCTAAAGACCATCAGCAGCAACAGGAACTTCATCCTCCAACCAAGAGAGCACCCAGAGATGCATTTGCAGAGTAGTGAAGAAAGGGGGTGGGGCTTCTGGCAAGTTGCCGGTTCCTATATTCTTTTTGTTAATTTAGGAAAGGGGCTGTGTGGCCCCCTTCCCTTGGTGCGTTTGGGCCCCAGGGACCCCATTCCCTGGGGCCTGACTCATTTTTTAATTTGTTATTAAATAAAAAGGGAGAGGTGCTGTGCTTCCACCCTCCCTAGCCCTATATGTGCCCCGGGACCCCATCCCCAGAGCTGGGCCTTTCAAGTTATCATTTTTTCAATGAGCGAGAGGGGCCATCCCCCGAGGCCCAGCCGATTTCCATTTACTTTTTTTTATTTAGAGGGAGAGAGGCCAATTGGCCCCCTCCCCAGACCATTTTTGGCCCTGAGACCTCAACCCCTGGGGCTTGGCCATTTCTTTTTAATATGTTTTCGTCCCCAGTGAACACGTCCCCCAAGAATATATTTTATAAAAAGGCCACTTTTGTCCCCGAGAACCCCATCCCTGAGTCTTGGCCTCTTATTGGGGACTGCGGGGGGAGCCCCAAGGCCCCCGCCATCCCTGCCGACTTCCCTCCTCCTGCGGGAGCCGGCACTGCTTTTGGACAGAGGGAGCTGCTAACATGCAGCCCCCATGTCCCAAAAGCAATACTGCTTCTCTTCATGGAAGCAATAGCATTTTTCATGCTCTCACTTCCATGAAGAGAAGCAGAGTTTGCACTGGCTTGGTGGTAGAAGCCATAGCAAACTGCAATGTCCTGGGGATGGGCACCCAGGGACATTGCTAGAGCCGACCCTGGGGGGTGGCGGTCCCCAGGGCCATGGTGGGCTAAGCCTGCCAACACTTCCTGGTTGGAACTGTTGGCAGCCAATCAGATTGCCTGCCCGAGATCGGGAGGGTTTGCGGATCCTCTGCATATTTATATATCTGAGAAATGTTTACATTTCTCAGGAACTACTGAATGGGTTTACCCCATTTAACAAAAAGAGTGCTTTCTGCAACGAGAGCTACCTTTTTACAAATTTGGTGTAATTCCGTTCAGCAGTTCGGGTTGTAGGTGTGTCTAAAGTTTCCCATGGAAATTAACATGGAGAAAAAGCATTTTGAGACCCCCTTTATTCTCGGTCCCTGCTTGTTGAATCACCCCAAAACTTTCAACATAGCAGCTGAAGTGAACGGGCCATTCGTTTTGAAAATGTTGTGAAGATTCGTCAAACAGTGCCAGAGATATTGGCAAAATAAAAATTGCTTTTTGAATAGAAACAAGGTCCTAACTATTGCTAAATACCTAATTATATTCACTAAGAAAATAGAAATCAAGCGACATTATAATTTGGAGTCAGAAAGAGATGCAAGATTATGTTAAGAAACCCAAAAAATGCTTAAGTACTTCAGTTATAGGTTAGAGAACTAACTATCACGTGTGCTCGCTTAATGCACTACTTATGACCTCCCATATTACATCACTCATGATATTAAAAGACACATTTATATAAATGTAATGTACTGCCAGAACACTAATACAATGCATGACAAGCCACAGTTTTGTCCAGTAATTAAGTGGAGACAGATGTTCAGTGAATGCTGTGGAACTATTTTAAACTGAGTGAAAGACACATGGTGATAGAAATCAACTAAATTGCAAATGTTTAGCATATTTGTAATCTGTAGAACACCTGTCTGTCTGACTGGCAATGGTGGAATCCCACCACCTTCCAAATGTTATATAATTAAATAAACTTTATGGTAAAGTATTTTATTGGCTCTACTATGTAGCTCTTTCAGCTACTGCACATGTGTGCATCAATATCATCAGAGCCGTATGTTCTTCTGACCTCTCAAAAACACCTAGGTAATTGTCTTTAATTTGCAGTTAGCCCATTGACATATGAATGGGAGGAGGGCCCCGCGAGGAAAATACTGTGGCCACCCTTGAGACCTCTTTCAGCCCCTCCTCCAGGACAGAGATCATGCTTGGCAGGGCCTAAGCACGGCAACAGAGCCCTGAGGGTTAAATAGGAAAAGTGGTGAGCCAGGCGGCTGCAAGGGAACTGCATGGTGCTAGTTCTAGCTGGCCCCCCCAGCAGATCGGGACTGAGGGTGCCAGTGCAGTAGCAAATAATTTCAGCTGCGGGAGGGTATGGCCCCCTTCCAGGGCTACAGAGAGCAGGTGGAAATGGTAGAAAACAGGCCAGGTGTCTCAAGGTGAGGGACAGGGTGACCAGGACTTCAAAGTCAAAACGAATATGTGTGGATCCATCTTGTGGACAGTGACACTGGAAGAACTGGTCAGACACATGCTCTGGGGTTTACACACATGCTGAAGAGTCCCCCCATATGGTAAAAAATCAGCTGCATTTTCCCTTTAGAAATGAACCTTGGGACTGCGGCTGCCCCGGCTTGAGTGCCAACGAACAGACAGATGGCACACTGAGTGTCCAACTATATGAAGAGGGGATGCCCCCATGAAGGGAGATTTCTAGCTCACCGTAGCTGTACTACTGAGCCATCCTAAGAGGCAGATTGGACTGCAGAAGTGGTGAGACGGGGTCACTGCTGTCACACCAGGGCGAAGAGCAGGGCAACTTGGGGTCCCAGGACACAAGCGGCAGACTGACTAATGCAGTGGCAGGTAAATCGCAAATCCTGAGTCAAAACAAGTAGGGATCAAGGCAGGTGGAACATTTGCATCTTATCCTCTCAGCTGGACACATACAGCACAGGGGCTTTGGAAGATGGCATACTTGACAATGATTTGTCCAGGTAATGCGAAGGGGACTACATGGGATATGGGGGCAGTCGTCATCGGGGTGCAAGTATCTGAGAAAAGAGAAGATAATGTTATATTTCCTAGGAGACCCATGTAGCGAAGCAGCTTAGTTCTTACATTGTCCTGACAATATTTTCAGCTGTGACCGTTTGCACATATTTGCGTGCAGAGCAATGTTCTGAAACTAAACTTGTTCACACATCTAACTTCACACAACGTTATCACAATGGCATGAACATCATGTACAAGGTCTCACACTATGTACACATGTCATCTTTATCTCCACCCATGGGGTGCCAGGGGTATCAAAATATCCATAGCACCACTAATCTATATGTACATCACAAGGCTGCTTTCTATTATAAAAGATGAACATTCTGATAGATTAGCAGAGGAAACACTTCAGCTGACACCGAATGTCCTCGCATGCTGAGAAATCACCATGCAGTGGTCTGACATCCAGTTCATGACCAAGATGGGGACCTTCATTCTATCCCATCATTTGAAGGGGTTGGATTGTCTCTTGGGGGTATTCTTGGCTTTACACCTACACACACTTGAGGTACACTTTGAGTATGGTTTGCATTCTAACAGTATGCTTGATTACTGCCTTGTTTTATATGCCTGCATAAATACATTATTTTAGGACCATGGTAGAACTAGATCTACTATTTACACTTTTGGTGCTTATAACCGCATTTATCTGCTTCTGTCTATTAATCATTGCAGCACACGTATTGTATGCAAGAATACGTTGGTTCAATACATTTATTGAAAACGTCCCCCAGTGTATTCATTGTATACTTCTCTGAGAATAAGTGAGCTCAAGTGACTGAGCGAAAGGTTCTATACCGTTTCCATGATCCCTGAGGTGTCAGGTTTATCATGTTCAGTGCTTGCCAGAAATCAATCGCTCCCTGATAGGTTAGAGGGGCTTGCAGTGGCATTGTGAGCTAGCTGGTCTGTAGGCCAACATATCCTGTAGGGGTTTTTGGAATCAGTCTTGGCACCAAGCCCCTAGTTTATATTGTCCAAAGAAATGTGCAGAACCTACGGATTAGTAGGAACTACACGACATGGCACTGCCAATGTTGGATAGGCTCTTATTTTTACGATCAATCTGAGTAGCTCAGTTGTGCTTTCTCTGAAATGCCTACTCACATATAAACTAGAGACGTCCAAAGTGGGAAGGTAAATAAATTCACCGTAGATGAGTAGGTATACCCTATGTATTGGTTGTAGGTTATTCAAGCTTGGAGGATAAGAAGTTCTTGCATTGTGTACACCATATCTCCATAGAATTCATTTAAATAAAATTGTTCTTCTAATCACACAATGTTCGTAAACGGAAAAGCAGGTATGGACATTGAAGAGCAGGCGTCGGCTCTAAATAGTACAGAAAAAGGCAGAGAGGCAGTTACTATGAAATTACTACAACATGGCCTTCCAGCAACGTGTGGCGATGTTACCTTCATGGTTGAGGTGCATGAAGCATTCAGAACAGAAGTATTCTCTTCTTGGGTTAAATTCCCACCTGCAGATGCACATATACAGCTGTTTCGCACTTGCATTGAAGATGAATCACCTAAAGAATATTTTCTTTATGTGGACGTAGAAATCCCATGAACTTACCAATAGCACTTTCCTTCATTCAAAGGCACCCTACCCCATACCACAGAAAATGTGAGACTAGGTCCGCTCGGAAAGGAAGGAGCCACTTGGCTAGTGTTAGCTTCATATCCACCAAATCCAGACATTGCTACTTTACCAGCATCAGGAATGCGTACACTGTATAGAGATTTAGTACAACTTTACAGAGATCCTACACAATATATAATGAGAACATTGACATTGACAGTTCTAACTGTGAGGGCTGCTCAAACAGCACAACCACATATGACTATTACAGGTATTAGTCCCCAAATGCTGAACAATGTTATGGGAAAGATACTCACTAGCCGGGAGCAAATCCTGTTCTGGATAGCACAGAAAACAACACAGCCTGAAGCAGTTTTTCCCCATAGTGGCCCGCGGGAAAAACATAGAATACTAACAGTTTGCTTGCCAATGTGGGGTGCTCTCCTGATTGTGTCACTTGAGGTACAATTTTTGCCTCAGTTTATAACAGAAGACATAGTAGCCCTTCAATAGCAGTTATACCAGATGTACTGAAACAAATACAGAGTGAGTATGGGGTATAGCCTGCTCTAGATCTGGGGATGAAACTGATGGGCAATTTGACCCAGGTATCTGCCATTATGTTAACCTCTTCCATGTGTTGGATAGCCCCCGGCCATCCAAAGTCACGGTGGGCGTGTGTGCGTCGGATAGCCGGGGGCCGTCCAATCTGCGCACACATCAAATTCCGCCACACCGCAGAAGAATTTGCGCCGCAGCAAAGCGGTTAAGTAACATAAAAGGGGAGGCAGAAGCAGTGGCTACACACCGACAACTGAGGGAATTCACTCCTGAACAAAGGGAGCAAGAATTGCCAAAGGTTATCGAAGATAGATATGCCTCGCTTGGTAGAGATAATCTGGGAACTGGACCTGGGAAACAAATAGTTAAGAGCAATTGTGAAAAGGATAACTGTAAGGCAGCCACTGATTCTTCAAAGAAGAACTGGGATAATAAACCAAAAAAAACCAACAAAATAAAACAAATTCACTGGGTGCGTCTCCTCAAAAGGAACACATGAGAGAAAACATAATTTGAGAAACTGTGACAATATTAGGAAACCTGACAGGTATCAGGATACTGATACACGTTCTTCTTGTTCCTTTCAGGAGTCATCCGAAAAACATTTGGAGAGAGATGGACGGTCAGAATACAGATCGGAAGAGTGAGTCAAGACACAATTGGAGACATATCGCCCTTTGGACTACGTCATAAAGCAGGAAGACAAACAAAAGACAATTTAACCCCTTAACTGCTGGGCCTTTTCCCCCCCAGTGCTGAGCCCTTTTTTGGCTATTTGTAGTAGTTCGCGATTAGGCCTCTGTAACTTTTTGACCACATAAGGGATCCATGTCATTTTTGCGTCCTTTTCTTCCAACATCATGGGGATTCTAAAGGTACCCAGGGTTTGTGGATTCCCTTGGAGGGGTCCCAGAAATTAACCAAAATATAGTGATTTTTTAGTTTTTTTCAGAAAAATGGGAAAAACGGGCTGCAAATGAAAGCCTCTGGGGTTTTCCCTGAAAAAGTTATCAAAAAAGGGGTTGTGGGGCTGAAATCTCCATTTTCTCAGCTTTTAGGGAATGACAGTCTTTTGTCAGAGAACCGACATTTTTCACACAGTTTTGGCATTTTTCTGGGACATAGCCTATTTTTGCTATTTTTAGAGCTTTCCACCTCCTTCCAGTTAATGGTAGAAATGAGTTCGAAAGCAATAGTGGATCCTGGAAAGCTGTACATTTTCGAAAAGTAGACAAAATTCTGAATTCAGAAAGGGGTCATTTGTCTAAATCCATGAAGGTTTCTTTACAGAAACTAACAGGTAAATATTGGAATAATTGAAAATTTTTTGAAAAAAACAGCCTTTTGTCACGACGTTTTCACCTATAACTTTTTCTAATTTTGACAGCTCTTGGAAAGCAATATACTGTTACATCCGTTAGACCTTCCTGGTTGTGGGGATATATAGGACTTGTAGTTTCACCAAGAACCCGACGAACCCAGATCCAAAAACTGAGCAGCAACTTGCAATGGTATTTTTTTATTTACTGGGTATAGAGCACTTTGTCTTGGAAAATGTATACATGGAAAAATCTGTATGAAAGACACCTATGTATTTCTGAATTGGGTACAAATTATAGAGTTCAGAAACAGTATATAATTGCTAATTTTCAAAATTGGGAATACTCATACTAGCATGAGAATTATTGGTCATTTTTCAAAAATATTTTTTTTTTACACAATGTCTTTCATTGAAAGGGAGAAATGCATGAAAGCTCAATTGGTAATAACAGTTGATTTACAAATCTGAATTACCCCAAGTCTCCCGATAAAAACGGTACCTCACTTGTGTGGGTCGGCCTTGTGCCTGTGACAGGAAACAGTGCAAAATGCAACGTGGTCACACCTAAATTTTGCAGTTACAAATTGACCCTTTTTTGGCAAAGTGCCTACCTGTAGTTTTTGCACCCTAGCTCTGCCGGCACCTAGGGAAACCTAGCAAACCTATACATTTTTGAAAAGTAGACACCCAGGGGAATTCAGGATGGGGTGACTCGACTGCCTACCACCAGGTTTTGTTACCCAGAATCCCTTGCAAAGCTAAGAATTTGACAAAAAAAACACATTTTCTTCACATTTCTGTGGTGGAAAGTTCTGGAATCTGCGTGGATCAGCAAATTTCCACCCACCCAGCGTTCCCCCAGGTCTCCCGAAAAAAAAGGTACCTTACTTGCGTGGGTAGGCATAGTGGCTGCGACACGAAACAGCGCAAAACGCAACGTGGTAGCACCTCAATTTCCCAGTGAAATCTTGCGCTCTTTGGACAAAGATACTACCTTTTGTTTTTGAGCCCTAGCTCTGCCAGCACCTAGGGAAACCTAGCAAACCTATACATTTTTGAAAAGTAGACACCCAGGGGAATTCAGGATGGGGTGACTCGACTGCCTACCCCCAGGTTTTGTTACCCAGAATCCCTTGCAAAGTTAAGAATTTGACAAAAAAAACAAATTTTCCTCACATTTCTGTGGTGGAAAGTTCTGGAATCTGCGTGGATCAACAAATTTCCACCCACCCAGCGTTCCCCAAGGTCTCCCGAAAAAAAAGGTACCTCACTTGCGTGGGTAGGCTTAGTGGCTGCGACATGAAACAGCGCAAAACGAACATGGTCGCACCTCAATTTCCAAGTGAAATTTTGCACTTTTTGGACAAAAAGACTACCTTTCCTTTTTGCACCCTAGCTCTGCCAGCACCTAGGGAAACCTAGCAAACCTATACTTTTTTGAAAAGTAGACACCCAGGGCAATTCAGGATGGGGTGACTCGCCTGCCTACCCCCAGGTTTTGTTACCCAGAATCCCTTGAAAACATAAAAATTTGACCAAAAAAACACATTTTCCTCACATTTCTGTGGTGAAAAGTTCTGGAATCTGCGTGGATCAACAAATTTCCACTCACCCAGCGTGCCCCCAGGTTTCCCGAAAAAAATGGTACCTCACTTGCGTGGGTAGGCATAGTGGCTGCGACATGAAACAGCGCAAAACGCAGCATGGTCGCACCTCAATTTCCCAGTGAAATTTAGCACGATTCGGACAAAAAGACTACCTTTTGTTTTTGCGCCGTAGCTCTGCCAGAACCTAGGGAAACCTAGCAAACCTATACATTTTTGAAAACTAGACACCCAGGGCAATTCAGGATGGGGTGACTCGCCTGCCTACCCCCAGGTTTTGTTACCCAGAATCCCTTGAAAACATAAAAATGTAACCAAAAAAACACATTTTCCTCACATTTCTGTGGTGGAAAGTTCTGGAATCTGCGTGGATCAACAAATTTCCACTCACCCAGCGTGCCCCCAGGTCTCCCGAAAAAAATGGTACCTCACTTGCGTGGGTAGGCATAGTGGCTGCGACATGAAACAGCGCAAAACGCAGCATGGTCGCACCTCAATTTCCCAGTGAAATTTAGCACGATTCGGACAAAAAGACTACCTTTTGTTTTTGCGCCGTAGCTCTGCCAGCACCTAGGGAAACCTAGCAAACCTATACATTTTTGAAAACTAGACACCCAGGGCAATTCAGGATGGGGTGACTTGCCTGCCTACCCCCAGGTTTTGTTACCCAGAATCCCTTGAAAACATAAAAATTTGACCAAAAAAACACATGTTCCTCACATTTCTGTGGTGGAAAGTTCTGGAATCTGCGTGGATCAACAAATTTCCACTCACCCAGCGTGCCCCCAGGTCTCCCAAAAAAAATGGTACCTCACTTGCGTGGGTAGGCATAGTGGCTGCGACATGAAACAGCGCAAAACGCAGCATGGTCGCACCTCAATTTCCCAGTGAAATTTAGCACGATTCGGACAAAAAGACTACCTTTTGTTTTTGCGCCGTAGCTCTGCCAGCACCTAGGGAAACCTAGCAAACCTATACATTTTTGAAAACTAGACACCCAGGGCAATTCAGGATGGGGTGACTCGCCTGCCTACCCCCAGGTTTTGTTACCCAGAATCCCTTGAAAACATAAAAATTTGACCAAAAAAACACATTTTCCTCACATTTCTGTGGTGGAAAGTTCTGGAATCTGCGTGGATCAACAAATTTCCACTCACCCAGCGTGCCCCCAGGTCTCCCGAAAAAAATGGTACCTCACTTGCGTGGGTAGGCATAGTGGCTGCGACATGAAACAGCGCAAAACGCAGCATGGTCGCACCTCAATTTCCCAGTGAAATTTAGCACGATTCGGACAAAAAGACTACCTTTTGTTTTTGCGCCGTAGCTCTGCCAGAACCTAGGGAAACCTAGCAAACCTATACATTTTTGAAAACTAGACACCCAGGGCAATTCAGGATGGGGTGACTCGCCTGCCTACCCCCAGGTTTTGTTACCCAGAATCCCTTGAAAACATAAAAATTTAACCAAAAAAACACATTTTCCTCACATTTCTGTGGTGGAAAGTTCTGGAATCTACGTGGATCAACAAATTTCCACTCACCCAGCGTGCCCCCAGGTCTCCCGAAAAAAATGGTACCTCACTTGCGTGGGTAGGCATAGTGGCTGCGACATGAAACAGCGCAAAACGCAGCATGGTCGCACCTCAATTTCCCAGTGAAATTTAGC
Source organism: Lissotriton helveticus (assembly GCF_964261635.1). Taxonomy (NCBI): domain Eukaryota; kingdom Metazoa; phylum Chordata; class Amphibia; order Caudata; family Salamandridae; genus Lissotriton; species Lissotriton helveticus. Next base: position 1,052,121,160 of record NC_136070.1, read on the forward strand.
ACGATTCGGACAAAAAGACTACCTTTTGTTTTTGCGCCGTAGCTCTGCCAGCACCTAGGGAAACCTAGCAAACCTATACATTTTTGAAAACTAGACACCCAGGGCAATTCAGGATGGGGTGACTTGCCTGCCTACCCCCAGGTTTTGTTACCCAGAATCCCTTGAAAACATAAAAATTTGACCAAAAAAACACATTTTCCTCACATTTCTGTGGTGGAAAGTTCTGGAATCTGCGTGGATCAACAAATTTCCACTCACCCAGCGTGCCCCCAGGTCTCCCGAAAAAAATGGTACCTCACTTGCGTGGGTAGGCATAGTGGCTGCGACATGAAACAGCGCAAAACGCAGCATGGTCGCACCTCAATTTCCCAGTGAAATTTAGCACGATTCGGACAAAAAGACTACCTTTTGTTTTTGCGCCGTAGCTCTGCCAGCACCTAGGGAAACCTAGCAAACCTATACATTTTTGAAAACTAGACACCCAGGGCAATTCAGGATGGGGTGACTTGCCTGCCTACCCCCAGGTTTTGTTACCCAGAATCCCTTGAAAACATAAAAATTTGACCAAAAAAACACATTTTCCTCACATTTCTGTGGTGGAAAGTTCTGGAATCTGCGTGGATCAACAAATTTCCACTCACCCAGCGTGCCCCCAGGTCTCCCGAAAAAAATGGTACCTCACTTGCGTGGGTAGGCATAGTGGCTGCGACATGAAACAGCGCAAAACGCAGCATGGTCGCACCTCAATTTCCCAGTGAAATTTAGCACGATTCGGACAAAAAGACTACCTTTTGTTTTTGCGCCGTAGCTCTGCCAGCACCTAGGGAAACCTAGCAAACCTATACATTTTTGAAAACTAGACACCCAGGGCAATTCAGGATGGGGTGACTTGCCTGCCTACCCCCAGGTTTTGTTACCCAGAATCCCTTGAAAACATAAAAATTTGACCAAAAAAACACATTTTCCTCACATTTCTGTGGTGGAAAGTTCTGGAATCTGCGTGGATCAACAAATTTCCACTCACCCAGCGTGCCCCCAGGTCTCCCGAAAAAAATGGTACCTCACTTGCGTGGGTAGGCATAGTGGCTGCGACATGAAACAGAGCAAAACGCAGCATGGTCGCACCTCAATTTCCCAGTGAAATTTAGCACGATTCGGACAAAAAGACTACCTTTTGTTTTTGCGCCGTAGCTCTGCCAGCACCTAGGGAAACCTAGCAAACCTATACATTTGTGAAAACTAGACACCCAGGGCAATTCAGGATGGGGTGACTCGCCTGCCTACCCCCAGGTTTTGTTACCCAGAATCCCTTGAAAACATAAACATGTGACCAAAAAAAACACATTTTCCTCACATTTCTGTGGTGGAAAGTTCTGGAATCTGCGTGGATCAACAAATTTCCACTCACCCAGCGTGCCCCCAGGTCTCCCGATAAAAACGGTACCTCACTTGCGTGGGTAGACATAGTGGCTGCAACAGGAAACGGTTCAAATCGTACGGTGGTGAATTTACATTACCTTATTGCAAAACTGGCTTGATTTTGGGGGGGGGGCATCTGAATTTGTGGCCCGGGGCTCGGTGGTATTCTTTGCAAAGTAGCAAACCCAAACAGTTCTGAAAACTAGACACCCGGGGGAGTCCAGGGAGGTATGGCATGCATGGGTCCCCCAATGTTTTCCTACCCAGAACTCCCTGCAAACCTTAAAATTAGGTAAAAATTGCACTTTTCCAAACTTTTTGGCGTGGGATCGCCGTGCCGGCAAAAAAGTCATACCACCCTGCATTCCCCTTGTTCTCCCGAGTAAAAGGATACCTCACTTGTGTGGGTGCCCCAAAGCAGAACACGCCAAAAATGAATTTTGAAAAAAGTAGTTTTTACTCATATTCACGTTTTACAAATTAAGCACCCCAGCCTAAGTCACATGCCTTTGGCCCACCGACACAAGTGAGGTATCATTTTACTCGGGAGAACAAGGGAAACGCTGGGTGGTAGGACATTTGTTCCGGCAGCGAGATCCCACCCAAAAAAGTATGGAAAAGTGGGTTTTTTGACCAAAATTTCAGGTTTGCAGGGGTTTCTGGGTAGGAAAACATTGGGGGACCCACGCATGCCATACCACCCTGGACTCCCCCGGGTGTCTAGTTCTCAGAACTGTTTGGGTTTGGTAGTTTCCAAAGATGCCTGCCAAGCCCCGGGCCAAAAGCTCAGGTGACCCCCTCAAAAAATAAGATTATTTGGCTAAAGGTAATGTTTTCGTCTCCACAGTATGAATTGGGCCTTTTCCTAAAGCAGCCGCTATGCCTACCCACGCAAGTGAGGTACCATTTTTATCGGGAGACCTTGGGGAACGCTGGGTGGGAGGTAATTTGTGTGAGCCCAGTGATGCCACGCTTTCCCACACTAAAACGTGTGAAAAAACTGATTTTTTGCATGCAAAAAATGAGGTTTGCAAGGGATTCTGGGTAAAGGAACGTTGGAGGATCCACGCAAGCCATACCTCCTTAGAAGCCCCCGGGTGTCTACTTTTCAGAAATGTGTGGGATTGGTAGGTTTCCCTAGATGGCTGTCTCGCACGGGGCCAAAAACCCAGGTAACCCCTCTTGCAAAACCTGGTGGACTTAAGATTTTCACCATTGTTACATTCACCAGCTTTTGCAAGAGGGGTTACCTGGGTTTCTGGCCCCGTGCGAGACAGCCATCTATGGAAACCTACCAAACCCACACATTTCTGAAAAGTAGACACCCGGGGGCTTCCAAGGAGGTATGGCTTGCGTGGATCCGCCAACGTTTCTTTACCCAGAATCCCTTGCAAACCTCAATTTTAGCAGAAAAAAATCAATTTTTTCACACGTTCTAGTCTGGGAAAGCGTGGCATCACTGGGCTCACACAAATTACCTCCCACCCAGCGTTCCCCCAGGTCTCCCGATAAAAACGGTACCTCACTTGCGTGGGTAGACATAGTGGCTGCAACAGGAAACGGTTCAAATCGTACGGTGGTGAATTTACATTACCTTATTGCAAACCTACCTTGATTTTGGGGGGGGGCATCTGAATTTGTGGCCCGGGGCTCGGTGGTATTCTTTGCAAAGTAGCAAACCCAAACAGTTCTGAAAACTAGACACCCGGGGGAGTCCAGGGAGGTATGGCATGCATGGGTCCCCCAATGTTTTCCTACCCAGAACTCCCTGCAAACCTTAAAATTAGGTAAAAATTGCACTTTTCCAAACTTTTTGGCGTGGGATCGCCGTGCCGGCAAAAAAGTCGTACCACCCTGCATTCCCCTTGTTCTCCCGAGTAAAAGGATACCTCACTTGTGTGGGTGCCCCAAAGCAGAACACGCCAAAAATGAATTTTGAAAAAAGTAGTTTTTACTCATATTCACGTTTTACAAATTAAGCACCCCAGCCTAAGTCACATGCCTTTGGCCCACCGACACAAGTGAGGTATCATTTTACTCGGGAGAACAAGGGAAACGCTGGGTGGTAGGACATTTGTTCCGGCAGCGAGATCCCACCCAAAAAAGTATGGAAAAGTGGGTTTTTTGACCAAAATTTCAGGTTTGCAGGGGTTTCTGGGTAGGAAAACATTGGGGGACCCACGCATGCCATACCACCCTGGACTCCCCCGGGTGTCTAGTTCTCAGAACTGTTTGGGTTTGGTAGTTTCCAAAGATGCCTGCCAAGCCCCGGGCCAAAAGCTCAGGTGACCCCCTCAAAAAATAAGATTATTTGGCTAAAGGTAATGTTTTCGTCTCCACAGTATGAATTGGGCCTTTTCCTAAAGCAGCCGCTATGCCTACCCACGCAAGTGAGGTACCATTTTTATCGGGAGACCTTGGGGAACGCTGGGTGGGAGGTAATTTGTGTGAGCCCAGTGATGCCACGCTTTCCCACACTAAAACGTGTGAAAAAACTGATTTTTTGCATGCAAAAAATGAGGTTTGCAAGGGATTCTGGGTAAAGGAACGTTGGAGGATCCACGCAAGCCATACCTCCTTAGAAGCCCCCGGGTGTCTACTTTTCAGAAATGTGTGGGATTGGTAGGTTTCCCTAGATGGCTGTCTCGCACGGGGCCAAAAACCCAGGTAACCCCTCTTGCAAAACCTGGTGGACTTAAGATTTTCACCATTGTTACATTCACCAGCTTTTGCAAGAGGGGTTACCTGGGTTTCTGGCCCCGTGCGAGACAGCCATCTATGGAAACCTACCAAACCCACACATTTCTGAAAAGTAGACACCCGGGGGCTTCCAAGGAGGTATGGCTTGCGTGGATCCGCCAACGTTTCTTTACCCAGAATCCCTTGCAAACCTCAATTTTAGCAGAAAAAAATCAATTTTTTCACACGTTCTAGTCTGGGAAAGCGTGGCATCACTGGGCTCACACAAATTACCTCCCACCCAGCGTTCCCCCAGGTCTCCCGATAAAAACGGTACCTCACTTGCGTGGGTAGACATAGTGGCTGCAACAGGAAACGGTTCAAATCGTACGGTGGTGAATTTACATTACCTTATTGCAAAACTACCTTGATTTTGGGGGGGGGCAACTGAATTTGTGGCCCGGGGCTCGGTGGTATTCTTTGCAAAGTAGCAAACCCAAACAGTTCTGAAAACTAGACACCCGGGGGAGTCCAGGGAGGTATGGCATGCATGGGTCCCCCAATGTTTTCCTACCCAGAACTCCCTGCAAACCTTAAAATTAGGTAAAAATTGCACTTTTCCAAACTTTTTGGCGTGGGATCGCCGTGCCGGCAAAAAAGTCATACCACCCTGCATTCCCCTTGTTCTCCCGAGTAAAAGGATACCTCACTTGTGTGGGTGCCCCAAAGCAGAACACGCCAAAAATGAATTTTGAAAAAAGTAGTTTTTACTCATATTCACGTTTTACAAATTAAGCACCCCAGCCTAAGTCACATGCCTTTGGCCCACCGACACAAGTGAGGTATCATTTTACTCGGGAGAACAAGGGAAACGCTGGGTGGTAGGACATTTGTTCCGGCAGCGAGATCCCACCCAAAAAAGTATGGAAAAGTGGGTTTTTTGACCAAAATTTCAGGTTTGCAGGGGTTTCTGGGTAGGAAAACATTGGGGGACCCACGCATGCCATACCACCCTGGACTCCCCCGGGTGTCTAGTTCTCAGAACTGTTTGGGTTTGGTAGTTTCCAAAGATGCCTGCCAAGCCCCGGGCCAAAAGCTCAGGTGACCCCCTCAAAAAATAAGATTATTTGGCTAAAGGTAATGTTTTCGTCTCCACAGTATGAATTGGGCCTTTTCCTAAAGCAGCCGCTATGCCTACCCACGCAAGTGAGGTACCATTTTTATCGGGAGACCTTGGGGAACGCTGGGTGGGAGGTAATTTGTGTGAGCCCAGTGATGCCACGCTTTCCCACACTAAAACGTGTGAAAAAACTGATTTTTTGCATGCAAAAAATGAGGTTTGCAAGGGATTCTGGGTAAAGGAACGTTGGAGGATCCACGCAAGCCATACCTCCTTAGAAGCCCCCGGGTGTCTACTTTTCAGAAATGTGTGGGATTGGTAGGTTTCCCTAGATGGCTGTCTCGCACGGGGCCAAAAACCCAGGTAACCCCTCTTGCAAAACCTGGTGGACTTAAGATTTTCACCATTGTTACATTCACCAGCTTTTGCAAGAGGGGTTACCTGGGTTTCTGGCCCCGTGCGAGACAGCCATCTATGGAAACCTACCAAACCCACACATTTCTGAAAAGTAGACACCCGGGGGCTTCCAAGGAGGTATGGCTTGCGTGGATCCGCCAACGTTTCTTTACCCAGAATCCCTTGCAAACCTCAATTTTAGCAGAAAAAAATCAATTTTTTCACACGTTCTAGTCTGGGAAAGCGTGGCATCACTGGGCTCACACAAATTACCTCCCACCCAGCGTTCCCCCAGGTCTCCCGATAAAAACGGTACCTCACTTGCGTGGGTAGACATAGTGGCTGCAACAGGAAACGGTTCAAATCGTACGGTGGTGAATTTACATTACCTTATTGCAAACCTACCTTGATTTTGGGGGGGGGCATCTGAATTTGTGGCCCGGGGCTCGGTGGTATTCTTTGCAAAGTAGCAAACCCAAACAGTTCTGAAAACTAGACACCCGGGGGAGTCCAGGGAGGTATGGCATGCATGGGTCCCCCAATGTTTTCCTACCCAGAACTCCCTGCAAACCTTAAAATTAGGTAAAAATTGCACTTTTCCAAACTTTTTGGCGTGGGATCGCCGTGCCGGCAAAAAAGTCGTACCACCCTGCATTCCCCTTGTTCTCCCGAGTAAAAGGATACCTCACTTGTGTGGGTGCCCCAAAGCAGAACACGCCAAAAATGAATTTTGAAAAAAGTAGTTTTTACTCATATTCACGTTTTACAAATTAAGCACCCCAGCCTAAGTCACATGCCTTTGGCCCACCGACACAAGTGAGGTATCATTTTACTCGGGAGAACAAGGGAAACGCTGGGTGGTAGGACATTTGTTCCGGCAGCGAGATCCCACCCAAAAAAGTATGGAAAAGTGGGTTTTTTGACCAAAATTTCAGGTTTGCAGGGGTTTCTGGGTAGGAAAACATTGGGGGACCCACGCATGCCATACCACCCTGGACTCCCCCGGGTGTCTAGTTCTCAGAACTGTTTGGGTTTGGTAGTTTCCAAAGATGCCTGCCAAGCCCCGGGCCAAAAGCTCAGGTGACCCCCTCAAAAAATAAGATTATTTGGCTAAAGGTAATGTTTTCGTCTCCACAGTATGAATTGGGCCTTTTCCTAAAGCAGCCGCTATGCCTACCCACGCAAGTGAGGTACCATTTTTATCGGGAGACCTTGGGGAACGCTGGGTGGGAGGTAATTTGTGTGAGCCCAGTGATGCCACGCTTTCCCACACTAAAACGTGTGAAAAAACTGATTTTTTGCATGCAAAAAATGAGGTTTGCAAGGGATTCTGGGTAAAGGAACGTTGGAGGATCCACGCAAGCCATACCTCCTTAGAAGCCCCCGGGTGTCTACTTTTCAGAAATGTGTGGGATTGGTAGGTTTCCCTAGATGGCTGTCTCGCACGGGGCCAAAAACCCAGGTAACCCCTCTTGCAAAACCTGGTGGACTTAAGATTTTCACCATTGTTACATTCACCAGCTTTTGCAAGAGGGGTTACCTGGGTTTCTGGCCCCGTGCGAGACAGCCATCTATGGAAACCTACCAAACCCACACATTTCTGAAAAGTAGACACCCGGGGGCTTCCAAGGAGGTATGGCTTGCGTGGATCCGCCAACGTTTCTTTACCCAGAATCCCTTGCAAACCTCAATTTTAGCAGAAAAAAATCAATTTTTTCACACGTTCTAGTCTGGGAAAGCGTGGCATCACTGGGCTCACACAAATTACCTCCCACCCAGCGTTCCCCCAGGTCTCCCGATAAAAACGGTACCTCACTTGCGTGGGTAGACATAGTGGCTGCAACAGGAAACGGTTCAAATCGTACGGTGGTGAATTTACATTACCTTATTGCAAAACTACCTTGATTTTGGGGGGGGGCAACTGAATTTGTGGCCCGGGGCTCGGTGGTATTCTTTGCAAAGTAGCAAACCCAAACAGTTCTGAAAACTAGACACCCGGGGGAGTCCAGGGAGGTATGGCATGCATGGGTCCCCCAATGTTTTCCTACCCAGAACTCCCTGCAAACCTTAAAATTAGGTAAAAATTGCACTTTTCCAAACTTTTTGGCGTGGGATCGCCGTGCCGGCAAAAAAGTCATACCACCCTGCATTCCCCTTGTTCTCCCGAGTAAAAGGATACCTCACTTGTGTGGGTGCCCCAAAGCAGAACACGCCAAAAATGAATTTTGAAAAAAGTAGTTTTTACTCATATTCACGTTTTACAAATTAAGCACCCCAGCCTAAGTCACATGCCTTTGGCCCACCGACACAAGTGAGGTATCATTTTACTCGGGAGAACAAGGGAAACGCTGGGTGGTAGGACATTTGTTCCGGCAGCGAGATCCCACCCAAAAAAGTATGGAAAAGTGGGTTTTTTGACCAAAATTTCAGGTTTGCAGGGGTTTCTGGGTAGGAAAACATTGGGGGACCCACGCATGCCATACCACCCTGGACTCCCCCGGGTGTCTAGTTCTCAGAACTGTTTGGGTTTGGTAGTTTCCAAAGATGCCTGCCAAGCCCCGGGCCAAAAGCTCAGGTGACCCCCTCAAAAAATAAGATTATTTGGCTAAAGGTAATGTTTTCGTCTCCACAGTATGAATTGGGCCTTTTCCTAAAGCAGCCGCTATGCCTACCCACGCAAGTGAGGTACCATTTTTATCGGGAGACCTTGGGGAACGCTGGGTGGGAGGTAATTTGTGTGAGCCCAGTGATGCCACGCTTTCCCACACTAAAACGTGTGAAAAAACTGATTTTTTGCATGCAAAAAATGAGGTTTGCAAGGGATTCTGGGTAAAGGAACGTTGGAGGATCCACGCAAGCCATACCTCCTTAGAAGCCCCCGGGTGTCTACTTTTCAGAAATGTGTGGGATTGGTAGGTTTCCCTAGATGGCTGTCTCGCACGGGGCCAAAAACCCAGGTAACCCCTCTTGCAAAACCTGGTGGACTTAAGATTTTCACCATTGTTACATTCACCAGCTTTTGCAAGAGGGGTTACCTGGGTTTCTGGCCCCGTGCGAGACAGCCATCTATGGAAACCTACCAAACCCACACATTTCTGAAAAGTAGACACCCGGGGGCTTCCAAGGAGGTATGGCTTGCGTGGATCCGCCAACGTTTCTTTACCCAGAATCCCTTGCAAACCTCAATTTTAGCAGACAAAAATCAATTTTTTCACACGTTCTAGTCTGGGAAAGCGTGGCATCACTGGGCTCACACAAATTACCTCCCACCCAGCGTTCCCCCAGGTCTCCCGATAAAAACGGTACCTCACTTGCGTGGGTAGACATAGTGGCTGCAACAGGAAACGGTTCAAATCGTACGGTGGTGAATTTACATTACCTTATTGCAAAACTACCTTGATTTTGGGGGGGGGCAACTGAATTTGTGGCCCGGGGCTCGGTGGTATTCTTTGCAAAGTAGCAAACCCAAACAGTTCTGAAAACTAGACACCCGGGGGAGTCCAGGGAGGTATGGCATGCATGGGTCCCCCAATGTTTTCCTACCCAGAACTCCCTGCAAACCTTAAAATTAGGTAAAAATTGCACTTTTCCAAACTTTTTGGCGTGGGATCGCCGTGCCGGCAAAAAAGTCATACCACCCTGCATTCCCCTTGTTCTCCCGAGTAAAAGGATACCTCACTTGTGTGGGTGCCCCAAAGCAGAACACGCCAAAAATGAATTTTGAAAAAAGTAGTTTTTACTCATATTCACGTTTTACAAATTAAGCACCCCAGCCTAAGTCACATGCCTTTGGCCCACCGACACAAGTGAGGTATCATTTTACTCGGGAGAACAAGGGAAACGCTGGGTGGTAGGACATTTGTTCCGGCAGCGAGATCCCACCCAAAAAAGTATGGAAAAGTGGGTTTTTTGACCAAAATTTCAGGTTTGCAGGGGTTTCTGGGTAGGAAAACATTGGGGGACCCACGCATGCCATACCACCCTGGACTCCCCCGGGTGTCTAGTTCTCAGAACTGTTTGGGTTTGGTAGTTTCCAAAGATGCCTGCCAAGCCCCGGGCCAAAAGCTCAGGTGACCCCCTCAAAAAATAAGATTATTTGGCTAAAGGTAATGTTTTCGTCTCCACAGTATGAATTGGGCCTTTTCCTAAAGCAGCCGCTATGCCTACCCACGCAAGTGAGGTACCATTTTTATCGGGAGACCTTGGGGAACGCTGGGTGGGAGGTAATTTGTGTGAGCCCAGTGATGCCACGCTTTCCCACACTAAAACGTGTGAAAAAACTGATTTTTTGCATGCAAAAAATGAGGTTTGCAAGGGATTCTGGGTAAAGGAACGTTGGAGGATCCACGCAAGCCATACCTCCTTAGAAGCCCCCGGGTGTCTACTTTTCAGAAATGTGTGGGATTGGTAGGTTTCCCTAGATGGCTGTCTCGCACGGGGCCAAAAACCCAGGTAACCCCTCTTGCAAAACCTGGTGGACTTAAGATTTTCACCATTGTTACATTCACCAGCTTTTGCAAGAGGGGTTACCTGGGTTTCTGGCCCCGTGCGAGACAGCCATCTATGGAAACCTACCAAACCCACACATTTCTGAAAAGTAGACACCCGGGGGCTTCCAAGGAGGTATGGCTTGCGTGGATCCGCCAACGTTTCTTTACCCAGAATCCCTTGCAAACCTCAATTTTAGCAGACAAAAATCAATTTTTTCACACGTTCTAGTCTGGGAAAGCGTGGCATCACTGGGCTCACACAAATTACCTCCCACCCAGCGTTCCCCCAGGTCTCCCGATAAAAACGGTACCTCACTTGCGTGGGTAGACATAGTGGCTGCAACAGGAAACGGTTCAAATCGTACGGTGGTGAATTTACATTACCTTATTGCAAAACTACCTTGATTTTGGGGGGGGGCAACTGAATTTGTGGCCCGGGGCTCGGTGGTATTCTTTGCAAAGTAGCAAACCCAAACAGTTCTGAAAACTAGACACCCGGGGGAGTCCAGGGAGGTATGGCATGCATGGGTCCCCCAATGTTTTCCTACCCAGAACTCCCTGCAAACCTTAAAATTAGGTAAAAATTGCACTTTTCCAAACTTTTTGGCGTGGGATCGCCGTGCCGGCAAAAAAGTCATACCACCCTGCATTCCCCTTGTTCTCCCGAGTAAAAGGATACCTCACTTGTGTGGGTGCCCCAAAGCAGAACACGCCAAAAATGAATTTTGAAAAAAGTAGTTTTTACTCATATTCACGTTTTACAAATTAAGCACCCCAGCCTAAGTCACATGCCTTTGGCCCACCGACACAAGTGAGGTATCATTTTACTCGGGAGAACAAGGGAAACGCTGGGTGGTAGGACATTTGTTCCGGCAGCGAGATCCCACCCAAAAAAGTATGGAAAAGTGGGTTTTTTGACCAAAATTTCAGGTTTGCAGGGGTTTCTGGGTAGGAAAACATTGGGGGACCCACGCATGCCATACCACCCTGGACTCCCCCGGGTGTCTAGTTCTCAGAACTGTTTGGGTTTGGTAGTTTCCAAAGATGCCTGCCAAGCCCCGGGCCAAAAGCTCAGGTGACCCCCTCAAAAAATAAGATTATTTGGCTAAAGGTAATGTTTTCGTCTCCACAGTATGAATTGGGCCTTTTCCTAAAGCAGCCGCTATGCCTACCCACGCAAGTGAGGTACCATTTTTATCGGGAGACCTTGGGGAACGCTGGGTGGGAGGTAATTTGTGTGAGCCCAGTGATGCCACGCTTTCCCACACTAAAACGTGTGAAAAAACTGATTTTTTGCATGCAAAAAATGAGGTTTGCAAGGGATTCTGGGTAAAGGAACGTTGGAGGATCCACGCAAGCCATACCTCCTTAGAAGCCCCCGGGTGTCTACTTTTCAGAAATGTGTGGGATTGGTAGGTTTCCCTAGATGGCTGTCTCGCACGGGGCCAAAAACCCAGGTAACCCCTCTTGCAAAACCTGGTGGACTTAAGATTTTCACCATTGTTACATTCACCAGCTTTTGCAAGAGGGGTTACCTGGGTTTCTGGCCCCGTGCGAGACAGCCATCTATGGAAACCTACCAAACCCACACATTTCTGAAAAGTAGACACCCGGGGGCTTCCAAGGAGGTATGGCTTGCGTGGATCCGCCAACGTTTCTTTACCCAGAATCCCTTGCAAACCTCAATTTTAGCAGACAAAAATCAATTTTTTCACACGTTCTAGTCTGGGAAAGCGTGGCATCACTGGGCTCACACAAATTACCTCCCACCCAGCGTTCCCCCAGGTCTCCCGATAAAAACGGTACCTCACTTGCGTGGGTAGACATAGTGGCTGCAACAGGAAACGGTTCAAATCGTACGGTGGTGAATTTACATTACCTTATTGCAAAACTACCTTGATTTTGGGGGGGGGCAACTGAATTTGTGGCCCGGGGCTCGGTGGTATTCTTTGCAAAGTAGCAAACCCAAACAGTTCTGAAAACTAGACACCCGGGGGAGTCCAGGGAGGTATGGCATGCATGGGTCCCCCAATGTTTTCCTACCCAGAACTCCCTGCAAACCTTAAAATTAGGTAAAAATTGCACTTTTCCAAACTTTTTGGCGTGGGATCGCCGTGCCGGCAAAAAAGTCATACCACCCTGCATTCCCCTTGTTCTCCCGAGTAAAAGGATACCTCACTTGTGTGGGTGCCCCAAAGCAGAACACGCCAAAAATGAATTTTGAAAAAAGTAGTTTTTACTCATATTCACGTTTTACAAATTAAGCACCCCAGCCTAAGTCACATGCCTTTGGCCCACCGACACAAGTGAGGTATCATTTTACTCGGGAGAACAAGGGAAACGCTGGGTGGTAGGACATTTGTTCCGGCAGCGAGATCCCACCCAAAAAAGTATGGAAAAGTGGGTTTTTTGACCAAAATTTCAGGTTTGCAGGGGTTTCTGGGTAGGAAAACATTGGGGGACCCACGCATGCCATACCACCCTGGACTCCCCCGGGTGTCTAGTTCTCAGAACTGTTTGGGTTTGGTAGTTTCCAAAGATGCCTGCCAAGCCCCGGGCCAAAAGCTCAGGTGACCCCCTCAAAAAATAAGATTATTTGGCTAAAGGTAATGTTTTCGTCTCCACAGTATGAATTGGGCCTTTTCCTAAAGCAGCCGCTATGCCTACCCACGCAAGTGAGGTACCATTTTTATCGGGAGACCTTGGGGAACGCTGGGTGGGAGGTAATTTGTGTGAGCCCAGTGATGCCACGCTTTCCCACACTAAAACGTGTGAAAAAACTGATTTTTTGCATGCAAAAAATGAGGTTTGCAAGGGATTCTGGGTAAAGGAACGTTGGAGGATCCACGCAAGCCATACCTCCTTAGAAGCCCCCGGGTGTCTACTTTTCAGAAATGTGTGGGATTGGTAGGTTTCCCTAGATGGCTGTCTCGCACGGGGCCAAAAACCCAGGTAACCCCTCTTGCAAAACCTGGTGGACTTAAGATTTTCACCATTGTTACATTCACCAGCTTTTGCAAGAGGGGTTACCTGGGTTTCTGGCCCCGTGCGAGACAGCCATCTATGGAAACCTACCAAACCCACACATTTCTGAAAAGTAGACACCCGGGGGCTTCCAAGGAGGTATGGCTTGCGTGGATCCGCCAACGTTTCTTTACCCAGAATCCCTTGCAAACCTCAATTTTAGCAGACAAAAATCAATTTTTTCACACGTTCTAGTCTGGGAAAGCGTGGCATCACTGGGCTCACACAAATTACCTCCCACCCAGCGTTCCCCCAGGTCTCCCGATAAAAACGGTACCTCACTTGCGTGGGTAGACATAGTGGCTGCAACAGGAAACGGTTCAAATCGTACGGTGGTGAATTTACATTACCTTATTGCAAACCTACCTTGATTTTGGGGGGGGGCATCTGAATTTGTGGCCCGGGGCTCGGTGGTATTCTTTGCAAAGTAGCAAACCCAAACAGTTCTGAAAACTAGACACCCGGGGGAGTCCAGGGAGGTATGGCATGCATGGGTCCCCCAATGTTTTCCTACCCAGAACTCCCTGCAAACCTTAAAATTAGGTAAAAATTGCACTTTTCCAAACTTTTTGGCGTGGGATCGCCGTGCCGGCAAAAAAGTCGTACCACCCTGCATTCCCCTTGTTCTCCCGAGTAAAAGGATACCTCACTTGTGTGGGTGCCCCAAAGCAGAACACGCCAAAAATGAATTTTGAAAAAAGTAGTTTTTACTCATATTCACGTTTTACAAATTAAGCACCCCAGCCTAAGTCACATGCCTTTGGCCCACCGACACAAGTGAGGTATCATTTTACTCGGGAGAACAAGGGAAACGCTGGGTGGTAGGACATTTGTTCCGGCAGCGAGATCCCACCCAAAAAAGTATGGAAAAGTGGGTTTTTTGACCAAAATTTCAGGTTTGCAGGGGTTTCTGGGTAGGAAAACATTGGGGGACCCACGCATGCCATACCACCCTGGACTCCCCCGGGTGTCTAGTTCTCAGAACTGTTTGGGTTTGGTAGTTTCCAAAGATGCCTGCCAAGCCCCGGGCCAAAAGCTCAGGTGACCCCCTCAAAAAATAAGATTATTTGGCTAAAGGTAATGTTTTCGTCTCCACAGTATGAATTGGGCCTTTTCCTAAAGCAGCCGCTATGCCTACCCACGCAAGTGAGGTACCATTTTTATCGGGAGACCTTGGGGAACGCTGGGTGGGAGGTAATTTGTGTGAGCCCAGTGATGCCACGCTTTCCCACACTAAAACGTGTGAAAAAACTGATTTTTTGCAAGCAAAAAATGAGGTTTGCAAGGGATTCTGGGTAAAGGAACGTTGGAGGATCCACGCAAGCCATACCTCCTTAGAAGCCCCCGGGTGTCTACTTTTCAGAAATGTGTGGGATTGGTAGGTTTCCCTAGATGGCTGTCTCGCACGGGGCCAAAAACCCAGGTAACCCCTCTTGCAAAACCTGGTGGACTTAAGATTTTCACCATTGTTACATTCACCAGCTTTTGCAAGAGGGGTTACCTGGGTTTCTGGCCCCGTGCGAGACAGCCATCTATGGAAACCTACCAAACCCACACATTTCTGAAAAGTAGACACCCGGGGGCTTCCAAGGAGGTATGGCTTGCGTGGATCCGCCAACGTTTCTTTACCCAGAATCCCTTGCAAACCTCAATTTTAGCAGAAAAAAATCAATTTTTTCACACGTTCTAGTCTGGGAAAGCGTGGCATCACTGGGCTCACACAAATTACCTCCCACCCAGCGTTCCCCCAGGTCTCCCGATAAAAACGGTACCTCACTTGCGTGGGTAGACATAGTGGCTGCAACAGGAAACGGTTCAAATCGTACGGTGGTGAATTTACATTACCTTATTGCAAACCTACCTTGATTTTGGGGGGGGGCATCTGAATTTGTGGCCCGGGGCTCGGTGGTATTCTTTGCAAAGTAGCAAACCCAAACAGTTCTGAAAACTAGACACCCGGGGGAGTCCAGGGAGGTATGGCATGCATGGGTCCCCCAATGTTTTCCTACCCAGAACTCCCTGCAAACCTTAAAATTAGGTAAAAATTGCACTTTTCCAAACTTTTTGGCGTGGGATCGCCGTGCCGGCAAAAAAGTCGTACCACCCTGCATTCCCCTTGTTCTCCCGAGTAAAAGGATACCTCACTTGTGTGGGTGCCCCAAAGCAGAACACGCCAAAAATGAATTTTGAAAAAAGTAGTTTTTACTCATATTCACGTTTTACAAATTAAGCACCCCAGCCTAAGTCACATGCCTTTGGCCCACCGACACAAGTGAGGTATCATTTTACTCGGGAGAACAAGGGAAACGCTGGGTGGTAGGACATTTGTTCCGGCAGCGAGATCCCACCCAAAAAAGTATGGAAAAGTGGGTTTTTTGACCAAAATTTCAGGTTTGCAGGGGTTTCTGGGTAGGAAAACATTGGGGGACCCACGCATGCCATACCACCCTGGACTCCCCCGGGTGTCTAGTTCTCAGAACTGTTTGGGTTTGGTAGTTTCCAAAGATGCCTGCCAAGCCCCGGGCCAAAAGCTCAGGTGACCCCCTCAAAAAATAAGATTATTTGGCTAAAGGTAATGTTTTCGTCTCCACAGTATGAATTGGGCCTTTTCCTAAAGCAGCCGCTATGCCTACCCACGCAAGTGAGGTACCATTTTTATCGGGAGACCTTGGGGAACGCTGGGTGGGAGGTAATTTGTGTGAGCCCAGTGATGCCACGCTTTCCCACACTAAAACGTGTGAAAAAACTGATTTTTTGCATGCAAAAAATGAGGTTTGCAAGGGATTCTGGGTAAAGGAACGTTGGAGGATCCACGTAAGCCATACCTCCTTGCAAGCCCCCGGGTGTCTACTTTTCAGAAATGTGTGGGTTTGCTAGGTTTCCCTAGATGGCCGTCTAGCACGGGGCCAAAAACCCAGGTAACCCCTCTTGCAAAAGCTGGTGGTTTTGACAATGGTTTTCCTACTACTCAAAAATGTAAAAGTTTGCCTATGTGAGGATTGAGGTGGGGCGGAAAGTCCCCTGCTACCCATTTTAACAAAAAAAAAAAAAACTCACAAAAGACCATTAAACCAACACAAATATAAATCTAACACTAATTTGATAAAGCAAATCCACCACTTACACAGATTGGTTTTAGCACCTCCAGAAACGATGGCTTCAAAGGACAAATACGTAAAATATTAAAATATTAAAGCCAAGCCTTCTGAAGGGGAGCCATAAAGCCACGTCACGGCACCAACCACTTTATGGTCCATTCACACGCCATTCACACACCACACACAAGACTTCCATACCGCCAGCCACGGGCCCAAACAACCATTTCACTTGCACTCACAGAAAAATACTGCCGCCATGCAAGGGCCCATCACATTCATATGCCACAAGACATAATGACTTTGACTGTATTTTACAAACCTGTTAAGTCTCAACGTCCTTCTACAGAAATGTTCCCAAACACATGCCCAGTGAACCGATACTAATGGCTTTCATGACAGCCACACAAGGCTCAGGAAGACATGACTTTCATGCACCTTTAGTGCACTCACTATGCTAAATCCAACTCCTTCCAGTTTGTGGATGCAAGTTGGGGGGTGCTCGAGTATTCCGCAAGGACATATCTCGAGCTGAGCAAGCATATCTACCTTTGAAACTAAGGCAAACATGCTGAAAATGTTCAAAACATATCATAAGTCATATGCCACAAGACATAATGACTTTTTACCAACCTGTCAAGTCTCTACCCCCACCTTCCAGAACGTTACCAAACGCATGCCCAGTGAACCTATACTAATGGCTTCCATGACAGTCACATGAGGCTCAGGAAGACATGTCTTTCATGCACCGTTAGTGCACTCACTATGCTAAATCCAACTCCTTCCAGTGTGTGGTTGCAAGTTGGGGGGTGCTCGAGTATTCCGCAAGGCCATATCTCGAGCTGAGCAAGCATATCTACCTTTGAAACTAAGACAAACATGCTGGAAATGTTCAAAAAATAACGATATAAACTATGAACGGAGTAATGTGAACCAAGGGTAGTCCGTGACAACGTAGCATATGTGCAATAAACCGTTATGTGCAGTGACTGTAATGCACTTATCATACAGCAAACTGACCATCTACTAAGTTCTAACGGAGGATGAACATGGCAAGCAGCATTGACCCACAAGTGCTACAGGAAATTCAGTGTGAATGTGGCAGCAATGGATTTCAATCCATGGGGAAGAAAAAAGACAGAACGTGTATCTATACTACCTTTACTATCTGCCTTCTACCGTTGCAATATCCATTGGAAAGCATACATACCGTAAGGTGTTCTAACCCGTTTGTGTGTCTGTCCTCAGAGTCCACACTAACCCTATCAAATTGTTAAGAACCTCTATACTAATGCCTTCAATCACTAGCAACTTGAAGCTTGAGTGATCATTTCTGCCACGAGCAATCAATGCTCTCACAATGCTCTATCCAACTCCTTCCAGTGTGTGGATGCAAGTTGGGGGGTGCCCGAGTATGCCGCAAGGCCATATCTCAAGCTGAGCAAGCATATCTACCTTTGAAACTAAGACAAACATGCTGGAATTTTCAAAAACTTCCTAAAGAGAACATCATAAACTACGATGAACGGTGGAATGGGAAACTCCATGACAACGTGGCATATGTTCTGTCCACCAGTATGAGCAGCATGGGAACTATAATGCACTTGTCAATTGGCGAACAGAACAACTACCAAGTTTTGAAAACAGATAAAGGTGTGGCCCACAGACAGTAGGTATCCATTCACACCAACTGAACGGTTAACCTATTGTCAGCTCCACCTCAGTCAATTTCCCAGTATTTTGCTTTAGTGTGATACAACATAAAGCAAGTAGGAAAACATAAGCTGGGCGTACTTGGGCACTGAGGACAGTAAACACGACTCTCCTGCCTTTTTCCCTGCATTGAGCACACTTTACAACGACGACATGGTCGCTCCTTTTTGGCTGTTGCAGGAAGTTTATCGGCAAAGTGTCGCTCCTGCAGCCTTGCCACGTCCTCCAGAACACATGAAGTAGAGGCCTCTGCTTCTGTTGCAGTAAGACTTTCAATCACGGACAACTGAAAGTCAAGGAAAGACATGAGAATTCCTGCGGTGGTCTGACGATAAACAACATACGCATTGTATGTTGACATCTGCATCAGGTGCGTAAACAGTTTCTTATACCAAGTGCGAGTTTTACGACTCGCATTGTATGGCTGAAGAACCTGGTCGTTCTTGTCCACTCCGCCCATGTACTTGTTGTAATCAAGTATACAGGTGGGCTTGTGGACTTCGGCCATTTGACCCCAAACCGTGACAGGGGAAGTGCTCTCATCATGAATTGTAGTGAGCAGATACACGTCACGCCTATCTGAGAACTTGACTGCGAGCAGTTCTTTGGAACGCAACGCAAGGCTCTGGCATTTCTGGAGCTTCTTGCAAACAAGCTCCTGCGGAAATCCTTTGCGGTGACAACGAACTGTACCGCAAGCCACGGTGCCAGCTTTGTAGAGCTCACTGAACAGCTCTACTCCTGTATAGAAATTGTCCACATAAAGGTTATAACCTTTGTGAAGGAGTGGCTGGACAAGCTCCCATACGATCTTTCCTGTGACCCCTAGCATAGGAGGGCAACCTACAGGGTTAAGAGATGTGTCCTTCCCTGTATACACTCTCAAGCTATACACATAGCCAGTCGTGCTCTCACACAGCATGTACAGCTTGATGCCATAGCGAGCACGTTTGCTCGGAATGTACTGCCTAAACAGCAGCCGCCCTTTATACAAGATCAAGGACTCATCGATGGCTATATTCTTTCCAGGAGTACAAACCTCTGGAAACCTGGCAGACAAATGATCCACAACAGGCCGAATTTTGAACAACCTGTCATGGTCTGGATGGTTCCGGGGCAATGCAGCAGAATTGTCATTGAAATGCAGCATGCGCTGCATAAGCAAAAAACGATCTCTGCTCATGTATGCAGCGAAGATGGGGGTTAACCAAACCGTGCGAGTAGACCAGTAGGATACCAAGGTTGGTTTATGCACTATCCCCATTTTAAGCGTGAGGCCTAAAAATATCTTCAACTCCTCCACAGAAGTGGGAGTCCACTTGCGCACCCTAGAATGAGGCCCTAGAGTGCCTCCTTGCTCCCTCAGAAATTGTTCGGCACGCAAATTTGTTTGCTCCACAATTTTGTCTAGAAAGTCAACCCCAAAAAAGAGAAGGAAGTAGTCGATTGGCAAAAAATTTGCAGTATCAACTTTACATCCAGCATCGCCAGTGAAAGGCGGAATTTGGGGCTGAACTAAATTGGGAGGCTGCCAAGACAGCACACCGTCTGTGCGTGCAGCCGCACGTGCCTGCACTCTGGGTTGAGGTAACCGGTTACGGGTGTCCTGCTGCACAGACTGTGCTGGCAAAGGGACAGCACCACTGACATCGTCTCCTTCAGAATCGCTGGACGATGAGTCATCGGATTGAACTGCGCCGACTGAAAATTCACTCCCAGATTCGGCTCCGTTGTCCTCTCCCTCAGATGCTGTTTCAGTATCTGCTGTTTCAGTCTCTGATCCTGCCTCAGAGCTGGACTCCAGAACCAGATTTAGGGCCTGGGTGGCATTCATCCAACGATGGGCCATCTCTTTTAGTGCCTAAACTATCCTTTTAAAACACTAACCTATGTAGAAGGCAGATAGATTGTTGGTTTTAAAGTGTAAGTGGGTGTGTGCGAGAGTAAAGTGTTTCAATCAATAATGACGAAGTCACCTTACCTTTGCAAAATCAGCACGCTCTCCAAAAAGACTAAGAAAGAAAGAAACAAAAACGCAGTATTACTTTACCTTGCCACATACCCATCATCGCAGCCTTTTAGCGCTGGTGGGAGCCAGTGCGACCATCATTTTGGCACCAAGATGCCTACGGAGGAACGTGTGCTTTACAATTGCACATTATGACCACCTTTGATGCGCCCACTACCATTCTTGCAAACGTGCCCCTCATCTCTCCATAGCCCCTCTCTCACATACACTTAATCTGTTACAAAGTGTTTCTACTGTGTGGCTTTACTAATCCACCTACCTGACTACATAATACAGATCTTCAGCACTAAGAAATATCTCAGTAAATATATATATATATAAATATAACAATTCAAAATGTCAGCATGCTCAATACCTGGTGCAGGCAGCAACGGGTAGAAACCTTACCCAAGATTGAAATTCTGAAACACAAAGGATGCCGCACTACAGGTTTCATAGTTGCTTTATTTTCACCACCACCTGTTGTGGTGAAAATAAAACAACGCAGAAACCAATCTCTGGAGTGCAGCATCCTTTGTGTTTCTGAATTTATATATACCTATATATATATATATCCACATAAATAATTACAAGAAAAGGCGCCCTTCCAGGTGGACCAGTGTTTTGTTGCAATATCACCGCTTTACTATTCCAAATGAAAATCAAGCTATATTATAACTCAAAGGAAGCCCACCAATGACCACCTCTGCCATGGATTCCCTCACAAGCTCCATAGTGCCCCTCAAATTTCAATAACAACTGTGTCTCAGATTCTTTCACTTTTATAATAACACTCACACCAGTGTACCGTGTCAGAGCACTTTACAACACACACATTGCACAGAGACATTTGCACATCACTTTATAGGAAATGCTACATCATACAGGACATGATGTAGTCTAGCAGTAACATGCCATCTATACTGGTAGGCAATATAGTTTGAGTCCTTATACTGGGAAAGCACGAAAAACAAAAGGGCACAAAAGCAGTAACCCACTAACCTCTTCACATATGCACTTTGCTATGTGCATGCCTATGGCTCTCCTGGAAGCCAATGGTGAACCCAACAGAAATTCCAATATTTTCCGATATATATAGATTTTCAGCATTGCCCCCACAGGGGGTCAGCCACTGAGCAGAAGGACCAACCCCCTGCCAATATCACTACCATTTTTCATTACATTTTTCTTTCAATATTTGAAGGGCGATCTCGCCCCCAGTTAAATCCAGGCACATAAATGATCAAGTATGCCCCCATACTTGATTGCAGTCCCCCACAGGGGGTCGGCCACTGATCAGAAGGACCAACCCCCTGTCAATATCAGTACCATTTTTCATTTACTTTCAAAAAAAATTGAGAATCGGGAAGTCACTTCCGCCTCAGCGCCAGACCACCACCTCCTCCCAGGCACTCAAATCTGACCTCAAAATTCTCCTCCTTCAAAGACACTTCCAAATTCAATTCACGCCCTCTCTTTTATCTGAAGGAACCCCTTGCATTATAGAAAATTCTATTCTCCATGACTATGTAAGTGCCTCCTGTGTATTCTTGTGGTTTGAGTGTCTGCCATTTATTGCAGGATTATCCTTCTACTTGTCTTTGGTACTCTTTTGTAACATGCACACGTCACTTTTCTATTACACAGTTTTCTACTCTTACATTTTGTTTGCTTTAGATACTTACACAAGTGCCACCATGGCCTACGTAACGTTTGATCTTGTGTTTGAAAATCTGCCATTTATTGCAGTATTATACCTCTACTTGTACTTTGTATGCTTCTGTAACCTGCACACATATCACCTTTTCCATCCTGTAATAAACTGTTTGCTACCTCTTGCATGTGTTTGCTCACAATTGTCACTTATGCCTCATGTACCCTAATGTTTTGTAAATTGATCAGTTACAATTTTCACATCATGTATCAGTACTGATCCTATTGCGAAGCGCTCTTGACTTTTGTAACATGCACACGTCATTTTTTTTCAAATCTTACATTTTGATTGCTTTTGATACTTGCACAAGTGCCACCATTGCCTACGTAACGTTTGATCTTGAGTTACAGGTATAACACTGCAATGGCAGATACTCAACTTGTACTTTGTATGCTTCTGTAACCTGCACACACATCACCTTTTCCTCCTGCAATGTACTGTGTGCTACCTCTTGTATTTGTTTGCTCACAATTGGCACGTTTGCCTCATGTAATGTAATGTCAGGCGCTCAGAGACCTTTGGGTAAAGTCTGGGCTTCATAAATATACATACAAAAAATAAATGTCCCCCAGAGGGGGTCGGCCACTGATCAAAAGGACCGACCCCCTGTAAATATCGCCGCCATTTTTTTTTTTTTATTTACTGCGTATTATCAACATTTTGGGGGGTCGATCGCACCCCCCCAGGGAAAGCAAAGACAAATAATTAAAAAATGTGCCCCCAGGGGGGGGGATGACCCGTCACCACAAAGGCCGACCCCCCCAAAGACATCCCTGGTGTCTAGTGGGGTTTCCTGGCCGTGTATCGCAGCGCTGCTGCGATCCACGGCCAGGAAACCCTCTCAGGAAGGCCTCGTTTGAAAGGGGAGATTCTCCCCTTTCAAACGAGGCCTCCCTGAAAGCTGGGGAGGCTGTTTTCACAAAGATCTCCCCCTCGGAGTCGAGCGCGGCCTTACCTGCTGCTGTCCTCGGCTCCGGTGGGGAACTCAGTGACGTCAGAGCGCCTCGTGGCGCGCTGACGTCACAGATGGGCGGGAGGGGGGGCGGGCGATGAAGCTAAAAGCCTTCCACGTCTCCCCCACGGAAAGAAATGATAAAAAAAAAAACAGGTGCGAGGCAGGAAATAATTAATTACAACCCTCCCTGGTGACGTCCAATGGACGTGCGCAGCACCAGGGAGGTAGTGCTTCTGACGGCCATTGGCCGACAGAAGCACTAAAGGGGTTAAAAAGAAGGTAAATGTCCAGGCTATTGAGGACTCTCCTCCTGAACGGGGAATGGGCAGTGACGATGATAGAAAGTATGGCATAAGTCACAATAGCTCGCTGGAACCTGTTGGATTATTATTTCGCCGCAGTATCTTTGAGGTAGCATATCATAGTAGAAACACCTGATACAACAATAAGTGTCCCACATCGTTTATGCAAAATAATGCTCCAAATTGAGGGTGACATACCCAGGCAAGTAAAGGGTCTATTTTGGGAGAACATGACACATGGCTTCGTAATTATTTTGGCCAAAAAAGATTGGCCACCTGATTTTGTAGTGGATTGCCCAAGGGGGGGGGGTGAAGAAGTTATTTTACAAAACAACAGGAGAGAGAAAGGGAGTTGCACTACGTGGAGGGGAGTACTCCTGGTCCCCTTTTAAATCAGATAAACAAACAATAGAAGGAGTATCACCAAGAGACCACTCAAAGTCTCAAAGTTTTGTTATAGGTTGCACAAGAAAGAAAGTTATCCTTTCTTAAGAAGACCCCTCACTCACTAACCTAGTTGGTGACATGTTTCATCATCGGGGTCCCAATTGAATAGCCGAATGCCATCCGGGTGTGCTGAGACACCTGATTACAGTGGAGCGGGTTGTTTTTGTGTAGGTGAGTGACGAAGTGGTTTAAAAATTGGTCAGATATAACTCACTGAAAAGTCTTTATTCTAGAGCAGCTGGACAATGTTAAAAATTACTGATTAGATATCTGCTTTGGTTAGATTGACCTCTGGTATCTGTAAAGTGAAAATAAGTGCCAAAAATAAGTTACCTGTTTTCTCCTATCTCTTACCAGAATCAGTTAAAAATTCATGCACGCAGGAGTGGAAGTTAGCACTTTACCACAATCATGTTGGGTGGGATGATGCGTCACCTCATCACAAAATCCTATTAAAATCAATTCCTCAACCACAGAGACAATACCTAAAAATGCATGAAGCAAAGAAACACGTCAGGGAGATCCTAGATGAACGCGAATACCAGGGTGTGATGGAGAGTTGCACCTCATGTATGAATACTTCCTTGTTTCCTATTATGATACCCAATTATTCATAATCTTAAGTTTTAGATTACAGACATTTAAATGCATCCATGCGCACATTTGCAGTACAAAATGCACATAGTGGTGTATTAATGAATAACATGGTGTGGAGAAAATACAAAACAACACCAGATATCTCAAATGGATTTTTTAGCCAAAATCTAGCACCTGGATGCAGGTATTTAACAGCATTCTCAGCGGTAGGTTCTCAATGCCAATTTTTCAATTACCCCAGAGGTATAAGAGGAGCGCTGAATTGTTTTCAGTCAGGGTAAAACAGTTACTTCAAAATTTTGATTAGAATGGATTGCCTTATGTAGATGCCATCTATCTAATGGAGATTAATTAATGGCACACTTGGCCAGAGTGAACCACATAATCCTTGGGTTTGCTCACCAGGGTTACAAATTCAATTTAAAAAAATCAAAAATTGCCTACCTTAGTGTCCTATTTCTAGGTTATGAGTTGTCAAGTGAGGCATAAGCCTTACAGCACCGTTTTTAGGAAAAATGTGCACTGCTTCAACCTCCAACGACTCTGAAAATACTACAATCCATTTTAGGATGTTCTAGTTTTGGCAGTACAGACATTTTGGATTACACAGAAAGGGTGAACCCCTTTTTTGACTTAATCAGTGCAAAATTGGACACAGGAACATGCAGATATTCTGTGTTCGTACAAGCTGACATGATAGCGTCTAAACATGTACATACACATTTTAACACCACTAAACTGATGATCTGCGTAGTCACTGGACCAACTGGATACACAGTATCAATCTCAATGAAGGTGATACAGTCCCTAATGCAAAAAAATCACATTTGTACACAAACACTGAAACGCGTTTTGCATGAACTGAGAAGTGGTAAAGACTGTTGTAGTAAGAGAGAGAGAGAATTAGAGCAGGGGAAACACATAATTGTTGTGACCCCGGTACCGACCCTCGATGTGGTTGTTTCAAAAGCAGTAGAACTGGGGTGGCTTGGTGAGCAAAATAACGATGGATTAAACCCAGATCTGTGACTGGGGGTGAGTGTTTTGCCATTGTGCAACATTCCATCCATCATCTTGTGTGTTTTGCTGTTCACCCTATGTGGGAAGGGTATGCCCAGACGTGGGTCCCGTGCTCACTAAGCCACTGGAGTTAAGCTATCCTGGCCGAAGACGGCTGATAGTCAGAAACCGGTCCTAGGATGCTTGATTCCGGTCCAGGGAAGACATGGCTTGGCAGTTCGGGCTGGACTGTTCCCACGAGGCACAGCGTCAAGACTGATTTGCCTATGGCCATGTCTGAACTGGGGTGGCTTGGTGAGCAAAATAACGATGGATTAAACCCAGATCTGTGACTGGGGGTGAGTGTTTTGCCATTGTGCAACATTCCATCCATCATCTTGTGTGTTTTGCTATTCACCCTATGTGGGAAGGGTATGCCCAGAGGTGGGTCCCGTGCTCACTAAGCCACTGGAGTTAAGCTATCCTGGCCGAAGACGGCTGATAGCCAGAAACCGGTCCTAGGATGCTTGATTCCGGTCCAGGGAAGACATGGCTTGGCAGTTCGGGCTGGACTGTTCCCATGAGGCACAGCGTCAAGACTGATTTGCCTATGGCCATGTCTGAATTGGGGTGGCTTGGTGAGCAAAATAACGATGGATTAAACCCAGATCTGTGACTGGGGGTGAGTGTTTTGCCATTGTGCAACATTCCATCCATCATCTTGTGTGTTTTGCTGTTCACCCTATGTGGGAAGGGTATGCCCAGACGTGGGTCCCGTGCTCACTAAGCCACTGGAGTCAACCTATCCTGGCTGAAGACGGCTGATAGCCAGAAACCGGTCCTAGGATGCTTGATTCCGGTCCAGGGAAGACATGGCTTGGCAGTTCGGGCTGGACTGTTCCCATGAGGCACAGGGTCAAGACTGATTTGCATATGTCCATGTCTGAACTGGGGTGGCTTGGTGAGCTAAATAACGATGGATTAAACCCAGATCCGTGACTCGGGGTGAGTGTTTTGCCATTGTACAACATTCCATCCATCATCTTGTGTGTTTTGCTGTTCACCCTATGTGGGAAGGGTTTGCCCAGACGTGGGTCCCGTGCTCACTAAGCCACTGGAGTCAAGCTATCCTGGCTGAAGACGACTGATAGCCAGAAACTGGTCCTAGGATGCTTGATTCCGGTCCATGGAAGACATGGCTTGGCAGTTCGGGCTGGACTGTTCCCATGAGGCACAGGGTCAAGACTGATTTGCATATGGCCATGTCTGACCTGGGGTGGCTTGGTCAGCAAAATAACGATGGATTAAACGCAGATCTGTGACTGGGGATGAGTGTTTTGCCATTGTGCAACATTCCATCCATCATCTTGTGTGTTTTGCTGTTTACCCTATGTGGGAAGGGTATGCCCAGACGTGGGTCCCGTGCTCACTAAGCCACTGGAGTCAAGCTATCCTGGCTGAAGACGGCTGATAGCCAGAAATCGGTCCTAAGACGCTTGATTCCGGTCCAGGGAAGACATGGCTTGGCAGTTCGGGCTGGACTGTTCCCATGAGGCACAGGGTCAAAACTGATTTGCATATGCCATGTCTGAAATGGGTGGCTTGGTGAGCAAAATAATGATGGATTAAACTCAGATATGTGACTGGGGGTGAGTGTTTTGCCATTGTGCAACATTCCATCTATCATCTTGTGTGTTTTGTTGTTCACCCTATGTGGGAAGGGTGTTGGATTTGGACCTCTTGGCAGGGTCATCCCTGAACTTTTTGCCTTCCTCCAATATTCCCTCTGACCGGTTTTTGTTGGTTTAATGACTCCGGGCACTTTACCACTGCTGACCAGTACTAAAGTGCATATGCTCTCCCTGTGCAAAATGTATAAGTGATTGATTTCCATGATTGGCTCATTGGATTTACTGTCCGTCCCCAGTAAAGTGCACCAGGAGTGCCAGGGCTTGTAAATGCCAATACTGCTAGTG
Organism: Lissotriton helveticus; assembly: GCF_964261635.1. Lineage (NCBI taxonomy): Eukaryota > Metazoa > Chordata > Amphibia > Caudata > Salamandridae > Lissotriton > Lissotriton helveticus. Next base: position 1,052,148,094 of record NC_136070.1, read on the forward strand.
GGCCTACAGCGCTGGTTGCGCCACCCACAGAAGCAGCCTTTTAAAATGTGTCTAGGTCTGCCATTGCAGAACCTGCGTGCAGTCTGGTACTGTCATGCTGGCTGGGCAAGTGCACACACTTGCCAGCCTCTAAACCTTCCCTTTACTTCATATTAGTCACCCCTATGGTAGGCCCAAGGGCAGGGTGCATTGTAAGTGTAAGGTAGGACATGCCCTGATGTGTGTGGCATGTCCTAATAGTGAATTACACCCAAATTCGTTTTTCACTATTGTAAGGCTACCTGTTCTCTTAGGCCAAGATGGGCTGCTGCAATTATTACACTCTATAATCCCAGCAGGCTCAGGGAACATGGTAGAAAGTCAAGTTTAGTATGCCTGAACTCAGAATAATAAAATACTTATTTTAGTAAAGTTTATTTTAATATCCTGTGTTTGCAAATGCTACTTTTAGAAAGCTAGCATTTGCTTGCCGAACCATTTCAGCCCGCCTCTGCTAGGATGTGTATCTGACTGTCTGAGGTATGTGAGCGACAGGGCTGGGGGATGACAGGTGGTGAATGCAAGGATTACACCTTAGTGGGAGGTGGGAGTGCCCCTGGACTCTGAATAAGGCTGTGCTCTGCCACCACAATGCTGGCTCCACCTCCTGGGGAGCGACTGATGACTCAGCCCGACACCTGGCCCAGGAAGGGAGAAGCACTGTCAACAAAGTCATCCTGGTTACCCCTGTCCACACAATGCTGGCTCCACCTCCTGTGGAGCGTTTGATGTGCCATCCCTGCTCCCTGAAAGGAGAGACCAGAGTACACCCAACAAAGTGCTCAGAGACTGAAAGAAGTTATGCAAAGCCCCCCCTGGCCTGTAAGAACAAAGAAAATGCTGTTTAAAAGTAGGAGCCCTGCTCCTTGCAAACTAGAATCCTGTTTTCCACAAAGAACCTCTGCCCAACTAGAAGGAGAAGAAGACGCTGGAAGGACTGGCCTGCTGCTTGCCTTGCTGAGGAAGGAGAGGAAAAGACTTGCTGAAAAGACTTTGTAAACTTGTGCTAGAAACTTTCTCCAAGGGCTTGACTGAGCTTGCCCCCTGACCTGAGCCACAGGATCATCTGGCTCAACCTGCTCCCTCCTCGTCTGCAGGTCACCGTGAGGATCTCTGTTACGCCGGAGCCGTGACCCTGGTGCCCCCCAGCCCCTCTTTGAGGCCGTGACCAACTGTGTTTCACCATCCCCGCCGAGGGAGAGTCCCGCTCCGTTGAGCCGCTCTCCCCCACCGAGTGAAATCGCTTTGTCACCTCGCTGCATCTCTTTGAGGCCGTGACCAACTGTGTTTCACCATCCCCGCCGAGGGATAGTCCGGCTCCGTTGAGCCGCTCTCCCCCGCCGAGTGAAATCGCCGTGTTACCTCGCCGCACAAAGGCTCGCTGGTGTGCCCCCCCACGCTCCCGCTTGAGGCCCCCACCGGACCAACAGACCCAGAGAACAGACTCCGTGAAGTCGGGACGCCTCGGGTGCCAGCCTCGCTCTACCCAGGAGCCACTGTGCGCCTCGCCTCCACCTTCGCGGACACCAAAGCCCCAAGGTACGTCTCGCTCATAACGGGCTCGGGTCTGCAACGCCTTCTTTCCCCGTGGTGCTCTTGACCAGATTCCGCCCCGCATTGCTTAAAGAAACCGAGTGCGCTCTGTAGTGCTTGGGAGTAGAGTACGCTTCGCACTGCCTGAGAAACCAAGTGCCCTCCGTCATACTTTTGAACCGAGTATGCCTTGCTTTGCTTGGAGAGCGGGGTACGGCTCGTACCAGTTGAGGTTGCCCGTACGAGACGTACACTGCTCACGCTAGATGTGTGAGTCGCGGTAGGGTCTCGTCAGCTTCACCCGGGAGAACGCGCCAGAGCGCTCCGAAGCGTCCCCTGAGCCAGAGAGACCCTCAGGGATGACGAAAAGTTGAAAAGAAACAATTTTGAACTATAAACAAAGAGAACACTTGCCTATTTACAAACTGTGGCCTAAGCAAAACGTTATTAATGGTCTTGTGATAAATACTTGCCTGCAGAGATATATTTTTACATAAAGAAGAAGTATTTTTACATATCTACAGCCTGGTGTCCATTTGTGGGGGGATTGGTGTATTTACTGTGTGTGTTATTACAAATGCTTAACTCAAAAATGCCTGAAGAATGGCCTTGGCTGCTCACGCCACGCACCTAGAGGGTGAGCAAGGGTAATTCTAAGGGGTCATCCTTCGCCCTGACTTAGAGGAGAGGGTCCCTGCTTGTCACAAGTGAATACTTGCGCCAACCAGAGACCCCCAATTCTAACAAAGGGTATGCCCAGACGTGGGTCCTGTGCTCACTAGGCCACTGGAGTCAAGCTATCCTGGCTGAAGACAGCTGATAGCCAGAAACCGGTCCTAGAAAGCTTTATTCCGGTCCAGGGAAGGCATGGCTTGGCAGTTCGGGCTGGACTGTTCCCATGAGGCACAGGGTCAGACTGATTTGCATATGGCCATGTCTGAACTGGGGTGGCAGAGTGGGCTAAAGAACGGTGATGGATTAAACCCAGATCTGTTGACTGGGTGTGAGTGTTTGATTGGTTCAGGTACTCCGTCCATCACCATCCCCTTTTGTACCGTTTTGTTCGCCATAACTTGGCAGGGCATGCTCAGACGTTGAGTCCCTTGCTCACTTTGCCACTGGATTCAAGCAAGCCTGGCTGAAGACGGCTGTAATGCCAGAAACCGGTCCTAGGAAGCTTGATTCCGGTCCAGGGAAGGCATGGCTTGGCAGTTCGGGCTGGACTGTTCCCATGAGGCACAGGGTCAGACTGATTTGCATATGGCCATGTCTCAACTGGGGTTGGCAGAGTGGGCTAAAGAACGGTGATGGATTAAATCCAGATCTGTTGACTGGGTGTGAGTGTTTGATTGGTTCAGATACTCTGTCCATCACCACCCCCTTTTGTACGGCAAACTGCCAAGCAAGGTCTTCCCGGTTTGGGGGTAACACCCTTCATCAGCAGGCTTGCTTGAATCCAGTGGAAAAGTGAGCAATTGATCCACATCTGGGCATTCCCTGCCAACTTAGGGCCAGCAAAACAAACACAATGAGACAATGGATGGAGCACTGATACTTTTCAGACACAACCCTAGTCAGAGATCTCGGTTAAATCAATCATTAACATCCACATCAACTGATTTTCCCAAACGAAATATTGCAACAAATTTCATGTCTTGGTTTAGCAAAAGTTAAGGATTTGAACACACCACATATTCCCTCATTCTCACGCTACGAGAATCGGCAACACTTAACACACTACAGTGAGGATACACTAGATACAATGATATGTAATGTTCATTTAATTAATCAAATCCCAATGGGAAGGGATGGTTGGCATGGCCTGTGGACACAAACAGGTGTCAATCTAGATTCCTCTGTAACACCGAAGGGTTTAGGATCAATAGGCCAGATCAATGATATGTACAAAGGGAACACTCGGGTGGTGACGTCATATAGTTTTCGGAAGTTGTGCCTTGATTGGATAAAAATGTTAACACTTTCCCAGGTGAAGCAACATTTGTCCTTTTTTCTGATGACATAGATCTCAGGGATTTTTTTATTAGGTCCCCAGAACCTACGTCAATAGTGTTTTTTGTATGGAATGTACAATGAGCTATGGAACAATTCTCAACAGGAAGCTGATGAGAGATTGTGCAAGATTAATAGGGTTAATTTAGAAACAAGTTTGGCTGTGGTTGACACATTGCATGACCACATTATCATCCAGGATTTATTCACTGGGCAACATAGCGTCTTCCTCACTTGCCATAATACAGCAAGCCATGCCTATATTACAACATGGACATTCACAATTACGGTCAATAGTAATACTGAACTAAAAGTTACAAAGATTACGTACTGGACATGTGCCATGGTGTTACATGAACAGTACAGATCTGTTCTCTGCATATAATCTAACGGAAAGACAGATAGTACTGGCATGCAGAAATGCAGAATATACCATGTTGCACATTGAAAAATTACACCAATGACCTTTCATTGTGGCTAAGACACCATCCACTGTCCGAATAATCCATGTTTACCCTACCGGTCATGACTTTCCAATTCCATTATTATCCCCAATACGGATAGGTAGGCAGATATAAAGGACTACGGGGAGGTTATGTGCACAAATATTGGGAATTACAATTCAGGTTTAGATGCAGGAATGTGGACACAGAAGTGTTTCTTAGTGGCTCCAACTGTAAAAATGCTTTAAGCAGAGTTTGCAAGGGAGTTTCTCTCCACGAGGCATGCAATGCATCAATAGCGAATTTGTCTTGTTATCTGAAGGGTTCCCCCATCTGCTGTGATTCATCCTGTGTTCAGGCTGCTCTCGAATGGGAGCTATTTAATACTGAATGATCAAGTTTACTGCAGAATAGAACCAGGCATTGCCTATCTAGTGACGGTTAATTCCACAGTGACTTGTTGTACACAAGTACAGTTTCCACTTGCCCACACAGTTAGTGTGGTAGTGCTAAGACCTTCGATAAATATTTCCAACATAAAATTTGATTCCCTGAGCAAACAGAAAGCCATGCTTTTTCAAAAGGATGTGGCCTTAACTTCAGCTAGAGAGACGTTTGATCTCCAGGTTGCAAGGTTCTCATGTGAGATACAGATACTACTCCATGCTAACTTCCCATTGCATTTTGGGGATCTCGTCCATCATAACTTGAACATTGCTGATATGAAAGGAATAGTGAAGTTTTTTAAATGTATCAGCTCTTTGTTTGGTTAGCACCTTTTTAGAAATTTTCAGAGCTATACCATTGTTGATATAGTCCGTGTTGGGAAGCGTTTTTGGAGGACTCCCTCTTGTCCTGCTACCTGTGGCGGGGATCCAGATTTTATTTGATCTGATCCGCAATGGATGCACCATTTGAACTCGGCACTGCTAGTGCTGCGTTGCCGTGCGTGAATGGTAAATTGCTTTCGGCACACCTCGGCTTCAAGAACTGAACAAGCATTGTTCTTATCCTTCTTGCCTGTCTGGCGTATCACCTGTCTTCCGCTGTCTGCTTTGCAGCCAGAAATGCGTCCTGGATATGTGTCTTGGATCAGAATTGGTTGCGCCACCAGACATTGAAGTATGTACCCTTTAAAGGCCCATGCAAATTGCTGAATGCATTCTTAGAGCCACCCTGGGATGCTTCCACTCCTAGTGATGTGAACAGCAGCTCTGCAGAAAACTTATGGGATACAACGCCTCCCTCAGCGTCTGCTGTGGGTACTGGATGGAATCACCTTTGTTCCATAAACATGCTACAAGGTGTGCCTCTGGGACCGTCGCCTGTGGTTGTGGGCAACAGTAATGTTGTGTCTACCATTCAGAACACGTGAAAAATTGGCCTTTTCTGCTTGGGAACAATTTGGCCATTTTAAACCAAATGAACCAAAACAGCTTTTGCTTTTTTCTAGTCACCATGGCTTTCTGAGTGCTTGGGATCGCAAATGATACAATGATTTAAAGGCTTTTAAATAAAAACTTTAATGGGAATTCTTCTTTTAGATGCTTGTAAAAGTAGTTTTTAGTGTTTTTATATTGTCGCCTCGTTTTTTAGATACCGACCCTTACTATGGTGGGTGTTGCATTCCCGGGTTACGCCCATGTTGCAATTCAGCTTAGTTCTTACATTTTCCTCACAAATAACATTTTCAGCTGTGACTTTTTGCACCTATTTGTGTGCACAACAATATTGGATTAGTTTCCCAGAAAATAAACTTGTTCACACATCTAGCTTCATACAACATTATCACAACACCATAAACATCAGGTAAAATGTCTCGTTTTGCACTATGTACAAATGTCATCTCCATCTGCACCCAAGGGGCGACAGGGCTATCTACATATCTATTACACTGCTCATCTATACGCACACAGCAAGGCACATCTATTATAAAAAATGAGCATCCCAGTAGATTAGCAGAAGAGGCACTTTTGCTGACACCGAGGGTCCTTGCATGCTGAGAAATCACCATGCAGTGAGAGTAGGGTTCGCATCGGAGGAGTACGCTCGATCACTGCCTTGTTTTTTGTGCCTGTATATATACATTGTTTTAGCACCATGGTAGAACTATATCTACTGTTTTACACTTTTGGTGCTTGTGAGCACTTTTATCTACTTCTGTCTATTAATTATTGCAGCACAACTATTTTATGCAAGATTAACGTTGGTACAATCAATTTTGAAAATGTCCCACTGTTTATTCCCTGAATACTTCTCTGAGAATAAGTGAGAACGAGTGACTGAGCGAAAGGTTCTGTGCTGTTTCCACAAACCCTGAGGGGTCCGGATTGTCATGCTCAGTGGTTGACAGAAACCATTCGCTCCCTGATATGTTAGGAGGGCTTACAGTGGCACTCTAAGCCAGCTGGTTCATAGGCCAACATATCCTGTAAGGGTGTCTGGAATCAGTCTTGGCACCAAGGCCCTAGTTTATAATGTCCGAACAATGCGCAGATCCTATGATTACTAGGAACTACACTACTATAGTGCCTCCCTAGCTGTGCACACAGTGACTATTCTACATGCCATAAAATACGCAAAGACATCCTTGGAAACCCAATTAGCTGCAGTAGTGGGAGAGGTGGGGTTACTGAGAGATGACCACAGGAAGCTAACTGGATCAAAGAGCCGGAGGATCAACTGGGTGCTGCCCTGCTACAATAAAGACTTTGATAAGAAATGCTCAGCCACAGAGAAGGAGGTGAAGCTACTGTTGAGTAGGCTGGAAGATGCAGAGGACAGGTCCCACCGCCATAATAACAGGATAGTAAGAGTGCTGGAGAAGTCAGAGGGGCTCTACAGCACTATTTGTGGAGGAGTGTTGGGACAAAACTGTTCTGCAGGGAAACCCCTCCCGGTTCTTCTCAGTCGAACAAGTGCATAGAATCCCATCCTATCCACCATAGTCTAGAGCGAGTCTGTGCCCGATCAATGCGAGGCTGATGAACTTTAGGGACAGGGATGTCATTCTCCAGGTGGCAAGGAAACATGGTCCCTGGACGACAGGTTCACCAATACCCAGACTTCACTGACCTTGTTCTACAATAGCAAAGGGCATTTGTGCCTGTCAAGAAGGTGCTGCCCCAGGTCGATCTTAAGTGTGCACTCCTCTACCCGGTAAAGCTGCGGGTAGTGCATGGAGGGAAGACCTACTTCTTGACCACAGCACAAGAGGCCTGGTCGTGGCTCAAGCAGCAGGGCCTCTGCTTGTGGCCACCACCAGGGGTAAGGAACGATGAAGGATGGAAAATGGCACCATCAAGGTGCAAAAAGAAAAAGAAGAACACTACAGCCACCCCACCCAAAGAGCAGATGAAAGCGGCACAAGAGAAACTGTAAAGGAGGTCCAACAATCCAGTGACGTCTTCAGCAATATTAGGTGGAGATCTCTTGTCATGGAAGAAGAGGGCAGCAGCTCACAATGCACAGAAACAGAACATGAAGCAGAGGATAACCACCTGCCTTTGGTGACACCTATGACATCAGAACACCTGGGGTAGGAGTGGTCCTGATCGACAGCAAGGTCTAGTAAGACTGGAACTGGCTCCGTAGAGGGGGAGCTCTGGTGGTCGCGAGGGGCTTTTTGTTACTGACTAGAGACTGGCTAAGGTGATGCATGGACAAATCGACATCACTGCATGGGAGGCACAGAGCTACACCTAAGCAATTATAGCAAAAGTTTGTTTAATGTTGTTTTGGTTCAGTAGTCAGGACTCAAATGTACCTTAAGTTGGGGGGTAGTTAGTTCGACAATCACCACACAGTAAGGTAGGGAGGGGATAGATTTAGGGTTATTTTACAACATCTTGACATAACATGGGCTGGGGGAAGCCTTAGCTAAGTCACCTGCAGAGGCCATGACTCTTATTGGAGAGGAACTCGCACGCACACCATGACACAAATCCAAACACGGGTGCTACTAACCTTGAATGTTAATGGGCTGGGCAACAAGGTAAAGAGGAGTTTGGTAATTGGGGCCCTCAACAGATATTAAACCTACATTGTATATTTGCAAAAGTTACACCTCACTGGTGGACTGCATTGTGGTATGGGGAGAGGGACATACAGACTGGTGGGATAAGCACAATATACCTCAGGCTTGAGAGGGGTGATGATCCCAATTAGAAAGGGACTCTTGTTTCACATGCTGTGCACATGGACGGATACACACATGTGCTGTACTGTGATACTGGGAGAACACGAGGGAGAAGCATTGTTGTTGATCAATATCTATGCCCCCTTGGGCTCTATTCCTCAAGAGTAAAAACAGTGGGAAATATTCTACTGGAAATCCCCAGCACTGGTGGTGATAGTTGGAGACTTTAATTTGGCATTAAATATGAAAATGCAGAGGATCAATCAATCAGTCATTTGTTAAGCGCACTACAAACCCGAGAGGGTCTCAAGGCGCTGGGGGTGGGGCATTACTGATCGAACAGCCAGGTCTTTAGTATCCTCCTGAAAGTCAGCAGGTCTGGGGTCTGTTGTAGGCTCAGTGGGAGGGTGTTCCATGTCTTGGCGGCGAGGTGGGAGAAGGAACTCACGCCGGTGGTTGTTCTTCGGATGCGCGGGACGGTGGCGAGAGAGAGGTCCGCGGAGCGTAGCTGGCGGTTGGGGTTGTAGAAGGAGAGCTGTCTGTTGAGATAGGCTGAAGGATATCCTCTTGTTGACGGGGAGCCAGTGCAGGTTTCTCAGGTGGGGGGTGATGTGGCCGTATCGTGGTACATCGAGGATCAGTCGTGCCGAGGCATTTTGTATGCATTGTAGTCGAGTGATGAGCTTGGTCGGGGCTCTAAGGGGGAGGGAGGCCACGAAAGGGAAACTAGAAGGATTTGCTCTGGCACTAGGGCTGTCTGTGTGATATTTTGATAACTCTTCACAATGATGAGAGAGGCTATTCATTTTACTGTGGGGCACACAACATTCACTAAAGACTTGATTATTTTTTCACTACAGGTGACTCACTCTCAAGAATTAGCAAGGCTGCATACCTAGCTCGGGGAATCAGTGACCACTCACTACTGAGAGGGACACTGTCCACTAAAATTCAGAACCCAGGTGGATGTGAAAAACGGAAACATGGTGCCAATGAGCAGGAGGTCAAATGCTTAGGCAAAGCATCCAAACACTATTTTGAGGAAAATAAGACTTTGGTGAAGAGTCCCAGTCACACCGTGGGAGGCGTACAAGGCCAGAATAAGGAGAGTTATCATCACCGGGGATATAGGGGACAGAAGGGAGAGCTATACTAGATTGGCCACCTTATAGGGCCATCTGACTCAGTTGGAGCAGGAATATGCAAAGGCCCCAACCCTCCCTAGCAAGATGGCCATGGATCTAAAGAGGGCAGAGTATCAAGAAGTTGCTAATCATGAGACCAAAATGTCCTACCTGTCAAAACAAAAAAGGATATATGAAAGTGGAAACAACACAGGTAAATTGCTAACGTGAATTGGAAGTAAGGAAAATATGCCCATTTAATAATTAAACGTAGTCTCCCCGGCCATGGTGAGAGGCAGCAGTGAGATAGGGGAGGAATTTCCCAGACACCTATATAGTGTTTTCAATACCCACTTGCAGGCCCTTGAACAGGAAGTGCCAGCCTTCATATGTGACTTCCCCATGAGACGGTTGGGCAGTGAACACACGAGAGACCTAGAGACAGTCATTACGGTGGAGGCAGTATCCTCTGGCATGGGTCAAATGCAATCCAGGAAAGCTCCGGAACCGAATAGGTTCCTTGTTGATCTGTTTTGGGGATTGAAGAGGCAGACTTTTGCCTCACTACAAGTGGCCTACATGCATGCGTTCCAAGAGGGATAGCTAGGGGACGGCATGCTTTCGGCTACAGTGGTACTTTTCCCAATGGCAGGGAAGCCCTGAGATAGGTGTGAATCATACCGGCCCATTTCACTGCTTAATGCAGATATCAAGATATTGGCCAAACTCCTAGCGACCAGACTAATGGAGGTGGTGACAGAGTTGGTACACTTGGATCAGAATGGTTTTATGCCATTTTGCTGGACCAGACAGAATCTGAGACAACTTCACAACAACCTAGTGGTAGTAGAGGCATGGCCAGTGAGACAGGTAATTGCCTTGCTAAACGCAAAGAAGGCCTTTGACTTGTTGGAGTGGACATACCTTTTTGGAGTGCTAGCTAAGATGGGGATTGGCCCTAGATACCTCAAGTAGGTCAAACTGCTCTATTTTCAGCCAATGGCCAGAGTACAGATAAATGGCTGTACCTGGCAGGAATTATAGTGTGAAGTGGCACGTTTCAGGGGTGTCTGCTCTTGCTGATGTTGTTCGCACTTGCAATAGAAGTTTTGGCGGTATGGGGTGCGATGGAAGGAATGAGTGCATATCACTATATGCTGATGATATCTTATTATACCTGGTGAGCAAGGCCACAATACTGGAAAGGCTATGGGATATTTTGCGTGTGTTTGAGGCCCATTCGGGGTGTGCCATAAACTGGGATAGATAGAGACAGAACAAATTAAATATTGTTTGGGGATCTGTATTACTATGTATCCGGACACGAATCATGATGCAAATCTGGAACTTCTGTTCAGAAGATTGGAGTAAGATGTGAAACATTGGCAGTCTCCAGTGCTTACATTACTGGGAGAGGCAGCAATGTTAAAAATGGTGGCATTCTACATTTTTTTTTAATGTACTCCAGAATAGCCTTTAAAAGGTTTCAGAGGGGTTCTTTACTAAGGTGGATTAATTTGTATGGACACTACTCTGGGCAGGGGGACAGCCTTGTATAACTATGAAAGTCCTTCAGAGATCTAAATATGACTTAAGCTAAGTCTTGCCAAACGGGTGAATATATTGGGAAGCAGCACAAGTGAGTGTAGGAAATGATTGGGCCTATGGGGCTTACCCACCAGTTTGACAAGATACAATAGGAATGGGGGACAGGAGCTAAATACACACACTGTATGGGGGAAGGCTGATTCCCGAAGCAAGCCCAGCGACCAGGACAGTGGTGAATATCTGGAGGAGAGACTGAGCAGAGAGATGGTGTAGGACTGCAGGCTAACCCCAAGGATGTCATTATGGGAGGGCTCCAGATTGTGACTTGTCACAGCTCTGCGAGGATTTCAGAGAAGGGACAAGAATATCCTTTCCACACTGGCCAGTGCCTTGGATGCGAACGGGTTGGTTCCCTGTGCCTTCCTGATAGAGGAGTATTGAATGTCAGAGAGGAATGGTTGCACTGTGGTCAATTGAGATATGCCCTCAGGAAATATGTGTCTCTAGCAGAGGAAAGACAAGAAGACTCCGCACTGGAAGGTAGACTGCTAGATGGGCGAGTTGAAAGGACATTGATTTCATTGACAGATGGTACGGTGATGAGAATCCTGCAACCCCATCTTTCAAAATTACAGGCTACGTGGGAGGATCACCTGGGGAAATTGGATGAGTATGATTGGCAGGAGGCTCTAGAGTTCCCAGTGATGGTGGCAATAAAGGTGAGTTTCTGCCTGATCCAACTGAAGATCATACACTGGGCCTACTGCACATGCACCTGGTTGTGTAGGATAAAAAGGGTGGGAGATGTGGATTGCCTCAGGGGTTGTGGGCTGGAAGGCACTTTCCTACATACACTCTGGAGCTGTTCTCGTAAAAGAGGCAATATCTGGAGGAGGAAATGGAGCTGCCCCTAGAGATGCAGCCACGATTGACAATGCTGGTTGTAAGGGGGCTAGACTGTTAACACCCACTATCAGAAACTATTAGTAAATTTGGGTTGATGGTGGCAAAACGGGACATTGCTCAGAAAAGGGATTCTGGAATACCCCCTAGACACTAGGACTAGGAGCTTGGAATGGAATATTGTAGAATAATGGAAAAGGAAATCTATGGAGGATGAGAGTGTCATAGGAAAGATTCTAAAAGCTGGGGAGGATGGGGCGAGAATGTGGGCTGCGAGAGGGGAGACTATGGGTACACAAGTCCAATCAAGGTTAGTAGGGTGGAGATCATTTGATTCCGTTGCCCATGATCATAAGAATTTGGGACAATGGGAGGATCAATGAGATAGAGTAGACAGGGGTGATGATGTGAACTTTTGTTTCTGTGGTTCTGCAGTGTCTGGGCTCTGGGGTAATTGGGGTGCTCGAGTGATTCTGTGATATGTATTCTATTATATTCCATGTAACACTTATATAGCGCATAGCTACCCTTGAGCACCCCAGTGCCAATAGTGTGGCACAGGAAGGATGGAGGGACCTAGAGTGAGCTGTTCTGGAAGAGCCAGGTCTTTAATGATTTACAAAAAGTGAGTTCCTTATTTTCTGTTTGCAATGAGTAAGGAACACTGTTTCAAAGTTTAGCTGCATTGTAAACACAGGAGCCACCTCCATATGTTTCCCTTAGAACTAAGGGCACTGTGTACAGATGTGCATTGGAAGAGCACACAGTTCTGCCAGGGAAGTAGAGTGGCACTAGAGAAGGGTTATCAAAGCCCCCTTTCCACAGAGTGCCATATGGGCGCTGTGAAGTGATTTAAATTTGATACTCTCAGCCGCCGGGAGCTAATGAAGGGTGCTCAAGGCTGGTCAGTTAGACTTATGTTTTGGAAGGTTGAACAAAATCCAGGCAGGAGATTTCCTGTTTTAGCCTTTCTGTGCTCCCAGATAAAGAGAGTTACCATAGTCCAGGCACTAGAGAATCAGAGCTTGGAAAGCCAATCACTTTGAGGTAAAAGGAAGGAGGAGCATCCTTAGCATCCCATAGCAAACATTTGCTAACTTTGATGCCCGGACGGTCAGATTAAGGGGAATTATCCAATCACATTCCTAAACTCTTTATGGCTGTTTTGGGGGTGGGGGAGCCCAAACAGCTTGACCACCCTGGACTCAAGGAGGGATAGAAGTTATTGCTCAGAATCATAATCTCCATTTTCCCTTGTGTATCGTCTGCATAGGAAACAATTGACAAACCAAAGGTCAAGACAATATCTGTCAATGGCCTCATATATACATTAAAATGTGTGAGGCTTAGAGAGGAGCCCTGGGGTACCCCACACTTGAGGGGGAGAATGTCTGATGTACATGCTTCATCAAAAACCTAGAAAGACCTATCTGTGAGAAAGGACTCAAACCAGGAGAGAGCTATGGCAAAGATTCTCACACTGCAATCTTTCTAAAAGAATGCCATGATTTACTGTATCAAATGCAGAGCTGATACTGAAGTAGAAGATAACAGAATAATATACCCGGTCTAGCCACCTTCTGACTTCTATTACTGACAGAAGGGCAATCTCTGTACTATGGTGGATTCCAAATCCTGTCTGTGTGGCGTGAAGAAATATATGGTTCTCTAAGAATCCAGATAGACTTGCATTTACATGTTTCTCCACGATTTTGCTCATTGCAGGAAGCAGGGAAAATAGTCAGCTAGTTTCCTATCTCAAGGGGTTCCAGGTTAAGCTTTTTCAATAATGCTCCGACCATGAATTGTTTCCATGTTGACAGGATTGTTCCATTTCAAGGTGGCATGGAGAAATCTGATCAACTGCTTTGGCTACTATGCGAAAGGGGTGTGGATCTTTGGGCGAGCCAGATTTGATTTCACTAAAGATGTCAATAAAACATTTTAACATCAGAAGAGGAAAATCCTTCAGCATTGGCCATGGAGTAGCTAGAAAAGTTTCCTTCTGATGGAAAAAACAGGGGTTTGTGGACTATGGAAAACTATTAGAAAGGGTCTGTATTTTGTTCTGAAAGAATCTTGCAAGATCATTGCATTGTAACAGTGATGGATCTGTTGGGGAAATGGAGGAAGCAGGCTCTAGATTTATTTCACTATCCGAAACATTTCGTGGGATGTGTTAGCAGCATTATTTATTGTATCCATGAAAAAGGCTGCTTGGTCTTTTTTAATTTCTAGATGATTCACCCTGATGTTATTTTGATATATCTGTCTTCCCATAGACTCTCCTCCAGAATCTTCCTGCTTCTTTACATTTTTGTTTTAATTTCCTAAGATTAAGAGAGTACCAAGGGGAAGATTTGTTGTTTGCTCTTCTGCTGTGATTTTTAAGTGAGATGACCTGATCAAGAGTAAAATTCATCCATTAAAAAATCTTTTCCTTAACAGTGGTAGGATCTGAACCTAGTGTGGGTCGTGAGTCATCAAAGCATGATTCCAGGATTCAATGGGCAGTTATGACCATGTGCAATCTTTCCACTTCACTCATTTATAATTAGAAAGTGTTTTAGGGGATTCCACTGTAAATAGGATCAGAAGGGGGTCTGACCAAGTGACAAGTAGTCGGTTTTAAATTGTTAATATACTCTCATTGGAAAAATCTGGGTCTAATAAATGGCCTTTCTCACGGATAGTTCCAAATACATTTTGCACTAGTTGAATGGCCATTAGATCCTGTAGAAGGCTAGAGGCTGACATGTTTGCCAGCACTTCCAGATAGAGATTAAAATCTCCTTAAAGGGAGAAATTAGCTTTGGTGCTGGCTAAATTAGTCATTACTTCTGGAAGAGATTGGAAAAATTTGACACTAGGTCCTGGCAGTCTGAAAAGTAGGACTCCGGAGAAAGTAATAGTGGAGCAGAAAAAAATAGCAAAAGCTAAGCTTCCACAGACTGCTAGTTGTGTAGGTTCAATGGTACACCTATATTCTTTTAAGAATGATGGCAATCCCTCCTCCTCTCTTATTATCTCGATCTTTGCGATGGATGTAGTACATAGGGGGTTGGGCTAAAGTAATATCTGGGCTAGATTCATTGTGGTGGCAGGATTCTGCTAAAAAGACTGCGGGCCAGATGTAGGTAGGATTGATTTACCGATTCTTAATTACCGAATTTTACCGATTCGGTAATTAAGAATCGGTAAATCTGAGGGGTGGGTATGTAGGTATTCCAGATGTGCTGGAATATCGAATCGGAGAAAATCGGTATTTACCGATTCGGTAAATACCGATCAGTAATGCCCATTCATTCCTATGGGCTTTGAAGCCCATAGGAATGAATAGGCATTACCGATTCAGTATTTACCGAATCGGTAAATACCGAATTTCACAAGGGTGCAGGGGGTGTCACTTTGACACCCTCTGGCCCCCCCAAAACAGGCTCGGGTGCCATGTGGCAGGCATACATGCCCCAAGGGCAGGTCTGCCTGTCATATGGCAGAGGTGTGCATGCACACATGTGCATGCACACCGGAATCGGTATTTTACCATCAAATTGGATTTGATGGTAAAATACCGATTCGGTAAGGCTTGTGGGACTCAGAAGAGTCCCACCTACATCTCAAATTTACCGAATCGGTAAAAATACCGATTCTGTAAAATAGTGCCCCTACATACCGATAACCCATTTACCGGTCGGTAACGGCCGAAATCGGCCGTTACCGGTCGGTAAATGGCCTGAAACGGCCACCTACATCTGGCCCTGCATTTGGTTGTTTTTTTTTTTTTCTCTAGAAAGGCAAACTTTTCTAACTTATGACAAGGGAGGAACATGCAACTGATCAAAACATGTGCCAGCTGGATTTTTTTTTATTAGGGGATTTAAGATCACTCAGCTGGAGGAGGGAACACGAGCAATTCCTACAGCTGTTTTTTCCTGTGGAGTGCTTAATAGAATAAAGACAGCTGTTGTGTAGGATCTTATGTAGGGCCAAAAGTTGGGAAGGAGAGTAAATTGTCTTACTTATTTGCAAAGAACCAGGTTGTGGCCCCTGGCCTCTTCTGGGCGCAGACGGGTTTGCCTTTGGTGCGCCAGCGGCTAACCCACTGCACGTGTCCACAGCGCATCCACACACCGGAAGTCATTTTATAGCAAAGCCCCCAAAACCCACTGGAGCACTACCCTACTTGCATCTTGCAGCTTGAATGTGCAACGTGCAAAATGCAGAGGCATCACAAAAACAATCATGTATTTCCCCCAAATAGCAGCAACAACTCAATTCCTTCAATCCGGTCAGTGCAAGACAATAACAGTGTGTCTGCACACTGGATATCATTTTTTAGCAAAGCCCCCAAAAAACGCATGCATGTTAACCCTAATGGCGTCCCACAGTATGAACTTGCAAATTGCAAAATGCACAAGATGTATTGCTTTTAAAAAGATTTAAGAGCTAAAAATCAGCCTAAAAACAATCATGTATTTCCCCCCAACAAAAGCAGCAACTCAATTCCCTCAATCCAGTCAGTGCGAATTACGTATGTTAATGAAATTGTTGTAATGCATAAAACTATGAAAATATTTTTACATTTTAAAATAGTAAAATAAAATAATACTTATAAATTGGGATAGAATAATCTCCTTTAAGTAAAAGTGGGGTACAGAACAAAGATGGCCCCTTTTCCCTCTTTTGTTTGCTTCAGCTACAGAATCAGTAGCTCAAATGGGAAGGAAAAAATGAAAATACGAGAGATGCCTTTTGAATGAGATGCATGAAATCCATTTCTTTCCTGGTGATATTCTACTATCAATATCCAACCCAGAATAATTGAATCCTGTGATATTTGAGATTCTAGAAATCATAGAGTAATCTGCATGTTTAAAGTAAACCTCAAAGAATCTCCAATGCTGGGTATAGGCCTAAGGCAAAATACTCAAGAAAGACTGACTGAAATATCATCATCTTGCTAAATGAGGAGGAAGATTAAATACCTCGGAATTTACACAACCCTACAATCAAGTGCCTCTGCACGGCAAATGATCTATTGCTTTTTCCAAATAATAAAACAGATCTCAATCGCAACCAATGTTTTGGTCTTGCCTGGGTAGAGTAGCAGCACTGAAAATTAATGTTCTCACCAGACTGTTATATGTCTTCCAAGACAAACCGAAACCCATCTCTGAGCAAGACTTATAAGAAACGCACAAAGTAAGAGACTCCTTAATTTGGGGGGATGGGGGTGGGGGGGTGGTTGGGGGAAACAGGTTTGCATAGAAAATTCGAAATCGTACTCAAATGGAAGACGGTGTTGGCCTCTGTAGTTTTGAGAATTCCCACAAAGTAGCCTCTGAAGATTCCTGTGAGAATCCAAAGAAGACTGGCAGCACATGGAAAGAGTGCTGATGGAAGATTCCCTCTAAGACCTCATAAGGCTGTACATTTTTATTATCTTTTCTTAACTTTGAATGTAGTAGAAATTAAGCTTGCGCTAACATGTACAGAAATTGTGCTTACTTTCACTTCGAAATGACATTGCAATACACCAGATGATCGTTTTTGCCGTTGTTGTTGTTTAAAGAATTGCGGGGCATATTATCAAGACAGGTGATAAAATTATCGCCGTTTTAGCGGCAGTTAACGGTGATAATAGGCTTGATAATATGCTTTATGGAATTACAATTTAAGCCCATGTTAGATGTCCTTCACATTTAAGATGGGCTACAATTGGAATTCCATAGAGCATATTATCAAGCCCATTATCGCCGTTTTAGCGGCAGTTTTCTGCTGCTAAAACGGCGATAATTTTATTGCCTGTCTTGATTGTATGCCCCTGCGAGCTTTGCACTGAAAGACAGAGAACCTTCTCAGTCTTCTAATTGTGTTGTATCTAATCAAGGGCAAACTAGCTGCCCAGACCATAGTGTAAACAGTGTTTCAACTCATGTTACCTGAATAGACTCTGAGAACCTCTGAATCTAATGTAATAGCATAATCAGAAAATATTCGAATGTATTCTAGAGTAAATTGTTTCTTCTTGCTTGTTTCCCATTGGTGCATATCCTGAAAACCATGTACTTATGTAGTAATGTGTGAAATCCTTTGTCTGAAGTCCTATAAATGGGCGTACTTTTCCTCTGTTTGGAGGAACCTCATTTCCCATTCTTACAAGGCAAATCTATGCTGAATTTACAATTGAACTAGTTTTTTGCACTTATGATTAATATGCCTTGATGCTAACTTTATGAATGGTGTACCTTTTTTACTCTGCTTTAATAATTCTTTATGTAAACCCTTAAAAACTTTGACCCGTGTATGTCATTCTTGTTTTTTTTTTAAACACATTTTATTGGTTTTGAAGTTGAGATGTACAGGATGGCTCAAGGGGCCCAAAGGTAACATATCATTTTCAACAATGCAGAAAATACAAAAACGAACACATGCTCACCTTTACCCATCCCACCCTCCGACCACAGACCATCATAGAAACATAAAAGAAAATAAATTATTAAATTGTTCAACCCACAACCTGGCGCCCAAACCCTTATCTCATGATTGACTGGACTTCATCATAAATCAGGTGATGTTTTGGGTGGACCGATTCCAATGCAATGCCCCAATAATCTGCACAGGTCTGCCAAATCTTGGGGTGTTTCTGGGGGCAGCCCCTTGGCTTCGCAAATTGCTACTTACATGCCCATATAGTGATCCATCCCTCTTTTATACACAGCCACAGAAGGGGAAGTCGCAGATTGCCGCTCTCAAGCTATATCTCAATAAACTAGTGTGAAGCCTAATACCAAGAGGGTTAATTTACATCTATCACCACCCAGAATGTCGGTGATGTGTGGGAGGGTAAGTTTCAGGTCCATCAGGATCTGCCATGATAAAACTCCAACTATACAGACTGTCACCCCGCTCCAGTATTGGCTCAGTTCAGGGCAGCTCCACACTGTGTGGATAAATGTGTCATCTCCTGTGCCACATCTATGTCATGACAGGTGAGTGATCATTTCCATCTGCCACAGTCTATGGCAAAAAAAGTATACTCTATGAAGATATTTGAGCTGAATCAGTCACAGTTTGGCTGCTATTGCAGCCATGCGAGGTGTCCCCAGTACCTATGCCCAGTCCTTGTTCTCCAAGGCCCCAATGTCAGCCTCCCATGCCACCTGGATGGCATGAAATTCATCTGGCTGGTTGAGATTAGTGAATGATAAAGCCTGGTGGCTCTGTGATCACCTAAATCTCCCATGAGGAGTTTACCCTCCAGTGACCTGAACTGGAGAAGGACCAACAGGGTAGCTATGTATGAAGTGAGTGCATGGCAAAACTGAAGGTATCTGTGGAATTGACTGCTGTGTAGCTGATGTACCTCCTGTAGGCTCTGGAATGATTTGAGGACTGTGCCCCAGACAACAACTCTTAGGGTGGAAATCTCAATGAGGTCCCAATTCTGGAAACCTTTCAGGGCAGCCACCTGCAAGAGCAGTCAGTCCTGCCAGAGCAGTGTCCCCGCCGATAGCTTGCTCCACCACCCATACAGCGGAGAGACAAGCGGCATAGATTGAGGACAGTTCTTGTCACAGGGTGAAGGTCATTTTCTCCACCCCCACCATAGAGGTAGGAGACCAAGGGGCTATCTCCCATCGGCCATTTTTGGAGGCATCTGGTAAAGAAACTGGGGTAAGGACACCATCTCAAAAATTGTGGACAGTTCAGTTAAGGATAGAGGGAGAACCATCCAAACCTTAACATCCTACCTCAGGCAAACCAGAGCCGGCTCAAAGTTAGCCATCCAAGTACTCGCTGGGTCAAGGGACACAAACCCACCAGGTATCTGAATCCATGCTGACCAACCCGTAATCCGGAACTTAGGTCCTGAAGACCCGTGCTGGCATGAAAGACGTGGACTTCGACTCATTATTTATGAGGGCCTGACATTTCTCCAAAAATATACATGATCTGTAGAATGTGGACCTCGATACATCCGGTGCAGTAAGGAAGAAAGAAGAGGACATCATATGCATACAGTGCTAATCTGTCTGAAGGTGGAACAGCCTTTACTCCAAAGTTTTTTCTTCGGATAACATTTACCATGCATTTTTTACTTTGAATAGACTGTTACCTCGCAAATCTTACCAACGCAAGACTTTATGACGCATCTGAACAGTAGGCGGCAGTGTTTCTCCAATTAACGAGATGCACCTTATTACCAAATATACACTTGCAGTGCAGTACACAAGATTAATTATTTGTAGAATTAATTCTGGTGTAAATACAGTAGAAAGTTCAATAAACATTTTTCAAAAAAAGTCAAAATGATATATTGTCAGTTTGGGATTTTAAAAAATATTATACAATAAAACCGGGTAAGTAAGTGTGTTAATAATTAGGTATTTATTAAAAAACAAATTACTTTATAAAAAATACTTGTGTATTAACTTAATACCAACTTATATGTAAAAGTTACAACAGTATGTTACCTGGACAAGGTGTTGGAGCATTTTCCCCTTTCCATTACTATTTTCGAGCATACTTGGTTGAGTGTCTCTTTTTGGAGCTGGTATAGCGCTTCGGAGCAGGATGGATGAAATGGATCAAAAAGAGCTGCATGCCGGTAAGTTTCACTTATATTTTTTTTAAGAATGGAGGACATTTGTGGCAAAGAAGTAAGGAGGGAGGCTTAGTCGCACTATAAGCAAGCATGCTCTAACAATTATACGTGTGCCGCAAAACAAAAAAATTAAACTACAGATTGCATACAAATTAGTCACGATTTTCGGAAGAAAACTATTAAGGTGGTGGTGATCTGCCTGACATCTTTCCCCGCCCGCCCTTCACTTAGCGGCGGATGGAAAGACCGTCCGCCACTTTACCGCAGGCAGGCAATTGTTACGATTGCCTGCTGTGTGGCCCTGGCCCATTTTATGGTGGCGGTGCCTAGCATGCACGCCCGAGTATTATGATGTGGGCGGATTAGGGGCTTTCAATGGCGGCGATGCCGCCATGTAAAGGCATGCGGTCTTTTGCATTGATGGCCCGTTGCGGGCACCTGGGGTTTTGGGGGCTGGGGGGTGAACTTGAGGGGTACCCATGGTACCCCCCCTACATTGGCATGCACAAGGTGGCAGACACAGCGCGGTGCCTGTGACATTGTGCATGTCAATGCACAACATACCTCTTTTACATTGCGGCGGGTGCTGCTTGCAGCACTGCCCGCCGCAATGCAAAGATGCAGGATGCGGTCGCATTCTAATTGCCCCCGCAGGACCGCTGCTCCTCTGGTGGTCGTCCCGTTTTCAGTGACGGAAAGTCCGCCCACCATCATAATGGGGCCTTAAGAGGTTGTAATATGATTGCTTAAAAAACATTCACTTAATGGTATTTGTGGTGATTGTGTACATGCTAGTTGTTTGCATGGTAGTGGACTTTTTCATTTGATAAAATACAAACGTGTACTTAAAATATGCTAGGTAATATTTGTGGGACAAAAACATGTGAGATGAAACTATATGTTGCAATAACATACAACCATCTGAAAATTCCTCCACCCACTCACGGCACACACCTAGGTGTCCATTCTCATCCACACAGCCAATGGCTCCATGGAGAGAGCAAACAGTAGGGGGGACAAGGGACAACCCTGCCTTGTCCCCCACTGTACAGGAAACAAGCTCGACTTTGCATCTGCCACCCGCAGTGACTCTGTGCACAGTAATTTAATATATAGGAGAGAAATTGAGGGCCAAAATCCAGGCATTGGAAGAGGATAAACAGGTATTCCCAGCTCACTGAATCAAAGGCTTTGTCTATGTCTGACAAGAGAATAGCTGCTGGTCCTCCCAACCTGTCTGTGAGTGCTAGTGCATTATACAAGTGACTGACGTTGTGACTTGTGGTGCGGTGTGGCATGAATCCTGCCTGGTCGGTGTGAACCAAATTTGGGATGCGGCATATCAGATTATTAGCAAGAGCCTTTGATAATCCCTCAAAAGTCAACAGAGAAATCAGGCAGTATAACGAAAGCAGGTTAGGCAGTCAGCTTGGGGAAGACTACAATCTTTTCATGGAGCCAGTTGGGCAGCAAGGTGACATAATTCGCTGCGGAGAGGATTACCCCCAGCATGTGTTCCTGGAGATTGGAACTATATGCTTTAAAGAAATTGCAGGAGAACCCGTTGGGCCCTGGGGCCTTCCCAGTGTTCAAGCCAGCCAGGGCAGCCAAGAGCTCATGCTCCGTGAGGGCGTAATTTAGTAGTGTCGATCATTCTTAATGAGAATGGGGTAGCTTTAATTCTGGATTTGACCTTATGGTATTAGAACAGGGTCAAATCGGGGAGCACCAAAGTCCGTATAGGGATGAGACCACTCCTGGACTGAGCCGTTTGCATGTTCTTAGTAGGATAAAGTAAGACGAATTTGCATGCTGATGTGACTTCCTTAAAGGTGTGGATCAACAGTAACATACACTTCAGAGATAACACAAACACTGTTCAAGGTATGGCATGACACCTCACAAAAACCTGAAATATAGAATTCTTGTTATATTTCACCACAATGCATGAAAACCCAGGAGTATGATCCAGCTTGAGAAAATGACAGTTTTCCACTGTGTAGAGAAGTAGAAAGCAGAATGGTAAGTGATCTACTCCACGAAAGAAGACTTGGAAAAACTAGAGGAATTTAAAGCAGACTTTACCAGAAAGGGAAGATATATGCCTCAATATGTGCAGCTAAAATATTGTGTCTCCTCCACAGTACTAACTGAACTAGGGAACTATAAGAATTAATGAACCTTGACAAATTGATCACTAGCTAAGACTCTAAAAAAGGGTTAGTATCCAACACACTTGAACACCCCCACAATGGGCCTTCAAGAAAATCTGGGAAACGGAGTAGGAATAGGGATAATCTCTTAGACCAATTGCAGAATCTCTGGCGAAGGAACCTGAAGGTTACCCACAGCATACAAAACAGAAAAACATTATGTTTAACTGGCTCAGAAGACCAAGGAAGTTGTACAAAATGTTTTAGAGACTAGATGCACACTGTTGGTATCAATGTAGGGGTGTTGATGATCTTATGTCCATAAACCACAGGACACAGAACTTTGAGTAAAAATGTGGTTTATTGGCACTTAGGACCCTACATACAGGCAATACACAACAGGAGGAAATCCCCTGTCATCCTCCTACAGGGCCATCCAGTGGCGTAATGAAACTTGAGGGGGCTCCCCTGCAAAGTACCTGGAGGGGGCCCCCTCTGACTACACTCAGGAGCTTGGTGGGCCCCACATCGTGGGGGCTGTGGGGGCCTTTGTTACACCACTTGGGGGAGATCCATATTCAAGACGTCTTCTGGACTTTAGCCCAACAGCTGCCCTCGCTTTCCAGTTCATAATTCAGTTTGCATCTAGTTGGCAGCCCTCGCAGTTGCTCATTGTCGCCCTCTCTATTTCTAGTGTCATCGTTAGCACCTCTCCCAACCAAGCCCCTTTGTAGTGCTGCTTCTTGCCTACTTGGGGGCATATTATCAATGGCCAGTGATAATTATCGCTGGCCGTGCTTAGCGATAATTATTTTATCGCAGGATATCTCTGGTATGGATCGCCCTGGTAGCGCGTTATTAGCAACGCGTTACTCCAGGGCGATAAAAATTCCAGAAATAGCTAGATTATCGCCATTTTGTAGGGAACATCGTTGGTTTTCCAGCAATGTTCCCTGCAAAAGCGCGATAACCTTGCTGATACGACCCTGTGGGTCATATCAGCATAATCCACCTCCTATGTTAGGGATGGCTAAATCAGGATTTTCAGTAAACAAGAAAAGAGTGTCAAATGGTTCAATCAGACCACAGTCAGGAGCAACTAAGGAAGGGGTTGACGGCCTCATTCAGGACGTTCAGGGAAAGCCCTCACTCACCACCTGGTGATGACATGTTTCATCATCGGGCCCCACCAAAGAGACCGAGTGCCTCTTTGGTGTGCTACAACGCCAGATTTACTGCGGAGCAGGATAGTGAGATTCAGACGTGTTGTGCAAAGTAAATTTAACTAATGAGTGGTGAGGGTTTAAAAAGAGTCAGTAGTGTATCAGAAACAGTTTTCTTCTTTGATCACTAAGGACATGTTATTAAAAATTATGTGTTTTGGAAAAGAGTCCACAGTTAATTGAGTGGTAGTTTCCTTACAAATCATTCGACGTGTTTCAGCCATGAAACGGTGTAATGTTACCAGGCATTCTTCAGGACTTATTGGTGTATTAAACCCTGGCGGTATGGACGCGCTAAGGCCCACCCTTACCTAGGGACGTGAAAGTGAAAATAGCAAAAAAGGTCAAAAAGTGCAAATAAATTAGGAAGAGAAGTTTGCTTCCTAATTACTCCTGGTTTAGGAGGCTTCCAGCTTTATGGTTTCTACACCTGGAAATAACAAAAGGACATAGACGCACATGTAGGACAGAACAAACATTTAGTAATAATACCAGTCGCAGTTGTAAGTCTATGGTGCTCCAGTTCATGGTAGAGAGGCATTCGTGGCAAAATAACGGTATAGTTCTCACCACCATAGCCCCTGGGTTCTTACTTCCTAGCAGGCATGGCTGGAGACGGAATGCCCTCGACACCCTGGTTTGGACCAATCGTGGGCCTACTAGATCGTGACGAAGTGGTTACGTTCTGGGATCGAGTTTGTTCGTTGTTAGGGAAAATGGGCGCGTAGTGTGACGCGCCCATTTTCCCTAACAACGAACGAACTTCGACGTTCAACGTTCGACGTCCAAACCAGGGCGTCGACGGCATTCCGTCTCCAGCCACGCCCCACCCGGAAATCAATCACTGTCTGACTAACTGGTATATACAGAACTCTCGGCCCCGCGTCCACATCTTCGGGGTCCAGTGGAGGGCGATGCAGGTACACTGAGGGTGCCGAGCGTCAAGGGCGTGAGTAGAAGCTGTAATTCGACTACCTTTTTCATCCCATAAGCTAAGTACCGACACTGTGTCACAGACTTACTGTATGTCTTTCTTTACTCCCAATTTTTTGACAAACGCGCAGGGTGTGCCTATTACGTTCCCACCCCCCTCCTGTGACCCATGGTGTACATCCATGACACCACAAAAGTGAGACATTTTAATTTACTTTTTGAAGCGATCGTACCTTAACCTTGATCGCAACCAGGAAGTTTACTTCCCTTTTACTTTCACTAACACGATTATTTCGTATCACGTATAGTACACAGCATCTCCTTCCTGCTAGTAAGTAAGAACCCAGGGGCTATGGTGGTGATAACTATACCGTTATTTTGCCACGAATGCCTCTCCACCATGAGCACAATAGACTTACAACTGCGACTAGTATTATTACTAAATGTATGTTCTGTCCTACATGTGCGTCTATGTCCTTTTGTTATTTCCAGGTGCAGAAACCATAAAGCTGGAAGCCTCCTAAACCAGGAGTAATTAGGAAGCAAACTTCTCTTCCTAATTTTTTTGCACTTTTTCACCTTTTTTGTTATTTTCACTTTCACGTCCCTAGGTAAGGGTGGGCCTTAGCGCGTCCATACCGCCAGGGTTTAATACACCAATAAGTCCTGAAGAATGCCTGGTAACATTACACCGTTTCATGGCTGAAACATGTCGACTGATTTGTAAGGGAACTACCACTCAATTAACTGTGAACTCTTTTCCAAAACACATCATTTTTAATAACATGTCCTTAGTGATCAAAGAATAAAACTGTTTCTGATACACTACTGACTCTTTTTAAACCCTCACCACTCATTAGTTAAATTTACTTTGCACAACACATCTGGAATCTCACTATCCTGCTCCGCAGTAAATCTGGCGTTGTAGCACACCAAAGAGGCACTCGGTCTCTTTGGTGGGGCCCGATGATGAAACATGTCATCACCAGGTGGTGAGTGAAGGCTTTCCCTAAACGTCCTGAATGAGGCCGTTAACCCCTTCCTTAGTTGCTCCTGACTGTGGTCTGATTGAACCATTTGACACTCTTTTCTTGTTTACTGATTATAACCGGGGAATAAGAGTGTTGCTCTACTCCCCCTACCTCTCTTCTTGTTAAAACATATATAGCAGCGCAGAGCTGTCAGAGCTATTCTTAATGAGCCAATCACAGTTTGCCTTTTAACAAATTTTAAGTCCTGACTGTCTCCTTACCGTGTGGTCACCATGTCTAACTTTGGACTGACATACTCTGAGTCTGAAATAGCCAATATTTTGTCTGATTCTAGTCTGTTTGCTGACCCTGCAATTTCACAAGTTATAATCCATACTTCTGAATGGGAAAAACTAACAGAAGTAAAACACGACAGAATACGCACCATTCTTCATGGAACAATACTAAAACAGTACATCCTAAAAAATATGGCTCCTAGGGGGCTACTAGTTAACAATGCCCCAAGAATCTTTCTGAACGATGCAACATTCCGAAAAGAATGGGCCATGATCGCGTGGCATTGTACCCGCGACTGGCTCGTTCTCATAATTAAAACAGCGTTAAGACTTTCAGAAACCCTCCAGGTGGAAATTCAGGAGACTGAGTCCCACTTCAAGTCCACAATTACTGGATACAAAAAAAAGCTGGATAAAATTAATAAAGAACTGAATGAGTATAAGGATAACTTAATGCAAGCAAAGGTCACAAAATTTCAGAAAGATCTAAAAAAGTTTGAATTTGACAAGGTTTATCCTTATTCAGCAGCCTCATTCACACCACCTACAAGAAACCAGAGCAACACCGATCATTCGGATGCGGATTCATCCAATAGCAGTGGATCTAGCAACGGGTCTTTCAAACAAGGGAAAAAGCGAGGAAATAGAGGAAACCGTAGTAACAAAGGGCGACCAGGCTTTTACAATCAACCACAGAGATGGCCAGTACCGCCACATATGATGGGAATAGACCCACAGTTCCCTTTCCAGCAACCACCTTACCCAATGATGGGCTGGAACCCAGGCTTTATGCCACCACCAAACTATACCCCCCAATATCGCCAGCCTTTTTTAGAACAGGGCAGGAGAGGAAGAGGGAAGAGGAGAGGGTCCAACCAGGTGACATGGGAGGACAACAACGCAGTGAGCAACCACACCCGGAACAAAGATCAACAACCAGGAGTGAGCGGACTGTAAGTCTGATAACTAACCTATCAGATAAGATCTTATCCCCAACCGAAACCATGGTCTTAGAAAGAGGCCTGGGATTCTTTCCCACATCTCGCATGGATAAGTTCAAGCTCCACTGCGAGCTTGCGGCATTTTTCAGAAAGCTCAAACTTAAGGCTTTTTTGAGGGCAAAGATGACCCCAACGAAACCCAACGTAATGGGGACACTGGTCTACGACTAAGTTCAACTTTCACCCCCCTCCACACACAGTACCGGCAGCCATCACTGCTTTCGAACAGGCAGTGTTTCTTGACTTAGAAACCTGCCCAGACCCCAAAACTTTCAGTAATTTCAGTACCGCAGAATTCCATGCACTACAGGCTCTACAAAACGATCAGAGCATAACTATTAAGCCAGCGGACAAGGGTGGTGGACTCGTAATACAAAATACAGTGGACTACGAAAGGGCTTGTCAGACCCTCCTGGATGACAAGAAAAACTACATCCCTCTAACAAGAGATCCTACAGAGGACCTTCGAGCACGAATTACGAATCTTGTCAGAACAGCAGAAGATGATGGACAAATCTCCAAGAATGAGGCAGACTATCTCAGCACCAATGAGAGCATAACCCCCTATTTCTACACACTACCCAAAACACATAAGAATCGTATGCCCTCCCAGGACGACCAATTGTTTCGGGCATTGGCTCTCTGTTAGAGCCACTATCGTGCTTTTGTGACCACTACCTCAAGCCGATAGTCCAAGGTACCCCGACCTACCTTAAGGACACTAAAAGCCTTCTCCAGTTGCTGCAAGATTTCAATTTCACAGAAAATACAGTAACACTCGTGACGCTTGATATCGAGAGCCTTTATACCAGTATCCCTCAGTACGATACCATCAAGGTGCTGGGGGTGGCTCTCGACTCAATACCGTGGAATTTCCAGGCATCCAAGAAGTTGATTCTGGATTGTGCAACTGGAGCATTTAAAGAGAATTTTTTCTCTTACAAAGGCAACCTTTTCCTACAATGTACTGGAACTTCAATGGGCAGTACATTTGCCCCTAGTGTGGCGGGCCTGTACGTGGCAGATTTTGAATCAAAATTCATCTTACAACCAAATAGCCCCTTCACTGAGTCCATAAAAATCTGGAGGCGTTACATTGACAACATCCTGGTAATATGGACCGGCAATGATGAGCAGCTACAGGCTTTCCTTAACTGGATTAACACCCTGGACCTACATCTCAAATTCACACATGCAACTAGCAAGACAGAGGCGACCTTTCTGGATGTAACGATCAGTGTCACCGGAACAAGACTTACAACAAAAACGTTCCATAAACCGACCACTAAAAACAATCTCTTAGAATTTACCAGTTTTCACCCTCGCCCACTGAAAGAAAATCTCCCATATGGCCAGTGTCTGCGGTTAAGACGCAATTTTTCTGATCTGCAAGATTTTAAGACTCAATCTGCAGACCTTTCAGTCAAACTGAAGTCAAGAGGCTACCCAGCAACAATAGTAGACAAAGGCTATAAAAGAGCACGTAATAAGCCAAGGGAGGCACTTCTTGAGGATAAGGTCTGTGGCCCCAAAGACATACCACTAACATGTGTAACTACATACAGTACTCTGTCTAACTACATGAAGAAATCGATCAACAAAAACTGGAGGATCCTGTCCAGCCACAAACAAAAATTGGGAGAAGCCCCTTTTCTCCTTTAAGAAAGCACGCAGCTTAAGAGATGCGTTGGTCCATACACGACCAAAACCTGCTGCCCCTGACACAGTAAGATCTGTCACTGATTCATGGGGCCTACCAAAAGTGGTGGCCATTTTCCCTGCTCAAATTGTAGTGTTTGTCATCTCACTACACACTCCAAAACACTTGAACTCGAGCCAGGCAAAACATGGACTCAAAGAGATTACACCAACTGCAACACACAAAACGGGATATATCTTATCACGTGCCCATGTGATCTACGCTATGTGGGCATGACCAGCAGGAAGGTCAAGCAAAGAATCTGTGAGCACCGTTCTAATATCAGGTGCAAAAAAACGACAACAAACATGAGCAGAAATTTTCTGGAAACCAACCATACAACTAACGATATGCAATGGACGATCATTGAACATCTGAACAGTGGCGACAACATCTGCAATCGCCTCTTTGAGAAAGAACAACGATGAGTATATAGACTTGGGACCCATCTCATTGGATTAAATGATGACATCCCCTGGAATTCCGTGATCAAGTGAACATTGTGTGAGCTCAGACACTATCACCAACTCGGTACCACCTTGTAGCTAGAATGACATGTGACCTCATAGTCTATACACACAACCTCACCCTCTACACACTAGATAGAAGTGGGAGTGCATGAGAGTTACCTGGCACAGTAATAACCCCCGTTTTTTGACATTTGGCATTGACTAACTATCCTCCGATCCTAGCTGATATGAGCTTACTTGCCAATTGAGTCCCCAATTGCACGTGGCACTTGTTTGTTACATTTTTCTGCCCTCCTCTAAAGTGCACATGATTAAAAGGAGCATTTCACTCGCATCGTTCGTTTAAATAATATTAAATAATATTCGCACGATGTGAGATTCTGATACGAGCGTTCCCTATGTGCTACGACCTCGCGCATTGCCTTTGATCACCATAGCAATGCGGTAGGACGCCACATCCGCCTTCGCGAACGCGTAGTGTGACGCGCCCATTTTCCCTAACAACGAACGAACTCGATCCCAGAATGTAACCACCTCGTCACGATCTAGTAGGCCCACGAATTGGTCCAAACCAGGGCGTCGACGGCATTCCGTCTCCAGCCACGCCCCACCCGGAAATCAATCACTGTCTGACTAACTGGTATATACAGAACTCTCTGCCCCGCGTCCACATCTTCGGGGTCCAGTGGAGGGCGATGCAGGTACACCGAGGGTGCCGAGCGTCGAGGACATGAGTAGAAGCTGTAATTCGACTACCCTTTTCATCCCATAAGCTAAGTACCGACGCTGTGTCACAGACTTACTGTATGTCTTTCTTTACTCCCAATTTTTTGACAAACGCGCAGGGTGTGCCAATTATGTTCCCACCCCCCTCCTGTGACCCATGGTGTACATCCCTGACACCACAAAAGTGAGACATTTTAATTTACTTTTTGAAGCGATCGCACCTTAACCTTGATCGCAACCAGGAAGTTTACTTCCCTTTTACTTTCACTAACATGATTATTTCGTATCACGTATAGTACTCAGCACCTCCTTCCTGCTAGTAAGTAAGAACCCAGGGGCTATGGTGGTGATAACTATACCGTTATTTTGCCACGAATGCCTCTCTACCACGAACTGGAGCACCATAGACTTACAACTGCGACTAGTATTATTACTAAATGTTTGTTCTGTCCTACATGTGCGTCTATATCCTTTTGTTATTTCCAGGTGCAGAAACCATAAAGCTGGAAGCCTCCTAAACCAGGGGTAATTAGGAAGCAAACTTCTCTTCCTAATTTTTTTGCACTTTTTCACCTTTTCTGTTATTTTCACTTTCACGTCCCTAGGTAAGGGTGGGCATTAGCGCATCCATACCGCCAGGGTTTAATACACCAATAAATCCTGAAGAATGCCTGGTAACATTACACCGTTTCATGGCTGAAACATGTCGACTGATTTGTAAGGAAACTACCACTCAATTAACTGTGGACTCTTTTCCAAAACACATAATTTTTAATAACATGTCTTAGTGATCAAAGAATAAAACTGTTTCTGATACACTACTGACTCTTTTTAAACCCTCACCACTCATTAGTTAAATTTACTTTGCACAACACGTCTGAATCTCACTATCCTGCTCCGCAGTAAATCTGGCGTTGTAGCACATCAAAGAGGCACTCGGTCTCTTTGGTGGGGCCCGATGATGAAACATGTCATCACCAGGTGGTGAGTGAGGGCTTTCCCTAAACGTCCTGAATGAGACCGTCAACCCCTTCCTTAGTTGCTCCTGACTGTGGTCTGATTGAACCATTTGACACTCTTTTCTTGTTTACTGATTATAACCGGGGAATAAGAGTGTTGCTCTACTCTCCCTACCTCTCTTCTTGTTAAAACATAAATCAGGATTTTAGCAGACGTTAGATTTTGGAGAAAACTGCAGTTTTCGCCAAAATCTAATGTGTGCTAAATTCATGTGGGCTGCCTTTTAAATATCCCGATGTAAACATCAGTGATATTTGGAAGGTAGTCCATCTGGGGAATGCCCAGTAACGCCCACTTTGCATCTCATTGGAGATGCAAAGGGAGGCTTTGGGAAAAAGGGTGCTAACATTCGATTATGCATGTTAGCACCCTCTTGTAAATAGGGCGCTGGTTTTATCTACGCATTTTTGGCTTTGTAAGCCAAAAAAGCGGAGATAAAGCCCTTGTAAATATGCCCCTTTGTTTGGTGGGTCTTACAAGTGTGTTTGCAGCAGTGCGCCGGGTTCTTCAGTCAGATTACTGGCATGCCCCTGGGTCACTGTTGTATCACTCACTGCTGACACCAGTACGGCTTGTTTGATAAGGAATCTATTCCTTGTTATATGCCCAGTATTATCTGTACAGCACATTCCCTCAGTCCTACAGCCAGTCACCTATCCTGCCCTTGTAACACCAAGACAGGGAATGCTGTCTCTTGAAACAGAGCTGTGCAAAGGAGGTGGGCTCCAGTTCGCCATTGTTTTCTGCTCTCATTCCCTGGTTCTGTAAAGACAGAGGGATTCTCTTTCTCACCTGATTTCTGGGCCGGTTGGCACTTTCCATCTTGTGCACTAGTGCAGAGATTGAGGGATGGCACGGGCTTTCAGTGGATTCATGAGTCCGAAACTTCACAGCAATTCATGTTAGAATTATTCCCATCACCTTGTTGTTTGTTGTGGCTGACTCCCTAAATGCAGCGGCTACGCCCAGTTGTGGGTACCACGCTCAATTGTCATAGGAACCAAGGTATACCTCTCTGTTGAGACCTACGTGCATTCTGCTGACTCCATAGGCACAGGGGAAGATTTCCAATAAGTTGTAATCACGGAGTCCCATCCCAAATGCCCAAGAGTTCCACTTTCTGGGACGAGGGGATATCACCTCCCATTATCCCACCTACTGCCTGAAAATGTCTCCAACTGTTCACAGCTCTAGAACACATACAACCAATCCCCCACCTGATCGTACTTAGGGCACCCCCTTATGATACCCAGAAAAAACGTATTCATCAATTGTGCAGTGTGATATAACATCCACCCATTAAAAAAAAAACATATGGTGGAAGTTGGCCCCCCTAAGAGTCCAGTAGCTAAGTTCAAAATATCTCTCCCACTGGGTTACATTTAATTTTACTCCTGTGTGATTCACCCATTTCGATTTTATTCTCTGGACCATAACATCCGACCCCAAGTCCAGTTTCTTTTACCAATAACTCAAAGTAACATAAACTTACAAAAATTAGGGCAATTTTTTGTATTTTGCCGGGGAAGATTTTGATTTCTCAAGAAATAGGACTGCGCAGCTTCAACAGGAGGATACAATTAATCTTATTTCCTCCTGGTTCAGCTGTCCAGCCCCGTTTATAGAGGAATCAATATCTTCCCCAGGCAAATTACTAAAAAGGGCCCTAATTTTCGTAAACATAAAAAAGTGTTAAATGCTTCCCAAAAAATAGGTCTGAGGGAGTTCTCACCCTGGTCCTTAAAACAAAACCTACCTTTGTAACGGATACATCAGCTCATTTCCCTAGTAATACTTCCTGTAAGGAAGAGGGGAAAATGTTTTTTAATACCGCAATGAGCTTTTTGCCTTAATGTGAAGGCTTCCCTATGTAACGAACATTTTTTTTCCAGAGTCCAAGGAGATTTAATGCCTTGTACCTAACATTTTGAGTAGCATGGGAATTAAACACCCCACCTATGGTCTGGCACCCCCTAAATGATTAACATAAGTAAGGAAATACAGTTGTGGAAGCAGGTGGAGGCATTGAAATCGCTGCAATTGCAGAGAGGTGGATGTCATATAATATTTCTGAAAATCCGGAAACCCAAAGCCTCCCTTCCCATTAGCCCTCTGTGACACTTTTAACTTTACTGAACTACTTGTGGGTGGTTCTGAGCCATACAAAAGAAGAGATAGCTTGTTCCTGGTTTTTAAAGAAAGATGTCTGCAGTAAAACTGACATTTTGATCAGGCCCGACTGGCCAATAATGGACAGACTGAGGCCCCGCCAAAATGCAAATAAGTTAGACACCTTTCTCATCAAAGGGAAGAAATTGTTACTTAAAAACTCCCCTGGTACTTCAGAATAAAAAATAAAACAATTCCTTTCTTGATCCTGGCTCATAGTTATCTCACAGTGGTGTCGGGAAAGCCCCCGGAGCACTGGGGTAACAAAACTTTAGGGCCCCCCCTCCAAGGTATGTGTAGAGCTCCCCTCCAGACTTACTAAAGAGCTCTCCAGGCAGAGTACTGTGCTCAGTGGTCCCCCTGGAACTTGCCCCACCCGCACTGCCAGGGCTGCAGTGGCCTGTGTTACGCCACTGGGGCCGTCCCTGCCTGAATGCCTCCCAACATTCTTCCTCAAACATTCAACGTTCCGCCAGTACATTTTACCCCCGAATAGGAGAATTAATGAAAACTCCCAAACTACACAAGCTCCATGTCCACGAGCTCTATATACATACCTACTCACAACACACACCCCCTGAAAAAGTATTCAAAACAAATCCCTAAATTCGGATGGTATGCAAAGAACACAAAAACATAATATATATCCCACATCCAGTTTGATACAGGAGCGTTCTCTGATACACTGGATAAGATAAATAATTCCTACATATTCACATAACTACAAAATGATTCAAACACTTAGGTTTCATACAAACCCTGACCAAATTAGTTGTTCTTTGACATCTATTGTCAATTTGTTCCTCAGGAACCTCATTAACATTCTGATTGCGAGTTGTCATGGGACCATGATCGTGGGCACCAGTTGGCATTTCACCCATGGGCACATCATCCAACGAATCATATGAGTTGGGACCCTGACCACCTCCCAACTTGGGATCAGAATTCATCCCTTTGAACAACACCAACCTTTTAGCATGCCATACATTTTCTTAGTGTTCCTCAGCTTCCCCATGTTATCCTTGGTATGAGGAGACCTCCCCATTCATTAATTCGGAAGGACTATGTTCGGTTGCTGCATACTTGGCAACCCTGTACCTCCCCACTGTCTTCCTTACTTCATCCTCCCAGTCCTTGATGTTGTTATTAAATAATTCAGTGATACCTTTGATGACTCTGTTGAAGTACTCGACATTATCATTACCCTCGGGTTGGTACAAAGATGTGGTTTTATGTACCACTCCAGTTTTTTTAATGAATGTAGTCAGTGATGAATTGACCTCTGTAGTCCAAAACAATAATCTTAGGTAGTCTCTCACAACAAAACACCTCCTCTAAGAAATCCACTACAACCTCACACTCTGCCCTGAGAACCACCTTGTACAAAGCCAGCACAACAATCAACTTAGATAACTATCTTTGTCTTGCACAGGGCCAAAGATATCGACCCCTACCCTTTCCCATGGCATCTGTGGGACTTCCATAGGGTGTAGCAGTTGTTTAACTATAACCATGGACTTCTCAGAATTGGTTCACTTTACACAATCACTTACTACATTTTCAATTTCCCTGTCCACTCCCAGCCACCAATATGACTTATTAACTCTACTCTTTGTTGTCACTATGCCATGGTGACCCTCAAGGTACAGATTAACCACTTTCTCTCTGAACCCTGTTGGCAGAACAAGGTTGCCACCTCTTAACTCCACTGACAGTTCTACTACTACTTCCCAAAAAGGAAAAATATTTTTCTGCAACAGGTTTTAATCAGGCCAATCATCCTAAACCTATCCCTTGGCTGTGTTGAAGGTATCGACCTGTTGAAGCAAAGATGCCCGTTCTTCCTGTCCTACGTTCTGCATTTCCCAGCAAACACTACAGCCACTAAGTACCTATCCCACTCATCTGTTGTTACATCACTAATGAGTACGGGTAAATGACTGAGAAATTCAGCTATCCTGTTGCATGCACCTGGAACATACTTCACTTCATGTGCAAAATCCAATAACTGCTTGGGCAATCTACTTATCCTTGGAGAGAGATGCATTTCTTAATCCTTGTGAAGTGAGCCCCCATACAGCACAGGGTTTTCCACTTGATAACAAAATATTTTTACTCTGCAGGGGTGAGAGCTTCAGATTTAAAAGCAACTACCCGTACAGTTCCATCATCCTGTAGCTGAGAAATCACTGCCCCTAAACCGTTACCACCAGCATCAGTGGTGATGGACCTTTTACACGTCGGATCAAAACCCTGAAGTGTTGGGGCTGAATAAATGCCCTCCCTATTGCCTTCAAAACTACACTAACACTCCTTTGTACATGGAAAAATACTTCCTTTTTTAGTTCAAGTCTTTTTATTGAATTTTCTGCAACATAGGACAAACAGTACATATGCATAGAAGTACAGTGGTAAAATAAATAAATATATAGGTAGAGCGTGTAGTAGGGATACAGAGGGGGGAGAGAAAAGTCACTGTAGGATTTAAATTGGGATCATAGCAGGTCTATTGACCTTTGGAGATTACCCACAACAATTGACTACTATAAATTGTGCATATCATTAGTTTCATGTTGTATTAGGTTGTAGCAACAGTACATCACAATAGTCATGAATAGATATTGACAACGTTAAAGTACTCACTGTCAACATATTGCATATTGACTATGATGAGGCAGTAATTGGAGCACCAATAACGGAGGTGATGTGTAGGTTCTAAATTGGTTCTAAATTGGATATAAATCCTACATGTTGAATAAAAAAGTACAAGGGCCTTGTGTGTGCGGAGAGGATATCGGGATAGAAAATGTGTTATAATGTAAATTGGCTGTGAAAGAGTTTTCAGCTGACTGTCTAATGGGCTGAGAAGGATATATGAGAACTCTCGTGCGGGAGTAAAATTGAAAGTGTGTTTAATGCAGTCCACTATTTTACTCCAGAAAGTCTCTAAGATTGGAGTTTCGAAGAGCATATGTGCTAAATTGCCTTCACTTTTGTTGCAGTTCCAACAGTTGGGATTAGGAGTGGCACCTATTTTAAAAAGTCTGGAAGGTGTCCAGTATTTTCTGTTGATAATCATATATTTAGTTTGTGATAGTGTTGGTGATATCTTATTAGAAAAAGGAGATTTGCTAATGTGTTCCCAGTCAAACACCACATTTCTAGTGTTTGATTCCGATTCACATTTTACTTGACTGTGTGAGAGAGATTTGTTTATGTTTGGTGACAGAAGCTTATATATGCCCGAAACCATATGTCCGG
Source organism: Lissotriton helveticus (assembly GCF_964261635.1). Classification (NCBI taxonomy): domain Eukaryota; kingdom Metazoa; phylum Chordata; class Amphibia; order Caudata; family Salamandridae; genus Lissotriton; species Lissotriton helveticus. Next base: position 1,052,184,362 of record NC_136070.1, read on the forward strand.
CTCTGGTAAAGAGGCCTAATAAGTTAGGTTGGGATGGAGCTATCGCCTTTAGGGATTTTTGGGAGATCTGAACAACTTTGAGTTGCAGAAGTTTGTAAAAATCCAATTTTGTCAAATTGAATTGGTTCTGTAGTACTGAGAACGGTAGTGGTGATAAGCCTAGGTATAAATCTTCCAGTAGATCAATTCCACTGTTCAATCAATTTGACCAGAAGATTAGGGTACCATCAATCTTGATAGTAGGAGACGATTGGGGTGCCATCAATCTTGATACTGGGATTGTTCCACAAGGAAGTAAGATTGGAGTTTTTTAATTTTACATCTGATTGCGTATCTAAGCCAGGAGGGCATTTATTGTGTTTTTTTTATGTTCTTTGAGTGTGGGAGGTGTGTTGTATGCATAGATACCATAGCTACGAGAGAAGCTTTCTTAGTGAGAGATCTTTCTATGGCTAGCCAAGACGGTTTGTATACTGGATTGCTGATGAACCAATTGGACCCCTGTTTGCATAGGTAAGCAATTTGATAATCCCTGAAGTTAGGCATGCCAATTCCACCTTTGTTTTTTGATAATTTAAGCTTCTTCAGTGAGATTCATGGCTTCTTCCCTTGTCATAGGAACTTATTAAAGGTTTTATCCAATTTCTTTAGAAAGTCATCAGATAACATCTTTAGTAGCATACTACTGAGATGGTTGACTAATGGAGTGACCATCATTTTTAGTGTTTCCTCTCTACCCCACCAAGAGAGGAATTTAGGTGACCGTGAGTCAAGAAGTGAGCTAATTCTTTTAGGTAAGGTTTCTCGTTGGTATGTAGAGTGGTTATCAGGTCATTTGCAAATTCTATCCCTAAATATTTGCTAGACCGGATGAACCTAGGATGTCCCAATTGCCACAATGATTGATAAGCTTAAATTCTGATTTATCTGTATTGAGAGAGTATCCCGACCCATCTGAGAATTGTTGGATTGACCTCATTAGAGCTGAGATAGAGGAGGAGGCATTATCTGTGACAATAAGCACGTTGGCAGCGTACGCTGCCAGTTTGATCGTAGTTTTGTCAAAGGTGATTCCTGTGATGTCCTGATTTTCTCCAATATGCTGGAGAAAGGACTCTAATGCCAGGAGTAAAATACTTCCTTTTTTAAACAGTAATCTGAATTGATACATTAGCCCTGAAAAATAGTAGTACTCCACTAATCCTAATAAGGAATGTGGCATCAACTAGATTTGTCTAGGATCAATGCCTCTTGAGCTAATTTCATGCCCGAGATAAGCGACAGTATCTTCTGCAAACTTGCACTTAGCCTCCTTAGCTGTCCAACCATACTTCTCCTGCATTCTGAGTACGACATGCAACTCTGGATCATACTATTTCTCATCCTTCCCCATGATAAGAATGTCATCTTGAAAAAAGATTACATTTTTCCTGTCCTGGAATGACTTGTTCTTCCGACACTGAAACATGGCCACAGCCAAGGCCAATCCAAATGGGTACCTCCTGAATTGTAAACAACCAATGAGAGTTATGAATGCTGTAAGGTATTTACTGCTGTGCTGTAGAGGTACTTGGTTGTAAGGTGAACTTTAGGGGCAGATTACAGTGTTGGTCAGAAAACTTCAACCGCGGTCGGAGGCTTCCCGATCACCCAATTACAATTTTGGCAGTCGGAACTTAAACCGTCCGGTCAGTCTGACTGGGTCTCAGTGTCTTCCGGTCGGTCGGAACCGCACCGCAACTCCCTATGGACAGGGTTTCCGCCATTGAGATTACAATGTCGGTTTCCCACAGCCTTTTTATGCCAGCCTTTCTGATAATCGGAAAGGCTGTCAGAAAGTGACTTTGGGGGCTGCTAGTAGGGCTCCCTGCCTCCAAGTCCAACGGTTGGTGGTCGAGGAGGTACCTAGGGTACCCCCCGTAAATCCATAAACTGTGTGGAAGGTACCATGGGGTGCCTGCCACAGGGTGCAGGATTTTAATCCCTCCCCTATTTCTACTATAGGAGTCAGTATTCTTGCGGGTTTACGGCTGTTACCCAAGCTAATCTGACCTCAGGTCAGTCGGTTCCAGTTTGAGACAGTGTCGGTCAGAGGCAACTGTGACTGACATCATAATAGGCCCCTAAGTCGATTGTGGAAAACGACTGCATACTTATAGTTGTCAATAGTAGTTTCTCAAATCTTGGTATGAAAACATACCCACAGAAATATCCTTATTAAGCTCCCTTAAATCAACACAAAGGCAAATGCGACAATTCACCTTCCTTGCCACGACAAGGGAGCCATCCAGAAGACTTTACTTGCTCAATCACGGCATTCTCTACCAGATTGTTAAATTCATGGATTACTTCTTCATTAACATTCACTGGAATATTTCTTAACTTAAATATACACGGTTGTGCATTATCCTTACAAATAATCTTGTTGAAAAATCCTTCCAGTTCACCCAGTTTACCTATAAATACCTTTGGAAAATTTTGGATCACGTCACTCCTATCCTTACGATCATTGCCCACAATGAAAACTGGATATTAGTGTCAAGCATCATGCCTAAATCCTCCTAATTCCACCAGCCCAAAACACATGGTGCTGACACAGCCACATAGAGTTTATATTCCACCTTCCCACCCTTGAACTCAAATAGTAATATGCGAAATCCCAAAAGATCAATAGGTTCCCGTGTAGAACCCAGTGGATGGATGTCCGGTTTCTCCAAACCAGAACATATTCTCTCACAAAACATTTTGGTTCAATGTGTCCCTGTTGATGATAGTGAATGGTGAACTGAAGTCGGCTACCAACCCCACTTGGACACCCCCGGGCACCAACTCACACACAGATTTCTTCCTGCAGGATCCATCTCCACACAATATACTCTTTTGCATGCACAAAACTTGGGAAATGTCTCCATCATACTCCGGGTGGTCGTCCTCTTGATACTCCTCAACAACATACTTATCAAATTTAAATTTACAGGACACATGCGTGTAATGACCTTTGATGCCACCCTTGAGACATTTTTGTCCCAGGTCAGGACACCTATTGTCATGAGCCAGGTGGCAGGAAGTACCGCACCGGTACCATTTACCCTCAAAATTATCCATTCTAGTACCAGGCTTTTGTCTACTCATATTCTATTTATCCTTCCTCAAATCTCTCCTGAACATTCTTCTGCTGGACCTTCTTCTTAACTATTTTCACAATTTCATCTCTCCCTCTTTTTTACTTGATGAAACAACTGCCTATTGCTCACCAGAACATCAGTTCCAATTTGCTAGTACTAGCAGTGACCTTTTGCAGACTGGACTCCCCATGCACCCACAGCCTATCTTGCAAATTATGATTATCACATTGCATGATAACTTTATATCATACTAATACATCCTCCAACCCCCAATCTTACAAGACACTGCCAATTTCCTTAATGTGGCAACATAATCTTCTATTTTTTCATTAGTGCCTTTTTTCCTATGGTAGAAATTGCATAGGTCTATAACTTTACAGACTGTCGGGGCAAAATAATAATCAAAGTCTGCTAACGTTTGCATGAAATTGTCCCCCTCACCTTCCAAACGAGATTCTTTTCCTTATGGTTGTAAACATTCAACCCTGCTGGACCCAGACAATGGAACAGTATTTTATTCTTTTTTCCACTGACATTTCCTCAAACGTATCGATATAATTGATAAAATAATCTTTCCACTCTTCCCATTTCAAAATGATCCCCCTCACTGTGAAAGGCGGTGGTGAAGATAGGTTCGTGGTAGCCATAATGTAACCGATTACTACAGGTCTATACAAACAAAACCAGAGAAAAACGGCTGCAGAAATCTAGAAAGGTGTGCGTGCACACCACAGTATCTCGCAAAAAATTATAATATCCTGAGTTAATAATTGTACAATCTTGTAACCGCGATATGAAGCAAACTTGCAAAACTAGAAAATGTCCCTGAATTTAAAAGGTATGCCTGTCACTCATTATGTAGCATGCAAGGTGTGACTGTCACCGTAAATAGCATGCAAAGTGTGCCCATCTTTGAAAACAGGCTGTCGCTGTGCTCCTGCTGCTGCTGTACACAATGTTAATTACAAAACGTAAATGCCTCCATAATGCTGAACGCTGGTGTGCACATCACCATGTACAGGTGAGAGCTCAATCTAAGATAGCAACCATTACGTGAGCCAACTTGCTAACTCTTCCCATAAAATGACTACAGTTGAAGCTGTGCACTGTGGCAACACACGCAGAATGACGCAGCGTAACGTTCACTGTGACATCAGAGAGCAGGAATATTCACAGCAGAGCAGTTCCCTCTGCAGTGACGGAGTGTCACGGCAGAACAAAGCTTGCGCAAGTGAGTAACTGTACAAATATACGTTAGACGGTTTAATGTTGAGCGGGGCAGGCAGAGGCTGATAAAGTCTAACTACTCACAATGCCAGTACGCAATTGGCCAATAAGGCTTGAAGTAGCCAAAAAAGTTATGTCCAGGGTGCATCAATGAAGTAAGCAGTCTTACTGCAGAGGTTGATGGCCAAATGGGTTCGAAGACCGGTCCTGAGTAGAGGTTGCCAAAATGTGTACGCCCATAAACCATAGGAAGTGGAGCGTAGAGGTAACGTGTGGTTTATTGCCCTCCAGGACTCTTCTTACCAGCAATACACAACAGGAGGCAATCCCCAGTCATACTCCTACGTGGCTATCCATGCCCAAATGTCTCCCAACATTCTCCCCCAAGCATTCTCCCCCTGAGCAGGAGAATGGTATGGGAACACCTCCAAGCTACACCAGCTCCATATCCACGATCTCTATGTACATACCTATTCACAACAGAGGACATACGTTTAACAAAGCTGTCCAGTGCTGTATATTGGAAAGAAATTTAAGTCGCATAAGGAAAGTTATCAGATTTCCCATTCCAGGGGACCCAGGACAATCATACTATGAAGGAAACCACAAGTAGTCAAAGAACTTACAAAAAATTACTGACTGGCCCAATCCAAAATGCTGATAGCAGCTAAACAGAAAATAAAAATGAAATGGAAATTCACATCACCACCAATTGTGACAGAGTGGCCAAGAAGGCTAGAGTCAATCCTGTTATTAATAATGCTCTCCATAGATTTGTGAAATGTGTGTCTTTAGCACCACGAAGAAACTATTGATAGACTATTTGGAATCTCTATCATGCTCCTTTTTTGCTGATGTAGCCTTCATGCAGGCAGACTATATTGAAACCCATGGCTGACAATAAAGACAAGTTGACTAACAGACGAACATACCAGTCAACAAACAGGGACATAGACTAAGGATATTGGGCCACATGCCTTGACGAAACTATTGATTGCAAACGGGAAGAGTCGCAGAATCTGCTCCTTCGCGACCGTTATTTTTGCATTTGGGATGCATCATCCCAAATGCAAAAATCGAAATTTAAGTAATCGCTAAATTTGCGATTACTTTAATTGCAATTGCATTTAAGGAATCGCAAATTGCAATTCTTTAAAGGCAATGCATTAACAATAAAAAAATTGCGATTTCGCAAATAGAAATCGCAAATTACCGTCATGTTCATGGTAATTTGCGAAAACTTTGAAAAATGCACTACAGTGCATTTTTCAAAGTTCCATGGTAGCCACACACATGCCCTTGGGGCATGGGTGTGCACAACATGTGGTAAAAATAGAAATTTCAGGGGTGCAACAGGGTGTCCTTTTGGCACCCTTGAAATTGCATGAGCAATTTGCGAGTACTTATTGGGTACTCGCAAATTGTGCATGCAATTCTCATTCATTCCAATGGGAATCTAGGCTCATAGGAATGAATGGGAAGCAATTCCTTCATTGGGACTCGCAATTAAGGAATGTGTAGGAATCACAAACATTTTAGCGATTCCTACATGCATAGGCAATTGCGATGACTTAATAATCACAATTAATGATTCGCAATTGCCTACATTGATGCATGTGCACCTTAATTACAAACTTGCCTCTGGGACTTTGTCCTTATGTGACTAAAGTTATAATGAAATGGAGTTCTTGATCTCTTATGGAAGGAGGTGAGGAGAAGTTTGAGGAATTCTTGAAATAGGAACATTGCAGAGGTCATCTGACTGTTTTTCAGTACTCTAAAAAGGTATGCAAGGAATTATCTGCTGTTTCATAACTACTGTTAGACTCAATAACATGTCTTCGAGAAAAAAAACCTCAAAAAATGCACTTTGACACCCTCATTCTAACTTTCCCATAATTCGTGACGCAGTGGGGAACTGAATTTCCAGCCAAATTACAAGTGATTCATTAAATCCTCATTCTCAGTAGTTCCCCATTGAGACTAAAAGTCTGTGAAATTCCAGTGCAAAAAAGAAAAGGGAAAAATGGAGTTACCTCGGAAATCAGGTGTTATTACTCCAGTTCTAGTGGTAATAACCCGTATGTTAGAGTGCCCTCAGGGAACAACTTGGAAAACGATAGTATTCCCCCCTTATAGAAATTTGAAAATAATTGTGGCATTGGTAATTTTTGGAGTGGAAATTCTGATGCAGTATTCCTACCCCCTTGAAAAGAAGACCCGGAGTCAAATTCCAACCTAGTCAATTTCGTCATAGCTTTCTCAATGTATGTTATTCATGCTGGACTTTACCGTCTGGATGACAGTGAGGTTTTCATTAGAAACTCGATATAACAATACAAATAGAGTCGATGCAATAGTTACAGTCGAAGCAGAAAGTCGTTTTAGCAGCAAATAAGAACAAAAGAAATCACATCCATCGAGCCATAAATCGTCAATTTGAACAATGACCTCTGTGCACACAGTTGTGATTCCACATTGATTGTGCTCTGCAAATCTCATTTAAGATTAGCATGCAAAGCGTTCCATGATGTAGGAAACATGAGCCCCTTTCTTACAGAAGACGTTGCTGAATGCCGCCATGTTTACTCCGTCTCCAAAATGTTCATTCTCAGACTTCTTGTTGCTTGCTTTTACCCATGTTCACCAACGACAAAATATTCATAATATGGAATAGAAAGCAAGAAACCTTTTTGAAATGTAGGACAGAATAGTAATTTAAATGAAAATTGTTTAAAACCCTTTAAGGGAAATGGCGCTTGAGGATGCAGTTTCCATGACGACGGTCATGCTTGGTTTAGGGGCTTATCAAGTCCACAGAAAATGTTTCTATTCACACTGATTACAATGATGGATGGACCAGTTTGAAAAAAATGGTGTTTAATCCTGTTTACACGTGTGCATTTTGGACATATTTCGAGTACACTGCGTATTTTAAAACAAAATCTGTGTTCATGGGTATATTGTGATTTTCTGCTCCTTGTTGTGAATTATCTAGCCCCCCTTAAAGAACGTGAATGCCCTTGTCCAGCGAAATGTTATATATCAAAATTCGATTGAAAATAGAAATGATGATTTAACCGTCTATATGGCATCGTTTTTGTGTATCCTGTGCAATATAGTTTGCAAAGTGTGTAATATAAAAAATACATCTTTAAACACAAACAATAACCCTGAGAAAAGGAAGACTTTTACCTGCAGAATGGAAACACTGAAAATAATGAATAAAAACAGCAGCAAACAACAAAAAAATACTCTGCTGGTGTATGCTTGGCTCTTCCATACAAACACAACCAGAACATTTGAAAAAGGCAGGATACGGTGGAATGATCAGAGACTAATATACAAATTCGTAGGCATTATTTACAACAGTCATGAATATTGAACACGAGATTAACAGAAAAAATAAAGAATTAAGTCAAGAAATAGTAAAGAAAAGAGCAAGTAAGGCTAACATAAAATGAAACCTTCCAACATAAATCTATAGAAAGACAATGGATAGAAAGATGGGTGGAGGGAGGGAAGGAAGGAAGGTAAGAGAGAATGAAGCAAGTACGGTAGGAAGATTGATAGGAAGGGTCTAAGGACAAAGGGAGTGAGTAAGGGATGGGAGAACAAAGGTAGGACGGAAAGGGAAAAAATGCAGGGGGAGTGGATTAAAATAAGAAATCAAGGGAAGAGTAAAGTAAAGAAGGAGAACAGAATAAAAGAACAAAAGAAGGGTAGAAAGGGAATGGAAGGAAGGGAGACTTAGAGGACGACCGGACAGACAACAATTTTGAAAAATAAGACGGAATAGAGGAAGGAAGCAAGGTAAATGAAGAGGTCAGAAAGGGGGGCATAGAAACAGAGCAGCAATGAAGTAAGGGAGATGGGAAGGAAGAAGATAAGGATGGGATTAGGAAGAAATTAAGGAGACAGAAGCAAAGAAAGAATAAAGGAAAGGAAGGAAGAAGGAAGACAAAGAAGGAAGATTTGAGGATGGATGGAAATACTCATGATAAAGAGTCAAGCAGGGAGTAATGTGGAATTACATCTATTAGAATAGGCTGAGGGCGAGACCCAAAATGCTGAAGTTGACGCTGTTGTCAAGGCCACTCACCTAAAAAGCAGGACTTTTGTGGGAAAGACGATAATCCATTCAAAGAGATTAACCTGGGGTGCTGAATCATGGTTAATGTGTTAGGGTGGGGTAAATTCTGAAGATCCCTCCAGGTGTCTTGCTATTTCCTCAGCTAGGCTTTCAATATATTTCTTGACACATTTCCAAATTATCAAAGCAATCTTACTCAACGAGAGGGCTTATGAACAAGCAATAATAATAATAATAATAATAAATAGAACTTTCCACTTCTACTTTTTTTGCTCACCCCTATTGAAGGATTGTGAAGTATTAGAATCTACAACTTGATTTATTTAAAATATGGCTGCCCTGACATGTGATGTGCTTAAAATCTCTTGAGATTCCAAGCGTATAATTTTTCTTTTGAATTGGAAAGGCCATGTTTCCAAGAATGAAAGGGAGGCCTTCATATTCTGCGACTGAAATGCAAGGGTAATAGGTCACACATAGTATGCAATTTCTTACTGCATGATGTTCTTCATGTGTGCAGGTGGAGCAAGTTATGACAGATCTCCCTACCAAAGGTTACCTTCTAGGAAGGACATGGATGGATGGCGGGCATGGAAAGCTGTCACCAGTCATGGAGCCTACTTCCGTGAGCAATTATCGGGTCCAAAGCCAATCCACTAAATAGAAGAGCTTGCCTTGAATTCATTTAGTATCAAAATTCTTGATAACTTTACAATCTAAATGTCAATGAAATTGAAGAAGAGGGGGCAGTAGAGTAGTTCGTGTGGTAAGGTTTAATGTGGGAGACATGAAAACGGAGTGTATTTTATACTCAGGTACCAATTGGAGTTTGACATTTACAGGTTTGATGAAGTAAGAGAATGGGAAGGTACCAGTAATGAAACTGCAGTTTTCGTAGTTCTTCTAACTGCAAGCTTTTCATTGGCAACCATACCGAGTCTCCACCAGAGTACATGGGTCCTTTCTTTAAATTGTGGCTTGTTTTGGGATTTTGTCTTTGTACTGGACCAATTGCTATTTAACATCGGTCAGAATAGTTTGCAACTTTTTCTTAGGAGCCTTCACAGATGGTACATTATTGGAACTTTTCTCTATTTGTTTTGCAATGTTGTAGGCAAATTCCGCTAAACTAAAAACCTGTAACCAATTAGTTGCAACTGAGGACAAAATACATCACAAAAATTGCTCCAGACATTGGTTCACCCGTTTTGTCTGCTCATCAGTTCAAAGATAATAGGCTGAGGACAAATGGACATCTCTAAGTAGAGATGCTCTTAACTCTCTCCAAAAGTGTGAGACACATTGGGGTCTCGATCTGAAATGGTTATGGATGGAAAGCCGTGAATGCAGAACACATGTTGAATGAAAGTTATAGCAAGGTCCTTGGTTGTGGGCAGTTTTTTGGTTGAACAAAGTGCACCAATTTGGTCAGACGGTTTAGCATCACTAAAATAGTTGTGAACCTTGTTCTGGCAGGAGAGCAGTGATAATAGTGATGGTGTGTCAGGGACTTGGGCGAATTGATAACATCTGCAGGAGTCCAGTGTGCGTTGTGGGCGCTATATTGTTTTCAGCACAAATTGGGCATTTTCTAACAAGCGTTTTCACATCTCTGGATACAGTTTCCCCTCAACCATTTCTTGTACAATTCCCTAAAATTTTCTGTTCTCCAGCCTTTCCAGCTAAAGGAATGGATTGACACCACTCCATCACCTTTCTTCACATCTCTGATGTTGGGATATACAGCTTTCCTAAGTGATAAAAGCAATTGTCTTGGATGTTTTTGCCTGCCTTAGTTAACCAATCTTGAGGGTTTAATTCCTATGCTGCTGTGCTGACCTCCACAAAGAACTCTTTTGAGCTGGACATTCCTACTGCATTATCCAATGGTGTATCTTTGGGTGTGGAGTTTCTTGGCAATGCACCCCCCTATCTCCAGTGCAAAATTTGATAATGAAATCAAATTCACTGATGTAAAGGAGCCAGCTCACTTAATGAGGATTTAAGGCATTCCTTGAGTGAAAGAACTGCGGATTATGACCCTAATAAATAGTTTTGGAATGGCAAGCACCAAACAGATGACATCCCCACTTCTGGAATAACAAGTTAACTGCAAGCAATTTGAGCTCTGCAGTGGTGTAATTGTTTTGAGCAAGTGGGAGTTTTTTTTAAAAAAAGGCAATAGGATGCAAGTTCATAAAATCAGGATCCATCTGAAGAAGTACCCATCCTTACAGGAAGTTAAGAGGTATTGACTTCAATAAAAAAAGGCAGAGTAGGGTCAGGGTGACAAAGGAACGTACCCTTTGCAAATCGGGTCAGGGTTTCAAAGGACCGTACCCTTTGCAAATCATTGTTTAAGAGTTTCAAAAACATTCTGGGCTGAACTATTCCAAAAGAAAGAAACACCTTTTTTAAGTAAGTGTGAAATGTATTTTGCAAACTCAGAGAAAAGGGTCACAAACCTTCTATTGAATTAGGCAAACGTGAGTAAGCTTTGTATCTCCTTTGGTAGGACTGGCCAATTTGTTGTGGCTTCATTTTTTCTTTTTTTTTCCATCTGGATGCCAGATGGAGTAATCATGATGCCAAGAGACATTGCCTGGATTGTTTAAAAGGCACGTTTGTCCGTCTTGGCAAGCAAACAATTCTCACAAAGTTCCCGCAGGACTGCTCTTACATCGGTGGCATGTTTTGGTTTGCTCCAAGAATAAATCAAGATATCATCCATGTAGACAATGATGCAGATGCCAAATAGTGTTCGGAGGATGTCGTTTGTAGACAACTGGAAAGCAGCAGGGGCATTTCAGAGTCTGAAATGCATAATGAAGTACCTAAGGTACTCGTCTCTCTTACAGACTCTAGTAAGATGGTAGGCCCCGCACAAGTCCAGTTTAGTATGAATGGCAGAGCTTTAAACCTGGTCTAAGAGAACCAGGTAAAAGGAGATTGGGTATCAATTTTTAGTTGTAGCTTTGTTCACAGCCTGAAAAAACAATACAAGAACTCAATTTTGAGAGGTAAAGAAATAGGGAAGATAAAATGTTGGATGAGCCTGTAAGATAACAGTTCATCAAAATACTCCTTGAGATATTTAGTCTAAGGCAAAGCATATACCCTGCTGCAGGGTGAGGTGGCAAATGGTCGCAGACCTATAGGATAATCAAAACTTCTAAGAGATGGGAAGGTGGTGGGATTTACCTTGTCAAACACATCTTGAAAGTTCGGGAATTGTTTGTCGGAGGATTCAATCTTGGGTCAAGGCACAGCTCAAAAGATAATTTAATCCTAAAATCTCCAAATAGCAGGTTTGAGCACATATCCTGGAGTCTAGTAAGCCCTTAAATAACATCTGGTCTATTTCAGTGCTGTGTAGTTGAAGTCACGGGGTGTCCAAAATAGTCCCAAAAAATTGGAGGGTCAATCATATCAAAAAGTATATTTTCTATGTGGCTATTGTCATACATCATCTTTAATGGTTCTGTTTGGAAAGTTATTAGCCGAGAGAATAGTTCTGACCCGTCAATGGCTTTTACTGGCTCGAGTTTTTCTTTTTAAATTATAGGAACTACTAGAGTCTGGGCCAAGGTGAGGTCCAGGAAATTATCCATAGTCCTTAAAACTAATAAAATTGGAAAGGTCTTCCACTTTTCCCCATAGAATGTGAAAGTTACCATAATTGTGAAGTGTTTAGGTATCTCAAAGAAGGTATTGGCCATATAATATGAGATCTTTCTTAATTTGTACCTCAGTAGGCCGATCGCTCTGCTTTCCTAGTTTCCTAGTCTTCTTAGTGCCATGGAGTCCACTTGTGGGTAAATGCTATACTTTTGGGGGAATGTATGTTAGAACAACTAGTTCCATAATCACGACTTCTCTAACAACGAGGTCGCAATCACGACTTCGTCTAAACCACGACTTTTTTTTACCACGAATTCCTTTACCACGTTTTTTTGTGGTAAAGGAATGTGTGTTAAAAAAAATGCTTTAAATCGAGTTTCCCCGATTCCCCCACCCCTTAAAAACAAATTACACCCTTCCTATAAATATATATGATTACCCACACACCTGTTGTTCAGGATGTTTCCCGTTCTCGCTGGCATGCTTTATAGTGAGCTGATGACCCCATATAACCTCAACGACAAGAAATGTCTGCACCCGCGGTGCTCCTTTCATCAAAGGGATCCGAAAGTTGTTTACTTGCAATTCAATCCACTCCGTAAATTCATCTAACTGCAACTCCCTCCTTTGACAATGGTGTGATCCTGGGGCAAACATGCTGGGCATGTGTCTCAAAGAAAATGTTTTTGAAGGAAATGCTGCATTCTCTTTTCTTACATCGTTTCCCTCAAACTGCGGATCCCAGTCACATTATTTCCTAACAGCGCTTTAGTACTTGTGATGTTTAAGAGCTGTACGAATAATATGAATTAAACATATATACACTGTTTTATTAATTTTCGCATAATGGTGCTGTCTTACCTGCTACCTAAGTGAGGGCCCCTGCCTGGAAGATTAGTAGAGCTCTGCAGATTAAAACCAGCATCAATCTGCCGATTCTCTCTTCATCCCTGGAACAATCAGTATCTGAAATATTCTGGGATGTTGTTTAATTTTAAAAGTTTGATGCCACATGCACAAAGTGTGTTTAACACGTTTTCTCTCGGCACTGAACAGTCAAATAAACAGTTGCTGTCCCGAAAGAGCAGCAGGGATACATGGCCTCACTTTCGTTGTAAAGGAATTCGTTGTTAATGGAGTCGTGGTAAAGTGTTTGGTCGTTGTTCGGGACTCATGGTTCAGGACATTCGTTATTCAAACTTCGTTGTTAAGGATGTTTCCCCTTTTGGGGGTCTTAGAATTCACTGAGCAGTCCTAGGCAAATTGAACCAAATTTTCACAAATAATTAAATTTATGTCTTTGGTCTTTCTCTTTCTTAGAGAGGGACCCTCATAATATCCCTATTTGAGTAGGTTTGGGAATATCTAGAGATTTATTTTCAGGCCCTTTCGTGTCAGGTTACACTACTATTATCTTTGAGTCTCATTTTTGCTCTCCCCTTTTCTTTCTTTCTCCTGAACAATTTTCTGCACAAGATCAGTAACTCAGCACTGTCCTCTGAAGGATCATCAATTTTGGGAGAGCACATCTTTCAAGTCTCTAATCCGGCAGTAAACAAGGGATGGTCTTTTCTCATCGGGCCAGTGGCTTTTTGAGACTACCTCATTGCAATTGGTAATATCAGAAAACAAATGTTATGTTAAGTTATGATAAAATCATGTATTAAGCGCAGATACACCAACGGTTTCATGGCGCTAGAGTCACGGTGAGGCAGCGGCAGGGGGGTTGGCTTAGTTATCATATGCCTGGGAAAATAGCCAGGTCTTAAGCTGTTTTCTGAGCTGTGCATAAGAAGTCAAGGACCTCATCTCCTCAGGGAGGAGGGAGTTCCAGAATTGTGGGGCCAAAACTGCAAGCCTTAAACCACCATGCTTCTTACGTTTGAAGGAGGGGGTTGCCAACAGGCTCAGATGGGAATACCTCAGGTCTCGAGATGGAACATAGCGCTGAAGCCTAGAAAAAATAAAAACTGGACTATTGTCATAAAGAGCTTTAAAAATAGTCCCAGTGATGCCACGTGGGTTGGTGAAAAATCAGCCTGGCAGCTTGGTTCTGAACCAATTGAAGGCATCTCAGTTGGTACGCCGGGATGCCTACACACAATGAGTTGGCATAGTCCAGTCGGGAGATTACCAAGGCTAGAATGACTAGGGTCAGAGCTTCCCTACTCAAGAATCTGCTAATCTTCTTTATTCTCTGCAGTTGGAAAAAGCCGGCAGAGACAACTGAACTGATCTGGGCTTTCATGGACAGGTCATTAATGATTACCATACCCAAACTTTTGGTAGAGCCTGCTGGCCCAGGGGAATTGCCCAGTGAGGGGGGCCAGAAGTTGGAGTGCCACGGATTTGCAGACCCACCCGTGAGGATCAGCTCAGTTTTGTCAGGGCTCAGCTTCCGTTGGTTATTATTCATCCAATCGCTTATAAAGATCATAGTAGCTTGGAAGTTGGACACTGATGATACTGATGAATTAATGTTGAACACCAGTTGAAGAACATCGGCATAGTTAAAGGTTCCACCCTTTCTTTCTCTCAGGGAGCGAATTAAAGGAAGTAGGTACAGGTTAAAAAGAAGCGGAGAGAGAGAAGAGCCCTGGGGAATCCCACAGGTCATTTCCGTCTTATTAGATGAGAAGTTGGTGAGGCGCACCACTTGAAGCCGGTTGCTAAGAAAGGGAATCCTTATTCCCTTGATGAACGTTCAGCAATACTTTTTCATTTGCTTGCACAAAGGTGTGTAGTGTCAGTAGCTTTCCCATAGTTTATTTACAAGCCGGACAGTTATATAATAGTGATTCTCGACTAGTGGAATTGAACATGCTGTTGCATTTCCAGCCAAATAAGAAATAATAAAAGCTAACATGAAGGCCTAATCTACAAAAGCTACTGGAAGGCATAAAAACCGAAGCTGGCCTTGCTTCATGAAGTTTCCAAGCTTGGAGCTATCTCAATTGAACCTTTCGGTGTTCATAAAGAAATGGGCACTGAGGTAACAACTGTTAGATTCACTGGTGTTGCTTCATTAGGATTTGAAGGGACATTCTGGACACTAATTCCTGGGGTTGGAAGGCAGGGATCTGTAAAATTGGGCAGGAGATGTTGGGGATTGCCCCAGTGTGAGTGTACCAGGAGTTGGTTAATTCTTTCTAACTCTGGATATCGGACTGAGATTTTCTGCCACAGGTTTTGTGTTGTAAATGTTTTATTAGGTGCTAAGAGAGTAAGAATATGACAGCGGCACAATGGTAATCAGTACAACATGGTGCATAAGATTGGTTGAAACATGACAGATACATCTGCATGCTGATGGGGAGTGGTTGGAGAGGGGAGACTTTGCTTGGGGTAGAGGGAAGGAGAGGATAGGAGGAGAGGGTGGGAAGTATGAGGACCTATACAGATAGGAACATCTTCAACATCAACAGTCTAGAAACTAAGAGCATTCAATAAGTTCTGGTATTTGGCTGGAGATAACAGGCTTCACAAATGGTGTCTAGGGAGTATCCTGTGGTGAAATCTGTGCGACGACCACAGTGGTGAACACTCTAGGTGGAAAGAAGGGGAAGGTCTTGTGTTGGTATGGGTCGTCGAGTGGAAGGGAACAGAAAATAAGGGGCAGGGGTGGGTTGGTGCAGTCACTTATCAGATCTGGGTGAGAGAGGCATTGTGAATCTCGGGAGGTGGTGGTAGGTGAGAGAGCAAATGTACAACGTATCAATGGGAAAGTTTCCACAGATCGATGTGAACGTAAGTATAATGCACTGCTAAGAGGGCGGTATGAGCTGTATTCCCAAGTGGAGAATTAGTGTGTCCGATTTGGGGTATGTGGTGATAGCAATCCACCTTGTGTAGGGAAAGGGGATAGAAGAGGCCTGCCTACTTGTCCGAGGACGGGTGAGGGAGTCAGTCGAACAAAGGGAAGAGAGGTTTGGAGGGCAGTGGAGAAGAGGAGAGAGTTAGGGTGACAGGGCAGAAGAAGGGGGAGGTGAGGGAGGTGAAGAAGAAGAGGAGAAGGGGATAAGAATGGTGGGGGTGAGGGGAGGGGTGGGGTAAAAGGCAAGAGAAGGGGTATGTAATGAAATATCAGTGGGGAGTAGGGAGAAGGGGTGGGGTGAGGGAGCAGGTCATAATGTTAGTCCTTGAGTTTTGGACTAATGTCCTAGTGTGAGCTGGATAAGGCAGCAGGGCATTTGTGCATAGCCTCTCGGAGGAAAGGGGCCCGTCTTTGTGAATACCTCTGTCTGGTCATGTAGGCCGTAAATAACACATTTGTGGGATGCTGTTTGGATCATTGCCACTACCAAGTCATCTTGTGGGGGGGGGGTAAATCTCCATTGCCAAAGAATACAGAGCTTGGCTACGGATAGAGCTGTGTAGAGGAGGCGGCGTTGTGGACGGGTGATGTCCGGGTGACTTTGCTGCCATGCAGGAGGATGACTAGAGAGGTGTGGGGGAGGCAGAGGGATATTGTCTCTCCCATGGTGTTCCCTACATAGAACCAAAAAGGTTCAAGAGAGGGGCATTCACAAAGTATATGGGGAAGGTAGCAGCACAAGTCTTGGCACCTCCAGCACCTGGAGTGTGACGTGACAGTAGGCCAGCCTTTTGCAGTTTCACAGGGGTCCAATACCAATCATGAAGGGACTTAAAGAGGCAGAAGTTTAGCCAAGCTTCATGATTTCCATTATCCAGGGGTCTATGATATCTGTCCAGTCCTCTTCTTCAACTGTGAAATGTAGTCGTACCTCCCATTAAGCATGGAGGGTGTGCAGGAGAGGTTCCAAGAACAGGTGGTTTGTCAGAGTTCAATGTAGTCCAGACATCACTCCTTTGTGTCTGCCCCATATTGGCAGATATTCCACTGTCGGAGATGATGGCAGAGACCAAGGCTTCATCTCAGACAGTGTTGTAGCTGTAGATTTTGCCAGGCCTGTTGCGGGGCAGCCCAAATTCATCTCGCAGTTGAGCGAAAGGATTTAAGTCGCCGTTCATTATCACCTGGTCCAGGGAGCGGCTGTTAAGAGCTTTTCATAGGGTCAGTGAAGTTTCTGTTTGTATCCTCGGATGCTGTCATTGCCCCAGATCGGTACCTTGACGTGTAGGCGATGTTTTATGCCCAGAAGCCGGTGCGCATGGTGCCATACTTTGTTTGTGGCCTGTATCACAGGATGTGGGGCAGATATGTGTGGATCCCCATATAGGGGGGTCTAGGTCTTCGCCATTATTGAGGAGTGTTCTTTCCATTGTCACCCACTGAGGGGATCCGGTGTCTCTGGGAGAAAATAAGTGAGCTGGGAGAGGTGCAGGGCTACGGTATAGTGTTTTACAGATGGTAAACCCAAGCTGTCACAGGAGCGGTGGGCCATGAGCTTGGACATGGCTTACCGGGGCAGGCATATCCCTAGACAAAGATTCTATTTGTGCATCTATGAGGCATAGAGTCGTTAAAGGTATCACTATGGGCAACATTCCCAAGGTATAGGTGAAGCGCGGTAGCGTGACCATTCTTACTGCTTGAGCTCTACCCCATATGAAGAATCCCCGTAGCGACCATTTATCGAAATCTAATTTAATCTGCACTATAAGAGGCAATAGGTTATCCATCAACATTCTTTCCAAGCGGTGAGGATTTCCACCAGAAAGGGTAACCATGAATTGCTGCCCTTGTGATGCCTGAGGGAAGTGGAAGGGCTTCGCTTTTATCCCAATTTAGCTTGTAACCTGATAATGACTCAAATTCTTCTATGATTTCTAGTAGTCCCAATAAGGAACGTGGTAGGTCTCTAAGGGTGAGCAGGATATCATAGGCATATAAGTATATTTAAGAGAGGCCGCCCATGATAAATATGACTGTTGCGAGTGGTGAGTGACAGAGCCCAGGGGTTCCATGGCCAGTAGGAAAAAGAGGGGGGAGAGTGGTCAGCCCTGACATGTACCTCTCCGGATTTTAAAGGTATCCAACAGAAACCCTCATCAGTTCACCTGAGCCATGGGGCAGTCATTTAGTAAGCAGACTTTGGAGATGAATTGGTCACCTAGCTCAAAGCGTTTCATAGTGGAGAAGAGGTAACACCGCAATCACCGCCCTGTTGGAGAGAGGGCCCAAGGAGGATGTCCTTTCGGCCTCCTGCAGGGTAGCATGTAGGGTGTCAATTGCTTCCTCTCTGGACCATTCATAATATTCTGCAGGGAATCCGTCCTCGCCCGGCACCTTGTGATAGGGCAGTTTGGCAATGACTGCTATCATTTCTTCTTTACTAATATCCCACTCCAGATGTCCTCTGCCTTTATCCATCAGGCGCGGGAGATCAATGACCTCAAGATACATGGATATCTGTTCCACATTGCCCGGTACTTCTGGTGTGTAAAGACGTGCATAGAAGAAAGCAAACTTGTTGACTATGTCCTGGGGTCTAGTAAGGATCTCATTGCCGTAGCTGCGCCACCAGCAGTCAACCTGCCTTTTCCCCCTGCTCTGTGTGCCTTCCTTTTAGGCTTTGGAGGGCATATTCGGCTTTGGAGGTGGAAATGATGTTGAGGGTCATACGTGCCAACTCTAAATGGCAGCGATTAGGCATCAAAGGTTGTTCGGATTAAAGACTAGTGAGAGAGGCAATCTGGGCTTCTTGCTGGGTGTGGCAAAGGGATGCATGTTTATTAGCTACAAATGCATCTTTCATGAGCTGCCGAAAGATAGTTGCTTTTACAACTGCCCACAAGGTCCTGTGGAATCCACTAATGTCTTGTTGTCTTCCAGGTAGGTAGAGAGGTGAGTGAGTTGTTATTTATTTATTTATGCAATTTTATATAGCGCAAACTTTACTCGAAGGTGTCAGAGCGCTTTACATAAGAACCAGTTGCAAAACATAAGGACTTAGGATTACATGCGTTACATAAAGGATACAAACAGAAAAAAATGCAAATGTACGAGATGTAAAGTCACACAAGGAGGAGATACAAGTGGATATACTCTAAGAGTCACATAGGAATGGTAGATAATACAAAGGTCTACTGCATATACTAGTGATTAGAGTTATCTCTATATACATAGGGAAGGGATACACATGGATATACTCTAAAAGTCACATAGGAATGGTAGAGAGCACAGCGGACTACTGCATATACTAGTGATTAGAGTTATCTCTATATACATAGGGGAGGGATATGACAGGATATACTCTAAGAGTCACATAGGAGTGTTCGATAGTACATAGGTCTACTGTATATACTAGTTATTAGAGTTATCTCTCTATACATAGGGAAGGGATAGACATGAATATACTCTAAGAGTCACATAGGAATGGTGGAGAGCACAACGGTCTACAGCATATACTAGTGATTAGAGTTATCTCTATATACATAGGGTAGGGATACACATGGATATACTCTAAGCGTCACATAGGAATGGTAGAGAGCACAGCGGACTACTGCCTATACTAGTGATTAGAGTTATCTCTATATACATAGGGAAGGGATACGTCTGGATATACTCTAAGAGTCACATAGGAATGGTAGAGAGTAGAAAGGTCTACTGCATATACTAGTGATTAGAGTTATCTCTATATACATAGGGAAGGGATAGGACTGGATATACTCTAAGAATCACAGAGAAGGGCAGGAACGTGAGATAAACGAGAGAGGGAAGCAGATAGTAGTGAATAAGACAGTGAGGAGTGTGTCTGAGGCAACAGGAGAGACAATAGGAAAGTCTAAAGGACAGAGGGGGAGGTCAGAGATCGCTAAAATGGCGGAGGAGAAAGGTAGAAGAAGAGGCGAGTCATACAGAGAAAATGGCGGGGAGCACAAAGGTCCAAGTCCGAAAGTCCAGAAAGAGGGCTGACATAGCCGGCAGGTCCAGGGGGAGAAGGGCAGACTGCAGCAAAGTCGCAGCCTCATCGTTCATGAGGAGCTGGGGCAGAGGAGTTCAATCCGGAGACCAGAGGGTCAGGGGAGAAAGACCACAGGCGCCCAGGCAGAGATGGGAGGCAGCAAAGTTTGAAACAAGGTTTGAAGGGAAGGAGGGGCCTCTCACCAGAGCCCAGTAAACACAATGTGGGTGGTGGCATTGAGCGTGTGGGGTGAAGGCCGTGTTGACGCTATTGATGCGATCGCGCTGGCTCCCGGTGAGTTGTGTGTGGGTTCATCCGCCCTGGCATGCGTTGGTGTCCCTGGAGCCTGTGGCTGCCGGTCGTAGAAAGCGTGTCCCCAAGGGTGCCATCTTGGAGTCAGGTCACCGTTGCCGCGAAGCAGCGCGGCCAGCAAGGGGAGGGGGGCACATCTCTGCCTTCGGGCCCAGGCCCGTCTGTCGCGGAGAGCGGAGGTATGGCCCCCGGAGCTGGTGAGTGAAGATGGTCTCGAGGCGGCGCCATCGTCAGCAGAGGGCGTCGCCGTCAATCACCGGCCCTTTCTGGTGTGCCCCTGGCATACAGCAGAGTCTCGGCGGGTGGCAGCGGGGGACGCGGCTAGAGCCCTACATACCGCTCGCGTGTCCAGCGCCTGTCAGAGTCGCCCCCGGCAGGACACCTTAGGCTCCGCTCCACGTCACTGTTGAGCCCAGGCTAGTAACGGGAGGCCGGCATGTTGGGTCCGAGGCAGGGGTCAGGAGCAATCTATGCCACTCCAGTGGCACCAGCAGCGATCGGAGCAGCCCCGCAGGTGCCCAACACCTTCCGCTTCAGTTAGGGAGCTTGAGCATCACGGAGGGCTTCCTTCAGACGCTGGGCTCCAGGATTTGTTGATTCTTGCCCTGGGGGAAGCGGTATCTCGGAAAATTCAAGCGACAAGACTTGCGGCCCGGGGAGGCAAGGCCCACGTCAAGGGACAACAGGACCTGGAGAGAGGTCTGAGAGGGCAGCCTCTATTATGCAAAATTCACATACAAGTGTCACTACTTTGTGGGATATGAGGCAGTAGTCCAGTCTACATTGGGTCCCATGTACCATAGATAGGAATGTGTATTCCTTGTCTGTGGTAAGGCAGAGGCACCAATGGTCCACAAGGCTGTGGTTCAGGTGATGTCACCTAGCAGGGCCCTGTCGCCGTCATTCCCCCTGTCTAAGGGGCCTGTCCTATCTAGCACATCGTCGCAGGCATGATTCCAGTTGCCTCCTATTACATTTTGAGACACTCTTATCTCTACAAGCAGTTAGCGAAGTTGGAGAAAGGAGGAGCGTTTAGTCCCTGTGGGGGCATACACTGATTCTCCGCAGATGTATTTGTCTCCTAGTTTAAGTTTGGCAAATGTGTATCTCCCGTATTGGTCGGACCATATTTTTATGACAGTGAAAGGAAGTGATTTGCGGAGAAGTATCACAACTCCACAATTTCATGGTTGACCCTCCTCAGAGGTGGGTGGCACTACCACACTACTGTGGATTACTCTTCCCAACCCAATCACTTTGAAGTTTGTCAGGGACTGTATGGACAGGGGGGAGGTGTGTGTCGTTACTTAATGGAGGGGGATGATGGACCTGAGTAAGATAAAGAAAGGGAAAGCAGGGTATAGGGAGGAGCAGAATAGAGATGGGAAGGGAGCAATAGGAAGGAGAAAGAAGGGAGGTATCTAGGTTGGCTGGGAGGAATGCGGTCGCGTAGTCAGGAAAGCTACTGTTGGTCGGTCGAGGGTGTCAAGGATGTGCTGTCAGGGGATACCGAAGTGTATGTCAGTGGGGGAGTCTGAGAAGGGATGGGAGGAGGTAGAGGGGGGAGGGAGGGTAATAGCTAAGTGTTGTGCGATACGCAGTTCTAAGGATGCAGGCTGTTTGCTGCGGATCTAGGCTTGCGGGCTGTGTTAAGCCCG
Source organism: Lissotriton helveticus (assembly GCF_964261635.1). Taxonomy (NCBI): domain Eukaryota; kingdom Metazoa; phylum Chordata; class Amphibia; order Caudata; family Salamandridae; genus Lissotriton; species Lissotriton helveticus. The sequence goes on from NC_136070.1 coordinate 1,052,206,227, forward strand.
GGCAGGTCCCAGCTCGGACGGCAGCGACAGCTGTGAAGCGTTCCATCCTGTCTGCACATTCGTGGTTGGAGATGGGATCACGACCGGACGTACAGGGAGGATATTTGCTAAATTGCAGAGGATTGTATTGTGGGAAAAGATGGGGCAGAAAGATTACGGAGCAGGTCTGGTCACTAGGGTCTTAGTGCTGTGCACTCAACCCCAATGTGTAAAATAGGTAACATCCAGTGTGGGGAGAGCAGGTAGGAAGGGCTCACGAGGTCAGGTAGGCCATAGCAAATGGGGTACATAACTAACAACAACTAGGATGCATGCATATGGCAATTAAGCATTGAGAGGTGAAAACATCAAAGCATGTAACAAAACAGTCTATGAGTAAATAAGCTGGTACTCAGCCATCTGGTCCTCCTGCCGGTTCCCAGCATGAATGCCCGTGTGCTCCATGCATTCCTATGCATATTCAGGACACCTTCTCCTTAGCAGATGTGGGCTTCAGTGGGGACCCTGATTTGTCCCTGTCTTGTTCCTGACTTTATGCAGCCACCGTCTGAAGAACTTGGATTCTGTCTCCCATGGAGTGGGTGGTTCTATCAGGGTCCTTTTCTTTGTTTCTGGAGCCTCCCAAGGTCAATTGGGGTCCACTGGAGTGTGCGGGAATGGTTGGCAATGGCCAGGTACTCCTACCTCTGCCTGTCTCTTCTGCCATTGACCCCGTTCCGTCGCGGCCTGTGCCGTTTGCGCGGAGGGTCGGCTTGGTGGCATTGTTACACTTCCGGTTTGCCTACCGGAAATTCTGTCCGTGGTCCAGCTCTTTTCGCCCCCCTCCAACATAAGGAGGAGCAGGGCACGGACGCGCGCAACGGCGCCTCTGACTGGAGGTATCTCACTGTTGTAAATTTTGTGGCAATTCGAAAGGCGCTGACTTACCAATTCATGAATATTGAGAATACTGTATGTATGGGTTTTTAATTCACGTTTGCATTTTTAACTTGCGCCGTACTCCTACCTCTGCCTGTCTCTTCTGCCATTGACCCCGTTCCGTTGCGGCCTGTGCCATTTGCGCTGAGGGTCAGCTTGGTGGCATTGTTACACTTGAGGTTTGCCTACCGGAATTTCTGTCCGTGGTCCAGCTCTTTTCGCCCCCCTCCTACATAAGGAGGAGCAGGGCGTGGATGCGCACAGCGGCGCGCCGAAAGCAAGCCCGTCTGCTCCCGTCCGTGCCCAACCGCCGCCAGACGCCAGGACCCCTGCCCGTTTCTGGTAGTATTCTTCTTAGTCGCTTATACTTATATTGTTATAGGTGGGATCACTTGGCTTGAAAGCATGTCTATTCTACAATATTCTAGCTAAGACATCAGAGCGCTCAACTCTCCTCTGACCATAATTACTGAGTCACTCGCAGTAGATTTATCCAGACACCCCGAAATTTTCAGCACAGTCCCTCTTGCTGATGTGCCAGAAATACAATCAGTTTCTAGACTCAGTTCTTCTAATACTGACAATCCTGTCGTACAACTTAAGGCCTTATATTTCAATGCCCGCTCAGTTCTGAGGCATGTTTCAGAAATCTGGAGTCTTCTTGATTTAGAGGCTCCTGATGTCTGTTTCGTAGCAGAAACCTGGCTGCACGAAAATGCCATGCCAGATGTAAATTCTGCTTTCTCATCAGAGTATGGAATCATACAGCTGGATAGGAAGGAGACTAGAGGGGGTTGACTTTTAATTGCAGTTACAAATAAGTTTAAAATTGTTAGCTTGGATAATTTCATTTCAACTATCTAGAAATTATTGTGTTCAAAATTAAGGGACCTGCTAATAATATCTGGAAAAGAGCTCTAATATACCGCCCTCCTGGTGCTAAAGGAGAATTTGCTAATAAACTTTTGGAGATTATTGCACCCCATGTTTTGGACTCTAATAAATTTCTTTTGATAGGAGATTTTAACTACCATGCAGATATACAATCAAATTCTGACACTGTAAAACTAATGGCTAATATGAATACCTTGGGACTTGCCCAGAAGGTCATTAGCCCCACACATCGGGCCGGTCACACGCTCGACCTTCTGTTTTCCAATTCCCCTGATGTTTTAGTGGACATTCCAATTCCGCTTCTCTGGATGGACCACTACCTATTGAAATTCTCTCTTCCTATGACTATGGTCAAGTCGGCATTGGCTAATGAACATATATTACGCAGAACTTTAAAAAAAATTTATGTACCTGTATTTCTAAAAAAAAATTCATTCGGACGAACTAACACCAGCCATAAGTGAAAATACAGCAGCACTACAATTTGAAAAGGCGATAAAGATAGCATTGGACAAAATTGCCCCAGTGAGTTAAATCAAATGCATGAATAGATCAGCCCCCTGGTTTACTGATCAATTAAAAACCATGAAATCTCTATGCAGAACTGCTGAAAAAAAATGGCGTAAAAATAAAGAGCAGGCTGATCGGAAAAAATATAAACTATTGCACTCCAGCTACATGCATGACATCAAGGTAACGAAGAGAGCATTCTTAGCTGAACGGAAAAATAAAGCGGGAATTACTATCTCTAGAAGTACGTTGGTAATTCCCAATTCCCAAGAGTGGACCAATGCTCTCTCAAAATTCTTCAAAGAAAAGATATCGGCCATTCATCGCTCTTTCCCCCATAATCAAAATATAGAGCAGCTCGAAGTCCCGGTAAATCAGACACTTGATCCACCTCACGTAATAAAATAATTTTTTTAATTCGACTGTAATACAGTCATTTGAATTGGTCTGAAAATAAAGTCAGGATCACCCTCCGATCAGATCTCACCTAAAATATTTTCAATACTTACCCCTGCACTAGCTGAACATCTGACTAACCTCTTTAGTAAATCACTTTCAGATGCAGTGTTCCCTGAAATATGGAAAGCAGCAAAAATTAGACCTATTTTAAAAAAGCCCACAGTGGACCCCAACACCTTGCTGAATTATCGTCCCATTTCACTGCTTCCATACCTGGGGAAAATGCTGGAGTCCTTTGTCAATACACAGCTCGTGAGCCATCTTGAGAAAAATGGACTCCTGGATATATCGCAGTCTGGTTTTAGGGCACTCCATAGTACGGAGACAGCGCTGATAGAGGTCGTTGATAACATCAGACTGGCATTGGATGACCATCAATCAGCTATCCTCGTTCTGCTCGACCTGTCCGCGGCCTTTGACACCATCTCCCATCGCATCTTGCTACAACGGCTGTGGGATATTGGTGTCAGAGGAAAGGCGCTAAAATGGCTCTCCAGCTATCTATCTGATAGGTCCACTGCTGTTCAGATCGATAAATATAAGGCAGAAAAAAAACCTGTTAAAATGGGTGTGCCATAGGGCTCAATGTTGAGCCCCACACTCTTTAATATCTTTATGACACCCTTGGCAAGAGTGATCAGGGCTTATGGATTTGACGTGCAGTCCTATGCTGACGACACTCAAATCTTAATTACACTAGGACCCGATGTAAATGATACAAAACTACAGTTTAAAAACTGCCTGATCCATGTTGAATCATGGATGAATGTTAATCATCTGCAGTTAAATGGTGATAAATCAGAGGTTCTGCTCTTTTACAAGGCAGCCGATTACTGGACCCATGATTGGTGGCCAGTCGAACTTGGCAGTTGTCCAACACCGAAGGAGTCAGTCTGAAATTTGGGTTTAAACATGGATAACAAACTGTACATGGAAAGCCAAATTATTTATATTGTGGGCACTTGTTTTGGGCTAATGCGCAGTCTGAGAAAGATTTTTCAGTGGATTCCCGCAGAGGCCAGGAAACCCCTAGTACAGGGCCTAATTATTAACAGAATGGATTATGGGAATGCGCTTTTACTTTCTATAAACGAGCATTACCTGAACAGACGCCAAGTTCTCCAGAACACCGCCGCACGGTTGGTACTAGGCCTCCCACGACAATCTTCCACCACCGTCTGTTTGAAAAATCTTCATTGGCTTCCGGTAAGAAAGCGTATTCTCTTTAAAACCTTATGCCTGGTGCATAAACACATGTACAAAAGTGGTCCAAAGTACTGGTCCAAGAAACTGAGATGGTATTAGCCCCAAAGAGATCTTAGATCCAGCAATGAGTTTCGGCTGACACCCTTGAGAATACAAACATCGAGAAATGGCGGTGGTGCTTTTTCCTTTCTTGCTCCCACCAACTGGAATAGGATGCCCCTCCATCTTCGCAACATTCCTGAACACAGCGTCTTTCGAAAAGACCTGGCTTTTTGCTAACTAGCCACTTACCTTTTTATCTTCCATGTCAGAGTCGTCTGCTAATCCCCATGAGACTCTTCGGATGTGATTTGTGCGTGATACAAATGTCCCTGATTTGATTTGATTAGAGTGGGCTTCTCTCTAGGAGCAGAAGTGTGGGTGTCCATGCCCTTGGGAGTGAGGCCATCCAGGAAGTAACATAGGTCTTCTGGGTCGAGGAGTTCCTTTGAGATGCCGTTCATGGTAATGTGAAGGTGTGCCAGTTAAAAAAAGGCCATATTTAAGGTCTATTTTTTGGAGAATGGATCTCAGGGAGAGAATGTCCCTCGAACGTGTACTGACCGTGGGTTCGGGCTGCAGTTATAAGTTGTCGTGCTTATTTGTGGCTTACAAAACAGGCAATAAGTGGCCGTGGATGGGTGGATGCTCCTCGCTGAGGTTGTCCGATATGGTTGGCCCTCTGCATCTCCAAAGGGGGGGGTGAAGGTCAGACCTGCGAGTTTCAGAAGCATGGCCCCCAGGAAGGATTTGACGGTAGAACCTTCCACATATTGCGGAAACCCAAGAAAGCGGATGTGTTCTCGCCAGCTTCTGTCTTCCAAGTGTGTGACTTTTCTGTGAAGATACATGAGTTCCTGGTCTCTCTTCGATACAGTGTTAAGGTGATCCTCCATTGCGGAGACACGTTGGGTCAGATCCGCCACACGGTTTTGGAATCCTCCTATGCCCATCCAGATTGATTTGGTCTCAGTGGCCAAGGCAGAGATGGTTGTCTGTATGCCCTCCAGTCTGCGGCCCACGGCTTAGATTTCTTGTAATATTCTCTTCATGGTGGCGTCTGGTGCAGTAGGCACGGCGGGAGAAGAGGGATCAGGTTCTAAGGGGGCAGTATTCTGGGTACTACTCGATGAGCGGCCCTGGTTAAGCACTTACAAGAACAGGAGCTGGAGTGCCGGCTTTGCAGTTGTTTTGCCAGGAGTCATCCCCACTCTATCCGTGAGGTCCGCCGATCAGATAGATGCATCCCAGGTACTGGTGCCAGTGAGTGTATAGAGCATGGTCTGGGATGTAACAGGTGCATGATGCCGCCTGATGCACGTGTAATTTCTGGTCCAGGAATGACCCCCACTGTCCAGTCTGTGAGATGGGTAGGGGCTGAACCTGCAATAGGGGGCACAAATTGCATGGAAAGGTTTTCTATTCCCGCGTAGGCCTCATCTGCTTGCAAGCCGCAGGCGTTCCGTATCCTGTGCGATGTTAGGCCCTAGGAGTAAGCACAGGCCTTCAGCATATAAGCATAAAAAGTAGTGGTTGTTAGAGCTCTTGCCGGGGGCCCCACGATCTCTGACCGGCATGAGTGGTCCAGGCCAGAGTGTTTAGTGTCTTGTGCATCTTCTGGGTAGTAGGGGGCATTTGGGGGAGAGGTGTCTCCTTATGTCTCTTCGGCCCCTGTGGTATATTATCTTGGTAGTAGTAATGTCTTCAGGGTCACAAGGCTTTCGGAGGCATATGTGAGGGTCAGTGTCAGCCACAAGGCTACAATTGGCCTCCGGCAGTGAAGGACGGTGACTATGCACCACCCATCCAGGAGCATAATTAGCTATATGGTGTGCCTGCCGTTTGTAGTGCGTCCCCACGCCATGCCTATCAGCTGACTCACCCTTGAGAGAGCCGACACATATAGGGCAGATGCTTTAACCCCGCTTAGCGGGTTGTCAAGCTAACAGTGGAAGGAGGGGGGTGGCCTTGTAGCTTCCTCTGGGTCACTGAAACAGTAGCGGTATGAGGAGGCACTCACTGTAGGGCGGCCCAGGCCGGCTACGGTTCTCACTGTGCTCCACAGTTTTCCACATTGTCGTGGGCTTTCCTCGCTGCCCTGCAAGCGGGGATAACAGCAGGGTCCCTCCTTGGCTCCTGGGTGTGTTCCGTCCAAGAGTGGAGTGAGCCAAATGGCATGCCGCAGTGGTCACACATGTGTGCTTCCTGCACTGCTGTCTGTTTGTCCTGTAGTCTGGCCAGTAACTAGTGCCGCTCCAGGCCATGCCAGGTGGTGGCTCATCGAGGCAGAGATCCAGTTCATGGAGGATTTGGGTGTTGGCTCCTTCATTGCGGGGAAACAGCAGACTAGCAGGAAAGGGGTAAAGGTTGTTTGTCCCCCACCGGGTCGCTGATAAGGTAGTGGTGATTGGAGCCCCTCACCACCGAGCGTTCCAGGTGGGTGCCGTCCCTTATTGTGGGTCGTGGCTGTACATGTCACTGTAGGCTCTGTTCATGATCCGCTGCACGTGGATCTTATCAATGCCACTCCTCACCTCAGGGGTACAAGTGTTCAGGTTTGCGGGTGTAATGTTACTCTAGGGGTCCATTCTTGATGCGCCCACAGCGATGACGATGTCACTTCCACCACACAGGACCGTCCCATCTCAGAGCACAGGTTCTGGAGTTCTGCCTGAATACTTGGTGCGGCATGGGTCATTTCAAGTAAGAAATATTTTTTTAGTTGAGTTTTGGGGTTACAATTTGGATGTTTGGAGCCAGGTCGCCCATGCAGATTGAAGTTTCAAGGGCTTGGCTTTCTGTCAAAGCTGAAAAGCCCGAACTATGTGGAGCGACCGCAGTCTGACCAAGCCCCTGAAGAACAACCATCAGCGCATCTATGTAACTAAAGAGTTTTGGAGATTGGTCTCCAGTGGATGGGGGTTGCAGATTTGAAAATAAATAACCTTGTATGCCAAATCGAGGTTCAGAGGTTAGATTGTGGTAACTTTGGAAGAATTTGCCAGGTGTCTTGCTAATTCCTCACCTAGGTCACCAATATTACTCTTGGCACATTTACTATTTATCAAAGCTTTTAAACATGCAATAATAACAAATCGAGTATTCCAAATTCCAATCTTTTGCTTACCTTAATAAAGGCTTGGTGAAGTCTTAGCATCTATAAATGTGTTCATTTGTCAGACTCCAAGAGTCCCAAGAGTCATACGATTCATATGATTACCTCTCTCAAAATCTATCAAGAGATTTTTCTGAGTTATCTTCAAAGGTCTTTCTCTCCCGATTTACTTCTCAAGAGATATTTTTAGGACAAAGTTGCTCAAGTCTAGAATGCTTGGAATTCCAGGGTTCTCTTTTAGAGGGTGTCTTTAAACTGTTTTTAAACTTAAAAAATACAGTTGTAATAAATGTCATTTGCTTTTGTGGTTAGTGCACTAACCTGTGTTTGTGATGCTTTTATTGTTCAAACCCTTCTTCTTCTTCTTGTCTTTCTTTTTGTAGGTCACTGTTTCAAAGTCATCCTGTGCCCTGGGCACATCCATTTTCTTTTGACTGGTACTGGTGGTAACTGGCTCTGACTGTCCCTTGGCTGTGCCTAACAAGGTCTGGGGCAGTGCTATGGTGAAAACACACTTAGTATAGAGTGAAAATACCTACATATACAAGGGCACACTATGTGTTAGGGTACCCCTACAATTGGCATGAGGTCAGTTTAACACCAGCCCTGTGTTGCAGGACTGCTTTTAAAAAGGTAAATTGTGCCCAAACCCAACTTTGGTGTTTGGGGCACTTACAAATTAATAAGCTACAATATTACTGTGGAGAGAGGATCTATGTTATATGTGTATATTCAGGACCCCTATTGTCTCCCCTAGGTGCACCGGGGGGCGTCATGTAGTTATAAGCAGGGCCCCTATAAAATCATTTTTATAGGAACTGGTGCTGGAGAAATTTGACATTTCATTTTCCCTATTGTAGATCCCTGAGTCGCATACGTTAACATTGCCATAGTTTATGAATTAATAACTTCCACAAGGGACAACCAAAAAATATAATTCGAGGACTTAGGAGAATGGTATTGATAAATCCAATTATATGATGAGTTTGTGCAGATAAGAAGTTATAGGACTTTCTTGTCTGTAAGCCAAAAGTCAGCCTTCCAGTGGTCTACCCTGAAAGTTAAGTGAATTAGCCAGGCTGCTTTGATGAAGGGATAAGTGGCACCCGGTGTGAGGAGGCATCTGGGAGGGGAGTGTCCTGCTACATAGGAATGCCAGAGCAAGGAGGAGGGGTCATAACCATGGGTTTCAAAGGAAGAAAGGGACAGGCAGGAGAAGCCATGTCCTTCTATACCAATCTCCTCTGAACCCAGCCAGATGCTAGGGGGAGGGAGTCTATGGAGATGAGCGATCCTGGAGGTTGGTTTAGCTAGCTATTGCCTCTCTGCTGAGACTGCAGCAATATTGAAATTTGGAAGACTAGTGCTTTCTGGGAGACCATTGTGTCACACTAAGGAGGAAATGGTCATGCTCTGGGGTGTTGCCCTGCACCTCATTGGACAGGAGTGGCCTCCTGACTTAGCCCAGATAACACTGAATAAGTATCTGAGTGGGGCATAGCCTCTCACATCTGTCGCGCAAAACCACAAAAGAAGAAGGGCCCTTGCTGGAAGTTTGATTTGCACTCTGACTGACTGTGCCTGCTGCACAATCTGGAACTGTAGCCCGTGAACCTAACTGGCTTAAAAAGGAATAAAGAGTGGACTCCCTGCAAGCTAAAGGCTAACAGAGCCCACCTGGACCATCACCACCAAGAATCCCCAGCCTTGAGTGCCTCCAGTGAATTTGTAAGGGTTTTGTCCAAGTGGATTGAGTGAACTGAAGACTCAAACTTTCAAGGACCATCTTGGAGCTCCCAGACCCTTGGAGTAAGTTTTGGACACTTTGGGGCCCTCATAAGTGAACCGACTCGACCTGTCCAGCCAAGCCGGTGAACCTCAACTGTGCACAGACCTGCCTTCCAGGTTCATCCTGCTGAAAAGATCCGGAGGTCTGACTTCCAGAGTTTGATTGGGAGCTTGTCACAATGGCAAGCCAGTGAACCCTCATAAATCCTGGACTGGTGGAGAGCCTTAAGGAAGGAACTCCGGCAGATAAAGCTCCAGGAAAGTTTCTAAGAGAGAAGGTAAAAACTTTGACTGAGGCCTACCACGAGGGGTAACTGCACAGGGTTCCATCATGGTCGGCCTGAAACTTTTACTTAGTCCCGGTCTAGCGGGACCATATATCCCAATAGGTGCTATAGGTTTCTCTGTGCTATATAGTGCTAAATATTAAAAAAATTATATCTCATGGTCTCTTCATTCGATTTGTTTCGTTTTGGTGTAATTTTAAAGATAAAACTATTTCCTATTTTTATAAATTGGTGTTGAATATTTGTGTGTTGTTTCTTAATTATTTGCTGAATTGGTGTTTTTGAATGCTTTACATACCTGTCTCTGAAATTAAGCCTGCCTGCTTGCAGCCAAGCTAATAAGGGTTGAGCATTGGAATAATTTCCTGAGACCTAGTCTGAGTCCTAGACTGTGTTAGTGACCTTATTCCCAGTGGTAGATATATATTTACCACTACCATTAATCCACTTTCCTACAGTCACCATTTTACAAAGGCGAGAGAACCATAAGCCAAGGACTCACCGTCCATGACGATCAAAGTCAAAGAAGTCCTTATGTCAGGTAAGTGTTCTTTTTCTCCAGGTAATCTTCATTCCTGGAGGACACATGGGATGCAGAACTGAACAGGGCGAACTCTCAAAGCCAAGACAAGGGTTGAGAAGAGGGTGTGGTATTTATGATACCCATCCTAAGATTCTGCCCTGACACATGTTGTGCTGAAAATCGTGCAAGATCTTGAGCACATCATTTTTCTTTTGAATTGGAATGGAGATGTTCTCAAGAATGCAAGGGAGGCCATCAACTTTTATGACTGAAGCATGTTGGGGTTCAAATTGTATTTTAATTTTCACTACATTTTGTTATGGCAAGTTATGGCTATTGCCACCTTTATGGAGGTACAGTGAAATCTAGTTTGCATTTGATTTTTTATTATACACTTTTTAGATAAAGCAAATAACTGATTCATTCTTTGCTTGTAGGAGACAAATCGCAAGCTTCAAGCAGCCTAATGAGATTTGTAGGTACTCCACCTAAATATCAACTCAATAATATCATCTGGCGATAATGTAATATCATGACTATAAAAATATTGTAGTCTAAAATACCAAAAATAAGTATATTCATTTTTAAGTGTCTTAATATATTAGCAAAGATTAAAATATCATTTATTTCAGTTCCATTTTTAATATTATGTTTTATTGTAGTGCATGTTTTAATTGTACTTTATTGCAGTTATTGTCATATAATTTTAACGTTTTTTTATTTTTTTATTACAATGTGTATTTTTTGGACTGATGGGTTACTTGTTGGATTGGGTGGGTAGTATTTGTAATGATATATTAGGTAGTGTTAATTAGATTATTTGTTAATTATCTTACATATATTATTGTTTACTTTTTGTTTAAATGTTTAATACTTTTTTTATTTATAATTAAAAAATATATATTTTGGGTTGTTGGGCCTATTGGGGAATTGGATGATAGTGTTTTCATTTCATTATATATTAACAAACGCTAGCTGGTAAAGCTCCTAATTTCGACCTATACTTTAATTGTTTATTAGGTCTCGACCTCTGCCAATGCCTCTGGCATTGCAGATGTCGAGGCATATAGAGGTGAAACAGGAAAGCTGAACCAGGCGGATTACGCCGAATGCTTGTGCCTGTGCACACGCTTGCCGTTTGCTGCCACAGCAATGCAGAGAGCCTCACACTTCAAAGGAATGCTCTCCCCTGCCCCCTCTGTGCAATGTCTCTTCTCTCACCCTTTCCCTATCTCACCCGCCCTCCCACCTCCAGCCTCTTCCTCTGCAGTGAACTCTCTCCCCCTTCCCTCCTCCTCACCCCAACATTTGTCTCTCAAACCACAGGCTGCTGCTATGTAATTTGGGGCATAGCTTTAAACCTGTTAACTAAAATCTTGCGCATCAAACGTGCCACTTGCGCTGTATTTGAATGCTCCTTTGAGCTGTCTGTTGTATCTAGAGGTATCCCATAACTAAAACATATGCGTAAATTAAAACAGGCAGACCTATTGTCTTTGCCAGTCCTTGTTAGCAGTGTCTGCCTTTCTGATTGGGCCTGGGATGAGGCATTTTTTGCTGAACACTTAAGATATTCTGCAGCTTTAACAAGTTCATTGTATTTTTCTGGATCATTAAATTAACTGACGTCCCACTTTTGGGCAATTCGTTTTACTCTCCTGTACCCCCTAGCCTGTGCTCGGCAGTAGCCTAAGATGACCGTAAAACCAATTGCGCCATATTTGGCAGAAACATTATCTGCACTGTATTTTATTGACAAACTGAACAGTGAAAAGACTACCCTAAGAGTAAGGTTCCAGGATCAGCACTTGTACTTGTACTGCGGTTTACAGACCTAAAACTACTGTGGTAGAAATTGCTCTTGTGGAACATTGCTGGGAAGCAGAGGCAAAGGTGGTAGATGTCTCACTTCTTAGCTTTTGCAATTTAATTTGTTTCCAGGAAACCTTTACAACTTAATGAATTTCGAGCTTTCAAAGATTTTGCATTATTTTCAGCTAAAGGAAGTGTAAAAGATGGCATAATGACAGAGTTCACTAAACATGGGCTACTGGAGCACAGCATAGTAGTGTCCAAGGACTAGGCATCCACAAGCATCACCCATCAGACATCCACAAGCGTCAGGCATCCAAAAAGGGTCTGGCATGCACAAGCATCAAGCATTCACAAGCTTCAGGCATCCACAAGCGTCAGCCATCCACAAGCGTCAGCCATCCACAAGCGTCAGCCATCCACAAGCGTTAGGCATCCACAAGCGTCAGACATCCACAAGCGTCAGACATCCACAAACATCAGGCATCAGACATCCACAAGCGTCAGCCATCCACAAGCATCAGACATACAAAGGCATCAGGCATCCACAAGCGTCAGGCATCCACAAGCATCAAACATCCACAAGCAACAGACATCCACAAGCATCAGAAATCCACAAACATCAGACATCCACAAGCATCAGACATTCACAAGCATCAGACATCCAGAAGCATCAGTCATCCACAGGCATCCGACGTCCACAAACATTAGACATCCACAAGCATCAGGCATCAGACATCCACAAGCGTCAGGCATCCACAAGCGTCAGACATCCACAAGCGTCAGACATCCACAAGCGTCAGACATCCACAAACATCAGGCATCAGACATCCACACACGTGAGGCATCCACAAGCATCAGACATCCACAGGCATCAGGCATCCTCAAGCGTCAGGCATCCACAAGCGTCAGGCATGCACAAGCGTCAAGCATTCACAAACGTCAGACATCCACAAGCGTCAGACATCCACAAGCGTCAGACATCCACAAGCGTCAGACATCCACAAGCAACAGACATCCACAAGCAACAGACATCCACAAGCAACAGACATCCACAAGCATCAGACATCCACAAGCATCCGACATCCACAGCATTAGGCATCAGACATCCAGAAGCATCAGAAATCCAGAAGCATCAGACATCCACAAACATCCAAAAGCATCAGACGTCCACAAGCATCAGACATACACAAGCATCAGGCATACACAAGCATCAGACATCAGACAACCAGGAGCATCAGACAACCAGGAGCATCAGACATCCACAAGCATCAGGCGTCCACAAGCATCAGGCGTCCACAAGCATCAGGCATCCACAGCATCAGACATCCACAAGCAACACACATCCACAAGCATCAGACATCCACAAGTGTCAGGCATCCAAAAGCATCAAGCATCCACAAGCGTCAAACATCCACAAGCATCAGACATCCACAAGCATCAGACATCCAGAAGCATCAGACATCCAGAAGCATCAGACATCCAGAAGCATCAGCCATCCAGAATCATCAAACATCCAGAAGCAACAGACATCCAGAAGCATCAGACATCCAGAAGCATCAGACATCCACAAGCATCAGGCATCCACAAGCATCAGGCATCTACAAGCAACACGCATCAGACATCCACAAGCATCACCCATCAAACATCCACAAGCGTCAGGTAACCAAAAAGGGTCTGGCATGCACAAGCATCAGGCATTCACAAGCTTCAAGCATCCACAAGCGTCAGCCATCCACAAGCGTCAGCCATCCACAAGCGTCAGTCATCCACAAGCGTCAGACATCCACAAGCGTCAGACATCCACAAACATCAGGCATCAGACATCCACAAGCGTCAGCCATCCACACATTTTTAAAATGATAATTTAGTTCTATAATTATTTTTATAATGTAAAAATATTATATTATATCGTTTTTCAAACTATTTTTTATAAATTGGGTTGCAAGTTATTTTGTGGGTTTGGTTGTGTTTTATCAGAAAAATAATATTGCTAATTAATTAAAACTTTTTTTGTTATTTGTTTTGTAAATAAGCATTCAATGTTACAGAAATTGATAATGTGTGTGTGTTTCATTATTGACTTTGAAGTACATTGCTTTTTTTAGGAAATGCATGTTAACACTTTCTATTTATTAAATATGGCTATAAATCTATATACTTAAAATATTAAAAAATATATATATATTGGAGGGCAAGTGTATGATTTCCGTGATCCACCCAAATACCAACACTTTTGTAAGTGCTTATTAAATTGGAGTTAGAATAATAAATCTGAGCCCCCCATCTTTTCACTCATTCAAAGTTTCTTAGACTGGCGTTAGAAGAGTACATTTGATCTTCCTCAATGTATGTGCTTGCCTTAATCTTTGTTGAATAGTAACTCTACCCTCCCAGTTAATGCACTTTCTCCAACATTCGTTAAATTGACGTTAGACTCCTAAATATTACTAAAATGTTTCCACTTTCCCTAGTGTTCGTTAGACTGGATTTAGAATATTTAATCTTATGCACCCCCTCCCCCCAATATATGCACGTTCTGCAATGTTTGGCAGACCTAAGTTAGAACTTCAAATCTGACCCCTCTAATGCATAATCTTTTCTTAACATTTGTTAGGTTGAAATTAGAATAGTATATATGGCCCCTCTAATGTTTACACTATTTATAAAGTTTGTTTGACGCATAAAATATATACCCCGAATGTATGCATTTTCCCCTATGTGTGCTAGGTTGGAGCTAGAAAAGAAAATCATGCCCCCACTTCAAATGTATGCACTTTTCTCTATGCTTTAGTTAGTATAGTATATTTCCCACCCCCCACCTTGGCATTTTCCCAATGTCTTTTACATTGGACTTAGAATAATAAATATGACTCCTGACCTCCCACATCGTATGCTTTGTTATAAGATTGTACTGTATTTGAATAGTTTCTTATTTGTTAATTTTTTTAATGCTTTGGAATTGGGTTGTTTTTAGATTCGAGTGAGGTTGCTACTTTTATTTGTTTCATTTTATGAAATTTGGTATTTTATTTAAAAATGTATACTTTTAATAGTATTATAACTTCTTTTTTTAATTGCATTAGAGCATTTGATTAATATTAACTGTAGTAACATATTTAAAAACTGTATATTTAGTTGGTTATTAATACAACAGTATGCTTTAATTACAAATTTTACTGTATGTAAGACAATTTATTTAAATCTCGCTTTAATTTAAGAATTACGTTGATTTGTTTAGTAAATGAAGTTCAATTCATATTTTATTATTACTATTTTTGCAAATCACTTTAAGTAATTTTTACGATACAAGTACCTGTATGAATTTAATTTGCTTAAATTATTAAAATCATTCTTGCATTGCTTTTCCAAAATGTAATATAACTTTTTCTATGTTACAATTAAGGGCCTCATTATGATGTCGGGCAGAAATGTTCTTCCTGACACCGACTCAGAATCTGGACCAACCAACTCACGGTCGGCAGTTCCCCCTGCCCGATTACAATGCGACCGAACACTGTTCGGTTAGAGTCCCGTTGTTTCCTATGGGAGCATGTGTTACCCCCCCACCACCGGCCGTAACACAGGCTCCTATGGAGAAATGAGGGTGTGTGTAAAATCCTGCACCCTGTTGCAGGCACCCTATTGTGCCTGCCACACAGTGCAGGGTTTTATAGAGGGGTCCCTTAGGTAACCTCCTGGCCCCCCCAACCAAAGCCAGCAGGATGAAGGGGGCCCTGTTAGGGCCCCCCAAAGTCACATCTTAATTGCGAGGCCGGAAACGCTGTCCATAGAGGTGCACAATGCTGTTCTGACTGACATGGATACTCCGAGATGCAGCATGATGCTGTTTTTATATGTCAGTTTTTAAGTGATGTTTGACACCATACATGTGAGTGTCTCATGAAGTGTGTGGGTGTCTGATGGTATGCATATGTATAATGGTTTGTGTGTGTATATATCTTTTTGTGTATAAGTGTTTGATGTGTGCCTAGGCACGTAGAGACATGTTTCAATGTGTCATGACATGTATGTCCAATGGTGCATGTTTTAGTGTCTAAATATAGTGAGTGGAGATTAGATTGTAAGTATGTCAGTGGTCGTGTGGGCCTCATTTGTTGGGGGACTATTCAGCTTATGAAGTGAATGTGTGTACATGATAGTATGTGTGTAAATCTGGTGGTGGGTATGTGAAAGCCTTGTGGTGGGGGTATTTCATGATGCCCGATTGTGTGTCTAGTTTCAAGCTTTTGTGAGTGATGAGGTGTGTAGGTGTCTGTTGGAAGGTGGTAATTAGTAGACGCAGGTAGGTACCTACAACTAGTAACAACACCATAATTACAAATAAGGTGAAGTCAAACCTCAATAAATTAGTCCTTGCTCAACCCATAGTAGCTCGGCTGACGAGCAGTGAGGCTTAACTTAGGAGACAGGCATATAAAGTTTTTAATATCACCAAAACAGTAAATAAAAATAAGTAAAACCCACAACATAACAAAAATCCAAAATCAATTAAAAAAAATAGAGAATATTTGTATCTTAAAAATCACACCAAAATGAAAAAAATGTACAGCACTAGGGCAAAAAAATCTAGTTTCACTCACTACATGAAGTCACGAATGCCGAGCTCATCAAATTCAGATCTCCTTAAGCCTCCGACATTTAGACTTAAAACACAGGGAGGAAAATCCTTTGCAGTCCTTGGTGCAAAGGCATTGAACTGTTTACCCAGGCATTAGAGGCCCATTGAATCAGAAGCCATCTTTAGATCTTTAGCAGCTCAAGACATGGATCTTTGGGATCCCCAATGCATTGTGCCACTCGCGTATCCTCTAAGCCAGTGGTTCCCAAACTTTTCACTCCTGAGGATCCCCATTGAGTCACCACTGGAAACGGGGGACCCCCAAGCAATTTGTAGGATTTAAAATTTCAAACATTAAAACAGTAATTCAGAAAAAATTAACACGCGTGTGCCCACAAAATAAATACTCGAATTACTAATGATTTTAGGAGCATATTTACAAGACCCTATCATCATGGGAACATCACTTTTTGAGACGTTCCCATGGTGATAGGGGCTTCGCCTTATTTACAAGGCAACATTAAGCCACTTAACGTGGCTTAATGGTGCCTTGTAAATAAGACACCCTTTCACGCTTAGCGTGAAAGGGGTGGGCAGTGGGTGTTGCGATGGGCGTTTCCCCTGCAACACCCATTGATTTTGACGCGGCCCCCTATTTACAAGGGCAGCGTAAATGGGAGGCAGCGCCAAAATTAAGACCAGGGAAAACCTGGTTTTCACTTGGCGAAACAAGAAGAAATGCTTCCTTTCGCCTCGTTTTTGCAAAACGCCTTGGATTGTTCATCAACAATCTTTAAAACAAAAATGACATTTTGTAACTTCCATCTGTGCTACATTAAGCAGCACACATAGTGACAAAATGACATTTCAAGATTGTTTATGTGCAGGAAGGGGGACCTTCCTGTACATAAACAATCTTCCCCTGTTAAGTGTAGTGCCAGCGCATGGGAAACACAGGGCTGCACCATATTCTTGTAAATATGGTGCAGCCCTGCTTTACTGAAGTGGCAGAGTGTGTTGTTAAGCCAAGGAGGCTAACAACACTCTCCGCCACTTCTGTTGTATTTTATTTTGAAAGAATTTGTAAGAAAACAAAAAAAGTTGATGGAAAGGTTGGTGCTGCATCTCCGTGACTAACTTTTCGATGGTTGGTTTTATTTCGCAGTACGAGGCTCCTGCTCCTGCCAGGGCCAGACTGGAAACCCAAAGAAGCCCTGGCAAATGATTTCAGACCAGTCCCCATACGGTGCACACCATGTGCAGTGAGTGAGCCTGACCACTACAAAGGGGGCTTTGGGAGGCTCTCCCCCCAAGAAAATTAGGAAACAATGGTGCAGTCCACAGCACATTTATCATTATATCTTGAATTGTATTAGCTTTTAAAGAATAGTAAATGAAGACCTGACTATGCACAAGAATATGACAATTTTTCTGGGGTTTCTTCAATGATTCCCCCACTATCACCCTCCAACAGTGTTTCTCATCTCCCCATAGCCCCTCTGTCACGTGTATTTAATTTCTTACAGCATCTCTCATACCATTGTAGGATGTCAGAGCACATAGCCCTTCTGTCACGTGTATTTAATTTTTTACAGCATCTCTCATACCATTGTAGGATGTCAGAGCACTTTACATCACACACATATAAAGACAGTGAATCTTACGTGTAAATCAGTGTATAGAAAATGTTACATAAGGCAAAGGGGACTATAAGGAGTAGCATTCACATGTCATTCATACTGGTAGGTATTTTTAAACAGTGCTTGGTCTGGAGAAGCACAAACTCAGGATACAAAATATAACACAGTGGTTAGCATTGACTTTAACAATAACAATGTATTTCCACCCAAATAAACCTTTTTAGCAGCATCAGGATAATGAAAGACTAGGAAAACATAAGTCACCAACTTCTACCTTGCAGTTTGCAAGCAGCTGTTTGATGACAGTTTATAGGTCACTGTGTTAGATTACGATTGTCACTAATGAACTGCACTGTAACACAAGAATGTCTCTGACAAAAGCAGTAACCCACTGACCTATGCATATAAAATACTGTTTTATAAAATGCATGGTACATGTACTTTGCAGTAGGCATATTAGCCCTCTGTGCTACATCAGATAAGTCAAAGCTGCCACTGAACAAAACTCTCATGTCTTTCCAGCAGGGACATTTATCACTGGTGTTATCTTGACACTTTTTTTGTTCTTTGAAAACTGCTACTTAAACATGATACTTTTCAGTGCTTTTAAAACTGCTGCCTGTGGACCCCCTGGGAATGTGTCAGGGATCCCTGGGGGTCCGCGGACCACAGTTTGGGAAACACTGCTCTAAGCTACACTCCTGCATGATATGTAGTCATACCTGTTACTGCTCAGGGCCAGGATGCTCCTTTGGGAGTGGCAGTGCACTTTATAAGCACATCATTCATTCATTCATTCAAAAATCCAAAGTAGGGAACCAATGATATGAATTTAGAAACTTTATGTAAAGAAATGTGCTGTCTAGTGCCTAAAAGTGAAAAGCGATACAACTCTACCACTGGATTCAAGATAGCCTGGCTGATGAGGATTATGAATCCGAAACCAGTCCCAGGATGCTTGTTTCCGGTCCAGGAAAGACATGGCTTGGCAGTTCAGGCTGGACTGTTCCCATGAGGCACAGGGTCAGACTGATTTGCATATGGCCATGTCTGAACTGGGGTGGTGGAGTGAGCTAAGGAATGGTGCTGGATTAAACCCAGATCAGTTGACTGGGGGTGAGTGTTTGATTTGCTCAAACGCTCTGTCCATTATCCCCTTTGGTATCGCTTTAAAAGTGAAAAGCACCAACTGCAGCTATCTGGTCACGCTGGCCCCAGACAAAATGAAAGTTCAGGCTGACCGCAATGGAGCGTATGTCTGCTACGATGAGCAGTAGAGTCTGGTCAAGTTTTGACCTTCTGATTTTGGGCCTGACTTAGATTTCGACAGATGGTTTACTCTGTCACAACGATGACGGATATCCCGTCTGCCGAAAGAAAAATCGCAGATGGGATATCCATCACCGTTGTACTGGAGTAACCCATGCATCAAGATCGAAATCCGCCCCTTAGTCTCTTTTTTTGAGCTTTTTCTCCCAGTGTCAAGTGATCCACACCTTGGATCCTAATTCTGGTTCAACAATGCAAGTCTGCTACAACATGATGCCTTGGTGAGTTCTGGAGATCTTTTTCTTCGGTGTCGACGGCATGGAGCTCTGGAGCTTTCAGCAGGGAAAACCTGCATGGTTAGGCCAAGTCACCGTTCAACATCAGAGGCTTGATTCTCGTCATCGATGATAGATTTCTCATGGAGCTTCTTCTCAAAAGTTGGAAAAAACTTCCCAAACTTTCAAATCTTCTTCAGAAACGTTCCTTGGGTGTCAGAAAAGGTCCACCGCACCAGCTAAG
Organism: Lissotriton helveticus; assembly: GCF_964261635.1. Lineage (NCBI taxonomy): Eukaryota > Metazoa > Chordata > Amphibia > Caudata > Salamandridae > Lissotriton > Lissotriton helveticus. The sequence continues at coordinate 1,052,225,788 of NC_136070.1, forward strand.
TGTTCAGAAGATGTGGTTTGCCTCTTGGGGTCAAAGACTCTAACTCCCACAATTCACCTAGTCAATCCAGTATGTTATTTACAAAAGTTAAGAAATCAACAAATCCACTTTAGTAATAAAAAAGCAATTATCATTCCATTCACTTGTGACAGGTAGAGGCTCAAGTGAAGATGCCTGGTATTTGTTGCCTTGAAGCAAAACAGGAATGATGAACCACTAACATTTTCCTTCAGCAGCAATCCTTTGCCTTGTGCTCTAGTGCCTATTGAGATTTGAAGCTTAGCCAGGTAAGGCGGAGGGGTCGATTTGGAAGTAGCCTTTATTTGTGACAAGAAAGCGTGCTCCTTTTAAAAAATGTGTCCCAAGGACAAACTTATGTGAGGAGGACTACTTTTGTTTCATAAATCTAAGTTTGTACTCTCTCAGCAATCTTGCTGTGTGCACCAGCGCTACATTTCCCTTCCTAAAACTTCTTTCTCCTTCTTACATCTCATTCCCTATTTTTTCAAATCGTTTTTACCTCCTTTGACAAGTTACATTGCTTCTTTTGCCTTTCCATTTCTTCCACCTACACATAACAAAGTAGAGCACTAAATTATTTCTTTTATGGCTGCACACTCTCCTCACAAACCTGTCTCTTTTGTTTTGTCTATTGTTACTTTTTTGATTGCATACATCTGACATTCTCACCACCACACCTTCTTCCAAGATGTGTAAACTACCAACTATGATCCGCCGTTCAGTCTCTAGTAATATATCTATGAACAGTCTGTGCAATGAGAAGAGGAATCAATCTCCATTTCTAAAATGGACATTGAATCAGCCTACTGTGACTATGTATCTGTGGAAACTATTTGCAGTAGTAGAGGAGTCTTTGCTGCCGAATTTAACAACTTTAAAAAGCTCCCTGTGTATACATAAAAATCGATGAAATCACGCCCCCTTTTACTTGGAAATTGTTTTTATAATATAGGTATCAGTCTATTTCTACTAGAGCCTTTTCTACTAAGTGGTCCAATGCACAGTATGTGAGCGATGAGTTTCCATCATGTAGAGGACCTTCATAGATCATACCCCATAATTTATTATTTTGCCCTGCTTATGACCTCCAGAAGAAAATGGCTCCTGCCCTTGTGCAGGAACCTGGGCACAAGGAGGTATTCAGAGGCATTAAGGATGTTAAAGATCGATTGTTCAAGGTTGGTGGTATTCGCTGTAGCAAGAAATTCTTTGGCTGCCTGCAAGCGAACAGGAACTGTCACAATAACTATGTGGTTGTTTTTGGTTGAGTTCTTTTCTATTTCATACCTAAAAAACGCCTCATCCGTCTTAGCGAGCCTAACATTTCTTTAAATCTTTTTTTATTATACATTTTTTAGTGATTGTATTTAAAAGATTTGTTTTTATCCTTGTACATTTTTTGTCGATTTTTACCTTAAATCTATCAGTATTTTGTTATTTGTCAGGTGAAGAGATCGAAAGGAAAATTGCAATGTAATACTGGTGGCCCTTTGTTATTTTTCAAATTCTTTGAGTCCAAAGATTACTTAATCTGCGCCCACATTTGGGTACTAGAAGAATTTGCACTTTATATTAGCAGATTCAGATGAGGGGTATTACTTAGCAGAGTTATAGGGAGACCGGCATAGACCCACTCGAAAGGGAGGAGTTGATGATGTTGGTCCATACAGGAGAGATGATGTCACTGAGCTTTTTTATAAGTACTGCCTCTGAGATATGAGATGTTGGCTTCATGTTCGCCAGTATTTTTCAGACATCTTCATCATGGACATGAATTAATTCAGACCATGTAGCGTTGTTTTTCAATGATAGGGAGTTGAAGTTGGGGAGCATTGAAGAAGGGGGGGCTGTGTTGACGAGGAGGGGATATGAGCTGCATTTAGTAGATAGGGTACGGGAAGACCATTTCTGTAGAAGGCATCATTTGTGTTAGGTTACAGCTCAAGTAAAAGATTGATGATGGATACTTTTTCAGTGAAAAAGGTTGCACATTTTTCACAGGGTTTGTTTGAGACGTTAGTGTTGCACCGCAAGCCATGGTTCTGCCCGCAATGCTGTCGGATTCATCCTCACGGGACTCCCACTTCTCATCGAGTGTGTCGCAGTGCTGCGCAGCAGCCCGCTGTTGCTGTCCTGGCATTGCGGGTGCATCCCACAATGCCTATTTCTTTTTGGTATCATGCACGCCTCAGATCCACGTGGTGACCCGTTGTAACATATTGTACATTTTAGAATACGGCAGCTCCAGTCTTTGTAATTGCACCTTCATGATTCTTGTTTGATAAAAATAAACTTTTTGGTGAGGATGATAAATTATTGGACGAGCATTTGAAATATCATTTCACCAGACTACTGGTTTTGCTGGTTCTGTAACTGGTTAATACTGTTTGATATCTTTGATGAGTGCAATGAGGAGAGACTTCCATAACAAACACCGCAGGCCTTCAGATCAGCGTGTCATCAGTACAAGGATTTCTTATGACTAAAAATTACTACTGGTAGTGCAAACAGATTTTGACTACAAACCAGTGCTCTCTACAATGAAGTTGCTCTCCGGTCCATCATTCTTCGATCGCCTTGTAGATGAGACTATCAACCCTGATCATTAATCATTAACATCATCTCAAGTTATCTCCATACCTATAAGAGACCACATAACAAGCCAGACCTATTGGCATTGCCAATGCTGGCAAGGCCTCATAGAAACAAGCAACACCCAATATCCACATACAGATATAGGAAAAGGGTTTTTGGTCATCCATATTCAGCCATTGCCTTGTTTGGGAGAGCCAACATTAGACATTGACTTGATACGTTGTTTTGTAAAGGTATCTTTCCTATGGCATGTTACAAATTGTTTTTATTTTGTAGTAACAATGTCAATAATTTAGACCTTTATTGAATTGGCGGCATCTTACATTGCAGTTACTGTGATCCCTGAGCCCCCACACTCTATTACTGGGTCAGCCTTGGCACCTGTTCAGCAGCACTAGCCTCCAGTACATGAGAGCGGACCTCCACTCTTCTCCTGCCAGAGATCTTATCCACTGTCGTCCAGGAGAGGGTTCACAACAAGGGGTGAGTGTGAAACAAACTGAAAGCACAGCATGAACTGCAATCCATCAGAACAAGACATTAGGTGGAAGACCTTCTCCAGACTGCTTGACTTCTATTTGGTATATAAAGCTTAATTCAGGGTTCTGCATTTGAGTTTGTGTTGTACCTCTGCAGGTGATCGCAGCTGTTCTGTTGCATCTTCAAGACAGTAGATACATGATGTTTCTAACGATATCTTGAGATATCAATATTACAATGCCCTGCTTTCATTTCTGGCTAATCACAGTTTTTGATGGTTGGTCTGTGGTGGCACGGAAGACAGAAAGTGCCAGCAATGGACGGTTATTCCAGGTCAGGTGCTTTGTTTACTGGTTAGTCTGTAGTAATAGTAAGAATTGGAAGGCTCATCCCTCCGCCTAACCCTCTTCAACACATACACGGCCCTCCTGGCCACCATTGTCAAAAACTACAGACTCAACATCATCTCCTACACAGACGGCACCCAACTCATCTTCTCTCTGACTAACAATCCAAGAACCATCAAAGAACCATCAAAGACAACTTCAAAGATTTACGAAAGGGATCACTGACACAAAATCGACGGAAAAAATATCGACATACACAAAAATCGACGTTGGAATATCAGAAGCAAGAATATCGCAGCTTATCTACAACATGGTACGTACAAAAATATCGAAAAAAATATTGAAGTAAAAAATATCGTAATTAAAAATATCGTTAAAAAAAAAAGTGTAAAATAAAGTAAATAATACTTATAAACCAAATAAACATAGTTAAAAATATTTAATAATGTTTAAAATTAAATAATATACATATACAATAATATAACTTTAAACATATACATAAATAAGTTGTAATAAATATTTTCATAACTTATAAATTATCAAAAAGTATTATAAACTACAAATACATCTACACACATAAAACAATAACATAAATAAAAAGTGAATAATTATATTTATTAAATTTTATAAATTAAAAAAATTAAATATACTTTCAATATTTTTAAGATTAATAATATACTACTTTATCAAAAATAATCATAAAAATATTAAATAGCTAACTAAATAAAACTACTATTCAAAGTACCCAAAAAACTACAGTAATGATAACATTAGATAGCGTAACACTTAAAATTACTATTCCAACTTCAGAAAATGCAACAGTGGGGAAAGCGTTGGATAGCGTAGGGATAAAAATTACTATTCCAACTCCAGAGGGGGCAACAGTAGGGAAAGCATTGGATAGCGTAGGGGTAAAAATTACTATTCCAACTCCAGAGGGTGCTACAGTAGGGAAAGCGTTGGATAGCGTAGGGGTAAAAATTACTATTCCAACTCCAGAGGGGGCAACAGTAGGGAAAGCGTTGGATAGCGTAGGGGTAAAAATCACTATTCCAACTCCAGAGGGGGCAAGTAGGGTAAGTGTTAGATAGCGTAGAGGTAACAATTACTATTCCAACTCCAGAAGGGCCAACAGTAGGGAAAGCGCTGGAAAGCGTAGGGGTAAAAATCACTATTCCAACTTCAGAGGGTGCTACAGTAGGGAAAGCGTTGGATAGCGTAGGGGTAAAAATTAATATTCCAACTCCAGAGAGGGCAACAGTAGGGAAAGCGTTGGATAGCGTAGGGGTAAAAATTACTATTCTAACTCCAGAGGGTGCAAAAGTAGGGAAAACATTAGATAACGTGGGGGTAAAAATTACTATTCCAACTCCAAAGGGTGATACAGTAGGGAAAACATTGGATAGCGTAGGGGTTAGAATTACTATTCCAACTCCACAGAGTGCAACAGTAGGGAAAGCGTTGGATAGCGTAGGGGTAAAAATTACTATTCCAACTCCAGAGACTGAAACAGTAGGGTAAACATTGGATAGCGTAGAATTTAAATATAACATACTTATTAAAAAAAATTATTTAAATTATTAAGTAAGTAAATTTTTTAATAACTACATCATTTACGATTACCCATTAATAATTATTTAAAACGTAATTACAATTGAATAATTAATTAACAATAAATTAACAGTAAATACAAATAAATATTAATGAATAAATATTAGTCACCAAACAATAAATATTGAACAAGAAAATATTTTTCATTACAATTTTTTTTAAATTATTTAAAATTAATTCACAATTAAAAAATATTAAACAATAAAATTATTTTTCATACCAAATAATACTTTTTATGAAACATTGATTACCAATTAATTGAAAATGATTTCCAATTACAACAAAATAATTACCAATTAAAAACATTAATTGCTAATTAACAAAATGAATTACCAAATAAAAAATGAATTACCAATTAAAACAATTATTTGCCAATGAAAAATATTATTTACCAATTAAAAAAATTAATTACCAATTCAAACAATTATTTACAAATTAAAACATTAATTACCAATTAAAACAATTAATTATCAAATAAAATAATTAATTGCCAATTAATAATTAATTAAAAATAAAATATTTACCCATTCCAATAAATACAGAAAAAATCATTAATTAATTATAATTAAATTACTTCCCACCCAATTCCCCTATAAACCCACAACCCACTACAGAAATAAACACAAACATTAATTAAAATTAATTTATAATTCCTAAAAATGAAGAATTCATTTAGTATATTTAAATTACTTCCCACCCTATTCCCCTATAAATCCACAACTCGCTCCGGTACTAAAACATAAAACTTACTTAAAAATAACATTAATAAAATATAAAAATAATACACATATAATTTACAACAAGTAAAATACTTAAAACAAATATTACACATACATAATAAAATACATACCAATAATACAAATATCGATATTAGTAACTTCGATATTACTTACATCAATATAAAAAAAATAGATATTACTTACCTTAGGGTCGATATTCTGTCCAACGATATTCTTGACCTCGATATTATGTACCTTCGATATTTCCAAAACGATATTTTTGTAGGTCGATATTTCAAACTCGATATTTAGACTGTGCACCGCACGAAAGATGTTGCTGACTGGATAAACAACATCTGCCTCAAACTCAACACCAACAAGACAGAAGTACTCAACTTTGGGAAAGACAAAAACACACACTGGAACAATGAATGGTGGCCCCCAGAGCTGTGCCAACGCTGATAACCACCGAACACACCCGCAACTTCTGCATCATCCTCGACAGACAGCTATCCATGAAAAAGCAAGCATGTACCGTCTCCACCGCCTGCTGCCTCACCCTCCACAAGCTCAGGAAGGTTTTCAGATGGCTCCCAACCAACACCAGGTAATCTGTTATGCAGGTTCTCTTTACCATCAGACTCTCCCACAACAACTCCCTCTTCATAGGAATAACAGTCCAACGTATCAACAAACTCCAGACGATCCAGAACACAGCAGCCAGGCTCGTCCTTGACCTCCCGGGGTGCCTCCCCTCAGGAAACTCAACTGACTTATAGTCATGAAGAGATGCCAGTACAAGCTACTCACCCATGCATACAAGGTGTTACACAACAAAGGACTTGTGTACCCCAACCTATGCATGATCTTTCACCAGCCAACCAGGAATCTCAAATCAGGATCCCTCGCACTAGCTGCCACCTGTGCTATCGGCCGGACACACAGCGGAGGCCACTCCTCTCATCTTGCAGCCAAGACCTGGAATGACCTCCCCTGCACCTCAGAGTCTCACCATCACTCCAGAAATTCAGGAAGGATATCAAGGCATGGATGTCCAACCAATAGGAGAACAGGCAGCACTATCTGATAGACCCTCTAGCCCCACACAGGTGAAGGAGCTGTACTCTACAAATCCAAAACAAACAAAAGCATAGGTGAAAGACTTTGATTTAACACCAAATGATCTTTCTTACCTTCTCATGAAATTACCAATTTTAGCTGGGCTTAAGAACCGCTGATCACTGGTCTTGAGGCCTACTTCTTGCTTAGAACTTATTCCTACTATGAATTGTAAGGGGCTTCTCATTTTCCTAACTTGCTACCATTATATTGTGTGGTTGGACTTTTTTTTAAGGGTGATTGCATTTGTTTTATATTTCAAGCTCATCAGCCACTTTGTATTAAGCTGTTGCTACCATTATGTGAGTTGATCTTATTTTTAGGATGACAGCATTTGTCAACTTGCAAGCATTTCAGTCAAAATATTTAGAAAGCAAGGGTTTAATTGTTGGACAAAGCATAGCAATGTGTGTGCTAGCTTAAGGGTTTCAGCTTTCCTTTAGGGTATTTTGTTCACTAATCTGCATTGCATAGTAAATAAAAACAATGGGCCTTATTTACAAGAAATGACACATCACTGCGGTAACGCATTGATGTGTCAAAATTACTTGAGCCTGTGGCAAAAATCCTTATGATGCCATGGATGCACCGTATTTACAATACAAGGTTCCATGTTGCCAGGACACATGGATGTGTCAGGAATACTGATGCATATGTGGGAAGGATACCACAAGGCTTGAGGCCCAAAAGTGTCTCATTGATGAGGTTGGTCATAAGACTGATGCAACTACAGCAATGGGTAAAAAACAGAGGTGATGCATCAGTATTGACTGACACAAGTAGCCTACTGAATGGGGACCAATGTAATGGAGTGTGATAAACTTATCTTGGACTCTATCACATTGTTCCTATGTGCCTCACATACAAGTAGGCAAGCGTACCACTATACCTAAGTATGTGTGACATATTGGGGTCGATTCCGATTCGGGAAAAACCGCTACGAAAAGCCGTTCGGAGAGTTTTTCCCATACAAATCGTACCCTGCAACGTCCCGCATGCGTACGTCAAAGTAGGATTCGTACCAGGAGCCGGACTCCGTATGAATCGTACAGAGACGGTACGACTCGAATCCCCGTACGAGTCTCCGTCGGAACCTGCTGTACGTGAGATCTGTACAGCTCGCGGCTGGTTTATATGACCCAGCAAGTACTATACGTGTCGGGTATGCACCGAACGACCCTTTTTTTACGGGAGTTGAAAACAGCCGTAAAATCAGAGTTCGTGCTGAAACAGGTATGGAACGCCCCCCCCCCTGGGGGTGTGTATGTGATTGTGAACTTTTCCGTATGAATCGCCCTTACCTGACGTGGACAGTACAGATCACGTCCTGATGCCCCAGTCCGGATCGTACTCGTCGGGTCGTACGGCGTGTGTACGAGTCGTACGGAGAGGGCTCCGGATACGATTCGTACAGACGTTTTTTTTAGCGGATCGGAATCGACCCCTTTGTGTGAGACTACTATGTTTGGATACAAGTCATTAATTTTGTGTTGTGTAATGTGACCTTTACTGTGTTATCTACCTTATCTGCACATATACCTGTTGTGGGGGATGTGACTTACTTGCAGATTACATTGTTGGGAGTGACTTCAGCTGGTCAGATTCCTATACCACAACCAATGCCTTGTTGCAGGGTTTCTGTACTCACACAGAACTGTGCACAGAGGAGTGGAACCTCGGCAAATTAGGGTGTCCCAAAACTTACCTTAGCAACCAACTCACCCCTTACCGAGCTAGCTACAGTGTCTCATTGGACATATCAAACACCCAATGTTTAGACAAACCAGAACATGAACTTACAGTACCTCAGGGTACGTGGGACTCATGAACACTCTTTCGTTATATTATCATTACAACCCAGAACATGGAGTAAAGAAGACACATGTGCATTTGAAATGTTTATTTACTAATGCCGTCTTCTCAGGCGCAGTATCTTTGATAATACAAGTATACTTATTATCAGTAGCAAAATTATCAGCATAGTTACTAAGACATAAAAAGCGAATGGTGACAGCATGTTAACATGCTGTAATGAATAAGAGTTAACAACACTTATATCTCACCCTCCCTAACACATATATTATATTATTATCTAAGAAGGTCTCTTTGGGTTGTTTTAGGGCGGGCCCATACCTTAGTGTCCTAGCATGAAGGAATCACATCAGCATACACCAGCTCTCTCTGCATGTGCACCGCATCAAGTGTGTTAACAATTCTCGTGCAAAGCAATATCAATCCCGCCTCAAGCCCAAGTTGGCAAAGGCTGCACTTGTGTTATGACTATGAAGGCGTGGAGATCAGACCTCATAACAATTCCATATCGTGTTGCTCCTGAAACTTCAGCACTCTCCGTGCAGACATGGTTTATTAAACAAAACTGATATCAGAGCAATAACATATTATTCTCACATACACCACGGCAAACCACTAGGTTGAAAGCTAAGTCAACAATTAAGGGTCGTGTGCAGAAGTTGCAAGAAAGGAAAAATGGCGTTTAAATCCGAAATGTACCTATGCTAACTTAACACGATATAAGGATATATAGGAGCTATACAACACCCCCCCATGATCCGAGAACGGACTAAATAAGATAACAGAAGTGCCATCACATGAGAGCAGAATCCATTTATAAAAGAGCATGAATAAAAATTCAATTATAAAAACTAATGCTAAAAAATAGCCCACAAGTATAATGTGGCTCAAGCCAATAGGCAAGCAAAAAATAAAATGTCTTGACCAAAAGTCAATAAAATCAAGGAAATGCTATCAATCAGCATGTCAATTTGAGGCAGTGTCTATGATAAGACTGTATATGAAAAGTAAGCTGCAACAGCCTCCAGGAGGAAGTCACTGTCCTCATCCGAAAACAGTTCAGCCATCCAATTTAAAAGATGAAAGGAACATACGTGATCTTCCAGCACCGCATCCTCTATAACCATCAGAGGACAGCTCGGTGGGTTGTCAAGAAAACTCCGTTCCAAGAAATTTTGCGCTGCCGACAACACATCCCAGGGACCCATTAGTCCATGTGCCACCGCCAAGGCCATAATCCTTTCGTCAGAACAAACCAACTCGTGAGCAATGATAGGACTCATCAGTTGATCAAAATCGACGTCAGAAGATATTGGTCCGCAGAGACACAAATCAATGGCCCAAAGGAAATCACAGGTCAGGCAGTGAAATACAGGCTGGACACAGGTGAAATAGGAGAACCGAAAAGATAATCCAAACGCCGTGCTTAGAGTCGCCAACGGCAGTGTGCCATAATAATCAAGCATGCGGTTGCGAAACCGCGTCAGTAGCAGCTGAGCGTGGTCTTGCACAGGAAGGGCATCCATATTTAAAAAGGCAGAAAACCACCAATGCGCCAGCCGCTAAAGCAAGTAAAAACGGGAACCCTCCAAATAAGGATGAAAAAATAGAATGGAAGAAGGCAGGGATGACTCCAAAAATCTTCTCAAAGGAAGTCACGAGACCACCGCTAACAACTTTAAAAAAATGTGCTAGGCCCGTTGTGGAGGATGCGTTAAAGATAGAACGGACCATGGCTCCGAAATGCAAAGGCAAATCAGTGTTTAAAAGAGCCTGAACCTCCGTACGGGTGTTAGCAATGTGAAGCACGAAAGTTTCACGGGCCGAGCTCAAGGCCACCTCTTTCTGGGACAATAGAGCTCTTATTCTAGCCATGCCGCTGAATTCTGCTCCCAAGGTCGGTATCTGTGGCCAAATGGAAGACTCCCTATGTTCACGTGTGGGAGGATAAAGAACATTTCTGCAGCAAATAACTCGCTCACTAACCGTTACTATGAAAGCTATACCTTTAATTAAACCACAACAGTTTTCATTATTGAGCATTAAATAACTACCATTCTCTAACAATTTAAACGTGGGGATGATAGCAGGAACTGGCGTGCCCTGTAAAACGCAAGCCATATTCGGTCGGTCCTTGTTACATGAACCGTGTAACTGTATGTGTCTGCACATTAAAGAATGATCTGGCGTCTCAGTACACTCATCCCCTGTTAGATAAACCTCTTGTTCATCCTTGAAACATCTGTATGTGTATGGGAGTGACCAGACCTCATGAAGAAAACCGCTACCTAAGGGTTCAAAACGACCTATTGGCACATATTTCATACAATTTGAAAACTTATATAAAGCAAAAGGCAGCGTTATTAAACCGTGGATAAGCCACGTAGCAGCAGTGGTCTCTGCCACAGAAAAAGGTAAAGATTCCAATCTTTCAATATGGAGCATAGAAAAGGAAGCATCACGCATTGAAAGCAAGCGTTGTTTGTCTGTCAAATTAAATGGTGCAAATAAAGAGGAAACGTTCATGTATCCCCAGGGAACTCTACCCATTTTTAGAGTCTGTAGTGTCCATGCAAACTGCATGATTGAACGTAATTGATTTTGACCATGGTATAATACAGACACTTCATCATGCACAATATCAACAACAGACGACACAATATTATCTAATGTGTAAATTCTAGAGGAAAGCACGTTAATGCTATTGTCAACCACTGCAAGCACTTTCTCAAGATTTGCCTGATCAATAGCCCTAAGGCGTGAAGCAGCCTCAATCTGTGAGAGTTTCCAAATTTCATTGTAAACACCATATAACCACCTTTTCGACCTGCCACTAGCTGGGCCCTTAATGAAATCATTCAAATCCACGTCTGCATTCAGTTTGGAAAGGTGATACTTAACCGCAGGTAAAGTTGAATGTTTCAGCCAAGCTTGACACAACTTGCCAACAGAGTAAGAGGTGACAGTATGACTCAAATCAAAACGGGGATCAGATCTAACAGTCTTAAAACCGTCAGTTATATTTAAAAATCTCTTTTGGCAAGAATCAGCACCACGGTGCCAAAGCAGCCAACCCTTGGGATTCATACTGGAAATGTTAAAGGAGGAATTCAGAAGCAGAGCCTGTATATCTCTAATGGACAATTTAGTAAAATTACTCCAATTCTCATATTCCTCCAACTCCGGGAAAGACGGGGTGTTTAACCTTTTAGATGTAGCCAATCCAAAGCACGTGGTCTGGGAAATGGTTTCATTTAAAAACCACATATGATTTGGGATGAGACATGCACGGTGCAAAGCCTCAGTGCCTTGTACCTGCCAGGCCCTTGAGCCCCAAACTGATTTAAGGTCTATGGTATCCTTCCATAACTCATACCCTCCAGTAACTAATTGATCCAGGAAGGCCCTTGAATATAACAATTTTGTATTTGTAAGTCGAACCTTGGACAGTGGCTGTTTGTGAAATTTAAAATAAAAGGACTCCGGATTGGACTGATTAAAGTCAGTGAAATAAGTATACTTTTTAAGAAACGTTTCTGAACTCCCTTGTGTTGGTGCTGGGCAATGTTCCCACTGAGTAAAATTAACCGCATCCCTTCGGGAAGATGTCTTGTGTAAGAAGTGATTGCCATAATGTTGGTAACAGAACAATTCACCATAATTAGCAGATTCTAAATATAAATCCTCAGCATCAAAAGCAGCATAATATTTCAAATCAGAAAACAAACTTTCCACAGCATTAACATCCCAATCATCAGAACGAATGTTTTGTTTCACCACATCCCCCATATTAACTCTTAGTACATTAGGGACATTAACGACTTCCGTTGGACCATGAATCTGAAAACGAACTGCATCCCACGCGATTCCATCCAGAACAGGCCACGCTGTGATGTTAACCAAAGTCAAGTCTCTTTTTAATCTGTGTGTAGAATGTGAAGAGGAAAGTGGGGCCAAAGTTCCATTCAAATGAGTAATGCAAGTTCTCTCCTCGACATAGTGTCCATTCATAATCCGAAAAAAATAAAACACAAAACCAATTGACATAAAAAGGTAAACTGAAAAAAGGACCAGCCAAATGTATATCCAAGGAGGTATCAAAAAATGTTTTTTAAACAGGCTAGCATATAATGCAATTTTAGAGGGTTTTTTCGAGGCAAGGGAAGCAGAGTCAAATGAAAACCTGGATTCCGTGGCTAAACGAGCTTGCAGGTCAGGCATGGACAAATCAGTGGGGTATGTATAGTCTGTCTCATCAAGGTTAGTTCCTGGTAAAGTAGTCAATAATGGAGTGGAAACAGCAGGTAAATCGATGGCCACCTCAGGGTCATTATGATAAGCAGTGGGCATAATTGAATTTCTCACAATGGAAGGACAGGAAACAGCCGGTGTCATGCTAAGAAGAATCGGCCACTCTGTGTATCTTGACATTGTCAATAGAAATAAACCTGTTTTCCTTACGACCTGGAAGTGGTGGTAAAATGACTGTTCTTGTGCCCTTCACTCCAAGCACTGGGACCGGAGCTCGATAGGAGGGACCAAACTCTTTCTTGTTGTCGATCTTCTCTCGAACCAGTTCTCCAACTTGGGGTAGCCAGCCAACTACCGGGATCTGCAACGCATCATCCGACGTGGAGGGCAAATGTTCCTTTGCAAGAGTGTCTCTCGTCTTTTGTAGATTCTGTAAAACATTGCAATGTTCATCTGCGTCAAAGGAAGTGGCGCGAACCACCGAGTCTAGACCGTCAAGGTCAGGGACGAACATCTTGATGCCAAAGAGCATTTCGTATGGGGTCCGCCCACCCAGAGACCTTCTAGGGAGATTATTAAGAGCACGCTGCACGCCATAGAGGTGAGCCAGCCAATTTCTGCCAGTGCCTATAACTCGGGCTGTCAAAGATTGCTTTAAATCACGGTTCATTCGTTCAACTACACTATTACCCTCGGGTCTGTAGGGTGACGAAAACTTGACTTGGACCCCCATCGAAGTCATGGCATCCTTATACGCCTTAGAGGCGAAAGCCGGACCCTGATCCGAATGGAAGGTACCACAGGCAAAAATCCCTATAAAGATACGCAAATCTCTGATGACAGTCCGGGAATCAGCGCTGCGATGTGGCCATAACCACACAAAGCGTGTGCATGAGTCAACTGCTACTAAGATGTATTTATACGCAGTATCAGATGAAAATGGACCGCAGTGATCTAAATAAACACAGCCTAGTGGTTTATTAGAAATGTACAACTGAGTCTGAGGCGGACGCGTAGCAGTTGAAGGTTTAATCTGCTGGCATATGTCACAAAGAAGGACATAATCACGCGTCTGTTTGTACAGTCCCCGCCACCAGAAACGTTGTTGTAGTTGCGTTACAGTGGCTGAGACGCCCGCATGCGCAGACGCCACACCTTCATGAGCCGCTGTAATCAAGTCTGTTCTGCGATCAGAGTTGGGAATCAGCCGTTCCCCAACATCAGGAATTGTCACAAAAGGAACCTTTTCGGGACTTAAGAGGTATTTATACTTCGAAGGGAATCCCGAAGGATGTTTACTTCCCTTCTCAGAGGCAGCAATCGCTGCCAAGATGTCGCTATCAATCTTGGTTTTAGACCTAGTAACTGCTGCAACTAAGTATGTAGATACTGCTGATTTCGCTGCTTCATCAGCAAGCGAGTTGCCAACAGCGTGAACTCCCACGCGCTGATGACCGAGAGTATGAATCACATAAACGAGTGGCAACATAGCCTTAAGCTCTGCCACTCGAACCCAGATCTTTTTATGTTTTATTGTGCTACCCTTGGAATCATGAAAATCATTTTGAATCCAAAAGAACAAGTTTTCATTGTAAGACTGGACACAGTAGTAAGAATCACTTACAATTAGAGTAGTAACACTTGGATCTGCGTACTCCAAAGCTAGTAAGAGAGCACGAAGCTCTGCCAATTGTGCGGTGCAATCGCCCAGGGGCAACGTGTGTACCTCCCTGGAAATGAACTCATCATTCAACATAGCACCGACCACAATGGCGCATGCGGAAACGTAGGCATGTTTAGAGCCATGCGCAACCTGCGCCGACCCATCAGTGTAAATGATGCAATGGAAGTCCTCCAAAGGTCGCATCGCCAGAGGAGCAGGATGAACGAATTCATACTGCAAGTACTCCTGCGACCGTAAGGAAGCGTCAAAAATAAACATGACATCCGAGGATGACAATGACGCAGCCCACTGAATCCACCGAGGGTGCAAAGCTTTTGAATTTGGTACACTCGCTTTCGTGACTGCCTCCAAATGAGGACAGGGTGTTACCACTAGCATGCGTTTCCCCTGTGACAGAGCACGTTCCTTTAGAATAGCCATCTGTACAGCAGTTAAAACCTTTTCTATGGTGGGAAACCGCATCTCAGCCGAGGTGTACAAGTGTGACTTGTAAGCAATAGGTACTGTGTCACCTTCATTAAAAGTGAGGTAAGTGAAACCCACCGTCCCAGGAATTATTCTTATGACCAGGTTGGTGTGGTTATCACGAGTCAGTAAATATTTAGAAGCGAGCAGATCAGCCTGCAAGGATTGCAAAATGGCTGAATGCTCAGGCAGCCAGCAAGATTTTGAGAAAGTTGGTTGTATCAAAGCATACAAAGGCTTGATACGCTGGGCATATTCCGGAATGTAAGTTCTGCCGAAATTCAAAAAGCCCAGTAAGGATTGTAATTTTTTCAGAGTTGTTGGTGCGCGCAAATGTGCGCACTTCTCCAAGAAGTGAGGAGCCAAACCTCTACCTTCATTGTTGAGCTCATAGCCCAAAAACAACACTGTGTGTTCAGCAATGTGCGATTTTGCAAAGTTGAATTTGTAACCCATGTCTGCGAAGTTGCAAACAAGAGAATTTACTCGACACAGATGCTCCCAAATATCGTCGTCTGTGAGATATATGTCATCCACATACGAAAAAGCATCAGGGTCGAGTGCCTCCAGAATAGAGACAATTCGAGCGGTAAATACACCAGGACTATTCTTGTAGCCCATTGGAAGACGCCGGAATTGCTTTTGGACTCCAGCGCATGTAAAACTGGTCCATTGGGAGCTAAAGCTGTCCAATCTGTGGGCATAAAAACCATTGGATATGTCAAGCGTTGTCTTGAAACGCTTACGCACGAGACTATCCACTAGGGCAGAGCCGTGGGTATTCTGTACTGCACAGTTACGGCAATGCGAGTTTAAATGCCGGTAATCCAAAACCAAACGATATGATCCGTCAGGTTTATTCACAGTAAAAAGGGGATTATTCATCGGTGACACACACGTTTCAATAACTCCCTGATATTCCAATTGTTCAAGGATTTCCGCGACGGAAGATTTTGCTTCACGCCGAATGGGATATTGAGGTTGAGGCTGCGGCTGAGACCGCAACGGAATTTCGTGGCAAGGCGACAATTTATCCCAACCACATTGGTTACGGTACAGAGCCGGCGCGAGAGCCCGAGCCCACTCTTCTGCAAAATGCTGCGCATGCTCTTTCGAGACAGTGTTCGCGAAACTGGGTAGGATTACCTCCTCCCCTCGCGGCGCCGCGAGCACAAAAGGTGGGGGCCAGTCAGCCTCCGAAAGTAAAATATCATATGTAGAAGACAGATTCTCCCAAAATACACCTTTAACGGTACGCTGTATGTCACCTTCAATTAACAGGACAATTTCATATAGTCTTTCAGGGGGAGCAAGTCTCGTATCCGCCGTTTCTATCACAACGTAGACATCAGTCGCTGTCACCCTCAGTAGTGGACGCAGCGCCTCTCTGACTATGGTTATCTCCGCCGCGCTGTCCAGCAAGGTCAGAGCCCACGTCAGATTCCGAAGCCGCGTTCTCACTATCTGTGGCATATCGATGCGCTGTTAAGGCTGCGACTTTCTTTTTCGCAAACTGCGGACGCCTAGGCGTAGAATCCTCCTGCTTCACTGCGCCGTCCGTCTGGCGGGACTGGCCACGTCCTTGTTGGCCACCACGTCCACGTCCACCCCCTCCTCCTCCACCGGTCTTCGGGGCCGATGTGTCCTGAAAGGAACGAGGAGAGCGTTGATCAGAACCCTGAAAACGATCAGGCGATTTAATCATCGCGCGGTCGCGCAAATCATAAACTTTTTCGGGTGGCGCAGGAGCTTGTATTGCAGGAAAAGTACCCTGAGTCTGCGTTGTCTGCTTCCCCTGTGTCTGTTTTTTAGGCCAATTTTGTTTCTTGGACTTGGGCTGGGCATCTGTCACTGCAGATTGTCCCTGTGGTTGTTTTTTCTCCTTCACTGGAAAATATTTCAGACCCCTACTTGTGCGGCCAATCGTTTTATAAGCGGCCACCACAATTTTTGCTAACTGGCGGGGTTTGTCGGCATCGGGCAGAGCAGCCAAAGCATTCGACACCTGAAAGTTAACTGCATCTCCTTTAACATTGGAGAGAATGAGATCACTTACAATCTCAAAAGAACCACACAGGCGCATACCCAATTCAACCGCTGCCTCTGGACCGTGATCATTCTGAACACGTCTAACGATTTCAGGCAGGGCAGTCATAGACGGGGTGCCGAAACACCTTGTATAAACTGCCGCAAATGTTTTTCCCCAGCTGTCACAGTCAGCAAGTTCAGGAGTAATATCCTTCGGTAGAGTAATCGTCAACATTCTATGTTTATCAGCAGGAGTAGAATTCGGAAAAACCGCCTCCAGTTGATCAAACTTCTCTGCTAGCCAGAATGGGAAGTCATCGTTGTCAACCGGACGCGCACCAAAAACCGAATTTACCATCACTGGATTGAGACGCATTCCGCCTCGTTCCAGGGGAGCGGCCGCACCCCCCTGGGGACCACCAGGAAGATGTCGACCGATGTATTGCACTAAAGCACGAATCACGGAAATGGAAACTACATGCAGCCTGCGAATTTCTGCCAGGGTGCAAGCCCCGTGATTCGGGTGCGGGGTAAAGCCACCCAACGCAGGCCAATTAGTACCTGGAATTGAGAGTGGGCCTAACCTCGCAGGGGACATAGAGTGGGGGAGGGCGCCATCAAACCAAACTCGATGCTGCCAATGATCAATAGGTATTTCCAATGCCCTGTACGGCGTATATTCAGCCGGGACATCCGAGGCGGTGTAGGAGTGGAACAAACCAGAATTAGCGTCCACAGCCGGAAACGTAACCCAAGAGTAAAACAACTCGTAAGGAAACGCCGGATCTGCACATACCACGAAAATCACAGCCATCCCATCTACTGGGACTTGGTACGTCTGAAGATGGTTGCGTACCGCTACGCGACTATGCTGCGCAATAGCCACCGCTGCCGCCATTACAGAATTGGAAATAAGAAAACACAAAGAATACTTTGTAGCACAACTGGGTAGTAATTCAAAGAAACCGTTTAAGAAAGAATCAAGCTTGAATAAAGACCTATTTCAAAAAATAGGTAGGTTTCACCGACACCCCGTTTTCCGGAAACGGACGTGAAGGGGTTAAGGCATGAACGATAAACTACTCGAGTGTCATGATATAAGACCACCGAAACCGTTGGGCGCCATGTTGCAGGGTTTCTGTACTCACACAGAACTGTGCACAGAGGAGTGGAACCTCGGCAAATTAGGGTGTCCCAAAACTTACCTTAGCAACCAACTCACCCCTTACCGAGCTAGCTACAGTGTCTCATTGGACATATCAAACACCCAATGTTTAGACAAACCAGAACATGAACTTACAGTACCTCAGGGTACGTGGGACTCATGAACACTCTTTCGTTATATTATCATTACAACCCAGAACATGGAGTAAAGAAGACACATGTGCATTTGAAATGTTTATTTACTAATGCCGTCTTCTCAGGCGCAGTATCTTTGATAATACAAGTATACTTATTATCAGTAGCAAAATTATCAGCATAGTTACTAAGACATAAAAAGCGAATGGTGACAGCATGTTAACATGCTGTAATGAATAAGAGTTAACAACACTTATATCTCACCCTCCCTAACACATATATTATATTATTATCTAAGAAGGTCTCTTTGGGTTGTTTTAGGGCGGGCCCATACCTTAGTGTCCTAGCATGAAGGAATCACATCAGCATACACCAGCTCTCTCTGCATGTGCACCGCATCAAGTGTGTTAACAATTCTCGTGCAAAGCAATATCAATCCCGCCTCAAGCCCAAGTTGGCAAAGGCTGCACTTGTGTTATGACTATGAAGGCGTGGAGATCAGACCTCATAACAATTCCATATCGTGTTGCTCCTGAAACTTCAGCACTCTCCGTGCAGACATGGTTTATTAAACAAAACTGATATCAGAGCAATAACATATTATTCTCACATACACCACGGCAAACCACTAGGTTGAAAGCTAAGTCAACAATTAAGGGTCGTGTGCAGAAGTTGCAAGAAAGGAAAAATGGCGTTTAAATCCGAAATGTACCTATGCTAACTTAACACGATATAAGGATATATAGGAGCTATACAACAGCCTCATTTCTAAGTCTGGGTTTTAGAGGTGTAGGAATTTTGACGCATTACAAATGCAGTGGCCCTCTTCCAAATGATGTATCATGTTTACAAAAAGTCATAAAAACGACTGCATCAGTTTTATGGGGGATTTTATGTAGAAACCCCTACCTTGCATATATTAATTGTTATGTGACACAGCTGATTTCAATGAAGGTAAGAAAAGCACAAG
Source organism: Lissotriton helveticus (assembly GCF_964261635.1). NCBI lineage: Eukaryota > Metazoa > Chordata > Amphibia > Caudata > Salamandridae > Lissotriton > Lissotriton helveticus. The sequence goes on from NC_136070.1 coordinate 1,052,245,189, forward strand.
CGGACAAAAAGGGACTCATCCGTCTAGATGTGTCACCATGGAAATATGGAGCAAAGAAAACACTGCCTGTGCATCCCAAAAAATGATGCAAAGGCAACGTAAGCTCCTTGTAAATGAGCTGCAAAGTGTGTGTGAAATTAGGGGGACTGGTCCCTACAAAGCACTATTAGTTCAGCTCTTGTTGGTAAATTCAAAAGGTATGGCCTTAATGTGCCTATGCGTGGATAGAGAATTTTGCATGCCTGTGTTTCCATAAAATAGCTAGACCTAATGGCTTTGACAATACTTGTTTTTTACTATTAGTTAAATGGTCCGTCCATCGTTCACTATCTTGTAGCCTACATTGTACTGCACAGTGTACCCTTTGTGTGACATTAATTGTAGGACACACTGTTCTTCTCTAGCTCCTTTCATTCCCATTTAAAGTCTGCTTGAATTGAAACAGCTCCAGCTGCTTCTGTCTTATAGGTAATTGGTGCCATAAGAAATCTCAAAGCAGCATGAAAAGACAGACCAATAAAGGCAAAAGAGATGGGAGTTCCAAAAATGGAAAAAGAAGGAAGCGATTGAGGACAACAGATGCAATAACAGATTAAAATCATAATATAAAATAGGACGTGTAAAAGTCTGTACATTCACTTAGGATCATATCAAGGCCCTAGTGCTGCATTAACTCATGCATTACTTAATTATGTCCAATCACATAGCATTTCAAGGTCTTTCTCTAATCAGATACCTATTTTTGCAACTATATGGAAGGTATTATTTTTTTGCTATTGCACATGGCCCAGTCATTCTTTTTTTTCTGGAAATTAAAGATTACTATCCTACTGAAAAAAAACATTGGCAGCTGCGGTCCATGCAGGTAACAACGGTGTGGCGGAGGGGCCGTGTAAGGTGGGATTTCGAGGCACGATGCAGAGGGGAAATTAAATAAATAATGACTTTTCCCTCTGCATCGTTCATCGAAATCCCCCATTACACGGCCCCAACGCTGTTACCTGCACGGACCATGGCTCAACATCAGTCTTTGAAACACAATCGCAAAAATGCCTTCTTTGGGTGAAAAAAACATGTCTGTCAAGTGAACATGCTGATATACTGCAAGCATGACCACTTTAATTTTATGCTAGAAAAATGACCTAGAGGTCACATCCATCTCCATAAATTATGTGCCCTTTAACAACATATGCATTTATTTTCGATTTTAAATTAATTCATTTTCCTTTTTAGGTGCTGCTGGGTTAAATACACAGGAGAGCAGCTGCATTCCATTAGCCCTGCAGTACTCCGTATGGATAAAAGATGTAGCTGGCTGTCATGTACATGTGATTACACAACGTCTCTTTCAGTATATCAAGGATATGGGTCTTAATTTATCCAAATGTTCCATTGAGTTAGAAATGGAAATAAAGATTATAAAGTATATAAATGGAACGAACAAGGTCCAAAGGGATTCACAACTGAACAAATTACAGAGTATGTGAGTTTCAAAGGTCAAACATGTTTTTATCTGCAGCTAGTTTCTTCCATGATAAAGTTGTCAGCTTAGTAGCTGATCTAAACAGCAAGGTGAATGTATTTGTAGTGGCTGTGTACACCCACTCGAACTGCATGCCTGCATTCAAAAATATGAATGTAAAATAACCTCCTAGATGCAACTTAACCAGAAGCTTTCAGTTAACTTTGCAAATTTGAAAATGCAAATTAAGACCCCCATTAGGATGGCTGGCGGACTTTGCCCGCCCGCCATCCTCACGGTACTAGGGACCGCCCGCCATAAGGGCGGGGGTCCCATTGGCAGCATTAGGATGCGCCCGCCACAGTGCGGGCGCATCCTGCATTCCTACCAGTTTAGCAGGCGGTGCACTCAGCACCGCCCGCCACAATGGCAGGAAAGCATGCTGTGCACTTCCATGCACAGCATGGCAGGCACCGCGCAGTGCCTGCCATGCTGTGCATGGAACTGCTGGGGGGTACCATAGGTACCCCCCATGTGCACCCCCCATCCCCCGGAGTCCCTGGGGACCTGCATCGGGCCCCCGCAGGGATTCTCCGCATGCCTTTCCGTGGCGGCATTGCAGCTACGGAAAGGCATTTAAATTTGCCCATCATAATATGGCTGGCGGTGTCTGATAGACACCACCACCATATTATACCTTTTCCGCCCCGGTCGCCTTGCGACCGGGGCGGAAAAGCGGCGGACGGTCTTACCGTCCGCCGCGGTCCCCCCCGCCATACTAATATGTCGGGGGGCTTTATAGCAAGGATGGCGGGCAGATCGCCCCCACCAGCCTGGCGGGGGCGTTCCGCCCGCCATCCTAATGGGCCCCTAAGTTTTTGAGCCACTCTTGAGTGCTGGCTGGCTACTGGTTCACACTAAATGATGTAAGATAAATAATGGTCAACATTTCTGCAACTTCATTGATCCAAAATAATGAAATTAATATTTTTCTAGTGAGAATGTACAATGACAGAATTTGTTTTTGTCACTCTAACAAAAAGAACGAGCCAATTCTGGTGTTCTCTGATGAATAGACTCCTGAAGTTCTTACTGCCAAAATAAGATCACAGGATGCAGTAAAATCAACATGAACCATTTTAGGAAATAACTTGAAAGAATTGACTTAATGACAAATGTTGTGATGCCCCAGGGCTCCGCAAATCATGGGAGTCCACAAGATAACCATTTTTACACCATTTTTTAGTATCAGTAAAGCAAGAATATAAGCTGACAACAATGATGATGTCTTTGAAGATATAAGTTAAGAAGTGGAAGACAATCCCATGAGCCAACAGGCATATGCTGTGCAAATGTACTGTCTTTTCCAAATCATATTTTATGAATTACATCACAGCAAAAGAAAATTCAGCTACAAATGATGACTGTCCATGTAATCTATGACAAGTACAAAAGTAGATAGCTAATCACTTTAATGATGTATCAACAAGTTATAATGACATAGTACGGTGCAGGAACTTGTTAGCAGCTCATGCTGTAAAGTCTTGTGAATCCAACAGCACACCACTTCCAAGTCACTTTTACAGGAAAGGAATTACAATTGATGCTCTTGATCATTTTGATTTTGAAGACAGCTCTTTTTTATCTGGACCATCCAGCACACATGATTCTGCCATTGTGCTTTATCAAGACTGCACCAATGAAGTAGCTGCTGGAAAACAATTTGTGTCAACATCGACAAATGTAAGTAAAGGAGGAAGGGCCAAAACTAATCTCCCACGGTGGAATGACCGCAAAAAAATGGCGGCTGCAAGGTACCATGCAATCCAGCAAATCAGGACCAAAACCTACCATGAACACACCCCTCCCCCAATAACCCACATCAAAAGCACACCCCCATGGTGGAACACCTGACAGGCAAGGGTCCACACCCACAACATACCTGACTGCAAGATAACATTGGGACACAGCCACAAAGAAGCAAATAAAAGGAGCCCCTCCCATCCCCACAATCCTTTGCATCACAGCAGAACTGAGAGGACTGAGAGGAAGAGGCACACAGCAGAGCACAGCACCACATACAACAATAGCCACACAACAACCAGCACATCAACACACACACCTCACCATCCACCACAACACACAACACCATCCCAACAAACCACACACCTACACCCCCAACAACCTGCACAGCACACACCATGGCCCACAAGAAACAGCCTAAATTCACAGAGAGTGAGCTGAAAGTCATTGTGAATGAGATAATATGTGTAGAACCCAACCTGTTTGGAACCCTTGGGAATGGATAGTCACCAGAGTGAACGCATCAGGGACCGCTCCACGCAACAAAAGAGACATCCAGAGGCGGTGGCACGACCTCAAGGCAAAGGTGAAGTCAATCAAAGCCAAAAACCGCGAGCAGGGCAAGCGTACTGGCCCGGCAGTTCCATCCAGCCAATAACATACACTGAATGGGAGGAGAAGGTGCTTGGAATACTGCACCCGGAGAGCCTGGAAGGAATAGCTGAGGGAATGGAGGCCGGTAAGTACAACCTAATTACCACAATCACAATGCCAAGTACTGCCTTGCACAACTGCTAAGATACTCCGCCTAGGCCCCACACCTTGCATGTTGAGCACACATACATTCAAATGTGTGAATGCCAGGGCCAAAATGCATCCACTATGAGCACCCACACACGGAACAACCACCATTTCCTGGTTCACATGTGGCTAAGCAGCCAGCACTACAACTCCCAACAGGCCCCCTTCACCCACAGCCCAGCAAGATGGAGTCCCTCCACCATGTGCTAGCCTCACCAAAGTAACAGGTAGGTAGCCATCTTCACAGGGAAGGGTGTACTTGGTTGAGAGTCCAGCACTACAACTCCCAACAGGCCCCCTTCACCCACAGCCCAGCAAGATGGAGTCCCTCCACCGTGTGCTAGCCTCACCAAAGTAACAGGTAGGTAGCCATCTTCACAGGGAGGGCTGTACCTGGGTGAGGGGCCAGCAGTACAACTCCCAACAGGCCCCCTTCACCCACAGCCCAGCAAGATGGAGTCCCTCCACCATGTGCTAGCCTCACCAAAGTAACAGGTAGGTAGCCATTTTCACAGGGAGGGGTGTCCCTGGTTGAGGGGCCAGCACAACAACTCCCAACAGGCCCCCTTCACCCACAGCACAGCAAGATGGAGTCCCTCCACCGTGTGCTAGCCTCACCAAAGTAACATGTAGGTAGCCATCTTCACAGAGAGGGTGTACTTGGTTGATGGTCCAGCACTACAACTCCCAACAGGCCCCCTTCACCCACAGCCCAGCAATATGGAGTCCCTCCACCATGTGCTAGCAATGCAACCCCTCTCACCAAAGTAACAGGTAGGTAGCCATCTTCACAGGGAGGGGTGTACCTGGGTGATGGGCCAGCACAGTATGACACCTAGCCAAGTGGCGTATGCCACCCTAACCCGTCCTGATGCCCAGTACTGTGTACCACAACAATGTGATGAGTTCGTCAATCTTGTGCTGCATGACATGACATCCCAATTGTCACAACAACCAACCTGTGCAGTACACATCAATAACTCTCTATCATTTGAACAACAGGTGATCGTGAACTGGCAGGAAATGTCAGCAACCAGCAACCGGCAACACCAGGTACCCCCCTAAGACCATGGACTCTCTGGAGCAGATGACCTTGATGCCTTGGATGCTGTGGATGAAGCCAGTACACCAGTGTCGCCAGTGCCTTCACGGTCCCAGGACATTGCTGTCACCACCACCTTGACACAACACCAACAGTGGCGCCTTGTTGTCGGGACCTGTACTGCCACTACGACCACCACTGCAACAAGTCTTCCCTGTGCCACCCTCCCAGACCCATTGGACAATGAAACACCCTCCACATCCCAGGAGAGCAGGGAGAGTATCCGGGCTAGGACCCAGGTGAGGCAACAGGTTCCCGACAGGAGGGCAGGTGCAAGGGAAGGTGGCCAGCAACACCCACCCAATTGTGGTGCCGAGGCCCTGGATGCCATCAACAGGGTTGTGGACGTATATGAGCGTTCCCAGGCACAGGCACGCCAAGACACACTGGAGCACCGGCAGCTGTTGTGCTCCATCGACAACAGGCTGGCAGAACTGGTGGACATCATGGGGCAGCAAGCAGCGTCTCGGAGGGAGCATCCTGCAGGCCATATACCACCTCCCCCTCCCCCCAGTGGCCTGCAGGATGTCATTCCACAAACATCCCCTGATGCCACAGAGAGGGATGTGTCCCCCGAGCAAGCTGCCCCCACAGTAGTCCCCCCACCAGCCAAAATACAGAGGGGACGTCCGAGGAAACAGCCAGGTGAAACCAGTGGCAAAGCACCAGCCAGCCGCCAGACGAGGAGCCAGCGCTGACTTCACCATACACTGAGCCTGTGATTCACTCTGTTGACTATCCTCCCCCACACCGCCAGGCCATCGCATATATCTGTTGTACTGGGTTCCCCAAAAAATGTGGGTTCTACACGATGTTCTCATCCTCCATGACTTTCAACTTGCTGATCCCCACCCCCATCTTGTAAATATGCACTCGACCAACACTGCCACCATTGTAAATAAACACCCTTGAAACACTCATGTCTGTGTGTACTCCATGTTTTAATCACAGGGTGTACAGTGATGTAAACGTTACCATGTCCAAGGAGCAATGCCTGTCTGTACTCATGGTGAAAATGAAGTGACCTAGGGAGAACAAGAGAACAACATACACATGTCAGGAGACTGCATCACAGCCTTCACACCACACCGCATTTCACGGTTGTGCTATCTATCCACTCCACAATTTGCACCAGTCACAACATACCCATTTGTGAGCCGTGCATGACTACCATGTCCCACACACATTTGCAACCAGCACGGAGCCAACCACAGGCAGCAGTCACAACAGACATCCAGACATCATCACCAACCACCCCTCCTGCATACCATGTCAACAGCGTACGTTGACACCCACCTTCAAGGGAAGTAGCCCTCAATGAGCTGACGTCTCTGGTCCACACCTTCCTCCTCTCCACTATCATCATCATTGGACACGGGCGGGATAGCATGCGGAGCCACTTGTTGGTCTGCAGGGTCCAGGATCAGGGGGATCCCCTTGCGCTGGGCCAGGTTGTGGAGCATGCAGCAGGCAACCACGATTTTGCAGACCTTTGCGGGTGAGTAAGGCAGGGCCCCTCCGGTCTTGTCCAGGCAGTGGAACCTTAATTTCAGCAGCCCGAATGTGCGTTCCACGACCCGACGTGTCTTGCCATGTGCCACATTATATCACTGTTCGCCTGGGGTAGAGGGATTCCGTAATGGGCTAAACAACCATGGGCGGTTCGGATACACAGAGTCACCTATGGGAGAGGTGGACAGGCACATCCAACATTACCACTGTGGTGGGGGTCAGCAGGGCACACATACAACACAGTGTTTGACACTTACAACTCACCAACAAGCCAGCCACGTTCCGGATGCATATTCGCCATCAGTCGGGGCACAATGCTGCTCCGCAGGATGTGGGAGTCATGTGCAAAGCCTGGAAATCTGGCACACACATGCGAGATGATCTGATTGGCCTGGCACACCACTTGGACGTTGCTGGAGTGGTAATGCTTCCTATTACGATAAATGTGTTCACAGGCCTGTGGTGGAACAAGACCAATATGTGTGCCATCAATGGCACCCACCACATGTAGAATCTGACCCAGAGCGTAGAATTCAGCCTTCACAGCTGGCAATTCCGCTGCCCCTGGAAAATGGATATATTCATCCTTAAACAGCATCATGGCTGCCAGGACATCACGCAGTACCACACTAAACATGGGTTGGGACATCCCTCCTGATGTGCCAATTGTGTGCTGGAAAGTGCCAGTAGCGAAGAAGTGAAGTGCCGCCATCACCTTGGCCGTTGGTGTGATTGCCCCGGGATATTCCCTGCGTGGCTGCAGGTGGGGCTCCAGTTGGGCAACCAGGATCTGCAATGTGGGACGGTTCAAGCGGAATCTGTGTATCACCTCGTCGTCCACAATGTCCTCCAGCACAGTGTATGGACGGTGCACATTCGGAGCCCTCCTAGGATGGGAGCACATGTCAATTGTAAACACAACACAGCTGGACCACATTTGTGATCATGACAGACAGAGCAATAACAATGACTGACATCACCAGTGATGTTACCACTGGCAACATGTGGGTTGGCCCTTGCACACAACAATGGCACACCTGTAGACTTGCCACACATTGACATCCCCACAATGACGTCACAGCCATGTGTATGCACAAAGGCACGTTTCCACATGTAGCACAGACAGCCTTGAATGTGCAACATACACCTCATCTGTGGATCTGCATCCCCACAGGGCCCAATCTTTGTGCTGCACCATGCCAATACATAAATACACAGTCCATGAGGTCATGCACCTCTGACTAGACTTGCATAGGCTGGACAAGGACACATGAGAGGGCAATCCATCAAGCATAAATCACACGGCAAAGAAATTAATAGTGCATCCATCACATCATCACATGTCGTTGCACAGACCATGCACAGACTCACATCTAACACAATCTGCAGGTCCATGGTAACACTGAACTGTGTAAATGTTAACCAACAACCCATGTCACATGTGAGCCACCACATCACTATATTGTCACAGATGTGCACTGGCCTGGCATGTGCACTCAGCACTGGTCTGGGTGGGTAACTTGCAATGTTTGCACTGCCCTGTTGCATGATCATGGTGGCCAATGGACACCCTTGGACAGCGCCCTCGCCACAGCATGATGTGTTGGCAGGTACCATGTACCTGCTTAGCCACCCATGTCCCCTTGCCAACACGGATTGTGTGCCTGACCATGCAGTAATTGGCCTCGCGCTGGTAGTGCACGCCTGCCGCAAATACAAAACTTGCATTCAGCCTCCACGAATGCGTTTCCCATTGGCTGTTAAATAGGGTGCAATGGCGGGGACACACCGGCGCGGTCATGCGTGCTCTGCCGCTAGGGTGCATCTTTCAAATGCATCCAGTTTCCGGCACCGTGATGGAGGTTCACGCATACCGCGGGGCGGGGCAGGCTTTCCGCAACATTTAAATCTACATTGTGAAATGGCAGTTGGTTTGTCCCTCCATGCAGATAGTGGTACCCACCGCCATTCCACGGCGGTGAGTCATCGCCCATGCCCATTCAGTTCAGGGGCCCGCCATGCAGATAGCGGTACCCACCGCCGTTCCACGGCGGTGAGTTACCGCCCATGCCCATTCAGTCCAGGGGCCCGCCATGCAGATAGCGGTACCCACTGCTGTTCACGGTGGTGAGTCACCGCCGTGGAACGGCGGTGGGTACCGCTATCAGCATGGCAGGCTCCTGGACTGAATGGGCATGGGCAGTGAGTGTGGGTACCGCTATCTGCATGGCGGGCCCCTGGACTGAATGGGCATGAGCGGTGAGTGTGGGTACTGCTATCTGCATGGCGGGCCCCTGGACTGAATGGGCATGGGCGGTGGTACTGCTATCTGCTTGGTGGGCCCCTTGACTGAATGGGCAACGGGTGGTGACTCACCGCCGGGTCCAGGCAGTGGGTAACTGCCCATGGCCATCCATGCCACGGTAACATCAAGACACATAGGGGCACCCACCGCTGGGTACGGGCGGTGGGTGCCGCTATGTGACTGAATGGGGGGATACCAACTGCCATTGCCACTTGCACATTCAAATGTATCTGTTAGCCTGCCCCACCCCCACGGAATGCGTGCTCCGCCATTGCGATGCCAGCGAGTGCTGATCTTCAAATGATGCACCATCGCGGTAGCACGCACATGCGTTTGGCGGTGTGTGACCGTGATGGTCCTTGCACATGCAACCAATGAAAACAGGTACCACGGGACGCGTAAGCGAATTTAAAAAATGCGGAGGCCGTGCACCACCACGGCAGGGCCAGTCATTGGCTCATTTTGAATGAGGCAGCCCGGGAACACAAATTGCTGCAGACGTGTGCCACTGATATCAGCTCAGGGCCCTATAAATGTGTGAGTCTGAGCACCACACATCCACTGCTTCCAGCCACTGCTGCCTGTACCCATCACCTCTACCCGCTGCTGCCCACTACACCAACTGCTGCTGTTGTGCCAGTGTCCTGGACCTTGCCATGCCGGGAGTTGGACAGATCCGGTCCCGTTCCTTCAGTGCAGAGGAGCTGATGTCCTTGTGGACGGTGTGCTCAGCCACTATGAATGGCTCTACGGTGCCCCAGGACATGTGGTAAGTGCAGTGGGCGACATGTTGGTGTGCATTAGTTGGTCCCTGATTCCTGCTGTCTGCAATCTGGGCGGTGTTCTGTGGGAGGCAGTGTGGGTATGCCCCAGCAGGACAGGCACGCTGTGATGTGTTCCTGGGTCCGTCACTGACTGATTGACCTCTATGCTGCGCAGTGTTATCTTTGAGGGGTCACAAACATGACATGTGTAGTCTTGTGGCTATGCTGGGTCACAAACGATCACAGCTATCTTGTGGGTGTATGCCTCACCTGCTTTCCATGATGGACTAATGCCATATTGTCCTGTAAGTCACATGAACTGTGCATGGCTGCTAACAGATACCTGTACCTTCTATCTGTGTGAACGGCCAACTGTTCACTGACTTGCCCCCTCTTGTCTCCCATTATGGTAGGTCAAGCTGCACCATCGCAAGGCCGTGTGGAGGGCATAGCACGTGATGTACGGGCAGTGGGGGTGTGCAACAGTGACACACACACTGCCACAAGCGGTGAGACCACATCTCCAGGCTCAGCAAGAGTGTGGCGGAGATGACACTGGGGTTGATTGACCGATCAGGCCAGCTTGCACGACGTACCATGACCCGTCTAATGCTACGTATCATAGCTGTGACACATCCTGACCTGTCCGCACGGTTGAGAGGGGAGCAGCAGCAAACTAGCTGTGAGCACACTGAATGGGTTTGTGACTTGGGAGTGCATGCCTGTATTGCTGGTCAGACACAGTAGTGACATCCATGGTCTATATGGTGTGCTGCTACTGCATGTTGGTGGCATTAGCGGAGTGAGAGTCAGCATCCATGTCATCCAGCTGGACATACCAGTTTCATTGTAGTGCAGGGGCCCAGGACATGCCCTTTATGTCTGTGGTCCCATGGTATCACATGTGTGGTTGTCTGCATGCACTTGCCCTGTTTGTTTTATGTACATGTGTCACAGGGCCCACTAATTCTTGTACATGAGGATGTCTGGGAGGGGTGGTGCATGAGCAGGATGGGTGCGACATGTTGTCCAGCAGTCAAGGAAGTTTGGATTTTGTAATTTGCAGTTAGTGAGTGTGGCACTTAGGTATACCTCTGATCTCTCTCTTTCAGCTTTGGACGAAGGCACTGACAGACAAACGACCGAGGGAAGTGGTGGCAATGCATTCGGATCAGAGACCACACAAACACAGACTGAGATGGAAAAGAGCAGCCCCGGAGAGGGGGACAGAACTATCCCTGAGGACTCACATGTGGAGGCACCCTCGTCCTCATCTTCAGACAGCGGTGGTGAGTCAGCACTGTTGGTAGACACAGGGAGTGGACAATCTACACCTTCAATCGGTACACAGCACACTGGGCCCACACTGCCACCAACTGCAAAAAGTACTGCTTGTGCTCGCAAGAGTAGGGGGAGCAGAGCGGCCTTTGGTGCAGGCACCACTGCCCCTGCCCCTGTGACACAAACTGCCCTTAGTGCTGAGGCGGTTGATTTGCTGCGACAGCTGTGTGTAGGGCAAACATACATGATAAATGCATTCCTGGACCACGATAGGAAGTTGGGGCAGGTGGTAGCATTCATGGAGGGGATGCATGGTGATGTTGCTGGTCTCCACAGGACAGTACAGTCCTTATCCAACACAGTGTCTGCAGCCATTCAACAGTCACATGGACAAGGTTCTACTTCAGTTCCCCCATCCACACCACTTACTGTCTCAGGGGAGAGTGACACTTCTGAACATGCATCATTTTCAGGGTATTGCACTAGAAGCAGGCACAGGCAGCAAGGCAGGCCACAGACAAATCCCCTGGGAAAGGGAAATCTTTCACAGAACACGACATCAGCTACCCTGGAGATGACACACAGGACCCTCAAGGGGTTATGGGGGGCACTGATTCACGGGACACACAGGCATCCACCTCAAAAAGTACTCACAAGGGCAAGGCACATCTCATGGACAAGGCACAGACCAAGGACAGGGCATCCGCAAAGGACAGGACACCGCCCACGGACATGGCTCCTCCCGAGGACCAGGCCCCTACAAAGGACAGGGCACCTCCCGAAGACAGGAAACCTCCCAAGGACAGGGCACCTCCCAATGACAGGGTACCTCCCAAGGACCAGGCCCCTACAAGGGACAGGGCACCTCCCAAGGACAGGGCACCTCCCAAGGACAGGGTCCCTCCCAAGGACCAGGCCCCTACAAAGGACAGGGCACCTCCCAAGGACAGAACACCTCCCAAGGACAGGGTACCTCCCAAGGACAGGGCACCTCCCAAGGACGGGGCCCCTACAAGGGACAGGGCACCTTCAATGGACAGCGCACCTCCCAGGGACAGAGCACCGCCCACGGATAAGGCACATTCCAAAGACAGGACACCTCCTAAGGCCACGGCGGCTCCTACGGCCAAGGCACCTCCCAGGGAGCAGGCACCTCCCAGGGCCAAGGCGTCTCCCATGGACAGAACATCCACCAAGGACAGACATCCATCACCCATGCGTCCCCTGAAGCTGGTGTTGGTGAAGAAACGTAAACCACATGCGTCAGAGGTGGAGGCCCCCCATACCTCTACTCCCATCCACACCCCGGTGAAGCAGAGGAAGGAGAATACTGTTGTTGGATCCCCCATTACACATGATGCAGAGGGCAGAAGGCAGGGCCAGAGCAAGTGTCAAGCAGGTTCCATCACGTCCCCAGAGAGCAGACCCCCATATGCACATGATCCACCTTTGATGGGTGATGTTTCAGATGAGCCCGCACCACTTACCAGTCTGTCATGTCCAGGGTGCCCTTCAAAATCCCAAAGAATCGGAAACACACACCGGTGACACCTAACCACCCCGATGTCGCACAAGTACAGCTGTCCCCAGCTCCCAGAACCACCCTGCCTCCTAGCCCATAACGCCCTGTGGCTCATCATTTCAGTGGTCCTAGTGGGTCAGCTGCAGTTCACTTTAATGTGTCAGATAGTGGCACTGTGTCTGTTGTTCGCTGTCATGCCTCATGTAGTAGCACTGTGTCAGTTGTGCCCTCTCCTGTTTCTGGTACTGTCACTGTGTGTGTCCTCCATTCTCATGTCTCAGATGCTGGCATGGTATTTGTTGGTCAGTGTCAAGTGACAGGTCCTGGCAGTGTGTCAGGGTCTATCGCTCATGTGTCAATCACTAGAGCTGTGACTGTTTCTCACACTCCTGTATCAGGTCCTGGCAGTGTGTCTGGGTCTATCGCTCATGTGTCAGTCACTAGAGCTGTGGCTGTTTCTCACACTCCTGTATCAGGTCCTGGCAGTCTGTCAGGGTCTATCGCTCATGTATCAGTCACTAGAGCTGTGGCTGTTTCTCACACTCCTGTATCAGGTCCTGGCAGTGTGTCTGGGTCTATCGCTCATGTGTCAGTCACTGGAGCTGTGGCTGTTTCTCACACTCCTGTATCAGGTCCTGCCAGTGTGTCTGGGTCTATCGCTCATGTGTCAGTCACTGGAGCTGTGGCTGTTTTTCACACTCCTGTATCAGGACCTGCCACTGTGTCCGAAACTACGAGGTCCCACAGTCCACATGATTCTGTGCTGTGAGGTGCAGTTCCCATCACTCAAATCTCATTGAACTTGATGGCTGGACTGTTCATTGTGACCACCCTTGCAATATTCTTGTCCATGGGACTGTCCGTATGACACACGTCCTTGTGCTGCCTCAGATGTACCTGCTCTGTTGTGAACACTGCCCTGTTGCTGTTCTGATGCTGCATTGTGCCCTCTCATGTGCTGCCTCAGATGTACCTGCTCTGTTCTGGCCACTGGCCCTGTTAGTGATGTGATGCAATGTGCCACTGACTTGAGCTGCCTCAGATGTACCTGCTCTGTTGTGAACACTGCCCTGTTGCTGTTCTGATGCTGCACTTTGGCCCTTTCATGTGCTGCCTCAGATGGACCTGCTCTGTTGTGAACACCGCCCTGTTGCTGTTCTGATGCTGCATTGTGCCCTCCCATGTGCTGCCTCAGATGGACCTGCTCTGTTGTGAACACTGCCCTGTTGCTGTTCTGATGCTGCACTTCGCCCCTCTCATGTGCTGCCTCAGATGGCCTGCTCTGTTGTGAACACTGCCCTGTTGCTGTTCTGACGCTGCACTTTGCCCCTCTCATGTGCTGCCTCAGATGTACCTGCTCTGTTGTGAACACTGCCCTGTTGCTGTTCTGATGCTGCATTGTGCCCGCCCATGTGTTGCCTCAGATAGACCTGCTCTGTTGTGAACACTGCCCTGTTGCTGTTCTGATGCTGCACTTTGCCCCTCTCATGTGCTGCCATAGATGTGCCTGCTCTGTTCTGGCCACTGGCCCTGTTAGTGATGTGATGCAATGTGCCACTGACTTGTGCTGCCTCAGATGTACCTGCTCAGTTGTGAACACTGCCCTGTTGCTGTTCTGATGCTGCACTTTGCCCCTCTCATTTGCTGCCTCAGATGGACCAGCTCTGAACACTGCCCTGTTGCTGTTCTGATGCTGCATTGTGCCCTCCCATGTGCTGCCTCAGATAGACCTGCTCTGTTGTGAACACTGCCCTGTTGCTGTTCTGATGCTGCAATTTGCCCCTCCCATGTGCTGCCTCAGATGGGCATGCTCTGTTGTGAACACTGCCCTGTTGCTGTTCTGATGCGGCACTTTGCCCCTCCCATGTGCTGCCTCAGATAGACTTGCTCAGTTGTGAACACTGCCATGTTGCTGTTCTGATGCTTCACTTTGCCCCTCTCATGTGCTGCCTCAGATGGACCTGCTATGTTGTGAACACTGCCCTTTCGCTGTTCTGATGCTGCATTGTGCCCTCCCATGTGCTGCATCAGATGGACCTGCTCTGTTGTGAACACTGCCCTGTTGCTGTTCTGATGCTGCACTTTGCCCCTCTCATGTGCTGCCTCAGATGGACCTGCTCTGTTGTGAACACTGCCCTGTTGCTGTTCTGATGCTGCACTTTGCCCCTCTCATGTGCTGCCTCAGATGTACCTGCTCTGTTGTGAACACTGCCCTGTTGCTGTTCCAATGCTGCATTGTGCCCTCCCATGTGCTGCCTCAGATGGACCTGCTCTGTTGTGAACACTGCCCTGTTGCTGTTCTGATGCTGCACTTTGCCCCTCTCATGTGCGGCCTCAGATGTACCTGTTCGGTTGTGAACACTGCCCTGTTGCTGTTCTGATGCTGCATTGTGCCCTCTCATGTGCTGCCTCAGATGTACCTGCTCTGTTCTGGCCACTGGCCCTGTTAGTGATGTGATGCAATGTGCCACTGACTTGTGCTGCCTCAGATGTACCTGCCCTGTTGTGAACACTGCCCTGTTACTGTTCTGATGCTGCACTTTGCCCCTCTCATGTGCTGCCTCAGATGTACCTGCTCTGTGGTGAACACTGCCCTGCTGCTGTTCTGATGATGCATTGCGCCCTGTCATGTGCTGCCTCAGATGTACCTGCGATGTTCTGGCCACTGGCCCTGTTAGTGGTGTGATGCAGTGTGCCACTGACTTGTGCTGCCTCAGATGTACCTGCTCTGTTGTGAACACTGCCCTGTTGCTGTTCTGATGCTGCATTGTGCCCTCTCATGTGCTGCCTCAAATGTACCTGCTCTGTTCTGACCACTGGCCCTGTTATTGATGTGATGCAATGTGCCACTGACTTGTGCTGCCTCAGATGTACCTGCTCTTTTGAGAACACTGCCCTGTTGCTGTTCTGATGCTGCACTTTGCCCCTCTCATGTGCTGCCTCAGATGGACCTGCTCTGTTGTGAACACTGCCCAGTTGCTGTTCTGATGCTGCATTGTGCCCTCTCATGTGCTGCCTCAAATGTACCTGCTCTGTTCTGGCCACTGGCCCTGTTAGTGATGTGATGCAATGTGCCACTGACTTGTGCTGCCTCAGATGTACCTCCTCTTTTGAGGACACTGCCCTGTTGCTGTTCTGATGCTGCACTTTGCCCCTCTCATGTGCTGCCTCAGAGGGACCTGCTCTATTGTGAACACTGCCCTGTTGCTGTTCTGATCCTGCATTGTGCCCTCCCATGTTATGCCTCAGATGGACCTGCTCTGTTGTGAACACTGCCTTGTTGCTGTTCTGATGCTGCACTTTGCCCCTCTCATGTGCTGCCTCAGATGGACCTGCTCTGTTGTGAACACTGCCCTGTTGCTGTTCTGATGCTGCACTTTGCGCCTCTCATGTGCTGAATCAGATGGACCTGCTCTGTTGTGAACACTGCCCTGTTGCTGTTCTGATGCTGCATTGTGCCCTCCCATGTGCTGCCTCAGATGGACCTGCTCTGTTCTGGCCACTGGCTCTGTGGTAACTGTGCTGCTTGTTGCCCCTTGGTTGTGCAGCCTCTTATGGACATGCTCTGCACTCTCTCATTGCCCTGCCTGAACTGTGTTGCTTGTTGCCCCTTAGTTGTGCAGCTTCTCATGGACATGCTCTGCACTCATGGACATGCTCTGCACTCTCTCATTGCCCTGCCTGGAACTGTGCTGCTTGTTGCCCCTTGGTTGTGCAGCTTCTCATGGTCATGCTCTGCACTCTCTCATTGCCCTGCCTGGAACTGTGCTGCTTGTTGCCCCTTGGTTGGGCAGCTTCTCATGGACATGCTCTGCACTCTCTCATTGCCCTGCCTGGAACTGTGCTGCTTGTTGCCCCTTGGTTGTGCAGCTTCTCATGGACATGCTCTGCATTCTCTCATTGCCCTGCCTGGAACTGTGCTGCTTGTTCCCCTTGGTTGTTCAACTTCTCATAGACATGCTCTGCGATGTGTACTGGCCACTGGGCTGGGTCCTGGGTACATCAGAGTGCTATCTTTGTGATGTTTAAAAAAATCAGTTCCTCATGTTGTGTACTTTGCCAGTGTCTGTGCTTGTTGTGTACTTGCATTGTGGATTTCTTGTGTTTACTACATGCCCCGTCTACCATGGATTAGTTCACACTGGTGACGCACCTGACAACAAGTGAGGCGAGTTTTGATCATGCCCCCTGCACGGCTCAATATTCATATATTACTGGTCCAGCCCAGCAAGAGTAAGGCAGTGACACCTCTGCCATTGATGGGAGGGTGGCAATGAACGCACATTTACTTACAGGAAGGCCTCTCAAGCACCCACTGGGCCGCTGGCGGTCGTTTACAAATGCAGGGACCGCCCAAATCGGTCCACCACAGATGCCCACAGAAGCAGCCGTCAGCTGGGACTGGACACCGGCCCCTCGGGCCGTGCCCTAGTGCCCTCGTTGCTAATCTGACGCTGCCGGTGTGAACAGGTAACAGTGTTCATGTATGCTGTGGCGTGGTATGTGTGTATTGCATGTTTGCGTACCTGCGGCGGCGTCCACGATGGTGCATGACTTGCTGGAAGTGAAGTACGAACAGGGCCGGGAAGGCGTGTAGGGCTGGGTCTATGGCGGTCGGGTCCGTGCGGTGGGTCTCGAGACACTGCTTTCCCTCTCCGTTGTGGTGCTACTGCCGTCTACGAGATGGTGGTGTTTCCGCTGCGGTGTTCTGGTTTGTTTGCGACTACGTAATATTGCGGACGGTCGGGATGTCATTCTGCACAGCGGTGAGGCTGGATTGGCTCCGTCCGCCGTGGTGTCTGGTGTGTTCCCGCGGCAGTTCACGTTTTTCCGCGACGGACGGTAAATGTGCCCAGTTCCCCTTCCTAATATGGCGGACGGAAGGCCCGCTGCTGGCGGATGGTTAGGTGCATTTTCCGCAGCCTCCAGCACAGCAGTCATGCATCCGTCCGCCATCCTAATGGACCCCTTAGCTTGGTTGATACTACGCGCCACATTCGGTGTTCGAGTGCACTGTGGATTAGATTTATCCAGGGAGGGATCAAGATACGTATTAAAATCTCTGCCCCACAAGGTTATTGTTTCAGGCCATTGCCGCAATATGCCATACATCCGCTGAAATACCTCTGGCTCATCCGCTATGGGGCCATACATATTTACAAGAGTAATTAACGTATTTCCATTTTACTCAGCACCATTGCATAGCGGCCCCCATCATCAATATGAGATCTATGTGGTGTAAATGGAATACCCTTCCTAAATAATATAAGAACTCCCCTGGCATTGGATGAATAGGAAGAAGCCAATCTAAACCCCGCCCATTTAAGCGCTATTTTAGCTTCAGAAATTTTGGTCAGGTGCGTTTCTTGCAGGAATACAATTTGGGCACCATGTTATTAAGATATGCAAATACATGTCTAATTTTTTGGGGAGAATTTAGTCCCCGAATGTTCCATGTGATGAATTTCTAATTGTCACCCATTTCCCTCACTAGCAAGACGATGAACGACTAAGATATCCATGCATTAATAGCACCCAAAAGAACAAATCAGCCCAAAAACACATTCCAGAATCATGGTGTCCATATAGTCACATCTTTCAAATGCCTCAAGGCTATAGTTCTTACAATGACTAACAGATGCAGAAAAACACAATTCCCACCCTCCTCCCACTACAACCTCCCAATTAGGTCGAGAAGAAACACCCCCCCACATCCAAAAATTTCCTGACATACAAAAATTAATAAAAAATGTACCAAACTCAAATAGGGGATCACCCTCTGGGGGGGAGGAACAGCGACAGACACCCACCAATCGGTGGGGTGGCTAGGTATTTGTTATAGCAAACCCTCCTAGCTCCAAAGATCCATAATACAATACAAACTAGGACATGGCATTCTTGATATATAACATTAACATTCAAACTTCGGCGTCTTTGGTATAGCACAGAGGCCCCATCCCCAAATTATCTGAAGTATCACCAGCAAACCCATGCATCATTGCCGTATCACAATAGAATTAACATCATACATTATAAAGCTATTAAACATTGTATCAGACAATATCACTTTGAGACGGAGATGTTGGTGGAAACTTGGCGGTGGCCTTAGACACTTTATAGTGCCAAATATTTTTTGTAAATTTCAGCGCCGATTTAGAGTCAGTGAAAAAGTGAGCCTGACCATCATGAGTAATTCTTAATTCGGCCGGATACATCATTGAATAGGGAATGGAAGCGGACTGCAGTAGCCTCTTAGCAGGCATGAACTCCTTCCTCGCCGCCTGCACTGTGGACGTATAGCCCGGGTAAAAGGAGAGAGTGTTTCCCTGATGAATTATATGACTCATGGCTCTCACTTCTCGGAGGATAGCATCCCATCCACATAGTTAAGCAAACGCGCTATGATAGCGCACAGTGGTGCCCCCGGTGCCGGTCGAGGGCTAAGTGAATGGTGTGCTCTTTCTACAATCATTACAAAAGGGGGTGTTGATGGACGGAGCATCTGAACCAATCAAACACTCACACCCAGTCAAAAGATCTGGGTTTGATCCATCACCGTTCTTTAGCCCACTCTGCCACCCCAGTTCAGACATGGCTATATGCAAATCAGTCTGACCCTGTGCCTCATGGGAACAGTCCAGCCCGTACTGCCAAGCCATGCCTTCCCTGGGCCGGAAACAAGCTTCCGAGGACCGGTTTCTGGCATTCCAGCCTTCTTCAGTCTGGCTTGCTTGAATCCAGTGGCAAAGTGAGCAAGGGACTCACGTCTGAGCATACCCTGCCACACTTATGGCAGCCAAAGCGGTACAAAAGGGGGTGGTGACGGACGGAGCATCTGAACCAATCAAACACTCACACCCAGTCAAAAGATCTGGGTTTGTTCCATCACCGTTCTTTACCCCACTCTGCCACCCCAGTTCAGACATGGCTATATGCAAATCAGTCTGACCCTGTGCCTCATGGGAACAGTCCAGCCCGAACTACCAAGCCATGCCTTCCCTGGACCGGAAACAAGCTTCCGAGGACCGGTTTCTGGCATTCCAGCCTTCTTCAGCCCGGCTTGCTTGAATCCAGTGGCAAAGTGAGCAAGGGACTCACGTCTGAGCATACCCTGCCACACTTATGGCGGCCAAAGCGGTACAAAAGGGGGTGGTGAAAGACGGAGCATCTGAACCAATAAACACTCACACCCAGTCAAAAGATCTGGGTTTGATCCATCACCGTTCTTTAGCCCACTCTGCCACCCCAGTTCAGACATGGCTATAAGCAAATCAGTCGGACCCTGTGCCTCATGGGAACAGTCCAGCCCGAACTGCCAAGCCATGCCTTCCCTGGACCGGAAACAAGCTTCCGAGGACCGGTTTCTGGCATTCCAGCCTTCTTCAGCCCGGCTTGCTTGAATCCAGTGGCAAAGTGAGCAAGGGACTCACGTCTGAGCATACCCTGCCACACTTATGGCGGCCAAAGCGGTACAAAAGGGGGTGGTGACGGACGGAGCATCTGAAACAATCAAACACTCACACCCAGTCAAAAGATCTGGGTTTGATCCATCACCGTTCTTTAGCCCACTCTGCCACCCCAGTTCAGACATGGCTATATGCAAATCAGTCTGACCCTGTGCCTCATGGGAACAGTCCAGCCCGAACTGCCAAGCCATGCCTTCCCTGGACCGGAAACAAGCTTCCGAGGACCGGTTTCTGGCATTCCAGCCTTCTTCAGTCCGGCTTGCTTGAATCCAGTGGCAAAGTGAGCAAGGGACTCACGTCTGAGCATACCCTGCCACACTTATGGTGGCCAAAGCGGTACAAAAGGGGGTGGTGATGGACGGAGCATCTGAACCAACCAAACACTCACACCCAGTCAAAAGATCTGGGTTTGATCCATCACCGTTCTTTAGACCACTCTGCCACCCCAGTTCAGACATGGCTATATGCAAATCAGTCTGACCCTGTGCCTCATGGGAACAGTCCAGCCCGAACTGCCAAGCCATGCCTTCCCTGGACCGGAAACAAGCTTCTGAGGACCGGTTTCTGGCATTCCAGCCTTCTTCAGCCCGGCTTGCTTGAATCCAGTGGCAAAGTGAGCAAGGGACTCATGTCTGAGAATACCCTGCCACACTTATGGCGGCCAAAGCGGTACAAAAGGGGGTGGTGATGGACGGAGCATCTGTACCAATCAAACACTCACACCCAGTCAAAAGATCTGGGTTTGATCCATCACCGTTCTTTAGCCCACTCTGCCACCCCAGTTCAGACATGGCTATATGCAAATCAGTCTGACCCTGTGCCTCATGGGAACAGTCCAGCCCGAACTGCCAAGCCATGCCTTCCCTGGACCGGAAACAAGCTTCAGAGTACCGGTTTCTGGCATTCCAGCCTTCTTCAGCCCAGCTTGCTTGAATCCAGTGGCAAAGTGAGCAAGGGACTCACCTCTGAGCATACCCTGCCACACTTATGGCGGCCAAAGCGGTACAAAAGGGGGTGGTGACGGACGGAGCATCTGAACCATTCAAACACTCACACCCAGTCATAAGATCTGGGTTTGATCCAACACCGTTCTTTAGCCCACTCTGCCACCCCAGTTCAGACATGGCTATATGCAAATCAGTCTGACCCTGTGCCTCATGGGAACAGTCCAGCCCGAACTGCCAAGCCATGCCTTACCTGGACCGGAAACATGCTTCCGAGCACTGGTTTCTGGCATTCCAGCCTTCTTCAGCCCGGCTTGCTTGAATCCAGTGGCAAAGTGAGCAAGGGACTCACGTCTGAGCATACCCTGCCACACTTATGGCGGCCAAAGCGGTACAAAAGGGGGTGGTGACGGACGGAGCATCTGAACCAATCAAACACTCACACCCAGTCAAAAGATCTGGGTTTGTTCCATCACCGTTCTTTACCCCACTCTGCCACCCCAGTTCAGACATGGCTATATGCAAATCAGTCTGACCCTGTGCCTCATGGGAACAGTCCAGCCCGAACTACCAAGCCATGCCTTCCCTGGACCGGAAACAAGCTTCCGAGGACCGGTTTCTGGCATTCCAGCCTTCTTCAGCCCGGCTTGCTTGAATCCAGTGGCAAAGTGAGCAAGGGACTCACGTCTGAGCATACCCTGCCACACTTATGGCGGCCAAAGCGGTACAAAAGGGGGTGGTGGTGGACGGAGCATGTGAACCAATAAACACTCACACCCAGTCAAAAGATCTGGGTTTGATCCATCACCGTTCTTTAGCCCACTCTGCCACCCTAGTTCAGACATGGCTATAAGCAAATCAGTCTGACCCTGTGCCTCAGGGGAACAGTCCAGCCTGAACTGCCAAGCCATGCCTTCCCTGGACCGGAAACAAGCTTCCGAGGACCGGTTTCTGGCATTCCAGCCTTTTTCAGCCCGGCTTGCTTGAATCCAGTCGCAAAGTGAGCAAGGGACTCACGTCTGAGCATATTCTGCCACACTTATGGCGGCCAAAGTGGTACAAAAGGGGGTGGTGATGGACGGAGCATCTGAACCAATCAAACACTCACACCCAGTCAAAAGATCTGGGTTTGATCCATCACCGTTCTTTAGCTGCCAAAGCGGTACAAAAGGGGGTGGTGATGGACGGAGCATCTGAACCAATCAAACACTCACACCCAGTCAAAAGATCTGGGTTTGATCCATCACCCATGAGGCACAGGGTCAGACTGATTTGCATATGGCCATGTCTGAACTGGGGTGGCAGAGTGGGCTAAAGAACGGTGATGGATTAAACCCAGATCTGTTGACTGGGTGTGAGTGTTTGATTGGTTCAGATGCTCCGTCCAGCACCACCCCCTTTTGTACCGCTTTCTACAATCATGACAGGTGCTAGTACAGATCCAAATAGTTCTCGAAGTAGGTTTTCTATATATGGCTCCATTTTTTATATGGATGTCCTCTCCAGGAGCCCAATTATGCAGAGATTATTGCGCCGCGATCACGCTTCTAAATCTTCATTTTTTGCCCTGATTCCTTCCAACACTTTCTTCATATTGAGAATCTGTGTCCTGACTTCAGCAGTGGCATTATGGGTATCCGACAGTCTGTTCTTTAGCACATCTAGCTTGGTCTCATGTTTGTCTACCTTTTTCTGGACTGCGTCCAAACAGGAAGCTAGGGCATAAATCTTACTATCTATAGTTATTAATCCTGTGCGCATCTCCAGGAGTATAGACTTCAAGTCTTCGTCCATGTCGCCAGCGTGGTCCGCCTGACCATGAGCGGCCCCCGCCTCGCCAAGCGGATCTGCTGTTCTTGTGTGGCGTTTACTCTCAAATGGGAGCTTAGGCTGCTTGTGGTCGGGTTTGCCCATGATCTCCAAGTAGCAGCGAGCCCAGGCACAATACAGAAGACGGGACCACAAGTGGGAGGGCCAAATCAATTGTTCAATGACAGTATGTCTGGGCAATTCACAATATGGAGCGTCAGGTCTCCAGGCGACACAACACTAGAAGTCAGCCAGCATCCACACCAATGAGGCCGTCAAGATCAGCCACAAGAGTACTCGGCACTCCTCCGCCCTCCAACAGCAATCAGTAGGGATCATTTCCCAGCATGCAGGCCCAGGATAATGGTCTTGCATCCACAGGGCGCCGTCTGTGAATATCACCGCAATTCACAACTTGTACCCCGGCTCGGAGCAGGCCCCAAAGTCTGTATCTTAATGTCACTGTGTCCGGGCAAATGACATTAGCTAGGGGTCATTGAGGAGCATGCAGCGCCATGTCTCTGGGCGATACCGAGCCAGGGGTCAGCCAGCCCTCACACTAGGTACACCGAAAGAAGCAGCCAGAAGAATACTCTGCAATCAATCGTACTTGAGCAGCGATCAGCTGGTAGTTGTCTTGAATATGTAGCCCCAACATGTTAGTCTTAGATCTGTAGGGAGCCTTCTGCATACGTCTGCGCAAATCACGACTAGTGCCCCGAATCGAAGCTGGCCCTATGACTGGATGGGAATAGAACCCAGTCAACTCATGATACATAGGGGGAGGGACACACTGAGGACACAGACGGCCCCAAAACAACCCCACAGCGCTATGTGCTAATAGGGAGTCAAGAAACCCTCCCCCGTCCCCCCTTGTCACTCTCCGTTCTGCACACACAGTATAATCCCGGGTCCCCTCAGAAGAGGGATCTGAGTAAGCAAAGGGCCGCAAGTTAGATCACAAAGCAACTCGCAGCACGATGTCCAGGCCCAGTACAGCGTAGACGTCAAGGGGAGACCCGGACCGCGCAGCGGGGCAGTGCCCAGCACCGGAGCGTCCCGGCCCCACCCCTCTCATCTCCGTGACGTTTCCAGGCTCCTTCTGCTCTGAGGGGATGCCTGACGCAGCAGCAGCTCCCCCCAGCCGCTTCTCTCCTTGCCCGACGGCGCTCCGCAGTTCCCGGGCTGGGAGCTCTGCATTGGCTCACAAGACGTCACTCCTCTCGTTCATGGGGAAATGGCCCGTCCGTCGTCTGACTCCAATATCGCCGATCGTCTAACACAGCTCATGTGCTGGAACCTCTCTCACAGGATGACGGCAGCTTAGATCTCTACCAGCTGCCCAGTAGTTACAGTAACTCCAGCTTACTCTGCAGCACCGTTAGTGCAAGCGGCCATTTTCTCTCTGCGTACTTTGCCTTGATCTCGTCCGTAGTTCAGCTGTTCGTCGCGTTTTCAGGGGACGGGGCTCGTATCTGCCAACCCCAGGCGCAGGCAGCAGGCAGCGCCCCAAATTTTGCGAGCTACCAGGAGGAATCAAGGATGGTATTTGCCGTGTGACTGGCCCTGGCCTGTGGAGCTCCCTTGTAGTTCTATTTTTACATGTAACTTTGAAAAGACACAGATAGAAGAGACCAAATCTGGCATTGAGAGTACGGAGTGCTGGTCTCATATCTAGGAACTTTTTCCTTCCATCTGCGGGTTCTTTGGCATAATGTTGAACAAAGAAAAGATTGGAGCCTTGCCATGAGATATGACTTTTGAGTTTTGCTGCTTGCATAATGTTGAGCAAAGAAAAGATTGGAGCCTTGCCATGAGATATGACTTTTGACTTTAGCTGCTTGCAAGTTTTTCAATAAATATGTATATTCCAAGAAGTATTTGATGACTCCTCTAGGTTTGGATAAAAAGATCGCCATAGTTGGGCTGCGACCCAAACGGTGTGCTCTTTAAATGTTCAAGACAGGAGAGCTGGAAATGTCAAGAACTTGTGGAAGGAATGATTTAAAGATTGAAATGGGGTCTGAGCCTCCCAAGCCTTCTGCCAAACTGTATATGAGCAGGATATTCCATCTGTTGCGGTTCTCAAGATACGCCATGTGTTTTTTGAGTAGTGTGATTTCGGATTTCATTGATGGAACTTGGTTAGCAACAAACTGTACAGAGTCCACATGCTGTTAAATCTGCATTACCCTATTTTCAATAGTAGACCACTTTTCACCCAAAGCGCGGAGTGATTTATTTGTTTCCTCCATGTAGGGTCGCAGAGCACGAATCTCCTCAAGTAGCACATCCATAGCATTTGGTGGGGTGGATGTAGCGGGTGAAGGAGGATCTTTTTTGACACGTTTTCCAGAAGATAAAGCAGATAAGGTGGTCAATTTCTAACCTAGTTTATTGGTGGAAATCGGAATACTGGAAGAGTCTACCAATGTTCCCAAATTGGAGAGTGGTGTAGTGCTCTCAGAGTTATCAATATTCGTTGAAAGAACAGAATAAGGGTTGTGGTCTGCCAAAGATTAAGTTGGTAAAGAAGAACCAGTAACACGACGTGTAGATTTTGTTCTCCCCATAAAGTTCAGGGCAAATTTGATAATAGCGGGGGGGCGCTAGGTGGCGCACTTGCGAATGGTAGCCTTCCTGTGAGGCTCTCGCCGCCCAGCAACAAAAATCCTTAAATTATCCTGATTTTGGCAATCTTCAGGGATTTTGGCGATATCCCTACCCCCTACCCTACCCCTTCGACACATCCTGGCCGATTTTCAGCTGAATCGGCGGCGGACTGCAGCCGCGAGACGCTGGTGAAGGTACACTGGGAACGGCCTGCGGAGGTGACCGTGGCTGAACGTCAGCCACAGAAACTGCGTGAGTCCGCGGCTTCCCACGAGGCTGCAGGCCGCATCCAGCGGCAGGCTCGAGACTGTGGCCTTGGGCGGCCGTAAATCACAACAGTGAATGCTCCGACTATACCAGCGGCCTCCGTGATCCCTTTCGTCCCCCCCCTGTGCCCGTACTGGGAGGAGAGCCTGACTCGCGCGGACATTGAAGGTGAGCCTGGGGGGGCCTTAGAACTCGGTCTATCCCCGTGCATAGTGGGCATTGACCGCATCCCCTGGGCGCTCTGAACATTGTCGGGTCTGCAGTCTCCCCCCTCCCCTCCGCCCGCTCCCCGGTAGATTCGATCGTGGACAAGGCCCTGATGCCATTTGTGACAACTCCCGAAGGGCCCTGTTGATGAGGCAGCAGGACCCTGGGACACCAGTGTGGATGGTGATGGTCACTGGCTCGTGCTGCAGGATCGCCGCAGGGGAGGGACCTGCCCAACTTGCGCCTGCCCGAACTAGGAGCACCCCAGAACGCTGCACCATGGGGCAGGGGGCGGACAGGGGACACATCAGGAGTGCTGTGAACTGATTTGACTTGCAGTTGGAGGTGCTGCCGTTACGCCTGGCCCTCGACCACCACCAGAACCGGCAGGAGGCGTCTGGACGCACTCGCAGAGCAACGCCTTGTGTGCTGCATAAGTAGGAGCCGCCGGGGGGCCTAGCGTCCTCGTGGGAGAATTACACACCAGTGGTTTGGCCTCACTACGCTACCGATTCCCATTAGTGACATTGCTGCCCCTACCTGCCTGCAGACCCGGTCGTGGACACTGGTGTTTTGACTGCCTATGCGATACTGTGCCTAGCAAGGGACACAACAAATATGGGCAGGCTGGACGCTAAACAACCGAAAATTAACTTTGATGCTGCTAAGAGGGTGACCCGTACGGTGCAAGACCAACAGAACCAAGTGGGGACCAGTGGGTCACTTGGAGATCCATCCGTGCCGGCTGCTGACCTACAGGATGTCCTTCGGGAAGTTCGCCAGGGGTTTGCCACGATTGCAGACAAAGCCGAAAGGATGTCCTCATGCATGGATGCCGTAGTACATAAATTGGATGTTCACGAAGAACGACTGAAAGAAGCAGAGCAGCGCATATCGGACTCAGACGACACCACGGCTAGACATACCTCAAAGCTCTCCAGGATGGACAATCTGTTGCGAATAATTGCGGCTAAGAATGAGGATTTGGAAGCGAGGAGCAGACGCAATGACATTCGTATTTTAGGCATTCCGGAAACAACCAACACAGGAAGAATAGAGGACTATGTTGAGAAATTACTGCTGGCGGCGATTGGATCAGAGGCCATCTCTCCACAATTCATAGTCGAAAGGGCACACCGCTCGCTAGGACCCCGTCCCAAGCCAGGCACTGCCCCAAGGCCCATCATTGCTAGGCTACTGAATTATAGGGACAGGGACATAGCCTTGCGAGCGGCGCGAAGCAAGAAATCGCTTTCGTTTGATGGCAACTCCTTTACCATATACCCTGACTTCACGTCTATGGTTCAGGACGAGCGGCAAAAGTTTCTGGATGTCAAGGCGAAACTACGCGAACTACAAATTGATTACGCTCTTCTTTATCCGGCGCGATTGAGGGTTACGCACCAAGGCCGATAGAAATTCTTCACGAAGCCACAACAGGTGGAAGACGTTCTAAAACAGCTTAAATGATCAAACAGACCAGGTAATGAGATGGGGAGGGCGCCGGATTTCCCACTGGCGGCAGCAGACGAAGAAGAAGAATTAACTTTCCCGGCTATATCGGCTTCACTGATCTGGTGGCCTCTCTTGTGAGTAGTATTGTGTATGATTGGGGAGTAATGACTTTTCCTGGACACTGTATACTGGTTTTCCCCGAAGTGCCTAATACCAGATCGCTGGGCACCCCTCTTCTACACTAGTAGAGACCGCTGCCTCAGCTGTGGCTGTTCTGGGTGTGAGGGGTTGTTGTGTCGCCACCTAGATATGGCCCCCAGCGGGAAATACCCTAAGGCTCTTTGCCATTTACTTAGGAATGGGACGATATCATGTCCCTGGTTGGGAAACTGTTCGGGGAGGGCAGGGTGGGAGCACAATTCTGGCAGGTTGGGGTTGCTTCAGTGGGAGGAGGGAGGGAGGTGCAAAGACGGTTGGGGTTTGAATGTTTTGATCTTCGTAGACATACACAGCCTTATTTTGGGAAAACGTATATTGCTAGTGAACATCGTGGAACCAATGGCTGCACAGAGACTCGTGGTACATGATAACAGCAATGTGGTAATATGGCAAGAAGCGCTGCATTTGGTATTTCTGAACTTGCGATTGAATGGCTCAGACTGTTAGCACACAACTAAACATTATCACATGGAATGTTAGGGGGCTCGGTAATCCTCGGAAGAAGCGTCAGGTGCTTGCATAATTAGACAGACACAACAGGCATATAGCTATGATGCAAGGGACCCATTTTCCACCCAAGCAATCTAATGTTTTTGCTTCTCGATGGGCTGTGCACAGAGTTTTCTCCTCTTATTCCAGCTATGCTAGGGGCACTGCTATATTGATTAGGAAACAAGTACCTTTCTCCCTGGTGGTCTCGCTAAATGACGATAAGGGCAGATATAGCATAGTATGGGGACGAATGGGCATGAATCAGTTACACTTGTGTGTTGTTATGGACCCAATGTGGACGGCCCGGGCTTATACTTCACCTTGTGGGAGGCGGTGTGAACTATTGGGTCGAACCACGTTATCTGGGGCGGAGATTTCAACATTACCTATGCTCCATCTCAGGACAGATCGCACCCCGCTCCGCATCATCACACCAACTGCTCAGAGACATCATCACAGAACATCAACTTCTAGACGCATGGAGACATGTACACCCAACGAAACGAGAAGGCACAGGGAAGATGCCTTGGCAGAATTGACCTCTATTGACGTAATAAAAAACAGCGCCAAATTCTGGGCAGTGATCAACCGACCCTACTTTGTTGACTCGAGTAATAATGTCTTAGACTGTGGTATTCAGGAAGGCAAGTGGCTTTAAGTCAGTCTATGAACAAGTATCCACAGGGGATGATGATTCAACCTCGGGGGTTAGCCACCCATACACGTTGGAGGTGAACGAGGGGGAGGTGGCTGAAGCCATCAGTAAAATGACCAGCAATAAAGCCCCCGGCCCTGATGGCATTCCAGCTGACCTTTTTAAATCTAATATAGCAACATGGTCCAAAGTTTTATCTAATGTATTTAATAGAATTTCTAAATCTGGCATCCCAGCGACCTGGTCGCAGTCGGTAATTGTACCTATCTTTAAGAAAGGTAACAGAGAAGAGCCGAGCAATTACCGCCCAATTTCCCTTATAGATTCTGCTGTGAAGGTCCTAGGTAGAGTGGTCTTGAGCAAACTATCCGACTGGCTTGAAGAAACAAACTCTTTGTCAGCATTACAGTATGGGTTTAGAAAGGGGCGTAGCACGATAAATCAGAGCCTCAATCTCCAATTACTGATTGGAAAGTATACTATAGCGAAGCAAGGTTGTTTGTACATAGCATTTATGAACCTGTCCTCGGCCTTTGACCGAGTAAACAGGTCCAAGCTATGGGGCATACTCCTCAAGATGGGCATCGACGAAAATATAGTATACTTTCTAGCTGACCTCCACAGAGACCTGACAGCCACAGTAAGATATGATCGTAAGGGGAATTGCACGGATAAGATAGGTATAGTTAACGGGGTCAGGCAGGGTTGCATTTTAGCCCCTTTACTATTTACTTTGTATATTAATGAGTTAGCCAGTGTTCTGGGTGTAGCTTGCAAGGACATTCCAAAAGCAGGCAAGCTTTCCCTCCCCGCATTATTATGTGCGGATGACCCCGCACTCATAGCGCGCACCCCAGTAGGCTTACAAAGTCTTTTAAATTCCTTTTATGAGTTCATGTCTTCTTTGGATCTTAGCGTCAATTATACCAAATCTCACATCATGGCCGTGGGCGCAAAGGGCAGGCACGGGAAGTTGATGACACTCCACTGTAATGGAAATAGGTTATCCAGGGTGGCCAAATTTCCATACCTTGGGGTGGTTTTCGATGAAAGTTCCACTTGGCTTCCTCAACTGTCAGAGAAAAGAAATGCATTTGTTCGGTCCATCTTTGCTGTCCTGGGTTTTTCGCGCAAGTTAGGGGTAAAACCGTTACAGGCAGTATTACAGGTGTACAATGCAAAATGTGTCTCCATAGCAATGTATGGTGCAGATTTGTGGGGTTTTAAGAACGGTAAGCTGTTACAGGTGGCAGAGGACAAATTCTTAAAGTCTATTTTA
This sequence comes from Lissotriton helveticus, assembly GCF_964261635.1. NCBI lineage: Eukaryota > Metazoa > Chordata > Amphibia > Caudata > Salamandridae > Lissotriton > Lissotriton helveticus. The sequence continues at coordinate 1,052,275,147 of NC_136070.1, forward strand.
TCAGTACCACAATCAACCCCAGGTTTTATAGTTCACCAGGAATGTGGGGTGGAATATTTAGAGGATCGGATTGCCATCGCACCCCTCTTAAAGTGGATTATGGTATGGCTGAACACAGAAGTGGATGTGAACCACGAGATCCTGAGGGACTGTCTTAGTTTAGATCACTGGGAATCTATCCCGTGGCTAATTTATGTTAAAAAGGTTGCAGTCTCATTAGGGCGCCCAGAAATTTTTGAGGAGCCGTCTAAACTGGTTAAGGCCGATATAAAATGGGTCAAGACTGCTTTTAAGCTTCATAGAGGGATGGACAGAGAGGGCTACGAGTTGATTAAGCCCACTGTGAAAGCCCATCAGCTAGTCGTAACAACTGACAATGACCTGGAATTATATCTGAAGGTTGTTAACAATGCCAATCACAGATATCTACTAACCAAGTTTAGACTTAATAAATTTCATTTACTCCTCTCGGGGCGCCCATGCTGGACTAAGGTATCAGACCTGAAAATATGTACCTATGATGGTTTTTCGATAATGGACACTGCCCACTTCATGTTCTTTTGTGGCTGCTTTACTGAGATACGGAAAAAATTCATTACACCGCTACTTAAGGATAAGGGCTTTAAACAAGTAAAACCAGCCCTACTATACCTTCAACTGCTGTCTAATGTGTGGGAAATTTATAATGTTGCCACTTTTTGAAATATAGCCATGAGGCTGAGGAAAAAATTAGCCGGTTTGAGTTGAAGGGTTTCTGTGATCCTCTCTTATAGTTCGTCAAACGAATAATTTTAATCCTCACCTAGATGAATTGTGTTGGTCTGTAAATTTAGATATTACCCTGATATCCAATTTTTAAAAATGTTCTTTCTTAATTTTATATTTTCTCTTTGGATGCTCTGTTGTTGTAGATAGTTAGTCTTATTATGATTTTAAAAGTTTGTTTCCCTTTGTGGATTTCTGTATACTTTTGTGGTTTTTGGTATGAACCGAATAAAGTATTTTGACTGACTGACTGAGAAGGCACACATTTTACAGCACACACAGCTACTTGGGTGAGACTGGACTATTGGTTTGTTTCTAGGGGGCTTGGGCCTGCCATCTGCACAGCACAACATTTGGCCCGAACCTACTCTGATCATGCACCTGTCAGGCTAGCACTCTCTTCGGCAGACCTTAGTCCACCGCGCAGCGTGTGGCGACTGAACCCCAGAATGTTGATGGACACAGTCTTCCAGGAAGAACTGCGCGACGAGATATTCGATTTCTTTGAGCGCAACAAGGGTACGGTGCAGGACATATAGACCATTTGGGAGGCCTTCAAAGTCACACTGAGGGGATACTGCATCTCCAAAGGGGCGGGGGTACTTCGGGATATCACTAATACGCTTCGCAGGATAGAGCAAGAACTAAAAACTTTGGAAGATACGCTGCAGCATGCTACAGATCGGGACACGCAGGAGAAATTCAGGGCCAAACTCACAGAATACACGGAAGAGGCGCAGAGAGAGGTGCATTTCAGGGGCAAACATTGGCAGGCTCGTAGATACGGTGAAGGGGAACGTCCGGGCAAGACATTAGCTGATATTGACCGTACGCCGCGATACTCCAACTATGTGGTAGAATTGGACTAACAGAGTTTACCAAACACTACGAAGGGTCATATATCACCTCAGGGACCCCGAGCGTAACGCTGGATGATTACTTGGGAGATGTAGCTCTTGGATGGCTAAGTGATGTGCATCGCAGATTCCTGTGCGCACCATTTGAATTGGACGAAGGACGCAAGGCCATAATGGAATTACAATCTGGCAAGGCCACGGGGATGGATGGTATCCCCGTAGAATTTTATAAAACTTAAATCGATATAATGGCCCCCATCCTTTGAGAAGTTTACGAAGAGTCTTTGGAGGCGGGCTCTCCCCCCCGTCAATGAGGGAGACCCTCATCATATTCCTGCTAAAACCAGATAAACCAGCCCACCTATGCGGCTCTTACCGGCCGCTCTCTTTGCTCAATTGTGATGCAAACATTTTGGCGAATCCTGTTGCCAAACGATTGACTCTGCTATTAGAACACCTTATCCTCCCAGATCAGTCAGGGTTTGTCCGTGGAAGAGCCACTTCCCATAACTTGAGAACTCTTTTCACGATTATGAATAATGTTGCCTCTGAATTGCCCTTAGCAGCGATTTTCTTGGACGCAACAAAAGCCTTCGACTCTATCGAATGGCATTATATATTTGCAATTATGAATCGAATGGGGTTTCCACCGCTCTTCCTGTCCTGGATCCGCCTTTTGTATTATCAGCCGGGGGCCAAAGTGCATATCAATGGCCAGAAGTCACAAAGATTCTCGATTATTAGAGGGACACGCCAGGGGTGCCCTCTGTCCCCACTCTTGTTTGCTCTAGCCACGGATCCCTTAGCGGCACTTATGCGTCAGCATCACAACGCCATGGCCCTACAATGTAACATGCGACAAATCCTTATTTCAATGTATGCGGATGACATCACCCTATATGTGAGAGACCCGCAACATAATTTGAATACACTCCTGCGGGAGTTTATTATTTTTGGGCACCTATCTGGAGTTCAGATCAACTGGGAAAAATCCTGCATCTTCCCCCTGAAGGACTCAGTGTTGCGATTTCCGCTGGTCTTCCCGTTAGAGTGGTGTGAAGATGAACTCCGATATTTGGGGATTGGCATTACCAGAAATAAAGAAGAGCTAATGAGGCTCAACTACGGGGTGACACTCACCTGCATAGCGGATAAAGTGGATAGGTGGATTAGGCTCCCGCTATCCATGGCAGGCAGGGCATCACTGATTAAGATGGTGATATTACCCCAGCTATTATATTTATTTCTGAATATCCCCTTTTTTCCAGGGCGACATTTTCTCAAGGCCCTTACGTCTGAGATGATTCGGTTAGTGTGGGGGGGCAAGCAAGCTAGACTGCAGTGGGCTGTGCTGATTAGACCCTACTCGACAGGTGGATTCGACATACCTGATTTTGAACAATATTATAACTGCGCTCAGGCACACTATTTATATTTTTGGATACATCAGCCCAAGTATATGCCGCAGCTGACAGCGGAACATTGGCTTGTTCATCCAATACCGATAGAGGGCCCTATATACATGTATATATATATATATGCCCGTGAGCGCACTCAGACAACTGTGAATGCCACAATCACGGCGTGGCAGCGCATTGCACGCCAATTTAAAACCCCAGTTCCATATGCGCCGCTGCTGCCTCTGGTGTATCCTCCAGATATGCCCCTCTTGCAGGCAACCCTCTTTCACAAACTGCAAGACTGCACGTCCATTAAGCACTGGGGGGATCTGTACGAGAATGGAACATTCCGTACTTCTGACAGTGTGTTTCAAGGTACACACTGCACACCGCTAGATGTCTTCGTCGTCCGCCTGAAACAGGGTATCTGTTCCCTGCATGCAGACTTCCCGGATGAACCTACACAACTTGCGCCTCTGCAGACACTCTTACCACAACCATCGCCGATACGGCTAGTATCTTTGCTCTATCGCACCGTACGCACTCAGCAACATACAGAAGCTACACCGTCCCGTTCCAAATGGGAGGCAGAGCTAGGCACTCCCATAATGGAAGAGCAATGGGAATACTGCTGCTTGCAAACTGAAAGGATTTCAGCCAGCAGCAGGTTTTATTTATTTTATTTATTTATTTATTTATTGACATTTGTTGAGCGCGGCGAATACCCGTAGGCGTCTCGGCGCTGACTTAGGGGCTGGATCAGTATTTAAAAAACCTTACAGGAGTAGAACTATTGGTCAAATAACCAAGTCTTAAGTTGTTTGCGAAATATAAAGAGGGAAGGGCTAGTCCTAATGTGAAGAGGAAGGGTGTTCCAGAGTTTGGGGGCGGCAACCAGAAATCGCCTGTCACCCCAAGTGACTGTTCTAGTACGAGGCACAACTAGGTGATTGTGATGAGCGGAACGAAGGGAACGGGTTGGGATATAGTGACAAAGATTGTGTTTAAGAAAGTGGGGGCCTTGGTTATTGAGAGCTTTGTAAAGAATGCACAATGATTTAAATTTGATGCGGCTGCGTATCGGCAGCCAGTGGAGTTCCCTGATAGTGTTTGAAACCGATGCAAACTTGGGAAGTCCCGCCAGCATCCGGGCGGCAGCATTTTGAATTGACTGCATCTTATTAGTCACCCAGGATTGTGCATTTATGAATAGAGCATTACAATAGTCCAGTGCGGACAAGACTAATGCGCTGACCAGAGTCCTCCCAGCAGTGTCAGGTAGGTACGGTAGTATTTTCCTGATCATTCTGAGTTTCATATGGGCAGTTGCAGCAGTCTTGTTGGTGTGTGCCATAAAATTTAGACCTGCATCAAAGGTAATGCCCAGATTTCTGACTTTAAGAGCTGGGCTGGGAGGAGTTCCAAACGATGTTGGCCACCATACTGGTGACCAGCCCGGAGAAAGGTGACCGAGGATGACCACTTCAGTTTTATCTGAATTAAGTTTGAGACAGTTTGTGGCCATCCAGTCACCTATGGCCACCATTCCCCTGGTAAATAACTTGGCCACTTCTTCCCCGTCCCCTTTGATGGCCAGTACCAATTGGGTGTCGTCGGCGTAGGAGGTCAGGCTCATCCCAAAAGCTTTGATGACACTAGCAAGGTCCGACATGTAGATGTTAAAAAGTGTCGGACTTAGGGACGAGCCTTGGGGGACCCCACATGGCAAGGACACCTTGGAAGATTGGTATGGTCCAAGGGAGACCGCCTGAGTTCTGTTGGCCAAAAATGATACAAGTAAGTCCAGTGCTGTTTCCTGGACACCAAAGCGTTCGACACGGTCGGCCAAGATCTTGTGGTCGACCGTGTCGAAGGCCGCAGAGAGATCCAGCAGGACCGAGACTGCTGTCCCCCCCTGATCTCGTATGGCTCGGATATCGTCTGCCGCTTTGAGGAGGGCGGTCTCCGTGCCATGACATTTGCGAAAACCGAACTGAGTGTTGTCGAGCAGCTGGTACCGCTCAACAAACTCCGACAATTGTTGGTTCATACCTTTTTCTATGACCTTGGCCAGGAAGGGGAGACTGGCTATCGGCCGGTAGTTTTTTAGTTCATCTTTGTTAAGATTGAATTTTTTTAGTAGGGATTTAACCAACGTGTGTTTCAAGGAGGCAGGGAAAATGCCCGATCTGAACACAGCGTTACAGACCTGTGTAATGACCGGAATCAGCGTGTCCATGACTGGTGTAAGCACTTTAAGCGGGCATGGATCCAGTGCTGACCCTGTTTTAATCCTTGAAATTAGGCTCTGCGTCTGGTCCATAGTAAGGTCAGCAAAGCGTGTAATTATATTGTCACGCGGTGTAGGAGGAAGGGGATGTGGATGTGGATTGATATTAGTGTTTAAAGAAAAAGCCTGGAAGATCTCATTGACTTTCTTGAAGAAAAAATCAGATAGGGCATCGCAGAGATGTTGTGAAGGAGGGGGTGTGAGATCCTGCGTACCGCCTGACAAACGCTTAGTTATATCAAATAGCTCCTTACATGAGTTTTTTGCCTTGTCTATTTGTTCGGCATAGTAGGCTTTTTTTGCCTCCGCAATCATATGTTTGTAACGAGTGAGGGACTCTTTGTATAGTATTTTACTTTCGGGGTCATAGTGCTTTCGCCAGAGTCTTTCTCTTTGTTTGTTAGTTTGTTTCTGCTTTTTAAGTTCGTCAGAAAACCAGAGTGCACTGGGGGAGGCTCGATTCTGGGAAACAGATTTTAGTGGCACTAGCTCCTGTGTGGCCTGGCTGAGCCAGTTATGAAACTGATCTGTGGCAACACTGGGTTCGTTAGACAGCAGAGGCGGAGTTCTTACCAGGAGAGTATTAAGAGTCTCCGGGTTTAGGTCTTTCCACGCCCTCACCTGCTTGGCATATCGCCATTGTCTAACCCAGGGTGGTGTGGAGTGGAAATACGATGGATTTGGGCCCAGATCTTTGGACTGGGGTGAATGTGTGACATTGATCCACATTCTGTCCATCATTGTTGTGTTTGCAATTACCGCTCTAAGTGTACTGGGGATGCTCAGACGTGAGTCCCAGGCACTCCACACCACTGGAGTCAAGCTAGCCGGGCTGATGAGAGGTGTTACCTCGAAACCGGGCCGGTCCTCGGATGCTTGATTCCGTTCTGGGAAGGACATGGCTTTTGTAGTTCGGACTGGACTGTTCCCATGGGGCACAGGGTCAGCGCTGATTTGCATATCGCCATTGTCTAACCCAGGGTGGTGTGGAGTGGAAAAACGATGGATTTGGGCCCAGATCTTTGGACTGGGGTGAATGTGTGACATTGATCCACATTCGGTCCATCATTGTTGTGTTTGCAATTACCGCTCTAAGTGTACTGGGGATGCTCAGACGTGAGTCCCAGGCACTCCACACCACTGGAGTCAAGCTAGCCGGGCTGATGAGAGGTGTTACCTCGAAACCGGGCCGGTCCTCGGATGCTTGATTCCGTTCTGGGAAGGACATGGCTTTTGTAGTTCGGACTGGACTGTTCCCATGGGGCACAGGGTCAGCGCTGATTTGCATATCGCCATTGTCTAACCCAGGGTGGTGTGGAGTGGAAAAACGATGGATTTGGGCCCAGATCTTTGGACTGGGGTGAATGTGTGACATTGATCCACATTCTGTCCATCATTGTTGTGTTTGCACTCACCTGCTTGGGGGCATGGTTAACCGCTCGCATCTTGGGGGTGTCGGGAATGACTAACTTGCTTGATATGACATGGTGGTCGGTGAGGATCATACACTATAAATATCTCCACAGACTGTACCACACCCCGGTCAGCATGCACAAGTACCATCTTCGTGACAATGAGAGGTGCGATAGATGTCATGCCCCACAGGCTGATTTTTTACATCTGTCCTGGAATTGCCCGGCAATACACAGGTTCTGGGAACAGGTTCTTACAGCCTTACAACACATGACTAATATACGCATAGAAGCCACGCCATTGGTTGCTTTATTGAGCCATGTCAAACATATCCCACTAGCATGTCGCAAATACACGGCACTGGCATTATTAATAGCTAAAAGATGAGTGGCCTGCAGATGGAACAGGGGGAGGGCACCTAAGTTTAAAGATTGGCTCAATGACTTGATACACTGCCAGGAACAATCTGCCCTGTATGCTGAACTATTACCTATCACATCCAGACCCAGAGATATATGGTCGCCACTAGTAACTTATTTGCAGTTGAGGACTCAGGGCGGCGATACCTAGCCCGTCAGCAGGCACACCACTGAGCATATTCCTTTACATATCCACACCTAAGGGATTGAAGTACTGTATACACGGGTTGTAGGGCGGTGCCTCCCCCCCCCAGTTGTTGTGCAACTGATAGTGGTGCTAGGGGACCCAGTAGGGAAGCCTGCCTACATACATCAGCGCCAGCTGTGCAGGATGGGAGGTCGAGAGTGTAATGCTGCTAGGGTGACGAGTGCAGCTGTGTGTCGGACTGGAATGGAAGGAAATGTGTCTATGTCATTCCCAGATTACTGTTAATCCCCCCCCCCATTTCTTATCTTCTCCGTGAATGTTGTGATCTGATACTCCTCAGGGGAGATTGCCAGGGGGGGAAAAAGAAAACTGTAATACAACGCGGCCGGCCCAAAGAGGTTGTAGGCGACTTGCTGTGTTAACACGTCTCTGCTATGCACTTTTGTTTAATGTACTTGATGGAAAAATTATGAAGCTGCAGGCCAGGGACTGGTTGTAGGCGCACAGCTGTGTATTCTTGTAACCTACCAATAAAGGTCTTTGAAACTTTAAAAAAAAAAATTGATAATAGCGAAAGAACAGGAAGTAAAAGTGCAGTTTCAGTGTAGGAACACAAAGGTGATATACCTTTCTCAGCAGCCAAAGGAAACTGATGTTGAACTGTCAGAAAGAGCCCCTTTGAGTGAAGGATGATAAGACCAGTGAAATAATTTGTATGCGTAAATCAAGAGGAAGTCAAAACATTTATATTCCAGTCCTACTTTGACAGTAAACCACAGTGCCCATAATAATGATGGGTGCTAAAACTTATGAGAAGAAAACGCTTTGTCCAAAGCAATGGTGCCTTCGCAATGACCAATTCTAGTTTTCTCTGCCTGCCAAATTAAAAATCACTGTACTATAAGTATTTATCATATGCCAATCAATTCAACCTGCACACAATTTATATAATCTGGTATTTGGAGGCATCCCTTTGTAAAACATTACATAATCCATGTTCTCTGTCATTACACATCCATTTGATGAATATTCCTCAATGATGCCACTGCTAATAATAATAATACTTTATTGTGTGATTACTTAAAACCATTACAATTTTTCTGTTTGAGATTAAAAAACTTGTACGATTCTTATGTACAGATAACAAAGCTTTAAAATACTCAGATCAATACTAGGACAAACTAAACAAGCATTGGCATAGCCAATAGGTCTCGCTTGTGGGACCTTATAAGTATTTTGTTTTGCAGCACAATATCCTTGTAACTAAATACTTATAAGGTCCTACAAGCGAGACCTATTGGCTATGCCAATGCTTGTTTGCTTTGTCGGTTAGTTTCCAGAAAGTTTGGTCAGTTAATTCCGAATGTTTCTGGTCCTTCGGGCTTCGTGGGCAGCCGGATTACTTCGGGGGAGGGAGGAAGATGTACATAAATGTATCTGATTTACACCCTCACTTAAGAAGTTTGTAAGATTGACACATGAAACCCTTGCAGGCAAATAGATGTGATGATTTCTGTTAACCAGAAAGTCCTGAGGAGGGGCACAAGAGATTTGGCCATTTGCTCGTTTTATTTATTTTAGATATCAAGTTATTTATCTTATCTGTAACGTCAGTTTTTTTTTACCAAAAATGTTGGTCGTGAAAATGGGCTGTGTCGCTGTATAACCATGCGCCCCATTGGGTCGGGAGAGGAAAAAGGGTGATCTGTGTGTTTCCTTGTCTGCTTATCGTATCCTTCCTTTGAGTCCGTGCGGGACAGTGACCATGGTAGAAACACTTATTCTTTCCGCCTTATCACTTCCTTTCCAAACGCTTCTGCAAATAAATCAGTGCTGGGCAGTGCTTGTTTTGCAGCGTTCTTTTAAATTGTGTATTCTCTCTACATGGTGATGCATTTCATCCGTTCATGTACAAAGGTTTGAGCTTAACAAGTGAATTATGTATGTTTCCCTGGAGATCTTTGAGATTTTGAGTGAGTATGGGCAGGCGGGCGGGCGGGTCGATGATCAGTGCTTCTTGTGAAACCTACATCCTGCCTCCGAGAAAGCTGAACATCTGTCGGTCTTATCAGTATCTTCTCAAAGCAAGCGTCAAGCCAGTATTTCGTTTGCTGGCTGGTGTCACCGACATTCCGTAAACCGAAGTCGTAATTGTCCTTTCTGCGGCAAGGAACTGGGACTGGGTCCGAAGAAAGTGACATTATCGCGAATGTTACTTGGATTGCAAACCAAAGTCAGTTTGACTGGTTCTTTTCGGACTGTTTGGGGGGGGGAATACTTTAGGGAATTGGAGTGAGAGAAAGAGGGAACATGATGCTACGTCACACTGCTTGCTGGGATGATGTTTAACCCTAAACTGCTCCAGAGCTGCAAGGAGGGGACTCTAAAGAAAGGAAAGCAAAGAAGGAAAATATGTAAAGCGCTCTGATACCTGATTCGGTTCGGGTCTAGTTCGCGCTATATAAAACTCGGCAAAAAAAAAACCTCAGTTTACCGCCGGCTTGGCTTGTAAAAAAAACAAGTAAAAGGCTGTGTCTGTCAGTGAGGTTGAAGATCATTTAGTTCGCTTGAATTTAGTTGAACTAGCCGTTTGTCAAAGTCCATTGGAAGAAAATAGTACTATGGCGGCAGTAGTGATACATGAAGCAAAAATTACAAGTGAGCATGTTACAAAAGCAAACGTTACGTTACATGGCGGCAGTAGTGATACATGAAGCAAAAATTACAAGTGAGCATGTTACAAAAGCAAACGTTACGTTACATGAGGCAATAGTGACAGTTGTGCAAGTATCAAGAGCAACAAATACAAGAGGTAGCAAACGATATGCAATAGCATATCTGAGGGAACACGGCCTGGGGGAAGAAAATGCGTGCGCCGGGAAAGGAAGGCAGAGAAGGGGAGGGGGGAGGAGAAATGCGAGACGGCGGCCAGGGGAGCGGCGAAAATGACTAATTAGGGGAGGAGAAGCCGCAGAGCGCACGCTGGGCGAAGCCCTTTGATGTGCTGTGCGGCAAATGGAGGGAGGCTGATGCGCGTTCATGTTTGAACACGTGGTTCACATGAACTGCATGAAAACGCCATGAAAACGCCAGCAAAAAGCTGGTGGTTTCATGATGTTTTCGCCGCTTGAATTCTCGCTCCGCTCGATGCGCATGCGCGCATCGATAGGTCGCGAGACCTAAAAAGGAGGGTGTGATTAAAATATCCTAATGTTAATTAATTGCCTATGACGTTCAGAAACTGGGGTGTCGGGTCGGTTGAAGTGTCACTTTTTTTTCTCTGTGATCCAGAGAGAAACAGTTAAACAAGCATTTTTCAAAAAGCTGTCTAAAGAAATATAAACAGTTAATATTAAGTAAAAGGCAATATACCAATCGACAGTACTGAGTGATCAAGAGTTTGTAGGTTAAACCTGAAGCGGCGTAACAGCGCAGCCAAGTTGGGGGAGTTCGCATCCCTGTTTTTTCCCAACAATTTGGCCGCTCTGTTAACAAATTTAGTGAACCAAATGTTCAGCTTCGTATTGTCTGAGTTCAAGGCAGCAATGATGGCTTGTTTGCATGTATGTACTCCGAGTTTATTCTATTCATCCCGCAGTAAGAACCGTCTGTCAATGAGCAGGGCGGGACATATGTAGGCTATGTGCTCCATTGCTTTGGACTGCTAGCCACACTTCCTGCCTTTGGTACTAGTACTGGAGCGGCGCCATTCGGGCAGGTTCATTAAAAAAGGCCATTCTCCCATTCACATGGCCATACACTTTAGCTCCAAAAAAGTGCACCTGGTCAAAAGCTGCTTCAAAATCAACAAAGCAGCAATGAACTTGGTTACGTTGGACTGCCGATTTGTCTATCAAGACGAATAGGGTGAGTAAATTACTTGTTGTTCTGGACTTAGCCACAAAGCCCATCTGGTTGAAAGGGAGGCGCTTTGTTGTATCTGCCCAGGTCAACAGTTCTTCCAATAAAATACTGGTGTAATATTTAGACTCAACGTCAAGGAGCGCTATCATTCTATAATTTCTAGGGTCATTTTTCTTCCCACTTTTATAGATTGGGTGGCTAATAACGCCTTTCCAAGACTCCGGGATGGTATGATTTAGCCTACAGTGTAGAAACAGGGGGGCCATGTGTTCTAACTACAGATCTACATCTGATTTAAAAAGGTCCTGAGGAAGACCGTTGAGCACTAGTGCTCCTTCAGCCCTGGCTTTCCTAATTGAGTGAGCAATGTTGTTTTTTAGTGCTTCTAATGTTGTTGGAATCTCCATCGTTGAATCGTTGCCCTTCTACTGTCCCTCTTTTGTAGGGGTGGGTGGAATTGGCATAGTCACGCTACGCAAAGCTCCGCAAAACGGTAAAAAACCTCTGCGAGCATGCAAAAGTTCCGCAAACACGCAGAATTGCTTGTTCTGCCTGTTCGCAATGCTTTTTTCCTGTGCTCGGGGAGAAATATATTGCAAATGCGCATTTTGAAAGCGCGAACAAGCAAAATATTCTGTAAAGCTGCAGAATTTTTGGCAACTCCGCATTCTCTGCAGAACACGAAATTACCAAAATTCTGCAAATTGCACGAGCCCAACGGAATTTACAGCCCAGGCCTACTCTTTCGTTATTTCTGCCGTAACATGATTGACTGAGGTATTAGGGCCGGACGGACGTGGACTCTTGGCTTTAAGAGCTGGTGTCTCGGGGTCGGCTGATGGAGAAGGGTTGGAATAGTCGTCCCTGTTAGTATAATAACTAAAATGAGATGATAAAAACTGAATCCATTAATCTGCGCTTAAGTTTGCGCTGCCATGGCCACTTCCACCTTGTAATCCCCTGTTCACGAGAGATCAAAATAGCTTTGCATTGGGATTCTTCCTTGCGTGCACTAGTTTCAGCCAGAACTGGTCTGACACTGTTTGTTTATCCCTGTGTATAGATGACTTGAAAGATTTTTTTTGCTTGCTTGTAGTTGTTAAAAAGGATTTTATTTACTTGACTTTTTCTAGTCAGGCGAAGGGCCAGGTTTCTTTGGGCTTTTAGCTTTTTTATTGCTAATGGGATGCAAAATTGCATTGCATGTTGCCGGGTACTCCTCTAAGATGGAAATTCATTGAGTAATTGGTTTACCAAGGCTGCCCAACGCCGAATGACAGGAAGATCTTTATCTGATGATAAGTGCAGAAGAGCTCTGCATTTTCCATAGTGGGGAAGACAGCACTGACCGACCATTTCAGTCTCTTCAGGTTCTCTTTGTGGCAGTCTGAGAGCGTATGATCAAGTTCCTGATGATGTAGAATGTTAGACAATAAAGTTATAATTTGAGATCGGTGGTCGCTCTCCCCTTGCAGTGCAATGAAGTAGCTCTTGATCGGGGGTGTATTTCGTTGCAGCCTAATTTAAAATCGAAAAATTCATGGGTTCGACTGTCAGTTCTTGTCCAAGCGGGAATGAGTGTCCGTAGAGCCCATTTAGTATGGTGTACCCCGCTCTGCTAAGCTGGAGGACGGTATATTCGCCGAATTTCGAGGGTCTGTGTCCTGCGGGAATTGATTGTGAGGATAGATACGGGGAAACCATTAAGGAAGCTGTCCCAATGTCCTCCAGAGAATTACAGTAAAGATTTGTATTGAAGGCTCTTGAAATAATACAGGGTATACTACCGTGGTCACTTAATAAGTTTCAGACAATGTCAGTCAATTGATCCATTTTAAGTTTTATCTCACTGGTATGCGGGGAAATATAAACAATGAGCAGGAGCAGCTGGCTGTCTGAGGTTGGACTTCCCACCACGATGCCGGCAACCCAAGCTACTTTCGAATTTTAACTGTTTGATGCATTGAGACAGTTTAGTAGAGACGTAAATCAAAAGTCCGCCACGCGGCCTGCCGTACTTGCTCTGTCTTGAGGCAGGAGACATAAATTCCAGGTAGCCTTCAATAGGGATATTGGATACTGTTTCTTGCAGAAGTATAATATCATTTTTTTTTTATAAAGCCGAGAGTATCGGGAGATTGAGATTTCGGCACAAATCCGTTAACATTCCAGGAACATATTGTTAGTCTGTGATATTTCAATCTTTCCACCTCCAGGATAAAGCTACTGGTAACCATGACCAATCTGCTCTTTGGATGACTTTTTTTGCTCAATGTTAGCAACTGGCGAATGGCTTCTAGCTGACTATAGTACAGAGAAAGGAGCCGGACTTGTCCTAGAAGCGTGAGCCTGTGTATTTTCAAGTATTATTAGATTAAGGGGGACACAGGGCATTTTTAATATTGTGCCCCGATTTTTAAATTGGTCGGTTTTAACTGAACCAATTCCCGGATAACTGAGGACGCTAATGTAATTTGGGTTGATTCGCCTGGATGCCTTTACTGGGTATAAATTCAATGGCAATTATGGCTTTTGATTCCAAGATGCTTAGGTCTGGGGACGATCTGAAGAGTCTAAGAATGTTCCCACGATTTAAAATGTTCTGCAGGCCTCTGGAGACATATTCTGGAGTTAACAGCAATTTAGTCTCTGAGATATTAATTGATAGGTGGTATGCTTCCTCTGCTGTTGGAGACTTAGGGGCCCATTAGGATGGCGGGCGGATTGCCCCCGCCAGGCTGGCAGTAGCCACCACCAGCCTGGCGGGGGCAATCCTCCCGCCAGCCGCACCTAAATTCCCCCCGCCATATCAGGATGGCGGGGGGGACCGCGGCGGACGGAAAGACCGTTTAATATGGTGGCGGTGTCTATTAGTCACTGCCAGCCATATTAGCATTGCCCAAAACAGATGCCTTTGCGTGGCGGCGATGCTGCCACGGAAAGGCATGTGGTCTTCACTACGGTGGCCCGGAGTGAAGGACAGGTGGGGGGTGCACATGGGGTACCTGTGGTACCCCCTGCATTTGAATTAACAAAACGGCAGGCACCACGCGGGGCCTGCCGCTTTGTTAATGCAAACGCATATGTACAATTTTAGCATTGTGGCGGGCGATGCTGAGCGCACCGCCCGCCACAATACTAAACATGCAGGATGCGCCCGCCACAGTGGCAGGCGCATCCTAAGCCCCCCAACGGGACCCCTGCCCTTATGGCGGGCAGTCCCAAACACCGATAGGATGGCGGGCAGACTAAGTCCGCCCGCCATCCTAATGACCCCCTTAGTTGGCTTAGAGATTAACTCTGGTACCAGCTGGGTAATACATTGGCAGACAGAGGGAAAATCGATCCTCTGGAATGGTTGGTTGGAAATGAGATGGGGGATGTTTTACACCTAACCGACAAGGATTGTTGACTAAATGGAGTTGGCGAATACTGACCATAGGGTGCTTTGGCTGCATATTGCCTGATTTGTTGTTCCCCGCTTGAGGTAGGAAAGGGGCGCTGATGACGGGAGATGGCTTTTGAGGAGTCACTGTCATGGCTGGCGCTTTGCCAATTGCTGGCTCCACTGTGGGCTGTAATTGATTAAGTCCAAAAGTGACTTGAGTAGATGAATGCAGAGGGAGCCTTGAGGCTTGAGGCGGCTCTGCTATTGGTGAGCTGTTCAATTTTAAAGATTCTTTTTGAGGCGTTTACAGTTGCGCTGCTGATAGCCGACTAATGTTGGCTCCGGGCGTTGTGGGCAGGCCCTGTGATGTCACTGGGTTGTTCATTAAGAAGTAACTGGTAATAGTATTTTTAGTTTTCACTACGAGCCTGTTCTGACTATTCCGCAGTCTTGTTTTTCCCATTTCGACAGTCGATGGATATTGTAATGGTGTGGTGGTGCATCGGGGAATGGGTAAGACTCTGCTGGTGCCTTGATTAGCGGGGGAGGGGGCTTGGGTTTGCGCTGCCACAGGAGATGGCCCCTCTGCCTCGTCCAGACTGAGCACTTAAGGCAAAGAATCGGGGAGCACTGATGATGGTAACTTCTTTATTTCTGACAGTACTGAGGAAAAACATTGGAGTAGTGAAGATAGGGAGTCAATGATGGGAGAATAGCAGCATACTGATTGAACAAGTTGGACTTGAGATTGGGCTTTTGTTATCAATGAATTAGTGTCTCCATTGTTTGATCCATCCCGGCAGTGTACACTGCGATGGTGTATAGGAGGTCCACCTGCAGGTCCATTTTATCTGAATGGTAGGTCAGTGCTGTTGCCGTGGTTTGGAGGGTTTGAAGCAGTTGTGAACAAAGGTCATTTAAATCAGGCGATGAACGTTTTTCCTGAACGGTGGACCTTTTAGGTTCGTTGGTGTAAAAAGACAGATCTAGGGAGATGTTGTTTTTACTATCATGTGCCCCATCTGATTTATATTTTTAGTGGCATTGGTTAACTATATTTGCTGAACATGCAGAGGAACATTGGGGATTGGGGACTTAAGTGCTATGGGGGAAAACTGGTTTTGATTCTGAGCTGACTGGAAAGTTGGCGAAAAGGCCTCTTTTGAGATGGAAGTTTGGGTAGAAGACAGTACAGCAGAAGGGTGAGCGACAAGTAAGTCGAGAAGTAGCTGATCAGAGGCCTGGAGTGAACAACGGGTATCGGGGACTTGTTTAGAGAGAGATGCAACTGTTGCTGAGGGACCTGATGGCAACGAGCTGCCAGACCCACTGGCAACAACGTGAATCATAGGGTGAACACATTTTTGGTGCGAAAGTGCGACTAAAGTGATTGAAGAGGAGACCGGAGATGTGTCGGAGGTGGTGGGTCTTGGCTTTGGAACTGCTACTGAGTTCCTAAAATTACACCTTTCTTATTGAGGAGGTTGCGGTTGCTGAAGATCCCAATATTGGCTCTTCGTGAAGCAAGCCTTCCAGGTCCGCAACTGCGCCCCGTGTGGCGTGGTGGAGTCTTGGGAAGACCGAACTTGGATCAGGGGTTGCCAAAGTTGGGACTCGTATCCCTAGTCTGGGTCCGATTGTAATTTTGCTGGTGTTGCTGGTTGCGTTAGGGCCATTGCTACTATGACCGAGGATGCGTGGGTGGCCTTTGTCTTTAAATGTTTTTTAGAGGATTTTGTTGGAGCTTTTTTAACTCTCCCAGATCTCATCCTTGGGAGCTTCTACTGATTAGGGGTGCCTTCCGTCTTCCTGTTGGTGTATACTTAGATACTAAGATTGACTAAGGATAGCAGTACGCTGTTTTACAGTTTGGAAGGGCCGCTGGAAGCTGGCCTGAAAGCAGTCCGACGGGGCCAAGTTGGGCCTGTTGAAGATAGAAACCAGAAGATTTATTGACTGGTGGGAAGGTCAAAAGGGACACGGCACGGACTGACTCAAGCTAGCCAGAGTGCCCCAGGCTGAAGCTACAGGGCTACCAAGCGGGAGCAGACAGGGGGAGGGCGGGTGGGAGGGGATGCAGAGACTTTGGAAGCCTCCTCAACCCCCCTCTGAGCCCTGCTCGACATAGTCCTAAAGTGCTCACCTGGGCAGGTTCAGTGGCTCCGGGCGGGCTGAGAAAGCCAGGGAGGCGACTTGAATCCTGCGGCTGCTCCTGCGGCTGCTCCTGCCCCTGAGAATTGCTGTGATGGCGATGTTAGATGGCAAGACCAACTCCACTGCTCCGCGATGGTGAAGCTGCTCCGATCGGTGGGTAGCTAGGAGCAAATGCGGGGATGAGACAAGTTGGGCATTCAAGGCGGAATAGCAGGCTCCACCTGATCTAATCAGACCATACCGTCAAGGGCTCGCATTCACTGCGGCCGCCGGCTAAAAGGCACCCGCGCTTGCCACTGGGATCCTTTCGCCAAGGTGCGGGCGGGTGCGGTGGTCGGGGCAGTGGACAAGGACGATTGCAGGATGCCCGTGGTCCCTGCAGGGGACCCCATAGGAGGGCAGGCCCCTTAGTAGCTCGAGGCGCAGCAGCCAGCGCATTCGGGATGGGGGTGGGCGGTGCGAGGGTCAGGGGAGAGGGGCGGGGTTACAGGTATTTAAAGTAGGCCCCTCCTCGCCCGCGCCCTCTTTGTCTGCTGCCCCCTCTCTTGCCAGGTCGCATCCTTTGCTGCCACCAGGCCCCCCCTGCCGCAGCGGCGGTGCCGCCCCCCCCCCCTCCCAGCCAGGTCCCTAGATCTCCCCCCCCGTATTCATCTCCCCTCTCCACCGCTCACCCGATGAAAAGGGGGGAAGTGGCGAGGGGGGGCTGTATTAATGTTGTTTTGTTCTTGTTGCAGGAGGAGTTACAGGGCAATCCCGTCACAGTAAAGGCACAGGAACAGGACCTGAGCCTCCATTAATAAGCGCAAAGTGCATAAGTCATACAGGCTTCAAGGGGTCCTTCTTGGGAACTTAGAGTACGACGGCGCCCCGTTAGTCCTTAGGGCGGTTGTAAACCTGAACAACCGGGGGCTTGCTTTATGGGCTCCGCCCAGCTGGGGAAGGTGTGAGTCACTCTCCTTTCTTCAGCGGGCGGGGTCGGTGGACGATAGGTTCACCGGTGGGAGGAGTAAATCCTCCCAGGTACCACACCGGGCTTTGGCCGCAGGTGTGTTTCTTGGCTGAACTTCAGGTGCCCTGCAGCGAGGGGTTGCGGGGCGAGCGGGATCGCCTGTAAGATAACCCACCTTTTATTTGTACACAAATAAACCTGCAATTTTATCTTCCAACCTGGTGTCCGTGTAATTTTGTAGGTTTGTGGGGTTGCGGGCGGCGGAGTAACGATAAAGATGCTAAGCGATGGAGCGGTTGAAAATTTGGCGCCGCACCAGTGCTAACGTGGGCTCTGCAGGCTCGCTCTCACCCTTGCTGGCCTTGCAGCCCCTGCTGCTCGCTGCTTCTGCTAGTTTTAGGCATTGAAAATGTTGAAATCGATCCTGGTGTTGTGTTGTCCCCTCACAAAGATGCAGAGTTACAAGAAAAGCAAAATGGCGGGCATGAGTCCCGTGAGGGGAGACGCGCCAGCCGCAGCCAAGGCGAAGAAACGCTCACCAGGGCCAGAAAACAATGAAAAAGGCTGATAGAGTTCTTCATATCACGAAGGGCTCCATCGTTGTGCAGTGTAGCGACGATGGTCCAGGGGAGAGCCAACACTCCTTCTGTGCTGCCACAGAGCTCACCTAGCAAGCGGCCATCTTCGAAAGGCATCAAGCCACCATTTTTTCTATCTTCTTAACCTCACCTTTGAAAATGTGTTCACTGTGCTGTTTCTTCTACTATTGCATGTAGTGTATACAATTATTGTCATCTTTTTACCTGTTATGAATGGATGTTTTGAATACTGCATGAAGGAAATTGTACTAAACTAAAAGTGCCTAATTCATTTGGTACATACAAGTGTGAAGGTAAGGCTAAACATAGACACATAATCGGGCAAAGGTGTACAGAGGTAGGAGAATGTGGAAAATGGGCCTGTAGAAACTGAAGAGTGTGGGAGCTCTCGAGCAGCTAACTGGCAGGTAGTTAGTCTACTCACTTCCTAGTTTTAGGTCACTTCCAGATTACAGGCCCTTCATCACACATAGCCTTTTATTGTGACTCTTCTCTTTTTTTACCAATTTGCATTATTCGGGACTCACATTTGTTGTTTGGGAGGGAGGGCGAGGGGTGGGAGAAACGTAGACCAGAATTGTTTTTGAGTGTGAAAAAGGCCGCTTTATTAGAAACAGGTGCACATTACAATTATAAAACCTTAGCAACGCCTTACAAAATTATCCCTCACTAAATAAATAATTAACTACAAACCCCTCCCCCCACCCCCTCCCCTAAAATTCTTTGACCCCTCCCCCACCCAACAATACAGCATTACAACATTACAACAACAATATAAACATAACATCATCAATAAACATTACGTCACTAATTCAATCATTACGTCATTATTTAACCCCTTTATTCATCAAAACCCCAATCACATATTGCAAGCCAGGCCCTCTTTAACCATAAACCCTGCCTGACCCTTCACTCCTGCCAATACCCCCCAAAACCTGAACGGTCAAACAAAGACCAACTTCCCCTGAACCTGTCAATCAAAGCATCAATCCAATACTCATCAAACAATCTACCATAAACAGCACCGGGGCAACCAAAAACCCCGCCAGCACCTGTTCCTAGCGACAATAGAAATCACAAGAAAAAAACCCCTGCACACCTGAATCTAAGAAAACAGCCCTAAAATATTCAAAAAGGGAAGAAAAAATTCTAACGAGTCAAAAAATTCGGGGAAAGAAAAAACCCAGGAAAAGCAGGATAATAATAATAAAAATGGGAGGGAGGGAGGGACAAAAAACGCTACAGCCCTCCTAGCCACCAGGTCACCAAACCTAAAATGGTGGCTAGGGGGCGGAGAAAGGAGGGTTTATAATTGGGCTGGCCAATCCTACTAGGCCAGCCCAAATCTAGAACATTCTGGCGCCTACGCCATACAAAACCCCTCGTGACCCTCCCAAACCGCCCGGGGGAGGAGACCTCCCTTCGGTCAGCTCCCTCCCCCAAGCCCCCCTTGGGAGGGAGGGCGAGGGGTGGGAGAAACGTAGACCAGAATTGTTTTTGAGTGTGAAAAAGGCCGCTTTATTAGAAACAGGTGCACATTACAATTATAAAACCTTGGCAACGCCTTACAAAACTATCCCTCACTAAATAAATAATTAACTACAAACCCCACCCCCCACCCCCTCCCCTAAAATTCTTTGACCCCTCCCCCACCCAACAATACAGCATTACAACATTACAACAACAATATAAACATAACATCATCAATAAACATTACGTCATTAATTCAATCATTACGTCATCATTTAACCCCTTTATTCATCAAAACCCCAATCACATATTGCAAGCCAGGCCCTCTTTAACCATAAACCCTGCCTGACCCTTCACTCCTGCCAATACCCCCCAAAACCTGAACGGTCAAACAAAGACCAACTTCCCCTGAACCTGAACCTGTCAATCAAAGCATCAATCCAATACTCATCAAACAATCTACCATAAACAGCACCGGGGCAACCAAAAACCCCGCCACCCAGAAAGGTAGGAGGGGGAGGGAAACTACACCACCTCCCTTTCTGCCCCCCCCCCCACCGGAAAATGAAAACAGAACCGAACCAACCTTAACGGTGCATAGCTAGCGAACGCGCCAAAACCTCACGTAATTCCAACAAGTATAGATCCATACCCACTCTGGACACGTGAACACCATCATCCCTAAAGAATTCCACAGTCTCAAACTTAATTTCCCTATGGGAAATCCTACTAAAACCAAGACCACGGCAGCAGCGCGACACCTCCGAATTTACTTTCTTCCTAGCCCTGTCCACCGCCTTGGGGTTGACCGCTCCTCTCCAGATCCTACGTGGTATTAATTCAGTCCAATAGACATGGCACCCAGCCCAAAGCTCTTTGATAAGGCCCAAATCCTTCTTAATAGCTCGGAGTAACACCACACCTTTGGTAGCGCAAAGATCATTTTCCCCCAGATGGATGACCAGAATATCAGGACACAGCCCACCCACCATATTGTTGTTAAGACAAGGGATTAACTCTCTCCAGAGCATCCCACCTTTCCCCTTCCAAACCACATTGAACATACTAGCGTTAAAACCTAGAAGTTCTCCAAAATAACTCTGTGCTGCCTGGACTCAGGCCCACTTCACGAAGGAATGCCCAACTATCCAGACCAAAAAAACACAAAGGGCCTTGACTCAAAACTCAGCAAGGCTGAGCCAACTTTGAATAAACTAAACAACAACAACTGCCAGTGCTGAGAGCCTACCTAAACTGATTTTAATCTGAAACAAAAATGGTTATTATGAATATAACAAACAACCTGCTTTATAAATTGCAACTGAGTATTTTATTTCCTTTTCAATGTTTGAACTATATACTTTTTTTAAAGCATGGAAATACAAAAATGTTTATATACACAATATACAACACAGTGAATAAACGCCACACTTAGACAAAACAATTTAACCATTTATACCAAATCACACACTCTTGGCCAATCAATCATACTCCATTCAACAAAACACACATACTATGATCTCGGTGTCAATGTCTTTTTAAACTTAACAAACAACTAAATGTTTCTTGTGGTAATGAATTCTATGTACAATTCTTTCGTGGTTTTGTTTCAGATTAAAATCAGTTTAGGTAGGCTCTCAGCACTGGCAGTTGTTGTTGTTTAGTTTATTCAACTATCCAGACCGTCACCACCGGAGAACGAGGCCCAGCAACAGAACCTATAAAAGAAAACAGAGTTAGAGCTCATGGGAAGGAAGATGACGCATGCGCCTCCTCCGCCTGACTTCTCACGTAGCGCTGAAAGCAGTTTGAAGACCAACGCCCCAGCCTCATGATATCCCTTTGAGTCCAGCCTCTGTTAAAAGCCTCAGTTGCAGCCCCAATCCGGAAGGAATGTGTCCCATATAAGCTCCCATCTAAACCCAGGTGTTCCAAAGCTTTGCGCAGAACCATGCGTAATTGGTATGCTGTAACCAGGGTGCCATCAATATGTTGAAAGACTAGAGCATCATCACCACCCCCGCACAAAGAACGCCAGCGCCGCGCCAGCAGCAAAGGGCAAGTAATCCTGGGAGCACGCGCTTGCAGCCACACACCCTTTCCCTTCTTAGTCTGATCAGTTTTAGAGCTGGCTAACCAGATGTGTACCCCCTCATCAGAACAGAAAACATCCCGCCAAAATAGGCCACACTTGCATTTCGAACCCAACAACTCTGAAACCCTAAAAGCTCCAAAAAACATGAAGGCCATTAACATGGAAAATAAGCATGACTCAAAGTCATCTGAACAAACCTCAGGGAGAACAGTTATTAATCGAGCCAGGATCTGCCAAGATAAAGGAGCCCTAAGTCTACTGGTGTGCCCCTGTTCTCTGGCCCAACCCTCGAGCATTCTCCTGCCAATCTCCCCTGCCAACGGAGGATAACCCCATAACAACTTGCCCATAAATGCTATCCCCGCTAATTTACCGGCAATAGTCACCTTAGTAAGCCCTTTGTCCATGAGGTCCAAAATGAAATTCACTACATCCTCTGAACGACGCCAAACCTCCTCACGCCTACAGGCGCCAGACTCCAGAAATTCCCTCCAGGCCAGAGAATAAGCAGAACGCGTAGACACAGACAAAGAACCTACCACCAGTTGTAAGACCCGACGTTGCCTACGTGCCACAGATGAATCGGCATCGGTGTCGGTGCTGGGTCTGCCTCCCTCGCCAGTCCACGGAATCTGCCCCACTGTGAACGAGACAGAGCATCCGCAATGTCATTGTCCACCCCAGGAATGTGCAAAGCACGAAAATGAATGTCGTATTTCAAACAACCCAGCACAAACACTCTCATGAGCTTCAAGACCTGTTCGTCCCTGGCAGACTGTCGGTTAACAATTTCCACCACAGCCATGTTGTCCACACGAAAAAGCACTTTCTTATGTGCCAAGACCTCCCCCCACAGTGTCAAAGCCACCAGCAAAGGAAAAAGCTCTAAAAAGGTAATGCTGCGACCACCATTCAACCACTCATCCGGCCAACGTTCCGCACACCATCTTCCATTCCAGTACAGACCAAAACCATCACTGCCAGCTGCATCCGAAAACATTTGCACATCCCATTGAAAGTCAACGTCCCTGAGCAAAGGAACACCATTAAAGGAAGAAAGAAAAAATCTCCACATTCTCAAATCCTCCTTGACTCCAGCAGACAATCGAACCCTATGGTGAGGCAAATGTTGACCAGCAAGAGCCCTGCCTAATCTACGACAAAAAGTCCTTCCTGCTCTCACGACCCTACAAGCAAAGTTGAGATGGCCTAGTAACACCTGAACATCTTTCACCAACACTTTCCGTTTTGCTAACATATCGGCCAGCAAATCCAGCATCTTCACTTTCTTGTCCTCAGGCAAGCGAGCCCGCATTGCCACCGAATCAAGTTCAATCCCCAAAAAGGACAAGACTGTGTCAGGACCCATAGTTTTCTCGGGAGCCAAAGGAACTCCCAGATCCTCCATGAGCCCTTGGAAAGTGTCCAGAGCAGACTGGCACTCCGCGGAGCCCGGGGACCCGACAAAGAAAAAGTCATCGAGGTAGTGCGTTACCAGTGAGTGACCAGACTGATGAATAAAGTACCATTGTAGAAAAGTACTGAAGCACTCGAAAAGAGAACAAGATATGGAGCAGCCCATCGGCAAAGCCTTGTCCACATACCATTTTCCTGAAAAATGGATACCCAGGAGACACCAGTCTTCCGGATGGACAGGCAGCAGCCGGAAAGCAGACTTTATATCATACTTGGCCATCTCAGCAGCTGCGCCCGCGGTCACAACAAGTGACATGGCGACGTCAACTGAAGAGTAAGAGACCGAAACAGTATCTGGATCAATAAAATCATTGACCGACGACCCTTCCGGCCACGATAAGTGTTGTATAAGCCTGAACTGTCCCGGATCTTTCTTCGGGACCACTCCAATAGGTGATATTATTAAATTAAGGATCGGCCAATCGTGAAAAGGGCCAGCCATCCTCCCTTCCTGCACTTCCTTATTCAACTTGTCTTGTACCACTGTGCCATGCTCAGATGCAGATTTCAGATTAGCAGACCATCTTCTATGTCTAGGACCCGTGTAACCTAACTTGAAACCAAATTCAAAACCATCCAACAATGTTTGTTTCGCAGCTGCATTATCATAGTCATGAAGGGCAAGGCGCAACTTCTCCAACCTAACCGGTGTATGAGCCCTTGGACCCAGAACCCCGATTACCTCTGAATCCCCTACCACCTGCAGAATGTTGGGACGTCCCCGAACCCCCTGCACCTGACTGAGTCCCCTGATGATCCCCCCCTGGCTTGTTCTCCCAGCATTTAGACAAGGGGTGTCGCTTACCACATCCTGAGCACTCGTGCCTGAATTTACAGTATTCCCTAGTACAGAAACCCTTATTAAACTCCCAGCACGTGCCGACTGCAGGCTGTGTGGTTGAGCCACTGCCCACCCCTCCCCTGGTGGGCTTGCCCTGAAAGGGCCGGTATATTATGGGGAGACCACTTGCAGTAAAAATCGTCTTACCTTCCGAAGCCGACCCCATAGTATGTTGCCATAAATCAGTGTCCAGTTCCCCCCACTTAGCCTCTGGATCCCAAGCCATTCTAGCCCTGAACTCCACATCATATTGAGACCAAGCAAACCCCCCCCCCAGTAAGCTGCGCCTTGCGAATTACATCCATGTATTTAAAAAGGGACACGCTGCGCTCTGGGAATTTCTCACAATATACACTTGCATATATTAGGAAGGCAGCTGTCCAATTCTCAATGGTTAGGGGAACTCTAGGTCGTGTTGCCAACTCAAATTCTTCTTCCTTGGACCCTTCTTTGGACCGTACTTCTCTGTGTAGTAACTTAAGTATTTCCACATATTCACCCTTCCAAATTCTTTCCTTTGTACTCAACATCAAATGTGCCCCCAAAGGCTTTGTGACTCCCATATAGGGCAATTTTTTGATTTTCAACTCTTTACTTGCCACTGGCTCTTTAGCACTACCTGAGGCCTCTGTAGCAGTACTATTGTCAACTTTACCTGCAGTGTCCAGCACTTCATCCGTGCCCACAGCGGTGTCTTTCACATAACGTCCCTTTACCAACCGCCCCTCCCCCACCCCAACAGCCTCAGTCCCACCTGTGCCCACAGACACCATAATTGGTTTGGCCTGTGCAGCTAACTGCTCACCTGGCAACAAAGAGACCACTCTCCCCGGCTCCGCCTGTGATGCCGAAGCCACTGTGTCACGTCTTGGAGGCACCCTGACTGACGGGCCGCGTTCTCGTCTCTCCTTGACTTGCTTTTGCACCACTGGAGCCTGAAAAACACTTTCAACAACATGAGAGGGCACCCCCCTTTCCACGTCCCTCAACTCTCCCTCTTCGGGACTCTCTTCATCGTAATCCAGAACCACTGAATCAGGTTCATCAGGAAACATCACACCACGGGTCTTACCGAACCCAACATCAGCCATATTACATTTCAGATTTTGCGTAGAAATTCCATGAGGGGGAGCAGACTCTACACGCCCGTACCTCCCCTGGCGCTGACTCTGCGGCTCCATAGCCGCCGGTAAGGTAGGGCACCTATACCTGCTACTCGATGGGGCCAGCGGGGTCACGCCGGACCCTCGTGTGCTGGCCGCGGCGGGCTCCCTCGTTGGAACAGAGAGGGGCGCGCTAGGCATTCTCCTCGCTTCACCTTGGCGAAAGTGGACTGGACCGCGCCCTGCCAAGTCTGGACCGCCGCACCTATTCCTATCCTGAAAAGAAAAAGTTTGGACTGGTGTGCTAGGGTCCCTGAATACAACACCTGAAACAGACCTTGACCTCTGCAAATTAGCCTCAACAACCATCCCTTGAAACCTATCCAGAGAACGCCCTCTAATACCACCCCTCACAGGCCGTCCCCTGACCGGGGAATCGCCTATCATCTCTTCATCATCGCTCACATCCAAGTTACCCTCTGCCACCGCCGAAGAGGAAGCCAGAAGAGGGGCCCCCGCACCCCAAACTTGGCCCTCATCATCCTTCTGAAAACCACGCTGCGCTAAACCTGCGGTACCAAAATGCTCCCATCCAGGTGATCCCCACATAAAATGTGGACCTCTTGCATCTCCAGTCCAACTTGGGACCGCCTCTCGAACCCCTTGAATAGGCCCACCACTCACTTGCTTGAAAAACCCCTCATGCCCCGAAGATGTGCCCGGGAAACCCACAGCCCCTGCATACCTCACACCAGGTTGTGAAAACACTACCAAATGCTCCACACCCGGCCTTCCAAGCCCCGCCAACCCTGGGCCAGGCGCAGGTCCAGCCCCACGTCTATCACAAGAAAAGGCTCCATGACCCACCTGTGACACCCTCCTGTCCTCTCTTTGCAAACATACATCCATCTCCTGAAAACCAGAAACACAACCCCTTGACCATGAAATCTCCTGACCCAAAGTAACACCAGAAAAAGAACCCCCTTCACCCATCTGGGCCCACTCTCCCTCTCCCCTGGAACCCCCCCCCACAGACAAATCAGCACCCACCGATGAACCAGGGGTAGAAAACAGTAAAGGGCTACCCACATTAGCCCCCACCTCATCCTGTTCAACACCAACATCATGTGATGAAACAACCGGGCCATAATGAGGTTCACAACCCCCATGTGTCTCCACCTCACCTGCCCCAGACCGGCTTGACACCATACCCTCTACAGCACAAATCCCAGGAACCAAAAGACTAGAAGGGGTTAACGAAATCCGTGCACCTGCGTCCATGTTAAGCTGTGTCTCTGCCACCACCCGCTCTGACACATGTAATTGAGGCTCCACATGCCCCTGTAATGCACCACGAAAATCTGCAAATTGCACTGAACCCCTACGAGCTCCTCTAGCAGCCACAACGAACTCTGGCTCCAAAGCACGCTCCCCCAGAGGGTCGGATACGGAGCGCTTCTTGCTCCCTCTCCGCCCCCCCCTCCCACGCTTGGCCGCAGAATGCAAATCCGGCACGAACGTTTCCACGTTCTGCACACTTCCGGCCTGCACCGCCGGTGAAAACAAAGGCGCGCCTGCCCCGCCCGAGTGTCCGGGAGTCTTGTCAGGGACCGCCGGAGCCGCTCCCACCCCAACCGCCACCCGAGCTCGCACAACAGGAGCCGGTCGCGCTGCAAATGCGCCTACCACCGGAGCGCCGGACGCCACCATAGCACCCCCCCTGCCACACGCGCCTGCAGGGAAGGGGCCGGTTTCCTCGTACGGGACCGGCCCCTTTCGCTTACCTGTCCCGAACGCCTCTTCTTAGGCGAGGAACACGCCAGCACAGCAGCGGATACGCCGGCGGAGGCCTGGCGCTGGGGGCGCGCCGGCCCCCCTCCCACCAACAAGTCCATGCGACCTGCTTCCGACAGCAGCCTCATGGCCTCCAAAACGCGATAGTCCTCCATCACAGCAGTATAAAAGCCACAAGAAACACTAATAAAAGTATCTAAAGGTACCTAAGTAATCACTCCACACAAAAAACGCTACAGCCCTCCTAGCCACCAGGTCACCAAACATAAAATGGTGGCTAGGGGGCGGAGAAAGGAGGGTTTATAATTGGGCTGGCCAATCCTACTAGGCCAGCCCAAATCTAGAACATTCTGGCGCCTACGCCATACAAAACCCCTCGTGACCCTCCCAAACCGCCCGGGGGAGGAGACCTCCCTTCGGTCAGCTCCCTCCCCCAAGCCCCCCTTTTCTCCCTCTGGAATCGCCTTGGTATATTCTCTGTTAGGTCTCCCATATTGGGTGTTGATGTGTCTGTTCTTGTTCCCTGGCTTGTCTCCCAGCTTATGACTGGTCCGTTTGTGGTGCTGTCCCGGAACCCCATCAGGATTCGTGGTCTGATTCGTGGTCTGCTTAAAGTTCTTCAAAGCAACACCTGGTGCTAAATTAGTAATCCTTAAAAATGTTGATATAATGTAAATGTTCGAACTGACTGGAAATCGGTCAGTCTCGTCTCTGCAACGGATTTTGCCATCTCCCAATTGAGACAATTCCCTTTCCTGATAGCGACGTCCTCTCTCACACACGTGGGATGGAAATGACTTTCAGTGGGTCTACAAATCTGGAATATGATAACAACGACCCGCCACCCCCCTCTGACTCCCAGACCGACCCATTTCTTGATCCACACACTGACTGTTCTTCAGCATCTAAATTTGGAAAGATTATTACATGATTCCAGTGGGAGCATATTTTATGACTGACGCTAAATTGGTTGTTTGAAGGCGGCCTTATATAACAAGCATTTACAATGCAATGGTCTCGGCATCATTAAAGGTAGAGCTATTGGCATTGCTCATGACATTTCTTTTTTTTTCTTTAAATCATAAATAAATGGCATTGTCATTTACATTGTCAATACACACCACTCTGCACTCAACTGCACTCACCTGCACTGCACTGCACTCACCTGCACTGCACTCACCTGCACTGCACTCACCTGCACTGCACTGCACTCAACTGCACTCACCTGCACTGCACTCACCTGCACTGCACTCACCTGCACTGCACTGCACTCACCTGCACTGCACTCACCTGCACTGCACTCACCTGCACTGCACTGCACTCACCTGCACTGCACTGCACTCACCTGCACTCACCTGCACTGCACTGCACTCACCTGCACTGCAATCACCTGCACTGCACTCACCTGCACTGCACTCACCTACACTGCACTGCACTCACCTGCACTCACCTACACTGCACTCACCTGCACTGCACTCACCTGCACTGCACTGCACTCACCTGCACTCACCTGCACTGCACTGCATTCACATGCACTGCACTGCACTCACCTGCACTGCACTCACCTGCACTGCACTCACCTGCACTGCACTCACCTGCACTGCACTGCACTCACCTGCACTGCACTCACCTGCACTGCACTCACCTGCACTGCACTCACCTGCACTGCACTCACCTGCACTGCACTCACCTGCATGCCACTGCACTGCACTCACCTGCACTCCACTGCACTCACCTGCACTCCACTGCACTGCACTCACCTGCACTGCACTCATCTGCACTGCACGCACTGCACTCACCTGCACTGCACTCGCCTGCACTGCACTCGCCTGCACTGCACTGCACTCACCTGCACTGCACTCACCTGCACTGCACTCACCTACAGTGCACTGCACTCACCTGCACTGCACTCACCTGCACTGCACTGCACTCACCTGCACTGCACTCACCTGCACTGCACTGCACTCACCTGCACTGCACTGCACTCACCTGCACTCACCTGCACTGCACTCCACTGCACTCACCTACACTGCACTGACCTGCACTGCACTGCACTCACCTGCACTGCAAACCTACACTGCACTCACCTGCACTGCACTGCACTCACCTGCACTCACCTGCACTGCACGCACTGCACTCACCTGCACTGCACTCACCTGCACTGCACTCACCTGCACTGCACTGCACTCACCTGCACTGCACTCCACTGCACTGCACTCACCTGCACTGCACTCACCTGCACTGCACTCACCTGCACTGCACTGCACTCACCTGCACTGCACTCACCTGCACTGCACTCACCTGCACTGCACTCAACTGCACTGCACTCAACTGCACTGCACTGCACTCACCTGCACTGCACTCACCTGCACTGCACTGCACTCACCTGCACTGCACTGCACTCACCTGCACTGCACTCACCTGCACTGCACTCACCTGCACTGCACTGCACTCACCTGCACTGCACTGCACTCACCTGCACTGCACTCACCTGCACTGCACTCACCTGCACTGCACTGCACTGCTCTGCACTGCACTCACCTGCACTGCACTCACCTGCACTGCACTCACCTGCACTGCACTGCACTCACCTGCACTGCACTCACCTGCACTGCACTGCACTCACCTGCACTGCACTCACCTGCACTGCACTCCACTCACCTGCACTGCACTGCACTCACCTGCACTGCACTCACATGCACTGCCCTGCACTCACCTGCATTGCACTGCACTGCACTGCACTCACCTGCACTGCACTCACCTGCACTGCACTCACCTGCACTGCACTGCACTCACCTGCACTGCACTCACCTGCACTGCACTCACCTGTACTGCACTGCACTCCACTGCACTCACCTGCACTGCACTCACCTGCACTGCACTCACCTGCACTGCACTCACCTGCACTGCACTCACCTGCACTGCACTGCATTCACCTGTACTGCACTCACCTGCACTGCACTCACTTGCACTGCACTGCACTCACCTGCACTGCACTCACCTGCACTGCACTCACCTGCACTGCACTCACCTGTACTGCACTCACCTGCACTGCACTCACCTGCACTGCACTGCACTGCACTCACCTGCACTGCACTCACCTGCACTGCACTGCACTCACCTGCACTGCACTCACCTGCACTGCACTCACCTGCACTGCACTGCACTGCACTCCACTGCACTCACCTGCACTGCACTCACCTGCACTGCACTCACCTGCACTGCACTCACCTGTACTGCACTCACCTGCACTGCACTCACCTGCACTGCACTCACCTGCACTGCACTGCACTGCACTCACCTGCACTGCACTCACATGCACTGCCCTGCACTCACCTGCATTGCACTGCACTGCACTCACCTGCACTGCACTGCACTCACCTGCACTGCACTCACCTGCACTGCACTGCACTCACCTGCACTGCACTCACCTGCACTGCACTCACCTGCACTGCACTCCACTGCACTCACCTGCACTGCACTCACCTGCACTCCACTGCACTCACCTGCACTGCACTCACCTGCACTGCACTCACCTGCACTGCACTCACCTGCACTGCACTCACCTGCACTGCACTGCACTCACCTGTACTGCACTCACCTGCACTGCACTCACCTGCACTGCACTCACCTGCACTGCACTGCACTCACCTGCACTGCACTCACCTGCACTGCACTCACCTGCACTGCACTCACCTGTACTGCACTCACCTGCACTGCACTCACCTGCACTGCACTGCACTGCACTCACCTGCACTGCACTGCACATACCTGCACTGCACTCTGCACTCACTACTCTGCACTCTGCACTCACTACTCTGCACTCACTACTCTGCACTCTGCACTCACTACTCTGCACTCACTACTCACTACTCTGCACTCACTACTCACTACTCACTACTCTGCACTCACTACTCACTACTCTGCACTCACTACTCTGCACTCACTACTCTGCACTCTGCACTCACTACTCTGCACTCACTACTCACTACTCTGCACTCACTACTCTGCACTCTGCACTCACTACTCTGCACTCTGCACTCACTACTCTGCACTCACTACTCACTACTCTGCACTCACTACTCTGCACTCACTACTCTGCACTCACTACTCACTACTCTGCACTCACTACTCTGCACTCACTACTCTGCACTCACTACTCACTACTCTGCACTCACTACTCTGCACTCACTACTCTGCACTCACTACTCACTACTCACTACTCACTACTCACTACTCTGCACTCACTACTCTGCACTCACTACTCACTACTCTGCACTCACTACTCACTACTCTGCACTCACTACTCTGCACTCACTATTCACTACTCTGCACTCACTACTCTGCACTCACTACTCACTACTCTGCACTCACTACTCTGCACTCACTACTCACTACTCTGCACTCACTACTCTGCACTCACTACTCACTACTCTGCACTCACTACTCTGCACTCACTACTCTGCACTCACTACTCTGCGCACTCACTCCTCTGCACTCACTCCTCTGCACTCACTACTCTGCACACTCACTCTGCACACTCACTCTGCACTCACTACTCTGCACTCACTACTCTGCACTCACTACTCTGCACTCACTACTCACTACTCTGCACTCACTACTCTGCACTCACTACTCTGCACTCACTCCTCTGCGCACTCACTCCTCTGCGCACTCACTACTCTGCGCACTCACTACTCTGCGCACTCACTACTCTGCGCACTCACTACTCTGCGCACTCACTACTCTGCACTCACTACTCTGCACTCACTACTCTGCACTCTCTCTGCACACTCTCTCTGCACACTCACTCTGCACACTCACTCTGCACACTCACTCTGCACACTCACTCTGCACTCACTACTCTGCACTCACTACTCTGCACTCACTACTCTGCACTCACTACTCTGCACTCACTACTCTGCACACTCACTCTGCACTGTGCACTGCCGCTGATATCATGGAATCTTCCACCACACTTTCTAAAACTCTATAGTCCGAAGCATAATAGGCACAGAACCAAAAGAAGGGTAGACATTGCTTAAAATAATCTTATTGTATTTATGAGAAGCAAAAGCGAGACTGTGAAATGTGCTGAATATCAGTTTGTTACGAATCAACAGAGTGGAGTTAGAGAACCAAGAAATAGTAATTTAGAATCCGGGTTAGAAGGAGTAGTAATCACAAGCTGAGGATCAACGGGCGCGAAACAGCGTGGTGGGCGCGCAGGAGACGCAGCGTGAGCGTGCACATCAGCTGAAGATCGCCGGAGAAGACACAGAGCCTGCCTTCTGCCGTGACTGACCCGATGTGGAGGGAAAGAGCCCGGTGAGTGGGGGGGGGGCGGCAGAGAGAGAGAGAGAGAGTGTGTGTGTGTGTGTGTGTGTGTGTGTGTGCATGCATGCGTGCGTGCGTGTGTCTGTCTGTGTGTGTGTCTGGCGCGTGCCTGCCTGCCTGCCTGCCTTTGTGCGCGTCCACAGACCCTGGTCGGCTCGTCCACCTCTCTGTAGTCCCTTGCTAGCTTACTAGGCGACAATAGTTCTCGTTGCCGAGACCTAAAAATGGGGGCAAACTAATAAGTGTGGCTATAGTTAGACAATCTCGACTTAGCTTCCAGGGTCACTTTTTAAAACTGCTAATTTTTTTAAACTACTTATTTTTTTAAACCGCAGACTGAAGTGTAATCTGAAACAAACATGTGCTGGCATGTTTTCGTTTAGCGTGACCCCTCTTAATAATTTGAGAAGTCTGTAAAAAGTGCCCGGACGTCGATTATGCAGAAATGCAACTCTGCAAAAGCATTAAACCTATCAGGACCTTTTTTTAAACTCTCACGAGCCCCCTTCGAATTTTAAATTCGCAGGAGCACTGACAAGCAACCCTGAAATAGCTGAGGGACTTCTCGTAGAAATGCCACCCATGCAAAATGCAAAGCGCCTGACAAAACATAATTTGAGAATCCAGAGAGACCCAAGATCATTGGCAGCCAGATCTCCACTATAATGGAGAAATACATCAGACTGTCAAATATTTGCACTAACGTGCAACACTAAGCAAATTAGCAGAACATAAATAAAGCCCTGAGAGTTTAAACATTGAAGTCTAGAGACACATTGAAAGAAATTGTCCTGGATTAACTCGAGCTTGGATACATACTATACATGTACTGCATTTAACTCTAGCGTTTTCTTTCTTCACATTTAAGTTTTTCATGTCTTGTTTAAGTCTATACTTAATTTGTACCGTTGGTTACAGGTGGTGGGTTCCGACATTCATTTGAGCGGACTAGCATCTTTTTTTTTTCTTTCCTTTTTAGGTTTGAACCCAGAGCAAGACAGAAAAAAAACTAAGAAGCGGGTGATAGAAGGCTCAAGAAAAAAGATAGGAAACAGTGTCTAAGAGGCAAGATGGGTTGAAAAAGAGCAAGCAGGGTAGAGCTAAAGAGGCAGGGAGTATGGTGATGGAAGAAAGTGGCATGATGTGGAATCAAAACTAGACAGGCTTCGTATTTGTTTTTCAGCAGCGCTGGCAGCAGGGATCTACGCACTAGATCATGGGCACTCACAAACTTTCTCCATGGGGCCAAATTTACAGTGTGGTGTGTGGCCGAGGGCCGCACCGGTGGGGGCGGGGTCAGTAGGGGAGGGGGGCCGGGCTAGAGCAAAAAAAATAGTGACCATGAGGTTGAACACAGGCCCTTGCAACGGATCCCTTCATCCACTGAGCCACCAGACCCATCATACACACATCTCTCCCTCTCCCCTGTCTCCCTCTTCCCCCTCTCTCCCTCTCCCCCTCTCTCCCTCTCCCTCTCTCTCCCTCTCCCTCTGTCTGTCTCTCCCTCTCCCTCTCTCTCCCTCTGTCTGTCTCTCCCTTTCCCTCTCTCTCCCTCTCTCTCTCTCTCTGTCTCCCTCTGTCTCCCTCCCTTGTCTGTCTCCCTCCCTTGTCTGTCTCCCTCCCTTGTCTGTCTCCCTCCCTCTCTCTGTCTCCCTCCCTCTCTCTATCTCCCTCCCTCCCTCTCTCTGTCTCCCTCCCTCTGTCTCCCTCCCTCTATCTCCCTCCCTCCCTCTCCCTGTCTCCCTCCCTCTGTCTTCTCTCCCTCCCTCTGTCTCCCTCCCTCTCCCTATCTCCCTCTCCCTCCCTCTGTCTATCTCCCTCCCTCTCCCTCCCTCTCTCACTCCTTCCCTCTGTCTCCCTCCCTCTCTCTATCTCCCTCTCTCTATCTCCCTCTCCCTCCCTCCCTCCCTCTGTCTCCCTCCCTCTCCCTCCTTCCCTCCCTCTCTCTGTCTCCCTCCCTCCCTCTGTCTCCCTCCCTCTATCTCCCTCCCTCCCTCCCTCTGTATCCCTCCCTCCCTCTTTCTCCCTCCCTCCCTCTGTCTCCCTCCCTCTCTCTGTCTCCCTTCCTCTGTGTTCTCCCTTCCTCTGTGTCCCTCTGTCTCCCTCCCTCTGTCTCCCTCCCTCTGCCTCCCTCCGTCTCCCTCCCTCCCTCCCTCTCTCTATCGCCCTCCCTCTCTCTGTCTCCCTTCCTGTCTCCCTCCCTTCCTCTGTCTCCCTCCCTCCCTCCCTCTATCTCCCTCCCTCTCACTATCTCTCCCTCCCTCTCACTATCTCTCCCTCCCTCCGTCTCCCTCCTTCAGTATGCACTTCGTATCCTGGGTTCTGCAGGGTGTACACTGCCTCCAGTGCAGTGTACCATTCGATGTGTCTCCTGATCTAAGCATTCGTTGAGTGCTTGGAGCTTTGAAGCATGGGTTGTGTAGCACGTGCCGCACTGTTCATGGTGCAGTGCCATTCTTAGGGAGGCTTGTTATGAACCCCACACCGTGGCATGTGTTTTATTCTCTGGACCTTGAATTCTGAATGTGCCTCTGTGTGTCATGTTCTTCGTGTGTTGTCACCTGTACATCTGGCTGCATCGTATGTGTTAGCTGTCCCTTGTTCTCAGTCTGTGCTGTGTGCAATGCGATTGTATTTTGAGATTTGTATACAGCTTTTGATGTGCAGTGCTTATGCACCATGTGTCAGTGGCGTAACGAAACTTGAGGGGCCCCCCCTGCAAACTACGTGGAGGGGGCCCCCCTCCCATCCTCCGTGCCAGTCTAGAGCTCTCAGGCCAGCGACCCGCCATACTGCAGGGGATGCGGGGCTATTGTTACACCACTGTCACCAATACAGCCGTTGTAAGTAACACTGGATGGTGGAGTTAAAGTGCAGTGTACCATTCGATGTGTCTCCTGATCTAAGCATTCGTTGTGTGCTTGGAGCTTTGAAGCATGGGTTGTGTAGCACGTGCCGCACTGTTCATGGTGCAGTGCCATTCTTAGGGAGGCTTGTTATGAACCCCACACCGTGGCATGTGTTTTATTCTCTGGACCTTGAATTCTGAATGTGCCTCTGTGTGTCATGTTCTTCGTGTGTTGTCACCTGTACATCTGGCTGCATCGTATGTGTTAGCTGTCCCTTGTTCTCAGTCTGTGCTGTGTGCAATGCGATTGTATTTTGAGATTTGTATACAGCTTTTGATGTGCAGTGCTTATGCACCATGTGTCAGTGGCGTAACGAAACTTGAGGGGCCCCCCTGCAAACTACGTGGAGGGGGCCCCCCTCCCATCCTCCGTGCCAGTCTAGAGCTCTCAGGCCAGCGACCCGCCATACTGCAGGGGATGCGGGGCTATTGTTACACCACTGTCACCAATACAGCCGTTGTAAGTAACACTGGATGGTGGAGTTAAAGGTTGGGCTTAGTCTGCCAGCAGGCTATCATAGGTGGTGGTCCATTCATCACAGGGTCCCTGCCATCAGTACCCCGGGGAAGTTTGCCCAATTTTAGGTGGGTTTCCTGATGCAGACTCCTGTCATGATATACAACATCGGGCCCACTCATCGTTCAGTTTTGACAAAAGTGCATCCACTGCTCCTTCTCGTTTCCGTTTTAAAACATTAGACAATGCGACAATGCAGTTTTTCATAAGCAGATGTAACTACAAAGAGCACATTTTGATAATACATTTTTATTAGTAGACAATAGCAATCTTAAGAGGCATTGCAAAGCTTCATACACACTTTGACCCCAATTCCATCACAGTCTCTCTCTCTCTCTCTCTTTCCATCAGTCAGTCTCTCTCTCTCAGTCAGTCTCTCTCAGTCAGTCAGTCTTTCAGTCAGTCAGTCTCTCTCTCTCTCTGGCAGTCTC
Source organism: Lissotriton helveticus (assembly GCF_964261635.1). Lineage (NCBI taxonomy): Eukaryota > Metazoa > Chordata > Amphibia > Caudata > Salamandridae > Lissotriton > Lissotriton helveticus. The sequence continues at coordinate 1,052,311,365 of NC_136070.1, forward strand.
TCAGTCAGCCAGCCTCTCTCTCTCTCTGTCAGTCTCTCTTTCTCTCTCTTTCTGTCAGTCTGTCAGTCAGTCAGTCTCTCTCTCTTAGTCAGTCAGTCTCTCTCAGTCAGTCAGTCTATCCCTCTCTGTCATTCAGTCTCTCTCTGTCATTCAGTCTCTCTGTCATTCAGTCTCTATCAGTCAGTCAGTCTCTATCAGTCAGTCAGTCAGTCAGTCTCTCTGTCAGTCTGTCAGTCAGTCGGTCGGTCTCTCTCTCTCTCTGTCAGTCTCTCTCAGTCAGTCCCTCTCTCTGTCAGTCTCTCTCCCTCTCAGTCCCTCTGTCTGTCAGTCTCTCTCTCAGTCTCTCTCTCTCTCTGTCAGTCTCTCTATCTCTCTCTTTCTGTCAGTCCCTCTCAGTCAGTCTCAGTCTCTCCCTTTCTGTCAGTCAGTCTCTCACAGTCTCTCTCTGTCAGTTTTTCTCAGTAAGTCAGTCTCTCTCAGTCAGCCAGTCTCTCTCTCTCTCTCTCAGTCAGCAAGTCTCTCTCTCTCAGTCAGCTAGTCTCTTTCTCTCTCTATCAGTCAGTCTCTCTCTCTGTCAGTCAGTCTCTCTCTGTCAGAGTCCCAGTTTCTCTCTCTCTCTCGGTCAGTCTCTCTCTCAGTCAGTCTCTCTCTGTCAGTCTCTCTCTCAATCAGATACTCTCAGTCAGTCAGTCTCTCTCTCTCTTAGTCAGTCTCTCTCTCTGTCAGTCCCTCTCTCTGTCAATCTCTTTCTCAGTCTCTCTGTCAGTCTCTCTCTCAGCCTCTCTCTCTCAGTCTCTCAGTCAGTCAGTCAGTCTTCCAGACAGTCTCTCTCTCGCTCTGTCAGTCATTCTCTCTCTCTCGCAGTCAGCCAGTCTCTCTCACTCAGTCTCTCTCTATCTCAGTCAGTGACTCTATCTGTCAGTCTCGCTCTCTGTCAGTCAGTCTCTCTCTCTGTCAGTCAGTCTCTCTCTGTGAGTCTCTTTCTCTCTCAGTCAGTCTCTCTCTGTCAGTCAGTCTCTCTCTCTGTCAGTCTCTCTTTCTCTGTCAGTCTCTGTCAGTCAGTCTCTCTCTCAGTCAGTCTCTCTCTCTCTCTGTCAGTCTCTCTCTCAGCCAGTCAGTCTCTCAGTCTCTCTCTCTTAGTCTCTCTCTCTCTGTCAGTCAGTCTCTCTCTCTCTCCCAGTCAGTCTCTCTCCCTCTCAGTCAGTCAGTCTCTCTCTACATCAATCAGTCTCTCTCCCTCTCTCTGTCAGTCTCTCTCTCTCTCTCAGTGTCTCTCTCAGTCAGTCTCTCTGTCAGTCAGTCTCTCTCATAGTCAATCAGTCTATCTCTCTCAGTCAGTCAGTCTCTGCCTCTCTCTCAGTCTCTCTCTCTGTCAGTCAGTCTTTCTCTCTGACAGTTAGTATCTCTCTACATCAGTCAGTCAGTCTCTCTGTCAGTCAGTCTCACTCTCAATCAGTCTCTCTCTCTCTCTGTTAGTCTCTCAGTCTCTCAGTCTCTCTCTCTCTCTTAGTCTCTCTCTCTCTGTGTCAGTCAGTCTCTCTCTCTCTCCCAGTCAGTCTCTCTCCCTCTCAGTCAGTCAGTCTCTCTCTACATCAATAAGTCTCTCTCCCTCTCTCTGTCAGTCTCTCTCTCTCTCTCAGTGTCTCTCTCAGTCAGTCTCTCTGTCAGTCAGTCTCTCTCGTAGTCAATCAGTCTATCTCTCTCAGTCAGTCAGTCTCTGCCTCTCTCTCAGTCTCTCTCTCTGTCAGTCAGTCTTTCTCTCTGACAGTTAGTATCTCTCTACCTCAGTCAGTCAGTCTCTGTCAGTCAGTAAGTCACTCTCCCAGTCAGCCAGTCTCTCTCTCTCAGTCAGTTTCTCAGCCAGTCAGTCTCTCGGTCAGTTAGTATTCAGTCTCTGAGTCAGTCAGTCAGTCAGTCTCTACTCTCTCTCCACTACCTCTCTCTCTCCATTCTCTCTCTCAACTCTGTCCACTCTATCTCCACTGTCTCTCTCTCCACTCTCTCACTCTCTCTCTCTCTCTCTCCATTCTCTCTCCACTGTCTCCCTCCACTGGACCCCTCCGCTCTCTCCACCCTCTCTCCCTTCTCTCTCTCTCTATACTCTTTCTCCACTCTCTCTCTCTCTCTCTCGCTCCACTCTCTCTCCACTCTCTCTATTCTCTCTCCTCTCTCTGTCTCTCTCTCTCTCTACACTCTCTCTGCACTCTCTCTCTCTCTCCAATCTCTCTCCAATCTCTCTCCACTTTCTCTCCACTCTCTCTCTCCACTGTCTCCCTCCACTCTCCCTCCACTCTCTCTCCACTCTCTCTCTCTCCACTCTCTCTCTCTTCACTCTCTCTCCACTCTCTCTCTCCACTCTCTCTCTACTCTCGCTCTCTCTCCACTCTCTCTTGCTCACTCTCTCCACTGTCTCTCCACGCTCTCCCCACGTCTCTCTCTGTTCACTGTCTATCTCCACTCTCTCTCTCTCTTCTCTCTCCACTTTCTCTCTCTCCACTGTTTCTTTCTCTCCACTGTCTCTCTCCACTCTCTCTCTCTCCACTCTCTCTCTAGCCACTCTCTCTCTCCACTCTCTCTCTCCACTCTCTCTCTCTCTCTACTCTCTCTCCACTCTCTCTCTCCACTTTCTCTCCACTCTCTCTCTCTACTTTCTCTCCACTGTCTCTCTCCTCTCTCTCTCTCCACTGTCTCCCTCCACTCTCTCTACTCTCTCTCCGCTGTTTCTCTCTCCACTCTCTCTCTACTCTCTCTCTCCACTCTCTCTCTCTCTCCACTCACTCCACTCTCTCTCCACTGTCTCTCTCCACTCTCTCTCCACTGTCTCTCCAGCTGCAACATTTTATTTTATTACATCTAAATGTATTATACATATCCTAAATGAATTTACATTTATATTTTATATTTCAATATTTTAATTTTTTAAAATTAAAAATAAGCTTTAATAATTTCCCTATACTTCCTCATAGTATAAGTAATACGTTTATTGCACAGTTAATTAAAACCAATGCGATACAGTTCACAATAGCAAAATTAAAATACTCATAAAACCATGTGTTTAAGATCAATTCAGCACTATGTTGTGATAAACGTAAACAGTTCAGCATACAAAATGATGTTCTTTGCTGGCCGCCCACATTAGGCCTTCTATACTTCTCATCCACTCTGTAGCCTGTTAGTCTATTCATGTTTTTCCACAATTTTCATTAAAATTTACAGGTGATTCGTAAATGAAATCATGTGTCCTGTTTGAAGATTATTCATTGATCAGTTTTTAGTAGTTTTTTGTCCACTACTTTTAAAAATTTCACGAAACTGCAGCTCAGCTGAGGGTCCTGTGCTGAAAAGCAGGTTAGCACTGCACTCCTTCGTGTGCGTACCCCCTGTGAAATAAAATGGCGTTTCAGCAGGAGCTTTCTTTCTTCTTGCAATTCTTCACACGTGCATAGCAAGTGCATCATGTCTTCAGCCCCAATACCACATAGCCTGCATAATGTTCCTGATTTCGATCTCAGCCAGTGAGGGAGGTGTAGGATGCATGGTAGCAGGCCCAGTCTATATCTTGAAAAGGACAATTTGGTTTTTTTTGTGTAACCTAGACCAAGATAAGGCTGGGAAGCTTGTATCAGGTATGTATTTAATACCATCCATGCGTGAGATCTTTTTGATAGGGTGGCTTTATCCTGGACCCATGACTGAAGCTTGATCGATTTCTTCACCAGTTTGTTGATTGTTTTGTGATCTGCCGGGGACGCCCAGAGTTCTGCCAGCCCGGTGTTCACTATGCTCTTTGCCAAATATTTTGCTGCTGGTGAGTTTTGGGTCTGCTCTAGTTCTTTCCATAAGTATTCGTTTAGTGTTCCTTCAGTTGTTTTTCTTACTTTGTTCCATGAGCAGATATATGCCCCTTGTCGTGCCAAAATCTGTGACCGAATACCAAACTCCAATCTGATCTGTGCTGGGGAGGATCGCTTTGGGAGGCCGAAGATGATTCTGTATGCCGTCACGATTGTACTATCAAGTGTTACGGCATCTCTGCCTCGGTGGGCCTCACTCCCATAAGTTAATGTTGGTAGTAATTTTGCACGTATGACATGTAATATAGGGGTCAGAGAAGGGCCAGAGAGGTTGTTGTTTAATGTTTTTAAGGCGATTGCCAGAGCGAGGCCTTTACCTCTTATGCTGGCCCTTTGTTCACTGAATTGGCCACCCCTGTCAATCTTCACACCTAGATATTTATACGACGAGGTGTCCTCATAGGGAGATCTCCACTACAGTGGTTGAAATCACTACCTACGAGTGAAAAGTTACTAGTAGTTATTTTAGACTCCTAAATCCTATTGAAGGAAAGTCCACCAGTGGGTGGAAACATGTAAGTTTACACTCAGGTGTAAATCTACAGTAGGAAATGCTGGACAGCAAAAAGGTTCAGATTTACACCTAGGTGCAGGGGTTTACAGGAGTAAATGCAGGGCTCGAGGCGGGGTACCACACGGGTGGACGGCGTCCCCTCACTTATTTTACTGGGATCTCGATAACTGGAGCAAATGGAGCCACACATTCACTTTTTGGCCTCTCTGGGACGAGAAATCAGAGCTCATTCAGAACGCTGCTCACGCCCTGGCTTCTCTGATGCAATCGCATCTAAGGGGTGAGCAAGGGGAGGCAATGAGTCTGATGATGCAAGCCACCTTTTTGTGACGTCACTTCCTGTCGTGACAACAGCACCCCCCCACTTCTTTTTTTAGGACTTGTGCCCTGGGTAAATGTACATGTGTAAACTTACCTTTGCGAAGAGGCCCCAATGAATTTCACAGCTGTGTGCCTAATTGTGCCTACTTAATGGAGATAATTGCTTTGGGTTTTGTGTAGTGAGATGTTTATAGAATGAAGTAGGCATCTTAAGTTATAGTGCTTTGACTGTACCTTTTCAAATGCATTCTGGGCACGGAGTTAAGGGTATTTCATGTGAAAACGTAGGCTAAAAAAGATAAGCTGCGAGACAGTGAACAAATATTAGTGCTGGCCAAGGAGTCTAAACCTTTCCATCAACTACCTGAGGGGGACTGACGTACACATGAGGGCAGTGCACGGAGCTGGCACTGCTGGGCATTGGTGCACAGTGTGGTATAGGTAGCATCACTGTACAGGAACTGGCACTGGGCAGGAGTGTAGCAAACATGGGCAGTGTGAGCAGCTGGCACTGGTGGTGTAAGAGGCTGTCACTGGTGGCAGAGTTAGAGGCTGGCACAAGTGGGTAGTGACTGAAGCTGGCACTGGTGGGTAGTCGAATAGCTCAGCTGCCACAGGTGGCAGTGGGAGTGCCTGGCACTGGTGGGTAGCGGCTGAAACTGCCACTGGTGGCAGTGTGAGAGGCTGGCACTGGTGGGTAGTGGCTGAAGCTGGCACTGGTGGCAGAGTGAGAGGCTGGCACTGGTGGCAGAGTGATTGTGCATGTGTATCTCAGGCACAACCGTTTCATATGTGTTTTGCTGTCAAGCCTCAAAGACTTCAGCTGTCCTTATTTTTGTGAAATGGTGGCAAAAAGCATACATACGATTTTTATGTCATATAACAAGCTGTAGAAGCGTTCATGTAACGAAAGCTAGCAGAACCTGAGATACTCAGCTGGATGAGAGATTTTTAGTGTTATGGACAGACTAAATAATGTGTGTGTATTTAGTAAGAGAAATGTATTTAGTTTGTTTCATTTTCAAATAAGTTCACAAAAAATCCTTAAATTCTCCTGGGTATAATGCTTCTGAACGAGCTGTGAAATGTTTACAAACAGAACTTGCGTAATACGAGATGGAGCATCATCGTTTTGCTGACCGCACTTGAGACAAAAATAGACATTGCAATGTTGTGGTGCTAAATTGATATAGACAGATTAAACTTTTATGTGAGGGGCACACCGTTTATTGCAACACTAAGCACTGCACATGTGTAAATGTTGTATTCAACTACACTGCAATTAAATTCAATGACGCTATTTCCGAGAAACAGTAAACAAACACGAAGTAAGCTATTGAAATGTTTGTCATGGTTTAATTTTATGGGTACTGGTGAACCAATTCTGACCCTCGGCACAACATAACAAGTTGGGTTGCACAGTTGGCCGCATGATCTACAAGCAAAGATGTTAATTAAAACATTCAAGCCTTTTTGAATGGACAAAAGAAAATTCCGTTCTTACACTCTAAAAATAGCACATACAATTCCTTGGGGTATTGTGTGTACACCTTATGAGCTATGTGGTAATGTATAGCATAGAGCTTGGATTTGTCAATTTGTTCAGATTTTTATGTCGGCTTCAGTCATGTCCAAGAGCCAATCAGATGGTTCAAACCCAGCTTCCCATGTCTAGTTGGTTAGAAGGGTGGATAATCAAAATACTGATGAGGAGAAAAGCTATAGTACGGTATGCTCCCCACTCGTGTGCGTGTCGATAATCATGTGAATGCTGCAGGATCCTGCCTGCTGTTAATTTTTAGGTCGAGCCTGGGCAGCACATGCGCTGCTGAGAGGCATGCAGTATTGGAGTATGGCTTTGAAGCCCTGCCCACTCTCTGCCCATATTTGTCATTGGCTTGTGTCACTGTCCTTCATAAACGTTGGCTTGCGAATCGTTATTAGGCTTGTTAATCCCTCCTTGGTACCGCCTTGTCTGCATTTGTAACCTCCCATGGAGACTGGCCCTTTTATGTCTGTTGCGATACGGCAGGGCTTATTTAGTCTGTAAGCATTCTTTAATGGGTTTCTCCTACTGCATGCATGACGTGCTTTCCTCGCGATGTGCGCTTTCACTTTCAAGCAGCCATGGACAATGGGGGTTGCTTCTTTTGAAATGAAATACGTCTTGGTTTTATAAGAGTTTGAGCTATTGCTATTGTAAATGAAAATGGCTCAAAGTCTCATAAATGCGAGACCTATTGCATTACAAATGCTTGTTTAGAATAGCCAGTAATGGTCTCTGGGTGGGCCCAAAGCTCCCCCTCTTTCTGACCAAGCCCCCCCAGTATGTGCTTTATATGCTTCAGCCAAGGGATTTTCCTTGCCTGTTCGAGACCCATACAGTCTTTGATAATAATTCTGGTAAAGTGTGTTTCTACTATAGACCAAACAGAATGCCATAACAATAGCGGTTTGGTTTTTGATAAATCTGAAACAAACCCAGCTCTCAGTTTGCCATGAGGGATAGTTTCTGATGGGGTTTTAGGAACTAATTTTCTTGTGTTTGGATCATTCCATTAACCCCCACCCCACCGACTCCTTCTCTATATGAAGCAGCTGAAATTGATTTGTCCTTATATAAAATAAGCAGCTCTCTAATAGGGCTAGAGGCCAATTTAGAGGCAAATCTAAAAAGGCCTTCATTGTTTCTTGCCATGTTGAATATGCAACTTACTCTATAGTGTATCAAGTCCCTTTTAGAGGAGAAGTGGATTCCTAGATAATTAAATGCTTTGGTATTTTTTATTTTGCTCTGCCTGATAAAAAAATGCTGCCACCCTTTTTCCTCTTTTGACCACAACTCATGGTAAAGGCTTTAGCTAAGTTTATTTTTAAGTCTCTCTCTTCCATATAATTTGTAAAGGAGTTAATACATTTTTGGTGACAGATAGGTGTAAGCACCAAGATTGACCCATTGTCTGCGTACAAAAGCAGTGGTATTGGAAGCCTTCCAATTCTGGGGGTATCTGAATCTTCCCGTTGTAGTTTATCATCCACCCCATTTATATATAAAGAGAAGAGGACGGGCAAAAACACTCAATAGGTGTAGTCAATTCACCTTCAGTCCAAAAGCAGATTTTGGCAGTAAGTTTATTACACAAGTATGAGAAGAGCGAAATAATTTCCAGAGGGGCTCCCAGTTGTTGCATACAGGCCCACAATTTGTTATAATTAACCAGATAGAAAGCACAACTTAAATCAATAAAACCCAAATATAAAGAGCCCTCTTAGCTTGGGTATAGTTCCCCATCAACAGATTAAAGTTGAGCGACTGCTCAACAGTCCCAAGCTCTTTCCTGAAGCCATATTGGGCTGTATTTTCAATCTAAGAGAACCTTTCCCAATAATTTCAGAGGAGTCATGTAGAGAGATTGGTCGATAACATTTAGAGTCTTTTCTTGGTCCCATCTTGAAAATTAGTATAAGAAATGAACAGACCCTTGATTGTGGTACTTGTCCTGCTCCTGTTGTGTTTAAAAATGTAGTCTTAAACAGAGCCCAAATGATCATCTTTGACTTGCATGTGTCCACTGGGAACCCTTCTGGGCCAAGTGCCTTCTCCTGGAACTTTTATCTAGTGCCCTTACTACCTGCCCAAGGGTCAAAACGATATTGATTGGGGGACTTGCTACAGGGATTTGTGCACTGGTGTAATAGGTTGATAAGAGTGTTTTTTTTGCCAGTACATTGATTGTTAAACCAGTCTGTTTTATCCCTGTTTTATCACTTTGTCTCTGAGTCAGTAATTGACTAATGGATAGAGAGATGGAATTATGAGCTTCCATTGTCTCCTTATCATCATTGACTGGTGCCAGATCTCTCATAAAATGCTTCATATTCCTAGCTAATAAGACATTTAAAAATCTAGATGAGTTGACCTCTGCTCATTTTATTTTAATGCCATTCACCGATGGGAGCAATACCATTGATTTCACCAACCCCAAGGATTCAATGAGATCTCATCCTAAATTTTAGAACGACAGATTATGGTTGCTTATGAAATTAACTCCCACCTCAAAGTCCTTTACAATTATTATAAATTATTCAAAATAAGGAAAAAATCAGTGTTGCTATTACAGCCTTCACTATGAAAGTTGGTAAATGTAATTGGGAGTTCAACCAACAATATTCTACGATTATCAAATCATATTTTAGTATTAAGTCATTAAGAGCTTCACCGTAGGGGCATTGAATAAAATGAGCCATGTCATCCCCCAACAATCAGTGAGCCCGAACTGCTTAGACGAAAAAACAGTGACAAAATAAACTCCCCTGCCCAAACAACATAATAGTCCCTACTGGACCGGTCAATAAAATGGGTTAAATCTACAGCAAGAGCTTTCACAACATGAACCAATGAAGAGCCAAAAACATTGTTATAAAATGTATAACCAGGATGTTCAGATTGCCCTCTGAATTAAAAAGAGCCAATTGATAGTAAAGCGAAGTTGTAAAGCGTTTTGCGGCTTTTAGTACATGTTTAGTGGAATCTAATGTGACCAGACTCCCCTTGGCGCGGCCCATATTTGTAGATGTTGCAGATCTATAAAATTACATAAAACCATCTAAGTCTATTGGGTTTGTCAGCCAGGTTTTATGGAGTCATACAATATGTTTATTTGTGCGTACAGTACCCAGTCCTCTAGCTCAGTTTTTTTTGCCAGACCAGCGATAATCTTCACGAAGATGACAAGTTCTCAATCTTCCTTGACAAGATCCAGGCACTGCCTCCCCAACCCAGGCCAGCAAATAGCAAAGGAGATTCACCAGAGGAGGGGGTTTGATCAGAAAGTCAATCCAATTGGTCCAGATGAGCAATGGGCAAAATTCTGTTAGAGGTTGAAACAGGCTTGTTGGATGTCAAAAAGCAGGGAACATTCTACATTTAGGCCTAAAGAAGAAGCCTAGCAGAAGTGCCTTGATTGACTTTGATGGTACAATAGGAAAATGGAGCCTGTTTAGGATATCTTTGGCCACAAACTTGTCTTTAAAGTTGACAACAATGCAATTGTTATTGTCTGTTTTTATATTGTTACTGACGCATGCAATTCTTCGTGCATGATTAATCTGACTGTATGACAGCCCAAGCCCTCCAGCCTTCCACTGACCCAGTGAAGCACTTTATCCATAAGTTGGTCATGATTCTCAATTATATTATGCCTTAGGGGAGGAACACCTCTCAACACAATTACTAAAGGGGCTGCTTGAGGGGTAAATTGCAATATTGGCAGTTTCAGAAACTGAGCCCCTTCTCTCCAATTAGAAGCCCTTTGTATACTATGGCTATTGGGATTCTGCCTGGAATCCCTTGGTACCACCAGGACTGACTAGAAAATTCTCCCTGAAGTGATTTGAAGGTGTTGCCCTAGTGCTTGTGTGTCACCTGGTCAGAATCAGCCTAGACCAAAGACACTGGGCCAGTCGATTACCGTTCTGCAAAAGACAGGTTCAGGTTCATAAGAGTTTCTTTTATTTTCTCTAATTGGCTTAAGAAGGGACTCAGAGCAGATAAAACCGAGGTCAGCACACCAATGGAAAGTTCCTCTACTATCAGTGCTATGTGACCCCCTTCAATTGACAGGTTATTCTTGTCTACCCCTTGCTTTGGTGTAGGCAGACATGTTGAAGGCCCCTCGCCCAGTCTTTTAGATATGCTTCCCCCATCTGCTCTTTTCCCTTTCCCGCCTACAATCTTTGTGGTTTTCCCTTTACCTGAGGATTGATCAAAGGGATGGGGGATTGCGTAGCTTCTGGCTGATGAATGTGTGTTATAATGGATCTAACAGCTGAATTAGTTAGGGTAAGATCAACATCCAGGTCATTATCTGATGAGTGCTGTGCAACTCATTATTGCCCATTGTGACATTGTTAGACTCCTGCGGAACATAAACAATTGGTGGAGATGACAATGATAGGCATCTCTCGGCTAAAGTAATCTTTGTTCAATACCCCCACTGCTCGCTGCAAAAAAGTGTCACTGTTGTACCTGGTGTAGGGACTGGAGGAGATTAATTTTTTTCCCCATTGTTCAACTTCCGCTTCTTCTTAAAATCTAAAGTGAAAAGATGTCTCAGATGATGAGCAAAAGAAAAATAGCCCAGCCTCTTCCGGGCAAAGATGAGCCCATCATGGCATGGTCTTCGCCCGGGCACGACTCATGCATGTTCCGTGCTGTGGGAAGCACACAGTGCTATTAAACATGTCGTTGTAGCCTCGTCCCTCCTGAGAATGAAGTGGCTAGAGGATGAGGTCCCACTCCAACCAGGCACACAGAGTTCTAGCTGTAAGTGCGGGCAACAAGGAACTGCTGAGTATAAACACCTGTACGGTGGGATGCACTCGGTGCTTTTAAATGCATAGTTGTAGATCTTCCCCTCCTGGGCGCGGGTAGCTGGAGGACGAGGTCCCACCCCAACCAGGAACACAGAGTCCATGCAGTAAGTTCAGGCAACAGGGAATCGCTGTGTAGAAACACCTATGTAGAGACTTCAAAGAACAGACCAGGATAACACAATGACCCTGGACCGGAAACTAGCATCCTGGGACCGATTTCTGGGTATTACTCTTTATCAGTCAGGCTAGCTTGACTCCAGTGGTACAGTGAGCAAGGGACCCACGTCTGGGCATACCCATACCACTTAGGGTGAAAAGTGCTACGCAAACAAATGATGGACGGTATGCTGAATAACTCATACATTTATCCCCCAGTCAAGAGATCTGGGTTATATCCATCTTTCTTTTGCTCACCATGCCACCCCAGTTTAGACTTAGCCAAATGCAAATCAGTCTTGACCCTCTGCCTCATGGGAACAGTCCAGACCTAATATTAGTTTAAACATTCACAAAGAAGAAGGGGCCCCTTGTGGACCCATCCTATTTGTGAATGGTTACCACGTTCTTTAGTCGTCAGTAAAATCTTAGAGGACTTAATTCACAAAGGTAAATGTACGCTTTTTATGCAAGTTTACGATTGCTTACTCTTCACAAAGGTATTTTACTAGCGGTATCTTTATGAATGCGGAGTCTCCGTACATAAAAAGATAGGACTGTCCTAACTTTTTATGAGTGGGGACTCCCAGTGGAAAATATTCTACCAGTAAAATCCCTTTCTTAATAGCAAACAATTGTAAACTTACACTAAAGTGTAAGTATCATTTGTGAATCAGGCCCTGAATGTTTTGCGCCATAATTTGGTTGCAAAATATTCATACATACCAGTGCAATTCTTTATTTGGAAGGGATGCCCTTAACACACCTCTTCTAAATACCGAATCATAAACACAAAGTACAACAAATAAACTGCAAAAAAAAAAAATATTTCCATTTAATTATACATAATAATTAGACAATGTATAAAAATTCATTTTACTAAAAATATCTTGAAAATTAAATTTTTAGAAATAAAAATGTAAATACACAAACAAATATCAATACTATAAATGTGTTACAGACAGTTTACGGGCATAATACAAGCTCCCATTGAGGAATGGGAGTATGCGAAGGCACAAAGTGCAGTTGAATCATGATTCTGTGGTTGAGGCCACCGACAGGAGGTTGGTCGGTCAAAGTTCAGGCAACGGTGTCTGCCCGACATCGGAATAAACCCCTTTGTGTCTGAATACGATGGTGGTCAGACTACCACAGACATGCCGTTGATGGTAGTCCTACAACTGACAGCCCTTCAATCCAACTGCTGATTACAATTCCAGCAGTCAGACCCATAGCTGTCAGAGGGAAGACTGACACATCCGTCAGGATCAGAGATCCCAACGGGGTAGTGGTCGGGTCGTATTCCTGAATGACAGCAATGCTGAGCCAGGCACCACCATCAGGATTACAATATCCCTTTCCAACAGCATTTTCATGGCGGGCAGACCGCCATGAAAAGGCTGTCAGAAAGGGATATGGCGGCCCGCATCTGACATGGGGCACTGTAAAGTGAGCCTGGGGGCACATGTAGTTCCCCCACTCACCTCCATTTACCCTGTGCAGCGCATGACATTGTGCTTGCCAAACGGTCCATGGATGACCAGGAGGTGCTCTGTGCCACAGCGGTTTGTGCTGCGGCCCCTTTCCTTGACTACTGCAGAAGCTGCCATGATACAGAGAACTTTCTGATCATAAGCACAGCAGACATATTGAAATGCAGTGATAAGACTGTCACCTGCATCTCATGCAGGCCAACCATCAAAATCAACCCCTATATTCTCACAGCCAAGAATTAAAATGTAATTGAAATTAAAAAGCATAACACAAATAACACACTGATTTGTAAATAACACAATTTGAAATAATTTAATAAATAATTATAAATGTAGTTTTATAATTTCCCTCCCTTTACCTCTATAAACTAAACAACACATGCCGAAAGTATAACTTAACTGATGTCATCATTTTACAATATAATTGATTATCAATTGAATCACAAGCATTTTACCTGAGACCACAAAGTGCAGTCTGTAGGGTGCCCAAGGGCCACAATGATGCCAGCATGGTGGGAGTGAGGATTAGTGTGTGTGTGTGTGGGGGGGGGGGTTGGATGCGTGGACCGGTGTTTAGGTGGCTGTAGGCAGCCGTGGTCCATACAGGTAACAGCGGTGGGGTTGTGGGGCCGCTTGGGGGGATTTCGAGGGACAATGCAGAGGGAAAATTAATGATTTATTTCATTTTGCCTTAGCATTGTCCCTCTAAATCCCCCCCACATGGCCCCACCACCCCACCGCTGTTACCCGCATGGACCGGGGCTGGTTGTAGAGGAAGAGAATCATGTTGTGGTCAGTGAGTCTTTGGGTTATTTTGAGTGTTGCATTCCACACTGCCTCTAAATGAAGCCCCTAGTCTCTAATAAGTCAGAGAATTGATAAAATTGTGTTATGCTGTGTCTGAATCACTATCCCTTTAACGCACCTTGGGGTAAGCCTTGAGAGTCAAGGGTAAAAAAGCAGTAACATGATTATTTTATTGGAATGAAATAGAATTGCACAATGTTAAACCAAAAACCTAGTATCAGTCCCGGCTTTCCCACTTGACAAAATGGTGTAATCTTGGGCAATCGTCTCATTTCAATTTCCCTCCTTTTTCTTCATTATGATATTTAAGAGCACCTTGAAATACATATGTTCATCATATATGCTGTACAAACCTTTCTTTTGTGTTTGATTTAATAAACTATAATGCATTTGTTATAACAACCCAGGCCACCCAGACCATTCCTTGTGACAACTGATTTGCCTGGTAGTTCACAATTGGCATTGTTGTCTGGATGGGAGGAGGCATGAATTTTCTACATTAATTTTTTAAACAATCAGTTTTAAACAAACATGATTCAGAATGCACTGATATAAACTATATGCAGACCCTCCAGGATTTCGCGAAATCTGCACTTTTGTAAAAATGCTGCGATTTTTACAAAAGTGCCCGCGAAATCGGCACTTTTGTAAAAATGCCGGGATTTTTACAAAAGTGCCCGTGAAATCTAGGCTTCCAGACCCCTTTCAAGGGGGCGGGGCCGGTCTGCGGAGGGGTGATACGTGTGTCTTACATTTTGTAGTGAAATGTTCTGTTTATGTTGCATGCAACATCTATAAAATAGTTTCTTTTTGATCAAATCAGGAGCTTACATATGAGAAAGGGGAGAGTAATTTCCTTAAACAACTTATGCTGCTTATTTACTCTACTGCTCTCCGCATAGGTCCACCAGGAGAGTCGGAGTCGAGAAACACTGAACTGGCAATTCTTTTCCAGTCATATTCAGTGTATGCAAATATAGCTTATGTAGATATCCTGAAAATATTAAATGGATCCGGAACTCCTGGACAACGTTGGACACCACTAACACATTCTCTAAAAGGAGGCACGTGCGCCGATAGACATCATGAGAAAATGAGTAAAAGATATAACCACAACCGGATCTGGCCATTGCCTTTCATAGTCGATCACATCTCCTGACAAACACCAGGATATCCAATGACCTGAGGCACCTGCATCCATGCCTTTATCTGCTAAAGATTGCCGAAACACTCATTTAGATGAAATGACGGCCTGCACACCATGCCTCCATCCCAGGAGGAAACTCTGCTCCTAGGTTATCACCACTACTATCATTAGTGGCAGCCTCCGCTCCGTGGGAAGCCTGGGGAGGGGCCGCTCTGTGGGACCCTCCAGGAGTGCTCTCTGCTAATCCCACAATCTAAGGGAGAGAGAGGCGCGTTGTACATTGGAGGCTCCAAAGAGAGCATCCAACCTGTGCGGGGGTGGGAGGGGGGGAATGGGGGGTGCTGTCAATGGTTGCTCTTTCAAAGAAAGCCTTGTCTGTAATTACAGGAACATTTCAATGCAGCTGCAGACCAGGGGATCCGTCCCTGCCGGAAGCCTGACTCTGCCCCAGCCCTTCTGAGGGCTTCCTTCACTCTCCTGGCTCCCCGACGGGCCCTTGTCTGGAGACGTGCACTGCCCGGGCCCCTGAGGGCCCTAGGGGGTACTTCAGTGTCCGCAGACAGCAGAGCAGCTTCAGATAGTTCAAGGACAAGAGGAAAACATCAGTGCCCGGCGGCACAGGCGTCAACGCACTACAGACCAACACACTGGGAACAACACACACAGACCATAAAACACACCAGGGACCAACACACACAGATATCTGTGTTTGTTGTAGTGAAAAAACCGCCAAATAAAATGCCGCTAAATTGCAGCTAAATTTCCATATTTTTGCCACTAAATTTCCATTTGTGTGCGGCTAAATTTGCTAATCCATGCCACTATATCCTGGGGGTCTGTATATGTACTGAGGTGAAACACATCTGCAAGTTAATAAAATACACTTTTTTGAATTATGAAGAAATTGTATCATATTTCTGCACATTTGTTTCAAGATATCTTAAAAAATTCATGCATTCTTAAAGTTAAGCGGTGCAGGGCACCTTCTTTGCTCCTTCTCTTTGACTTCTGTTAACGTGTAGATAAATGATTGCACATTTATTTCATATCTCTCTCAATGCTTGTTTTGCCTTCAGTAAACAAGAATCCAGTGCAGTTACTGAGCTGTGGACCTCAAGTGAAGGCCAGGAGGGCTGTTTAAAAAAACTACAATTGTACAAACTATATTAAGAAACATTATAAATAATTATACACACAATTTATAACACATACAATTAAAACATATACTAAAATGCATATAAATAATTTAAAAAAACTTGGAGCCCTAATATGATAGCAGTCGGACGAGCGTCCAACCGCCGTCATTACGGGGTGAAGACTGGCCGACATGTAGTCGGCGTTTCCACCCTCCTAAATATGATCCAACTGCTGTGCAGGCAGTCAAAACATACCTATTTCGATTGCGGCTTGTGCAGCGTCCCAGAATGCTTTTTGGTTACTCATTTTAACTGTATAAAATATTGCTTGAATTATATTTGTCAGTGACAAGATGTGTGGTCATTTTGAGATGCACTTTATAGGTGATTTAATTTATTTTTGTGTGATTTTAAATTATTTCTGTGGCTCCTCAATGAGATGTCTTTCTGGTTTATTGTAATGCATTTTTATAAGCATTTGCACCTTAAAACTGGTCGATGGCTATGCACTAGCACTTTTGGATAGTGGCAAGATGTATTTTATTGGTGATTTAATTTATTTTAGATGATGCTTTATTTAATTTTTTGGCTCTTCAATTTGATTTCATTTCAGCCAGCTGCAATCAATGTAATTTTAGAAGTACTAACAATTTATAGCTGGTTGATGGTTATGCGCTAGCACATTTTTTATGAGTTTTTGAAACTATTGAAGCATGTCACTAATTATTAACTTGTATATACTCTGTGTTGTATACTGTATGGCCTGTTTTGACAGGCTGATACAATGAAGTGCTAAGCCAGTAAAATCAGCTCCCTGGAAAATGTTTCACTTTAGAGGCTAGGAGGCCTGCTGAAAGAGCTCGCCACCAGAATTTTATTTTTAAATCTATTTATTTGAAAAGTTTTATATAGCGCGAACAAGACCCATGCGGGTATCAGAGCGCTTTATACTATGAGGAGAACAATGATCAATAAAAGATTTAAAAAACATGGTAAAGGTACATACAGTATAGCAGAAAAGAATTACTAACAGTACATGAATTGAATTGAATTGAAATGAGCCCAAGATCCCTGAAATTGGCCCAATGGGCCACAGTTATGCCCCTGCAAAAATGTGACCTTTGACCCTCTTGAAATTAAACGGAGCATTTAGGGCACCAGAGTCTCTAGAAATTTTTCAAAGAAAAAACACTGACTGGACAATGATCTATTGTTTGTTGTTGATGAGTGCCAGTGGACGGGGATTACTAGCCCACACAATCATCCCGAGTAGGTCTTGGTTTCTACTTCGCCACCTTGTGAGGGTCAAAAGTTACAATGGGATAGTTGGTTCCCAGTTAGCAACCGATTGCGGGCCTATTGCTTGAGCAAGAATCATATGCTGTACAACCAATAACCTAATTTCTTACCATCAGAATTGTATTAACTAGTCGGTTGATTGCTTGCTTAATAGATTAAGGAAACTGTAGCACCTCCAGACTTATAGCAATGAAAAATAAGCCAGATTGGTTAACAACAGATCTGGTGGTTTATATTGGCTCAGTTTAAGATCTTCTATGCGAAAAATTATACTGAAGATACCCATTAAAAGGAAGTTTAAAATATTAAATATTTTAACAATACTACTTTATCTAGATTATACACAAGAGATGAGATAAGATTCGTACGGCTATACAAGCTCTACCATCTGAGAAAATAACTGCAGAGGATAGTATTCTCATAAACATTTATAAAATGTTCTCACTCATTCTTGCTCCCTTGTGACTTATTATTGCGGAGGGGTGGACCATGGACCAGGGTGCCTAAATTATGAAACGTGGTCAAAAATGCTATTTGTTTTAAAGAACAAACCTAATGAAGAATCTGGATCATACTGACCTATATTATTGCTTTTTGTGGAGGTTAAAATAAATTCCAAAGCATTCACCTTATAATTATTATGCCTCATAATAAAATTAATCAGCAATGAGCAACACGGCTTAATTCCTGGAAAATATGCAACAGTCCACTGACATGTCAATGCATATACTGGTTATGTTTTGAAATATAAGGCCGGTATGATTCTGTGGGATGCCAAAAAGGCATCTAATCATTTTTCATAGAAATGTCTATATGTCTTTATGGACACAGGGATGTTTCTTAAGAAAAGCATTGGGTGAATTCAGTCTCTCTATATAATGAATGAATGAAACACAATTTATAACGCGCAACTTTGCCCATCGGGCGTCAAGGCGCCTAACCAAACATTGTACAGAATCAAAAAAGCATGCTACTAATAGGCCTCGATGAAGAGCCGCGTTTTTAATGCTTTCTTAAAAAGGGCCAAAGAGGGTTGTGCTTTTAAATCAGAAGGGAGGTCATTCCACAATTTGGGGGCCATAAAAGAGAATGCCCTTCCACCCCATCTGACTCTGTTTATTCGAGGGACAGATAGGAGATTCTTAGAGGCAGAACGAAGGCTTCCGCTAGGGGTGTAGGGGACAAGAAGAGAACCAATGGCTTCTGACCCTCCGCCTGCTGAAGCACTAAAGACCAGGCATAGAATTTTGAAGGTGATCCTGAGATGGATCGGGAGCCAATGCAGACTCTTCCTGGCGAGAGGAACAGAGGAGGAAGTAGGGACGCCCAGGACAAATTTAGCAGCCGCGTTCTGAACAATCTGAAGGCGTAGAATGAGGCTCTTATTTATTTCCGCGTACAGTGCGTTACAGTAATCCAGCCGTGATGCCACAAGGGCCACCACGGTCTGTTTACGAGCTTGGGGGGAGAGATAATGGGCTATTTTCCTAAGAATCTTAATGACTCCCCAACAGGTAGACACCGTACGGTTGACCTGCTGCGTCATGTCCAATGACGTATCAAAAATCACGCCCAGATTACGGGCTGATTTTACAAGCACAGGACATATTCCCAGAGAGGGGGGCCACCATTCACTGGACCAAATGTCTTGATCTTTGCCGAAGATCAAGACCTCGGTTTTCTCTCCATTCAGCTTCAGTGAATTTAGAATTATCCATTCGGAGACTGCCTGCATGCAGTTCCTGAAGCTGAGCGCGGAGGTACTCACCGAGTGGGAGAGGGACACCATGATCTGCGTGTCATCGGCATATGACACCACCTCCATCCCGTGCGATCTTACTAACCTGGCTGTAGCGATCGCTACCATCGACAAGGCCAAATGTAAAAGATTCCGTATTGCGAGTCCTTTGCGGAAGAACTACAAGTCCCAGAAGGCCACCCGGCGCTGGGGGTTGGCTCAATGGGAGGACCTTATATAAGCCCCACCTCCGGAAAACAACGGTGCTTGTCAATTGCGTTCTGTCATGTCTCATAGCAGATGAGCCAAATATCTTCGAGCATTGCCCGGTTCTGCACGACGCCGAGGAAGAGCCAGCGTGGTCAGTATTGCCCGGTTCTGCACGACGCCGAGGAAGAGCCAGCGTGGTCAGTATTGCCCGGTTCTGCACGACGCCGAGGAAGAGCCAGCGTGGTCAGTATTGCCCGGTTCTGCACGGCGCCGAGGAAGAGCCAGCGTGGTCAGTATTGCCCGGTTCTGCACGATGCCGAGGAAGAGCCAGCGTGGTCAGTATTGCCCAGTTCTGCACGACGCCGAGGAAGAGCCAGCGTGGTCAAAGAATCCCGGAAGGTTTCTGTTTCCAGTCATATTCAGTCGTGCAAGTATTCCTGAGGAGTGCGGGCTCGCCTCCTGTTCGTTTGTATCTTTTTTCCGTTTCAAGTGGTCTCAAGACTGCCGCCATTTCTTGTTTACATTGTGGGGGAAAGCTGTGTTCTCTGTCAGTGGTTGCTGACTATTATCTATTACTTGGCCTACACAGTTCCACAAGAGGTATTGTGGTTCTTGGAAGCGTGGCGCTTATCACGCTTGTACTTCGTAGTCCTATAGATCTATATTGTGCCTATTACGCGGTAGGTAGAGGAGTGAAGTTAACTTCTCCGTACTTCTGGTGACCTTTGCTTTAGTGTGCTTTGCGTATGCTTGGATTTCCTTCTAGGATACCAGGGGTGGATAAACTGGTGAGTGTGAATTCCAAGGGGGGGGTTCTTGGTTCACATAGTTACCTCTGCGGTACTAACCTCTTGCTCTCTGTCTCCTCCTCTACCTGCAGTGTCCCAGTACCAGTAACCTCATGGTGTAGCGACCAGACGATATTAGAAGTACTTATCCCCCGATGTCCATCTACCTCCCGGCCCCTATCCGTACAGGCTCAAACAGTGGGTAAATGCCAGTGTTGGGGCTTGTGTGGTGCGGAGTCGGAAGGAATATCGTCTATCGTCTCTGCTGGCCATCAGAGTACGGTTAGTGGCGCTTGCGTGTTCTTGCGCTGCTCTCAATCCCAACAGATTGACAAGCCCAAGAATACAGCCCAGCCTAGACAATGGATACTGATACTATTCTCACCTCCTTGTTGGAGAGCTTTTCAGGCCTTCAACAAGAGGTTCAAAACTCCCGTGCCGAGAACCAGGCTTTGTATAAAGAGGTCTCTGATTTACGCAAAGACGTGTCAGACCTTGCTATGAGAGAACCGGTGGTGAAACCTTTGATTAGGCCGGCCACTCTGCAGCCACCTCCTTCCTTCCGACTAGGGGGTTCGTTGGCAGCCCCTTCCACTTCTACCGAGACCACTCCCACGGTTCATATAATCCAAAACCATGGGATACCCCTGGCTCCTCCCGAAAGGTTTTATGGGGACCCACGTAAATTTGAGACATTTCTGAATCAATGCCGTCTGCATTTCCTATGCAAACCTATGGTCTTTCAGGACGAAGCTTCCAAAACTGCTTTTATGATGTCCTATATGGGAGGGAATGCGTCCAGCTGGACAATTCCTTTATTGGAAAAGAATGACCCTGTTTTACATGATTTTTCTGCCTTTTGCCTAGAACTCCGTAAATTGTTTGATCGGAAGTCCCACATGTTGTCCCTAGATCATGAATTAATGACCTTGAGACAAGGATCCCAAGATCTGTTGTCCTACATCACCACCTTTAACCGCCTTATCGTGGAAACAGATTGGCCGGCTCAGAAAAGGATCTCCTTGTTTTACCAAGGACTCCGGGGAGAACTGAAAGACGTATTAGCTCAGGTGGTGCAATTACCTACTACCTGTGAGGAGTTAATAGATTTGACCGTCCAACTAGATCACCGATTGATAGAAAGAAAAGGGGATAGGAAAGGGGGGGATAACAGATATTCTTACCCCTTGGTCAAACCCCGACAGGGGGGTGAAGAAAAAGTTAAGTCACCAGAAGGACCGGAACCCATGCAAATAGGGGGAATACGTGGTCCACTCACCAGGGAAGGAAGAGACAGAAGACGGAGGCTTAAACTCTGCCTATATTGTGGCAAGGGTGGGCACTTCATTAACGACTGCCGAGCTAGAAATTACGTTCCGGGAAAAACCTCCCTTCCCCGAGGGCAGGCAGCTCTTAGTTCCAGTGAGCCGTCGGAAAACTGACTGTCTTGGATCAGATAGAGACCTCTGATTCGAGACGACCTCTAGATAAGGTCTCCCCCTATGTCGCCAATACCCTACACCCTGCCGTAGCCCATATGAACGTGAGTGTTTCGCTATGGGTTACCAATCAGGACCCTGTAAGACTAGATGCTTTGTTAGATTCAGGTGCAACTGGAAACTATATAGACCAGACCTATGCCTACAGCATGGGTATCCCCTGTGAAAAGAAAAAGATACCTGAAAACGTCAAAACAGTGGATGGTACAGTATTAACTTCAGGCCCTGTCGCCTACCATACGCTAGCCCTGTTAATGAGACTAGGGGAGGATCACTGTGAGTACATCCAGTTCGACCTGATCGATGCCCCTCAGTTCCGTCTCATTCTGGGTATGCCTTGGTTGACTCTGCATGATCCTTTGGTCAGCTGGGCGTCACGTACAGTCAGTATGACGTCTGAGTATTGCAAGGAACATTGTCGGGAAGGTATACACCAAGTTCTCCCCCTAGTTCCCTCACCCGCTACCTTCTTAGCAAGTGAATGTACTGTTGATTCCTTTTGTTGCGCCACTGCATTACCTGATGAATACAAGTCTTTTCACGCATTGTTCGATAAGCAAAAGGCTACCCGATTACCTCCTCATCGCACCTACGATTGTCGGATTGACCTCATTCCGGGTGCGGACATCCCTTGTAGCGGGTGTATGCCCTGACAGAAAAGGAAACACAGTATCTCAAAACCTATATAGAGGACAATCTAGCGTCTGGGTTTATAAGACACTCCACCTCCCCAGCCTCTTCGCCCATGTTCTTCATATCGAAGAAGGATTGTGAGGAGCTGAGACCGTGTATTGACTATCGAGCCATTAACAAGGTGACCATCAAGAACCGCTATCCTCTGCCCCTGATTCCTGTGTTAATGGATCAATTGAAAGGTGCTCGCTATTTCACAAAACTTGATCTCCGCGGGGCCTACCATCTGGTCCGCGTAATGAAAGGGGATGAATGGAAGACTGCTTTCAGAACTAAGTTTGGTCACTATGAATATCGAGTAATGCCCTTTGGCCTCTGCAACGCCCCAGCTGCCTTCCAGTTCTTTATGGACGAAGTGTTGAGGGGGTGTTTGGAGACGTTTTGTGTGGTCTACATAGACAATATTTTAATATATTCTGTGTCTCTGTCTGACCACATAAACCATGTGACAACTGTGTTAGAAAGGCTCCAACAAAACTCCCTGTATGCCAAACTGGAAAAATGCCTTTTTCATGTCCAACAGGTTGCCTTCTTGGGTTATGTTATTGATGCTCAAGGGTTTCGAATGGACATGAGTAAGGTGAAGGCCATCATAACTTGGAAAACGCCAAGGAACGTCAAATCTGTGCAAAGCTTTCTCGGTTTTGCCAATTACTATCGGCGTTTCATTCAGGATTTCTCCAAGGTCATTCATCCCATCACTTCCCTTTTGAGAAAAAATGTCCCTTTCAAATGGGGGGAGGCTGCCGAAACCTCTTTTCAACTCCTAAAAGAGAGGTTTACACAAGCTCCCATTCTTCGACATCCGGACCCTAAGATGCCATTTGTGTTGGAAACTGACGCATCTCAGATTGCTCTGGGTGGGGTCCTGTCCCAACGCCACCCTACCACGGGTCAGCTACACCCTGTGGCGTACTACTCTAAGAAGCTCACCCCGTGTGAGGTTAACTACACCATAACTGACAAAGAGCTCTTAGCCATTAAAAGGGCATGTGAAGAATGGAGGCACTACCTCCTAGGGGCTGTACATACGGTTGAAATCATCACAGACCATCGCAATCTGTTGTTCTTAAAGACGGCGAAGGCTTTGACTCCTCGACAACTGAGGTGGACCCTCTTCTTCTCTGACTTTGATTTTGTGATCAAATACAGACCGGGGACTCGTAACGGAAAAGAAGATGCACTCTCCAGGTTGGGTGAGGAAGAAGCGGGAGTCTCAACAGAACCCCCTTTTATTTTAAAGGGGCTCGATTATCCAGAAAATGCTATCGCCTTGATCACCTCTGAAGATTTTCTGGATGACGTTAGAGTCGCTCTCATGGACCAGGATATCCCTGCTTGGGTACAGGAAGAGCCAGGTAATCGATGCGATAAGAATCAGTTAGCATATCATTTCCATGCCTTATATGTACCCACATCTGCGTTGCAACGCAAGGTCCTGGAATGGGCACATGATTCTGTTCTAGGGGGACACATGGGCATTTACAAAACAACTGCTAACGTGGAACGATCCTTTTGGTGGCCTGGGGTGAGACCTGATACGAAAAAATATGTTAAAGACTGTGCAATATGTGCCCAAAGTAAAGCCAGTCACAGCAAACCACCGGGACTATTGCAGCCTTTACCGATTCCATCCAAGCCGTGGCACACTCTGTCCATGGACTTTATCGTAGAAATTCCCCCTTGTGAGAAACAAACGGTTGTTCTAGTGGTTGTGGACCATCTTACAAAAATGGGACACTTTATATCTTTACCTGGTCTGCCTTCCTCCAGTGAATTAGCCAAAGTCTTTTTGCAACACATCGTCCGTCCACACGGATTGCCGAGAGTGTTGATTACGGATCGGGGGACACAATTCACCTCTCGTTTTTGGAAAGCTCTTTGTACCATTCTGCAAATAGATGCTCGTCTCTCATCAAGTTACCATCCGCAAACGGATGGTAAGACGGAACGTCTGAATCAGACGCTGGAACAATATCTGCGTTGTTTTTCGTTACAGAACGCCACTGATTGGACCATCCTTCTGTGGTTGGCGGAGTTCGCCTACAATAACGCGGTGCATACCACCTTGGGTTGTTCTCCGTTCTTTTGCCTTTATGGATTCCATTCGAATATGCTTCCTTTTGAATGGCCGGCTGAATCTATGGTTCCTGCCATTCATGAACATCATGCTCATCTTCGGGCTACTCTGATCGAGGCGTGGAACAATTTGGAAAAAGCCCAAGCAGCCCAGAAGCTGTTCGCTGATAAGAGGCGTACCCCTGAACCCGAGTATAAGGTGGGGGACAAGGTTTGGCTTTCTACACGCAACCTGCATATTAAGGGACTTACGAAGTTAAAGCCCAAATATGTTGGTCCCTATGGCATTTGTGAGGTAATAAATACTGTGGCTATGAAACTCTCGTTGCCAGTGTCATGGGCAATTCATCCTGTCTTTCATGTATCGCTACTACGTCCTTGTCTTCCGAGCGTGAGGTTGCCTGGTCGTCCTCGTCCGGTGGAAATCGAAGGCCACAAGGAATATGAGGTGCATTCTATTCTGGACTCTCGCTTGGTCCGTGGCCGGATCCAATACCTGGTGGATTGGAAAGGGTTTGGCCCCGAAGACAGGACCTGGGAGCCCATGGACCATCTCCATTGCCCCGATTTGGTGGAACAATTCCATGAGCGGTTTCCCGGGAAGCCGGGACGTCCGCCGGGACGGCGGTCCACGAGAGGGGGTTCTGTAGCGATCGCTACCATCGACAAGGCCAAATGTAAAAGATTCCGTATTGCGAGTCCTTTGCGGAAGAACTACAAGTCCCAGAAGGCCACCCGGCGCTGGGGGTTGGCTCAATGGGAGGACCTTATATAAGCCCCACCTCCGGAAAACAACGGTGCTTGTCAATTGCGTTCTGTCATGTCTCATAGCAGATGAGCCAAATATCTTCGAGCATTGCCCGGTTCTGCACGACGCCGAGGAAGAGCCAGCGTGGTCAGTATTGCCCGGTTCTGCACGACGCCGAGGAAGAGCCAGCGTGGTCAGTATTGCCCGGTTCTGCACGACGCCGAGGAAGAGCCAGCGTGGTCAGTATTGCCCGGTTCTGCACGGCGCCGAGGAAGAGCCAGCGTGGTCAGTATTGCCCGGTTCTGCACGACGCCGAGGAAGAGCCAGCGTGGTCAGTATTGCCCGGTTCTGCACGACGCCGAGGAAGAGCCAGCATGGTCAAAGAATCCCGGAAGGTTTCTGTTTCCAGTCATATTCAGTCGTGCAAGTATTCCTGAGGAGTGCGGGCTCGCCTCCTGTTCGTTTGTATCTTTTTTCCGTTTCAAGTGGTCTCAAGACTGCCGCCATTTCTTGTTTACATTGTGGGGGAAAGCTGTGTTCTCTGTCAGTGGTTGCTGACTATTATCTATTACTTGGCCTACACAGTTCCACAAGAGGTATTGTGGTTCTTGGAAGCGTGGCCCTTATCACGCTTGTACTTCGTAGTCCTATAGATCTATATTGTGCCTACTACGCGGTAGGTAGAGGAGTGAAGTTAACTTCTCCGTACTTCTGGTGACCTTTGCTTTAGTGTGCTTTGCGTATGCTTGGATTTCCTTCTAGGATACCAGGGGTGGATAAACTGGTGAGTGTGAATTCCAAGGGGGGGGTTCTTGGTTCACATAGTTACCTCTGCGGTACTAACCTCTTGCTCTCTGTCTCCTCCTCTACCTGCAGTGTCCCAGTACCAGTAACCTCATGGTGTAGCGACCAGACGATATTAGAAGTACCTATCCCCCGATGTCCATCTACCTCTCGGCCCCTATCCGTACAGGCTCAAACAGTGGGTAAATGCCAGTGTTGGGGCTTGTGTGGTGCGGAGTCGGAAGGAATATCGTCTATCGTCTCTGCTGGCCATCAGAGTAAGGTTAGTGGCGCTTGCGTGTTCTTGCGCTGCTCTCAATCTCAACACTGGTAAGTGGGGCCACATAGATGTTAAAAAGGGTCGGGCTCAAGGCCGACCCCTGTGGGACCCCACATTGCACAGGCTTGGCAGGGGAGAGGAACTCTCCTAGCTTGACCCTCTGCTCTCTTTGGCTAAGAAAAGAGGACAGAAGGCTCAGTGCTGGGCCCTCCACCCCTATCTCCTTTAACCGAGCTGTTAAAGTCAAAGGAGATAGGGTGTCAAAAGCTGCAGTCAAGTCGAGTAGGACCAGCAAAATGGTCTGGCCTCGGTCAACCTTGGATCTAATATTGTCAACCACTACCGTGAGAGCCGACTCGGTGCTGTGGAACTTTCTAAAGCCGTGCTGAGATTGGTCCAAAAACCCAGAGACCTCGAGAAAGGAGGTCAAATGCTGATTAAGATGGCATTCCAGCATTTTAGCTGGGGCAGGCAGCAACGAGATAGGTTGAATGTTTTTGAGGATTTCAGGATCCAGAGTCGGCTTTTTAAGCAGCGGCTTAACTATGGCCCTTTTCCAAACAACAGGGAAACCGCCCTGAGTAATAGCACAATTCATTATCTCCAAAATAGGGGGCAGCAGGGTTTCCCTACATTCTTTCAGAACCTTCAGAGGGCAGGGATCCAGTGGCAAGCCAGACTTGGTTCTGTTTAGGAGAGAATCTAATTGCTCAAGGGTAAGGGGTGGGAAATCGGACATGAACTTCGTGGGAACTTTTCCCCAACAATCTAAGGAAGGTTGAGACGGGAGAAGTAGAGAGCTCATTTGGGCTCTCTGAGTTTCAAGAGTAAAATATATGTCCGCAAATTTAGTATGAAAGTACTGCGCGATCCTGTCGCACAGCTCTTGGGAACCTGTGATGGGATCAGGAGTTTGCAGGGAACACAGAGAGTCAACAATTTTAAATAGATCCCTAGATGAAGTAAGGGATGTTGTGAGCTTGGAAAAGTAAGCCTGTTTTTCTTTGATGACCCTTGTCTTGTAGTCTGCCAACAGATGCTTATGTCTTTCTCGATCATTGGGGTTCCAGGATGTCCGCCATAACATAACCATATACAACTTCACGAGCCAGAATTCTGTGTGTGGGGCTGGCTCTAATATTAAAAAATAACTTGTGGGTCTCGGTGTGGGTGCCCTTTCTCTTATTATTTGCTAATTATTTAGTTTCTGGCTACAAGTTCAATATACACAAAACCCCACAAATTACTAATTGAGTGATATCAATGCCAGATCATTGCAAGATCTAGGCAACTTTTGTAGGCATTACGTTCAGTAAAGAGTTGACCAAGTAGTTAGACTTAATTATGAACGCCCTATACATACATGCCGGTACAAAAGGGGGTGGATCGTCCTTTTCTGCAATTGGCACTGACTGCCCATACCCTTAGTAGGATGAGGCAATATATGGAAGATGAATACACTCCAAAGTATCTGTATTTATTTAAATTGATTCCTTGGTGAATTCCCAAAATTATTTCTTCAAACAGCAATTAGCAATTTTTTGTGGGGCCAGCAAAGAACAGAGAAAGTGATTTGATTTCTTAAAATTCCAACATTGAAAGGAGGGTGGGCCATTTCAGGCTTTATTATTAGGTAACAATGTCCTAAAGAATGCATTCATTTAATACTAGACTATCATGGATGATTCACTAAAAAGCATAAACTGTGTCTGCACTCTAATATCAATCAATCAATCAATCATGGCATTTGTAAAGCGTGCTACTCACCCGGGAGGGTCTCAAAGCGCTGGGGGGGGATATGTTACTGCACGAACAGCCAGGTCTTGAGTTGCTTCCTGAAGGAAAGGTGGTCCTGGGTCAGCCGAAGGTGGATGGGGAGGGAGTTCCAGGCTTGGCTGCCAGGTAGGAGAAGGATCTTCCTCCGGCGGTGGCTCTGCGGATGCGTGGGACGGCGGCGAGGGCAAGGCTGGTCGATCGCAGCTGGCGGGTGGGCGTGTAGAAGGTCAGGCGGTCGTTGAGGTACTTGGGGCCCAGGTCGTGGAGAGCCTTGTGTGCGTGGGTGAGGAGCCTGAACGTGATCCTCTTGCTGACGGGAAGCCAGTGCAGGTCTCTCAGGTGGCCAGAGATGTGGCCGTGTTGGGGGATGTCCAGGACGAGTCGTGCGGAGGCGTTCTGGATGCGTTGGAGTCTTTTCTGCAGTTTGGCTGTGGTTCCGGCGTAGAGGGTGTTCCCGTACTCCAGTCAGCTGGTGACGAGTGCCTGGGTGACCGTCTTCCTGGTCTCGGTGGGGATCCAGCAAAGATCTTACAGAGCATGCGCAGGGTGCTGAATAACGATGAGGAGACGGCGTTGATTGTCTGGTCATCGAGAGGGAGGAGTCCAGGATGAAGCCCAGGTTGCGTGCGTGGCCCGTTGGAGTGGAGCCCAGGGCAGGGGGCCCTCAGGAGTCGTCCCAGGCGGAGGGCGAGGATCCCAGGATGAGGACTTCCGTCTTGTCTGAGTTCAGTTTCAGGCGGCTGTTCTTCATCCATTCGGCGACGTCATTTCATCCCTTCGTGTAGGCTGGTTCTGGCGGTGGCGGGGTCGTTGGTGAGGGAGAGGATCAGCTGCGTGTCGTCGGCGTAGGAGATGATGTTGAGGTTGTGTTGGCGTGCGATGGCTGCGAGAGGGCTCATGTAGACGTTGAAGAGGGTTGGGCTGAGTGATGATCCTTGTGGTACGCCGCAAATGACTTCGGTGGCCTCGGATCTGAGCGGGGGGAGGCGGACTCTCTGGGTTCTTCCGGCGAGGAACGAGATGATCCACTCCAGTGCCTTCTCTTGGATTCCTATGTTGCTGAGGCGTTGGCAGACAGTGTCGAATGCTGCGGAGAGGTCCAGGAGGATGAGGGCTGCTGTTTCCCCGTTGTCGAGCAGGGATCTGATGTCATCGGTGGCTGCGATCAGGGTGGTCTCGGTGCTGTGGTTGGCTCGGAGACCGGACTGTGAGGGGTTGAGGGATCCATTCGTCTCAAGGAAGGCGGCGAGCTGTCTGTTGACAGTCTTCTCAATGACTTTGGCAGGAAAAGGGAGGAGCGAGATGGGGCGGAAGTTCTTGAGATCGGTGGGGTCCGCTGTTGGTTTCTTCAGGAGGGCGCTGAGCTCGGCGTGCTTCCAGCTCTCCGGGAAGGTGGCGGTGTGGAAGGAGGTGTTGATGATGTCCCGTAGATGGGGTGCGATGATGGAGTCGGCCTTGTTGAAGACGTGGTGGGGGCAAGTGTCGGTAGGTGATCCGGAGTGGATGGTGTTCATCGTGCGGGTGGTGTCTTCGGAGCTGACCGGGGTCCAGTTGCAGAGGGTGGTGGTGGGGGGCGTTGGTTCGATGGTTGGGTGCGTGGTTGGTGCGCCGAAGCTGTTGTGTATGTCGATGATCTTGCGGTGGAAGAACGAGGCGAGTGAGTCGCAGAGGTCTTGCAAAGGAGTGATGTTGTTGTTTCCGGCGCTGGGGTTGGAGAGCTCTTTGACGATGCTGAAGAGTTCCTTGCTGTCGTGGGCGTTGTTGTCGAGTCGTTCTTTGAATGCTGTCTTCTTGGTGGTGCGGATCAGCTGATGGTGCTTGCGGGAGGCGTGCTTGAGTGCGGTCATGTTGTCTGTGGTCTGGTCATGGCGCCAGGCTTTCTCGAGGGTGCGGCAATTCTTCTTGGAGTCCTTGAGTTCGTCGGTGAACCAGGGGTTTTTTTTGCTGCCGGGTCTGTTGGGAGGATTGTCGGCGCAGGCGGTCAGCCACTGTGTGAGGTTGCTGGCTGCTTCGTTGGGGTCCGTTGCGCTGGCAGGAGGGTTCTGGCTGAGGGAGGTGGTGAGCTGCTCGGTGGTGATCTTGGTCCAGCTCCGGCGAGGCGCCTGTTGTGGGTGGTGGAGGGCCGTGTTTCTCTTGAAGCTGAAGTGGACGCAGCTGTAATCGGTCCAGTGAAGTCCAGTGGAGTGGCTGAAGGAGATGTGCTTGCTGGCGGAGAAGACGGGGTCAAGCGTGTGGCCGGCGTAGTGAGTGGGGGTGTTCACCAGTTGCTTGAGTCCGAGGTTGGCGAGGTTGTCCAGCAGGGTGGTGGTGTTTCTGTCGTTGTTGTTCTCCAGGTGGAAGTTGATGTCCCCTAGGAGGATGTAGTCCGTGGAGGAGAGGGCGTGCGGGCTGATGAAGTCTGCGATGTCTTCGCTGAATTGTGTGCGTGGTCCCGGGGGTCTGTAGATGAGGGTGCCTCTGAGGGTCGTCTTGGGGTCGGTGTGTATATGGAAGTGGAGGTGTTCGGCGGCGGTGAGGGTGTCGTTGTAGTTGGTCGAGATGCGGACGGTGTTCCTGTGTACGATGGCAATACCTCCTCCGGTCTGGTTGACGCGGTCTCTCCGGATGATCTTGTATCCGTCCGGGATGGCTATGGCGATGTCGGGCGCTTAGGAGCCGTTCATCCAGGTTTCCGTGAGGAAGGCGACGTCTGGTGCTGTTGTGTCGAGCAGGTTCCATAGTTCGAAAGCGTGTCTGTGGACGGAGCGGGTGTTGAGCAGGATGCACTTGAGGTGGTTGTTGCTGGTGCTCGGCTTGTCGTGTGCGGTGCCGGTCCGGAGGCAGGTGAACTTGCAGGCATGGCAAGTGAAGGGTCCGTGGGTGCGTTTCGGGGTGGCTCGGTAGCAGGTGGTGTTCCGTCCGGTGTTGAGTGCGATGAGGGTGGCGGCGTCGTAGGTCCGTCGTGAGGTCTGGCGTCGTCGGGGGCCAGGGGTTCGGGTTCGGGCGCTGGGCGCGGGCCAGGCGCGGACGGGCGCAGACGGGCTTGCCTTTGGCGCACCATCGGCGCGCCCGCTGCGCGTGATCGCTGCACGTACATGCGGACTCTGCCATAAATGGAGAGTGGGGGGGGTGGAGCGAGGGAGGAGCTGCTGGGAGGCGGGAGCGGGGTGGCGAGTGGAGAGGGGAGCGGTGAACAGAAGGAAACGGGGGTGGGGCCGCGGGGAGCAGCAGCAGGGAGCGGGGTGGAACAGCGGGAGAAAACGGCGGTGGAAGCACAAAAAGAATCAGGGGCACAACAGTGGAAGCAACGAAAACGAAATATGGGGCACAACAGTGGACGCGAAATACAAATACAAATACAAATACTGGCACAACAGTGAAGCAAATACAATTACTGGCAGCGGAGACCGGGCACACTCAGGATGGGCCACGCGGCGGGTGGAGCGACCGGATCTGACAAGGTCAGGTCGGTCACAGCTCCCCGCCTCGCGGACACCACCCTAAGTATCCAGTGGCAGGGAGGAGCAGCTGGAAGGCGGGAGCTGGGTGGCGAGTGGGGAGGGGAGCGGTGAACAGAAGGAAACGGGGGTGAGGCCGCGGGGGAGCAGTGGCAGGGAGCGGGGAGCGGGGTGGAACAGCGGGAGAAAACGGCGGTAGAAGCACAAAAACAATCAGGGGCACAACAGTGGAAGCAACGAAAACGAAATCAGGTGCACAACAGTGGACGCGAAATACAAATACAAATACAAATACTGGCACAACAGTGAAGCAAATACAATTACTGGCAGCGGACACCGGGCACACTCAGGATGGGCCATGCGGCGGGTGGAGCGACCGGCTCTGACGAGGGCAGGTCGGTCACAGCTCCCCGCCTCGCGGACACCACCCTAAGTATCCAGTGGGTGGGAGGAGCAGCTGGAAGGCGGGAGCGGGGTGGCGAGTGGGGAGGGGAGTGGTGAACAGAAAGAAACGGGGGTGGGGCCACGGGGAGCAGCGGCAGGGAGCGGTTAGCGGGGTGGCACAATGGGAGAAAACGGCGGTAGAAGCACAAAAAGAATCAGGGGCACAACAGTGGAAGCAACGAAAATGAAATCAGGGGCACAACAGTGGATGCGAAATACAAATACAAATACAAATACTGGCACAACAGTGAAGCAAATACAATTACTGGCATCGGAGACCGGGCACACTCAGGATGGGCCACGCGGCGGGTGGAGCGACGATATTGGTGGCTTTCGTCTATAGAACTGGTATTTTGACTCAAGCTATTTTAAAAAAGCCAGGTTTAAATGTATACTTAATTGTGAGAGAAATGTTCCTTTCCTAAGATTTTCAATGAGGGCTTGGGCCGCATGTGGCACCACTTGGATTAACACATATTTACAACTTTTTTCAACACATCAGATGACATACTCTGCACATTTCTACAGCAAGAATGTGCACTCCTGAACCATACTTTTTTATAAGAATAGTATCTATAGAATTACTAGCTGGATCAGTATTATAGCTCAAGGATTAGATATCTATATTTTTTATTTAATAAACTTCTTGATGATGGTTTAACAACTATTGGTTTAAGATGATCAGAGAAATTGCACAGTAATGTGAGTAAGATATGCTCAAGATAATTAACATGGGACATTGTTAGACCTGGCATCCTTCGTGTAGGTCTCCCTTCCTCTGCTACTCTTCCTGTCTTCTATGTTGGCTGGATATAGATGTTCTGGGCACTGTGGCACTGCTACTCAGTGCCACAGCACGAATGCCCATGTATATAAATGACTGTGTGAATTAGGATAACGCTGATGCTTACATTGGTATAGCCTGTTTTGTTAAGGATTACTGTCTATCCCTCTATCTGGGCCTAGGAACACGATAGGAACTACGAGTTTAATATGTTTATAATCAGGCCAGCGAGGGCCACCTTTTAGTGAGGACCGATTTGGTATTATATGTTGTGAAAGACCTTTCCTGAAAACGCAGTTGTTTCTTGTTTAAAGCTTTACTGCGGGCTGTTCCGAGTATGCGTATTGGTCGTCTAGTTTTGGAGCAGCAGGGCCAGCTGGCTCAGACCTGGCTGGCGAGAGGAATCGGTATACCTAGCGTAGGGAGGGGTGACTCTTTGATCCAAGCAGGGTCGCGCCTGTCAAGGTGAATGATGGCTCCACCTCCCACTGCGTGTCTTATAGCAGACTCCCTCATTCTGAAAGGGCAGGATTTTGCCTCGTAAACCAAGTGCTCCCCGACCCCACCGATCTGGTTCTGACTGGAGTCAGTGATTTGCAACCTTACAGAACAAAGTCTTGTTAGGTATATAATGATGCGTTGAAACTTTGGCCAAGTGTGTTCCTTCTGGAAGTCAAGACGAAACTCTGTCCGAGTGAACGGAGAAAAGGACTTTGCAACTTTAACCCATCATGCCGAAGAAACTACCTGAGGGCCCAAATCGACGGAGTCTCTTGCCAAAGTCTCAGGGACATTAGACTTCACCCAGTCAGCTGTTGGAATTCCGATGCAGGGAGTTCCGCTAGCAGGTGAGGCCCCCGTAGAGTGATCCAGAGCCTCTAGGTCTACTGTAAGGGCAGCGGACTGGGCCTCTTCTGAAATGTGTGCTGAACCTGTACGAGCCGCTGCAGCTCAGAGGGAGCTGCCGGCGCTGAGTGCCCACCTAACTCTGAACCTTTGAAACTTCCATTGCTGAGCCGGTGCGGGACGCGGCAGCTAAGACAAGAGCCACCACCACTGAGAGCCCACCTAAATCTGCACCCTCCAACCATCCACAGGATCCATGTGGGACGCTGCAGCTGAGGGAGAGCTGTCGCCGCTGAGTGCCGCCGGAACCTGCCCCATTGTGATCTGTCCCATGGGCAGCCGCAGCCGAGAGACAGCTGCAGCCGCTGAGAGACCACACTTTTTGGTACTGTCCACCATCGTGATCTGTCTCATGGGCCGCCGCAGCCGAGAGCGAGCTGTAGCCACTGAGTGCCCACACCTTTTGCTACTGTACACCATTGTGATCTGTCCCGTGGAACGCGGCAGCCGAGAGAGAGCTGCAGCCGCTGAGGGCCCACACCTTTTGCTACTGTGCACCATTGTGATCTGTCCTGTGGGCCACCACAGCTGAGAGCGAGCTGTAGCCTTTGAGTGCCCACACCTTTTGCTACTGTGCACCATCGTGATTTGTCCCGTGGGCCACCGCAGCCGAGCGAGAGCTGTAGCCACTGAGTGTCCACACCTTTTCCTACTGTGCACCATCGTGATTCATTCCGTGGGCCGCCGTAGATGAGAGAGAGCTGTGGCCGCTGAGTGCCCACACCTTTTGCTACTGTGCACCATCGTTAGTGGCCCCGTGGGAGAGCTGTAGCCGCTGAGTGCCCACCACCCTGTGTTACTGTGCATCATCATGCTTTGTCCTGCGGGCCACCACAGCTGTGAGAGAGCTGTAGCCGCTGAGTGCCCGCACCTTTGTCCCCCTTGACTACTTTGCATCCTCCTTTGGAATTGTTCCGCGGGCTGCCGCAGCTGCAACACACCTGTAGCTGCTGAGTGCCCACTCCCCTGACACCTTTAGAGTACTTTGCACCCCCCTTTGGAATTGTCCCACAGGCCGCCGCAGCTGAGAGAGAGCTGTAGCTGCTGAGCGCTCGCACCTTTGACAACTTCGCATCCTCCCGGAATTTTCCCGTTGGCCGCCGCAGCCTGGATAGAGTTGCTGCAACTATGCGCCCACCTCCGATCAACACGACGAGAGTCCTTGCCTCCCCCAATCTGGCCCGCCGCAGCCACATGCTGCTACTGCGGAAAGCCCACCTGTCTCCGAGTCAGTGTGGATGCACGCTGCGGACCTCTGCCACCCTGTTTTGTGGTAGCTTGGAGTCAGCCTGTCACCGTCTCCGCTTCTTTAAGAAGCTGCGTGTTGTCCCCCCCCCTTTCAACGACAGGTAACGGGTGCGCAACGGGACGCATAGGCCCCATCCCTAAACTCAGTCAGTGTTACAATTTGGTTGAGACGTTGTTATTTCCTTGAGTCCCTATGGGTTGACATGAATTGTCATTGTTGACACGCTTTGAGAGTTGAGTTAAACTGCAAGATAAAGATATTATTTTTCTATACCTACCTGAATTGTGTCCTTTTGTGGTGTCATTGCTGCCTTATTGTACGTGGTCATAAACGCTTCACACACACTGCCTCTGAGATACGTCTAACTGCTCGTGCTACGTTACCTCAGGGTTGAGCAGGGGTTATCGAAAGGGGTGACCCACTTGCCCTGACTTAGGAAGAATGGTCCCTATTTGGACAGTGGCGCAAGCCAGTGCTAACTAGAGACCCCCATTTCTAACAGACAACAGAAAGTCATATATGTCAACTTGAAGCTACAACATTATAAGTGTTTAAATGTAAGTTTTTAACACATTCTAAATTGCCCAGAGGGGCTATGCATGTGCTGATGATATATTTTGGCATTGAGTTAATAGAAGTGTTCATGCATTTTTCAAAAATAATTCCTTCTAATCACTCATTGTATTAGGATAGGCACCAGCACAAATATACCAAGTGAATGTGCTATATTTGTGTTTGTAGCTGTATTAATATCTTTACTATGTTTAGCATGGTACTGGAACGAAAGCAAGCCACCTAAATTTGAAATGTTTAGGGGGTCAGCTCTGGCATTTGTATGAAAAAGAAGCTGCTCTTTATTGAACTAAAGACCTAACTGGAGAGAAGAATCACCACAAAATTTGGAGCCCACTCAGAGTGGACTAGAATGAATTAATAATCAAATATATGTTAAGGATAATGTAACATCTGTGGTACATTATAAGGATACTTCAGGTTACTGAGGAGTTCCATAACCATATAGAGGAACAAGACTGAAGGTTGAGTTCCTTTATCAGGTTATGAAACTCTGATGTGACTTGCAATATACTTATCATGTACTCAGGGGTACTTTATCCCATATAATACATGGTCACATCATCACCTTTGTACACTCTGTAGAAGCAACCCTAATCTTGTATTTACTTACACTGCATTACCGGGTCCCTATAAGCACTCCATTATAGGAGTGTTGAACACATAAAAAATTGTGAAGGGCTGTCTTCACTCACTACCAGGTGTCATGCTTCATCATAGTCACTCTCTAAAAACCCGGTTTGATAGAGAGCAGCATACACCTGAAGACAGGGAGGTACTTCTAATCATTGTAGTGGGGGCATGTGAAAGTAGTGAATTAAAAGCCAATGTTATACCCCAAATCACATTTAATCGTAGGGTACATTACTTGGTATTGAAATGCTGGAATGTGGGG
The DNA here is from genome assembly GCF_964261635.1 of Lissotriton helveticus. Taxonomy (NCBI): domain Eukaryota; kingdom Metazoa; phylum Chordata; class Amphibia; order Caudata; family Salamandridae; genus Lissotriton; species Lissotriton helveticus. The sequence goes on from NC_136070.1 coordinate 1,052,347,349, forward strand.
ATTAGGGGAGCTATTTACCCATCAGCACTGTGACCGTCGCCAACATGTTTCTGCCTATGGCTCTATTGAGTCTGCTGCATTCTTCAGGACGAAAGAAGGGTTCCTGTTTTTCAATATGACACTAGATACTGTTTCTTTGTTCGGGCGACCTGTATCTGCCTCTAACCTAACATTGTAGTTCTGCGATACCTGTGGATATACAAAAATAAAACTCTATTTAACCATGTCTTTCTGTGCCTTATTTGTAAATAGGACATGGGTAACGTTGTATACATTTTATATGTATGATATATGCATGCTAATGTGATAATTGTGTGCCACTGCAAACATGAGGTAATAGTAAACCAGTTATTTGACATAAATTGTGAGAACAGCCCACAACCTTTATCTTTAGTGCCCCATGGAGGAGGGTTCAGCAACCCCTGTAGTCTTACTCTGGGGAAGTAAAAAAGTTATTTTTATATTGAATCTTATGTGAGTTTTGAAGGTTTTGGATATTTAGTAAAAATTGTAGCTATGTGTTTACCTTCATGAAAGGAACCGTTCTATACACTCATGAATACTCTCAAGCACACTCTTACTGCCTCAAGGTGCGTCCCTGTCTGAAGTACGCAAAATATTCGGTGACACCTCCACGTATGCAAACATTATCGTAAGATATAAAAAATCTTTAAGGAACTAAGGTATAGCATAGACTACACCTAGTGACACCCTGAAATTAGACTTTTGTAGAATATATTTACCCTTCCCAATCAAAAATAAATCATGAACCCATAATACACCTGACCAATCCCCATACATGTGGATATATAGACAGGATGCAATATGGAGTGATACAGCTTAAAAATCTAAATGTAACTATAAGACTATCAACGTTAAGTGTTGGTTCGTAAAATTATCTGCATATAAGAAAAGATCCAATAAGCAGAGACACACCTTTAGCCGCCTACAATGGCACAATGTCGACCCCCTAGAGTGTTTACTCCCACTGGCTGAAAAGAAGTTCATTATTACGAATATTAATGTTGTACCATTTAGGTCCCTCCTTAAACCACCAGATGTTACTTAAGAATGGCACTAGACTCAGATAAAAATGAAGCAACAAAGACCATCTTATACGCCATCTTTTTAAATAGCACAGTCTAACACTCCACTGTACTTTAATCCATCAGTTTCCATGGTCTGAAAAAGGACGCAACAATGTCACAAGCCCACATTGGCTACATATGTCAGACTTCAGAGTCTAGGTGCCACGCCTGGTTAACCGCCATGTCATCACGTTACACGTAGCCACCAGGCGGGCGCGTAAGACACCAGAAACAAGAGGAATAGCTAATGTGCAACCCTAAACAAACTACAGGTGTTTACCCTCCCGCAAAACGGTACATCATTACGGTACCTCTAGGTGGGCGCATGGGACACCTGAAACGAAACAAATCACCATGCAGTCCTACAAACAGAATACAGGTGTTGACAATCAGCCCCTTCCCCTGAAAATGGGACACAAATATATTCACCTGATTTCCTCCATCCGACATCGTCAGGGAGAAAGAGCAGATGTGCGTAGGTGTACGCGGTATAAGTAACCACAACTTTAGGGTAGCTTCGACAGTGTGCACTTAGCAGATTTGGAGGCCAGCTCACCCTAGAGACCCCGTAGCCTCTAGTTCCCTCCCCTGGATATTACCAGGGTTTTTGTGTGTAAGACACACATCCTCACCTCTTTCCCACAACTACTTAAAACTTTGGTGCATAGCCCTTTCATATGAAAGAACAAGCATGTTTGCAAACATGAAGAATAAAAATAAAAAGTATAGTGCAAAATTAAACACATCAAAAACCTGTTAGATATTTGTTGCAGACTGATGTTAGAAACAGTTCAATACAAGTCAGTTAAAAAATCTGCAGTAGCTCAGAACATGCAGAAACATTCTAGCTTTTCTCTATCTAAGGAGTGCAAAAAATATACATATTCTCTCTGCCTGTCATTGGAAACTATTAAAATAGAGCAGCAGAAAGAAAAGAAACTCAATTATGCCCCAAGACCTGACCTGCCTTTCACCCCAGCTGCTGACTCTGGTGGCAGGCATTATGACTCGACTGTAATGACCTAATAATAATTATAGAGAAACTAGTGACTGTTGATCATACTGGGATTACAAAATCCCATGTATTAAAATGTAATTATGTTCTACCCTATTTATCTCCCATTCATTATTGATGAGTTGCTGTAGCATGTAAACTTAATATCTGGATATTGATTGACGGACAAATACATCTAATACTTATATTGATTAACTGAGAATATGTGTTACGGACTTGGTGACTCGTACCCTGGGTCTAATTAAAGATAAAACAATGAATTATCTCTCAAAAACGTAAAACTGTGGTTAACCCATTCAATGACTGCGCAATGCCAAGAACTAAATAAATACATAAACGGTTGCCCTGAATCTGTTACACATAACGACACTACAGAGGTTCTCATGTTATTTGGTGTGGATGTAATTCTAAATAAAAAAAAATAGAACACAGAACAATATCTAGATTTTCGAATCTAGGCCTGGTCCACATGTTCATTACTTTGTGGTAATTTCTAATATAATCTACTCGAATTTGCATCCTTATGCAGAGGCAGGTAACTTTGCAATGGACAGTCAAAACTCTGGAGAGCGTATAATTACCTTTGTAAAAGGAAGGCAGGTGTGCATTTGCACGTCAGTCCTGCACACCTAATACTCTCGTGTTTTTCATTGGATGTGCATAAACATGCTTTTAATACACCAAACAAAATAGCCCTTCTTAGCTACACACTGTCCATTCACCAGGTTTTATACCTGTGACAGTGGATCAGAATCCTTGCAAATAAGCAGGGCACAGATCATACAAAATGCTTTTATGGGTACACCAGCTAGCCACACATGACACTGGTATGTCCCCTAAACACATTTGCACAATGCATGAGTCAGCAATTTACGTGAGAACCAGTTCCTCGCGAGGCCAGAAAATGACCCGAGTCACGTGTAGGCATTTGAAAATTAAAATAGCAGATTATGGTTTTACACAGTTAGACCCGGTTAATCTGTTTTTAATTTATCTACATGAGTGGAGAATTTTTATTTTGATTGCTATATTTATTTTAAAAAGAGCTGAGCAACAGACTGTGTTAATACTGCGTTTAATGTCCTCCATACCACATTAATGAAGTGACCAAGCCCCCAAACATAATATGAATACGCGAATAGTACACTTACTCTGTATTTTCTATGGACCTTTACAGAACATTGGACAATTTTGGCCAGTCGATTACAATTTTTGATGCTGTACCTCAATTGGAGGCTACAGAATAGCTCTACAATCCAACAATAAACCGATGGGACATAAGTCACCTGCGACCAAGCGTGCAGTAATATGTTAGCCGAATGTAAACGAAGTACTGTTAAGTTCCTGGGTACACTATACATCGTTTGCAAATCGTCAGTGAATTAATCTTTTATCACACTCTCTAACTGACAACGATAATGAAGAATACGAGCATGACCCCTTTAATGTCTTTATTTGTAAAGTCATTCTGAGTTTTATTGGGAAAGTGGTTTACCCATAACACACATTGCTGTGGGGGATTAGACTTCCGGTCCCGTTACAGTGGTAGTCTGCTCACATGGTGTGGAAGTTTTGGGATTGAAAATACAAAAAAGTGTTAAAAGTTTGACTGGTGGAACTGTGATTTAGATGGTACAACACGTGAAACTTTCAATACATCGGCAGGAACGGCCATTATGACGGATTTTGCCAATGCTGAGAGATGTCTGTTTGGCTGATGCACATCACAAAAGGGGTCATTATGATGACGGCGAAACCGCCACCAATAGGCTGTCGGTGGCGGTCTCACCATCATCGGAATTCCATTCCCCGCACGCCACATTTTGATGGCTGGCGGTTCTATGGCGCTCGGAAACTCCGACCGTCACACATGCAACACCTTGAGCCCGCCGTAGCGGCAGAGGGCCTCCCAATCCCTGCATTGGTGACGGTGCCTACCAAGCACTACCATAGGGATTAGGATGTCCCTCCCAGCCAGCCTTTCCATGGCAGTTCACCTGCCATGAAAAGGCTGGCGGGCTAGGACATTGTGGGCCCATAGCCGGAGCCCCTTCACGACCCAATTATCCCAGCACCTCGTGGTATGCACCAAATGGTGCCTGCCACATAGTGCAGGGATATGTAAAATGTCCTGTGTTTACATTGCAGCGAGTGCTGCAGCCAACAGCACCCCCACAATGTAAAATGTGGGCATTGCGACCGCCGTGTGGCCATGTGGGACTGCTGCCTTGTTGGCCAGAGGTCCCAGTCCCCGATACAATAGCGGACGGACTGAAGTCCGTCCGTCATCGTAATCAGGGTTGGACTGGCCATAGCGGCACCGGGCAATCCCCCGGTGCACCGCACAGGTGGGGGCCGGTTTTGGGCCCCTGGGAGCCGTTTTTGTTACAGGACCGTTTCGCCCCTGTACTAAAATCGTCCGAAAACTGGCCCGGCAAAGAGCTCGGCAGCTCCTCCAACCCCTGAGTGGGGAGGGGGAGGGGCCGGCCGAGCACTTTGCCAGGGCCGGTTGTGGTTCCCAGTCCGGCCCTGATCGTAATCACCCCCTAAATTTGGTGGACTAAGGGCCATCCATATGACAGGAGTACTCCGCCGTACCAATGGATTTATCTCCATCACCAAAGCACATGTAGCAGTATTTCTTGACATCTCTAAAGAAAATAAGAGGACATTACATATTAACTTACACAGAGTAACATAACAACACAATTGAAATATAACATGGCACATCACACATCAAAACAGTAAACATGGAAACTGCAGGAGAACACAACAAAATCACACTGCGAAAATGCAGCACAAACACACATCAAAAACAGCAGCACACATTACCCACAACAAGATGCCACACAATAAATATGCACACATGTTCTTGTCACACATTTACACCTTCCAAATCCTATTTTCATAACTTTGTGATAATATGTGTTTGTGGAAAGCCCTACCTTGTCTTGCCATAAAAGACAACGAGTAAGTAACACCAATCAAAACCTTTTGTAATCCAACCTAATACGTACAAAGATACTTTAAGTTTGTAAACACTCCTGACTTTCTAATGAATTGTACACTGGGTTTATACAGCTGCTTTTAGACTTCAATGGGGGACCATGGGATTACTGTTCTTTTTTCATCCAAGGAGAATGGAATGCAATAATGTGCTTTGTACTCAGTGAGAGCCTTGTGTTGCGTTTCACAAAATAGATTGGACAATATGGGAGTCGTTGCCAAGCTTTAATTTGGGTGAAACATCGCTGCAGGATACCCAGTTCCATTTTCTGTCAGGGGCGTATTTTAAAAGGTTTGCCGTTCGTGTTCAAGGTTTGGAAAATAAGCAACAGCTGAGTAAATATTTCATCTCTATTGTGTAACTTGATTGAACCCTAGATCAACATTTGCACCAGTAAAGCTTGGTCAATTCCTTAACCAAATGACAAACATTAACACAGGTTCTCCACTTCTTCAGAGCATTCTGAATTAGATGACATACCTATACGTTAAATAGTTGCAGGAGAACCTTGTCAAAACACATACCATGATATCTATCTATCTATTCATATATCTATATATCTATATATGTATACATGTATACACACACACACACACACACACACACACATATATATATATATATATATATATATATATATATATATATATATATATATATATATATATATATATATATATATATATGAATAATTCTATATTAAAAACCATGCTTCTGGTTAAACTGGTTTCAGTTCAATTAATGAACAAGAACTGATAAAGTGAAATAGTTTTGTTTTGGGAACAACTGTTTATTGTTGGTTTTAGCTCTGCCAATGCTTTTAAAAGGGTGACACAAACATTGTCACAGAAAAGAGTGTCAGTTGCTCACCTTGGAACATTATTTTGTATACTTCCTGTCATGTTGTGTATCGGCGCAATGTGAGGGCCACCTGGAACAGTATGACAATAAGTTTATAAATTAGCTTTGATAAACTGTTCTACAATGGCCATCACAATGCATCTATATATAAAATGATAGCCATCTTTGAAGAATCTAGAATAAAATTCCAAGATGCCTGTTATGCTATGTTATGTTATATGGGGGATTTCTATAGCGCTCATCTACTCCGAGGAGTGTCCCGGCGCTTAAGATCCTCAACTGAACAGAGGGGTGGGAGAGCGGAGTTACTTTACTGAGTGAACAGCAGTGTTTTTAAACTCTTCCTGAAAGCAAGCAAATTGCCCGTGGTTCTGAGGGACACGGGAAGGGCATTCCAAAGCTGAGGAGCGAGGAGTTTGAAAGAACGTCCGCCACACCTAGCCCGCCTCGCGGCAGGAACCACGGCCAAGGCCAGGGTGGCCGATCTGAGTGATCTGGAAGGCAAGTAGAAGTTCATCCACTTCCGAAGATACATGGCTCCCAGGCCGTGCAGTGCCTTAAAAGCCAACGTCATTGTTTTAAAGATAATCTGTTTTTTTATCGGGAGCCAGTGAAGAGTGGTGAGAAGAGCACTGGCACTGGCCCTCCTGGTGAGACCAAAAATGGCACGCGCTGCCGAGTTCTGAACAACTTGTAGCCGATATAGGAGGAATTTGGGGAGGCCCAGATAAAGTACATTCGCATAATCTAGGCGAGCACCGATCAGTGCCTGTACCGTAACTCTTCTGTGGGCAACTGATAGAAGGGCAGAAATTTCCTCTTTAAGATGGCAAAACATTTGCCCACCAGGCCCGATATCTGGGATTTGAGGGTGAGGCCATTGTCAATTTGAATCCCGAGATTTTTAGCGACAACAGAGTCGCAGGCAGGGGGAAACATGGCGGGAGGCCACCAGACCTTCCATCTGGGATCAGGGGGGCAGCCAAAAAAAAGTACTTCAGACTTATCAGAATTGCACTTGAGGCAGTTCAGCTGAAACCAGCCGAAAACCGCCTCAAGGCAATCTATGATGCTCTTACCAATAAAGTCGGAGCCCTTGTCGCATGTGAAAAGAAGCTGGGTATCATCAGCGTACGACACGATCTGAGCTCCGAGAGCCTCTGCCAGAGCCGCCAGTGGGGACATATAGATGTTAAACAGCGTGGGGCTCAATATAGAGCCCTGAGGCACTCCCACTTCCAATGGCGGCATCCTGGCAGAGAAAGGGGGTGCCCAGACCGTTTGTTGGCGATCGGCAAGAAAAGATTTAAACCAGCTGAACACCGACCCCCTTAGTCCGATCTCCAAGAGTCTAGAAATGAGACCGTCATGGGGGACGGTGTCAAAAGCCGCCGATAGGTCAAGCATCACCAACATGGCTTTTCCCCGGGCGTACAAAGTTTCTCTTAAGGCCTCAGTGACTTCGAGCAACGCATTCTCGGTGCTCATGTTAGATCGAAACCCGGACTGTGATGGGTGAAGGATATTGTTAGATTCAAGAAAGTTGGCAAGAGTAAGATGAACATGCTTCTCAACCACTATCGCTAGGGCGGGCAAGAGAGAGATGGGTCTGTAATTTGCGTGGACTTTGGGATCAAGATTGTTTTTTTTTAAAAGAGGCAAAATATGGGCTTGCTTCCACCGCAAAGGGACCATTCCAGTGCTCAAGGAGAGGTTAAGCACAGGGTTGATTAGGGGGTTGAGCACATGCGCCACTTGTGCAATAAATTTTGCAGGGCAGGGATCTAAGGGGGAGCCAGATTTTAAATTGGACAATAAGTCAAGAGAGGCTTGAGAAGTAATAGGTGGAAAATCACAGAGAGAAGGGCCCAACTGGTTAAGAGAGAAAGGAGACAAATACACATCGCAAATTGCAGGAGCAGCAGCTGCCGCAAAAGAGGCTTGAATGGACTGGATTTTGTTCGCGAAAAAATTGGCCAGCTCAGTGATCCAAGGCTCGGAGTGGGTGTTCCTGGGGGTGCACCGGGGGGGGGAGGTGAAATCCTTTACTATTCTAAAGATCTCTTTGCAAGAGTTGGAGGCAGCTTCTATTCTTGAAGCATAGTAGGACTTCTTACCAGCATTAATGTCCTGATGGTAATCCCTCAGCAGAACTCTATAGTCTATGTCCATCACTATTGGCTTTGCCAATATTTGCACTGCATTTCTAAACCAAAGCCCACTCTAATTATGGAGCACTGAGCATCAGAGCCAGAGCCTAGCACTGGAAACAGGCAATCTTCTGATACCAACTGCATGGGAAGATATCTAAGCGTTTTCCAAAACTGATACACTTCAAAGTACATCTTGCTGTGTAACAGTGGAATCATGTGAGAAACCACTGGAACCACTATGATCAAACAGGGAATAATACTAAAATATGGTGAAAAATGTGAGCCTTGACAAAGAGGGTTACCTCAAAACATGTGTTGGCTGTTTGGAATTTGATTTCTAAGTGACTGATTAGATCTTATAATTGTGAATAAAGAATTTGAATTTGAGGAGAAAGTACCAGAGTGCAGCATTCTTCAACTTTGGAACTGATACCATTCATTATCAACCTCCTGCTGGGGACAGGCCATACTAATTATGGTGAGTAGCCAAAATATCGAGTTTAAAATATCGATATACAACAATATCGATGTTTTAATTTCGATGGTACAGAATATCGATGTGCAGTAATATCGATGAACGGAATATCGACTTTAAGGTAAGTAATATCGAAGTTAGTAATATCGATATCAAATATATCGATGTTACTAATATAGAAATTTTGTTTAGTGTTATGTATTTTTATATGTATTTTATGTTTGTTAAACATGTTTTTTAATGTATGTTTAGAAATTAATAATTTTGGTTACATTTCGCGTTGTAGGTTTATAGGGGAATAGGTTGGGAAGTAATTTAATTCTAATTAATTAATTAATATATTTTTTAATATTATTGATTAATAATTAATTGTTAATTAATAATTAATTGGTCATTAATTATTATTAATTAGTTAATTAAAACAATTAGATTTAATGTATTAATATTTTTATATTTTTGTATTGTTAATCAATAATTAATTGGTAATTAATTATTTTTAAGTGATTAAATGATAATTAATATTTTGATTTGAATTATTTATGTGTAGTGGGTTGTGGGTTTATAGGGGAATAGGGTGTGAAATAATTAAATTAAAGCGCTTTGAAATCTTCTGCCTGAAGAGAGGCCTTGAAATAAACACGGCAAAAACCAAGGTTATGGTCCTTAACGGCCGTATATCCCCTGGGCCTGCTAAACCTTTCAGAGGTGCGATGTATATGAATGGCGCCCCGCTAGAGCGGGTTGACGCCTTCACTTATCTGGGGGTCACACTCCAGAGAGATCTGGGGTGGATCAGCCAATTAGATATTGCAGTATTAAAACATCAACAGCAGGCTAGTATTCTTCTGAAAAAGTTTAGCTTATCAACAACAAAGCCCATTAGCCCACTATTGGAAATTTATAGGATGAAGGTGCTAAGCTCGACATTGTACGGTGCCGAGCTGTGGGGATTTCAGAATTTGAAAAAGCTGACGCTAGCAGAAAACAAATTTTTGCGTAAAGCAACTAGCGTCCCTACAAGTACTCCTTTACCACCTCTAATGTGGGATCTTGGACAAAAAGCGGTCCAGGACCTTACCTCTCTACGGCCCTTGCTGTATTGGCGCCGACTGTGGACCACAGAGGAACTCCAACATTATGCACAGGGCTTACGGAAGATTATGATAAAAGATGGCTCCCAAAAAATTCACTGGCTGAAGTCCATTCGGTCCCTACTAATTAGGCTGGGACTGCGAGAGCTATGGGACGACCCGACAAACGCTATATTCCCTTCCAAGAAACTACTGAAAGTAAGCTGTGGGGAGATGACAAATGCAGAAGTATGTATAAGGGGTTCTTCCTCACACCTAACAGGCCGTTTCCTAGAATTTAAGGCCCAACCGTAACTGGAATTGTATTGGGATGCCATAGAGAAAAATCAGGACCGTAAACTCTATTTTCAATTTAGAGTAGGCTCCCTTCCAGTTAGGTCTTTTACAGCCAATTGGGCAGGGGAAAACGGTAGGGATAAATGCCCTAAGTGTGGTGAAGAACGAGAAACAATAAGTCATCTTCTCTTCTTTTGCCCCTTATATTCTGCACCCAGAGCCATGTGGGTTAAGCCTATTTGCAGAGCGATTGGTACACGAAGGTACACTGAGGCTTTAAGAATTTTAAGTAGTGACCCCTGCCCTGCAATTGCTATTGCCATGGCTAAATTTCTGAAATGGGCTTGGGTAATCCGTATGCGCCTTGTTGCGGAAGGGCTTTGATTATTGTTTGCAGACTGTGTGTAAATATGTGGGCCTACTCAATTTGTGTAACTTATGTGCAATACCCCCTGTACTGTTAAAAATGATGGATTTTGTTTTATGAATTTAGCTTTTATGCACTCAAAATAATTGATATTCGGCAATCGTCTATAGTATTTTAATTCAAATCTTAGATATTTATTGAACGGTTTTCGTTTTTTTAATGGAATTTTATACAGAAATACTGCGGTTTTATGTATGTTTTTATGTATACTTTTATGACTTAATTGTTGAATAAAGTATGATGACTTGACTTGAATTAAATTAAATTAATAAAAGAGATTGTATTTATTTATTGGTATTTATTATTAATTAATTGTTAATTAATTAATTGGTAATTAGTATTTTTAAAATTATTTCACATTAATAATTATAAATAATTTATTAATAAATATTGTTTATTCTTATTGTAATTTTTGTGTTAATTAATTAATATTTGGTCATTAGTTATTAATTGGTCATTAATATGTATTAATTACTTAATTTATAATTATATCAATGTAATAATTGTAATTGTTATTAATTTATTAATTGATATTTTGATTAATTGTGTTTGTTTGTATGTGTAGTGTGTTGTGTGTTAAAGGGCAGGGCCGGACTGGCTACAGGGCTCTTTGTCATGCTGCCAAGCTGGAGGCTGATTTCGTTGATGGGGACCTGCGTGTGCAAAACGAAATTCGTTTTGCATTGTTGATTTCGAAGCACATGCAGGTCTCCATCTACGAAATCAGCCCCCAGCTTTGCAGAATGCCAAAATGCCCGGTAGCCAGTCCGGCCCTGTTAAAGGGGGAGTAGCGTGGGAAGTAATATTTTGTTATTTAAGTAAATATTATTTATAAATATTTGGAATTTAGTAATATAGTTTTGTAAATAAAATATAACAATTTTTTAATTTTTTTAAAATATGTAATCAGGGCCGTGTAATATTTTATTTACAAAACTATATTACTAAATTCCAAATATTTATAAATAATATTTACTTAAATAACAAAATATTACTTCCCATGCTACTCCCCCTTTAACAGGGCCGGACTGGCTACCGGGCATTTTGGCATTCTGCAAAGGTGGGGGCTGATGTCACTGCGGTGGGGGCTGATTTTGTAGATGGAGACCTGCGTGTGCTTCGAAATCAACAATGCAAACCGAATTTCGTTTTGCACACGCAGGTCCCCATCAACAAAATCAGCCCCAGCTTGTCAGCATGACAAAAAGCCCGGTAGCCAGTCCGGCCCTGTATGTAATTGATAAGTATGTTAATATAATGCTTACTCTATCCAACGCTTTCCCTACTGTTGCACCCTCTGGAGTGGGAATAGTAATTTTTACCCCTATGCTATCCAACGCTTTCCCTACTGTTGCACCCTCTGGAGTGGGAATAGTAATTTTTACCCCTACTCTATCCAACGCTTTCCCTACTCATGCAATATGTGGAGTAAGTATATATATTAATTTATGCGTAGAGTTTTTAATTTATTTTAAATGTATTTGTAGTGGTTATTATTTTTTGAAATATGTTTTAATGTTTATATCTATAATGTTTTTAATTATATGTATTTTTAATAATTTTTTACATTATTATTCATACATTTAAAAAAACGATATTTTTTACTTCGATATTTTTTGAACTACGATATTTTTGGGGGATATTTTTGTACTTACCTTTATGTAGATACAAATTCGATATTTTTGTTGTCGATATTTTTGTGTCAATATTTTTGTATGTCTATATTATGTAATACATCCACTAATTATATATTAAAACATTGGTTGCAATTGCTTTTTGCTACAGGCTGCTGAAGCAGTCTATAGCGACACCATGAAAATAATAGTTTTTTTTCAAGGGAACAAAAAACATCCATTGTTAATTGATACCCCTGAGCATCAGGTCCAATTTCTTACCATTTACATCTAATTTATGATTAGACTACTGGTATGTCCTCATCCTCCTGAACCTCTCGTCTGGCTTCGACACAGTCTCCCACCACACTATAAGCATGAGACTCTACTCTGGCATCCGTGACATAGCCCTGGACTGGATCCGTTCCTTCCTCACTGGTAGAGCAAATCAAGTCAGACTACCACCGTTCCTCTAAGAATCCACAGAGATCGACTGTGGAGTCCCCCAGGGCCCCTCCCTGAGCCCCACCCTCTTTAACATCTACATGGCCCCACTCGCAGCAATAGCCAGGAACCACAGACTTAACATCATCTCCTACTCGATGACACCCAGCTGATCCTCTCCCTCACCAACGAGCCCACAATCATGCTACCTGGATGAGAGACAGCTGCCTCAAGCGCAGCGGAAAACTCCTGATGGCCTGCTGCATTAGGACCCCCCCACCCACGGACCATGGTCAAAACCTCGGCATCATACTGGACTCCTCGCTCATGAGGAATTGTCAGATCAACGCCATCTCCCCATCATGCTTCCACACCTTCACCTGCTTTGAAAGACCTTCAGATGGATCCCCACTTTGGCCATAAAGAAGGTCACCCACGCACTCATCATCAGCAGACTCAACTACGGCAATGCACTCTATGCAGGTGTTGTCCAGAAACTCCTCAAAAAACCACAGGATGTTCAGAACTCCACTGGCTCCCAGTCAGCAAAAGAGTCACATTCAAGCTCCTCACACACGCCCTCAAAGCCCTCCATATCACCGGAATAGCAACCTGAACCACCACCTCTCATTCCACGCACCCACCAGAAACCTCTGCTCCGCCGACTCTGGCCCTTGCTTCTGTCCCTCGGATCTACAAGATCAGAACCTGAGGAAGATCCTGTTCCTACCTCTCCATCAAAACCTGGAACACCCTGAATCTCAACCTCAGGATATCTCCTTCGCTGACCCTATTCAGGAAGGATCTCAACACTTGGGTCTTCAACTGAACCTGCTGTGCCCCCCAGGGCCCTGAGACCCTCGCGGGTGAATAGTCACGCTGAACAAATACTGATTGATTGATTGGGATGTCATAGTAACTCATACAACTTTACAAGTGAGTCACAGAATTCTAATTCATCTCACTAAATAGGGCTCAGATTCATAAAGTTCATTCAGCACTTCCCTGCATAAAAATCAATAGCAATGCATGTGAGAACACACAAATAGTGCAGCATCATAGCTACAAAACATCCACAGTAAATGCTGTCAATCTGAATGCAAATGCAAATAGGGTGGTAAGCAGGTAGTGCTAAACCTCGTTTAGCATTATGCCAGGTCACAAGGGGCCTTATTGAGAACTCTCATTATTGATATTAGTACTGGTATTAGTATTAGTGTTAGACCTGACATTCTTGGCGTGGTTTCCTCTGAATTTCTGCCTTCTGAACGCCTGTTTTGCTGACTTCATTTTTACTGGCTATAGGATTCTGGGTACTTTAGTACTGCTAGCCGTTGCTAAAGTGCATATGTCCTGTCTTTAAAGCATTGTAGCATTGTCTTATTCACAAATGGTATATTTAATTTACTTATACGTCCCTAGTAAAGTGCACTATATGTGCCCAGGACCTGTAAATTAAATGCTTCTAGTGGGTCTGCAGCACTGATTGTGCCTCCCACTCAATAGCCCTTTAAACCTGGCTCAGGCCTCCCACTGCAGAGCCTCCGTGTGTTGTTTTAAACTGCCATTTCGACCCGGCAAGTTAATCTATTTGCCAAACACATACCTTCCATTTTATTACATATAGGTCACTCCTAAGGTAGGCCCTAGGCAGCCCTATGGGAAGGTTGCCATATATTTAAAAGGTAGGACATGTACTTTAGAGTTTTACATGTCCTGGCAGGAAAACACTGGTAAACTCATTTTTTACTACTGCAAGACCTATCTCTCCCATAGGTTAACATTGGTATTGCCTTAAAACATCTTTAAAGTGTAATTTCCCTTTGGGAAAAGATAGAGATTTGGAGTTTGGTGTCTCCGGACTCACAATTTAAAATCACATCTTGTTGGGAAGTCGGATTTGAAATTGTAAGTCTGAAAATGCTACTTTGAAAATTTAGCTTTTTCTTACTTTAACCATTCTGTGCCTATGCCTGTCTCTGAATACGCGACTGGGTTGGGTGACAGCTGGGTTTCGTGAATTCCTTCTAGACAGTCACACAAAGGAATTGGGCTGTGACATTTGCATACTGATGGTCCATCACCATACTGATGGGCCTTCCTGAGATTGATTAGGAGGGAGGAGCTGACATTGCACCTGAATAGGGCTGTGCCTGTCATCACACAAAGAGCTGCATACCCCTCTTTAGTGAGTCTGGGGCCAGGATGGGGAAGGCAGGGACCTTGGTATCTTCAAAGGCCTCTTTGCTGTATCCCCAACTTCAAAGGCACATTTGGGCATGAGTACTGGACCAGTGCTACCACCAAATAAGACGTTTGCTGGAAACAAGAACATGCTGCCTGGAATAAGAATTGCCTTGCTGAAGGGACCGCCACTTTGCTACACGCATTGCAATGTGTTGGCCTGTTTCCTACTGATTGCTGTGCTGTAGGAGGGACTCCCACTTTGCTACCTGCTCTGCTGTGTTGGTCTGCTGTCTGCTGCTTCTTGCCTGGGAGTGAGAGGGACTGGACGTGCTCTCTACATCCTCAACCCAAGTTTCTCCAACTGCTTGCTGAGTTGCCCCTTGTTCTCTGAAGTCTCAAGGTCACAAAAGGCTTCTTGCAACTCTGCTGGTGCTGCTGTATTCTACCATATGCTAGGCCTACCCTTGCTGGAGGTTCCCCCTCCAGCCCCGGGTCTCAGAAGTGGGTTTTGCAGCTGCATAAACATGACAACTTTGTTTCCCTGGGACTTGAAAAAATCTTCAGAGTGGTTTTGAGGGGCATGGAGGTCCTTTAGGGCTCTCTTTGTTCCTGCACTGCCAGTCTTTTCATGGCGGTTCTCCTGCCATGAAATGGCTGGAGGTGCAGGACCTCGTAATGTGCTCAGCGGGACTGCGCTAGTCCCGCTGAGCATGCTACTTTGTGGTGCACCTCCCCCACCGCCATGGAACTACTGTCCCCTGGCACAGCCGGCAGTCCTCCACCACAATGACTTTGGAAGCCGTAATGCGGAGGACGGATTACTGCCACAGCGAGTCTCAAAATCAGGCTCAAAATATTTTGTGGATGCGTGTCATCCACCAAAATGTTACATTAAGAGGAACCGCCATGAAAGCGGTTCCTCTTAAGGTACAGAGATCACTGCTAGGCCTGGAAAAAGTTCTACATTTGGTGGATGGTAGTCCATCTGGGTGATGAGCATAAGGTATTCCACTGCTCAAGCTGATGGACTACCACCAACCAAACTCTACATGTGGCCCTTAGTTGCAGTAGAACAAGCCTGGTTTCAATTGGGACAAAGCACATTACAACATATATTTTCATTGAGTTATATCATGCATAAATCTAAACAGGCTGGTAATTTTGTGATCTGATATGTGGACTTTATATCTAGATTTGACTCAGATGATGCTTTGGCTAGTTACTGTAATATGAAGAGTTTGACCATTAATGTGTAAAAAACACAGGTATTGAAGCTGACTTAGAGAAGTTTAACTATGCTAGCAGAATAAATGAGACACTGCTGCAGAGAATCTCTTTTTGTAAATAACTGAAGGTAATCTTTAATGATAACGAACAGATATATGGAAAAGCCTTATTGCTCACAGCGTTCAATCTGTAGACAAGTATTCAGAGAAAGGCAAGTCCCTCAAGATTCTTAATGTCTCTTCCAAAATTATTAACGTACTGCTGACAGTCTTTATCTGTAGCAAACATCTCACAGTCAATCAACCTACATTGAGAAATTAAGTTGATATGAGTTGAAAAGTGGGTACATTAAACAATGGTTTGTCTCTGGAGAGAGTTTAATCTGCACCACACTGTTTACAGACGGTCAAATTCTCATGCGAAATACACCAAACAGTATTTTAAAGTATCTACTGTGAACAGTATACACTTGTTGCAACCTTGTGGAAAGAGACACTATTCACTTAAAATTAGCATGGTCTGAAGGTGCTAAAGGTCATACTATTTGTTGCCTTCAATTTATGCTGTAAGCTTTACAGATACACCATCTTCTAAAACGAAACACGCACAAGTATGCAGGTTAGTACCTAATACACAAAGCCTTCTATGTTATGTAGAAAATGTCATGCTGAGAGGATTCCGTGTAATAACTTAAGGCTGCCTTCAACACTTAGGGCCTGATTACGAGTTTGGTGGTTGGATTACTCAATCACAAATGTGACGGATATCCCATCCGCCATATTACAAGTTCCATTATATCCAATGGAATATAATGGAACTCATAATAGGGCAGACAGGATATCCGTCACTTTATGATGGAATAACTAGGCCGACAAACTTGTAATTAGGCCCTAAGAATCTACTACTGTTGGAAACTTTTTCTGCACATCCAAAAATCTTGTGTGGAACATACTGGACAAAAATCATCAACTATCATCTGAACACTAAGATACTCTTCAATTCAAAATGTATAACATTTTCAATGCCTCTACAAATATGCATTAGGAGCACATCTGTTAAGTAAACATTTACACCCAGTACCTACACCTAGTCTGTACAAAATTAGGTAGAATAGTAACATGATAGCTACCCACCACTATGTAAACTATAAAACAAACTATCACACTCACTGGATTATGTAATAAGCGGTATCATCAATGATGTAATTTTAGATGTCATCAGTGGTGTCATAGAACATGTCATGAATGCACCATATCTTAGTAGGTTTAACGCAGTCCTGCCCTTTTTATTCGATGCAGCACAACAGGTTGTCCTGCTGTGCTGCATCAAATGTAGTAAATTGTGCATTGATCCTACTCACTCAGGAACAGAAGAGAGGTGATCATCTGCAATATCACATACCCAGCAGGACATTGGGTGCACTTGCCTTCGTCTCTCCTTTTATCCTTTGTCCCAGGCTGCTGAGGCCACAACGAGGACTTGCCGATGTCGGACCCAATCTCCGAGCTGCCGACGCCTGATGGTGATTCCCGGGTGGCTGTGGAGGGGATGGCTGACGATCTGCCCTCCGGCTGCCTCCTACCTTTCCTGGATCTGGCCACTGTGGCCCGACCCCTTGCTTTGCCTTCCGGATTTTTGACTGGGTCAGGCGAGGTTTGTTTCTCCCAACTTGGGCGCAGCTGAGGGAGTTCTGTGGCTCGCCGATCTGATTGCCCCTGAGCTTATTTTTTTGGTACTCGAGTAGGGGTGGGAGCTCTCGCTTGGTCCCTGCTGCTGCATTTCTGGACTGGAGGGGATCGGAGACATTGAGACACTGCTGCTTGCAACCATTCGGCCCTGCTTCTGGGGTGGGTCTCAGTTTTTGCTTTTCGTTCGGATTTCTGCTCCCACACACTCCTGCCATCTTGTGTGCAAGGCTGTCTGAGTCTTTGCCCTAGATCTGCCATCTTGCGGTTTCCGACGGTCCCCCTGATTGATTCTTGCGGCGGGTCAGTGACCATGTGCAGCTGAAGCGACCATTGCCCCATGTTGACCCTCTCTGAGTCTGCATCACCCCTCACCTCTTTTATGACCCTGTGATGCACCCTTTTGCCCCCCTTCATACCCTCTTCCATTTCTTATTTGCTACACGCTTCAGTGAAGAAGTCCGGCGCTGGTTGTTTTTGTTCCATTGACCCGATCGGTTTGTTTGGCTCGCTTATCTGACTTTTTGACACTCCCCTGTAGGTCTCTTCTCCATGTCATGTCCCCCAGGCTACATCTGTATTCAAACACCTGGACTTTCTCCCCCTCTACCATCCATGCACCTTCTGATTTGTCTTTTATGTCACCAAATTTTCTTTACTAACAGATGTATTTATGCAACACTGTTTTTCTCTATCCCCTGTTTTTTCTCTAGTATCTCAAGTAATTATGTAACACTGTTCTAATGTAACAATATTCCTCATGTAAAGCGCTCTGATCCCTCCGGGTTTAGCCAGCACTATATGAAACTTTTCAAATAAAATAAAATAAATAAATATCATTCTGCAAGGACTGGTGGTAGTTTGCTATGTAGAAATATGTGCCATTCGGAGTGATATTCACCCAAGGTGTCTGACAGATCGGGCAGTCCATCTTAAAACAGTATATGTAAACATCATCTGCAGTTCATCAGGTTCAAGTGATTTCCCATTTCAAGCTGAATGTTTTAAAACCAGTGTTATTTTAAACTGCTGGAGCGTGGCCTAGAGGCTTGTAATGGATGTAACTTATATTGCCAAAGTCAAGAGGATCATATCTGCAAAAAGGATAACTTCCTGTGCACTCTGTCCATACGGGATGATCTCTATGTAATAAATAATAGAATCAAGGCCAAGAGTGCACTCTTACCTGTAATCAAATGTGTTATATATATAACTTTGCGAAGATCTGAAGGGTGGTGCCCAGGGGAATTCTCTGTCCTTGGAAGCTAAAGTAAACAATCTGTAATGCTGCTCCCCAAAGCATCTGAATTGTAGTCCCTCAGGGTACTGCTAAGTGGATTCCTCTGGGCTTGTTTCATTTAATAACAAATTACAGTAACTCCTAAGTGAGAAAATAAACTCCAAGATTTTTCAATTGTAAATTTATCTTCTTTTTTTGATGATACATATTTCGGTTTCTTTTATATGATTTAAGAAAAAAATCATCATTTGTTTTTTCAAATATATTGTATATATATATATATCCAAAGCTAACTGTCGCTCTGAACCCCTGCCACTTTCGGCGGCGGGCCCTGACGGGATAGCGATTCCCAAAATTACCAAACTTATTCCAAGGATCAAATTTGAAGAAAGGAATGTCCGGGTCAGGTTATGCAGAAATGCGAGCTTTATTGCGGCTCCACTCGACGCTTTTCGAGGATACTTCCTCTTGATCACGAGCGTGTTTGTGTAAGAGTGAGTTAAATACGGTCACATGTTCGTAAACACAGTAAACAGACTCACAGGTCTGAAACATGGTCGAGCTACATAGCACGTCATCCTTCAAGGTAAAAACTCAAACATTACATGACCTAAGCTTTAAAGGAAATAAAAAATTTTAGGCAGTGTAATTGCTCTTATTGATTATGGAATTGGCAGAAATACAATTACTAACGTTTTTTAAAATAAACAAACATATCAAGTGAAAAGCAAATCAATATTCTATAGCTGCTAAATGTCAATAATTCTTTAGCATCACTTAGTGATAAAGATCTCGCCCAAGTGGGCCTAACCCTTCAGCATTCCGTGCCTGATTTCCAAGTTGACAGCGCAAATGTCTCTTTCAGGACACTGTCAATAAAGATATGACGTTCCAATGAACAAATGAAAAAATGAAAAAATGAAAAACAGCCTGACTAAACGAAAGACAAATGCGTATACTATAGCTGCTGGATGTCATCCATGTAAACATCACTTGTTAATAGGGACACTGTCAAATAAAGATTAGGCACTAAAATAAAAGAAACGGCCTGGCTTAGCAAAATCAAGGCCATGCCTCAGTCAGCGTGTCCAGCCTTTAAAGGGCGTGAGCATTTTCAATACATCTGACTGCCCAGCAGAGTCCAGCTGCTCAATATACAATGCTATTTACGCCCCAGTGGGCAAAGTGATAACTGCATAATGGGTCAGGCTTATTGATAATCAAGTCACACATTGCGCCCCAGTGGGCACAACATAACGGCATACTTGTTCAGGCAGCATGACCAAAAATGGGGCAGTTCGCCAATTCTTCAATTTATTCGTTCCCAACTGCCATACATGAAATGAGGTGAAGTCAGACGACTGTGCAGTGCATTCTCTTGTTCATCCTTTCAGAGATCTGATAAAGTAAAACCAGAACATGGTGACTAATCGTGCAAAAGTCAAAAGGATACATATATATTGCATCTAAAACAACCACACACATCTCACAAACCATTAAAATTCAGAGGAGCTGAACTGGCAATATAGAATGGTTTCCATTTGGATCATGTATTGTATGTATATATATATATGTATATATAGATATAGATATATATATATATATATATATATATATATATATATATATATATATATATATATATATACATACATACATACATACATATATACATATATATATACTCAGAAACTAGTCCACACTCCTCAGGCATGTGGCTCACGCTGGCCTCTGATGAAGGGGAAAGAAGCTCCCCCAAATGCCTTAGGCCAATGGACACACGAGGGATGTGAACCTGCTTGGCTAATTTAAATAAAGGTTGTTACCTACCTGCCTGAGGAGTGCAGACTTCTCTCTGAGCAAACTTGTGGAAGCAATATTGGAATTACTAAATAGGTGTGTTGTAAGTGGCATTGGTATGTCTATTGTATTGAAAATTTTATTTTCTATTTTTGAATGTGTGTAATAAAGGTTATATTAGGGTGAGAGAAGGTCTGCCACTCTTCCACAAGGATGATGTCATCAGTGATGTCATTTGAGATGTTATCAGTGATGTCATGAGTGATGTCACTGACCATGTCATGAGTGATGTAATATGTGACGTCATCAGCAGTGCATTGCGGGCGCGCGAGTTATAGTTAGCTGAACTAACTATAACGGGGGAATTTCAATGGTTTTATATGAGTGAAATGTCCAGCTAACTATAACATGTGTCAAACCCCCGGTTTTTTCAGTGAAAAAAAAAATATATATATATATATATATATATATATATATATATATATATATATATATATATTTTTTCCCAATGTTAGTCCCAAAATCCTGCTAACCGGCGATCGTTTTGCGGTGCGTTTTCCAACGGCTGGACCACGCCGTTTAAATATCATCAAAAATCCTGGGTTACCAGAAATAAGGGTCGCACTCACCAAAGATACTCGTTATCTTAATTTTGCCTTTTTATTTCATTAGATGTTGCATTAAATACTCCAAAGTATGGATTTTTGATGATATATATATATATATATATATATATATATATATAAAACAGCAGGCCAGCACAGCAGAAAAGCAGTTCATCCAGAACAGAAGTCAAACAGAGTGCAGTTCAGCAGCACAGCAGTCTTTCTTCCTGCAAGAGCATCCACAGGTCCGGAAGTGTACTGAGTTGGTAGGGTCAGAAGTCCAGTTCTTATAACCAGTGGTGGCTGTGAAATGGGGGACATTTCAAGGAGGGCGTTGAAGTTCGCAGAGGTCCTTCCTTCCCTGCCCTGGCTCCCGACTCACTACAGGGCGATAAGCAGTCCTCCTTTGTGTCGGGACAGGACACAGACTTTTCAAGGCTGATCAATCAGGCTTCTGTATAATGTATTATCATTACTGAGTAGTGCTATTGACCTGTATGACACACACACTTGCAGGTCTTTGCATCATTTTGGTGTTAATGGAATTCTGGCTTCCTCCATTGGGTGTGTCACTTTCCTTTCTACTGGAAATGTATTGAATAGACCGGTTAGATTTGGAGGTAGAGATGTTGCGAAGGTTTTGTAGAATCCTCTAATGAACCCATTGGAGCTGAGAGCTCTATGTACTGTAAAGAAAGTGATAGCAGCCTAAACTTCTTCTTTCATAATGGGCTGTTCAGTGGTCTCCATTTTCTCCTATGTCAAACAAGGGAAAGCAATAGAATGAAAAACCCACCCCGTTTGTGAGCAAGCAGATTCTCAGGATAACATAAAGCAGAATAATAGCTTTATTATTTCATTTTTGAAAGTGGCTAACTGACCTGTATGCAGTATATATTTCACCTATGCATCCCTTCTCTAACTTAATTCTTCGTTGTCTTGATAGGTATGTTCCCTCCTTATTGCCTTGGTCATATAAGTTTCTTCTGGTTTGCAGAAGGGTTAATTGTACTTTTTTGGTGGCCATAGAGCTGACTTTCCCTATCAGCATCATCATTTTGTGAAATAAGTGCTTGCTGGGTTCACCTTTATATTCCCTGTTATCAAGGAGATCCCACCCATTTTTAAGCTAACAAATACACCTATAGCCTTACCTTCTAAATGAGTTTCAATGGTGTTCCACTTGCACACATGTCCAACCTCGCACGGGGTCGAGCTGAAAAAACTCTTCAATATGGGACCTGATATGTGCCCTATGCAATACTGGATGAAAGATCAGGGGGCAAATCAGCAACAACCGGTGATAATTATCGCTAAGCACACTTAGCGCTGGATAATTGTCGCGGCTTCCTCTGGTTCATATTGCCGAGATAGCATGCTATCAGCAATGCTTATCTCGATTGCGATAAATAAACCAGCGATAGTTTCAAAAAGGTGAGATTATCGCTGGAAATCCAGCGATAAACGCACAGGGACAGGGGTTACCTTGTTGATAGGGCTGAGTGGTCTCAGCCCTATAACCCACCACCCATTGGCTAATATTGTTTAGTCAAAGGAAAAGCAGGCGTAAAGAAACCTACGATGAGCGCAGTTGGCGCTCCTTTTATCATCGCTGCACAGGTTAGCGTGTAGGTTGATAATAGGAGTAATGTCGCTTAGCGATATTTTCCTGGAAATATCTCTGTGTTACGCCCACTTTGCATCTCATTAGGGATGCAAAGCTGGGGTTGTTGTAACAGGTGCTAAGTCAGCAAAACACGCGATAGCGTGTCTTTGCTGATAAGGCGATGAAATTATCGCCACTTTTTGCCCGAAAACGGACACAAAAGCGGTATCCTTTGAGAGTAGTTTGTGGACTCCAGAGTATGGATAGTTTAACTGGGGCTTGCTCTGAGTGTATGATGAACTGTATCTTAGTGCTGCGGTTCAGGAGCAAAACTATTAACTAGGAATCACAGGAATCAGTTCAAAGCAAATTCAAACTGTTGTTTAATAATATTTATATCTTTGATCTACTTTTGGTATGTGTGTGGTGGTCTTCTTTGACTCTGCATGTTTTTACAACAATCAACTTAATAAACTTAGTAAAATATTGCCTAAGGCATACAGAAGTTCACACACAAGCATCTGCTATACAGTGTTCTGGGGGCACAAAATATGGGTGCACAAGCTGTTTCTGCTACCTCAGCACAGTACATATTAGGGCCCCAAGGAAGATACCTTGACATAAATTTGGGACATACAGTTTAGCTAATGTGACTCTTCCCCGATGTAGGTAAAAGTCATTTACCGATTTTAAAATACCGATTTTTACCGAATCGGTATTCTGAAATCGGAAAATGAGATGTAGAGAAAAAAAATCTGTAAAATACCGATTCGGTAAAAATCGGTAGCGTGTTTCGATACTTACCGAATCTGTAATTACCGAATCGGTAGATACCGAATCGGTAATGACAATACAAGCCTATGGGCCAAAAGGGCCATAGGAATGCATTGGAAAAACCGATTCGGTATTTACCGATTCGGCAAATACCGATTCGGCAAATACCGAATCGGTAAATACCGAATCGGTAAATACGGAATCGGCAAGCAAGTAAAAGTGAAACCAATGAAAACAGCCAATGAGGTGGAACCACCCTCCCCCACCCTACCAGGGAGTGGCTACCCAGGCAGGTGCAACTCATCAGAACTTTCTGGAGAGGCAGCCAGAGCTGAGCAGTGAGAGGGAGCAGCAGAGAGAGTGGTAGCTGATTTTGCAGACAGTGGAAATGGCAAGCAGCTCAGAGAGCCAGAAGGCTGAGAGGAAGCGCAAATTGAAGTTTAGCAGCATGGAGCTGCAAGTACTGGTGGAGGAGGTGGCGAGGGTCCACAAGCAGCTCTATGGGAGGCTGTCCCTCACAGTCCCAGAGTCTACCAAGAGGAAACTGTGGAGTGCCATAAGTGAGAAGGTCAATGCTGTTGGTGTGACCCCCAGGAGCCTGGAGGACCTCAAGAAGAGGTTTAATGACATCCGGAGCCTCACCAAGAGGAAATTGTCAGAGCTCCACAAGCAGGCAGGTCTGACCGGTGGAGGCAGGAACCCCGCGCCCCCCCTGACTGACCTGGAGGAACTGGTGGCCACGACCATCAAGACGGAGTGTGTGGTGGGAGTAGGGGACATGGACAGCTCAGCCAGAGCTACAGCAAAAGGTAAGAAGCATGCGCAGCATGACACACCCAACCAGACACCTCCCCTATAGCCTCAATGTACAATCAAACCCCAGTCCAGTACTGCTAGCACCATACATGAGCAATGCATAATGGGAAATGTAGTCAGCTAATGTAGGAACATTTGTCAGTGCACATTAATTTGCAAGGCACTTGAAAAAAGAATCAGAGTAATGAAAGTGACATGTGCAATGCTTTTATTGTAGTGACTGTAAGACATTTGCACTCAGTTCACAAATGCTTCTTTATACCTAGGGGCAACATCAGGCAGTGCAGGCAGTGGAGCATCAGCTGCACAAGCGACAGCTCCAGCGACGGCGCAGAGTGTGGTGGCAGGGCCAAGCACCATGGATGCCTCGCAGGAGGAGGAGGAGGACAGCAGTGCCATGGTCAATGAGGACGACCCTGTACATGCCCTCGTATTTACCCACTCCCCCCAACTATCACAATCCCCCCCATTGGTGTTCTCACCTGAGAACTCCCCCTCACGGTCCCAGCCAGCACCTGCCACATCACCAGCCAGGAGGAGTATTGTGGCCCGAATGACAATCATGGCGGGAGCTGCGGGTCAGGCACCAGCACCCACACCAGCGACACCTGTAGCACAGCAGCCCACCCAGCAGGCCAGCACAAATCGCCGCCCACGCACTCCCAGCAGTGCATGTCCATCAGGAGAGGGCACAGTGTTCCAAGGCCTTGAGGGGAGCATGGTGCGAATCCAGCGCCTGCAGGCAAAATCCATCCTGGCATGCCACCGCCAATTGCGTGCACACAACCTGCAAATGGTAGAAATGGCAAAGGGCTTTGGTGAGTTGGTGGCAAGCAACAAGGAGGTGGCACAAACAAACAGAGACATTGCCACAGGAATGGGACGCATGACAACCGCCATCACACAGCTTTGTGCCTAGATGGAACATGCTGAGCACACAAGGCGCAGGGATGCTCGTGTCCAAAACAGGGGAATTAACCGGCTTGCCGCCGCAACGTCCCAGCTATGTCGCCGAGGGGTAAATTTGGAAGAGAGCCTGACAAAAAACACTGTGTAGGTGACCAGGGGCATGGCCAGGATCACCAGTGCCATGGAGGCCCTCATCATATCTAATACAGTGGTCAATCCTGCCCTGGACGTGGCCGAGGCTGGGGACAGCAGCAGCTGCAGCAGCCCGGCTAGCGCTGTGTCAGAGCCTCGCAGGAGCAGCAGGCGCTCCGCAGAGGCAGCAGGCCATGCTGAAGGGGGTGATCAGCATCCCAGTGGCACTGTGAAGCGCTTCAGAAAATGACTCTGCCAGTGTGGGTGAGGCAACCCGGGGCATTTCCAGTCCCCACATACAATTTCATATTTTCACTTGTTGCACATCAGTGCTTGAACGTTCTTCCAACATTAAAAAAAATATATTTTCACATCCTTAACCTGTGTGTTCATCTGTACTCACTCAGAAATAGTTGTCTGTTATTTCCTCCCGTCTGTATCTGCCATCACTTGGTGTTGACACTCCAGCAGGTTGGGTTTGTGGCACAGCAATGTCGTCGTCATGGTCCTCGTAGTCTGACAACTCTACCTCAGTGCCCTTCTTGACCGCAAGGTTGTGCAACATTGCACAGACAGCAATTATCTTGCAGCAGGTGATGGGGGTATACTGCCTTGCACCTCCACTCTTGTGCAAGCATCTGAACCTGCTTTTCCAGATGCCAAAGGTCCGTTCTACCACATTCCTTGTGCTTTTGTGGGCCCGGTTATACCTCCTTTGGCTGGGTGTTGAGGGGTTGAGGTAGGGGGTGAGTATGAATGAGCGGAGGGCATATGCACTGTCGCCTAGAAGAAAAAGGGGTAACATTACTCACATGCATACATGTACTTCACACTGCTATTTTTGTTATGGGGGTCTGACAATGTGTCTCACCTAGGAGGTATCCTTCACCAAATTCCCCTGCCGTCAGCCGTGCATGGATGCCGCTGCTTTGAAAGATGTAGGAGTCGTGGGTACTCCCTGGAAATTTTGCAACCAGGTCTGTGATGACGCACTTAGCATTACAAATCACCTGCACATTTATGGTGTGCGTTGACTTCCGATTACGGTATATGTATTCTGTGTCAGCAGGAGGGCAAATCGAAATGTGCGTGCCATCAATGCAGCCAATGATGTGGGGGAGTCTTGCCATCTGGTAAAAGTCTGCTTTAGTTTGTACCAGTTCCGCATGGGTTGCAGGGAAGGAAATGTATTGGTCCATCCTCTGTATCATGGCGTCAAGGAATTTGTGGAAAAACCTTGACAGGCTGCTCTGGGTCACCCCTCCTGCCACAGCAACTACACTTTGATAGCTGCCAGACGCAAGCAGGTGTAGGCTGCATAGCACCTGCACTTGTGTTGGGATTGCGTGTGCCCTTGGGGTGGGGTGGGCCAACAGTTGTTGGAGGTCCCTGATGAGGTCAGTGATGGTGTCTGGGGCCAACCTGTACCTCTGGAGTATCTCTGCTTCTGTGAGCATGCACAGGGTCACCCTCTGCCTGTAGACCTGCTCCTGTCTCAGCCATTCCCTCTCTCCTTCCTCCTGTAGCCGTAGCCGTCTTGCAATGACATAAAATGCCGCCATAGTGCAAGAAGAATTGCATTTTGGGTCCGTTTTTATAGGTTGCACCTGGTTACCACCTGATTCCAATCCATGGTAAATACAGACTCTTAAATA
Source organism: Lissotriton helveticus (assembly GCF_964261635.1). Taxonomy (NCBI): domain Eukaryota; kingdom Metazoa; phylum Chordata; class Amphibia; order Caudata; family Salamandridae; genus Lissotriton; species Lissotriton helveticus. Next base: position 1,052,374,435 of record NC_136070.1, read on the forward strand.
CCGATTTTTAGGCAAATTCGGTATTTCTGAGCTTACCTACATCTCACTCTTCATTTTTCACACTTCTTATTTACAGAATCGGCATTTTACCGATTCGGTAACTTTACCGAATCGGTAGAATTACCGATTCTGTATATTTACCAATTCTGTATGTTAGCGAATCGGTAAAATTACTGATTCTGTGTTTTTTCCGAATCGGTATTTTACCGATTCGGTATAATTACCGATTCGGTAATTTACCGATTATGACGGATTTCGGACTCCTACATCCCGATGGTTCGATTCCGCTCGGTAACGGCCGAAAATCGGTATTTTCGGCCGTTACCGACCGACCTACATCTGGCCCTTAGAGATTCCGAAACTACAACACAGTGGCCCTCTGTCCTTTTTGCTTGCTAAGGGAGTAAAGCTCAGGTGCTGATGAAAGGATAGGCATACTTTGTTATACTTTGGGCCAAGGATTTAGAGGCAATTGGGTACTGCCTGTGTTTGAGATGAATTTCATATTGTCTGATAAGGCACTTCTCCTATAGATTGTTGATATCAAAGCCATCAACAATAGTAGTTTTATTAGGCAAGATGACCCTTTTGTCTCCAATGAACTAGGCTTACTGACATGCAGAGTAAAATGTTAGAATCTTCTAAGTAAAGTGCCCAATGGATCAACCATCCACTGTGTCTTGGTTTGCAGAGACACGCACCTTTGTAAGCCAAACTGGTAAGAAATTTGACTGGTTTGGCTTCAGATACCTATTCTCTCCAACCCTTTCAAAATCCTGCTATTTTCATGTAGCAGTACAATTTCAAAAGAGAATAACCTGAGTTACTTGTCCTGGTGTAGATCACAAGACCCCCAAATTCGAGGGCAATTGTAGTAGGCTGACAAAATAATTGCCACTATTTTGTGATGGCATGAGGTCCTTCCCTGGGTCCTCTGGGACTCCAGTACCTCAATGAGTTGCCTCAAATCAGGACATCACACAAGGATTACAAAAATGGGGGGCATTACCAAACTGACCATGATGTAGCTGAAAGTGAGAGAGAATATCCACTCCTCCTTTCAGGTGTCGACCTCTGATCCTAATCTTTAGGACTTGGTCCATTTCTCATCTCTGTTCAATTTACTTACCTTTTTCGAGATGTGAGGGGCGTGTTGTTGTAATGATGAGCCTCTCTTCCACCTCTACTAGATCAATTAGTGTACTTGCTTGTCTTGATACGTCAGATTTCCTTGTTCTATCTCTGTGTTCTTGTCTTAGCCCAGGGATTCTGTTGGCTGTCAGCTGTTGTATTGGACTACTCGGTGCAAGTATGAGGGAATTGACTCTCATCACCAATTAGTGTCATGCCCAGTAAGATATCTGCTTTATTCTTGTCTGTGAAATGATGCTACTTGTTTTGAAACTCAAAGGTGATGTGGAAGAGGTATGTTCATTGGTATCTAATTTGTTCATTTTGATACTGTTCTTTGGGTAGACTTGCTTGTGTCTCACAAGAGTGGCTTAGTCTAAATCCTGATTCAAAATGGATAGAAAAAAGTGGAAGGATGTCATTTATTTGTTCCTTGTAGGCTGCAGTACTTTTTTCTTTTTCCTTATAGGTTTGGATGAAGGAGTTGTGTTTAATCACTACTTTTGGTGTGTGCCCCCCCAATTGAGGCAAAGGGTCAGAGCTGATTTGCATATAGCCAGTGTCTAACCCAGGGTGGTGTGGAGTGAAAAAAACAATGGATTTAGGCCCAGATCCTTGTACTGGGGTGAATGTATGACATTGTTCTACATTCTGTCCATCAACTGTGTTTTTTGTAATTTTCACCCCGAGTGGGCTGGGTATGCTCAGACGTGAGTCCCAGGCTCTCCACACCACTGGAGTCAAGCTATCCAGGCTGAATGAAGGCTGATAGCCAGAAACCGGTCCTTGGATGCTTGATTCCGGTCTGGGAAAGACAGGGCTTGGCAGTTCGGACTGGACTTTTCCCATGAGGCAAAGGGTCAGAGCTGATTTGCATATAGCCAGTGTCTAACCCAGGGTGGTGTGGAGTGAAAAAAACAATGGATTTAGGCCCAGATCCTTGTACTGGGGTGAATGTATGACATTGTTCTACATTCTGTCCATCAACTGTGTTTTTTGTAATTTTCACCCCGAGTGGGCTGGGTATGCTCAGACGTGAGTCCCAGGCTCTCCACACCACTGGAGTCAAGCTATCCAGGCTGAATGAAGGCTGATAGCCAGAAACCGGTCCTTGGATGCTTGATTCCGGTCTGGGAAAGACAGGGCTTGGCAGTTCGGACTGGACTTTTCCCATGAGGCAAAGGGTCAGAGCTGATTTGCATATAGCCAGTGTCTAACCCAGGGTGGTGTGGAGTGAAAAAAACGATGGATTTAGGCCCAGATCCTTGTACTGGGGTGAATGTATGACATTGTTCTACATTCTGTCCATCAACTGTGTTTTTTGTAATTTTCACCCCGAGTGGGCTGGGTATGCTCAGACGTGAGTCCCAGGCTCTCCACACCACTGGAGTCAAGCTATCCAGGCTGAATGAAGGCTGATAGCCAGAAACCGGTCCTTGGATGCTTGATTCCGGTCTGGGAAAGACAGGGCTTGGCAGTTCGGACTGGACTTTTCCCATGAGGCAAAGGGTCAGAGCTGATTTGCATATAGCCAGTGTCTAACCCAGGGTGGTGTGGAGTGAAAAAAACGATGGATTTAGGCCCAGATCCTTGTACTGGGGTGAATGTATGACATTGTTCTACATTCTGTCCATCAACTGTGTTTTTTGTAATTTTCACCCCGAGTGGGCTGGGTATGCTCAGACGTGAGTCCCAGGCTCTCCACACCACTGGAGTCAAGCTATCCAGGCTGAATGAAGGCTGATAGCCAGAAACCGGTCCTTGGATGCTTGATTCCGGTCTGGGAAAGACAGGGCTTGGCAGTTCGGACTGGACTTTTCCCATGAGGCAAAGGGTCAGAGCTGATTTGCATATAGCCAGTGTCTAACCCAGGGTGGTGTGGAGTGAAAAAAACGATGGATTTAGGCCCAGATCCTTGTACTGGGGTGAATGTATGACATTGTTCTACATTCTGTCCATCAACTGTGTTTTTTGTAATTTTCATCCCGAGTGGGCTGGGTATGCTCAGACGTGAGTCCCAGGCTCTCCACACCACTGGAGTCAAGTTATCCAGGCTGAATGAAGGCTGATAGCCAGAAACCGGTCCTTGGATGCTTGATTCCGGTCTGGGAAAGACAGGGCTTGGCAGTTCGGACTGGACTTTTCCCATGAGGCAAAGGGTCAGAGCTGATTTGCATATAGCCAGTGTCTAACCCAGGGTGGTGTGGAGTGAAAAAAACGATGGATTTAGGCCCAGATCCTTGTACTGGGGTGAATGTATGACATTGTTCTACATTCTGTCCATCAACTGTGTTTTTTGTAATTTTCACCCCGAGTGGGCTGGGTATGCTCAGACGTGAGTCCCAGGCTCTCCACACCACTGGAGTCAAGCTATCCAGGCTGAATGAAGGCTGATAGCCAGAAACCGGTCCTTGGATGCTTGATTCCGGTCTGGGAAAGACAGGGCTTGGCAGTTCGGACTGGACTTTTCCCATGAGGCAAAGGGTCAGAGCTGATTTGCATATAGCCAGTGTCTAACCCAGGGTGGTGTGGAGTGAAAAAAACGATGGATTTAGGCCCAGATCCTTGTACTGGGGTGAATGTATGACATTGTTCTACATTCTTTCCATCAACTGTGTTTTTTGTAATTTTCACCCCGAGTGGGCTGGGTATGCTCAGACGTGAGTCCCAGGCTCTCCACACCACTGGAGTCAAGCTATCCAGGCTGAATGAAGGCTGATAGCCAGAAACCGGTCCTTGGATGCTTGATTCCGGTCTGGGAAAGACAGGGCTTGGCAGTTCGGACTGGACTTTTCCCATGAGGCAAAGGGTCAGAGCTGATTTGCAAAAAGCCAGTGTCTAACCCAGGGTGGTGTGGAGTGAAAAAAACGATGGATTTAGGCCCAGATCCTTGTACTGGGGTGAATGTATGACATTGTTCTACATTCTGTCCATCAACTGTGTTTTTTGTAATTTTCACCCGAGTGGGCTGGGTATGCTCAGACGTGAGTCCCAGGCTCTCCACACCACTGGAGTCAAGTTATCCAGGCTGAATGAAGGCTGATAGCCAGAAACCGGTCCTTGGATGCTTGATTCCGGTCTGGGAAAGACAGGGCTTGGCAGTTCGGACTGGACTTTTCCCATGAGGCAAAGGGTCAGAGCTGATTTGCATATAGCCAGTGTCTAACCCAGGGTGGTGTGGAGTGAAAAAAACGATGGATTTAGGCCCAGATCCTTGTACTGGGGTGAATGTATGACATTGTTCTACATTCTGTCCATCAACTGTGTTTTTTGTAATTTTCACCCCGAGTGGGCTGGGTATGCTCAGACGTGAGTCCCAGGCTCTCCACACCACTGGAGTCAAGCTATCCAGGCTGAATGAAGGCTGATAGCCAGAAACCGGTCCTTGGATGCTTGATTCCGGTCTGGGAAAGACAGGGCTTGGCAGTTCGGACTGGACTTTTCCCATGAGGCAAAGGGTCAGAGCTGATTTGCATATAGCCAGTGTCTAACCCAGGGTGGTGTGGAGTGAAAAAAACGATGGATTTAGGCCCAGATCCTTGTACTGGGGTGAATGTATGACATTGTTCTACATTCTGTCCATCAACTGTGTTTTTTGTAATTTTCACCCCGAGTGGGCTGGGTATGCTCAGACGTGAGTCCCAGGCTCTCCACACCACTGGAGTCAAGCTATCCAGGCTGAATGAAGGCTGATAGCCAGAAACCGGTCCTTGGATGCTTGATTCCGGTCTGGGAAAGACAGGGCTTGGCAGTTCGGACTGGACTTTTCCCATGAGGCAAAGGGTCAGAGCTGATTTGCATATAGCCAGTGTCTAACCCAGGGTGGTGTGGAGTGAAAAAAACGATGGATTTAGGCCCAGATCCTTGTACTGGGGTGAATGTATGACGTTGTTCTACATTCTGTCCATCAACTGTGTTTTTTGTAATTTTCCCCCCCAATCACGACCATCATTGTTAGGCTATATTATCATGTTTGGTGCTCTGGGGTTTTATTTCAGAAAGCTCACTGTTTTCTAGTGATTTCACAAGTTCTAATTTTTGCAGGTCAGCACTCACTGGGCATTGCTGCAACCTTATCAATGTTGACATGTTATTCGATGTTTAATGATGTCTCTATACATTCCAGCCCCATGCATTCCTCAAAAACTCATGACAGGGCCACTACATCAAAATGTTGCCCCTCCCCAAGTGCAGTTTGCTATTAAACTATTAAAGCCCTGAAGTAACGAGTTCACAGCATGGACCCACTCACAGCCCCCTGGAGCTAAAAAATGCTCAGATATTTGCCTCCTCACCTCACCCAGTCTGTCAGTCAAACTTCAAGTTTTCATGCTTTGCTATTCTTTGTTGTTACCTTGATAGTCACTCGGTTTGAGTATATTGTCTCAGTTTAGGTGGGCCTCTGCGATGCAATTACCGCCTGGCCTAGTGACACTTCCTTCCTTACCACGCCAGGGATAGAATGGGCGACAGCGTGTAACATCGATCTCTAGGTGCCAGTCTAGGCTTTATGCCCTGGTATTGTTCTCCACCACAAGTTGCTCCTAGCTATTGTGCCACACTATTTTGGTAAAAGATGCTAAAGTCATTCCTTTGGCCTACTGCCACTTCTTAATTTTGTAAAAGAATAAGTGCCAGGCAATGATACTCAGAAACCAACAGCCAGCACAACTGATAGTCATATGCAGATTACGAAGGCTCTGTAGCCTTGATTTCATTCCTCTTTAGTCCACCACCTGACACTTTCTGCTTCTTTACCTAACTCTTGCAGCCCTGCTTTCTCCTTTTGTTACTTTTTCACGCCTTTTACTTCATTCTCCTTCCCCCCTTCTATGTTTTTCTCTCTTGCATGGGATCAAAGTCTGTTGAGGCAAAATAAGTACTGGTCCACAAAAATATGTGCCGGTGGGCAGCACCTGCACCTACCTGCTCAAATTAAGCACTGACTACCGACCTCATATCTTGAATATGCTCTGATGCTCTGGTTGCCAGCTTGGCTGAAGTTTTTCACAGTCAGTCAATGTCTCTAGCTTCAAATCCAAGGCAGGATTTTTCCTCAGATGACCCATAATAGCTTTCACTGATCAACAGCATAATCTTAGACTTTGTTTCGGTTGACAGGCTGCAATTTATCAATGGGATCCAAACAGATTAGGGAAGGCACTGCCAGAGTCCCTTCAACATGAGTCTGCTCAGGGTTGGGCGATAACCCCACCACTTAAAGACTATATCTAGAAGAATGTGTATTATTATCGTAAGAAATTAGTATTTTGTTAGTATGTATTGTATTTTAAATGGCTTTTTTTTATGAGTTTGTGCACTGGTGTTGCTTGAACGGACCTGTGTGTGTAAATAGTCAAATACAAATTTGAATTTGAACAATCAAATAAAATGTATAAATCCATTATTAAATAATCTGTATCAGCAGATAACTGAAGGCAGATATTTCTCCACCTTAACAAACAAAATAGTAACCTCGGGAAATATAGAGCCCGTCTACAGATGTTTTAAACTCAATTCAGAATTCTGTATTTCTTTTGCAGCTATCCCAAATTATTCTAGTCTAAGTATAAGTGGGTTAGAAAGTTCAAATACAGGTACTGAATAATGGTCAGAGAGTAAAGAAGCACTGTCATGCCTCCATCCTGTCCTTGCTACCAGATCCTACCAGCTAAATAGCTCACATGAACAGTTTTTGATTTCATTCAGTATGCTGTTGTACTGCTTCCATGCACTCGATCACTGTTTGAACCTGCCTAGTTTGGACACATCAGGAACCCTGCAATCAATTGTGCAATCCAAAAAAAATCTTTATTTCGACCTTTTAGGCCATAAAAGATACATAAAAATATACACACATTTAAAATCCAAACAATTAGAATGCATACAGGGAACGAGTAGCAGCAATTCATAACATTTAAAATCAATAATATAGATAGATAAAAAAAACAAGCAACAACATTTCCTGTCATTAAAAAAATGGAATAAACGGTGTGATAAAAAACGTTAACAGCAAGAGCCAAAAGGTTAACATGACACAGTGGTGTAGGCATTCATCCTATAATGATTTTGCCTTAATCAAATTGGACCTAATGCGCCACATAGCCAAGAGAAATTTTGCAACTGCGAAAACAATGTGGGGGGAGGAATCAGTTTTCAATATTCTGTAAGATGTAACACAGTTCCTTATTGCCATATTCCTACAAAGGGGCACCAGCCAGTATTTCCTGGGTGACTTGTAGGTAGGGCAAAAAAACAGAACATGGATTTCCTCCTCTTCGCAGGAATTACAGCCAGGGCATAATTTGTCCCCTCCATTAGTCCATTTACTAGTAAAAGATTTGATAGGTAGGGTGCCAAACCGCCACTGTATAAAAAGCTTCCTTGCCGTAATCGGATAGATAAAATCCATAAAAGTTTCAAACTTATAAGAATTTTTGGATTCAGTAAAACAATGGGTTAAAGTGCCAATGCTGGGTGCAGTCATGTGGGAAACAAGATTTTGTTCCTTGTAAGCTTCCACAAGTCTTTTCCGGGGGACCCTATTACAGCCTATTTCCGGGACCTCCCACAGCTCATTAAGACCAAGCCGAAGCAGTTCTTTTTTAACAAAAGCTAGCCAAGGAATCTTATCATTGTGATTTAGATTCATAACATGCACAAGATCTTGCCTGTAGTGGCTGAGCTCCCCTGTTGACCATAGTCTATGCCAGAATCTTAAAGGTTTGGATTCAAGGTCCTCCCTGATGGACGGCAAACCCAAATCTAGACGTAAGGGAAACAGAGGAGTTGCAATTGGGAGGGCCAGGAGACGCCTCATAAAGTTGTTTTCGACACGTACCAACTCACTAGCAGCTTGATGTCCCCATAATTCACTACCGTAGAGTGCAGCTGATTTCGCTTGTGTTTTGTACATCTCAACTGCAGGGGCTATGGGTTTATAGGTTGAGGTGTTCGTAGCCTTTAAAATAGCCCCAGAAAGTTGAGAAAGCCTTATTCGCGCACTCGAAATCTGTGGACCCCAGGATAGGTTCTCTTGGAGGGTCACACCCAGGTACTGAAATGTTTTAACCCTCTCTAGAACCGTAGAGTTTAGGGATGGGTTAGGTCTAGTTGTGGGAGAGGGGTTAAAGATCATAAATTTGGTCTTCCCTGTGTTAATCTCAAGGCCATACTGCCTGCAGAAAAGACCAAATCCATCTAGGATTCGCTGAATTCCCATGGGTGATTTAGAGAGCAGGAGGGTGTCATCAGCAAACATTATTGCCGGCACCCTCCTGCCTGCCAAAACCGGGGCGTCGTTGTCCCTAACGTTAACTAAGTGTGAAATGACACTGTTCACGTAAAGACAAAAAAGGGTAGGGGCGTGAACGCATCCCTGCCTAACCCCCCGGGAGACAGGGAACCTTTTTGTCAATGCACCACCCCGCCCACATCGTACCTGGGCAAAGTTACCCTGATGAAGTCTTATTATGGCCTGGAGCAGGTTAGTGGGCACTCCCATCTCCTTCAGGACTTCCCAGAGTTTATTCCGTGGTACCAAGTCGAATGCTGACTTCAGGTCTACGAACACCATGTACAATCTCCCTCCCTCGATGGTCACCGATTTCCAAAAAAGGAGGACGAGGCGGAAGATTTGGTCCATGGTGGACGTATTTTTCCTGAAGCCAGCCTGGAGGGGACTTAAAATTTCGTTATCCTCCATCCAGTCCAAGAGTTGGTCCAGTAAAAGTCGCGAATAAATCTTCTGGGGGACATCTATAAGGCTGATCGGCCTGTAGTTGGATGGGAGCAGAGGGCAGCCCTTCTTGAAGATTGGGACTATCTCTGCCCCCAGCCAAGTACAGGGGATCGCCATTCCACTTGCAAGTGAATTAAAAAGAATGTGAAGATAAGGCGCCCAGACCTCTGGGTGGGACCTAAAAAGGTCGCCTGGTAATTTATCAAGGCCGGGGGCCTTTCCCAACGCTAGACCCTCTATTGCGCTGGCCGCTTCCCCTAGCGTAAACTCCAAGGTGTCTCCAGGAAGGGAAAAGAGTGATGCAACAACAGCATCAGTATTCTCTAGGGTATCTGCGTAAAGTTTACTGAAATGGTCTTCCCATATATGTGCTGCTATATTAGGTTCCACTGCAGCTTTGGGTTCCCCTGAGCCAGTAGTGACTAGTGACCAGAATTTTCTTAAGTCCTTAGATATAAGGGCAGTTGAAAGATCATGCCATCTATCCCAGTCCCAGTCTGACCTCGCACGATCCATCGTGGCCTTATACTGACGCCGCAGATCGGCCACCCTGTTCCGAGCTACGCCCTCTTTGACTGCAGTAATAAGGTCAGATTTGGCCTTTCTGCAATCAGAGTTATACCAGGTGGAGGTTCTAGTCTTGTGTTTGGCCTTTGTCACCTCAGAGTAGAGAACCTCTCCTAGAGCTCCCACTAGATCTTCATGAATTAAAGGTAGAATTTTATGTAAATCCTGGGGACTGGATTGACTGACTAGTTCATCCAGGGCCTCAAATTTAGGCAGCACCAGATTGTAGATTTTCCCAATATTTTCTTCTGATTTGGAAAATTTCTGCCATCTCACCCTACGCCTGTTAGAGGATAGTACCAGGTTTCCCTGTTCATCTCTGTCCTCGAGTGGTAGTGATCCAGGATATACTGGAAGATAGGCCAGGAAGAGTAGGAGAGCGTCATGATCACTATCTGTGCGGGGGATTATTTTGAAATCCTCTACCTTTGGCCAAAGACTGGTATCCACAAAAATGTAGTCCAGTCGTGACTCATGATTTTTCCTGTTAAATGTACATTTTGAGGGAGTATCTGAGGGCGTACGTCCATTGCAAGCTCTTAACGCAAAATTAAGGGTTAGTGACATAATTTGGACCGCGAGTGGAGACCAAGATCTGGGATGGGGCGATTGGCATACTGGGATACCCCCGAAATCATCTTCTGCCGTAAGGGCCCCTTCCCTCAAGCCCTCTAAGGGCTCAAAGTGACAGTTAAAATCTCCGCCCATTACCACCTTGTAATCGGTCGGCAGCTGTCCCAAAAAGGACGCAAGATCTTCTAATGTAGTGGACTCCGCCGTTGGGCCAACTGGGCGGGAATAAACATTTATAATTGCCAACTTTTGGGCACCCGGCCAGTTTAATAAAACGCGCTGGATGTCTTGAGAGGACGTGGCTATGGTTTCCGCAGTGCAACCAATATGACACGCTATCCACACTGCCAAGCCACCCGAGGGCCTCCCCTTACCATTCCAGGAAGCCTGGATTTCGAATACCGCATAGCCAATTTTAGGGACAGGTTCCCTCGCCCATGTCTCTTGAAAGAGACAGATGTCACTATTTATTATTAAAGAGTCCCATTCTTCAGTGTATAACTTATTGGCAATGCCTGCAACATTCCAAGACAGTACCCTCAGGGCTCTAGATGGAATGTGTAATGTAGTTCCCTGCCCCCCAGTAGTATCGCCACCACTACATACATGTGAGATAGGAATCCCTGGAGGGGGAGATGGACTAAGGTTGGGTGAGACTAAAAGAGTTTGAGTCATGCCATGGGAATCACTTGGCATCTGGGTAGGAGAGTTTGCACCAGATGAGTAAGATTTAAACTCCTGTACGCCTGACCCCCTCTCTAATACAGAATGATCAGGAGAGAATCCCAGGCGTCAATCACAGGAATCCAAACCAGAGAAAGCTTCGAATCTATTACTAACTTCCAGGGGAGTGAAAGGAAGCAAATGGTCCATTCCCCCTGTTTGAAAAGAATAGTCCGATCTCCTATGGTTTAAACCGTAGCCCCTTTGCGGAATGGATTCCCACCCATAAACATTCTTTGAAACCATTGGGCCAGGCTGCAGGGAGAAGTGATGGTTATTTTATTTTGGAGCAATAGGACCTGTCGGGGCCATAGAAGGCCAGGGGCATGACAGGGGAGCTACTAGGGCTCTGGGATAGAAGTAAGTAAGGTCGCACGGCATGATTGATTTGCCTAAATTCCCTGGCATCCAGCTCAGGATGTGCCTAACAACTTCAGGATCCCTAAAGTTGATCACAATCAAGTCGCCCTCTATATCTTTCTCCCGCCCCCCCAACCAAGAGAGTCAACGCACGTGCACAATATCCCCAATAACATTCTCCGGTAGTGGCCTATTTTTAGACAGCCAGTACATAGTTTTATTTTTAAGCTGCTGTGGACCTTCTCGCTTGTCAGGGTCAAGGGTGGGAACACCCGTAAGCACCACTACATAGGGTAGTGCTTCCGGAGGAAGTTCAACCTGTGGAATTCTACGTTTAAATACTCTGGTTGGGGGTTCCCTCTCCCCAGCCGGCTGCATTGGTCTTGCGACCGTACTATTTCCACCCTTCTGGGTGGCACCATCCATGTGCATGGCAGGTCGGGAAGAAATGATAGGGGTTGTGATCCCTTGAGAATTGTGAATCACAGCTTTGGTAGAGACATTATGCTTAGGGAATAACACTTAGGGAAGGACATCTTAACCCAATGTTGGACCGACCATTCATTGATCCTCTTTACTGTAGCTCAGCCGGCCCTATCAAAACCATCTAGTTCGGGGAGTATTACATTTAATCGATCATGGACTCGCCTGTTAAAGGAGATTAAGCAACCTATGTTTCTGTCCGGAACATTTGAGTTAAAGGACAGCGTAGGTGAGAGCTACGATGCCCTCTGTCAGCAAATCTTGACAACCTTGGACGAGGTAGCACCTTTACGGAAACTGAAGGACAGACCCAGAGGGACTAATGGTTGGTTCACCGAGGAACTCGGCCAGGTGAAGTTACGCTGTAAACAAGCGGAACGCACATGGAGGAAAGGGTATACAGAGCAGGACAGGGCTGCCTATAAAGGCATCTTACTGGAATATAAGCACCAGTTAAGAAACGCCAAAGCCAAATTCTTGGAAGAGACATTGGCAAAAGCATCGAACAAATCACAGACCCTGTTCAAATTGGTAAAGAGCTTATCCAACCCTACATGCGCCATACCATCTCCACCGGTGTCACGGGAGCTTTGTGATTCTCTAGCCACAGCTTTTGATGACAAAATTAGGAACATTCTGAAGGGCCTTGAGGTTTCTACGCAGCCTATGCCATTTGGGTCTTGTCCCTCTGTGTCCCCCGGCCACCCGGCTTCTGAGGCAAGTAAGAACAAGGAGTTTGCCTGTCAGCTGCCGTGCCTTCCAATACCCTCATTGGATGAGTTTTGTGCTCTGGCTAACTGTGTATCATCTGGCTCTCCTCTTGATCCCATGCCGCACAAGATCTGGAAGGCCTTCCAAGGCGAGCTGTTTCCCCCGCTCCATTCAATCTGTTGCCAATCGTTAGCTACTGCATCTGTACCAGACTGCTGGAAGTTAGCAATTGTAACACCTTTGCTAAAAAAGGCTACTTTGGACCCCCTCTGCCCAGCCAATTATAGGCCTATTTCGATGTTACCATTCGCGATAAAGATCTTAGAGAAGTGGGTTACGAGAGCCTTGGCCAACTTCCTGGAATCCAACTTCAGTCTGGATGTAGCTCAATTTGGCTCCAGACCGGGCCACGGTACTGAGACTGCTTTGGTCACTGTGTTGAATGATCTGCGAACGCGTGTCGACAGGGGCAAGTCAGCATTTTTAGTACTGCTTGACATGTCGGCCGCGTTCGACACGGTGAACCATGAGGTCCTTTTGGGCCGTCTCTGTAATGCGGGAATAACGGGCTCGGCACTAGCCTGGTTATCATCATATCTGGATAATAGACAACAGGCAGTAACACTACCACCTTTCCGCTCTGCCATACGCCAGGTGAACCAGGGTGTCCCCCAGGGGTCGGCGATAAGTCCGATTCTCTTTAATTTGTACCTCCAGCCCCTGATACAACTTATAAGGTCTTTCGGTATTCAAGTCATCAATTATGCCGATGATACCCAACTGATTTTCTCTTTTGAGGGTTCAGAGGCAGTGTCGAGGGACACTTTCCATCAGTGTATGTCGACCACAGCAGAGTGGTTGCAAGCCAATTCACTCCAATTCAATGGCGCAAAGACGGAGATATTGCACTGCTCTTCAGACCGACACCCTCGCCCATTGCCGGAAGACTTTTGGCCTATTTCCATTCCAGGCTCGGTGGAGGCGGCAGACTCGGCCCGCAATCTGGGAGTCATGTTTGAATCGAACCTGCAATTGGACGTCTCGGTGAATAGGACTGTTGGGACATGTATGGGTCTGCTCCGTGCTCTACGGAAGATACTGCCGCTTCTCCCGCGGGAAGCCAGAGTAGAAGTAGTGCGTAGTACCATTCTCAGTAGGTTAGACTACTGCAACGCACTACTTCTAGGAGCCCCAAAGGTCTTGATCCTTAAATTACAAAGGGTCCAAAATTTGGCGGCTAAACTAGCTCTGTCCTTGCCTCGCTCGGCCTCTTCTGCCGGAGCTCTGGCAGTATTACATTGGTTACCGGTCCAGCAGAGGATCTCCTATAAGGCTCTATGCCTGATTTTTGGAGCTCTGCATGGTCAAGGACCAATACCACTGCAAAACCTCTTTTCGTGGTATCAGGCTGCCAGACCTCTGAGATCCGCCTCAGCTTTCTTAGTGAAAATCCCAAGAATAAACAGAGTGAGAATGGGCGGCCGCGCCTTCAGTTTTACGGCCACCACAATGTGGAACACTCTACCTTTAACACTGAGGAGCAGACAAAATTTGATTTTATTTAAAAGGGACCTTAAAACCTATCTCTTCCCTAGAGCAGAATAAATTGTAGACCAGATGGTGGAACTGATCTCAGCACCAGGATACCCGCTGGGTGACAGCTGCGCTTAATAAGCATTAAAATACATACAAAATACATACCGTTGTAGTGGTGTTAGATGTTGTATGAGCCACCTTAGCTGAATTATTAGATGTTGTATGAGCCACCTTGGCTGAGGTAGGTTTTGAGGAGTTAGGTAAACCGACCGCAGCCAATGCTGTATTAGGAATAGGAGGGGCTTTCTGCTTATCCGATTTGTTAAGAATAGCCTTTTCCAGGTTCCCTAGCCGTTGTTCAATAGCCGATAGTCTATCTACAATAGGAGAAGTAAGCGTCCTGAGCATTTGCCCAAGAAGCTCCAGGGTGGGGACGATCGGCTGAGTCTCCTCAGCGTTGGCACTTGTGGGGGTAGTGGCAAATGTAAGTGGTGGTGTTTCTTGTGTAGTCACTATAGTGATAACAGGTGTAGTGTCCGCTGTTAATTTTGGGGCAGAGGCTACACCCCCCCCTTTCCCTTTGCCAAATTCAGAATGACTAATTTTGCCCTTTTGAATAGAGCCCCCCTTCCTCATTCTCTTTTTGGGCGGTGGACCGTGGGTTTTCGGGGCCTCTATCTTCCTCGGTTGGTTTTTAACAATGATTTTACCAATATGGAGGGGAGCTGGTGTTACTTCCTGAACTAGAGCAGAGTTACAAAGTGCTGAGGGAGCCGCAGTTGATGGGCTAAGTGGGGCCCTGGGAGAAGATGGTGTGGGAGATGTGTCCCTTAAAAGTACGGGAATTCCCTGGGATGTAAAAGGGTCTTCAGTGATAGGGGACACCCCTGAACTAGATGTTAATATGTGCGGGGGTGATGTCAAAGTCGGTCTGGCCTTATAACCCTCGATGGAGCGACGGCGCTCCACCCTTTTCTCCGCTAGGGCTTCTTCCCTTTCTATTTCCGAAATAGATTTTTTGAAGTAATTGTTTAGTGTGCCCTTGTTATGGTTTGCCCCCGCAGTCCCAGGTGAGGCCGTATCCATAATGCCAAAAGAGTGCACAACTATAGAAATTAGACTGGAATATCAGATCTAAAAATGGCCTAGCCAAGCAATACCAGTGGAACAAAAATTAGCGCAAACTATAAAAGGCAGTAACGCGCTACAAACATAGGAGAAATGTGAATATTGTTATAGTCGTAGGGAACTCAGGTCTGGGGACAAACACATGGGAATAAAAGAAACGGGGCCCAGCCCAGCCTCTCCAGCCACCTAACGGCCACACAACGGCCCGCTCTTTGCCCGGTCTTCGCCCGCGCTTCCGTCCGCGCGCGTCCCGCGTACGCGTGCGGAAGCTGGGCCAAGTAAGAGGAGGAGGGGGCGGGAAGAGGCACCAGGTGCGCGCGATTACCTGGCGCTAGCACTTCTGGGCCTCGCAGTCCCGCTCCCGCTGGCAAACTCGACTCCCTCAGCAGGTAGTGAAAAGCTGAAATGCAGTACACGGTCTCAGGCAAAGTTCCAAAATCCCCTAGGGCAATCACACAGCAACGGTGGAGCACACGGGCTCAGGCTTAATTCCAAAGTCCCCTAAGACAGTCACGCAGCAACGAAGGAGCACACGGGCTCAGGCAGAGCTCAATTAATGCAGGAACGCTAGAGCACACAGGCTCAAAGTTCAGGGGTCCCAATGGAGAAATAAACGGCAGCAGTTGAAAGGGCTCACCACACTTCAGGTAAGAAACACGACTACGAGCGGCACCCGCGGAGCGTGGGCCGCGAGTCGTTAAGTGCTTGCAGGGAGGAGGGGGCGGGAATCTGTGCAATCATCTAGGCGATCCTTTCCCCTTATGTGCACTTCAATGCTTTAATCCCGGGGGATTTGCCTCACTATGTGTGTCTTTTGTGGCTGTTTCTACACAATCCCTCAGCCTACCTTCACACTTAACTCCTAGTGGAACTGCTCAATCCACATTAAAAAGTACACATTATGCAAGTTTTTCTTCTGTATAGCTCATTATCGGTTAATTCTCGCCCAACTCCTAATCTTCTTTGGTGATGTCAGGATGCCACCATCCATTACTCTTATGCTTCTCGATGCAAACCGATCTTGGGGGAGCCAATTTATTTATTTTATTTATTTATAAAGTTTTATATAGCGCGAATGTGACCCTAGCAGGTCTCAGAGCGCTTTACAGATGTACAGAGGTACAAACAGAGTTGCAGGTAAAACAACAACAACAACAAGCAAGGTAAAAGAGCCGTAAAATATGCAAGCAGAAATAGTGTAGCTTATAAATGGAGCAAACACATAGCGGGGTTGAGCACAAACCAGCGGAGTGGGCATGATCAATAGAAATAAGTGCCATCAAACAAGTGCATTCATCCAAAGGGCTTTCACTTCTTTTTTGAAAAACGCCGAAGAGGGAATCAGTCTGATGTGGGGAGGCAAGGATTCCAAATTCTCAGGGCAATACGCGAGAACGCCCGGTTATAAGTTTTGTTTTTTCCGGAATTTTTGAGGTTTCAGAAGCAGAGTGCTGGATCTTCTAGAAGATAGGCTCCTGCCAGAGAGCTCCAGTTTTTTGACTAGGTACAAAGGTGTGTTAAAGTGAAGGGCCTTGTGCGTTATGCACGCAATCTTGAGATGAATCCTAGGCTCCAAAGGTAGCCAGTTTAGGTGTTTCAGTGCTGGAATGATGTGGCTATTTCTTCTGGAACCTGTAATGAGCCTAGCCACAGAATTCGGGGAAGCCCTGAGTGGAGCCAACTTGTACCTGGGTAGTCCACATAGAGTTACACAGCCATATTCTAGCCTGGAGATTATTAGAGCTTGTACAGCAGACTTGAAGTCGTCCAGCGGGAGAAAGGGTTTATCTTTCTTAGAATACTTATGTGGAAGTTGGCCCCTTTGGTGGCTGAGCTAATGTGTTCCTGCGTGCTCAAAGACTTGTCAAGTATAATTCTAAGAGACCTAGCAGAGTCAATGATGTGAGGAGGGTACAGTTGGGAGCTGAAGTGTTTCAAGTACTTAGCGATGAGGGCCGTCTTTTTGGTTGGTGCTATCAAGAAGAATTCGGTTTTGGAGGAGTTGAGCTTAAGATGTTGGGTAGTCAGCCAGTGTTGAGTTTTGAGTAGGTTAGAATTGAGTGATTTGATGTCGTCTAGGGAAGAGATTTTCAAGTAAAGTTGGGTGCTATCGGCACACATGTAAAAGTGAATGTTGGCAGAATTGAGTAAAACTGTTAGAGGCTCCATTAACAGGTTGAAGAGCATGGGAGAGAGAGCATATCCCAGAGGAACCCCAAGAGTGGATGGCAAGGAGTTGGAAAGGGAGTGATTGACTATAAATCTTTGCATTCTGTAGTTGAGGAAGGAGGCAAACCAGTTTAAAACAGGGCCAGAGAGACCCATCCTTGGTTCCAGTAAGTCAAGGAGGTTATCATGCTTGACTGTATCAAACACAGAAGATAAGTCCAGGAGGATTAGAAGGCAAGCTTCATTTCGATCGATCATTTTTAGGGCGTCATCTACTATATACGTAATAGCCGTTTCAGTACTATGGCCCTGGCAAAAACCCAATTGGAATTGATCTAAGAGCTGGAATAGATCAATGTGGTTACATAGTTGGGCAAGAACACATTTCTCAAGGAGCTTCCTAAAGTTGGGATGCTGGTGATAGGACAAAAGTTATTAAGGTCCTCTTGGTCAGCCGTGTTTTTTTTGAGAATGATGGAAATCTTCCCTGCCTTCAGACAGTCACGAATCATACCTTGATATAGGGAGGCATTTACTATTTTGGTCCAGAAGGGGACTACGGACCCTTTCATCTCTTTGAAGAAGCTTGAGGGTAGAGGGTCACTGAAGTGGTTAGAGGGTTTCAGAGTTGTAAGGAAGTTGAAAATAGAGCATTCATCCTAGGGAGTGAATTGGCTCCAGCAGGTGTTATTGGTGGATGAAAGTCCTATGTCAGGCAGAGGCTGGAGTGGAGTGGGTTGGCTCCAGCAGGAGATATTTTTGGATGAGGGAACAATGGCGGGCAGAGGATGAGGTAGAGCAGGGGAAGTAGGGTTAGTCGGGCAAAAGAGGGAAGGTAGTTTGCTTTGTAGAGCTCGTAGATCAGGTTCAATCTTAATAGTCTTTTCAAGGAAGCAAGAGGCAAACACTTCACAGTTTGGCTGCGAAGCCGCCTGCGATGGTGGAAGGGTGGGAACATAGTTGGATTGGAGTTTGATCAGTTCAAAACGTTTTTAGGTCTGTTTCTGGCATTTTCTAGTTGGCTTCTGAAAAAGTTCAATTTTGCCCACTTTATATGTTTGTTGTAAGAGCTTCTTCTAGTTCACCGGAGCATGAGGAGTTCTGTGGATGGGGATCCTCTCCAGGATCGTTCGGCAAGTCTTAGATTGCTCTCTCTGTATTTATGCTATCGTTGAACCAAGGTTTGGAATATTTGGTGGACTGTCTTTTCAGTTGCAGGGAAACAACGGAGTCTAGGATACTCAGCATAGAGCTGTTGTAATGTTCCTTGAGGTCGTGTACCTCGGACATATCAGTAGGAGGCAACAAGGTGTTCTTGCTGATGGAGATCAGGTCAAGCATGTTTGAGTTTCGAAGAGATCATTTCCAGAGCCTCTGCTTCTTGTCTTTTGATCTTTTATTGGACCAGGGTTTGATGATGTGGAAGGAGAATAGGGGCCATATGTATCAAAAAAGAGTTTTCCGATTCTCAAGTTGCGATTTTTGGCGAATTGCAATTAGAGAATCGCAAAATGCAATGTATGTAGGATTTGTTAAACATTTTGTGAATCCTTCATATTCCTTATTTGCGAGTCGCAAATTGAGATTTGCAATTAAGGAATGCCTTCCCATTCATTCCTATGGGCTAGGAGGCTCATAGGAATGAATGGGAATACATTCTCAATTTGCGATTACCAATTAGAGAATCGCAAATTGAGAATGCCATTTCAAGGTTGCAAGGGTGCCAAAAGGACACCCTGTTGCACCCCTGAAATATGCATGTGTGCACATTTTGTGCACATACATGCCCTAAGGGCATGTTTGTGCGACATATGGCACTTTTAAAAAATCAAAAAAGTGCTTTTTTAAAGAAAATCGTAAATTACCTCCAACTTGAAGTTGGTGGTAATTTGCAATCACTTAAGGCCAAATAGCAAATTTCTGGTGCTTCCAGAATTGCACTTAAGGATTTGCAATTTGCCATTCATTAATTGCATTCGCAAAATAGAGAATCTCAAATTTTGCAATTCTCTATTTTGCGATGGCATTTTGGGATGATACATCCCAAAAGGATTTTTCCAATTCGCAAACGGGACAAGTCTGAGAATCTTCCCGATTGCAAACGGGAAAAAGGCTTGATACATATGGCTCATAGTGATGATCAGACCAGTCACACGGGGTAATAGAAACCAATTGAATAGCATAGGCTAGGATTACATTTTTTGTGCTCTTCCTTGTGTTGGTCTCAATAACCTTGGTGTGAGCGTGAGACCACTGCATCTCCGAGCAAAGTCATTCTTTCTTTTCCCTAGGGTGGCCCTATTTACATTGATTGCTCACTGACACAGGGGTGACCAACTGGCATGGGTGCAAATTCACGACGGTAATTGTAAAAATTCAGGACAAGGGGCAAAATTCAGAACAAACATTCAGTAAAGAAGGTCAAAATTCAGGACAAAACTTCAGGACAAAAATACGTTTTACAGACACATTAGAGGAAGTTGTGCGATAGTATGAAAGTAAGTAAATAGACAAACTCTTAAGTACAAGTCAAAATAAGTTTTTGTTTGGTTGAGACAATCATGCACTTCACAGTTTTTCGGTATGCTTGCAGCTTTGTGCAACTGTGCAGGCCTTTTTGTGTTATTTCATAGGATAATAATCTATTTATATGGTTATTTTACTGGGTTGTCCAGTCTGCTATTTTGTTGACAGTATAGCTGTGATCATAAATCTATTTTTCTTGGAACAAGCTACAGTGTTCTGCAAGAAAGGAACAAACCAATCATGTTTTCTTTTATTTCAACCCTATCATCGAACAACAAAATGAAAAGGCCACTATTGTTTTCATAACGATTTGGCAAGTTAGTGTATGGAATAAAAACAAGTTATTTGTGCCATTTTTTAAAGAATACTTTGGAATACAGGTTAACATTCTTAGTTTTCTAACAAAAACTATTAAGACAACTAATTTTGTAGATTCACTGTTTAATATTTTATTTAGTTATACAATGTATCTGTTTTCACTAACACCCAATACCTTAGAGGTTAGGAAAAAAATCCCACACAACATAAGGTTGGGAGAAGTCAAAGGTGATATGAAAGTGGATTTACCAAAAGCTGTGTTTAGTGAGGGTATTTTCTACTACATCATTCATTGAAATGTAATCCCCCCATATTTGTAGTTTCCTTTCAGTCTATGAGATCTATTTCTGAATGAAAGTGGAGCACAACTAGACTTCTTGAGTTACTTATTTCCCTCAGCTTGACTTGCATTTTCCTTGAATTCCTAAATTCTATCAGAAGATGAGGTTGAGCCATTCTATGTGAAATACACAATGTTCGTGCAAGAGGATAGTACATCACTCAGGTTTGTGGCAACACCACATAGTGATCGAACTGATGAAAGCTGACGTGCTAACTTCCACGTGTCTCATTCTGGTGAGCTGTATAGTTGCAGTGATTTGTTGGTCACAGCTGATTAAGTTTGGGCCAGTGATGATACCTTCTGTGGTAATGGTGCCTTCTGATGGACTCATCATGGCCTGTATTTATTTATTTATAAAGTTTTATATGGGTGTTGTGGTAAGTGAATCCTTCTGGCTAATCTCTAGTCTCTCAGTTCCATTCTGAGCTCTGGCTTTGCCTCTTCCGGTGGTATAATCTGCTTTCGTATGGGATCTGTCAAGAGCACTGGTTCATTAAAGACCATTTGTACACATGCTTCCATCTATGGTGGGGTTTGAGGATAGGGTGCAACCGATTTGCTTCAGTTGATGACATCCATGTCTAAATAGGTCTCCTGTGCTGGTACCTATTAGCTATGATCCACTCTCCCAATTTAGGCAGCTGCGAGTGCTTGTATATATATACCTCATGTTTGTACTTTCTCCTGATGTGTACTATGTTCTTGTTGACATTCATGGCTGTGTGGGATGCACATTGTTAAGGGCGTTTCCAGTCTTCGGGCCTTATTTACAAAGGGCAATGTACATTTGAGGTTTTTTTTTTTTTTTTTGCTAGTTACAAAAAATTTGTTAGGTAGTATCTTTAGGACTGCAGAGTATCCACACTTGTGTTGGAGACTCCACCCATAAAATGATAGGACAACAATTGTAAATGTAACTGCATAGTAGTAACATATGTTATATATAGTTAATAATAAGGCAATCCCGTGGTATGACAGTATGACATGCTCTACATAAACTTATTATTATCTAGTTGCCCGGTCTTTATATACTGAATGGGAAGTTGAGGTTTTACTTCGATGACCTTGGTGGCATGTACGGATGTCCATAAAATGGTTTATGTGATCGGGTTATACAGTTTGATTCTTTACAGTCAGTGTAGCGTTGCTGTGGGTGCATCAAATTTGAAATTTAATTGTGATGAGCATATGTTCCTTTATTTGTGAGTTTACATTGAAAATGAATGACTGCAGTACCTTGTCGGTTGTAGTTTGTTTCTTGATAGTTTGTTTTTTTTACGGTCGTGGAGTAATGTATTTTAATTGGTGTATAATGTGTGTGTCCTTTTATCTTTTCTATTTGGATTTTGTTTCTTTTAGTGATGTTTGCTTGTATTTGTATGTTTAATTGAAGCATTTTTTTAGCCGACATGATTTTATGACCTTTATATATACAATTTCGCTGTAGTCTCAGCCGCTGTTCTCTGGCTTTCTTCCATCGGACTATGATATTTAAACATTTATTGCACTTTTTGGAAAGATTATATTCCTGCACAAATCCAAATCCCTATCGTATGAGTTGTCGATTTGTTTACTTTATTATAGCTGTTGTCGCCAAGATTAGTTTTGTCGGTTATCCCCCCAAATGTCCATTGTAGTTGATTAAACTGATTCATTTTGTAAACTGAACAGTTTTATTGGACAGTCATCGCTCACAGAACATTTCTACATGATTTAATTCATTACACTGGGGAGGTAGAGCCTTTTCAACAGTTGCCCCCCGTCTGTGGAATACACTCCCTCTTGAATTAAAATCGATATCCTCACTGCCCCTTTTTAAAAAGGCCCTGAAAACATGGTGTTTTAAGAAAGCGTACCAGTGAATAGCACCTGAGACATGTAACTATTTTGAGCTAGGCGCCTTGATGCCCTTTGGGCTTAGTTCGCGCGTTATAAATTTCCTTTCATTTCATTTCATTTCATTCATTTTGTGGCATGTTATGAGACCCCATCAGTAGGATATCAAATTGCATCAAATTAAAGAATGCTAGTTATAGCTTGATACAGCAGTCACATCTAGGGAGCACTGGAAAACGTCAATGAGATTTATAATCTAGTCTACTAATGGTGCTGCATTTTTCGAAAAATGTATTGGATTAGTGCAATAGTGCAATCCCATTGTTATTTAATGAGTATAGATTTAAGACAGATGCACCATCTTGACATTTTACTCCTCTATTAGCTTTCACTTGGAGAGAGGTATAAATGAACCGTATTTTCTGAGGAACTAACCTTTTCCATAATAAGAACTGCCTATGTTCAATAAACTCCCTCCCAAGCTATTAGCATAAAGTATCAGTGTTCCAGTAGCGGGTACTTCAGTCAAGAGTACATTAGTTGGCATCGCATGCAGGATTACTCTTAATGAGCACTTCATCGAATCAGGTAAGGTCACCAGCAATAATATTTAAAAAATGGCCCACCCTGGGGCCATTATTAATTATGTGTGGGGGGCATGTGGCCCCATCCCTCGAAAGGCGCTGGGGAGTCCACCCCAGGGTCAAATAATTGATATGTGGAGGGGGGGCCACATCAATTCCCTGCCCGAGCCTCTTAAGCCTCCAAAGTCTATAAAATCGAGAGGGAGGCCGCATGGGCACCCACATATTAGTGATAAGAGCCCCAGGGACTAGAATGGTTTGGAGGGGAGACTATGCGCCCCCTCACCTCTAACATAGGCCCTGGGGGCCCCCGGGCCTAAAAAGGCTAGGGAGGGTGGTCTGCATGCCCCCCTCTCCCTTTTAACATATATGTATGGCCCTGGCGGATGGAGTCCCCAGGACTTAAAGAGGCTCAGTGAAGGGGGCTGTTTGGCCCGCTCACCTTAATTTTTAGAAATGGCCCTTGGGGATGAGGTCTCCGGTGCCTAACATGGCTTGAGGAGGAGGCCACGCGGCCTCCTCCCCTATAAAAAAAATAAATGGTCCCTTCCCCATAACAAAAAATAGGCCCGGCAGATGGGGTCCCAAGGGCCTAATGAGGATTGAGGAGGGGGGGCATGAGGCCCAGACCCTTTTAATTATACATGGCCCCGGGGATGGGGTCCCAAGGGCCATTATAGGTTCAGAGAGGGTGCCACATTCCCCCTCCTCTATAAAACAAGGCCTTGGGGGATGGGGTCCCCAGGCCAGGCCATGTGGCCACCCCATCTCTGTTTATAGCCAAAGGCTATGTGAAGTGTGGGGTTGGTGGCATGTGGGGGAGTTGGCCACAGGCCAGGTCACCAGCCAGGCCTTGTGGACAACCCCCCACCATGCACAGCCAAAGGCCCTGCTCAGTGTGGGGTTGGCTGCCTTTATGGGGTCAGCTGCATGGGTAGTTGGCTGCAGAGCCTGGTCATAGGCCGTTGGATATACGTATGGTAATTCAATATTACTTTATGTTAAAAAAAACTAGAGATTCACTGAAAGAAAAATAAAGGTTAAAGTAATGTTACAGGTTGGATATAAATATCTGTTTTTGTTTAAAAATAAACATCGAAATTCACAAAAAAAATCCAAAGCTTAAAATAACGTTATAGTTAGATGAATTTGTCAGTGACAATATTAATGTTTTGAACTAAAAAAACACAGAAACTCACCAGTTGTAGTTAGCAGAGTTAACTATTACTTGTGCACTGCTTATGACCTCACATATTGGATCACCCATGACATGATCTATGAAATAATTTATGGCATTTCAGATGAAATCATTGATGTTTCCAGGTGTGGGGAGTGTAATGTCACAGTTTATCTGGACATTGTCTCACATAAGTAGTGAAAACAAACTGTAATAGATAAATGGGTAAATGTCCAAGCGCATGTAGCAATATGTAACACAAATGATATGGACATGTATGTATCGTTTGTTCATCATATTATCAGAATCACAAATACTGTGTGACTTGAATATTTTCTATTATTAACTCCAATGGAGTGATATGTTTTTGTGGGAACCTGTAGGAAATGACCTTTTTTTGTGCTGGTGTAATTTCAATTTTTTTCCCATCTGTTTTTGCTTGCTTACAACTCTGTGCATTTTACCCTTGCTAATCAGTAGAAAAGTGTCTGTGCTCCTCCTTTTAACATGGCTGAGTAGGTTTACTCCTAATTAGCATATTTAGCTTGCCTATAAGTCCCTACTATATGATATCAGATATACCCAAGGCCTGATG
The DNA here is from genome assembly GCF_964261635.1 of Lissotriton helveticus. Taxonomy (NCBI): domain Eukaryota; kingdom Metazoa; phylum Chordata; class Amphibia; order Caudata; family Salamandridae; genus Lissotriton; species Lissotriton helveticus. The sequence goes on from NC_136070.1 coordinate 1,052,398,936, forward strand.
CCACTAGTGGACAGCATCACCTAGTATGCTATCCACTATAGTGGCAGTGTAAGCATGGTATCAGTCTTACCTCTATGACTGGACTGAAGCAGTTCAAAATCTTTATTTCTGCCTGTCAAAATGAACTCTTCATTGAGAGCGCGCGACGCAACAGCCAAGATGCCCGCCCCTCCGTGAGCTCCGTAACCTCGATGGCGCTCCGAGACTGAAGGGGCCGTTCTAAGTCGGCGTTTCCCTCATTTCAAGGCGGATTCGAGTGTCGGAAGTCCTTCTGCGCTTAACACTATGCTTGTGTCTCCTAATGCCCCTGTGTTCATGGCGCAATGAGGTAAAAACGGACTTCTTCGTGAACGGCCGCCATTTTTTTTTTCTCCTTTTCTCTGCAGTTCTGCCGATATTTCTCGCCCACTATTCATACATCTATGGGCGTTTTTCTTCATGAGGGCCTTCCTTAGCTGCTGGCTATACTGCTGCGAGATTGTTGACTTTTAAGTGCTTTTTGCAGATTTACATGTGAGACGCAATTATCCTCGATAATGGCCGCCATTTTGTTTCCACAAACCAAAGAGGGTGCTCCTCCTTCATAGAATTGCAGTTTAGTATTGATTTTGCTATCTTTGCTGCTTTGTATGAGCTCCTGCATGCTCTACGCATTTATTGCTTTTTTTTTTATTGTTTTTTGTATCTCGGTGTGGTAGCCTCTGAATATCTCCTTCTGGCTGGTGTATTTACCTCAGCTGCTGTTCCATTCCTTTTATTGGGCCCCTCACTCATACAATATGGACTCAACACATAATTCCAAGGCTTCCTCCGCAACAGTTGCAACGCGCAAAGACTCCACGTCTCCTGGTAAGCGCCTTAAAAAAGACCCTCCCTCGCCTTCCAAGTCTCCGCCTCCTGTGACGCTTGAGGACATAATGGAGGAACTTCGTCATATTCGCCCCTTCATGGCGGATACTACCACAACTCTCCAGAGACTTGATGAGAAATGGTCGACTCTAGACAAAAGGGTTACTGATGTCGAGCAGCAGATAACTGATGCCAGAGATGTTGCTGCTAAGGTCGCTACTCTTACCAAAGAAGTTGCCTTCCTCAAAAAGACCTCTGAGGATTTGGAAAATAGAAATAGGCGCAACAACCTACGCATTTATGGTGTTCCAGAAAATTCGGAGGGGTCGGATATCATCCACTTTCTAAAGTCTCAAGTACTGCCTATCACTGGTATCCCCAAGCATCTGGACGTCAATATTCAGAGGGCGCACCGCCTTGGCTCTAAAAACTCCTCTGCTTCCTCAAAACCCAGGGGCATTATTGCATATTTTCTCCTCTACTCTGATCTAATGACTATTCTTCATTCAGCTAAGCAGCATAAGCAGCTACTATGGTCTGGTCATAAATTATTTTTCACCCAGGATGTGTCAAAGTTGACTGCGGCCCGTCGCAAGGAATTTTTGGACTTAAGACCTACGCTTCGTGCCATGAATGCTAGATATGGTCTCATCCATCCGTGTTTCTTCAAGGTCACATACAAAGAAAGGTCTTTCAGCTTCGATGATCCGGCTGACCTGCGGAAATTCATCCACACTCATAAGAATGATTCCATGGAACACAGCGGCACTTGATATTTAATTGTTTCTTTCCTTTTGTCTTCAAACTTTTTGCCGTTCTTTTTCGTTCTCTGATATGCGTTGTTCTTTTCCTTTGTCTTTCAGAAATGCATTTCGAGTCTCTGATCCCATCTCTCCTCTGTTGTATTGTATCATCATACAATTGTTTCTGTTACACCCCATCAAGCCGTTCCCCTCATGGCTGTCTGGTAAGTCCCCTTAATTTGTAGTACATTGTCAGGCTCAGTCTCTGTCTATTTGTTTTCCTTTTCTTCTTTTTCTTATGTACTTTTTTATATGAGACTTTGTCTTTGACTTTTCCTTTTGTAGTGGGGCCGTCTTTCCCTGTTGCTCCCGCTCTTACATCATTGTCTGTTTTGCCCCTGATGTGCATGGCTGAAACCCCTCGGTTTTTTGCCATCCTGTTGTTTTCCTTTTATCTTTTGGGACTTTGCGTTTCCCAGTCCTCTCTCTTCTTCTCTTCTTTTCCTTTTTCTTTCATCCCTTTTTCTCCCTTAGCCTTTCTATACCCTCTTCTTGCTCATTTTTCTTACCACTCTTTGGGTGCTTTCTTTCATTGGAATGTTCTCTTCTCTTTTTATATTTTCTCCTCTTGGCTCGGTATGCTTTCCTTTATATATTTCTTTGCTTCTTCTATTTCCTCTTTCCTATGTTTGACCAGTTTTCTTCTTCATTTCTCTATGTTCTTTCTATTTTTTGTTAAATGAAAGGTCTCAGGATAATTTCTTGGAATGTTAAAGGTCTTCGCAATCCGATTAAAAAACAACGTGTCCTCTCTCACTTAGCAAGACTGAAATGTCAGATTGCTCTTTTGCAAGAAACGCATTTGACTCTGCAAGATTTATCTTCACTCCGTAAGCAATGGGTTGGAGCAGCCTTCTGTTCCCCAGCTGTTAATCATAAGAATGGTGTTATTCTCTTGTTTCATAAATCGTTAAATGTTCAAGTTTTGCATGAATCTCAGGACTCTGATGGTAGATGGTTGTTTTTAGAATGTACGGTTAACAATGTTAAATTTTCTTTTTGCAATGTCTATGGTCCGACTGGTGTTGATAATGTATTTTGGAATGATTTTTCCTCCCTTCTTTCCTCACATTCCTCTGATGACCTCATTTTGGGGGGGGGGATTGTAATCAGCTCATGGACCCCTTTTTGGATAGGAAATCCAGAACTAGATACATTCCAACTAAAATGCAAAAGTCTTTTCATAAGGCAATCACATCCAGAGGCCTTAGCGATTCCTGGAGAAAATCTCACCCTGATTCTCTCGAATTTTCTTTTTTCTCCCCTGTTCACGCTTCACACTCCCGCATTGATTACATATTTCTCACTCAGCATGCATTTCAGTTCATGACTAATTCAGAAATTGGTTCTATTCTCATTTCTGATCATGCTCCTATTCTTCTCGATATGGATTTTCCCTCTCCGACTTCCGCCTCCAAACGCTGGCGCTTCAATAATTCCCTCCTCTTAGACCCTCTATTTGTAGAACATTTATCTTCCTTCATGACGGAATTCTTTCACAATAATCTTCACTCTGTTTCTGAATTTTACTTCGTTTGGGACGCCTTTAAGGCCGCAGCCAGAGGCTGTATTATCGATTTTGTGTCTCGTAAGAAGAAGAAAACCATAGCCCAATCTACCCACATTCTTAAACAAATTAAACATTTGGAGCACCTATATTTCACCACTGACTCCCCTGATACGCTGTCTTCTCTTATTCAAGCCAAAATGCAGTTTAATAAACACTCATGGGATTCTGCCTCTAATAATCTTCTTAAATTCAACGCAAAAATGTATGGTGGTCGCAATAAGGCGGGGAAAGCGCTTGCTAATTATCTTAAAATTAAGAAGCAGAAAGCCAACATTACTTCCATCAAGGATTCTCAAGGCACCTCTCATTCTTCGGATGCCAAAATTCTTGAATGTTTTGTTGATTATTATTCTAATCTTTATACTCCAGAATCCAATCCATCTCCAGCACAGATCGATTCCTTTTTCCAGTCCATACCTAAATCTTCCTCAGATACTGTTGATCTCTCCTTTTTAGATGCCCCTATTTCTGATGCAGAAATTCTTAAGGCCATTACTCTTCTGCCCAAGGATAAAACACCTGGCCCTGACGGTTTTACTGTGCGTTTTTATTCGCATTTCAAATCTATTTTCATACCACACCTACTTTCTTTACTTAACTCCTTTCTTGCTAAAGGTGAATCACAAGGTTCTTTTACTCAAGCCATGCTTGTTCTACTTCCTAAAAAAGACAAAGACCCCACTTTATGTAAAAACTACCGGCCTATCTCTCTTATAAATACTGATTGTAAGATTTATGCAAAAGTCTTAGCTCTGCGAATTAATCAAATCATCCCCAATCTCACTAATATTTATCAATCTGGTTTTGTTAAAGGACGCTCCATTACGGATAACTCAAGAACTCTTCTAAATATCATCAATCTAGCCTCTAAAATGAAAACCCCTGTTGCGGCCATTTCATTGGATGCTGAGAAGGCTTTTGATCGTGTTAACTGGGATTTTATGTTTGGGGCTCTAAGATGGCACGGTGTTAGTCCCCACATCATCAGTTATATACACTTATTATATTCTGCCCCCTCTACTTCCATTTGGGTTAATGGTGCGCAATCCAAGTACTTTCCCCTTCACAGAGGTACTCGGCAGGGTTGCCCTCTTTCTCCCCTTCTATTTGTCCTTGCTTTAGAGCCTTTTTTAGAAACAATTCGTCGATCCTCTTCCTACACAGGTTTTCTTTATAAGACTATTGAGATCAAATATACAGCTTATGCAGATGATATTATGCTATATATTTCTAATCCAATCACCTCTTTACCTGCTCTTTTTTCCCTGTTACAGGCCTACTCCTTAGTCTCAGGTTATAAATTGAATGTCGATAAATCTGAAATCCTACCCCTAAATAAATTCTGCCTTTCTCATCAGTTTCATGGTTCTGGTTTTGAATGGACCCCTACTCACATTAAATGTCTTGGTATCCTTTATGCTAACACCATTAGGGAAACTATTAGACTTAATCATAAAGACGTCCTCAATAAACTTACCTCCCTTATTAATGGTTGGTCTCCCCTTTTTTTTATCTTGGTGGGGTCGTCTCGCAACAGTTAAAATGATGCTACTTCCTATTATTAATTTTTGTCTTTCGATGCTCCCTATATCCCTTCCACTTTATTTCTTTAAATCCATTAACCGTTTATTGTCTAAATTCTTATGGAATAATCGTAAAGCTCGCTTATCTCTCCTTCGTCTACAACAGCCCAAAAACTTGGGAGGCGTTAACTTCCCCAACATATCCCGTTTTCACTCTGCTTTTACTCTTAAACAGATTTGGCCTTTTATGCAAGATTCAATTACTCACCCTGTAACTGCCTGGAGTTCATTGGAACTTGAGCAGATTGCTCCCTTCTCCTTTCTCACTGCTACTCGTCTTTCGCACCCGCCGGTACGTTTTCTTGCTCCTACTCTTAAACACTCTAAGACACTCTCTTTATCTCTCTTCCGCTCATTTTTGTCGCAAGCCGAATTACACTCCCTTACTCCTATTTGGTACAATAAATCCCTCAGACTTAATAACAAAGCGCTATTTTGGAAGGAATGGATCGATAAAGGCATTATCTATTATACTCAACTCTTTGTAAACAATACCCTTCTTACTCTTCCTCAGCTCTGTACTACCTTTCATATCTCCGATGCACGTGCACCCCAATATTCTGCTCTCACACTTCCTCTTACTGACTTCATTTCTCAGCATTCTTCATTACCTACACTTCCCCCTACTTCTCTCTCTTTACCAACCTTTTCCTTTCCCCTTAAAGCAGCTATAATTTACAAGACACTCTCTTGTTCTAACGTTATGAGAACTAAAACTAAATTGGAATTACTCTGGGAACGGGACTTAGATCAAGAATTTTCATTTCAGACATGGGATGCTATTTGGTCTAAAATACATACTGTATCCCGTTCTGCCAGTACTACACAGACATGCTATTTTTTTTACAATAGACTCTTTTTTACACCACATGATTTATGCAGATTCAAATTACTTGAGTCTCCAATTTGTTGGTCTTGTTCTCATAGTACTGCTGATCTCATGCATATGTTTTTTCATTGTCCTCTTGTTCTTTCTTTTTGGTTTAAAGTTTGGTCGCAATTGAACAAAATCCTGAATACTACCTTTCCTTTTGAACTTGTATATATTTTTTTAGGTGGTTCTTCATCTGTTTGGGATGATCATTGTAATTTTCGTAAATTCATAGACCTTGCATTGGCAATTGCTTTTCAAGTTATCACCACCAACTAGAAAGACACTTCTAAAATCTCCTACATTGCTTGGTGGAATTTGCTATGTCACCATCATAGACTTGACCGTGCCTTTGCTAGTACGACCACCTTATTAATCAAAAGGGATTTAATATGGATGCCTTTAACTGAATTTCTTTCTACACATGTTTGAAGATTTCTAGTCATATGATGCAATTTTCTTTTTTTCCCCTAATTTATTCTAGTGTTTTCTTTATTTCTATTATATTGTACTTTTATTCTTTTGTATAAACCCTTATGTTAGGCTATTCCCATCTTCTCTTTTCTCCCTTTCTTTTTCTTTTTTTCTCTCTCTTTCTTCCTCCTTTCTGATTTCTCTCCCCTTTTCTTCTTCCTTTTTCTCTCATCTCCTTCTCTTCCCCTTAAAAAAGAAAATCCTTAAAAGCTTTTTCCCTTAGTAATTTTCCTTAGCCCCTTCTGGGACATTTTCTTCATTGATATATTTTATTGCTTCATGTTATTTTCATTGATATGTTTCTTTACATTTTCTGTATTGATGTTTACATTGTCTATATACTTCAATAAAGCTTTCTAAACTTAAAAAAAATGAACTCTTCATAATATTTCTTAAAAGCCCAATTCACTGATAAAATCAGATTTTTGATAAATACTGATAAAAAGGTACTTTTAGATATGTAACCTTTTCCCTGCCTAAAGCCTCTGACGGCTAATTTGCATTAGCCTCCAGCTTCAACTCTCTGAGTGCTCAAGCCTTGAATGATGTGTGAAAACTGATCTCAGGGCAGAGACAAAGACCTGTGTATAGGGAAGTATTGCAGTTCCTCTGGCAGCATGACCATTTGAGCAGTGCCCATGAGCTTAATTTACTTCAAAGGGGCCTCCCTTGTCACAAGCAGATGTAAGATGTTACATGGACAAACCTCTTCTGTTTTCCCCTAGTCAAGCTGGAATCAATCCCACTGGGATGGGAGCTGCACCTATAACTGGGTTAGAGCTACCACACAGTAGAAGCTGCCCATTTCTTTGGCCATACCTCTGGGCGGGCGCACAGGCTCTGCACAAAGATAGAAGTCTTTCACCATCTCAGATTTAGGCAGAGAAGGGCACTGTGGGAATGTTTTCAGTAGACCACACACAATATGTTGCACAAGTGGATAGGGTTACCGGAGAATTTTGTGCCCATTAGTTAGAAAGTTACCCTCTTTCCTGGATGGCCGTACGCAGCAGGTCTGCATGACTCCTTTTTCATCCTCTGTCAGGAAACTCTCTATGGGGGTTCCTCAGGGCTCTACACTGAGCCCTCTGCTTATTAATATATATTTGACCCTTTTGATCTATCTGGCAGAGGAGCTGGGAGCAGAAATTATAGCGTATGCAGACAATACCCAGTTACTATTTACCTGGAGGGGCTGGGGATCTGGACACTATCATCCCCCAGACGTGCCTAGCATCCGTATTTTGCTGGCTTGCACAGGCCCATTTGAAGTGCAATGAGGACAAGTCGGAGGTTCTCTTGGACGGCCAGTTCCCTCCGGCCTTCAGATAATCTCTGCGGCCTCCAGATTTCCCTTGTCCTAACTCTGAGGGAGGCCGGCAAAAAACTTGGGGGTGTGGTTCAGCGAGGATCTCTGGTTCGCTGCTCATGTTAAAAAACTCACCGGAGTCTCCTTTAGCACCCTAAAGGCCTTAAGAAATTTCTTTCCCTTGCTCCCTAGAGAGGCCAAAGAGATGATAGCCCATGCCTTGATTATCTCCCGCCTCGACTATGCCAATGCTTTGTTCATTGGCATTCCTGGGTATTTGTTGAAAAAACTGCAAATTATACAGAATGCCGTAGCCAGACTCCTGTTCAACATCTCTAGGAGATCTAGTGTTCGACAGTATTTGCAGGATCTGCACTGGCTGCCTGTGGCCCAGCGGGTGCAATTCAAGGCCCTTACCCTTTTGCACAGGGCCCTCCATGGCGAAGGTTCTGTGTATCTCAGGAGGCGATTTGCTCTGTATGTGCTCAACCAATCCCTGCGGTCTGCCTCTCTACATCGGATGACTATTCCGCGATTTTGTAGAGCACATTTGGGGGGCCAGTCACTTTCTGTAAAAACAGCAGTTGCCTGGAATGCTCTCCCCTGGGATCTACAGCACATTCAAGAATGCCGTCTTTTTAAAAAATGCTTAAAGATGCATCTGTTCAGTCAGATCTTCTAAATGGCTCTTGCTTGCTCCACCCCAGTTCACTCCAGCGCCAGGACACTCCAGAGTATTTGTGCCCGATACAAGCTCTTTATAACATAACATAACCCTCACCCACAAGCTGGTGCGAGGCATAAATGTGGTGTCCCCATTACCCTCATCCAAAATGCTACTGACCTGAGGAATATGGGAAGAAAACTGAACCTGCTGTCTGAAAACTGATAGGAGCCCTTAAGGACAGGAAGTTCTCCCTTTTGTACCAGGACAAAGAAGTTGATTGCAAGGTTCAAAAGGGTGACCTCCTGTTCAAACTACAGGTACACAACAAGCTACAAGATGCCTTTTTTGAAGAGTTCCAAATGATTAATCCCAGCTTAACCTGCCCTGGACACTTATGTTGGCCTCTGCAGGAGAGAGTCCTTACTTCCAAGTGCTGTTACTCAGGTCCTGTAATTCTTGTCTGAGTCTGGATTAACTTCTCCTTTGACACGTGAAAGGACTTAGAAGATTTTTCGCTCCAAAGACCTCTGGAGTACTGGGGCAAACCTGCTAAGCCTGTCTGATCAAAGTGAGTTGCCGCTGGGTGAAAGATCCAGGTTTCCACCACTTGGAGCTTTTTCATGATGTGAAATCCTCATCAGTGGTCCCTCGCGGAATATGTTTTCGGCTCATTGAGCACTCTCTGGTTACAGGTTGCAGCCTTGCATTGCTGGAGGAATTCAAACTCCAGAAAATGTAAACTAAAAGATCTTGACCAGGCGAATGCACCTAAAGTGTATGGCCAGTGAGGGACCTTCCTTGGGTGTGAAATTCAGATTTGTTGAAATCGCAGCTTTCCTGCCAAAAACAGCTGACATCATCAATACCTCATCCAACAGATGTCTCACATCATGGAGCCCTCCTTGGCTAAATCCTGCTGCCATGACTGAAGTTTTTGGACTTCCATTTTAGGCTAAGTTCTAAGGTAAAAATTCTGACTGGGTCCAACCTGGGTGTTATATTTGACCCACACTCAATCACGGTCATCCTCAAATCACCCCTAGGTCCCAGTATACTGCAACCAGTTTACCATGGTTGGCACTTAATGCTTTATAGATATATATTTTATTTAACATTTTAAAAATCATATGTCTGGTTCCCCATACTTAGATTTGTTGTTTTGCTGTCATTTTATTTATTATAATTTACTCTGTCTAAATTGATTTGGGATTTTTCTTGTGTTGTGTTTTGACGTTATTACTGTTTTGGTACTGCATGAATGCTTTATACCTTGCTATAAATTAAGCATATCTTCTCTGTCCTATAGCTACCAGGGTGTGGAGGCTAGGCAAATTTAGCAACTTTAGTAGTTTACCCTAACAAGGACTGCTTTTATAACTTAAGATGGCTAGTTATCCCCTTGACTAACACCCCAATTTCATACAGGCCCAGTCTAGTTAAATATATTTCCACAAGGGAAAATAAAAATACGACGTTTATGGGATTTGTCACAGAACTGATTGTACTAGAGTCAATAAGAGAGTAAAACCAGTGCACTGCATCCAGGGAATCCATGGAGAATAGGCAAGGGGATGTGCAAAGGGTAAAATACGCAAATACATATTTTTTCTGCTGAAAGAGAATACTGCTAGTCAATGTATTTGACATTTCACTAAACTCAGGTGTGTTTGGAAGCACACAGTAACCAAACCTCTGTTTTTTGGGAAGTTGGAGAGTCCACATTTTGGTTTGTTATAGCTACAAGGTTTCTTCTCCAATATCTTTGTCTCCCTTCTTTCATATCTGAGTCTACTTGGACATTGCCTCTGACTTCCAGTTCACCTATTTGTATATTTCTTCATTGGTGCCTGTCTTCTCCTGCCTGCATGCATGTCTGTGTCTTCCTGTTCTAGTTGTAAAGAGCGGAGGAGGCGGTAAAAGGTTTAAAATTAGATTTATTATAAGTTAAATCAAAGGACCCACTGGAGCACAAACCAAAGCGTCTAGATCAGATCAGCTCCAACCGCTTCTCTGATCTAGAACACAGTCTCACTACAACACTCCACATTACATGTGTAACATTCTGCATACATATAAAAGTTCTATAAATGACATCAACAACTAAACTAGAAAGAGAAGAAGGATATTACCACATGTATCTTTTTCCACAAAAAAACAAAATAAAATAAAAAGAACAAAACAGAAGAAAAGTAAAACAAAACAAAATAAAGATTAATCTAGAATATAATCATCAAATCTCTTTGGCAACTTGACACATCTTTTATGAGAGACATGTGATCCAAGAACAGATGAACTAGTACCAGCATCACAATCAGAAACAGAAGGACCCAGAATAGGATCAGTCTCTGAATGAAGAGTAGTACCAAGACCATCACTAGAACAAGCCAACTGCTCCTTCTGTAATGGACCAGATAAGGAATTATCAAACCAAACATCTTCACCATCTTCCCTTTTATCAAACAAAAATTCTTGGCCAGGTTTAAGAACAACCACTGAACTCTTGCTCCACCAACCTTTGCCCTTGAGTAAAACAGTAGATTCTGTAACTTTTTCAACTTCAAAGGGCATACTGAACTTAGACATACCTTTGGGTGTATGAGAGGGATTAACAATCCTAACCCAATCTCCAGCGTTCACAACTTTGCTCTTACAATGATGAAAAACATCAGGACTTTCCTGACATACGTGCAGAAATTATATTGTCTCTAGCTTTAGAGATAGAAGATTCAAAACTTCCTGTCAAATTGTTCTTGTTTTTAAGTTGAGGCAAAAACAAAGATCTTGCTTGTCTGCCTCTCATTAAACAGAAAGGAGAAACTCCTGTACAAGTGTTAGGAGTTAGATGATAACTCCATATTTTGTCTTTCAAAAAGTCAAAAACATCCAAATTACTCTCCAAAGCAGCTTGAATCCCCTCTTTAAAAAATCTGTTAGCCCTTTCGGCCTGACCATTGGAACGAGGACTATAAAGAGGAGCCCTCTTAGCAGACACTCCAAACTTTTTTTAAAAACAATTGCATTTTGCTTGAAATGAACTGAACACCATTATTAATATCAGACTTAATGGAAATAGGTGTGATAGAGCGCGCGAGGCCACCCGACCAATAGTTTTCGCCGTTTCCGGCTTCAGGGCCCATATACTTTCAAATCACCATATACATCGATCAGGTGACTTCACGAGCTCTACCAATTTGTGTGTGAGTTCCCTACTATTATTTCTCAGTGCACCCGACTTACCATCCACCGATGCGGGTACCTACTGACCACAATGAATCAGGGAGCTAGCTGTAAAAGGAAAGGCAGCAAAATACAAACCCAACCAATAACATTCAAAATACTGTTGAAATGACCACGGACAACGGGAAGTTTTAAAATGTTTATCTAAAGTTCATTTGCTTCATTCATAAGGTACATCAATATAAGGCAATCAATAACCAAGATAACGTAAATGATGTAACTGTAAAGAAATAACGACAGAGTAATCATTGAAATACTGATATAAAATGTAACGAGAAGATACTATGCTATTCAATAATATTTAAGCATGGGCGGACTATGTAGGTATAACTACAGGAGGGCCTATAAAGAGTAACACGCTTCACTTAAGGTGAACGGGCCTTTAAACAATCTAGGCAATGAGGTTCTAGACCATATCAGAAAATGACAAACTGCAATGCAAAATATAGTTTCTAACAAGTGAGAAGACATAGGAACAAACTTATGGAAAAATGCAAATGACTTTCAATAGTTGCGGAAAGACATGGAAAAATAACATATGCAATGGTAAACTTTATTGAAGCAAAAGTTAGAAATTCAGAAGGTGCAAGATTTAAGAGGTTCAGAGCAATATTTACCTAGAAAGGTGTGGAAACCAAACCCTGGCCACGGGTCAGTTAAGGACAGGAAACCCTCAAGGAAGGATACCCCTCAAAGGACAGCAGGTGCAGAATGGACACCCCGGATAGGACAGGATACCCTCGGATTAGGAATCAGGACAGGACCTCAGGACAGGACAGCAAACCCTCAGGACAGGACCGCTCAGGACAGGACCGGAACCCACAGTTCGGAAGCAACGCCTGCGCTCCACCCGCTCTGCAGTTATCGATCAAGACCCCGATTGGGTCAGCGAACTCCCAGCAAAGTGCTTCGCCAGCACTTTAAGGTTCAGTAGAACCTTAGTCTATGGTCAAATTCGGACAGAGTGCTCCGCAGCACTCTGTATCTTCAGTCACCTATTGAGTACGATGGGTCAGTGACAGGTCAGCTAAACCAGACAAGTCGGACGGTTCCCTAGGTGAACCCAGGGTAGATATACAGTTTGGGGACAGTGTACCACCCCCCAATGTTGCAAAGTGTCAGAATCCCTCAATTTCGATTGGTCCTAAGGTAGGATTTGGGTAACACACCAATCACAATTCAACATTTCAAGCCTGTATTTGCATGTTTGGGCACCGCCTAGTAAGATTGGGGTTCCCATGAGAAGCTACACGGCAAGCAGCAATACAATATTACATTGTAACATATAAGGAGCCACATTCGCTGTTCTCGCAGGGCAGAGGTGACTTTCTCAGGAGCATCTCGCCCATCGCTGCCAACTGGCTATGTTCCATCAGTCAAGGTCTACTGTGCTGCCGAAGTTGCGCAGGCGCAGAAGGGACCTCCAATATGGCTCTCCTTTCACTCAGACCCCCATTCCCCGCGGTACATGAAAAGTAAGCGAAAACAAATTAATACATAATAATGTCATCATGAAAACACATCACAGGGTTTGTACTTTCTACTTATCATTATAAAATATACTTATGCAGTTTAAATGTTAGCTACATTGATACAGACACAAGAGCAGTGGCACGAGCAGTACCACATGATGGGCACAGCTATGGATTACGCATGCGCATAAATTTCCCTCCACTTCTGCAGACGCGTCAGGACACGTGAGTGTGGCTGACGCATGCGCAGTAACTAAAATACAAGCGGCGGCCATTTTAAAGTACACGGGTTAAATGTATTAGAAATACACGTAGGCAAGCTTCGCAAACTTTGCCTAAACAAAAATAAACGTTAGTAAAACATACGTTTTGTTACCTTATTACACATAAACGAGGTTCTTGACTTCGGCAAGCCGCAAAATATGCGAAGCTTTGCTTCATCAATCCCCTCTTTGATGATATTTACTATCATCACAAAAAATGGAACCAGATGCCAACTTTCTTTCACACTTTATATAGCTCTATCTCTTCCAGCAATCGTTCTAACTTTTCTCTCTCAGTTCTAGTAGGGTGAGAAGTCTTCACCTTTTTGTATATCTGATCATTCACTTCCTCCAATTCAATCTCATCCACACTCCGTTTCAACCCTCTTGCATTTACCTCGTGCTTCTTGGTGCGCTTACGGCATTTACAACAGATAAAAATGAGAAATATAATAAGACCTATATTACCAATTGGCATCAGTATCTTGAACAATAAGCTTTTACCTCCGCTAGTAAGCCAATGACCTACATTTGAGAGACCATCTACCAGTCTCTTCCAGGCACTATCAACCTCGAGTGGTTTGAGTTCCTTTGTCAAATTAGTAATGTTTTTCACATATCTTTTGATCTGTACACTTTTATCCGGAATATAAGTGCAACAATGTTGCGCCTTCAACATCCGGCAGACTCCGCCCTCTTTCGCTAATAAGGTGTCAAGAGCAAGTCGATTCTGCAAAACCATTGATCTGATCGCAACCATTTCGGTATTGACCAGCAGAAATCCATGAGCTGTTTCAGTAGACAGCACATCCACTATAGTAGACAATTTGCAAATTCTGTGAGTGTTCAGAACCACTCCCACTCCAGGTATCAGTGCACTGAAAATACTACCCATAATTTCACCTATACTTTCTCTTTTACTACGCACTAAGCCATTAGTATCTTCATTGCTTCCAGCTTTTCCATTCACATGGTATATTTTCGGGAAGACAATGCCAAAATAGCAGCTTCCATACCAGTGATCCGGCAATTTGAAATAAGCCTTGTCCCCACAAATATAATAAATTCCAGGAAACACAGGCTCTGACCCATTTTTGAAACCCCAACCTCCAATTACCTTGTAATTATGTTCGCATTCACTGGAACCAATGAAAACATTATTATAATAGCTAGTCTTCTCGCGGTGAAGACATAGCTTGCCTTTCTTTTCAAAATCCAGCAACAGAGCAGGTCCCGCCCCACCATTTGAGGTGCCTTCCATGTTCTCTGCCCACTTTGGCTTTTTCTGACTTTCGTCATTAGCCTTCTTTTGTATTTTAATTCTTCTTTTCTCTGCCATGTTCAGGAACATCTTTTCCTGTTCACGCAAAGAACAAGTCAAGTTATCTCTGTGTGCATCAGCTATGTCAATGTTACCTATAGTCAAGAAGTAGTCTCCCATATATCTTATGGTGTCGCCTTTGGTATGTACAGGATTCAAGTTCCCACGTATAGGAAGTTCAGAAAAGATTACGTCATTATTAGAGTAATAGTACTGTAACGGTCCTCTTTTGTAAAATAAACTAGCTAAAATGCTACAGGAGATTCCATATGTCAATGGCAAGTGATGGTATGTCACGCCTTCAGCCACAGAAGTAGGTAGCTTCATGCAGACATAGCAATCTTCAATTTCCATAGTCTCTACATAGTGTATTAACAAGTTTGCAAAAACATTTAAGTGTGTCCTGTTCTTAATTCCATGATAATGTAGTCCTCCCTCATCTGATGCTTCTAAGTCTCGTTTTGTTTGTCTCAGTGCTCTCTCATGTCTTGCTACACTCTGTGTTGTCAACTCCTCACTGTCTGTATTTACAATTTCAGTAGGAACAATGTTAGTATCTTTACTTACAGTGAAGGGTATAAAGATTGTTAGTCCTATCCAAATTACTATCAATACTATTATACTACATATACACACCTTGCAGCACGTTTTGCAACGACTGCAACTAGGTCTACCATTCACAGTTGAATCAGACATTTCGGCTCAGAAGAAGTTTCTCGACCCCTCTTTGTGTCTTTACACAGCTAGCTTACTTTGTGCAAATTCACGGTGGTTCGTCTTCTTCTTCAGCAGAGTACTCAGGGACGGGCTCTCCGTCGCTTACGTCAGCTATATCAAGGTCTTCAAGTTCTTCCAAAACGAGTGTCCATTCAGGAGACTTGTACTTCTTGTTTTGTCTTTTTATTCGTTCACTCCTTCTTTTGGAAGAGTTTTCTTCTTGCTCTGCTATCCGCGCACTTCTCCTTGCTTCTGCACGTTTTTCTTCCACCGTCTTTATCCTTAGCCTTAGTCTCTTTACGAACCTAGGCTCAAGGTTGTTTCTTTTCTTTAATCTCTTAGTTGGTACTTGGACTTCGCTTTCTTCTCTTATCCTCTTATTCTCTTTAGCTTGTGGCAATTCTGCTTCACTTTCTTCTTCTTCTTCTCTTATCTCGCTAGTTCCAGGGCTAGCATCAAATTCTTCTTCCTGGTTACTAATCTGGCCCTGTTCAGGAATATTTTGTTTTTGGCTTTCGATTGTCTCTGTTTCTGTTTCTGTTTCTGTTTCCTGAACCCGTTCTTCTAACCCTATCTGATCCTGTTCAAGCACTTCGATCTCTTGATTTTCTTCTGCTCGAACTATCACTCTATGTCTAGGCTGTCCCTTGTCCACATCAGGAGTTAGCGGTGGTGTATCGAACACCTGGTCTGTCCCTGTCTGACCTTCTCCTTCCTCAGTTTTGATGTGAATCTCAAGCGGCTGAGGTTCTTCGCCTGTGCCTTGCTTTTCCTCACTAGTCCACTCCCTACCTTCACAAAGTCGCTCTCTTGTTCTGATGGGATCTTCGGTCAGATCAATCATCGGTATCCATTCTTCTGGCCATATGCTTGGCAGCTCGTCATCAGCTACTCCTGGCTCAGCTTCCTGGACCTCTTCAGCAGGCTGGATTCTTGGCAGTTCGTAGTCAACTACTCCTGGGCCAACGTCTGCTGTTCCTGCAGCCTGACTGGTGCTGGGCTGCTCGTTGTCAGCTGCTTCTGGTCTGGCTCCTGCAGAGTCCTCTGCTGGATGCCCTTTTTCTTCAAATTCCTTGTCTGGTAATACCTTCTGGGTGTGGCCAGCGTGGATCCACTGGGGAATACCTGCGACCTTCACTGCAGTGGTTGTTACCAGGATTACTTGGCGTTTCTTTCCCCACCTTGGTGCCAGACAGCTTGATCGAGTGTGCTTCTTTATTTTGACCCAGTCTCCTGGAACCAAGCTGTGGAGAGGAGTCGTTGGATTGAGGATGCCGTCGTCTCCAATCTGGCGAGAGATAGAACGCACTTGGTCACCCAATCTTCTGCAGTATTCAAGCACCAAATCATCAGTAATACTCAACAGTTTGCTTCCTGGCACCCATGCTTGTCTCATCACTCTTCCCATAATGATTTCATGGGGACTTAGGCCTGTCTTGCGGTCAGGAACACTTCTCAGTCCCATCAGGACCAGGGGCAGGGCCTTCACCCAGGTCATGCCAGTTGCATCAGTCAGCTTTGCTAGTCTGTTTTTGATAGTTCCATTTACTTGTTCCACTATTCCAGAAGCCTCTGGATGATATGCACAGTGAAGTTTCTGCCTTATTCCAAAGGCCTTACAGAGTTCAGCCAGTATTTCATTCTGAAAATGTCCACCCTTATCTGATTCAATAATGAATGGCACCCCGAATCTAGGTATCAGTTCTTTTAGTAAACACTTCGCTACGGTCAGTGCGTCACTTTGGGGAGTAGGGTAAGCTTCTACCCATTTTGAAAATACGCAAACAATGACAAGGACATATCGTTTCCCTTCACAACGGGGCATGGTGATGAAATCAATCTGTATCTTTACAAAGGGACCCCCTGATCTCCCAATTTTGCTCAGTTCAACCATTGTCCTTTTGCCTGGGTTCATCTGTTGACATGACAGGCACCTCTGGCAGAGGGACTCTGCTACCTTCCTGAACTTTTTACTGTACCAAGTCTGTTGAAATACCAGAATCATGGCATCCCTACCAATGTGTGACCCTTCGTGTATTAATCTTGCCATTGTGCCAAGCAAGTGTCGGGGTAATACAGGCATACCAGTTGGGCCCAAGATGACACCATCCACACGTCTCGGTCTACACCCATCCTCCTTCCATTTCTCTCTTTCTTGCCAAGGAGCCGACTCCTGCCACTCTCTCACTTCATCCCAAGTAGGCACTTCCTCAAACACTTGAAGTTGGCAGCTGGCTCCGATTCCCCCTCGTTTAGGATTAACGATATAGTGATCTCTGGCGCACCATTGGGCCACTCGATCAGCATAATCGTTTCCCAGTGATACTTTGTCCATGCTCTTCTTATGAGCACCGCATTTTACCACTGCCAGTTCCTTGGGTAACTGGATGGCCTCTAAAAGGTCATGAACAACTTTTGCATTCCGAATGGGAGTACCTGAGGAAGTCAGGAATTCCCTCTGTAGCCACAATTGGCCAAAGTCATGCACAACTCCATAACAGTACTGACTGTCAGTATACACTGTTATGCGTAGGTTCTTCCCAATTTTGCAAGCTTTTATCATAGCAATCAATTCGGCTACTTGTGCAGACTTGATGTTATATAGGTAACCTGCTTCTTCAATTTTTGTTAAAGAGACTACTGCATAAGCAGCACTCAGGCCTCCTAGTTCATGTCTTAGACAGGAACCATCTACAAACAGCTCTTTATCATGCTCAGGCAATGGCGTTTCTTTTATGTCTGGGCGTGGTTTGGTGCTGAACTCTGTCAGATCAATGCAATCATGTTCATCATCATCCCCACCTTCTATTTCCAGGGAGTCGGGGAGTAAAGTGGCAGGGTTCAGAATACCGCACCTAACAATGCTTACATTTGCTGCACCCACAAGAATCCTCTCATATTTAGTCAGCCGACTAGGGGTGAGATACTGCGTTTTAGTTCTGGTCAATAGAATTACCACTCCATGTGAAA
Source organism: Lissotriton helveticus (assembly GCF_964261635.1). Lineage (NCBI taxonomy): Eukaryota > Metazoa > Chordata > Amphibia > Caudata > Salamandridae > Lissotriton > Lissotriton helveticus. The sequence continues at coordinate 1,052,417,042 of NC_136070.1, forward strand.
CATACACAGTCACAGGATGTCCCATGACTATGGACTCACTCTGTTCCAAACTTGCACAGGTAGCAGCTACTGCTTTCAGACAGCCTGGTAACCCAGCAGCTACTGGGTCCAAGGTGGCAGAGAAATAGGCCACAGGCCTTCTGGTCGTGCCATGTTCTTGAGTCAGGACTGACAATGCGCAATTATCGCGAGTGTCACAGAATAGGGCAAACTCTTTGGAATAATCTGGCATTCCCAGCGCAGGGGCTGTACACAGACAGTTTTTCAGTCTTGTGAAAGCCATTAGGCTTTCATCGTCCCATTCTACAACGTCTGGCATTCCTCTCGTGGTCATTTTTATCAAAGGCCTGGCTAAGACTGCAAATCCCAGAATCCACTGCCTGCAGTATCCTAGTACACCCAGGAACATTCTGACGTCTTTTTGAGTACGGGGCAACTGCATCTTTTGAATTATTCTCACTCTTTCTGATGTGACTTTTCTGACACCCTTTTCTATCTGGTGTCCTAGATATTTCACTGATTTTGCACAGAACTGTAGTTTGTCAGGGGCCACTTTATGCCCTTTCTCACACAGATGATTTAGGAGGGCAATGGTGTCAACTACACAGTCCCTATGACTTTTAGACGCCAGTAGAAGGTCGTCTATGTACTGCACTAAGACAGAGTTCCCAGGTAAGATCAAAGTCTCTAGACATTTTTTCAAGATCTGATTAAAGATAGAAGGGCTCTCTGTATACCCCTGAGGGACCCGGTTCCAGCAATACACGTGACCTTCGAAGGCAAACGAGAAAAGAAATTTGCTGTCGGGGTGCAGGGGTATCGAAAAGAATGCATGACACAAATCAATCACAGTGAACCCCTCAGCATCCCAAGGAATCTGGTACAATATCACTGCTGGGTTCGGGACAATAGGGCAGCAAGGAACTACAATTTTGTTTACCTTTCTTAGGTCTTGCACTACCCTATACTTGCCACTAGGCTTCTTGATGCCCATAATCGGTGAGTTGCATGGGCTGCTCATTACTTCCTGTATGATGTTTCCTTCTAATAATTTTTGAATTTCCAGAGTGACACCTGCTTTCACTTCAGCATTCATTCGGTAGGGCTTAGTGTTAGGATATACTGCATTGTCCTTGATGGCTATCTGTATGGGGTCCACATCTTTCATTAATCCCACATCTTTTCCAGTGAAATCCCACACCTCTGGCTTTACCGCTTCCTGGAGTTCTTGGGGCAAATCCTGCAGGGTCAATCTTTTAATTTCTGAGTCAGGTCTAAGTAACAATAGTTTATAAATGCCATCTTCATCCGGGGTCTGTATTTCAACACCTTTTGGTGTGCAAAAGATGGTACAGTTCATTTTGCACAGCAAATCACGACCCAGTAGATTCACTGGACTGGTGTCACAGACGACAAACCTATGCATTTGTTTAAAATTTCCAATTGAAATCTCCATTGGTTCGGTAACAGGAGTACTAATCAATTGATTAGATACACCCACTACTTGGATATTTTCTCCCGAGAGGGGTAGGTTTGGAACGTCCACTGTTCTTACAGTAGAACGGGTAGCGCCAGTGTCCAACAGAAAGGTGACATCATTTCCGTCAACCTTTCCTTCAATGTATGGTCCAGACTGGTCTACCGGCAAGGAAGCGCCAAGTACGCACTCCTCGTCCTCCCCTCTCAGGCCCCGTCAGTGCTGATCATTACAAAGGAAGGTATCATTTAGCAGATACTGCGAAGTTGCTGTATTCCTGTTCTCACCGCTTTCCCAAACTTCTATCTCCTCACCCTCTCCCTGTTTTCCCCTGTATACCTGCTTGGGTGCTCGAGGCACCTGATTTGTTTTTACCTGGGGTTGAGTCTTTCTTGGTCTTTCTTTCTGCGTCTGTGGAGTTAAATCAGGTGTTTTGGGGTTATCATCTGTCAATTGGGGACACTCGTTTCGCCAGTGTCCAATTTCGCCGCACTGATGGCAGGGAAATTTCTTCATAGCCTCTTCCCTGCTAAATTTGGGCCGGGGCTTTCCTCCACCCCCAGGACTTTTGTTCTCAGCATTTTTAACCATGTTACTCAATTGTTTTTCCTGCTGTTCTGCGAGCTTTACTTGAGCCCACATCACTTTTTCCTTAAGGGCCTTTTTCTTTTCTGCCATCTCGTCCTCGCAGTACTTAGCGTACCGCAGGACCTCATCCATTTTCTTTGTATGCCAACAGATTTTATTATCTTTTATCCACTGACAAATTTCAGGTCTTAAACCATTTACAAACCTGTAAATAAAGTGCGTCATGTCCTTCAAATCGATGTTATCAATACCACTGTATGTTTTAAATACCTGCAATAACCTCTCATAGAAGGAGTGCACTGTCTCGTCCCTTTCCTGTGTTGTTCTATCTGTTTTTGTCCAATCAGTTTCTTTTGCGGGCACCTTTTCTTTCAAATGCTGAATTACCTGCTCATATTTTCGCATGACATCCTTTGATGGCTCCCCTGTTTCCTTATTTCTTGGGTACTCTTCAGTAGGCCAGTCTATGGCTATTTTACACTGGGTCCATAAATCTACCGGAACCACAATGTCGAAAAACCCATCCAGGTCTTTCCACAGACATTTCTGTACCTTCACGAACCTTTCCACCTGCCTGTACCAGTCTACTGGTTTCTCTCGTAATTTTGGAAAATCGTTCGTAAAGGACACAATATCCTGTCTAGACCAGGGGACATGCACATATTTCCCTCCAGGTACTTCGCGCATGGGGCATAACTGCTCAGGTTTCTCTACCTCTCTTAAAGCAAATTCAGGAGTCACTTGTCGGGAGCGAGCCTCTTCCCTCTTTTTCGCCCACCTGCTTCTCCATCTTTCCACATCTCCCCATTTCTGCAGTACCCCCAATAATTCTTTAATCTGCAACTTTTTTCCCGCCACATTCAGGTGCTCTATATCTTTGTCTGAGAAGTCTGCTCTGTACGGTTTCTGTAAGGGCTTGGATTTCGAGATATCTACCCCCATACTAGCTGCGGTTTCGGTCAGTTTTTCGTGGAGCACTCTGGTGTTCCTTGTAAAGCTTTTACATATAAACGACAATTCTTCTTCAGAGTAGGTATTCAATCGATCCAACCCCACATTTCCTGCCATTAATTCTTCTATTTCTACCCTCAGCTTGTAGAGGTCTAAAGGTTTCGTTTGCGGAGTCTGTTTCTCTAATTCACGACTCCAACTCTCAATTTCATCCGGAGTTACCAGAGAGACATTCCTAGTGCCTGTTGCTGACTCTAACTTAATTTCTTTCGCATTAAAAGGGTTATGCCTCTGCTGCATTCCCTTTCCGGTCGGTTTGTTTGGCAAGTCCAAGAACGCAACTTCAGACTCGCACTCACTGGACTGATCATCTATGATTATCGGTTCCTGTCTCGGGGGTGCCATGACTGGGGTCATAACTGGAGTAATCGGATTTCCCTGACCATTTCCGTATAACGGGACCACTGGTCCAATAGTTACTGGAATAGTCAATGCCTCAGGACTGGTATTTAACTGGGAGATTTTCTGAATTATTTCTGTCCTTTGTCTAGCTAGGGCCTCTTGCTCCTTTTCCACTAGTATCCTTCTTAAAGTCGTGTCATGTAATATCTGTGGGGTCAATGGAGGAGTAAAACTCGGGGCAGTAGGATGCGTTTCACTTGGTCCCCCACCATAATTTGGTTTCGGGAATAAAGTTCCAGTGTTAAAGGACCTGCGCTCTTCCTCATATGGAGGTTGAACAAAAGGCAGTCCTGAATTCGATGGTTTCTCTTCGTTTTCATACAGGGGTCTGGGAAAGAAAACTTTCGTACGTGAATATTTTTCTTCCTGGCTTGCGGGCACTTTGGGATATATATCCCTTGTTTCTGCCGGTTCGGGTTTCTCAAAATAAGGCAATACTTGACCACCCCCTCCCAGTCCTAGGGATCTGTCTTCTTCCTTGAGGAAGTGGCGTCGGGGAGCATCTCCTACACTGGAAGATCGGGTTCCCTCGTTATAAGGTGGCGGACTTCTGGTACAGATGTCATCTATCAATTCATCATCTGACTCCCCAGGGGCCCCCCAATGCTTACACTTTTTGGTACTTTTCTCACCCGCTGCAGGGTTATGACATGCCGGCATCATGGGAAACAGACCCTCAACAATCATGCTCTGCCTCCACTGTTTCATCCTTTTATCCCTGGACTCCTGTTTCAGCCTGGGGTACCACTTGGTCAAACCCTTGTCCATTCGGGGTCTTTCTCTTTCAAAAGCCTCAATCTCCCATTCCTCTAATGCCTCATACTGCGTTAGTCTCGGTCTGGGATGCAGTTCATTCATCCGAGTTCTTAAATTAAATAAGATCCTACCATTGAAAGTACCATCTAATGGAAAAGCCAATACTCCGTCATCTTTTGTGTACTTCACCCAATTCTCCAACCACACACAGGTATTGTACCCTCGGTCAAACATCATGAATGAGGCAGGAGTATTGGGTGGTGGGACAAGAACACCTTCTCTAGATTTAATCGGTTTGTCCGTTTTAAAATAATTTTTCACCTTACTTACAAGGGACATTTTTCTCTTGGTTCCGTACATAATATCGTATCTATTAGTCTTCCACTGATCCCTTTCAAACCCTAGGTGCCTTGGATCAGGTCGAGTTCCTGTAGTCTGCGAGTGCCACATACGACTTCTACGCTAAACTTTGTTTACAAACTACCTCCAATCAGAACGCGCTTCAGAAATCCGTGCGACCAATGGGTGCGCGACTCTGAATAATCTCCGCCAATGGGTGCGCGGCCCCTTCGTGAGACAGTTCCCACGCTCTGGCGCTCACCCCTCCTTTACAATCTCAGCTCCGCTACCCGCCCGCTGCTTCTACCAATCCCAGCGCGGCACAGAGTGACGTCAGAGGCGCTTCGCGACTGACTCCCTCCCTTCACAAGGTAACGGAAACTTTCTTTCTTTTAAAGTGCTCAGTGCTTGGTTATTTTACAACAAATACACATTCGCCACAGTGCTCAAGTGTCTAGACAGAGAAAGAATTATTTTACTGCAAGTAAACTACTTCCATTTACTTTTCACTCGCTGCGGGTAGATCTCTTCCGCCTACCCTTCACTCTAGCATCGGTGAACCTGTTATTCCCCTAAACTCATCCACTTCTTTCCGGGATATATTCCGAGTTTAAGGTTTCCCAGCGGACCCCTCTGCTTTCACGCTAGCTCCGAGGAACCTGCTACTCTTCCGATGTGACCCTTATTAGGTTACGCCACTATGGGAATTTTGCCAATGAACCCGTTACTGACATTTATTCACACATGTATTCAGAAAACCCTAGTTAGTGCTTCCCGGTTATCTAAACCTGCACCTAACTTTCCTCGAGCCTGTGACCTCAGGACAATGGATTCTATTCACCACTTGCCCTTTCAATTCCCCGGGGAGTTCGGACAACACAGAACTAAACGGTTGACAAATGCATGGATTAATACATATAACAATATAAGAACAAGAATAATAACAATACAGCAATTCATGAATTCCAAAACAGCGTATTCACAAGAGAATGATCAGGTCTCTTAGAACAGCCGCTCTTCTAGCAGCATCAATATACTAGCAGCTTCCGACTCAACTAGTCCAACTAATACCTGCCTTACTCTCAACTAGTCCCTAACCATCCTCTGCCTACCAGTAAAACTGATAGAGCGCGCGAGGCCACCCGACCAATAGTTTTCGCCGTTTCCGGCTTCAGGGCCCATATACTTTCAAATCACCATATACATCGATCAGGTGACTTCACGAGCTCTACCAATTTGTGTGTGAGTTCCCTACTATTATTTCTCAGTGCACCCGACTTACCATCCACCGATGCGGGTACCTACTGACCACAATGAATCAGGGAGCTAGCTGTAAAAGGAAAGGCAGCAAAATACAAACCCAACCAATAACATTCAAAATACTGTTGAAATGACCACGGACAACGGGAAGTTTTAAAATGTTTATCTAAAGTTCATTTGCTTCATTCATAAGGTACATCAATATAAGGCAATCAATAACCAAGATAACGTAAATGATGTAACTGTAAAGAAATAACGACAGAGTAATCATTGAAATACTGATATAAAATGTAACGAGAAGATACTATGCTATTCAATAATATTTAAGCATGGGCGGACTATGTAGGTATAACTACAGGAGGGCCTATAAAGAGTAACACGCTTCACTTAAGGTGAACGGGCCTTTAAACAATCTAGGCAATGAGGTTCTAGACCATATCAGAAAATGACAAACTGCAATGCAAAATATAGTTTCTAACAAGTGAGAAGACATAGGAACAAACTTATGGAAAAATGCAAATGACTTTCAATAGTTGCGGAAAGACATGGAAAAATAACATATGCAATGGTAAACTTTATTGAAGCAAAAGTTAGAAATTCAGAAGGTGCAAGATTTAAGAGGTTCAGAGCAATATTTACCTAGAAAGGTGTGGAAACCAAACCCTGGCCACGGGTCAGTTAAGGACAGGAAACCCTCAAGGAAGGATACCCCTCAAAGGACAGCAGGTGCAGAATGGACACCCCGGATAGGACAGGATACCCTCGGATTAGGAATCAGGACAGGACCTCAGGACAGGACAGCAAACCCTCAGGACAGGACCGCTCAGGACAGGACCGGAACCCACAGTTCGGAAGCAACGCCTGCGCTCCACCCGCTCTGCAGTTATCGATCAAGACCCCGATTGGGTCAGCGAACTCCCAGCAAAGTGCTTCGCCAGCACTTTAAGGTTCAGTAGAACCTTAGTCTATGGTCAAATTCGGACAGAGTGCTCCGCAGCGCTCTGTATCTTCAGTCACCTATTGAGTACGATGGGTCAGTGACAGGTCAGCTAAACCAGACAAGTCGGACGGTTCCCTAGGTGAACCCAGGGTAGATATACAGTTTGGGGACAGTGTACCACCCCCCAATGTTCCAAAGTGTCAGAATCCCTCAATTTCGATTGGTCCTAAGGTAGGATTTGGGTAACACACCAATCACAATTCAACATTTCAAGCCTGTATTTGCATGTTTGGGCACCGCCTAGTAAGATTGGGGTTCCCATGAGAAGCTACACGGCAAGCAGCAATACAATATTACATTGTAACATATAAGGAGCCACATTCGCTGTTCTCGCAGGGCAGAGGTGACTTTCTCAGGAGCATCTCGCCCATCGCTGCCAACTGGCTATGTTCCATCAGTCAAGGTCTACTGTGCTGCCGAAGTTGCGCAGGCGCAGAAGGGACCTCCAATATGGCTCTCCTTTCACTCAGACCCCCATTCCCCGCGGTACATGAAAAGTAAGCGAAAACAAATTAATACATAATAATGTCATCATGAAAACACATCACAGGGTTTGTACTTTCTACTTATCATTATAAAATATACTTATGCAGTTTAAATGTTAGCTACATTGATACAGACACAAGAGCAGTGGCACGAGCAGTACCACATGATGGGCACAGCTATGGATTACGCATGCGCATAAATTTCCCTCCACTTCTGCAGACGCGTCAGGACACGTGAGTGTGGCTGACGCATGCGCAGTAACTAAAATACAAGCGGCGGCCATTTTAAAGTACACGGGTTAAATGTATTAGAAATACACGTAGGCAAGCTTCGCAAACTTTGCCTAAACAAAAATAAACGTTAGTAAAACATACGTTTTGTTACCTTATTACACATAAACGAGGTTCTTGACTTCGGCAAGCCGCAAAATATGCGAAGCTTTGCTTCATCAGGTGCCCCTTCAACCCTGAAAACATTGTCCAGGAAACTAATAACAACATCAGTACTAGGATGCTCCACAAAGGAATAATGTAACCATTTCGAAAAATCATCAATGAGAACAATTAGAAACCTTTTTTCCCTACCAAGACATTCATAAGGTCCTGAAAAACCAATAGACAGCTTTTCCCACGGACCTGTAGGAGCTTCGCCAATAGACAGTGGTTCAGTTGAAACCTTCCAGTGCTTGTCAGACTTAACACACACCGAACAGTTATTGATAAACTTCTCAACAGAGGCATCCAAACCCGGTCACCAATAATGACTCTTAAGTAACTTCTTTGTACCTGAAACACCAGGATGCCCTGAATGTGCTAAACTGATAATCTTCTCTCTGAGACTGCCTGGTGGAACAAATAAATCATTCCTCAATAAAATTCCATTCTCAATAGACAATTCATTTGCCACTTGTGCAAAACTTCTCAATGATGATTCAAGATTTTTAACAGAGGGCCATCCACTAACAACATAAGATTTGACTTTAACTAACAAACTATCCTTACCAACATGATCATTCCATTCTCTCTCATCAATTCCAAAATTGCTGGACTCTACAGCATCCAAAGTTGCCACTACACATTCTTGCTGATCCAAGACCTCATCACAAGAATCGCCAAGTGGAGGTAACCTAGATAAGCAGTCTGCAGTAAAATTCTTTCCACCTGGAATATGCTGAATCTCAAAGTTAAACTCCTGCAGTCTAGCTATTAACCGAACCAATGTAGATGATGCCTTACCACTCCTCACACCATCCATCATATAAACCAAAGGCTTATGGTCCGTCACCAAAACAAAAGGTCTTCCCCACAAAAAATTCTTTAACTTCTCCACAGCCCACACACAGGCTAAGGCCTCCTTCTCGATCGTACTGTAATGAACTTCAGCACCCCTAATTCCTCTTGAGATAAACGAAATAACTCTTTCCTTGCCATTAACAATCTGCGTGAATACAGCACTCAAACCAACAGTGCTGGCATCCACAGTTACAAAAGACTTCCCTTCTGGGTCAAAAGTTTTAAGACCAGGAGCACTAGCAATAAGCTTAATTACACCCTGAAAAGCTGAATCATGAACATCAGTCCAAACAAATCTTGAACCTTTTTTAAGTAGTTGTCTCAGTGGCTCCACAACCAAAGCATATCCCTTCACAAACTTCGCATAGTATTCACTTAATCCAAGAAAAGAGCGTAAAGCATCCTCATCTTGTGGCTTGCTAGCATTTTCAAGGTTGCTAATGATATATTTTTTAGGAAAAATCCCTTCCTGAGTTATTTTGTGGCCTAAATAGTCAATCTCTTTAACTAAGAACCTACATTTTTCCTTGCTCACCGTCATGCCTTTGCTGCTTAAGGTCTTCAAAACTTTTTCCAGAGTGACATTATACTCATCAATAGTTTTGGCAAAGATTAAAATGTCGTCTTGAAAAGACTGGACCCCTTTAACACCATTAAACACATTTTCAATTAATTTTTGGAAAACACTGGCAGCTGATGCCAGGCCAAAAGGCATCCTCAAAAATTTAAACAACCCAAACGGAGTTATAAACGCCGTCAGATCTTTTGAGTCTTGATCTAAAGTGACCTGATGGTATGCCGCTTTCAAATCAATAATTGAGAAAAATTTCGCTCCATTGACAGCTGCCAACATTTCTTGTATTCTCAGCAAAGGATATGTCTCCACTACAATGTTCTTGTTGAGAGAACGAAGATCTACACACAATCTAATCTCTTGATTCTTCTTAAGGGCAATAACGATAGCCGAAACCCATTCTGAGCTACCAGTAGGTTCTATGATACCTTGAGAACAGAGACCATCCAAATGTGATTTGAGCTTGTCCCTCACACCCAAAGGTACCATCCGAACTTTGTGTTGTACATGTAAAGCTCCTTTTTTTAGTTTAATCTAATGTGAAAATCCTTTGACCTCTCCAACAACATCTTCAAAAACATTATTATACTTATTTCAAATGGAAGACAGAGGATATTTCAAAGAAACATTGTTAACAGGCATTTCCCTCAATTGAATGGGACGATCTGATCCTGGGCATAAATTAATGCCAAGTTTACCTAGATCATACTACCCAACAATATTTTTTCCATCAATTGCAACATAAATGTTTGTAAAAATCTCACGTGTCTCAAACTTCAATGTATCCTCAAAGAAACCTAACATTTTGATGTCAAAATTGCCAAAAGCTTTAGGATTGATATCCGTTTTAGCCAATTTAACACCCTTCCAATTTTCACAAAAGAAAAAAATCTGATAAGATGGTCACTGGCGAACCAGAATCAGCCATAGCCTCAAAAGCAACCTTACCAACATGAACGATACCTAAAGGAGCTTTGAAAGGAAGAGTAACACTGTTGATGTTACCATTAAAAGAGTCATCATAAATAGTGATGATAAGATTTTGAAAATCATTCTCTACATTCGAAACACTATTTACAGTGGAATTGACATTAACACTTTTCTTTATAGTTTTACAGGAACTTGTAAAATGTACAACCTTCCCACACTTTGTACATTTCTTTTTAAGAGCAGGACATTCCAGATGATTTGCCAAATGAGTTTTAGACCCACATCTGAAACAACTCAACTCTCTACCACTTTTAAAATTACCCCTATTCCGCATTTGAACTGCACAAACAGAAGTACCACTAGCACCTTTTGCTTTCTTCTGCAGTAATGACTTTTGAAGACTCAATAGATCTCTCTATTCCTTTTGCTAAATCAATTACCTCCCATAAAGTAGGATTAAGACAAGCTAAAAGTCGTTCTTGTACTTTTTTACACCAAAACAATTCAAAACAAATTGGTCCCTTATGGCTGTATCAACATAGGCACCAAAATCACAGTTAGCAGCTAAAACTCCTAGAGCTGCTACATAATTCTCCACAGATTCATCAGCGGACTGTTTCCTTTTATGAAATGAATGCCTTTCAATCATGACATTAGGTTCATCTTCAAATTGTTTTTCAAGTCTTGCAACAGCTTCAACAAAAACATTCCATCCATCACCTCCTTCAACTGGTGGCGCAATAGGTATAAGATTCTTATAAATCTCAATTGCAGCTGTGCCTAAATAACTGAAGAGAATTGCTTTTTTCCTTGCAGCCGAAAATTCAGAACCATCAATGTCAATGATGTAATTTTCAAAAGTTTCAAACCACTTCTTCCATCTCAATTTTGGTTTACCTAGAATCTCCAAAAAGATGGAATGTTGATTACAGATTTGTGAATTTGCCATTGATACTAAAAAAAAAATAAAACCTAAACTGTAAAAAAAAAATGAAGAACCAATAAAAATTAAAATGGAAACATAACATGCACTAAAAATAAGTAGTGTGCATATCACTGAAGATTACTCCAAATATTGAGCAGATTTGAAATCAATTACACTTAAGAAGATGAGCTTTAAATTGTGTGCAAATCACAGCTGAATTGTGTAACATGCACTGTATCAACAAAGAAGTGTGCATATCACTGTGGAGAGTAGAATGACTGCACTTCAAGTGTGCATATCACTGTGGTAAAAATATTTCAAATACACTTCCAGCTTACACCACTTCAACACTTTATCCAGGGCAGAAGTGTGCGAATCACTGAATTCGCGTTTAAATATGTAGTAAATAATGAGAATAAACACTGCTCACACGACACCGCTTAAGCTCTCCCAGAACTTCAACTTCGCCGGAGATCAAAGAACAGCTGCCGGTACATCAACAAAGAAGTTCTGTGCACTCCCAAAATGGCAGCGACGTTACGTGCCTGAAGAACGCTGCGTTCCACTGAACGATGCCTTTAGAAATTACGCTGCGTTCCAGATCACGCTGCGTACAGATTTACGCGGACAGGCACTGATGTCACACCACAAGGAGCTTGCTGGTGCGCGAGCAAACAAACTGCCGGAGAAACGCTTTACTCGATCCAGCTGGAAATCCAAATAAATTAAAGTTTCAAGAGTACCTTAGACTTGTTAAAAGGCGTTGTAAACAGCTCCCATGCGAATCCAGAAAAGGGCATCATGCTGTGAGTTCAATTTAAGTTTTTTTCAAAAACGATAAAATTATAAGAGACGCTCAGCTACACAGTGGGTCCAAAAATAAATAGTAAATTACCCTCGTCGCCAATGTACAGAGCAGAGGAGGCGGTAAAAGGTTTAAAATTAGATTTATTATAAGTTAAATCAAAGGACCCACTGGAGCACAAACCAAAGCGTCTAGATCAGTTCAGCTCCAACCGCTTCTCTGATCTAGAACACAGTCTCACTGCAACACTCCACATTTAGGGCCTCATTATGATTGCGATGAATTCGCATACTCCGGGCCGGCGGAAGCCACCGCCGACCCGGAGTATGCGGATTCACCGCCGCAGCCACATAGAACACCCACCGCCAGATTAGGATGGCGGTGGGATTGCAGTTGGACCAGCGGCAGACGGCAGGTCCGTCCGCCGCTGATCCGCGGGGTGGGGAGGGCTATTTGGTGACGGTGTCTGCAAGACACCGTCAGCCAAATTAGGATTTGCACGGAGACATGCTTTTCCGCGGCGGCTTTTCCCCCGTGGAAAAGCATGTGGACTTTGGCTTTTGGGGGCCCGTTGCGGGCCCCCAGGGTGTCGGGGGGTGGGGGGTGCACATGGGGGGTACCTAAGGTACCCCCCAACATTTACATGCACAAAGCGGCAGGCACCGCACGGTGCCTGCCGCTTTGTGCATGTAAATGTAATACATGCATTTTTAACATTGTGGTGGGTGCTGCTTGAAGCAGCACCCGCCGCAATGTTATTAATACAGGATGTGACCGCCACCCTGGCGGTCACATCGTAATTTGCACGGAGGGACCGCCGCTGCCCCTGCGGACGGTCCCTCCTACTCTATGGTGGCGGACGGACTCTGGTCCGTCCGCCATCATAATCGGCCCCTAAATGTGTAACATTCTGCAATACATATAAAAGTTCTATAAATGACATCAACAACTAAACTAGAAAGAGAAGGAGGATATTACCACGCTAGTGTGTCTCCATTTCCCTTTTGGTGATGTTTCTTGATGTGTTTCCTGCAAGTCCTTCCAGAACATTATCAGAAATGTGTCTCTCTAGAGCCTCTGGCATAAAGCACATAGTCAATGTACCAACATGAGACAGAGCCAAGTGAATTGCAACCACCCCACAAGGCATTATGCGAATGAGGTGCTTTTTTATGTTTGTTTTGAAAACATTAACGTCCCCCTCTTCACACTGTCCCCGTCCATGGGGAGCTTACTTCGTCAGTTACATTTCAGATAAATCAGATTTCATTCACCACTGATCTTTACACAAATGAGTTACATTTTAGGTAGCATTCAGTCCGGTAAGACTTCACAGGCATAGTTAGTGGATTCCAAAACTACTTTCATCACATGCAGGCACACTCAAGAACTCCAGGGAATAAAAAATATAATTTCCACATTTATTTAAAATCAAAACCCTATTCTAGTGCAAACAATATGAATAATACATATTACAAAAAAAAAATAGGCTACTGGCAATAATGCTGGTCAGAAGACAGTATGTTAGAAATTATTATAGCATGATCATATTGTCCGGCTTCTTTAGATCAATATTCACAACCCCTCCTTTCCCAAGCTTAATTAAGCTAAACATAATAAGAAAACAGGGCATATTCGAGTTTCATACGTGTTTCAGACCCTCATAACCTTTTTGAACTTTTCAACCCATGTTCAGTAAAGAAACAGCCACTGCTGTTTCCTTCTGCATCTGAAGGTAGGCTGAAAAGCTGTGTGAAGAACTGGATGTACCTTCCCTGTAGCCATCAGCAAGGAAAGAAGATTACAGCTTCTATATGATCCTCAGTCTCGAATACCCGGTACAAAGTTCCTTTCATTTCATTTCAGTTTATATGTTCTGAAATTATATTGTTTACTATTTTCAAAATAAACAATTTGACCCTGCTTACAAGTGGAGAGCTAAATTATGAGGTGTGTGCTAATTATCACACCCTTGCAGTTTTTCCTTGATAAACTTCAGAAGGTCAAACCTTCAGATATTTATCCAGTTAAAAGGCCCGTAAAATAAATAAAACATGTGGAATTCAGTGTGTTAAATACCTATTACATTTGCTGTCTCATTTGTGAGATAAAAAGTCAAAATAGGGGTATTTACTACACTTGGTAAATACCTCCTCACTCCAGGGTAATGGTATTTACTATGGGCTAGATGTAGGTAATAGCAAATTACCGAATGGTAAATACCGAATTTTACGGATTCGATATTTACTAATCGGTAATTGCTATTTAGGTAAAAAATTGGTAAAAATACTGAATCGGTAAGATTCGGTAATTACCGATTCGGTAATTACCGAATCAGTATTTGCCATTGATTCCTATGGGCCTTAAAGCCCATAGGAATCAATAGCAAATACCGATTGGTATTTTACTGATTCGGTAAAATACCGAATTGCCAAGGGGGACAGGGTGTCACTTTGACACCCTGTAGCACCCCTGTTTTTGGCTTGTGTGCAATGTGACACACATACATGCCCTTAGGGCATGTATGTGTGCCACATGGCACAGGTGTACATGCACAGATGTGCATGTACACAAAAATTCGTAATTTACCATGCAATAGTATTGCATGATAAATAACGAATTTCTATGGGCCTGTGGCACTGTAAACTGCCACCTACATTTGGAATTACAGAATCGGTATATTTACCAATTTTGGTAATTTACCGAATCAGTAATTTTACCGAATCGGTAAATATACCGATTCTGTAATTTTTTGCCCCCTACATAGCAATAGCCAAATACCGGTCGGTAACGGCCAAAATCGGCCGTTACCGACCGGTATTTGGGCTCCTACATCTGGCCCTATGTGTGGTAAAAACGTGGCCTATTCAGCCGAAATTGTAAGAGGGTCTTAGTAGCCCTTCTAACATTCCATTTACTTAAGTTCTGTTAAACCTTGTGTATTGTTTAAAAGCAAAAAGTGAGAAGTCAAGATATAATTTTTTATGAAACCTTATTCATTATTTAAAAACAGCCACTGAAAAAGCAATTCAAAGTGCAGAAAATCCCTAAATATATTTTAGATAGATAAATTGCCATATTGTAATGAATATTAACATTGATAAATGTGCATTTACATTTAAGATATACACCTAAAAAGCAGACACATGCAATTCAAAAGGGGAATATATGGAAAAGAAAATGTACAATGATCATAACAATCTTCTATATCTTTATTCTGAACATGTACAGATCCTGGGCAATAGCACAAAATAGTGCTCTGTTCCCTTTTCCCTCCAACCACATTGTTTACATTGTATGTACTAACACTGTGGCTCAGATTTGCAATTATTTTTTTCTTGCAACACTGCACAGCAGCCAGTTATGAAAAACCCTGGGTGGAGAATGAGGAGTGGCACTCCGCGGAGTTCCACAGAGTTTTTAAAAAACTCCACTCCACTCTGCCCCAGCCCCACGATTTCTTTTTTAGAAAGACTTACCCTGTCTTCTCTGTCGTCTGCGGGCCGCCCTCCTCCTTGGCGCGGTGTCTCCTCTCTCCTGGCTCTCCCCCTTGCCATCCTCCTCCACCCCCTACATTTTACGTCTTGAGTAAGCTGCGCATGCGCAGTTGAGCAGGAGACACCGTGGCGAGGAGGAGGTAGGGCCGCAGATGACAGAGAAGACAAGGTAAGTGGGTATTTTACCCTTTTTTGGGCTGTAGTGTGGGGGGCTGAGGGGCGTACTCTGCTCCACCGTGGAGTTGGAGTTTTTGCCTCAACTTCGTGTCCAAGCGAAGCACAGTGTTGGTAAAACTCTGCAAACTCCACTGGCAGAGCGGAATATGCAGCCCAGGCTTAGTTATGATGTGCTGCGCTGCACTGATGGGTCGGGGACTGTAAACCTGCTGCTGGTGTTATCCTGTGTTGGTGCTCCAACAAGGCTATCTTGTGCGAAGGAAAACCTTGCAACGTGATGAAGAAGTGAGTGAACATTGTCCAGCCTAATAATTGTACGAGAGGCATACTCTTCCACTACAAATTCCTTTGCATAGACAACCTTAGAAGGTTTCCACCCAATGGATGTGTGCTATGCAGCAGCACCCATGAAATGTTTTATTTTGTTGTGAAATTAACAAATTGCCCTTTGTTTGCTCCTACTTCAAGTATGCAATAGTTTGTGAAGTAAACCCCATCTGCCAGTTTTAGTCAATTTATGTTTGCATCATATACTATGAGTGGTTGTTTTGATAACCCCCTTTGACACAAAGTGTGATAAGCTGTTTATTGCACTGTGAAAGGGAACATTTCCGGGGCAAAATGCCCTTTGTGCTAAATTGTAAATAGAAGCCACCACTTTACACCACTTTGTGTCACAATAATTTTACCGCAAGCTTTACTGTTGGACCTGACATCCTTGGCATGGTATTCCCCTGAACTTTTTGTCTTCCATTCCCTAACTTTGCTGAACTCTTTTTGAATGGTATTTTAAAGGTAATACAAATTTCACATATCCTGACAGTGAAAAACTCCTAAAGTTATTTTTTATTGTTGTAAGGCCAATGCCACTGATAGACTAACACAGGGTTACCTTATTACATTTAATAAGTGCTAACTTCAGATTGGGAGCAGATAAAGAAATTATGTTCACACTCAAATTAATTGTAATTTAAAATCCTTTTTATTGGTAAATTACCTGAATACCTGTCAACCATATCTAAAGTTCACCTTTGAAATGAACACAGACAGTATCCCATTCCTAATTAGTAATTAAAACAATGAACAATCATCTAACTCTATTCCTCTATAGAAAACCAACAGAATGCAACACATTAATATCCCCTTGCAATATCTTCAAGTGCTGTGTCAGTTCCTGGTACACTGGCTAGCCGATTCCATGCACATGCATACTGCACCATCACTCACACCTCGCCGGAGACACTGGGAGATTGACCTGACCCACCCCTTCAAAGATAGGAAGGTCCAATCTCCTTGAAAGCCCCATTCAAATTGCTCGCAATGCCCGGTTCTGTCATATTCAAGTATATATTGTACATGGGGCTTACCTTACTCCTGTCAAAATAAATTGGTACTTTCACCGAACAGATGCTTCCAATCCCCGGTCCCTTTTAGGAGATGCAGATCTCCTGCATATGCTCTGGGCTTGCCCCCCTTGCACAAATACTGGCATAGAGAAACACATTTTCTTTTTCACTATACTGGTAGACCACTGTTAATCACATGGGAGGCGTGCCTTCTAGGTCTATATTGCAGGGACAGAAAATATAGAGTCCCGTTCAGCTTTACTGACCTGGATATTTTACTGGCCAAGAGATCTATCACCCACAGGTGGAAAACACCTGACCCCCGCCCCTCAAAACCAGGATGTGATCACTCACTAGGCACAGGGAGGGCAATCTGAGGCTCTGTAAATATCTCATTGCCACTAGCTGGGACACCATTATGACTGACTTGCACTCTGACACACAAGATGCCTTCACCTCATTGATCACTTCACAGAGGGATGGTGGGGGTTGCTGGACAAGCAGCAGTCTGTGCCCCTTCCAGAGATGGAGACCCTCCATGCCACATCCTCAACTACCATTCTACCGCTTCCAGATCGTTACTACGTCTGTTTACAGATGTCTCCTCAATTGGCTGCATTATGTTTGACTGCATGGAGGAGGAATATGTTTTATTGTGGCCTGCCTGTTCACTGTTATACTAATTGTTAGCATTATCATTACTTGTGGAAATGTACTGTTTATCTTTGCCTTTGCAATTTGCCACGCCATATGCCCAGTGCCGTCTGTATCTATATTGAGTTCTCCAGATACACCTTCGTAATATTCCTGATAACTAGATGTGTCTACCTGCTTTCTAGCTGTCACAACACATAATTATATGATGCATCTTAGAACAAGCAACAACAAAGATGTAGTTTAGCTCGTAATGTTATGATGTACCTGTTGTTCTGTTGACATTCCAACTTATGGTAGCTTGTATAATTGGATTGTATCACGTATACGCAATAAACCGATTTAAACAAAAACAATTGTAGAATATAGGAATTTGATTTAATGTTAGTAGTGGCTTTTAGGTGAGTTGTTACGCTATGATGCTTAGCCATGGGATTTTGTTTCCTGTGACCTTTCAACTTGCTTTGAGTCAGTGTGGACTAGGTCATGGCTTTCTCGGCATGTGGCCTACAGGAGGCTGGTTTTAATAATGTGGCCCTACTTCACCCCTACACCAGCTAAACTATGGCATTGATTTCTGTGATTCTAGACTTCAGTGGGCCTATGCTCATGTAGTAGGCTTTGTCCCGTTCCATATCAACCAGGTCTACATGTGCAGTTTCTCTACAATTTATTGTTTACAGTTGTTCTGCATATGTATGTGGAATTAACTTCAGAACAGTTTCTATTTGAGCATGTCACACTGATTGCTCATTTCCTGTTTACTTACTAAGGCTCTTATTTGTCCTGCTCCAGTTTGATTGCATTAGTCTTGAATATTTTGATTTTGTTTATTTGTATTTAGTGTTTCAACCTGAGGTTAGTGTCAGGTTCTCTCTTTTACGATGCCACTCTATCTCCATATATGTTAATCATTGCGCTGATCTCTCTGTTCTCAGGGCAAAATGCTGGAATGGTCACCTTCTCTATTTATTCTTGGCATGTAATACTTGTTAAGGTTCGTGTTCTACTGCAAACTAGGAGAAACCCTCTAATCTCTGAGCCTCACTGTTCGAAATGAGATTCTTGGTTGGCTGTGGTATGCACCCAGGCCACAGCAGGAACAACCACTCTAGTCATGGTAATCTAGATACTCACTAAAAGATAATTTATGCTCTCCCTCTGGTAGCTTGGCACAGAGAAGTCAGACTTATCTAAAAGGCAGTGTGCAAATTATTTGTGCAACACACTCAGTAACACAATGAATATGCCACAAAAATTCTCCCTCCATTTTATATATTTATCTGAGTAAGAAATGACACAAATCCAATCAGTAGAAGTCGAGATATGAATTTCTGAAGATGAAATGCAAAAACAGTGCTTAGAAATCACTAGCGGTCAAAAGGTTACTCGAGGTTGCAAGGGACTGGTGCAAATTCAATGTCCGGGCTAACAGGGAAGTAGGACAGGCTGGCTAAAGGACCTACGCAAGACCACATGAGAAAGTACCTTGGATGGAGCAAAGTGTTGATACTGAGGGCACAATGCTTCGATCTTTTTCATGCAGTAGGGTTTTGCATCGCCATCAAGCCTCGCAAAGCATGGCCATTATCTGCACAGGCTATGGAACCGCTGTCATCAGACAGATCGGTGTCAAAGTGCGATGTGTCTGTTCTGACCAGTGCAGTGGTGACAATGCATCAGTTTTTTAACAAAACTGCTGCAAAACCCACTTGTGCGGCCCAGAACTTGGAGAGTGCACTCATGCAAGGATAGTACTCACAGAAGGCAGAGTCCAGCAGTACCAGCAGAATTGCAGGAAGTCTTTTGTGTCCCTGGATCTGTAGGAAACAGGAGGCAATCCAGCAAGCCCTTGGAGATCATTTGAAGGGAAGGCGGAGTCTAGCTCTCCTTCAGCAGAGTCAGGGAGCAGGAGACAGCAGGGCAACAAGCAGAAAAGCAGTCATTCATGAAAAGCAGTCCAGTTGAGTCATTTAAGCAGCATAGACGCCCTTCTTACAGAGGTTCAGTTGTACAATCCAGAAGTGTCTGATTGTAGAGGGTCAGAGACCCAGTACGTATACTCAAAAAAGTCTTTAATGTAACAGGAGCTTTCAAAGCAGCTCTCTGAAGTGCACAAGGATCCCTTTCAACACAGTCCTGTCTGCCAGGTTACCTGTGGGGTGAAAGTCAGTGCTTTGTGTGTGGACAAGACGCTAACTATTGAAGTGTAAGTGTCAGACCCTCCCATTACTTCCCACCCAGGAAGACCCATTAGAATGCAGATGAATGCAAATGAGTGCTCAGACTCCAGATGAGACTCACGTTCCTGTGCTTGTGGCTGTCTAGAAGGAATGCACAAAGTGTAGCTTTCATGCATCCCATAAGTGTATTGGAGACACAAAGAGCAGTAAGTACAGAGAAATGTCCAAAAGTGGCATTTCTAAAACAGTAATGTTAAATACAACTACACCTGTGAGGTGTTACGGTAATATCACACAATTATGCTCAACCCTGTCCTAAGACATAAATGTACCTCCTAGTTCTTGTGTTTAAATGAGACAATGTATAGATCAGCCCTTTGTATTTATCAATGCCTGTTTGTGTGCCATTGCTTTTACATTTTCCAATGCTTGTTATTTTTGGCACATTGAAAAAACACTTGAAGTATATTCAGATGTGCCAATGCTTGTTGATTTTCTGTTCTATTCAGTTACATTCTGAAAGCACTCGATTGGGAACTGAATTTGCATAGGCTGCACGTTCCTGGAAGTGTCAGTTAGAAAAGGAGCATGCACGTGATGAGCAATCCTCCCTTCACCTCTGAGGCGACCCCACCCTATAGCTCAGAGACGTTTTAAGGCAAGGCTCTGGCCCAGGGCCCCAGCCTTTCAGGGAGCACCTTGACTGATCCAGCTCTGTTCTGCAGAGCCTTGCCCTGATGGCATTAAATAATTCTTAAACAGATTATTTTAAATACCTTTTTCCTTTAATTTATTTTTAATGTGGGAGATGGGTGAGTCTATTACAGACATTTTGCAAAGAAATGTTCTGTTTATGTTTCATGCAACATCTATAAAAGAGTGTTTTGTTGGATCAAAACAGGACCTCACACATGAGAAATGGGAGGGTGTCATAGAGATTATTTGCAGTAAAATTAGTGTGTTGCTGCTGTGTTACAATATTGAAAGCCTGCTTCACTATCCCTGAATATTAGATGCAAACACATTTATAATTTGGAGGAGTGTGCCCGTGCACTGTCAGTGACGTAGCCGAAGAGGGCATAAAAAGCTGCAATTGTATTATAAAGCTGTTCTGAAAAGGGCCCCCCAAAAACAGTTTTGGCCCAGGGCCCCCAAAATTCTTAGGATGTCCCTGCTCTAGCTCAAGTATAAAAGGCTTAACGGAGCATGTACACATGCTTGCGCTCGTTCCAGCCATCCTTACCTGAAGTTCGGGATTCCAGATTCAGAGAGTTCTTCCTCGGCACCTCTTTCCTTCTCATGGTTGTCAAGGGGATGACAACATAGATGAACCATTGAATTCCTTTCAGTCTAGCAAAGAACATCTACCCCTTCGCAACGTGGAAACACTTTCCTCAGGTTTGCCGGCTTCTCCAGTGATCACGTAATCCCCTGCAGAAGCATACATTGACAGTAAGCAAAACGCATGCTTTTGTCACTTGAGAGCAACATGTAAGTCATTTTATAAACTTTTGAATTCAGGCCTTTCATAAATAATGGACATTGAGTTTTTCTACTGGAAACAGAGAATTAATATTTCAAGTTAACAGGAAAAAGACTGTGTTCTACAGACTCGGGATAGAGGAAATCTTTCAAGCCAACGACAGCAATTTAATTAAGATAAAAAACGAACATCTTTATTCATGGCGAAGTGCTAAACCGAACATCTTTATTTTGTGGTGAATTGCTTACAGAAATAATACCAGGCTAAAACGAACATCTTTATTCAAGCTACAAGAGTTAAAAGAGGACATTGCTTATTTCTCATGTTATAAAAGAAAACATTATAGTGAGTTTCTTTTTATTGTAGTAACAATACTTACTTGGGTGCACATTTTATTTCAAGCACAAGGTGCAAGGGTGATTAATGTTTGTGGTTATTTCATTTGTATTTTGCAGAGTGTAATGTCATTTCCAAAACCTCAGTAATCTGCATCATATCAAACATATAACTTCTGGTGGAGATATAACCAGAAGCGAAAGGTACATTATCTAATTGTATGCTGATTTATAGATAATATAGGAGCACCAAAGGAATCCTTGTTAATTGTTTCTGTTTGTTTGGATTTAGAGACACAGTCCTTAGATGCCAAGACCTTCCTGAGCAAGTGAAGCAAATTCTAGGAGTGTCTTTTCTGTTTGTTATTTTATCCAATTCCCCCTTCCCTTGGGGCTTTATTCTTGGTTGGCTGTATTTCTTGTTCAGTCGTTCAGGAGTAGATCCTTAGGGGCAGAAGGGAATAGTCTTCTCGTCTCTCAAGTTGAACCACCTGGATCTTCAGGTGAGTGAGGGCTTAACAGAAGCGCAAGCCTCTCACAAAAAATTATGGTTCTACTTGAGAGACATGGATGATGAGGACCTTAGGATTGATAGTCAGGCAATGGCTCAGGCTCTGAGTGATGACGTGGAAGGAAATAATTCAGTGACTGAAATGCTACAAAAAATGCAGTTAGAAATTGATGGACAAATTATTATCTATAAATACCCCTAGAATTGGCGAGATGTATGAAGGACTTAATTTACTTTTGCCAGACGACATGGAGAAACATACGGAGGCATGGCAAAGTAGACTTGGCATCTCTCCACGAACCTCCTTGGAAGCCTTGGAGATGTCAATATCAACCCTAATGTCCATGAAACTCCAAGTACAATTTTATAAAACATTTTTTTTACTTTATTACACCCCAGAAAAAATGGCAAAATGGGGGAACGGAAACTTGACACACTGTCCTAGGTGTTCACTTTCATCAGCAGATCTAACCCACATGTTTGCTACATGTCCTATATTAGGGAATATTATATCAACAATCTCTGACTTTCTTTCCAACCTCGCAAATTGCCGTATTAATATATCAACCGAAGAAATTTTATTAGGTACGTCCAACATACCACGACCACATTCAATGCATGGGCTTATCTTCGTGGCTATGGCTGTTCTCAGATTGTGCATTGCGTCAGCCTGGAAAGATTCATTAGCACCTTCGTTTGTAGAATGGAGAACCAGGCTGTTTGCAACCTGCAACCTGGAAGTGGCGATTTATAGAAGCAAAGGGCGGACTAAGCGGAATAAGGGCATGATGATATGGGCACCTCTGCTAGACTGGATGCAAGAGGAATGAAATGTTTGAATCACTTAGGCTTTATATTTACTGTCTCTCTTCTCTTTTTTTTGTTGAACAAATGTATATACTTTTCCTCATATTTTCTATAGTCAATAAAATGTAAGATTTTGCTACCTGTTCTGCGGGGGTGGGGGCTGGGGGGTAATGTTGTTTATAAACTTCAAATGCAAATAAAATAAAAAAATAAAAAAAAGAAATTGATGCCCTGAAACAAGAGAATTTGGTCTTGCGTCAAGAAGTTGTTCGCTACAAACCTAGAATGTCTTTATGGGAGAATCCTCGTCCCTCTGTTTTTTCTAACTCTTCTGACAAGGGAGAGAAATTTAAAACGTCAAACACATTTATGATGTCTGAATCAAACCCATTACCCATGCAAGTTACTGTAGCTGTTCCTAATGTTGTACCACTTTCTGCTCCAGAACGCTTCTTAGGTGATAGTAGTAAGTTTAATGTGTTTGTTAGTCAATGTCAATTACATGTCATATGTAAGTCCCAA
Source organism: Lissotriton helveticus (assembly GCF_964261635.1). NCBI lineage: Eukaryota > Metazoa > Chordata > Amphibia > Caudata > Salamandridae > Lissotriton > Lissotriton helveticus. The sequence continues at coordinate 1,052,440,402 of NC_136070.1, forward strand.
TTATTCCCTACGGACGCTACTAAAGTAGCTTTTGTGCTCTCCTATTTGGGTGGCACAGCAGCAAACTGGTCCATACCTTATATTGAAAGAGATGATCCAATTCTACATGATTGGCCCATGTTTAAAATAACAATGACAAAATTATTTGCTAAACACACTTACATTCAAGCAAGCGATAATGAGTTACTGAATTTAAAACAAGGAAATAAAGATTTGTTATCATATGCTACTGCATTTAATAGGTTGTTAACGGAAACCCAGTGGCCAGAAGAAAAGCACACCTCTTTGTTTTACAGAGGATTGCGCGATGATTTAAAAGATGCCTTAGCGCACATTGTAGATTTACCTGAAGAATACTCAGAGTTTGTAGACCTAGTCGTTAAGTTAGACCACAGTCTAGGTGAAAGAAAGAGAGATAGGACGTGAATTGAACCTAGATTTTCCACAATAAAACATGAGAAAAAGGACTTGGAAAGTAAAATGCCAGGACCCGAACCAATGCAAATAGGGACATTAAAAGGCCCTCTGTCAAATGAAGAAAAGGATAGAAGAAGGAAGCTAAACTTGTGTTTATATTGTGCTCGCTCTGGACATTTTGCTAGAGAATGTCCGGTTAAACCAAAAGCACCTAAGAAAACTGATGCTTTAATTGTTACTCCTAAGGAGCAGGAAAACTAGAGAGCTCGTCAAGAACGGGGGTCGCTTGTGCAAGTAATAAAAATGATAAGATCTCCAAAAATGGATCTAACATTGTGCCACGAATACCCAGACATTTTGGTATTAAAGTAATCCTAATAATTAGTACTCAGTTGCGTCAGTTGGTTCCAGTTTTACTTGGTTCTGGAGCTACTGGGAACTTTATGGACATAAAGTTAGCGCAGGAATTACATGTCCCAACTGAGTTAAAGACCCAACCAGAGGCGGTTTGTGTGGTAGATGGTTCTACACTATCCTCTGGTATGATAACAAGGAGTACATGTCCCATTGTTATGGACTGCCAAAATGGTCATACAGAAAGAATAAGTTTCGATTTAATTGATACACCTAATTTTGGCCTCATTTTAGGAGTGCCTTGGTTGATCACACACAATCCTAAGAGTAATTGGATTTCACAAACAGTGACTCTAGATTCTTCTTATTGTCGAGCATCATGTTATCAGGAAGCTCCTAATGATTCCATGACGGTTTTGCATTGTGCAAGTACTGCGAAAGTTTCCCTTGCCATTCCATCTGAATACCAAGATTTTCAAGATGTGTTTGATCCTGTTAAAGCCTCTTCATTACCACCACATAGATCGTATGATTGCCGTATAGATCTTATACCTGGGGCACCTTTACCAAGTAGTAGGGTGTATGCTCTTTCAGAAGAGGAAACTAAATACTTGAGAACTTATTTAGATGAGTTATTGGCATCTGGCTTTATTAGACATTCAACCTCCCCAGTGTCCTCGCCCCTATTTTTCATTCCTAAACCGAATGGTTCTCTGCGCGCCTGTATTGACTATCGCGGCTTAAACAAGGCGACCATTAAAAATAAATATCCTCTGCCCTTGATACCAGTTCTTCTTGATCAATTACGTCATTCCACAATTTACACCAAGTTGGATTTAAGAGGTGCCTATCATTTGGTCAGGGTAAAAGAAAACTCTTGGGAGCCAGCATCGTTTGTCCACGCACCTAGGTTAGTGAGACAATTTCATCTTCAATACCCACGAAAGCCTTGCCCGGTTGGGCGGCCTTTGAGGGGGGCGGCTGCTACGGTAATATCACACAATTATGCTCAACCCTGTCCTAAGACATAAATGTACCTCCTAGTCCTTGTGTTTAAATGAGACAATGTATAGATCAGCCCTTTGTATTTATCAATGCTTGTTTGTGTGCCATTGCTTTTACATTTTCCAATGCTTGTTATTTTTGGCACATTGAAAAAACACTTGAAGTATATTCAGATGTGCCAATGCTTGTTGATTTGCTATTCTATCAAGTTACATTCTGAAAGCACTCGATTGGGAACTGAATTTGCATAGGCTGCACGTTCCTGGAAGTGTCAGTTAGAAAAGGAGCATGCACGTGATGAGCAATCCTCCCTTCACCTCTGAGGCGACCCCACCCTATAGCTCAGAGACGTTTTAAGGCAAGGCTCTGGCCCAGGGCCCCAGCCTTTCAGGGAGCACCTTGACTGATCCAGCTCTGTTCTGCAGAGCCTTGCCCTGATGGCATTAAATAATTCTTAAACAGATTATTTTAAATACCTTTTTCCTTTAATTTATTTTTAATGTGGGTGATGGGTGAGTCTATTACAGGCATTTTGCAAAGAAATGTTCTGTTTATGTTTCATGCAACATCTATAAAAGAGTGTTTTGTTGGATCAAAACATAGGCTGCACGTTCCTGGAAGTGTCAGTTAGAAAAGGAGCATGCACGTGATGAGCAATCCTCCCTTCACCTCTGAGGCGTCCCCACCCTCTAGCTCAAGTATAAAAGGCTTAACGGAGCATGTACACATGCTTGCGCTCGTTCCAGCCATCCTTACCTGAAGTCCGGGATTCCAGATTCAGAGAGTTCTTCCTCGGCGCCTCTTTCCTTCTGATGGTTGTCAAGGGGATGACAACATAGACGAACCATTGAATTCCTTCCAGTCCAGCAAAGAACATCTTCCCCTTCGCAACGTGGAAACACTTTCCTCAGGTTTGCCGGCTTCTCCAGTGATCACGTAATCCCCTGCAGAAGCATGCATTGACAGTAAGCAAAACGCATGCTTTTGTCACTTGAGAGCAACAAGTAAGTCTTTTTATAAACTTTAGAATTCAGGCCTTTCATAAATATTGGACATTGAGTTTTTCTACTGGAAACAGAGAGTTAATATTTCAAGTTAACAGGAAAAAGACTGTGTTCTACAGACTCGGGATAGAGGAAATCTTTCAAGCCAAAGACAGCAATTTAATTAAGATAAAAAACGAACATCTTTATTCATGGTGAAGTGCTAAAAGGAACATCTTTATTTTGTGGTGAATTGCTTACAGAAATAATACCAGGCTAAAACGAACATCTTTATTCAAGCTACAAGAGTTAAAAGATGACATTGCTTATTTCTCATGTTATAAAAGAAAACATTATAGTGAGTTTCTTTTTATTGTAGTAACAATACTTACTTGGGTGCACATTTTATTTCAAGCACAAGGTGCAAGGGTGATTAATGTTTGTGGTTATTTTATTTGTATTTTGCAGAGTGTAATGTCATTTCCAAAACCTCAGTAATCTGCATCATATCAAACATATAACTTCTGGTGGAGATATAACCAGAAGCGAAAGGTACATTATCTAATTGTATGCTGATTTATAGATAATATAGGAGCACCAAAGGAATCCTTGTTAATTGTTTCTTTTTGTTTGGATTTAGAGACACAGTCCTTAGATGCCAAGACCTTCCTGAGCAAGTGAAGCAAATTCTAAGAGTGTCTTTTCTGTTTGTTATTTTATCCAATTCTCCCTTCCCTTGGGGCTTTATTCTTGGTTGGCTGTATTTCTTGTTCAGTCTTTCAGGAGTAGATCCTTAGGGGCAGAAGGGAATAGTCTTCTCGTCTCTCAAGTTGAACCACCTGGATCTTCAGGTGAGTGAGGGCTTAACATGAGGAGGGTTCATCATTACCATTTCAAATGTATGAAACATGAAAAAGCTACACCTTTCTGATTGGGAATTACAGCTTACAAGTGTATTAAGGAATTTCCAATGCTGGCCTATGAGAGTAGTAGGCCTCACATTAGTGAAAATCAAAATAGGCTGGTTGTCATTACCAGGAAATGCAAAACATAAAAGGACATGTCCTACCTTTTACTTGGGTAGTGCCCTGCCCTTAGGGTTACTAAGGGCCTACCTTATGGGTGACTTATATATAATAAAAGGCGAGTGTATGGCTTGACAAGTAGTTTAAAATGCCAATCGTACTGGCAGTAGTCTGCACTCACCGGCACTGAAGTGGCAGGTCTGAGACAGGTTTGAAAAACTACTGATGTGGGTTGCGCAATTAACACTGCAGGCCCACTAGTAGTCTTGAAGTACAGGCTTTGGGTATATGGTATACCACTTTACAAGGGACTTATTAGTAAATCAAATATGCCAATCTGGTATACACCAATGTCATTGTGTTTAGAGGAGAAGCACATGCACTTTAGCACTGGTTAGCAGTGGTAGAGTGTTCGGAATACTATGGTCAACAAAAATAATCTCCAAAATTTGGAAGCAAAAGGCAAAACATCCAGGAGAAGACCACCCTAAAGATGTCAGATCTAAAAATCTGCATGTCCCATAAGATGTTATTTAATAAGACTGGCCTAACACCGTAATACATGGTGGTACAGTGTAATGTGGGGGCTCAGGTACTGCTTGGAAGGAATGTGCTCAACTGGGGTTTTTCACAATAGAATGAGATGTATGAAATGCTGCAGTATGGTGTGATGGATTACAGCTTTGTGAAGTAGGGTATTTTCATGACCATATAGGGTATCAGGCAGTGAAGATTTTATGTAGTTTAGTCCCTGATCTGTCAGCATATATGCCTATAGGAGTAATTATCAAAATATGAATTTTAAATTAGTATATGTATTAAGGATCAGATTTACATAGATTTGATGCAGTGCAGCATGAAAAGTTGCTGCATTGCCTTGCATGTAACGGAGAGAGCAGAGCAGCATCATGTCTTCTCAGATGTAATTCTGATCTTTTTCTTTGCGCTGGCACATTTTAGATTGCCAACACCATGTGCCAATTCAAACACCCTTGTACCGTAGTACAAGGGTGTGTGCGTTGCGAGAAGCATAGGCTTTGTGTAGAAATGGATCCCTTTCAGTACAAAACTATGTTTTAAAGAGTTTCCTACTTTGTATGTTTGCTGTACAATTCAGCACACCTAAAATATGTGAAAAGGGAGAAATGGAATTGTTTCTCGTCAATATGCCTGTTTTGAGGAGGTTCAAAATATTGGAGCAAATCCATGTCTACAATTATTTATAGATAGGGATTTCCATCAAATCCCATGGTTTGTTGAAGAAAATGCACTGCTAGAGCAAGAATCAGATTTAAATTAATGTTTCTGGTTCAACATACCTCCGGGCAAATCCCCTGTCAGACTGATAGACCTTGGACATTGAGGTGAGAAGAGAAGGTTAATACATCAAGTAAATTAATATTTCAATCATCAATATTATCTTAAGTCAATAAATAGAGTTAAAAAGAGGTTAAAGGTTTTATTCATTTGAATCTTTAGTAGAGATTATCTTTATTAGGTTATCAAACAAATTGATCAACACGCTAATATGCGAATTGTTTTAATATCAAATCAATATGCCTAGTATTATTTTTTATTTATTTATTTTGGTCATTTATTGAGCGCAGCGAATCATCCCCTGGGGGATCTCGCGGCGCCTGAGAAGAGAACAACCTATTGACAGTGGGAACCAGATTAGAAAAGCCAGGTTTTAAGCAGTTTCTTAAATTGAAAGAAACTGGAACAGGCATGGAGCTCTTCGGGGAGAGAGTTCCAATGACTGGGTGCCAGATAAACCAAGGCACGCCCACCCATTTTGGTCTTCCTTATTCTCCGAGTACAGAGCAGGTTGCGGTTGCTGGATCAAAGCTGTCATACGGGTTGATAACGATCGATTTTTTTGTCAGATTTAATGGCTCCATACCCTGGAGGGCCTTAACCATACATAACAGCTTAAAAATGGCTCGTTTTCTAATGGGGAGCCAATGCAGTTGGCGCAAGAGAGGTAAAGAGGGGGTTCGAGCAGGCTTATTGATGGCAAGACGGGCTGCCGTGTTTTGAACCACTTGAAGTTTGGCAGCCAAGTCCTCTCTTACTCCCACCAACAAAGAGTTTTATTGTAAGAATATCGGAGAAAAGAGTCAGTCAGAACTCGTAAAGCACTCTAAATTGAGAGAATGAAAGTAAGCATAACTCTTTTAAGCAATAAATCAATTCAATACATCAAAATAGAACATGCCATAAAGAGATGTTCAAGAAAATCAATAGAGCCTCAGAGCAACATGGCATAGGGTCTGGGCAAGTGGAGTAAAGCATCTGGGTAAAAAGCTGTACACTACTCTAGGAACACACACTTATATAAACAACACATTTTATGAAAGTTGCCAACTGTTTCTTCTTTTATCTTCTTCCATCCAATCAGCGTTCGATATTTTCCTGGGAACAGGATCATTCCTCATCTAATCACAGGAGAACAATAGTCCTTGGAATCACTATGCTAGTTTTGTACTGACTAATGTTAAGTATGGCTCAGTTTCTCATTCAGCATTACTTTATCACATATACTCGTAACTCTCCAACCTATTGAATCTAATATCCACATAATAGGCTATGTAAAAATTGAAACATCTGTATAACAAAAGAAAACAGTAAGTTGTATGTATAAACATTCTGCAGAAATATGTGAAACTTTATGAACTTTTTTTATTAAAAACGCTTTCCTACCACCTTTAGGCAAAGTTACACAAGGCAACACATTGCTCAGCTTTGTGTTTCTTCTGTTGCAGTTCAAATAGTGATTTGCGTTGGATTGTAAATCCCACCACAACACCTTCCTTCCGGTTTGCGTTAAAAATGTAATACATAGAGAACTCAAAGGGGCATATTACCAAGCAATAGCGATAATTATCGCTATTGCTTGGTTAGAGACAAATTTTACCGCTGAGCTGAGGCGATTTTTACCGCAGATAAACCTTGGTATTACCAAGGGTTTATCGCGAATGCGATAAAAAACGGCCGCAATGCATGAATATCGCTGAAAAGTCAGCGATATTCATGCATTACCGAGCTAATGCTCTTAGCCATGTTATCCACCTTCCATTGGATAACATGGCTAAGAACTGCTCAGGGCAGGTGTTAGCTTTTGGAGATATTCGCGCTTAGTGCGAATATCTCCAAAAGTTGGTAATAGGAGTTAGCGATGTTAGCGACTGTTTCCAGTCGCTAACATCTTGGCACGCCCACTGTGCATGTCCTTAGTGATAAATATCACTGACATGCAAAGTGGGGCCCAAGATGGTCGCTATCTCCTACTAGCTGTCGCTGACTGGGTAATAGGGAGATAAGCTTTCTTGGCTTTTAAAGCCAAAAAAGAAGAGATAAACCCCCTTGATAATATGCCCCAAAGTGCTTGTAAATCTGGGCCTAAAGGCTTTTTACTGTAGTGGCAGCAGCATCTATGAATTTATGTTATTTGCCCTAATACTTGAGGGCAATAAATGAATGTTGTGCCCATAGGTTCATGTCTGTATTATACACGAGGAACCTGGCTCTTTAATAAGCAATCTCGAAAACCAATACAGAACTACGAAAGAATGTTAAATAGTTTCAATATTCTGTTAACTAGCAAATCCACAGTGCATTTGGATCCTAATGAGGCCTATCAGAGTCGTGCAGTACAGCTGCTCTTGTATGTAGTCTCAATGCCTGTGCTGGCAGCCTTCATAGAATCCAACCCTGCCAATCTCTCTAATGCACGGGAAGTCTCTTATAATTGTGATTTCTATTCAGATTATGTTGGTAAGAATTCGTATTTAGGATGCAGTCCAAATCCCTGGTAACACGGCCAGCTGTTTCACAGTAGAAAACATGTTCAGCTCATACTGAGTTTTCTCTGTATATTTTCAGGGACACTTGTATTGTGGAATCATCATCACCTAACTTTTTCGAACAATAAAAGTGTTACCAGTATTACCAGTATTGAAAGCTGAGGACAGCTGTGCTAATGGAATATTCACAAGGTTAAAATGCATTTTTAAAACAACATTTAACTTTCATTATATCAGCAACATTTAAGCCCATATATTACCTTTTCTAAATATTCTAAATAATTAATAATTAAAATATGGGAATACTTACAACGGTGGCCATGGCATGAGCATGGATTGTTTAAAAAGCAGCCCCAGTCATCTTTGAGAAGAGGGACAATAGACTAACTAGATGCAAAGGGCAATTATACTGGAGTTAATGCCCAACTTCGGTTCTTTTGCAGAGTTTGGTGGACGGGTTATTGCGTCACGGATATCACGTAGGACTGATTAGAAGTGCCATAAGACATAACTCACTTGTAATAAGGTGGCGAGATATCCATATACGTATGTGACTAAAATACTATCAGACAAACTCGAAATCAGTCCTTTAAAGTATTATTCAATACCTATGGCGTATTTGTTGAATTCCTAGAATCCAATGCATGGAGATGTTTGGATTACTTAACAATAATCTGGATTATTTTAATACTTTCTTTCCCATCCTAGTATTTACTCTATGAGGAAAGGGTTTCTGAGTCCCTCACAAGGCACGCCAAAACCTAAGCCTTTTGTTGATATTTACACTGCCCCGTTACCCCCAGGGCCAGAATGGCCCACCACACTGGCACTCACCACAGCTTTTGCATATACCAAACCAAAAGTATAGGCAAATCAGACCAGGGGCCTTATTACAAATAGTGCCCCGGGGCTGCAACGGGCGTTTGCGCCTGCTTTGCGCACCCTGGGCACTTTGGTATTATACAAGGGGGCGTAGATACTTGCGTGGCCCCTTCACTAATACCGATAGCGCTGGCGGCACTTAAAGCGCCAGCGCTACCTTCAGAGAGTGTTCCCTCATTTGCATAGGGGCTTGCCCTATGCAAATGAGGGAATTCCTTTGATGTAGCACCCGCGCTATGTTACAAACGCGGATGCAGCGGTAAAGAAGCCCTCAGGAGGCGCACTGACGGTGCGCCATTTACAAGGTGGCGCACAGTCACTGAGCCTCCCGAGAGCAGCCCTCTGCAGGAATGTATGACGTTACCACGCAAACATTTTCAACGCATGCCTTTACAATGCAGTTTTTACATCGCAACATCCATTACAACGCATGATTTTACAACACATGCCATCACAACGCATTTTTAGAAACTACATTTACAACGCAATCCATTACAATGCATACCATTACAACGCATACCCTTACAATGCATATTACTTTTAGGGCAACAGTGGGGTAAGTGTTTGACAGTGTAGGGGTAAAAATTACTATTCCCACTCCAGTGAGTGCAACAGTAGGGTAAGTGTTGGATAGTGTAGGGGTAAAAAGTACTATTCCCACTCCAGTGAGTGCAATAGAAGCTTAAGTGTTGGATAGTGTAGGGGTAAAAATTACAATACCCACTCCAGTGAGTGCAACAGTAGAGTAGGTGTTGGATAGTGTAGGGTTAAAAATGACTATTCCCAATACTTACCTTATAATGCGTCGGTATGGCATATGTTGCAGCGACATGCGTTGTAATGACATGCATTGTAGTGACATGCGTTGTAATGGCTGTGCTGTAATGGCATGCGATGTAAAGGATGTTGCGTTTTAATGACTGCGTTGTAAAGGTAGTGCATTGTAATAACTGTAAAGGTTGTTTCCCCTCTGCAGGGGTAAAGGGGGTCCCATGGACCCTCCAGACATCCCCTTGCAGGTGGGTGCAAGGGAATGTTTATTCCCCCGTAAAAGTGCAGGTGGGTGCTGCCTACACTGTGAAAACATGGAGCAGCTGCTCCGTGTTTTCACATGAATGCCCTGGGGGAATGCATACCTCCTAATAGGGCGCATTGTCATTGCTTGAGTCCTGTGCACCCTTTAAAAGGTGCGCCAGGCGCAAACAATGTTAATACATAATACAGCCCCAGGATTTTTTCCAAGGCTTGTGCTGGTACTTGTGCTGTGCTGTGCAACATTGAACTGCACCCAAAGACTCTTACAATGGTACGTAAATTGAAGCAAGGCTTTGAATTGCTTTGAACCATGAGAGCATCGAAGCAATACCTTACCTAATAATTGCCAAAGAATCTCTGGATTGGAGGGTGGGCCATAGGTCATTGGATGGAGAAGAAAAATTATAGTAATGAAGATTACTGGTGAGCATTGCAGACATTATCTCCTTCTCTGCTTCCCATTCTGTGCTCTGTGACGATGGTTCCAAGAGGTATGTCTTCCTTGTAATCAGCCAAAAAGAGACACCAAGTGCCAGGTGCAATGTGACATCCACCATTTATTGGTGCACCATCAAAAGGCAAACACAAAAGCTTTAGATCAGTTCAGATTTCCGAGCCACCCAACAAGACACGTGTACCAAACGTTGTAGTTAAGAGCCCTGTGTCACTTGAAGTTTGTGGTGGGAGAACAATGTGGATCAGATAGACTAAGCGGCCACATTGCAAATATCCGAAAAGGAAGCATTACAGACTCTACCCACGAGCCTATGTTTCCATTTGTTGAATAAGACGACCTCTCTAAGGAGGGACAAACCCTCTGATGGCATTCAGAAGCCACACATCCAAAAGTCACCTGACCTATAAAATCTGGACATTCAAAACAACATTCATCAAATGCAGCTCACCTTTCAAATCAGAGAAGCGACGAGACTAAAAAGGGGAGATCTGCCTCCTGATGCTGGCAGAAACCAGAGTTATTCTTTGAGAGAAACCCAGACCCAACGGCAACACTTACTGATACTCAAATATCAACAAGAAAGGAGGAATAAGGGGAAGGGAATCCAAATCTCTGAGCCAATGTAATTTCCACCAAAAAGAACATCCTAGTTTCAAAGCTTTTCTGAGACCTCATCCAAGGGCTCAAGCAAAGGGGCCGCAATTGCTGGAAGTACCAGCAGATTTATGCGGGGACCAACAATCAGACTTTGGGTTGCAAGAAGGCAAAACTCTGGAAGAAACAAACTGCAAGTGTCTAAATGGACAGGAGATTCCCCAATTGTTCACAAACAGACTGGATATCTGACCATTGTATATACAGGGTCGACAATAAGAGGCCTGAGTCAATACCCTCCTTCAGGAACCGAAGAATCAATTCTGGAGCATAAAACAGCAGGAAAAAATCTTTGTGCAAACACCAGTGAAAGAAAAGAGTCCCAAAAGTTGTCTTAAGGAACACTGTATTGATCCCCTTCAAGAACCCTGAGGGGAAAGAAACACTGTAAAGGAGAACTGTATAAAATCAGGTCCACCCTCTAGACCTGTATGGAAACACACTCCCTGTGTCCACCGAAGCAGGAGAGGCAGCAGAGCCTTCTCTTACCTAGCCGTCATGACCTGGAACTACCTCTAGCCCGAACCGATCCTAACTTGTAGAATTTCAGTAACAGCTTGAAACAGCTTGAAAATCTGGCTATTCGACTACCCACCCCCAACCCCAGCAGTAACCACAGACCCCAGCACCTAGATACTCTCACGGGTGATAAGCAGCGCTATACAAATCCATTTATATTGATTGATTGTAACCCCTGGAAGTCAGCACTGTATCAAAACAATCCACCCTACTGGAGTGCCACATTAAATGTTGTACCTTGTGTCAGATCACATCCAAATTTTAACTTTTCACATGTTACCCAAACTGGATATGAAGTGGATTCAATCTCCTGGAACACCAATTGTTGCCTTCATTGTCAGTCTACAAGACAAAACTTGAACTTTTGTTCATCATTTTGTATTTCCTATGCACAAATCGTACCCTTATATGTCTGAGATAATGCAGCTTTTCACTCTAACATCTACAGCCTGCAATGTGAAATACATTTTTATAATGTCATGAGTGATGTAATATGTGAGGTCATAAGCTGTGCATCGTGGGGGCGAAAGTTATAGTTAGCTCAGGTAACTATAACTGCTGAATTTTTATAGTTTTGCACAAGTGAAATCTGAGCCTATCTCTAATGTCCCTGTAACCTTTGGTTTATTCAGTAAATTTCTACATTTAAAAACATTCTATTTCCTAACTATAACGTCCCTGTAATATTTGTTTTTCTAGTGAATTTGCAAGTTTTGTTTAAGGTGGTTGTGAGGTCTCTACAGTAACATGTTTACCTTTTTCTGTTGCTGAAATTAATTCAGCTGTATGGCTCATTCATGGGTTAATAACACTGCCCTTCCCCTTGTTCAAATTTAGTTTGTGTATGAAACACTATGCCATAGGTAGGTTTGAACCATTGGGAAGTGCCAATCTCCATGAAGTTTGGTCCCTGCCATTCACATATAGGTGCCTGAAGGAGGGTAAAGAAGTTTATTTGAAAGGCGAAGAGTGCACTTCTACACCTGAACACTCACTGGTTTGCAAGAACATACAGTTGCATGGCTCATGTAACACTCAAGCCCCGAATTTAGCTTGCATTTTAAAGGGTATTCCAGTGCTGGCAATAACACCGACTTTCACGCTACTAGCTAACGATTGCTATTTACTTTTAAATAATGAAGATTGCTGCGGTATGTTGGCAGGGATTCCGTACATTGTGACCGCCCACGCGTGGGAGACTCGATGTGTCCATCTGGCCTTTCACTCCGACCTTGAAAGCAGAGTTCAACAAGATGAGCAGAACAAAGGCTCTATTGTCCCAGAAAGAGGTTGCCCTTTCTTCTTCTCATGAAACATTTGTCCTTCACGTGGCTAAAACCTGCATTGAGGTGCATGCGCTTTTAAATACTGATCTCCGCCTACATTTTGGCGCTTTGATTCACACTATATTTAATGCCTCATCAACAACTGGCTTGGCGCATTTTTTCAAAGTTGTGAGCTCCGGCCTTGTGACCTAATTCGAAACGGTATTTGGTGCGATACCGGTATTTTTTCATTCTATTTTTTCCAGTATCTTCGGCGGGTTACCATTAATCCTCGCCTTGGCTGCCGGTGTGCTGCTGTTGATTTGTTTACTACGAAATAGCTGCACAATCTGTGTCACAAGACAGCTACCCCGGCTGTCCCAGCTTCGCAACTGGATGCTTGAGTACTATGGAACGCTACCTCTGGCCAGTTTGAGTGTAGCATATGGATTATCCTTCCGGTTCTCATACTTTACTTGGACTTTGGATTTGTGTCTCTTGAATGCGGTGACTTCTGCCCCGGATTATGATCGACTAATGTGTCCCTTAGTCGCTCATGAGTTGGACTGTTCTGGTGTCGGCATTATGGACTGCACAGCTGCGCATGGAGTTCTAGGAAATTGGAATATATTTGAGGCAGCACATGACTTCCTCACACGCAAGTTGTCCTCTGATGGTGCTAGAGGCTCTGCCTATTGAAGAACATGTATGTACATTCGATTTATTAAATTGGATGGCTGAATCGTTTGCTGATGAGACCAATGACTTCCTCTTGGAGGCTGTTGCAACATATTGTACATGATGGATTAAATTGGCACTCATCCATCTTCAGAGCATGCAGACCTCAAACTATTTTTACATATTTTTTTTCTTTTCACATTGGGATGCATACCACCCCTTCCTGTTTTTTTACTTTTTCTTACTACTTCGAACAAATCACTTCCTATTGTCCAGTTTGGCAGATTTTGAACTTGGTTCTGTCTCACTCGAACTTTAACTCTGCATTCCACATTTGCTTCCCTTCTTGTCCGTGGTCCGATCAGGGGAGGATGTAGTGAAGCCAGGGCTCTGCTTGCACACATTGCTATGTTAGCATAAGCGTATTAGAAGTTTAAATGCCATTTTGCCACTTTGCAGCTTTTCCACATGACACTACATGTAACTGTTATTGTAAGTTAAACTGCTTGATTTTCCTCGCATGAGAACGGTCTGTTTTTCACATCCCTAGACTTACACCGTGACCTTAGTCTATACACTGCATGCAGAAGCCTTCAGGGTCATAACAACAATGTATGCTGTTATTCAGATTAATCGACCCATGCTCTAGACACAACACGCACACAGTTGCAACCAACTGAAATTCAGGTGCCTTTAATATTACACTGCATGCCAGATTTGGGAGAAAGAAACTTTCCAGAGGCAGAGAGCTTTGCTGATCCTGAGATGTGATTCACCTCTGCTGATCTTGGAGGTATGGGGTTCCCTATTCAAGCCTAAGAGACTTGTATTATTATAAAACCTATTTCCTAGCAGGGGAGGGTGGTTCACAAGTCGCTATAAGACCTGTTTCCGCTGTCATTGTAACATGATTTCTCCCTTTGTGCTTTATGGAATTGTAACATTGCTGATTGTTGTATTTCTAATCATATACCTGCTTATGTTAGCTAAAATACTGCATCTTAGAGCACGTCGTTAAAAATAAACATTTTAAACTTTTCCGTGTCTCTGATAGCTCATGTTGAGGACTGGTATGAGAATAAAAATGAAATGTTCTGGGTTGTCTAATCATTGGTAGCTTCGCTGTAGGACGGAGAGCTAATGAGAAACTGATGATAGTCGGTTACGGGTTCTGGGTACTGAGGTGAGTTTTTTAGTACACCACAATTCACTGAGGTCCTGGTTTCCTGCGCATATTTCTGTGCATGAGTAGAATCCCTGCCACACTACTACCACATTTGGTCGCATTTTATGATGACACATATTGCATTAAATTTAACACACAACAAGGTACAAGTCCAATGGATTCCTCAGACCTCTCATCATAATCACTGTCAAAGCTGCCTTGGTACAGGAGTTGTACTCCCTAAGTCTTTGTGTGTCCATCTCAGGAACAAAGCGATACAAAAGGGGATGATGGACGGAGCGTTTGAGCAAATCAAACACTCACCCCCAGTCAACTGATCTGGTCCAGCGAAGATATGGCTTGGCAGTTCGGGCTGGACTGTTCCCATGAGGCACAGGGTCAGACTGATTTGCATATGGCCATGTTTGAACTGGGGTGGCGGAGTGAGCTAAAAAATGGTGATGGATTAAACCCAGATCAGTTGACTGGGGGTGAGTGTTTGATTTGCTCAAATGCTCCGTCCATCATCCCCTTTTGTATCGCATCTCAGGAACAAGCCATGTCACCCTTGTACTTCCGAACAGCAACATAGGCCCGCAGATGCCACATCTCTGAAATATCCAAGTGAAGTTAACCATATGAAGGTATCTACAACAGAACTTCATATAAAGAGTACATTACAAACCATACATATACAATAATTCACATAGTCAGTATCTGGAGAGATAAACAATGCTACAGAAACTAAAGTCCCATGTGTCAAAATCATGTTTTGAATTCACCTTTGCCTACTACTTCCCCCAAGCTTGCCCTTCCTTCCATTTTAGCTTAACACACTTATCTCAACATCACAACAAGAGGTGCTATAACAATCACAGTAATATAAGGCCAGGAGAAGTTGTTGAAGAGATCCCCTCCTTCTTCTTCACCACTATCATCTTCAATTGGCATTTCATGGTCCTCACCCTGCGGTTCTCTGCGGTCTCTATCCTCTCCGATGTAAGGGTTGTTCTGTTGCAGGGTGAATGTTGTGGAGCATGCAGCAGGCCACAACAATTTGGTATACCTTCCTGGGTGAATAGAGGAGGGCTCTACCTGTCCTGACATCTAACTATGGCCTCCAGGAGCCTGAATGCCCCCTCCACTGGCTGCCTTGTTCTTTCATGGGCCTCATTGAAGCGGACTTCCCCTGGCGATATTGATTCCTCAGTGGGGTCAATAACCATAGTCGGTTGGGATATGCTAAGTATCCGACATGGAAGTCACATTTAAGTTTAACAATGAGTCACACAGTTTCAGATGATACTACTTGATATTGCCTATACAGAGTTAGGACAGTTCATAATTACCAACAAGCCAGGCCCTCTCTAGTAGGAGTTGTGACATCAGCTGGGGTACGGTGCTGTTCCGCAGTACAAATGAATCATGGGCAGAACCTGGGAAGCGGGCACAGAGGTTTGAGATGTACAAGTCCTCTAGGCAGACAACTTGCATGTTGATTGGGTGTAAGTCCTTCCTGTTACAGTAAGCTTGTTTCCTGTCGCATGGAAGTGTCAAAGCTGTATGGGTGCCATCCATGAATCCAATTACATGTGGCATGTGAGCAAATCCATACAAATCTGCATTTACATTTGCCAAATCTTCATGTATGGGGAACTGGATGTAGCTGTCAATATGTTGCATCAAAGAAGAAAGGACTACTCCTAGCTCACCACATTCATTAGTTGTGACATACCACCACAGCACTGTGTCCTGGAATGAATTAGTGGCACAAAATTGCAGTGCTGCCATTACTTGCACTATATCAGGCTCCAACTGCTGACATAAATCACGGATTGTTTGCCTAGTCATGCGAAACATTTTAATTACATCCCTTTCTTCCATTGTCTGTAGGTTTGGAAATGAGTGGTACACTTGAGGCTGCTTTCTTCTCCCTCTCCCAATGTAACTATGGGTGAAGCGGCAACATATCACTTCATTGGACACAGCAACAAAAGTGCAATTTCAATTAATAAATCATGTGACACAACATAACTGGTGAACTATTTACTATACACATGTAACATGTTAGTAGTCTCCTTTCCAAATTTTCCTAATAATCCCCATTGTGCAATTTACATGTGTTTGTACCATTGATGTGCAAATATTGCCACACAAAGGTGATATATATGCACCTTTTTACTTTTTAAAGTATTTTTGGGGCAAAATGCCATCTATGGCAGTATACACTGCATCGTGCTAATCTAGTGATAATGCACATTAACACGCAACACAGAGTCTCAGTTGCGAGGAAATTACATGGCTATGGATTCCTTCCCATGTCAACATGTAACCCCTTCATATGAGTGGTGTTGACGTATTTAAATTAAAAAAAATCTACTACTTTCAACCATTGACATGGCAGCTGCCTGGCCTCGCTCTTTGGACAATGTGATGGTAACTCCGCCGGAGGAAATTCTACATGCAATAGGCGGGTCACCTCTTGATGGACACAGCCATAGACTAACGTTGTTGATTGTGATGGTAGTGAGCCAATGGTTGTGTCTGCCTCCACTGATTGCTGTGTACATTGCGTACATGTACACTGCAGTTTCAAAAATAGCTCACTTGCCTACAAAGACTGCTGCCATCAACACCTCCTCCTCTTCAGCTGCTGTTTACCTCCTCTGATAGCACTCATGACAGGAATATATTAGAGAGGGCCACGCCTTCTCTACAGAAGAACTGGCAATGCTTGCATACAAGGTCCCCTCCCGGTATGGCCAGCTCTATGGCTCACCAGAGGAACAGGTGAGCTACTAGCAAGTTCAAGTTTAACAAGTTCAAGTTTAACATTTGTATAGCGCACTACTCACCCAGAGGCTCTCAAGGCGCTTGAGGGAGGGGGTACTTTACTTATCGAATATCCAAGTTTTTAGTTGGTTTCTGAAGGAGAGGTGGTTCTGTGTAAGGCAGAGGTGGGTGGGGAGAGAATTCCAGGTTTTGGCCGCTAAGTAGGAGAAAGATCTTCCCCCCATGGTGGATCTATGGATGCGCGGAATTGCGGCGAGGGCTTGACTGGACGATCGAAGTTGCGGCTGGGGGTGTAGAAAGACAGGCGCGTGTTGAGGCATTCAGGTCCTAGGTCGTAGAGGGCTTTGTGTGCGTGGGTGAGGAGACGGAACGTTATTCTCTTGTTGACGGGGAGCCAGTGGAGGTCTTTCAGGTGACCGAAAATGTGAGCTTGGCGGGGGATGTCTAGTATGAGTCTGGCTGAGGCGTTTTGGATGCGTTGAAGTTTTTTCTGTAGTTTGGCTGTGGTTCCGGCGTAGAGGGTGTTTCCGTAGTCCAGTCGGCTTGTGACCAGTGCGTGGGTGACCGTCTTTCTTGTTTCGGTGGGGATCCAACGGAAGATTTCTTTGAGCATACGTAGGATGTTGAAGCATGATGATGAGATGGCGTTGACTTGTCTGGTCATCGAGAGGGAGGAGTCCAGGATGAAGCCCAGGTTACGTGCGTGGTCCGTAGCTATGGGTGCGTTTCCCAGGGCCGGTGGCCACCATGAGTCGTCCCAGGCGGAGAGGGATGGACCTAAGATGAGGACTTCCGTTTTGTCCGAGTTCAGTTTTAAACAGCTGTTCTTCATCCACTCGGCAACTTCTTTCATCCCTTCGTGTAGGTTGGTTTTGGCGGTGTTTGGGTCTTTGGGGAGGGTGAGGATCAGCTGGGTGTCGTCTGCGTAGGAGATGATGTTGAGGTTGTGTTGGCGCGCGATGGATGCGAGGGGACTCATGTAGATGTTGAAGAGAGTGGGACTGAGTGATGATCCTTGTGGTACGCCGCAGATGACTTCGGTGGCCTCTGATCTAAAAGGGGGGAGGCGGACTCTCTGCGTTCTTCCGGCAAGGAACGAGATGATCCAGTCCAATGCATTTCCTTGTATTCCGACGTTGCTGAGGCGTTGTATAAGGGTGCTATGACAGACTGTGTCGAAGGCAGCGGAGAGGTCAAGTAGGATGAGGGCAGCTGTTTCTCCGTTGTCCAGTAGAGTTCGAATGTCGTCTGTTGCTGCGATGAGGGCGGTCTCGGTGCTGTGTTTGGCCCGGAAGCCGGACTGTGAAGGGTCGAGGGATTTGTTGGATTCGAGGAAGGCGGCGAGCTGACTGTTGACGGCTTTCTCAATGACTTTGGCAGGGAATGGGAGGAGCGAGATCGGGCGGTAGTTCTTAAGTTCAGTGGGGTCTGCTGTGGGTTTCTTCAGAAGGGCGCTGAGTTCGGCATGTTTCCAGCTTTCCGGGAAGGAGGCGGAGTTGAGGGAGCAGTTGATGACGTCTCGGAGATGGGGCGCGATAATAGAGTCTGCTTTGTTGAAAATGTGGTGGGGACATGGGTCGGTTGGCGATCCTGAGTGGATGGAGTTCATCAGGCGGATGGTGTCTTCAGTGGTGATTGGGTTCCAGGGGCAAAGGTTGTTGGAGGGGGGTTTTAGTTCGGAGGTGGGTGGGGTGGACTGGTCTACGGACTGGTTGTCAAAGCTGTTATGTATGTCCGTGATTTTGTTGTGGAAGAATGAGGCTAGGGAGTCGCAGAGATCTTGGGAGGGAGTGATGTCGTTGGTGCCGGTGGTGGGGTTGGTAAATTCTTTGACGGTGTTGAATAGTTCCTTGCTGTTGTGGGCGTTGTTGTCCAGTCGGTCCTTGAATGCTGATTTCTTAGTAGATCGGATCAGTTGGTGGTGTTTGCGGGTGGCGTTCTTAAAGGTGGCCAGGTTATCCGGGGTTGGGTTTTTTCTCCAGGCTTTCTCGAGGGAGCGACAGAGTTTCTTGGATTTCTTAAGGTCATCGTTGAACCAGGGGGCTTTTTTACTACCTTGCTTGGTTTGATGTTTTTTCAGGGGTGCCAATTCGTCAGCGCTGTGGGTGATCCATTGTGTGAAGTTGGTGGCTGCAAGGTTTGGGTCCGATGATTTTGCAGGAGGGTTTTGGTGAAGCGATGTGAAGAGTTGGTTGGTGGTAATTTTGTTCCAGTTTCTGCGGCAAATTGGTTGTGGGTGGTTGTGGGTAGTAATCTTTTTGTAGCTGAAGTGAACGCAGCTGTGGTCTGTCCAATGGAGAGCTGTGGTGTGATTGAAGGAGATGTGCTTGCTGGAGGTGAAGATTGGGTCAAGCGTGTGACCCGCAGCGTGGGTGGGGGTGTCAACAAGTTGTTTGAGTCCGAGATTGGCGAGGTTGTCCAGGAGGGTGGTGGTGTTGCTGTCGTTCTTTTCCAGGTGGTAGTTGAGGTCTCCAGTAGAATGTAGTCCTCGGAGGGGAGGGCGTGTGGGCTGATAAAGTCGGTGATATCTTCGTTGAATTGTGTGCGGGGTCCTGGAGGCCTGTAGATGAGGGTGCCTCTGAGTGTGGTCTTGGGGTCGGTGTGGATCTGGAAGTGAAGGTGTTCGGCGGCTGCGAGGTGATCGCCGGAACTGGTCGTGATGCGGATGGTGTTCTTATGAACAATAGCGATGCCTCCTCCTGTTTGCTTGCTGCAGTCCTTTCGGATGATCCTGTAGCCATCCGGGATGGCTATGGCGATGTCGGGTGCTAATGAGGCGTTCATCCAGGTTTCTGTGAGAAAGTCGACGTCCGGCGATGTGGTGTCGAGTAGGTTTCCAGAGGTCAATAGAATGTCTGTGGACCGAGCGGGTGTTGAGCAGGATGCACTTCAGGTGGTTAGTGTCGGAGCTTAGTTTGGAATTTGTGGATTTGGTATGGGTCTTGATACAGTCGAACTTGCAGGACTGACAGGTGAAGGGTCCATGGGTGTGTCCAGGGGCGGCTTGGTAGCAGTTTGGTGGTCGACCTGGATTAAGGGCTGAGAGGGTTGCGGCGTCGTACGTTATGAGGGTGGAGTGGATTTGGCAAGGACCAGGGGGTTTGGCTCTGGGCGCGGTCTAGGCGCGGACGGGCGTAGACGGGCTTACCTTTGGCATGGGGCGCGTCCGCTGCGCGTGAACGCTGCGCGCAAATGTATTCATCATATGAGGATAGTGGAGGGGGGCGGGGCGAGGGAGGAGCAGCTGGGAGGCGGGAGCGGGGTGGAGAGACGGGCTCTGAGGCACAACAGCAACAAATAAACAACAACAACGTATATAAATATGTGTAACTCAAACTTTGCCATGTCCACAGGCTACATCGTGCCCCCGAGTCACATTATATGTCTATGTGGTGTTGTATAATTTACTGCTCACTACATAGGGCAATCATGTAAGTGATTGTTGGGCACCATTGTTTGGGGAAAATATGCAAAGTCCTGCAGTCCATGGTGGGTGTATGTAGCCATCTATGCATTCATACATTTAATGTGTTACAACTCTGATGATGCCAAATATGAAAGCATGTGCATATCTGTAGCAGTATGAGGACTGTATGTACTCTGGCAAGAGCAGATAAGGATGATGTCAGCAATGTGTATAGCCACATATATCACCCAGCCTTTATTTGGGCTCTCACAAAAGCTGTCTGGGAGATAGCAATATATCACAGACCCCTTCAAGGGGCCACCCATAACTGATGTTGCTTATTGGATGTTCTCAAGCTGACCTTTGTTAATGGGATATGTTGTTAATGTGCTGGACATGGGACATCATTTGCTCAGTCTGCAGAGAGCAAGGCCTGGCAATGTACTGTGGCCAGTCAGAAGTATGTCCCAGGCTGAACTGTAGGACTAAATCCATTGGGCCTGCTTTTACAGATTGATATCACATTTTGTATAAAGATGTGCAGGCTTCTAAAGTCCAAAAGATTTTGTCAGGTCTCATTGTAGCTGACATCATAGTGCATGTAGCTCACCCCGGGGGTACTGCATGTGAGAGGTGTACATTTGTGATTTTGGTTAACATATGTATCAAGGACCCCCTGAATAATCAATTCTAGTAATTCCTAGGTCATGGAAAAAACAATATATGAAAGATAACAACCTATACAATTAAAACTAGCTTGTCATATAACTAAGGTAGAGAGGAGAAAACAATTAATATTTCACATTCAGTTGTTTAATAATATATTCAATGTAAAACATATATTGCATATAAAAAGGTTTATTTCTCAAGTAACAACATATAAAAGCATTTCAACAATAGGATACTATCACAAGTTTACATGAAAACAAAATAAAATAAAGGAATAAGAATTAAAAAGTGGCACAATTCTCGGCGCGCGTTTCGGCGACCAGCGCCTTCTTCAGTAGCCACGTACTACAAGATCTGTGAATATTATCTGCTTAACAGGATATGAAGCCAATAATTTTTCATACACAAACAATTTGAATAAGTGATATCCTAATTTTTAATGTTAGTAGTTCATCCGCGGGACTTCACAAATATTGATTTTTCATGATACTTTTATTAAGACGACGTTTCTAAATCTTCAATCAAATTTTCTTTTTGGACAGAATCAGGATTTATCTTTGGTTTACGATGTACAACCGTCAGGTTTACCTGACTATTTAGAAAGTAACGATATGCCTCCGGAGTGAATAGATGATATAATACGCTCTGTGCCGTAGCGACTAAAAGAAAGGAGTCCTCCTGATATGAGGACAAATTCCAAAGTTCAACCACTAATTAGAGATACGGTTCAAGATTGACCGGAGGCGGGAAACTGCTTGCGTCTTGATTTCAAAATGGGATGACCATTTGTGATTTTGGGACATTAACAAAGATAATAGCATTCAACAGATTATTACTGAAGTGTGTATTAGGGTGGTTGTATATTTCAGCATATGTAATATAAATATGCTGTGTGCCCACTATTGGTGTCAGCTTGTAGCAGATGTAATACAGTTGTGTGACATCAAGACTGATGTACATTAACTTTTACTTTCAAAATGTTTGCTTCCTCTCTTGTATCTATGCATGTCAATGCCCATCAAAAGCATGACACCTGGAAGGCCATCTCAATGAAGGTGCAGACCCAGGGAGTCTACATGTGGCGTAGCGTCCATTGCCTCAAGAGGTGGAAGGACCTGAGATGCTGGACCCAGAAGATCGTGAAGGTCCAGCTGGGGCTGTCCTCAACACGTGTGTGGGGTGCACACCACACCCTATCACCCCTAATGGCCCACATTCTTGTGGAGGCCTATTCCGGGCTTGATGAGCAAGTCAGGGCCCAACAGCAGTCATGACCCAAGTTGCACAAGTGCTCTTAACATTTGTTTTAGGTCACAGGCATGATTGTCACCATCTGAACTAAAACAGACCCAAATTCAAATGCACAACAGGAGTACACAAATGTGTAGGTCTGGTGGTATGGAAATAATGATGTCATTTGCCTATTGTCTGTATCAACTCGCTGCACAGAAATGACCAATCACCTATCCGTGAACGTGATATAGGTTGCCACATGGCTGACTCAGTTGATGATTCAACTTATGTTGTCGATTAACCTGGCTGGCCATTGCACCCAACAGGCCAATTGTCTACATTGTGGAATGAGTGATGCTCACTCACTACTCTGTGTCATGTGATGGTAGGCTTATCACATGTGACATAGTATGGCATGCACCGGAGATACAGTGACTGGACAACACTTCCCATTGGTAAGTAGGGTATGTACAATTGCAATTGTTCCTACATCACTGGTGCAATCAGTAATAGGGCCTACATGTTGGCCTTTGAACCTGTTCCTGTAGTTGTATCATCAGCAGTCCTGTGTTCTACATGATGTAACTGCATTTTTAGCTTGATGTCTAAGTAAATCAGTCATATGTATGTGTAGGCCACTCAGAATATTTTGCAAGTCGTGTTAAATAAACAGTCAATGTTTTACCACAGCGAGGACTGTGTACACATTGATGAGTGTGTGACGCATACACTGATCCTCTACTCATACTTTTGTGGAATGTCCAAATGGTGAAGCTATGAATGACATGGTAGTTACTATAATATGCTATCACCAAGGAAACAAACTTAAACTAAATGTTGATGTCACAAATAGTCACTGTAACACATGAGCCTTGAATGGCAAACTCTCGTTGGCAAATTGTAAATATAAATGGAGTGGTCAGACAGTCCAAAGATGGAACGGGGATGTCCTTAGTGCAATGTGACAACTTACGCTGTGGGCATTTGTTTACTGATTGTCCCATTGTCATCACATTTACCTTTTTAAGTGGGTGATATGTGAGAGTGTAATGCATATATTTAACATAGAGGGTGTGTTTAAATTTCATGACACATCCATCCAGAAGTCTCTTTGATATGACAACAGGACCAAGTAAGTTGCAAATGTGAGGGTGTTCCAGAGCTGAATTGCTGCAATGCTGATGGGAAGTTGCTGTTATGATACACCAATCAATGCACACATCAGTGTCCCTGATTCTTAATTTTATACACATGTTCAAATTGATGACGTCGTCCTGTGCAGTGTCAGTGACCTGCCCAAAGAGGGCATCATGGAGCAGTGCTTTGATCATACATTCCGATTTATTAGGAACAGGGGCAACATGACTTGTTTGGGCCAGGGACCCCATACACCTTCACATGATCATGCCATGCCAACTATTTGCTGAAGAATCAATGGGAACAGGCTGGTATATGGCTTACCGTCCGTTGCGTCCACGACAATGTTGGTCATCATAGAGCAGCAGTGGCAGGATATTGAGGGCCAGCTCCATGGTCATACTGGTCCTGTAAAGGTGAGTTTGTGCTTTATATCCTTCCCGTACCGCCAGTTCGGGTGAGGAGGATTAACTACCATAGTCACATCGGCGGTAAGGCACATTGTGATTGGGTGGGTGGGGAAACTAGTGGTCCACACTCTGACATATGCATTGGTCTACCCCATCGCAGATGCAGTTGGGATTTACTGGTAGCGGTGGCAGTACCAATGGGGTATTTGTCTATGGGAGTGCATGTATAGCAATAGGGTAGTCGGACCACCAACTTGGAGGCGCTGATTCCAACACTGTTTCGATGGCAGTCACTTTACCGCCAAACTTATAATCTGGCCCTTAATCTTAATAACTTCTCAAAAATGCACCAGGTGTCAGTGCCGCCTGCCCCAGATGTCTGTAGACTCAGGCATACGTTTTTCATATTGGCAAACTGCAGCCTCTGGTGTATAAGATATGACCGCCTCCATTTTGCCATATGACTGCCTTCTCTGTTAGTGGGAAAAGAATGGAACAATCAATGGGGTTTCAGGATCTGACCCTTGTACTGGCACAAAGACAAATTGCCATGTCCTGGAAGGTGAAGCCTGGCCCTCGACTTACCAAATGGCAGAAAGGTGTGATCCGTTGGGCATCTGCTGAGCTTTAACCCAGATCTGTTGACTGGGGGTGATTGTTTTGATTTCTTCTACATTCTGTCCATCAATTGTGTGTCTTTTGCTTCTTTGCCCTAAGTGATCTGATATGCCCGGACGTGGGTCCCGAGCTCACTGTGCCACTGGATTCAAGCCATCCTGGCTGATGAGGGTGAAACCCCGAAAACGATCCTAGGATGCTTGTTTCGGGTCCAGGGAAGACCTGGCTTGGCAGTTCGGATTGGAATATTCCCATGAGGCACAGGGTCAAGACTGATTTGCATATGGACAGGTCTAAACTTGGGTGGCAGGGTGAGCAAAAGAATTATGGATTTAACCCAGATCTGTTGACTGGGGGTGAATCTTTTGATGTCTTCTACATTCCGTCCATCAATTGTGTGTCTTGAGCTTTCGATTGGAGCAGATGCCCAGAGCCATGGATGGGAAGTGTAACATCATAGAGCAGTGTGATGATTATTTGACTAGATTGACTGTGAAACTCACCCCCCACCCCTGATCAGCCTGAAGAGGCCCAGCTATGATCTCCAGCGCTGCTGCCCCTGAGGTGCTGTTGCCTGTACCTATAGTGATATTGGTTTTGTTTTCCAGGAAATTAGATTGAATATGGGGTGTATGGGGAGACGAGCGGGGTTGATTGGATTGTTGACCATCGTTTCTTCCTTACTCAGTTGCTTGGCTCTAGTGCTCGTGTTAACATGGGATGATGTTTATCCCTTTTGGTACTATTTGGATACTTTGCTGCACAGAACATATGGGCCAGATTAGCCCACACGATTGTACTGCCATATCTTAAAGTGGATGGTGTATGTCACAAGAAAAATTAAGAAAATATATATGAAAAACAAATCATCTACCATGGCTAAATCTCATCATAGAACTAACAGCAATCATTATGGTACATGCTCCCCTACATGAGTAATAAAGGTATTAACTGGTGTGCATTCATGTGGAAGGGAGGAATTGCATAAAGCAAAATCTCTTTATGTGCAAAGTGAGGAAATGCAGTAGGCAGACTATTTACCTATCCACATATCTAACAAATGTTTTTCTTGACCATAGGATAAAAATGTTATCTTCTATGTAGGCAGAGGCCATTTTTGTGTTTCTTGACCAGTAGGTTCCTTGTGCACCTACCTACTCTAGACGAGTTAAAGAAGTTCCCCTGGACCAACTTGATGTTCGCGATTCTGAGAGAATCTTACTGGGCTCCCCACCTACAAAGTATGGGAGTAGTCAAAATATGATGGGGGACATCATGTCACAGTAGCTACATAATTCCAATGTGGCATTAGTAAGACATTGATACAGAGGTTGGGGCCTGATTTTCATGGAATGCCCCCATTCTTATCAATCTGAGTTCACAATTTACCTACCTGGCTATACCTCCAGCCCATCAGTATTCCTACCTGCAGCTGGGCATCTACATTCGTTCTCACATACACCAGGGCTCAAACCATATATCATAGTCATTTATAACCAAAATGTGGGTTATGAAATTCATGTAATACATTATGGTAATGGCAAAATAATACGTATGGATAAGAGAGCCATAAAATAATATGCTTTACAATTTCATCCATTGTTCATCTTTAACTATACAGTTTCAAAATTATGTAAGAGGG
Source organism: Lissotriton helveticus (assembly GCF_964261635.1). NCBI lineage: Eukaryota > Metazoa > Chordata > Amphibia > Caudata > Salamandridae > Lissotriton > Lissotriton helveticus. Next base: position 1,052,466,555 of record NC_136070.1, read on the forward strand.
CCTCTTTACAATCTGTTTATATGGCGATGTCTGCACATAGTTAAAAACATTTTGCTGTATTGTGAAATGAAACTACGGTATATTTTGGGAGTGATCTAAAATCTACCCTTGGGAATACCTGGACCAGCTGCAGCTAACACCATAATGGAACATTTATCACCTCATAAATCAAGTTGATTCATTACAGTTACAGATCTATACAAATGTTTCATCGATGTCAGTGGGAAATTGTTCACTTGAATTGTTAGAAAGATTTAATATGTTTATACCATCAAGGTTTCCACAAATGGAGTGCATTCATGCCCATACATTATGTGACATATGGCCTTGCTATAATGTAATGTAAATGTCACAGGTTTCCTTTCCAGTTTACATAAAATGAACACATGTAGCCACTAAAGGATTTCGCCAGCAGCCATGCTACATTCTATAAGAATATGAATTGAAAAGGCAGAAAAAGCTTCTTTATTTCTGTCTCCCTACTCGGAGGTAGGAAGCAAAAACTAACTTAGAACAGAAACTGTTTATAGAAAGCATTGGCAAAGCCAACTAGACTTAGTTCTAAGACGCTATTCTACTGGCCTTGCTAATGGTTTTTGACTGCCAGTCACGATTTGTGTATGCAAGGACAGCGTGTTTGCTGATGTGTATTAGCACATCATGATACCAAGAGGCCATTTTCAAGTCTCGCATGTGCCAGGGCAAGCGCTGTCACCTGTGAGACATTTTGTAAGTTTACAGTGGGCTTTTAGCAAGCCATTCCTTAACATTGGTTGACTTCATAGTCACTCTTTTTTACTTGCTTCTCTTACATCAGTGTGTGCTAGCCTAACTTCCTCTTTGTGTGTTTTTTCCTCCTCTGGACCATTGCTTAGTACTTGTGCCTTTCCAAGGTTTGTGCTTTCAAGCTACTTTTATCTTTTAGTTGAGGCACTCAATAGGGGAGCATGTATTTGAAGTCTGTCTCCCTCATGTGCTTCTATCCCGGTCTGACTTCTTGTTGGCCTTGAGCCCTCCTTTTAGGGGGATACGATAGGTACGTGCTAACACGTTTTAGATTTGGGACATTCCATCACTTGATTAGCCACCCAGACACCAACAACTGGTCAAGGGAACTATGCCTGTGTCCCTGTGACAACATCTCCTCACAAACAACTATCCTCATAATTTTATTCTGTAAATTCTATACAAAAGAGCGACATAGATGGATTGTACCTTTATTTTTTATTTTTTTGTTTAATCATTTTTATTAAGTTTTCAGAAGAAATAACATATAACAATCAAATGAACAGTTTATGAATAAAGTACAACAATTAGTTAAAAAAATAAAAAATATGAGCAGGAAATTCAAAAGAAGAGAAGAGGAGAAACAATTTAAAAATTAGAAAAAGGAAGAGAGACAGGATAGGAAGAAATTACAGAAAGAAGAAGTAGAGGAATAAGAGAAATAGAGATTGAGAAATAGTAAGAATTAAGGTGCAGGCAGCCGCGGCCGGAATTGGGAGTACCGGCCGGGCGGTGACGTGGGGAGGGGGAGGGGCAGGGTGGGGGGTAGTAATGTATGGATTACGGACTTTTAAAGGTAAGTAAGCATAAAAATAAATAAAACTAATTTCGTTGCACACACTGCATCGCATTTGGTGATGCAGTGTGTGCAACAAAATTCGTTTTATTTTTTTATGTTTACTTACCTTTATAAGTCTGTATTCCATACATTACTACCCCCCACCCTGCCCCTCCCCCTCCCCACATCACCGCCCGGCCGGTACTCCCACTACCGGCAGTGGCTGGGTGCAGGTGCATGTGTAGAAAGATATGAAGTAAAGGTTAGCCCAAGTAGGTCGGATTTAATTTTCTGAGAGAGAGTAAGAGAAGAAGCAGAAGCAATTCTGTGTTCATCACAAACAAAACTCCACCAAGATAATTAAGATAATTTAGAGTTATCTTTCCAACAGGATAAAATCATCTTAAAAGCAATAGCAATAAATAAATCAAACAACAGAGTAATGTGATTAGAAATATCAAAATGAGGTGAGGAGAAACCAAGAAAAACATTTTGCATTGTTAATGGAATATTGGATTGAAATATAATCATACATTTAGACAAAATAGATTGCCAGAACTTTAGAGCATTCGAACATTCATAAAGTTGATGAAGAAAAGTCCCAGTAGATTCAAGGCAAGACCAGCAAAGGGGTGAGGAAGTAGGGGAAAACTTGGATATCTAAACAGGGGTAATAACAGCTCTACTATAAATGAAGTACAGGGATTGAGTAATAAGTGCAGCAATGGAGGTTTTAAAGAGTTTGAGCCATAATTTATCCCAAGAGGAGATAGGAAGTGACATAGATAAGTCTGCTTCCCATAGTATTTTAACTGGGGATTTAGGTCGATCAGTAGCATGAGATAACAACAACTTATAAATAAAAGCAGCCTTAGGTCTATGCTCTTGAGAAATACCATATAACGGTGAGGGTGAAGTGAGTGACTGAGAAGATGAGAGGGAGTTATTGGAAGATAAATAAGACTACAACGCTATGAATATTAGAATGTATTCATTAAGAAACTAATCAAGTAAATTATATTGAGACTGTAATTCCAGGAAGGGAATAACAGAATTATGATGGATTAATTGATAAAAATAATTCCCTTTTCCTTCCAATGCTTGTAATAAAATGATTTAAGTTTATATTTGATAAATTTGTTATACCAAATAGTGGAATATAAAAAACGTTGGTAAGTATCTAAACCCTGGGAAAACATACTATATAATAGTTGTTGGGAATATTTCAAAATAGGATTATCCGATAGAAAGGAGCAATTGGACATGTATATTATATCTCTAAAGGAAAAGTCTTTTAATAGAGAACGTTCAAAGACAATCCAGCGAGGGATAGGGATATCAGCAAATTCATGAGTTAAAAAAAAATGTATGAATTAAAAATGCAGAATGATGAGATTTAAAATCTGGAAAGCGTACGCCTCCTTCTGTTTTGGGATGTTTAAGTTTCATAAGAGCAATGCGGGGGATTTTATTATTCCATAAAAACTTTGTACAAATAGAGTTAATCTGTGAAAAATGTGAAGCAGGGACTCGGAAAGGTAACATGGATAGAGTAAAAAGGACATGAGGTACAATCATCATTTTGATAGTGTCCAATCTAACCCACTAGGATAAAAAAAGGGGGGACCAAGAGAGAAGTAGTTATTGTATGTTGGTGATTAGAACATTGAAAGTATGACTAATGGTGGAAGATAATGTAGAAGAAAACCAAATACCAAGGTATTTAATTTTTGTATTTAGTATTATTAAACATATATTGATAGAAAATGGAGTTTAAGGGCAATACTTATGTTTTAGACACTGGAGTATAGCCGAACTCCTTCCAAAAGGGCTGGAGGGAATAATTGGGATCAGACATATATATCAGGATATCATCAGTGTACGCAGATAGTTTGGTTTCTATAGCATTATGTGAAAAACCAGAGATACCTGAATTAATTTGAATCCGCTCAAGGAAAGGTTTGAGACATAATATAAATAGCAAGGCTGAAAGGGGACATCCTTAGCGTGTGCCTCTATATAATGGGAACTATTTAGAAAAATCATTGTTAACGAAAATACATGCTAGAGGACAAGAATATAACAATTTAACGTAAGAAATAAAATTTTGACCACAACCAAACGATTTGAGTATATCAAACATGAATTGCCAATTTATGTGATCAAATGCTTTTTCAGCATCTAAAGACAATGCTTCAAGTGGGGATTTTTACTTTATTCCAAAGGAAATAACATTAGCTAACATGCGAACATTGTGTGAAGCCAATCTGCCCCCAACAAAACCAGTTTGATCTGTTTTAACCAATAGTGGGATTATTCTTTCTAAGCGAGCAGCGAGGATTTTAGCAAATATCTTACTATCATAATTATTTAGTGAAATGGGGCGAACATTTTTACAGAGCGAATGGTCCTTGTCAGGTTTGGGCATAAGGACAATCAAGGCCTCCATAAAGGACCCAAATGCCTTACAGTCCACAATGAATGAGTTAAAAAGAGTCAAAAATGTGGGCGCAAATATAGAGGAAAAATTGGAAGACCATCAGGACCTGGTGCTTTCGATTTTTTTAAGGATTTGATGGCTTCTGTTATCTCTCTAAGAGTGACCTCACTTTCTAATTATTCAAATGTATCTGGAAGCAAAGGAGGTTTAGGGAGGCCAGGAAAAAAGTTATGTATGTTTTGAGCAGAGGTATTAGTGTCATCAGTATATAATGATTGGTAATAATCATGAAATGTAGAAGCAATATCTTCATCAGAAGATACCAAAAAAGTAGTGGATTCATTAAGGATGGGACCAATCGTTTTACGTTCCGATTTAATTTTTAAATAATTAGCCAACATCTTACCAGCTTTATTTTGACCGCCATGGTATTTTGCTTTGAATTTAAGGTGAACATTGCATGCATCAGTTGTGGCAAGTTTGTTGAGAGCAGATTTGTCTGTAATCAATTTGTGAAACGCAGAGGGAGATTTAGAAGAAAAATAATTATGTTCCAACATTAGTTGTTGTACTAAAATGGCATACTTGGATTTAGCAGGTTTCTTCTTTTTTGCTGCGAATGAAATAGCAAAAGTTCAGAAGGAAGCCTTAAAGACATCCCAGTTATTAGTAATGGAGGTGTGCGAAGGTTTGTTGATAATAAAAAATTCATTAATGAAGGTGGTGGCTTCAGTAACAAAAGTATTGTCAGACAAAAAAAAATTATTACGTTTCCAACACCCAAATTTTGGAGAACTCGAAGATAGATCTAGTGCAGCAAAAACTGGGGCATGATCAGAGATAATAAATTGAACCAAACTCAGAGGATTGAATGCATGGAAGTAAGGGTTTACTAACTAAAATATAATCAATTCTAGAACGAGCTTGGTGAACGTTAGAAAAGAAAGTAAACTCAAGGTTGTAAGGGTTACAGGTCTTCCAAACATCATATAATGAACGTGAGGCAATGGCAGATTGAAATGATTTATGAGTTTTATCAGGAATAAATTTTCATTTGGATTGTCTATCTGCGAAAGGGTCTAACCATTGATTAAAGTCCCCAGCAACAATAATATTTTAACCATCAATTGAAGACAGCAAAATCTTGATATTATTCCAGAAATCTGGGTCAGGTTTAACTGGGCCATAGATATTCAGAAAAACCAATTCTTTATTTTCTATATCAACCTTAGCCATTACCCAACGTCCATCACTGTCACATTGCATAGATAAAATGTGCGCATGAATCGATTTGTGAAATAGAATAGCTACACCACCTTTCCAATTAGAAGCTGGAGAAAAAACAAATTGACCCACAACTTTTCAATTTAAGTGATTCTGCATCATTACAATGTGTTTCTTATGTAAATGAGACATAGGAATTCAATTTAGACAAATGAGAGAGTACCTTTTGTCTTTTAACCCCCTGGCTGCGGCCGGAATTCTGCGCCTGTGCGGCACATTCCGATCACGGGTGTGGTCATGTCGGCTCCCGGCCGTCATCATCAGCACAGGCCCACCGTAACTCATGACGGCCGGGAGCCGTCATCAGCAACTAACGGGTTAACGGGGTTTCCAAGACCACAAACATTCCACGTGACAACATTATACATATTAGAGGGGAAGGAGGGCAAAACATGTATGGAGATGATACACTTCAGGTGAATGACTAGAAGTAAAAAACACCAAGTATTAGATGAGAACGAAAAGGAAAAAATACAACAACAATTGCCGCTAATAGTCAGATGCATTGACGAACAAAATAAAGAGAAAAGAACAACAGAAAGAAGAAAATGAAAGATACTTATATAAACAAAGGAACGATAATGAAATTGCACCATAACGAGAGAATAGAAAAACAAAGGATGATGAAGGAAGATAAAAATAGAGAGAGGGAAGAAAAACAAAAAGAAAATGAAGAAAGAAAGCAGATCAGGGAAAGGAATCCAGATCTGAAGAGGAACAAGCAACAGGAAAACTGGGACATGGTGACGACAGAAGCAGAGACAGCGAAAACAATTAAATAAATAGAAAGAAGAAAATAATAAGCCTCAAAGATAAAAAATAGACACTAGTAATAGTGATTTAAAAAATAAATAAAAATAAGATTTAGATAAAGAGAAGAGTATTTTAACGAATGGACCAGAAAAGAGGTAGAAAATATAGCTATAATTAGAAGGGCAGCATCAACAAATTAACTATTAGAACAAAGTGAATATATAACGTGAATTTCCCATATTACGAGGAGAGATATTATTGAGAAAGTGTCTCAGTTTATCCTGATCATCAAAAGAACGCGACCTTCCTTTATGAGTAACTTTACAAAGACATGGGTGAAGAATACCATATTGGATGTTCAAGTGTCTCATCTGGGGACAAAGAGCCAAAAATTCCTTGTGTCTTGCATTAGTTGCATTTGAAACATCTTGTGAAATGAAAATATTCTGACCTGGCCATTTGAGGCATCGTTTGGATTTAACCGCTTTCAAGACATACATCAATTCGGTAAACTCTATGATAAGCATGATGATATCACATGGTTTGTTAGAGTTAGGTTGAAGCCCCCCCCAAATAATGCACTCGTTGTATGTTGAGAGGTGATGAGGATTGAAGGTCTAAGACATCAGGCAGAATTTTTTTCAAAAAAGACAACATATCAGGACCCTCAATATTTTCTGGCAGGCCATAAAGGTGTAGATTGTTCCTTCGATTATGGTTTTCCAAATCTTCGGTATGGAGCTTAAGTTTGTGGATTTCTTGTTCTAACATTGGAAGTTTAGTAGAAATATCATGAAGATCTCCAACCAAAACCTTGCCTTCCATAATTATCCAGCGGTCTTCAATTTGTTCCAATTTTTCATTAGTCGTAACCATGAAAAGTTGAAGACCACACACTTCCTCTAAAATGAAATGGAGTTCAGTACAGGGTTTTGTGAGGAATGAATGGAGGAAGGCGGGTCATTCTTATGCCTTTTTGGTTTAGCACCTGAGGTGGAAGATCTGGAGGAAGTATGAAGGTAATTCGCCATCATTAAATGTACAGGAGAACAATAAGTAGTAAATAAGAGTGAGCAGATGCAACCCGTACACCACAGGGGAGAAAAGCAGGAATATCACTTATACACAGGTGAGTACAGGTGTTGGATTTGAAAGAAAAGTTCACAAAATATAGTATTGAAGTCAATAGAAAGAAAATATCCAATAATATCCTCAATAAGTAGAGACTCAGTCACAATACAGAGGTTTGTTAAAGACTGTAGAAATGCTGCATGAAAACATGAATAATGAACCCCTAAGGTATCAAAAAATGGAAAGTACGCATTCGATAGTTGACATTGCCAGCAAAAGGTTCTTCCTCATTCATGTTTAGAAACTGCTCCAACTGTGGTAGAAGAAAACTGATATTGAAAGTTGCATTTGTAGTAAATATCAAAGGAAAAAGATGAAAAAGCTTTCTCTGTTGAGACTTTATTCATCCCTTTAGTAACACAGATGCAGAGAGTGAGAAAAAGCAGTCTTTATTTTATGAAAAAAAACACCTCTCTGATAAGTTACATCTATTTATCATTGGGGAAAGAGAAAGAAGAGAAATATATTGCAGAATTAATTTTTTCAAAACTGCACTGATGCAGACAAGCAGCTGCTGCAGAGAGAATCGGCATGTTGAGGCAGGCACAATAAAAATGGCACATTGAAGCAGGTGTGATTAAAACACAGACGCCGCAGTTTAAAATGGCGGGCGCCCGCGATTCTGAGGAGAAATGTACCTTCGCATGCAACAGGTTGCACGCTGCAATTTGGGAAACGGAAAAGCGGTTACGAGATGCGCCAAGTATTCATGAAAGCAGGACCCCCATCCTCGCCCGCAATGTCCACGGTTTTGAGGTGAAAAATCAGAACGAAGCTCCGCATCCAACAGAGCTCACACTGCATCTGCCATCTTGCAGCGGCGCCC